>NC_092046.1:122350787-123610593 GCF_003086295.3 Arachis hypogaea
AGTTTCTTTACTTGATGGGGAGTTGATTAAAAGGAACTCTTGAGTTGGAAGGATTGAAGAAAAATTTGTAATTGGGTTAAATGTTAGATTGTATCCTGTCACCAACCCAATCCCTTTGAACTAAGTGGGTTGCAACTTGTGAATAGATCTGGCATTCCAACTTGTTTGACTTTCCCTTACCTAGTAAAGGATAACCAAACAGAACAACCATTATTATAAATTAATTTACAATCACTCCATCAATAGTAGAAATTCCAGCCAATCAACTCCAGTCAAGGCTTTTATTCATATTATTTAAATTTCTCAATTTACATCCAATTTACTTAGCTCAACTTCTTGGAACATCTGATTAATAAGATAGCACACTTTTCTGCAACTCGATGGGAGACGACCTGGGACTTAAAACTCCCAGCAATTTTTAATTCAAACTCTCTGTGACATACTTTAAATTGATAGGCAGATTTTCGGTGAGTTAAGAACTATACTTGCAACGTAACCATTTTAATAATTTTTAATTCACCAGCTTCTGCGTCTCATCAGTACTGAAACCAGGAGTGCTAATCAGGTAAACCAAACCGAAAGTACCCGGGTCAACCTAAGATGGACCCGAGAAGCCTAGAATTATTGCGAACCTGAGATCCGAAGCTAACCTTGCGTGGTACCGAAGGACCTGAAGGGATGACCGTGACGACCTAAACTCACCGATTGTTTGGTGTTACAGACGCAAAAGGATCAAATCCTATTCCAACATGATCGAAACTGAAGAGATTACCGTGCTGAACAGCTTTAACGTTTCACTAGTCAATTAGCCATCAACGTGATTCCTGCAACTTAGCTTCGCCAGATAGATGAAGATTGAACAACAATCGGAAAGAGATTGAGGCAGACTTATTGTTTCTATTAAAATAGGAATTACATATACTTCTAACATAAGCTTTATTATATCTCTTAGATCAACTTTCCCGATCACCAGAAGCCTGGACATAAACAAGGACCTATAGGTCAACCCGACAGTTAATCGACCCGACCACTAAGAACTGGACGACCCGAGCCATGCTGTTGACGAGGACATGAACACGAGGCTCACCTTGGTGCCTGATGTACCCGGACCAAGTGGCCGTGACCATTCGTAAGCACTGGAACCCTAACCCTAAACGGATTCCTAAGCCTCAAACCCTTAGCCGTGATCCCTAACCAGCAAACCCAGAGCGTACACCAGAAGCCGTGGACCGTAAACAAGGAGCGCTAATCAGGAACCTAAACATAAATCACGTCAACCGACCCGGCAACCTAAGACACATGGACCGACCGAACCATGAACTGTTGACAACCCGACCATGAAACCACCGACGGTCACCTTGCCGTGGCCCTAAGCATGAACCCGGACAACGAACGTGGACCGTGTACCATGAACTGTAACACGAACCCTAAACCCTAAACCTGGATTCCTAAGTCAAACCTAGCCGTGATCCTAACCGACATAAGACGTACACCAGAAGCGTGGACCGTAAACCAGGAGCGCTAATCAAACCCGTAACCAGAAGCCGACCCGACCAACCTAAGACACATGGACCCAGACCCGAAGCCATGAACTCATTGACAACCCCGGACCATGAAACCACCCGACCGGCTCACCTTGCCGTGGCCCCTAAGCCATGAACCCCCGGACAACGAACCGTGGACCGTGTACCATGAACCGTAAGCACGGAACCCTAAACCCTAAACCCGGATTCCTAAGCCCTAAAACCCTTAGCCGTGTTCCCTAACCGACAAACCCCAGAGCGTACACCAGAAGCCGTGGACCGTAAACCAGGAGCGCTAATCAGGTAACCCTAAATCTGAAACCACGTCAACACGACCCGGCCAACCTAAGACACAAAGACCCAGACCCGAAGCCATGAACTCGTTGACGACCCCGGACCATGAAACCACCCGACCGGCTCACCTTGCCGCGGCCCCTAAGCCATGAACCCCCGGACAACGAACCGTGGACCGTGTAGCATAAACCGCAAGCACGGAACCCTAAACCATAAACCCGGATTCCTAAGCCCTCAAACCCTTAGCCGTGATCCCTAACCGGCAAACCCCAGAGCGTACACCAGAAGCCGTGGACCGTAAACCAGGACAGCTAATCAGATAACCCTAAATCTGAAACCACGTCAAAACGACCAGGCCAACCTAAGACACATGGACCCAGACTCGAAGCCATGAACTCGTTGACGACCCCGGACCATGAAACCACCCGACTGGCTCACCTTGCCGTGGCCCCTAAGCCATGAACCCCTGGACAACGAACCGTGGACTGTGTACCATGAACCGTAAGCACGGAACCCTAAACCCTAAACCCAGATTCCTAAGCCCTCAAACCCATAGCCGTGATCTCTAACCGACATACCCCAGAGCGTACACCAGAAGCCGTGGACCGTAAACCAGGAGCGCTAATCAGGTAACCCTAAACCCGAAACCACGTCAACCCGACCCGGCCAACCTAAGTCACACGGACCCGGACCCGAAGCCGTGAACTTGTTGACGACCCCGGACCATGAAACCACCCGACCGGCTCACCTTGCCGTCGCCACTAAGCCATGAACCCCCGGACAACAAACCGTGGACCGTGTACCATGAACCGTAAGCACGAAACCCTAAACCCTAAACCCGGATTCCTAAGCCCTCAAACCCTTAGCCGTGATCCCTAACCGACATACCCAAGAGCGTACACCAGAAGCCGTGGACCGTAAACCAGGAACGCGAATCAGGTAACCCTAAACCCGAAACCACGTCAACCTGACCCGGCCAACCTAAGACACATGGACCCGGACCCGAAGCCATGAACTCGTTGACGACCCCTGACCATGAAACCACCCGACCGGCTCACCTTGCCGTGGCCCCTAAGCCATGAACCGCCGGACAACGAACCGTGGACCGTGTACCATGAACCGTAAGCACGGAACCCTAAACCATAAACCCGGATTCCTAAGCCCTCAAACCCTTAGCTGTGATCCCTAACCGACATACCCCAGAGCGTACACCAGAAGCCGTGGACCGTAAACCAGGAGCGCTAATCAGGTAACCCTAAACCCGAAACCACGTCAACCTGACCCGGCCAACCTAAGACACATGGACCCAGACCCGAAGCCATGAACTCGTTGACGACCCCGGACCATGAAACCACCCGACCTGGTCACCTTGCCGTGGCCCCTAAGCCATGAACCCCGGACAACGAACCGTGAACCGTGTACAATGAACTGTAACCACGGAACCCTAAACCATAAACCCGGATTCCTAAGCACTCAAACCCGTAGCCGTGATCCCTAACCGACATACCCCAGAGCGAACACCAGAAGCCGTGGACCGTAAATCAGGAGCACTAATTAGGTAACCCTAAACCCGAAACTACGTCAACCCGACCCGGCCAACCTAAGATACATGGACCCGGACCCGAAGCCATGAACTCGTTGACGACCCCGGACCATGAAACCACCCGACCGGCTCACCTTGCCGTGGCCCCTAGGCCATGAACCCCCGGACAACGAACCGTGGACCGTGTACCATAAACCGTAAGCACGAAACCCTAAACCCTAAACCCGGATTCCTAAGCCCTAAAACCCTTAGCCGTGATCCCTAACCGACAAACCCCAGAGCGTACACCAGAAGCCGTGGACCGTAAACCAGGACCGCTAATTAGGTAACCCTAAATCTGAAACCATGTCAACACGACCCGGCCAACCTAAGACACATGGACCCAGACCCGAAGCCATGAACTCGTTGACGACCCCGGACCATGAAACCACCCGACCGGCTCACCTTGCCGTGGCCCCTAAGCCATGAACCCCCGGACAACGAACCGTGGACCGTGTACCATGAACTGTAAGCACGGAACCCTAAACCCTAAACCCGGATTCCTAAGCCCTCAAACCCTTAGCCATGATCCCTAACCGGCAAACCCCAGAGCGTACACCAGAAGCCGTGGACCGTAAACCAGGAGCACTAATCAGGTAACCCTAAATCTGAAACCACGACAAAATGACCCGGCCAACCTAAGACACATGGACCCAGACCTGAAGCCATGAACTTGTTGACGACCCCGGACCATGAAACCACCCGACCGGCTCACCTTGCCGTGGCCCCTAAGCCATGAACCCCTGGACAACAAACTCTGGACCGTGTACCATGAACCGTAAGCACGGAACCCTAAACCATAAACCCAGATTCCTAAGCCCTCAAACCCTAAGCCGTGATCTCTAACCGACATACCCCAGAGCGTACACCAGAAGCCATGGACCGTAAACCAGGAGCGCTAATCAGGTAACCCTAAACCCGAAACCCCGTCAACCCGACCCGGCCAACCTAAGTCACATGGACCCGGACCCGAAGCCGTGAACTCGTTGACGACCCCAGACCATGAAACCACCCGACCGGCTCACCTTGCCGTGGCCCCTAAGCTATGATCCCCGGACAACGAACCGTGGACTGTGTACCCTGAACCGTAAGCATGGAACCCTAAACTCTAAACTCGGATTCCTAAGGCCTCAAACCCTTAGCCGTGATCCCTAACCGATATATCCCAGAGTGTACACCAGAAGCCGTGGACCGTAAACCAGGAGCGCTAATCAGGTAACCCTAAACCCGAAACCACGTCAACCCGACCCGGCCAACCTAAGACACATGGACCCAGACCCGAAACCATGAACTCGTTGACGACCCCAGACCATGAAACCACCCTACCAGCTCACCTTTCCGTGGCCCCTAAGCCATGAACCCCTGGACAACGAACCGTGGACCGTGTACCATGAACCGTAAGCACGGAACCCTAAACCCTAAACCCGGATTCCTAAGCCCTCAAACCCTTAGCCGTGATCCCTAACCGACATACCCCAGAGCGTACACCAGAAGCCGTGGACCGTAAACCAGGAACGCGAATCAGGTAACTCGAAACCCGAAACCACGTCAACCTGACCCGGCCAACCTAAGACACATGGACCCGGACCCGAAGCCATGAACTCGTTGACGACCCCTGACCCTGAAACCACCCGACCGGCTCACCTTGCCGTGGCCCCTAAGCCATGAACCCCCGGACAACGAACCGTGGACCGTGTACCATGAACCGTAAGCACGGAACCCTAAACCCTAAACCCGGATTCCTAAGCCCTCAAACCCTTAGCCGTGATCCCTAACCGACATACCCCATAGCATACACCAGAAGCTGTGGGCCGTAAACCAGGAGCGCTAATCAGGTAACCTTAAACCCGAAACCACATCAACCCGACCCGGCCAACCTAAGACACATGAACCCGGACCCGAAGCCATGAACTCGTTGACGACCCCGGACCATGAAACCACCCGACCGGCTCACCTTGCCGTGGCCCCTAAGCCATGAACCCCCGGACAACGAACCGTGGACCGTGTACCATGAACCGTAACCACGGAACCCTAAACCCTAAACCCGGATTCTTAAGCCCTCAAACCCTTTGCCGTGATCCCTTGCCGAAATTTGTAAAATTTTATGTTTCGTATGAACTCTTTATAATATTGTTAGGTAAAGAAGTTTTGTAAACTTCTGTTCTTGTTGTTAGCAAACCTAAAACTAATTTTAAAAAAAATACTAATTAAAAATTAATATTCTTTTGATTATATAAACATACCAAATATCTAAAATCATTTTTGATCATGCAACACTAAACACGAAACCACATGAATCATGAACCGTCAACCATGTCCTCACCCTCTCGATTCTAATTGGAACTGGATAATGACACCAGTTCACCAGGTACTTTATTAATTTCCATAATGAATACATTAATGTTAATTATCCGTTTTCACAACCTTCTACAAACACTCACAACCCTTTCAGCTACCACATTTATGAGACAAAGTTGTGTGCTATTCAATTTACTCCATATTAAATGTTACACTTCAATCTCTAAATTAGTTTCAACCTGACGTGGAATGACTTTAAATTTAACTTCAATTGCATGCAATGCACTGTCAGACGTCAAAATAACGCCAAGCTTCAAGACTAATTATGCAATGAAAAAACAATATCATATTCGAAGCTGCATGTAACGATAATTTTCATTTTTCCTGTGTACGAACCCTTGTAAACCACGCATAAAGAATAAATTGTAAGTATTACATAACAACGTAACACAAACATAAAAGTCAGAATCCCTACCCAAAAAGTTGCATAATAAACCATTCACTAAAAACCCTAAAACCGTCAACCATGAACCCTAACCAAGAAACCCCAGACCCTAAACAGTAAACCGTAATCCCAAAACCCAACCAAAATTATCCACGGCCGTGCAAAGTTTCCCAAGCATCCAGTCGCTCCCTCAGCAGAGCGTTTTCAGTCTCCAATTCAGCGACACGGGAGTCCACGGATAGACTGGAGACCCGCTGCAACTCCAGAAGCCGTTTCTTGCAACGCTGAGCCACCTGGAAATTGAAGTCCAGGATCTCCTTTCTGGACTCTCCCACAACTGCCTGTAGAGATACAAAAGCGGCATCTTGCCTGGCCATGCGTTCGTCGGCTGAGAACCTGCCGAAGGTAGAAAAATTGACTCCCTCCGGCGGTCCAGTCACTTGCACCATATACCCATAATAGCGCTCGCCCTGGACATGTACGCAATCACGCAGCACAAACATTGGAGGCTCTGCCTTAAGGGCGTCGCATGCCCTGCGTAGCATCTGCTCAAGGTCCTCCATGATGACATACTCGTCAGGATTAATACTAGTCAGAATAATGTTAAAAAAATATATACTACTATTCTGACTACACGTGGAAGAATCTATACTACTACAAGTTTCAAAAAGTATAGGTAACTAACAATTTTTGTTTAACAATGTGTGAATAATGTAAAATAATAGGATTAATAGAGTAAATTTAATTAATAGCATTACATTAGGGTGTAGTGTATTTTTATTAATAGCATTCCCCATACAGTTTTCAATTTAACATAGTTACGCTTACTCAAACGTTTAATATTACGCATACATTACTCAGAACCTATCTGCTACACTCCAGTTCAGGATTCCAATGGGATCGGTGGACTTATAAATATGGAGGCACACTCCTTTGCCACACTCCATATTCGCAACTCTATACACATATCCCCATCCCATCGAAATACGAACCAACAGGAACAAACGTAAAATGACAATGGACCGTTTCTCAAATACCCTCTTCCTTTCGAACGACATTTGGGTTACATTAACCGTTAAAGTTGCGTCAAACTCCATTCAGAACCTCTGCAGTCTTAGAATAACCTGCAAGGCTGCACGGGATGCAGGAGACGCGGATATTGTTCACCGCAGTGTTTCTATACCGCCACGACATGCAACGCCATGGTGGTGGAGCCGCGACACCGAGGCAATGAGATTCTTTGACCGCTGCATGGCCGCTAGGCATCCAGAGCTTCTGTTTCGTGAGGCGCTTCGGGAACTCTTCATCAGACGTAACCAAGACGTTGGCTTCCAAATGCTGAATAGTGCAACAAGCAGAGGCCATAAAGCAGCCAAATATGCACTCTCGATGACGTTGCTGCTTGATGACAAGTCATCTTAGTCTAGTTTCACTAGCCTTTTTCTTTAATTTTATTAAGTTTTATGCACTTTCTTGCACCCTAAGAAAGTAATTTGGAATGAAAATGCATGACTTCTCTAAATCAAACAACCACCATGTAATTGATGCTAAATCATGAGGTTTAAGCTAAATTTAATTGATTTTTAATGATTTATAAACCTTGTGAATTTGGAGATACTTTGATTGGTTGTTTTGGTTAATTGTAGATGAAGAAAAGAAGAAAGCGTGGCCTAAGAAGTGTGGCTCAAGGAAGAAAAAGTGTGGCCAAGAAAGGAGGAAGTGTGGCACAACAAACCAAGAAGTTCTCTCCAAGAGCACCAAGCTCACCAAGTGAGCGCTACACTTACTCTCAAGGGACCAAGGCACAAAGCTCAGCTCACTTTGTGAGCTGAGCACAACATGAGGCCAAGAAACAAGGAAAGGAAGACCAAGCTCAGCTCACAAAGTGAGCATTATCGAGAGCTCACAAGGAAAAATTCAAAGAAAATAAAGTGCAAGTGCATGCTCCAAGACTTGAACCCATGACCAAAGGGGATGAGGGAAAAGCTACTCACAAGGAAAAATAAGCCAAAAATGGCCAAATGCACCCCCCAAGGTTCGAACCCCACACCTTGAGGAAGCAAGGAAGCAAGGCAACCAAAGAAATGGGCAGCGCATGCTTCCCGTAGGTTTCGAACCAAGGAGCTCTCCTTGGATGCCCCAAGGCTCAGCTCACTTGGAGAGCTGAGCGCTACCCTTGGTGCATTTCACGCAACACTTGACACGGCCAAGGGGAGTAAAGCGCGCAACAAATTTGACACGGTCCAAGGGCAGCACGCAACAAATTGGCATCAAGGCACCAATGCTCAGCTCACTCACTTTGTGAGCTGAGCTTTCCCCTGATGCATCCCAAGCAACAGCACGCTACCAAGGCCTCCCCACACCAAGTCTCAAAGCTCAGCTCACTTTGTGAGCTGAGCATCCCCCTGGGAGGTGCATTTGGGCTGAAAATGAAATTTAAAATTCCAACTTAATTCATTTCTTCACCAAATCAAAAGCCTATCCAAATTCCAATATCCAAGAATAGAAAGTGTATAAATAGGAGTTAGTTTGATGTAGTTAGGACCACTAGACTTTACTTTGAATTTTCCTTTTTAGCTTTCATTTTCAATTTTGAGCTTTTTACTTTGAATTTGTATTCCTGAGAACTTGGAAGGAGAATTGATCTCTCTTCTTCTTTGTTCTTGCTTGAGCACTCTTTACTTTTCTTGCTTTGGATCTTGGGTGGAGAATTGAAGAACTTCTGTTTCAATCTCACCTTGAGATCTCTCATTTTAAATTTTCTGCATAATTGAATTTAAATTTCCATTTACTACTTCACCTTCTACTCTTTCTGCAATTTACTTTTCTTTATTTCTTTTGCAATTGTTCTTGTTGGATCAAGGAAGGATTTGAGATCTAGACTTGTTATCTAGTCTCTTCCACTCCTGAGATCTTCAACCTCTTTTACATTGCTGCAAATTAAGCACTGCCTTTCTGTCTTTACAATTCTCAAAGCATTTTCACTCTTCTGTTTGAGATCCATTCCAATTCAATTCATCTTTTGCTTTGCTGTATGATGCAATTTAATTTTGCTTGTTTAAATTCTGCAATCCCAATTTCCAATTCCTTTTATGATTCAAGCAATTTACATTTCTTGCACTTTAAGCTTCAGCCATTTACATTACTTACAATCTAAGTTTCTGCAATTTACATTACGTGCACTTTAAGATTCATCACTTTTACCTTCCTGCTCTTTAGTTTACTGCAAATCTCCCCTTCCCTTTTACTTTTCATGCAATTTAGTTTCTGCAAATTACAAATCACTCAACCAAATCTTGATTCGCTTGACTAAATCGACCACTAAACTAAAATTGTTCAATCCTTCAATCCCTGTGGGATCGACCTCACTCATGTGAGTTATTATTACTTGATGCGACCCGGTACACTTGCCGGTGAGTTTCGTGTTGGATCGTTTTCCACAAATCAAGTTTTTGGCGCCGTTGCCAGGGATTGAATTAGATTGACAATGATTAAGTGAAGTGGAGATCTAGATCTAGCATTTTTCTTTTCTGTTTCTTTAATTTTTGACTAACCCACTAACTTTTTGAATTTTTGCTTGAACTAACTGAAATTTCACTTTAGCAATAGAGTGAAGTTTTGTTGGTATCTCTGGCTTTGTATGATTCTCATGCTTTAGCTTGTTGAATATACGAGAGAAGTAATTTTCTTCCATTAATCTTTCAAGTTTATCAACTGTTTGACACCTTGTGTCAACTAATCTTCTAATCACATTCTAGCATGAATATACTCTATCTTCATTTGAACCATTTGTGATTGTGCAGATCATGGAGGGGAATTCAACAAATTTCAGTAATCATGGGAGTAATGTCCCCACCTTGAATGATAATGCAACCCATAACTTGAAGCACCCACTCATCACCATGAGCGATGTTGCTCAATGGTTTGAAGCTTTCCCACAAGGAAGCATCATCGGATGGGAAGAATTAATGAGTGAACTCCTAGCCAAGCTGAAACCACTCCAGGAAATTGGTGAGCTAGAGGCAGAAGTGCAACCATCCACACAAGAGAAAGGAGTGATGGAAATTGAAGGTGTAAGTGTCATTTTGGCCCAAAACAAACAGATACACCAACAACTTCAACAATAATTGGAACTGATAGTCAGAAAAATTGATTGGCTACAAGTTGCTGCAATAAATACTCACAACTTATTTAAAAAGTCACATGATGGGAATCAACCTGAAAGAGGTTTTGGAGCAACTAACTATGAGCAACAAAGTCATGAGCGACCACACTCCCCAAACAGCTCCTCAAGCATGTTCCAACACAGGTCTCAGAATGATGTGTACAACCCACCCTGGAGGACTCATTCCAACTGGAGGGGGGTCGAACACCAAAATCAAAGACCAAGGGACTTCAACTGCAACAACCCCAACTTCAAAAACCAGCATAAAAACCACCCTCACAACAACAACCATCACGCACCACCCCAATGCACACACTTCCAACCCCCAACACCCCACAACCAACTAATCTCACAAGAATCTCAGAGGATCACCAACTTGGAGATCTTAATAGAGAGGATGATGAAGCACCAAGAGGTGACAATGAAGGATCAGGAAGCCTCAATAAGAAGAATTGAGAAGCAAATGCAATAATTAGCTAAGCACCTTGCTGAAACGGATGAGAAGAAGGCAAATATCATCTCCAAAGTCATTGAAGATGACCCAAAAGACAACGAAAAAGCTGCTAGGTTGGAGAAATGGAAAGCAATTTTGAAGGAAAATGAGAGGGCTATGGGAAAAGAATTACTCATCCAAGAAAAGCATCACAGAGAAATTTCACAAGAAGAAGCAGAGGAAAGGAAGCTCAGGATGAGAGGAGAAAATCAAAGGCAACAAGATTTTGAACTTCCATGAGCACAGAATGAAGGATGTCAAGCTAGTGACAATAAAAGAGCGCTTGTTGGGAGGCAACCCAACCTGAGGTAGTTCCCTTTTCATAGCTATTTTAATAAAAAGGTTAATTAGCTTTATCTATATTACAAGAAGCTAAGTTTGGTGTTGCACACCAAAACAATATAAGGGAGAATGAAGGATTCTAAGTCTGGTGTTCCACCAAAATCTCATCATAAAACACATTCTCACCTTCTGCATAATGCTAGCTTCAAGCATTTAGATAAACTAGTTAACTAATTTGTTGTTTCCTAGTTTTCAGTTCTATTACTTTTAGCAAAGAAAAAGAATTTCACATATGGTTAACTTGATGCATGAGAACCACTGGCAAGGTACTAAGTTTGGTGTTCCCACACCAAAGTAAGTTCAAAAGCCCACAAATAATTAATGCATGCTAACCATTTTTCAAGTGCTTGGGGAACAAGCAACTTTCAATATCACTGCAGAGCATCATACAAGCTTTTGGAAAGATTAAGCATCATCAATCAAAAAAATAAAAATGTGAAGACCAGCAATGATGATGATGAGGAGGAGGAAAGCAAGTAAACTCCAAAAGGTTATATTGTTAATTTTGCATCAGACACTGCTATGGTTGAAAGTGATATAATACCCCTG
This sequence comes from Arachis hypogaea, assembly GCF_003086295.3. Classification (NCBI taxonomy): domain Eukaryota; kingdom Viridiplantae; phylum Streptophyta; class Magnoliopsida; order Fabales; family Fabaceae; genus Arachis; species Arachis hypogaea. The sequence goes on from NC_092046.1 coordinate 122,362,479, forward strand.
CCTGTCTGCATAGTATAGTTTTTCTGTAATTCAATAATTAAGATGCTTGATTATTCACAACACTACACTTTTCAAACTTGCGTGCACTCAAGATTTCAAAAAAAAAAGGCACCACATGATAGTTCTTTGAAAAGAAGGATTGAGGAATTAAATAATTTTGAGGCAAGCAAAAGATTAGGAGAAGTGGTGGTTCTGGTTGTGTGATTATGCATTGAGGTTGCATGCTTATGAAAACTTGCAAGGGAGCTCCTAGGCAGGACATAGAGTTCAAAGAAGTATTGTGGAGATTTTCGAACATTTATTGATCCAAGAAGCAGCAAACAAAAGAAAATAAAGAAGATATAAAAACAAAGAGAAAATGGCCCAAGGCTCTGAGCATCAATTACTAGGCAGAAAAGAAGAAAGAAACAAGAACTCAAAAGAGTTATTATCCTAGTAAATGCTTGTGGTCGAATTGTGTCAAAGAGAGAGGCTTGAGTAAGTAAATCCTAAGGGGTGCTTCAACACCTAATACCTTAAAACCAACTGGTTTAGGAGTATTGATTGAAAGCTTATCTAAAGAGCCGCTTTGAGACATGACACTTAGAGTCAAAGCCAAAACACAAATCATAAGCTGCTTCAAGGTGATTACCTATAGAGAGATCTCCATGATATCATTTGGATGAAAGTTCTAAGACCTAAGACTTCCAAGATGTAGGGACTAGTAAGCACTGGAGCCCTTGCATGAGCATATAATTTAGAGTTCACCCCACTGTCACTTAATCACTTCACTCACAAGAAATTACAAATTATTCTTCAATCCATCCTGATTGAAAGAACATTTGAACATAATTCTTTTCTTGCTTGGGGACAAGCAAGTTTTAAGTTTGGTGTTGTGATGACAAGTCATCTTAGCCTAGTTTCACTAGCCTTTTTCTTTAATTTTATTAAGTTTTATGCACTTTCTTGCACCCTAAGAAAGTAATTTGGAATGAAAATGCATGACTTCTCTAAATCAAACAACCACCATGTAATTGATGCTAAATCATGAGGTTTAAGCTAAATTTAATTGATTTTTAATGATTTATAAACCTTGTGAATTTGGGAATACTTTGATTGGTTATTTTGGTTAATTGTAGATGAAGAAAAGAAGAAAAGAAGAAAGCGTGGCCTAAGAAGTGTGGCTCAAGGAAGAAAAAGTGTGGCCAAGAAAGAAGGAAGTGTGGCGCAACAAACCATGAAGCTCTCTCCAAGAGCACCAAGCTCACCAAGTGAGCGCTACACTTACTCTCAAGGGACCAAGGCACAAAGCTCAGTAGCTGAGCACAACATGAGGCCAAGAAACAAGGAAAGGAAGACCAAACTCAGCTCACAAAGTGAGCATTATCGAGAGCTCACAAGGAAAAATTCAAAGAAAATAAAGTGCAAGTGCATACTCCAAGACTTGAACCCATGACCAAAGGGGATGAGGGAAGCGCTACTCACAAGGAAAAATAAGCCAAAAATGGCCAAATGCATCCCCCAAGGTTCAAACCCCACACCTTGAGGAAGCAAGGAAGCAAGGCAACCAAAGAAATGGGCAGCGCATGCTTCCTGTAGGTTTCGAACCAAGGAGCTCTCCTTGGATGCCCCAAGGCTCAGCTCACTTGGAGAGCTGAGCGCTACCCTTGGTGCATTTCACGCAACACTTGACACAGCCAAGGGGAGTGAAGCGCGCAACAAATTTGACACGGTCCAAGGGCAGCACGCAACAAATTGGCACCAAGGCACCAATGCTCAGCTCACTTTGTGAGCTGAGCTTTCCCCTGATGCATCCCAAGCAACAGCACGCTACCAAGGCCTCCCCACACCAAGTCTCAAAGCTCAGCTCACTTTGTGAGCTGAGCATCCCCCTGGGAGGTGCATTTGGGCTGAAAAAGAAATTTAAAATTCCAACTTAATTCATTTCTTCACCAAATCAAAAGCCCATCCAAATTCCAATATCCAAGAATAGAAAGTGCATAAATAGGAGTTAGTTTGATGTAATTAGGACCACTAGACTTTACTTTGAATTTTCCTTTTTAGCTTTCATTTTCAATTTTGAGCTTTTTACTTTGAATTTGTATTTGTATTTCTGAGAACTTGGAAGGAGAATTGATCTCTCTTCTTCTTTGTTCTTGCTTGAGCACTCTTTACTTTTCTTGCTTTGGATCTTGGGTGGAGAATTGAAGAACTTCTGTTTCAATCTCATCTTGAGATCTCTCGTTTTAAATTTTCTGCATAATTGAATTTAAATTTCCATTTACTGCTTCACCTTCTACTCTTTCTGCAATTTACTTTTCTTTATTTCTTTTGCAATTGTTCTTGTTGGATCAAGGAAGGATTTGAGATCTAGACTTGTTATCTAGTCTCTTCCACTCCTGAGATCTTCAACCTCTTTTACATTGCTGCAAATTAAGCACTGCCTTTCTGTCTTTACAATTCTCAAAGCATTTTCACTCTTCTGTTTGAGATCCATTCCAATTCAATTAATCTTTTGCTTTGCTGTTTGATGCAATTTAATTTTGCTTGTTTAAATTCTGCAATCCCAATTCCCAATTCCTTTTATGATTCAAGCAATTTACATTTCTTGCACTTTAAGCTTCAGCCATTTACATTACTTGCAATCTAAGTTTCTGCAATTTACATTACGTGCACTTTAAGATTCAGCACTTTTACCTTTCTGCTCTTTAGTTTACTGCAAATCTCCCCTTCCCCTTTACTTTTCATGCAATTTAGTTTCTGCAAATTACAAATCACTCAACCAAATCTTGATTCGCTTGACTAAATCGACCACTAAACTAAAATTGTTCAATCCTTCAATCCCTGTGAGATCGACCTCACTCATGTGAGTTATTATTACTTGATGCGACCCAATACACTTGCCGGTGAGTTTTGTGTTGGATCGTTTTCCACACATCACTGCTTCGCAGGGACGACAACGATGGAAACCGGAAAGGGCTCAAACTGTTTCGCGAGCTAGATGCGGCTGGTTTACTCGCTGATTATAACGCAAGGTGCTTCTCAATACTGAATAACTCGTGGCCGGGTGAGGTCCAAATGCCCCATATAGAAGAACAATATACGATGTGTGCCTCGCCCAGGTGCTCCACCAGGGGCCACATGGGTCTTCTGTATGACTATCGCAGACGGACAGCAGAGTGAAACTCCATCCATGCTTTCGGAGGGGCCGCTCATATCCCTTGCATCCACTGTCGTGCGGACTACGAGTTGCTACTCTTCGTCAACCTCCCATGAGTTAGGTTCCCATGCAGATTTAATGTTCTGTTGTTTACACTTTGCCTGTAAAAATTTCGTACAACATATTTGGTTACTGAAATCAATTTCCTTAACTATTGCACATAACTTAGTTGTTAAATTGTCTTCTTTCTTTCATTGATAACAGTACAAAACTAAAAAACAGGTTATGATTTCTACTTGTCAACTTAAATAAACTATAAAAAATTTCACTCCACTCCCCTGCAAGATGCTAAAATGACACTTTCCTCCCCTCTATTTTATAAATCTACATTCCCCTCCCTTATAACTTTTAAAAACCTCCTCTTTACTCTATTTTAAATTTTTTGTATTAACTAATATTAATAGTAAAATAATATATATAGATATCGAAAAATTAATAGTAAAATATAAAAAAAAATATTAACAAAAATTTTGGTAAAATTATAATTTAATAATTAAAAAATTATTGAAGGGTATTTTAGAAAAAAACATAATTATTAATTTTTTTAAAAAATATAATTTAATCAATAAAAGAATAATTTATTAAAGGATATTTTAATAAGCAAAATTTAATGATAAAAAAATAAATTTTTTGTTAATGGGTATTTTTTTTAAAAAATAATTTATTTTTTTTAAAAAATGGATAAAGTTAACATTAGTTAACACAAAAAATTTAAAATGGATTAATAAGGAAGTTTTTTAGAAATTAGAAGAGAGCGGAATGTTCATTTATAAAATAGAGGGGAGGGAGTATCATTTTAGCATCTTGAAGGGGAGGGGAGTGTAATTTTCTCAATAAACTATGAAACCAAACCATATTTGAAAGTAAAGGTATAGGTAAACCATTATTTACCTAGCAATCCCCTAAAAAATTTTAATAACTTGGTCGGTTCTTTTATAAGACTCGTTTTTTTTTTATATTTTGGTTCAACCGGGTCACCGTCATTCATCGAACCAACATTACGCTAGTCCAACCATACTTTCTGGTCCTTGCAGAAGGACACATCTCATCCATACATTCGACCACTTTTTCTAGCCGTTGGAAATGTTACAGAAATATAATTTCATGTACACATCACAAGACCAATCGTCCTTGGGTATAAAAGCCTCCAAATCCAACCTCCCATCTTACCCAAACTCAACACACCTCTCCCTTCAAATCTCAACATGGTCCGGGCCAACAAGAGATACTATGTTGTTTTCCGTGGGAGGGTCCCTGGTATCTATAGTTTCTGGCCGGCCTGTCATAGCCAAGTTAACGAATTTAGCGGCAACCTCCATAAGTCTTTCCAAACCTTCGATGAAGCTCGTATGGCGTTCGAACAATTCCTCTCTGCCGGACGCTTACAGAATCAGATCACCCACAATGTTGCTCTACTGCATCGTAGTCAACCACCAACCATTCAGCATAACCCATCACCGATGGTTAACCAAGTACTCCCCTTCGAGGAAGGCTTACAGGGTCATCGTCCGAAAGAACATGGAGACAACCACCCAATTGTTGACCAAATACTCCCCTTCGATGAAGGCATACATGGTCATCGTCAAATAGAACAAGGAGACAACCACCCAACTGTCCGTCAAAACAACCGATCCAACCAAACGCAGCGGCAACAGATTTCCTACCCATGTATCCTATTTATCTTCGTTACCATCTTCGTCCTATACTTAGCTCTGGTTAGGAAGTAGGCTCCTCTTAACCTTAAAACACCACCTACCACCATGTGTTACCTGCATTGTAGCAGGCTTACTTTTCACTGTCTTCTATTGTTTACTTTTTAACATATATTCTATTGTATTAATTAGTCTAATACTCAGTTCACGCATAACATCAGGTTATTATTCCATCATAACTGTTATTAAGTCAGCGAAGTATAATTATTCATACGTGATTTTACTACTTTAACCCGTTAATCCATTTACCCTCATCCTCTATTTACGACACCTGAACACATACAGGACATGCATTCCAAAAGCCACCCCACGACAAATTTTCTTCTGTACACTGTGTCACTGCAGGCACAGCCGTATAGTCCAAGCCAGTCCCCGAAAAAAGACAAAACAAAAGTAAGCATATCTTCTTCTCATGCAGGGATATCTCTGCCAACATTTAAAACAACTACTGCTCAATAACGACAAAAAAAATTTCAGGGTCAAACAAACGAGATTCCACCCGAATCGTACTTCATTGTATTATAAGGTAACGTCGTTAATCATAACATGATCATCACTAATTAACACAATTTTTCCCACATTATCTACTAAGCCTTCCGATTCAACAACAAACTAAAACACATTGCATACTACTTTGCGGTTTAATCACCAAAAATAAAGGACACACAACAATAACTGAACAAATACAACATAACCAAACACCAACGACACATTCAGAACACACACATCAAACTCTTTCTCCTTCGACATGGCGTCTTACAAGGGAATCGTAACTGGCCTTCAGCTTCTCGTAAGATTCTTCCAGTTGACCTACCCTGGCCCGAAGCGCATTATTTGAGTCTCCAAGAAGCTTCGCCTTTCTGTAGTTATAATCCCGAATCTCTTTTCCAGTTACATCAAGCAACACGCATAGCATCTCATAAGCAGCATCCTCTCTTGCAGCTTTTTCAACCATCGAGAAACGACAGTGACAAATAGCTCTATCTCAAATGGATGCCTAGGAATAACAACCGTGAAGCCAAAGAACGGGTCTTTCTCTCCGACAAATCGTTCCACCTTGAAGAAACATGGGCAAGGGATCTCTGCCTCCAGGCAAACTTTCAGCAACCACTCCTCCATGCTGCTCACAACTGCGAAATCCGCGTTAAGCTCCTCCGCTGGAATTATAGGAAGCCCTTTTGCACAGTCATCGAACAACAAAAATCGCATAAAATAATAATTTTAATAACCGGACATAAAATGACCAGAATAAACAGCACTAACAAAAATCCAAATCGAATAAAATCACATTCCATCACTGCAAAGCAAACCTTCATAAATACACTAACTTTTAAAAAGCGAATGTCGTTTCACAAGTCTTACATGAAACAATTGGCCGGCAAGGATAGCCTCCGCCGGAGATAGCCAATTTCTTGCCGCCACCTCCATCCGGCGTCACTCGACTAGTTTCACCACTACGACCTTTCTCAGCACAAATCGACGACATCCTCGCTTTGAAGCACGAGCATGCGTGTTCAAAGCTATTGAATCTGTGAAACTCAGGAAACGTATAATCCAGAACTTGCTGGTTCACCTCCTTCCAACTGGTGTATACATCGGGCTTGTGCCCCTTCATAACGGCTATGAACAAGAATCGTTGCATATTCTCCTCCATCTCTCCTACCCTCTCCTATCCTTCATACTGAAGTTGCGCCTATATATAAACATTTATTCTCCATTTGAAGTTAGGTGCTTCGTTGTTAACCTTTTCTTTCTTTTTTTTTTTGTCACACATCATTATTAACGTTTAGTTCAAATTTATGAAGTTCAATTCCTCCCTCGAATTTTTTTTTGCCGTTCCCTTGAAGTTTGTTTGATTTTCGGAATCAAAAAATGTCCGCCCACAAATTTTAACACAATATAAGCCAAAACTGGACCAAACAATTTCACCAGCCAACCAAAAAACAGGTTTCAGTTTCACCCCATAATTTTTCGCCATTTATAAAGCAGTCCCAACGGGGGCCAAATTGAAACTCCATCCATTAACCCCTCTCTCCCTTTACCGGTAAACTTTTCACCTAACATATGCCACCTCATTGTACCTCACGTACGCGTGGCACTCTCTCAAGCTTGACACCAATACAAAAAGGACATGGTGCACCAATCTCACCCATGTTTTTCCAGTTTTTGTTCCTTCTTGTTCAAATGTGTTGATTTAATTTCTTGCAATTATGATCCATAAGTATATTTAGTTAAGTTAGCTATAGTTATTAAAGAAGACAAAATAAAAAGAATCCTCCAATGAGAACAGTGAGATAAATTTCAGGTTTTTTTTTTTTTTCTGCATCGTACGATTATGGTTTCCTAACCTTTTTTGCATGCAACTATGAAATGTCACTCTGCTGATGTTAATATATCGATAGCAAGGAATCATATTCTTCTCATGAATTGAAAACGGTGAAAAGTGTGAATGAAGTTTAAGTAGTGCTACACACGCGGATCAGTTTCTCGCTGTAAACGCGTTGTGATCTGGAACTCAGCCACTATAGACCATGTTATATTATTATTTAATATCTTTAATTTCATGAGAATATAAAGGGGATGTAGCTCAAATGGTAGAGCGCCCGCTTTGCATGCGGGAGGTACAGGGTTCGATCCCCTGCATCTCCACCTTAATTTTTAACTACACTACTCTTCTTTTTATCCTTCTACACCTACAATTATCTGCAGATGCTTCATCAACTGCTCATGTATGGGTTTTTCACTTTTTTCAGTATCCCACCCTCTCCGTAAGTTAAAGGTTCAAAATATTAGGAATTTTAGATGACAACTAACAAATTGTAAACCCTATCTTTTTAACCATTCTACCCCCCTTACAAAATACAAATTCTTTTACACAAGTTAATCCCACTACAAGACAAATACATTCTCTCACCTTCTCCAAAACATAAAAAATATATTATTATTATTATTATTATTATTATTATTATTATTATTATTATTATGCAATTTGTGTTTATATTTATAATAGAGACTTACATGTATTTTGTTTTCTTATGAAATTAATAGTTAAAAATAATTAAATTATAATTTAATCAAATTATTTAAGAATTTTTTATTATTAATTTTACATAAAAATAATTATATATAAATCTATATTATTTTATATATTTTAATATGTAATTTATATAAATGATTAATTTCATAATTAATCCCTCTTCTTCTGCACATAATAATATTGAGAAATAAGAACAAATACGATATTCAAAAAGAAAAATAATAAATAAAAAAAATAGTAAATTGAGAAATTAAAGCGAGTGGAGGAATAGGATGATGATTTGACCCCAAACCCAATAAACGAGCACAAATGAATGAAAACGAGAAAAGAATAAGAATAAGAATAGCTCCTCTTTCTTTCTCTCTGCCCCTGGCCGCCACTCCTTTAGATCAATCGCCGCTGCCATAAAGCTCCCGTCTCTCTCGTTTCCACCTTCTCAATCCTTTCTACTTCCTTTCCGGTGAGCCAATTCATATTCTTTTACTTTTTCTTTTCCGATTTCGTTCTTTTTCCTGCAATTTAATTTAAAAATCAATTTCTTTTTTAATTGTTCCGGTTGTTCCAGTTTGCGTGTTGTTTCTGTTATAAACTATGATGACGAGTGTGGCAGACGATGGATCTATGTCTAAATTCATGATTTTATTATTTTTTTTTGGTTGTTGGTTCCTTTTGGAATTTGCACTGTTTTTGTTGATTTTGGGGGTTTTGTATTCTGTTATTGCTAATAAAGATTTATGTATGCGATTATTCTTGGAAATTATGATTCTACGTTTGTTGTGAAGTTCTTGCCCTGTCAAGAATCATGAAAATTTTGCCGGATTAAAGATGTGAATATTATAGCTTAGGTTGAAAGTTTTAGGTTTCAGAATGTGTTTTAAACTCCTTAATTGTCCATCTGTTATGGTCCTTTTTTTAATTGACATAAATTGTGATTTTCTTAAGGTATAAACAATATATTCAATTCTGTAATATATTGTTTTTGTTGAAATGAAGCTTTCTTTGGGTTGAAAATTGAATTCAAGCATTTATCTTCCCCTGATTTGTGGATGTTGTTTTTCCTAGGTGGTAGAAATGTCGACTCCTGCGAGGAAGAGGCTGATGAGAGATTTTAAGAGGTTGCAACAGGATCCTCCTGCAGGAATCAGTGGTGCCCCTCAGGACAACAATATTATGTTATGGAATGCTGTAATATTTGGGTGAGTTCAGTTGACGCTGGATTGAGGATCCATTATTGTGTTTACTTGTATAATGTAGTCACTATTTTATTTATTTCACTTTGTTTAAGTATGGATGGATAAGCAATTTCTGCTTTCTTGTCTGCTTTGGATTGCAGTCCAGATGATACTCCATGGGATGGAGGTGAGTCATTCTTTGTACCACAGCTCGTATGTCAAAACAAGTTTGATACATGTTTCATATAGGTTATTTTGTCATTTTGTGTTTTAGATACAATTTTAATGATTCTATAATATAAGGTGTGCTTACTTTGTAGATTTATGTTGCAAAGAGTGCCATGGTCCTTTCACCATCCGGAGTCTTGATTCTACTATATTTTGAGATGCTTTTGATGAATGTCTATGTTTATCTTAAAATTGAAAATCTTTTTACCACTGGCATCCAGATACTAGTCTTTAGTTAAACTTTTAAATCCCTACCCTATGTAGCCTTGTTGCACTCTAGTTTGATATTATTTTTTAAAAAAGTATTGTGCAATCATAGTTTGGTTGCCTTTTCATCTAAATTGTGGATTTGGATGTCAAATTTTCTTTTGCTTGATATCATCATATCAGTTAGATATATTTAACTGCCTGTCTATATATTTTGAGCTATTCAGGCACGTTTAAATTGACACTCCAATTTACGGAGGATTATCCAAACAAGCCACCAACCGTACGATTTGTATCTCGAATGTTTCATCCAAATAGTAAGTTTTAGATGGAGAACCTAACCATGTTTTCCATTAATCCAATACGTGGATCTCCTAATGATATTTTTTTCTACTCTGGGCAGTTTATGCAGATGGGAGTATTTGTTTGGATATATTGCAAAACCAATGGAGTCCTATATATGATGTAGCTGCTATACTCACTTCTATCCAGGTATCATCTGATACAATTAATTAAGAAATCAAGTACATCTTTGTGTTCATTGTAGTCATATGTTCCCAAAGGTGTACTTAGTGTTAGGGTCACCACACTCATCTTGTTTTGGTCTATGTGCTGCCCTTCAGTGAGGTACATGCCTTTGGTACTTTAGGCTCCTTTATAGCAAGGCACGCTTCAATTTCCTTGTTGGTATATTTGAAAACTTGGGCCATTCATGTAATATGCTAATTGCTAAATGATGAAATTGAAAGGGGGATGGTTGTGTTGATACAGAAAAGGTACTAATAATCTGGTCTTTAGGACTGGCCTTTAGAACAAGGGTATTCAAATGTTTAATTATTTATCTTTGTATAAATGTTAGGCTTTGATTCATATGGCAAATTTATGCAAAATGTTCAAGTATCTGATCATTTATTTACTTATTTAATCTAAGGCTAACACTCTTTTACTGGAGGAGGTATCGACTTATTGGCACCTCCTACTCCTTAAGTTCCTTTTGCTTTTACTTCACTTTTGTACAGCATTAACCCTACATCTTGAAGTTTGATTTTCTTTCAATTACAATACACATACCTCCTCCTGTACCCTTAGATTTTACCTCTGGCTCCTTGAGTCCCTATAGGGCTTCACCTTCTCATTTTGCATAAATCCATTCTGATGCACACCTTAACTATGTCTTTTGTCATAAAAGAATTATAGTCCTACACTTCATTGTAATCTTTCTCTTTTTTTCCCTCTGTTGTTTTTTCAACATACTATGGAGTACTTATTCCTGACTTTTGAATGATTTTGGTATTGTTTGTGGCGCAAAATGCAATGAACTTTTTAAAAATATTTCTAACCTTATCTACCTATCCATTTGTGTATTGTGTAAAATTGGTCAACACCTTTTCTGAAAATATGATTGCTTTCTTGCCTCCTTACTTGGATTTCAAGCCCTTTTTTTTAAAAAAAAATATTGAAAAATTAAAAGGACTTCTTTGCTGTTCTTTTATTAAAATCAGATGTACACTCTAGCTAAACAGAGTACAGCAGGATGCCTTGTTGCAGCAGTGTGGTGTGCACTGTAGATATGATTATTTTTTATCATTTTGTGATGACTTATCATAGTTTGGCTTTGAAATAAAGCATATTTTTTAAATTGACATACTCTGCTAGTGTAGTACCAGTCATCTTGTTATAACTGTTTTAAATTGAAAGTTGATTCATTTGTTGCAGTCATTGCTTTGCGATCCCAACCCAAATTCGCCTGCAAACTCTGAAGCAGCTCGGATGTTTAGTGAGAACAAGCGTGAGTACAATCGAAGAGTGAGGGAAATAGTGGAGCAGAGCTGGACAGCCGACTAAGCCCATCCTACTCCTGTGATTCTCCAATGGCATGAATTAGGTTGCATTGCTATCTACAAGACTCATTGTGCAAACTTTACAAATTCCAAGTCTTATTCCTTGCTGTTTTGAATGCTAGCTCCATCTTTAATTGATTGTAGTTTTTGCATTGTGCATGTCAGTTATTGTAATATAAGAAATACTGTGTCAATTTGCATTTGATTGTTGGCAAGAAAATGTGTAAGTTGTAGTTTCTGAAATGGTTATGACCTATGATAATAAGGATTTATATTATGTTCGCCTTCTCAAGTTTCAACCTTCCATTCTGATAATGAGAAATTACTCCTCTTGATAAGAGGTGGTCAGTCATGCCAGGGGATGGTTAAGATTTAGGAACTAATTATCGAAAGACTTTACATGTAAGTGAACTCAAGTTTGCTTACTTGCAAGACTCTTCCCATTACACGTTGTGCATGGCTTTCGGCATGTAATATCATGATGCTTTACCCAATATTCATTTTCTTGTTTTCAAATATTATATAATTAGATAGTTGTTTACTGAATTCTGAATTACCCCATATCTGACTATCTTTAATTATATCTGTTCCTAAAAACTATAATACTCTTATTTTTTGATAAAGTATATTTTAAAAATATTTTTAAAAGTTATTTTGTTTTAATTTTATATCAGAAGTTTTCAATTTAAATTAGATATCCTTGGCCACTAATTTCAAAAAATTTAAGACTAGTTCAATAATATTTTTATAAGAACAATTTTCAACATAAGTAAATTAGATATAGTTGTCATATGTATAATTGTTATATTGTTGGATTGGTTTTAAATTTTTTGAAAATTTATTTGGATTATATTTAAAGCAAATTAAAAACTTTTAGAAAATAATTTAAATTTTGGAGATAAAAAATATACTTTAAAAGATATTTGCTATTCATATTTTTCCAATTAAAAGATAAACTGAATTACCCCACATCTGACCATCTTTAATTATATCTGATCCTAAACTCATGCAATTTACGTTGTTAGCTAAACTCGTGCAATGTAATAACATATTTCAACATTTTTGCTATTCATATTTTTCTAGCGTTTTAGTACTACAAAAAACACACATGCTCAAACTTTTGGATAAAAAATTTAAGAAAATTCATCTCATGTTCTTATGTGAACAAGAAGCTAATTTAAATATGCTCTAAAGCAAATTACCGAAAATGATAAAAAAGCAATTTCTCGTACTGAAAAGTCGCCAAAAAAAAAAAAAAAAAAAAGAAAGCTCAATTAAAACCCATATTTAATAATGAAAGTGAAAGAGATATTTACTTAGTTGGTCAAGCATATAAAACAAATATTTCATTCATAAAAGATACATATTTTATGTCAATGAAATCTATTTGCCTTAACAAAATATAATGAAATCACTATAAACAAACCATAACATTTACTACACAGCTTGGTTTGAGAACTATATTATAGGACACAAGCACAAAGTATGCCCAACATCAAAATGAGAAGAAATATGCAACCATTAAAAACACCAGAAATCCATTTCATCTGCACTTCCTACTAAAAGCAACCTCTAGAAGAGAACACTGCAGACAGACTTGAAGTTTGTGAATGACAAAGTTCAGCAGAAGCTGTGTTACACGACTTCTTCTGTCAAACTGATCCCTTCATTGGCCCCAACATCCTATGAGAGAAGAGCAACATGTCAGAGCCATACTTTTTCCTACTGAAACTTTATAAGAGCACTTTATACAGCCACCTGCTTACCATGTTTTCTTTGTTTCCAAGTATATTATCTTCCGTAGCTGAAGGAACTATGAAAATCAAACATAAGTGTTACAAGTAACTAACCGGAATTATTGGTATAAAATAGATACTATTGCAATCTTACCCTCTTCAGCATCAGATTTCTTTCCATCTTTCTTCACATCACCCTTCTCTATTTTACCTTGGTTCTTACTTTGTTTCTCTGATTTCTGAACTGATCTACGGTTTCCGATGGTAGCAGACTTTGAATTTGCAGAGTACATTCTGAGACTCTCTCTCAACCGGGATCCTGAAGTGCCCTTTTGATTAGTTTCCTTCTTGGTTGATTCTGTTGCAGTAACAGGAGTGAGGTGAGCAGAATCAGTGTCCAAGCACTTCGGTTTCAGTTTTCTAGTGGCCATGGACGAAGAGGAAGTGCAGTGCACTTCATCATCAGATGATCTGGGCCCATCTGGCACCTGAGAAATAGACTCAGACACCTGTGATTGTGATTGCAATTGCAATTGCTCTAGATTTTCTGCAATCTTATAGCTTCCAAACAATTCCTTCACTTCTTCTCCAAGATCAGCAAGTTGATTTCGTTGCACATAGGATTTCAGCTCATCTTGAATCCGCTGGAAAGGCTAAAAACAAATGAAAGAGACATGTTCCGTAAACACAAGTCAACTACTCTATGACCATCTAGTGTATGATCTCTATTTTGTCTGGTAAAAAATAAATAGGGAGAATTCAAACATGCTGTGAAAAGAATTGATGTGTGTTCCAAGCATAGCTTACTTCACATCCTGCCTCCAAGGCCAGTTTGAAGAATCCAAACGAGAGTGAGTGCTTGGCAGCATTTTCAGAGAGCTTGATCTGATTTAACCAATATGAAGCCGAGGTCAGAAGATTGAATTTGATTCTGCTTGATGTTTTGGAGATGTCAGAAGAGGGTGTCTGGCTTCTGCTCTGAGTCTTTGTTCTCGTCTCCGATATTGGGGTGACGCTGCCAACCACCTTTGGGCCCGGAGTTGAAACTGATTTTGCAGGAATAGACTGCCTTCGTGGCGGTTTGGCACTACTGGACTTTTCCTTCCCAGAGAAATCCAGAACACCAACACTTTTACTCACATTGGGAGTGATTCTCCCTCTGAAGATGAAATAAGATCTCTCTTTAAAATAGATATATAGTCATTATACATATCCATATACATACGTATACTATACAATAGATACATTTACATTATCACAATTCAAAATAAGACATGTACTTGTTACTTAAGTATAATTTACATGAGGACAATGTGCATGTGATATGTCTATACGATAAGAGTAAGGAAAAAATTCCTCAAAATTTTAAAAAAGAGGGAATTGGCAATACAAATAACCAAGCAATTAATATAATAACATACTTAATGTTGGAGTTAGTACACAGAGATTTGATAATCATAAACATAATCATAATAAATTTAAAGATTAAATATAACTGATCATGAGTTAGTACACTTTTTTTTGTCCCGAAGTACAAACATGTTCCAGACAGATTATTACTATTATATTAATATTTTATTATTCTAGCAAATGCTTCAGTAATTTCGCACAACAAAGTTCCACAAGTTCTTAATATAAGAAGTTAGATCCGTACAATCTTTGTTTCAAACACTTCGCTTCATTTTACACACTCTAATCCCATAGTTCCAAAGGTGAAACCTAACAAAGACATAACTAAGTAAATTCAAAAAATGAAAGAAAGTACCTCTTAGTGTTAGATTCAGAAGAGTTGGAGCGATCGAGTGCACCTGGCTGCTTCTGTTCCTTGGATTTGATAGAGGAACGCAGTGCGTATCGCTGAAGCTTTGGCCTCAGCGAACCAGAGTTCCCCGCTGAACAAGAAGCACATACAGTTATTGTAATTACACACTATCTATGCATGCATATTAGAAGCAAAATTCAATTCAATTGTACCAGAAACACCACCAGAGGGTTGTTCCTTGATTGGTTCTTCCATGGAATCGAATTGAGTTCGGAGCACCACAGACAAAGCAAACGGTTATTTTGTGTATGAGATTGAGAGGTTGTAACTGCTCTGCTACGAGTCTTCGTGTTTGAGTTTGGTTTTTTGGATGAATAAAAATATAAAATACGACGAAGCGCGTTCGAAGAGGGTTTTATAAGGCTGTGTGGTCTGTGGTGTTGACAAGTGTCCTTCTGAGGCGGGAGAAACCAAAACTCAAAATTGCCCAACGGAAACACCACTCTCAGCGAACGGCAAACTGCTAAAGAAAACGGGGCCATCCTTGATGCTGACGTGGAAGCTCTTTTGTCAGTTGGGTCATGGTTGTGTTTATTGGACATTTGGACAATAAACTAAATCAATTCTTATATTATTATTTTTTAGTGTAAATTCATTTTTTATCCTATAAAATCTTGTACCTTGTATTTAATATTTTCTTTCTTTTCTTTTTTTATTCTTTATTTTGAAAAGCAAAGTCAAGATTATTAGTGGGGACTGGGGAGCCGGAGATGGAGGGAGGGGACCCCGTTGGGCCCGGCATCATGAGGCTCCTTTGCTGTTGGCATTTCAAATTTCAAACTCAAGTGAGCCGTTATTTCTTCTTATAATTTCGTGTTCCGTTCCGTTTTAGGGCCCCTTTCGTTGGTAAAAAATTGCTTTACAATTTTACAGAGAGAGATAATGCAATAGTGTCACTTGGCCCATACTTCTTCGGTTCTTCCCACTAACGGATAGCCGGATTGGATTCCAGGCTCACTCTTATGATTGATCTGAACTGTTAACTACCACAAGTCCACAACATTATATTGTGGACCCAAAACTATAAACTTAAAGAAGGGGGGAAGAGAAACGAAAGAGAAAGAAAAAGAAAAAGAAGAGAAAGGGCCGGGGGGGGGGGGGGGGTGGTGTTAAATACTTAAACATACAAGATCATTCCTTTTTGAAAGAATTCTTATCATTTAACTTTTAGGTCCATTACAAAATTAAAACATTTAGATAAAAAAATGGTTCAAATAAATTAATTTTTTAATATACTTAAAAAAAGATAATTATTTTAGAAAGGAGGAAGTAACTTATAGTATAATACATTTAATTTCTTAACTAAATCTTAATTTGTAATTTCAACTTATTTAATTAATAATTGGAAATAACTTATGAATTGATTTCTAGGTTCTAGCTGAATATGAAAATACAAAATAGACATGATATATCAATGTATTGAATGAGCATGAACATGTTAATGACAATTATGTAGGTAAAAAGTAGTTAAATAAATAAGTTGTAGATGTGTAGTAGTAGTAATAGCAAGTGCCAGAATGGATCTTTTCAATTTTTTGTTTTACTTAAGATAATAAAATATGATTTTTTATTATATATTTTATAAGTGAGATAAAAAACATAAAAAAATATTAAAAAAATTAAAGATTATATTTTATTCTTTTAATTAAAAAGAAATTGAGAAAATCTATTTTAGCAAAGTTAAGTGCCGACTGGAGAGTAGGAAAGCTATAAAGTATAAACAGTACACACTACACACTACAATAGAATGGCACCACTTGATTACACATATTTACATCCTCTGCGTTTGTCTTTGTCCTGACGCAATAACGAGGGAGAGCGGTAGGAGAGACCCTCGTGCCAGCGTGGCTCCCATTGCATGCACCACGCAAACCACTACACCAAACGCCACGCGCCCAGTGTTTGCCTCCTTGATCCTCCTCCCGAATCAACGGCTCACATTTCTCAACACTGGAAACGTGCCGCCGCGCGTGCTATCCAGATTAAGTCCCGACGGTGATGCAGTCATTTCGCAATGCTTTGGAATAAAGATTTTAAAGGAGCCGGAAGGAACACTTGCTTTTGAAGTAACTGCACCCTCGACTACCAAAAACAAACCACCCCCCAAATTTTAAAATCACCCCCACTTCCTTTCTTTTCACGTGCCATCGAATCTACCACTAGCTTTCCTACTCACCCTTCCATCAAACCGTGGATCTCACATCAACGTTCAGAACCCGAATCAAGTCATCGCATCGAACGGTAAGGAGCAAGATTGTCGCGTGAGCGTGAAACACACATACTCCTCCCCACAAATTATCCAATCTTTTTATCTCCAGTTTTTTTTTTTCTTTTAACAAATTTTTTCCAGTCTTCCAGCTAGCACACTTCACAGAACAACCAAACAAAGCAACCACAAAATTGATGCAGCTTTAGGAATTAGGATCAACCTCTCTCCCTCACTCTCTTTCTTTCTCTCTCTCCCCAGTCGTCAGTGTATGTTAAATATTTTCCTCATATATAAAAAAATTTGAGAAGAAAATAATTGAGTAATTTTTATATTTGTAATCTGATAGGTTGGTTGGTTGTGTGTGTGGTTGACAGGGATGGTAGATTTGAAGTGAAGAGGTTCCACATTGGTCAGGTAAAACACTCAGATCTAATCTCACTCTTTTTTTCTGGCCAGCTCCAACTTCACACACTGGTTTGTGAACTTGTGGATTAAGCAGTGTTCTATATCTGTTAGCTCTTGCTTTCTTCAGATCTTGTTTGTTCCAATATACTTTCTTTGTGAATTTTCAACTTTGTTTTGAGCTACCGATTTCTTTGGATGTCTGTCACGTTTCATATTTTACATTCTCCAATCTCCGTTGTTGTTGCATTCCTTGTTGAATTTTCTATTTTTATTTTTATTTTTTTTATGATTTGCTGCTTGGAAATTCCGTCAAGTTGCTGTGGGAGGTTGGGAGATTGAACCTGAATTCGACTTGCAAACTTGTTTGATAGTTTCATCATTTCATTTCCATTATGCTATGACTGTCGGTGATGGCACTTTTTTTTTTCCTTTTATCTTTTTTTTGTTTAAATTTGTGGTAGAGGTGTTTTCGGTGAAGGTTATTACTAGAAGAGTTAATGTGTGACGGTGCATCATGTCGAAACTTGAAAAATAAAAAAACGATGCGTTTTCTTTTTTGCTTTGCGGTGATGATGTATTATTGCATAGGATAAAAAGATGCTTGTTAGTTGTTACTAATTGTACATGATGTTGTCTCTTTTTGGTGTTTTTAGCTGATTGCGCCATTATTTCCTTGTGTACATGGTCTGCAAGCCTTTACTCTTTTTTAACTCTTATTAGTAGCCTAAGTCTTCTTTTGCTTTTGAGGTGATTATCGTCTTACGTTGTTGAGATTTGTAGGATTAGCAAAAATAATTATTCTCTTGTGTTTTGATTATTCATTATTTTCCTTTGTTATGTCATTCATTAAAGACTATTTATTTATTACCAAGATCACTTAAGCCAGAAGTTACCTTCTAGTATAGAAGTTACCTTCTTAGCATAATTTTAAATTAAATGAGATGCCATCATCAGATATACTTTGATAAATGGATGCAATCGTGCAAATAGTGTTCCTTTATAAAATTTGTCTATTTGATATTTCTCATAAGGCATTTATTAATCTTATGAATTTAATGAGCTCTACTTCTTGAAGTATAACATTTTGCAGGGTTTTTTTACATTTTGGATTTTTACCCTCCCAGTTCCTATATATGCTTCGCCACCTAAAGGGACTATCAGTTGACTGCACTTTTTAAGTGAACTAACTAAAGTCACTGAATTTGGTGATCTTGTTAAGCTGGCATCTTTCTTGATTTCTTCTGGATGAAGTTTTTTTTTTTTTTTTTTTTTTTCTGTGTTGCTTAATTTGTTTGAGTTTTAATATGATTATGTGAAGTTATTATCAGGAGGATCAATTTAAAGTCCAGGTTCACTTTTTTTGCCTCTTTACAGGCCCTGGTCTTACAATGGGGAAGTCACCAGGAAAATGGATCAAAACTGTATTGTTTGGGAAGAAGTCATCGAAATCAAATATTTCAAAAGGAAGAGAGGTAATAGTATGATAGTTAAAACTTAAAACAATAGTTAATACAGCACCTTGTCTATATTTTATGTTAGGATTATGCATAGGAATGGAAACTAGGAATCATGGCTATTGCGTATTTTTTGAAAAGTATCATTGTTTCACTTAATTTTCTCAAGAAAAGTGATCTATTTTGATATTAGCTTTCTCCTTTGTAATGAGACTCCTGATTTAGATTCCTATAATTTCATTCAGAAGCTTGTTAATCAAAAGGAAGGAGTGGTGACTTCCAAGGTATCAGAAACTGATTTGTCTTTAGATCCAACCCCCAATACCGTGGCCAAAAATGAGGAAGAGCTGGTGCTGGAGAATAATGAGTCAGAAACTGTTTTAAATGAAAATCAAGAAATAAACACAGTGGGATCTGTTCTCCAAGATTCACCACCTGATCCAGAGAAAATAAAGCTGGAGGAAGCAGCAACAAAGGCACAGGCTGCTTTCAGGGGTTACTTGGTAAGTGACTCATTTAGTTACTGTTAGAATCCATAGAACTTGTTAATGTCTTCGTCCTCCCTTTTGATCTGAAACGCAGTCAGGTTTAGTTGTCAATTTAATGTCACTCTTACGTTTATGGTCTGTAAAATAAAAGTTATAATTACTTTCTTCATATTTCAATAATTCTTAACTGTATCTTTCATGGAGTCCAATGCTCCCTGGTTCCCATTGTTGTGACACTCGTGGCAGAATTCCATATTTCATAAAAATATTTGTTGCTGTCTTTAGTTTTCTGCTGCTTGTCTCCAATAATTGAAAAACATGTACTTGAAAGAGTTGTCATGGATCAGGGTTTGATTGTGTGAGTTCTTGTAAATTGTTGTATTTCATAGTTGATATTATGTCTTCTAACGGAAACATCTTTCATGAAGGCACGAAGGGCATTTAGGGCCCTAAAAGGCATAATAAGGTTGCAAGCACTTATTCGTGGGCACCTTGTTAGGAGACAAGCTGTGGCTACATTATGCTGTATGTATGGCATTGTCAAGTTACAAGCACTTGTTCGTGGCAGAAGAGTCAGACAGTCTGTTGTTGGGTTTGAAATCCAAGAGAAGTCTCCGGTAATGTTCAAGAACTAAATTCTTATCATATCTTTTATATTTCTATTCGTGCTCTTCTGATTTTTTTCCCCTGTGGTGTAAAGTGTGCAATTGTATGACTGAGGAGGGCACTTTGGGAACCGAGATTTGGTTTGTTAACTTGGTCAAAGTAGAGTTAAATGGTTCCATTAAAATATGAAGTTTTTGGCTGCTGAACGTCCAAATTGAGGACTCACTGGGCAAATAAATTGGATTATTTTGAACTATTTACTAATTCAAGAATAAAGGCTACATTTTCTTTCTTAATTAGAAGTTGGTTTATCATATACATTATTAGGGTTTGTCTTCAACAACCTAACTTTTGTAACCCGCTTACTTAAAGGTCAAATATTAATGAGTGGACAAACTCTATTTAATTTATCAAAGGATATGTGAAATTTGTAGGTATTGTTAGGTAGCTTCAAGTTTCTATGTATTAAATCTGTAGAGATAGAAGGGAAAGATTGCAAGTATGCTATTTTATTTAACTGCTAACAATTTCCTTCTCAACTACTTGTGCCTTAGGATGGCAAACCTGTCAAGCCAATTGCTGTACCTGCAAAAATTACAAATCTGTCAGCCAATGCTTTCATCCGAAAGGTAACTTACATTGTACCATGTATGATAAATTTTTTTTATTCAAAGTTTGCTTACTTATTGTGGATACACTGTATTGTAGCATGTATCTTTTATTGTAAACGTGACAAGAGTTTGATTGAAACTAGAATTCAACTGTAGGATGAATGGCCTATAATTGTATTTGGTTCTGTAATATTAATTATTGACACCAGACTGTAGGTCCTAACCTCTAATTGAATGGGAGCTACTTATTATCTACTAATTTGTTTAAGGAAAGCATTTCGCGGTACTGATTGGATGGGTAAAAGGTACTGATTACCCATGATGTAATCACGTACGAGTTGTAGGAATTCATATCATCAAGATAAATATGATTGCCTATCTTAAAGTGATGTGTTTCTATTTGTACCATCTCTTATTAACAATATTTCTTCATCTCAAATTTGAAAAAGGGGTCTTCTGTTGCTGCATCATGTAACTCTAAGCTCTTGCAATTTTCTTTTTGATATGTCCATTATGTTGAGCATGTTAAACGTTGGTATGTTGTTTCAGCGTCTTGCTTCATCAACTACTATAATGGCCCTGCATTTGCAATATGTTCCTGGAGATCCAAATTCAGTTCTAAGCTGGTTGGAGCGCTGGTCAGCAACTAACTTTTGGAAACCAGTCCCCCAACCAAAGAAAATTCGAGACACTAAGCACCAGAGAAAGCAGGGTACTATTTCAGTGGGAGAAGCTCCATTGAGCAAGTCAAGACGTACCACCCGGAAGGTTCCTGCTGCAAGTTTTGACCCTGCCCCAGTGCAAGCAAATCCTGAACTTGAGAAGCCAAAACGAAGCTTGAGGAAAATTTCAAGCCAGCCCTCAGATACTCTGCAGGAAAACCCACAAAGTGAGCTTGAAAAGGTAAAGCGTAACTTGAGAAAGGTTCACAACCCAGTTGTTGAGAATGCTGTTGTCCCAGAAGTAGAACCCGAGGCCCCAAAGCAACATTTGGAAAAGGGGGCATTTACCCCAGTGCATGGTGTTTCGGAACAAGGGATAACTAGTTCTGATGAGAAGAATAACAAAGAACCAACTTTAACCATTTCCAATGTGCCCGATGCAGAACCTGCTATAAATTATATTAGTAAGGAGGTGTCTGATATGCCAAGCCATTATCAAGTGGTTGTGCAACCAAAGCCTTTGACCGAGATTATAAGTAAAGATGAAAACATTGCTGAAGATGAAGTGAAAACAGAGCCAAAAGATTTACCAGAGACTAGTTGCAAGGTTGAAAATTCTCACATAACAAATGGAGATTTGAGTCACAAGGAAGATCCTGTGGGAACTGAAAACCAGAAGCCGAACAGAAAGGCCTCAAATGTAGTGAAGCAAGAGCGTGCTGAGAATGGTTTACAGAACAGTCCAACTTTACCAAGTTACATGGCAGCAACTGAATCTGCCAAGGCAAAGTTGAGGGCTCAAGGATCCCCACGATTAGGACACGATGGAAGTGAGAGAAACAATGTTGCTCGGAGACATTCTCTGCCATCTTCAACTAACACCAAAATTAGCTCACAGTCACCTAGGACACAGAGACCAGTCCAATCAGGTGGCAAAGGAAGCAACAAACCTGTACCTTCTAGAGACGGCAATGGTATGTTATAGTTCTTTACTATATGGTGATTCTAAAATGACTATTAACTGAATTGTCATGGAATTGACCAAATCATTCGATGCAAAAATATGTTAAAGAGTTTTCTGTGTCTTAATAGCTTATTGTATATTGCAGATTCCAAGACAGTACAGGTCCTTTTACTTCAATTGGTTATGTTTTGTTTTGGCCATTGTCTTATAATATGATACCTTTAACTAGCTTGGTCATCTTGCAGGAAAGGTAATTCAAGCAGAATGGAGGAGGTGATTTGTGGAACGATTGGTTTTCAGAGTTGAACATAGAAGAACTTGAAACTTATTTGAGATTTATGTATCATGAAATTTGACATTGTTAAATTTATATAGGGACTTTATAGTAGGTGTGTTTGATGAGGTTTATTTCTTCATTTGCTGCATTTTGGGCGTTTGAGGGTGATTTGTACATTATAGGTCTCTTTAGATTTTGCATGATGCAACTACAAATACCCAAATCTAAAACTTGTTTGTTATCGTCATGATTTATAAGCTGTCCATAATGTGTCTGTTGACTGTTATTTTCCATCTTCAAAAGTGTGTACGTGCTTTTCAACCTGCGTATGGGCTTATGCGAAATTTAATGTTTATTTTTTTGGCCATTGAAAGTAAGAGCCTCTACTATTGTTGACTTCCCTTTTGAAGAAAGATGGTTTTGTTTAACATAAATATACTCTTTTTGAGTTAGAATCAAGTATAAATTAAGATCAAATTGGACTCAGTTATTGAGGTCAAAATTTTATGTCAAGTTTGATGCCTTGATGGATCAGTTTAGCATATCTTGAAATGAGTTGAGTTGAGTTGAAAATGATTTACCAGCCCATTGCTCAGTTACTACTGTATCGAGTAAGTAGTAACAGATGTGACCCCCTCCTCCCTCATTGGATTTTGCTAAAAATGCCACATTTTTCTGATGGTATTTTTAAAGGATTTAGTTAAAAGTCTTAAAAATGTGTTTTTAAAATAATAATATATATTAAGATTATTAATTAATTTTTTTTGTGAAAAACATATAATTTTAAATTTTTAGTTAAATTACTGAGAGTACTTTTAATGTTTAAAGACATTTAATATTTTAGTTAAATTGTACTTAAAATATATAAAGTTCTTATGAAAAATAAGAAGACAGTTAAAAGGGAGGGAAACAATAATGGACAAATTTTCTACCCCAAAAAAAAACCCCACCACACAAAAGGAAATGGAAAAGATAGTCTGTTCTCTGTTGAGTTTGAGATAATACTTTTTGTTTTTGTTTTTATATTTTTTCAGTTATTTTTTAAAGGTTTGTAAACCAATCTAGCTTTAGAGAGTTGTCAACTGTTTAATTTGCTTGGCTTCCCATTTCGGTGAGTTAAGCCCCACATTAGTCCTTGAAATTTACAAGATGTACCGATTTAGTTCTAGGATACCAATTGCTATAATTTTGTCTCCCAATTTTAAAAAAGTGTACCATATTAGTTCCCAATATATTTTTCATAATCAGAACTTAACATCGTTAATAACGTGGCCTAACCCTTGTCACGTGGGACATGTGAACAGCTAGCTGAGATAGATTAAAAGTATAGTACTAATTTGGTCATTTTTTTCTTTTTACAACCTAAACCACAAAACGTTCTTTCCAATCTTCTTCTACTTCTTCTCATTGTTCTTCCTCTCAGTTGTGCATCGTTGCAGGTTTGGAAAGATGTGGTGTGAATTTTTTGTATGGGCTGCCAATGGATAAAAACTGGTAGGTGAAAATGAAAGTATAAATTCTACAAAAAAGAGTTGACCAAGTTAGGCTAAATTTTGTCCGAAGCTGAATTGAGAACTCAAAAATTATACATTCAATTGTTACTTTTAGATGTGTTTGTAATATCAGTGGCTGCTATGATGTTTTTGAAGGCTTAGATAGAATTTAGTGTGATAATGAAAGCAATATATGATGTATGAAAGAAAAATCATCTGGCTTCTTATTGACCATTGCCAGAGTAGGACAAACATGATGACATGGTATCCCTACAGATTGAGAGTTTAGTTAATAAACTAAACTAAGCTATTATAAACAAAATGCTATTTATGAATTAATAATAGTGAACATTGTATTAAAAAGATAATCTGTTAGCATCTAGATTTGGCAGGTACATAGTTCTTCACCAAGTCAACCACTATATTTGTTAGGTATTCATGGACCTCAAACTTCTCATAAACATCATCTCCAGTCCATATTGATAGCCAATTCTTTGATTCTTTTCTAATCTCATCCAACCTACTCTGAATTACAGGTGGTAGTCTCCCTATGTGGTTGGCATGCTTAAATTTATTTTTTGCTATGGATCTCATAACAAACATTCTTACTTCTTTAGAAGAATGATGATTGACTTGGCCCATGTTTCTTTGATTCGTACATTAAAGTCCTGGCACGCATTGTTACAAATGTTGTCTAGTTTTGCATTATAGCGGAAGGTTGACTTTGTCCAAGACTTCCTAAACCATTTGTTGAGGTAATTCCATGCATTTTCATTGAGCTTCTTTATCTTATTCATGTCAGAAAAATCTTAGTGTGTGGTTGACCCTGCACATTCTTGTAGCAAACCCCTCAGCTCCATTCTCATCTTTCTAAAAAAAATTTTCATGATGGAATATTATGTCCATCAATACCTCTATATGCATCATTGAAAGTTTATAGGTACCATTAGCATAACATATTAATTAATCCAGAGACATTCACACACAATTCGTAGCATATTCACAAAAAACACAGAACCCTAAATAGACAATGCAGAAAGAATAATGTTCTACCCATCATTAGGCCACACATAAATCTTCCAGAAAATATCTCATTGATTAAGAATAAAAACAGAGTCCAGATAAAAATTCTTGCACAGTTGCACCCATCATTAGAAGAACCAAACCATACCCTAATAGAGACTCAGGTTAAAAAAAATCAGAATCAAAGTGAACAAAACAAAAAAGGATCATCCAATAACATATATACATTGCGAAAAAAATCCCAAAAAAAAAAATTTTTTTCGTCACTAACCTCGATGAGTAAACGAAGAACCATTTCGCCTGTTCTCAGCCACCACGCTTGCCTATAAACACTTCGTGATAAACAAAACGTCACCACAAACACTCAATTTTTCGGCAATCTTTACTGCGTTTGACTCATGGAAGAGATTTTTTTTTTTTTTTTTTTGATTGAAGCTCAGTGGAGTAGGAGAAGACAGAGCGATTAAAAGAGAGGGATGTAACGTTTAAGTACGGGAAAGATCTCAAACGACCGTTTAGCTATGTCTAACGTGGCAAGAATTAGGCCACATCACTAAGGGTGTTGAATTCTAGTGACGAAAAAATATACGAAGAATTAATATGATGCATTTTTTTGAATTTAGGGGATCAAATTATAACAATTGGAATCTGACTAAATCGATGCCACTTGCCAAACTCAGAGACCAGGGACAAATTTATGTATTAAGGTGTGAGGATAAATATTCATACAGTTTAAAAATTTATTGAGTAGTATATAACAATAATAATTATTCAGCTCCATTAAACTAATTAATTTGGTCTATTAGAATTTTTTCATTCAATTTTTAGTATTTGATAGTTAACTCAAAAATTTTATTTTAAATATATATTTTTATGATTAATTCTCGAATTTAAATAAAATTGATGTTTTTTATTAAAAATAGTTTGAGACTTAAAAGAATATTGTCTATTCACGACTGCTTCTTTTTTTAAAGTTAGCTTTAATTTTATTGTAACAATTACATCACTTGAAAGAATTTTAATTTCTAACTTATAAATATTATAAAGAGTCAATTTTATAATCGTAAGAGAGATAAATTTTTAAATAATTATTTAATAACATATATATAAAGAGAGATATTTAATTATATTAACAATGAAAAAATTATTTAATTTTTTTTAAAATATAAAACTTAGAATAATTGAATTCTAAAATATATGTTATTATTTAAATTACTATTTTAGTGTTTTAATTTGTTAGTTAGATATTTTAAAAATTAATCATATTTTATAATAGTAAAATATAATGATAAACATTAGATTTAATTTTTCTATTAATTTTTATAATTTTATCAAATTTTTACTTATGTCCTTGTAATTTAAAAGTTTGTAATTATGTTAGGTTACTGTATTAGATAAAAATCTACAATTAGATTTTTTTTAATTTTTTTAACATTTATTTTTATATTTAATATAATGTAGGATAAATTATAAATATTTTAGAAACAAAATATTTTAAAATTAGTGTATATTTTCTAAAATATAACAACTACAAAGATCTAATTAAAATTCTTTTTTATCTAATATAATGATTTAATTATAAACTTTTATACTATAAGAATTTAACTAAAAAATTAGTAAAGTATAAAAATTAATAAAATACTGAAATCAAAAAATTATTATTATTTTATATATATTGTGCCTCTACTATTAAAATTTTTGAATTCGTTACTGTATGAGATTAAAGTAGGATTTAACTCCATTTTGTTTTTGTTAGGATTTGGTTGAATTAGTCCCACATTACTTAGGATAGCAAATGGAGTGGGTGGCCTAGGCTATAAATATGAGGCTAAGTTCTCCATATTTTTTGCACCAGTCGGAAACACTTAAAGCTTGTATCTGACTTTTCTTTTCCTCTATACTCTTTGATTAGAGAGTGTTGTGAGGTGTAGTTAAATATTTGCTTTGAGAGTGTGGGTGTACTGAGGTGCCGGTGTTAGAGAGAAAGAAGTCTATGTGTTGTAACAATTTTCACATAGTGATATTCTCTGGTTGTCATTTGACAACGGCTGTGATTTTTTCTCCAATAATTAAAGTTTTCACGTTAAATTCTTGTATTGTGATTGTGTCTATTTTATTTCTCTATAAAAAATATTTTTTCAAGGAAAAATTGTGTATTATTCCCAACAGTTTTATCATGACATTTGACTATTTGAGTAGTTTTGCTGCAGATCGTTTGAGACACTTCAAAATTCTTCTATGGAGTTATCCCTTCATTAAAACTCCATTCGGAAAATGTACTCCAAAAAATGGTACACAAGGCAACGAAACACAAGTTGCGCGAGTCTAACGTGAATTAATCAAGTACGAAAACTAAAATTGTGACTTAATGGCCCACAGATTCCAATTTTCAAGTTTACTACTATATATACACGGGGTAATGAACGTAAATATATAAAATTTGAATAAACTATTATTTATACCCATAAATTTTATAAATATTTATAAAAGATTGATTCTGTATGATAAAAATATTTAAACTTTAATATTTTATTAATTTTTTAATAAAATTTTTAAATTATCTTCATATTTTATTTTTTTATTTTAAATTCTAAACTTTCACATAACCCTCACCACCATCAACATCTTTTTTTATCGTTACCGCCTCTCCTCCTCTCCATTGTCACCACTACCAGCATTATTATCATCACCCTTTATTATTATAATCTTTTTTTTTGTTAAAAATTTTTTTGAGTAGTTGTGAGCTCAGCTATAAGTAACTAAGCATAATTAAAAGAGCACTGGGATAAAACAACCACCTGGAATCGGATCTCAGAGCATCGAAAACTTTAAGATTCTCACCGATAAAGAATCAGAACAAGGATGCAATCGTGAGAGACAACAAATTGTTGCACAAAACAAAATCCCAAGTGTTCAACCCTAGATTCATGACCATGGCTGGATGTAAAGTTTTTCAGTGGTGATTGTGACAAGATAAGAAAAAGTCCAAGAATAAACAGTGAGGGTAAAAATAGAATCAGTGGTGCGATATACCCCAGTGTCGATGAGGATAACGACGAGGGAGAAAAATGTGAGCTTGGAGGGGGCAAGGCTAGTGGCAGAAGATAGTGTCCACAAGGATGAGGAGGAGAGGGATAAGAGATCGAAACATTGGCGTGGTGGAGAAGGTTGGTGTTGGTGAAGATGGCGAGAAGAAGACAAGTGCGGCGGAGAAGAAGCGTTTGGCAGTGTCGATAGTGAAAGGGTCGTAGTGGAGGAACCCTAATTTTACGAGAAGGTAGACGCCGAGAGCGAAAGTAAGGTTAAGAGGCCAGGGTAGTTGAATTGGGTGATGGCGTACTTGTTGATGATGGTGAGGAGACTGGAGTAGAGTGCATAACCGACTATAAGAAAAGGGGATTCTGTGGAGAGGGGGAGGCAGTAGTAATCAGGAAGGTGTTAATGGTGGTGAGGGTTGTGAAGGTTTGGAATTTAGGAGAGAAGATAAAGGGTGGGGATAATTTGGAAATTTTATTAAAAAGTAAAAAAAAAGTTAGGGTTTGGATACTTTTGTCACATGAAATTCGTCTTTCATGGGTACAACCTTAGTTTTTTTATTTTATGGGTACTTTTATCAGTATTCACAAAGTTTATGGGTACAAATTATAGTTTATTCTATATTTTTTATAAATTTTTTAAATAAAATATACTTAACAATTTAGGCCCATTTTTTTCTATATGAAAAAATACGTGTTTTGTTGGAAATGAGCCTTTTAGTGTATATATCGGTGGGTAAACGTTATAGGTAGGGCAGGCCCAACATGCAAGATACGTGCTGAGTTACCACGTAGGAAGCATGGTGGACGCGTGTAAGGATCAGGGGCAACACGCACCCTGCATGTTGAACACGTGGCGAGCATCCAAGCAACACGCATAGTGCATGTTGTACACGTGTCAATTGTTGATTGAATGCGATTTCAACATGTAACCTGTGAGGTGGGTCCTTGGTGCGGAATTTACAATCTACAACTTACCGACAAGTGCATCGGGTTGTACCAAGTAATAATTCACGGTGAGTGAGTGTTGATCCCACAAGGATTAATGGACTAAGCAAGCAATGGTTGATTAGCTATTCTAGTTAGACAAATTAAATTCAGAGTTTTGATTGTCAAATAGCACAAAAAGTAATAAACTAAGAAAAGCGAATAGTAAATGGTTGAGAAAACAATATGAGAATGGAGTTAAGGCTTCGGAGATGTTTAAATGTCCGGATTAATATTCAATGTCAACTACCTTGATCATGCAATGATTAAGTTTATAGCAAACTCCAAGTGATTAAATTTCTATTCCTAGGCAATCCAATCTCCTCTAATCCAACCGACCGTCAATTCGTTGATCACTCAATTGTATTAGAGGGTTAAGTTTAAATTCTGATTTATAAGCCATAAAAACCCTAAGAACCCAAAAGCATGATGCAGTTATATGTCACGTACCACATTAAGTCCAGATAATTAAGGAGTTGTGAGAAATTGGTTTCAAGCTGTAATTCTAATAATATAACTTTTTTAAGATTCAAATAGAACTCAAGTTAGATTAGAGTTATTTTCCAATAATCATTAATCCTTAGGATGAAGAATGAAACCAATTCTTAAACAATAATCAATGCATTAATCAAGAGTAGAAGAACAAATAATTATTAATCCATTAAAGGAAATAGAGTTCCTAACCTTAACAATGGAGGTTTAGTTGCTCATAGTGTAGAAAACCCTAGCAGAGAAAAGTGTAAAAGTGCGAAATAAAAATTAGGAGGAGAGAAATCCCCGCAAGGACGAATCTCAATCCTATTTATAGTCTTAATTAAAATTGATTTGAAACTTAAATAAAACCTAACAAATCTTTTCTAATTGTTATTTGATTTGAAATCAAATCTTGAAACCTTCCGTTGATGCATTGTGCTCGCGTGGTCCCCATTTGTGTGCATGCTACCGGCACTAAACGCCGGTGACTGGGCATTTAGCGCCAACCAAGCAAAATGGCCTTGCACGTAAAATAAGTCTCTCAGTGCTAAACACTGGTGGCTAGGAATTTAGTGCTAGGTGTCCAGAATGGAATTGGCTTGTTAAGCTCTTGCAAACGTGCGTACGCTCAGCACATGTGTACACATGACTCCCTTTACTACTCCAGTGATACGTACGCATGATGCTCCTCTACTTCTTCATGCACTTTTCATCAGATCTTCATCCGAATGCTATCTGAAATCAATCAAAAGCCACAAAACTCAAAGTAGCATCAAATGGGGGATAATCTACTAAAATCCTCTAATAAATCAGCGGAATACCATATAAATCACATAGAAAAGACATCAATGATGCTCACGCATCAGTCCTCTGGCTATAAAAACCGAAGCGCGTTACCATTTTATTTCATTGCGAGAGAGGTGCCTTAGTGCATTGTTGGTGCGATAGAGGGTACTGCAAATATAGTAGTTTACCACAACGGTGAGATTATACGAAATACATATGAGGAGGTGAGCTTCGCATGTGTGAATTCATTTTCGTTTGTGGTTCCAGGCACCATAAACTGAAACTCGTTACCATTTTACTTCATTGCGAGAGAGGTGCCTTAGTGCATTGTTGGCAAGGACGGACCTATATAGTGCAATGAGGGGGCACTTGCCCCCACTCTCATTTTAATTTTTTTTTAAAAAAATATACATATATAATTGATAAACCCATATTTTATGATATATTTTGTGCCTAATTTAAGTGATTTATTCAATCCTTCACTCACTTATTCATATAAATTGCATGGTTTTACTTTCTCTTCCTTATTATGTGATGTATGTGAAAAACATGTTTCTTATGTTTTAAAAGTAATTATTTTAATTACCCTTTACTTCCATTTAATGCCGTGATTCGTGTGTTGAGTAGTTTCAGATCTTCTAAGGCAGGAATGACTTAAAGGATGGAAAGGAAACATACAAAAATGGAAGGAAAGCACAAAATGGAGTTTTTGAAAAAACTGGCAGTGACGCGATCGCATGGACGACGCGACTGCGTGCCAGCGCAAAATGGCAGTGACGCGACCGCGTGCTTGACGCGATCGCGCGCCTTAAGCGTCCGCATATGCATCCATTTAGAGGAGAGTCTCCAATTAGTTAGTATTCATGATTTAGATGTAGTTTTGAGGGAGAGGTTCTCTCCTCTCTCTTTTAGGATTTAGATTTAGAATTTTATTCGCTTTCAGGATTATCTCTTTCTATCAGGTTCAACATTCCCTTTTATTTATTTTCGATTTAATTTATGAACTCTTCTATGTTACAGATTACTCTTTGAATTTAATGTTATTGAGGTATTTCAGTTTATTATTGCTTTCTTTAATCTATATTACTGTTGCTTCCCATCTAAAGGCATTTTTATTCCAGTAGATTTACTTTTCCCTTTTTGGTCTTGGTTAAGAAATCAGTAACTCAGGAGTTATCAAACTCAAACATGATTGATAATTGTTATCTTTGCTAATTGAATTGAACTTCAATAATCCCAATCTTTCCTTAGGGATTAACTAGGATTTGAAGATCAAACTAATTAGTCACTTGACTTTTCTTTACTTTAAGTAAAGACTAACTGAGTGGAATTAAGATTCAATCTTCATCAACATTGATAAGGATAACTAGGATAGGACTTCTAATTTCTCATACCTTGCCAAAAGTTTATTTTACAGTTATTTATTTATTTTACAGTCTTTTACTTATTTCAATTGCAATTTAAATTACTTGTTCCTCATGTTAAAAACCCCAATTTACAATCTTCATAACCAATAATAAAAACATACTTCCCTGCAGTTCCTTTAGAAGATGACCCGAGGTTTAAATACTTCAGTTATCAATTTATTTAGGGGTTTGTTACTTGTGACAACCAAAACGTTTGTAAGAAAGGTTGATTGCTTGGTTTAGTAACTATACTTGTAACGAGAGTTTACTATAACTTCTAAACCATCAATCTTCAGTTCTTTCAATAATATGTCCCCATTTTAAATTTTAAATGACTTACTACAAATAAACTAAGTCCAATTATTTAAAGTCCAAAACCCATTTTATCTTTCTATCATTTTGACTATTAGTTAACCTAATCAAATTTAGTCTTCTCCCATTCTCAAATCTCAGCAGTCACCACTCCTTTATTCTCTTAAACCCTCTTCTTAGTTTTATATTTTTAACCTTCTTTTTCTATTCCTTATCTAGTGGTTATCTTCCCTTCATCAAAAGGTAAATTTTAATTCTCTATTTTTTTTATATAGCACTCTATGACTCTACGTATCTTTCAATTTCATTGTTTCTTTTTTTGATATTTTTAATTGCAAATTTTAATTCAAGCAATTATAGTTTAGGTATTAATATAATTTTTTATTCTCAATTTAGTGATCCTTATTATTTATTTGTTTATCTTTCATTCTATTTTATTATATGTAATTATGTTGCATATAAATTTCTAAAATCAATTGATCAATTTACTAATTTAGAATATATGTTTTTTTTATTTTTAGAAATAGTAATAAAAAATATTTTAAAAAAAAGCTACCACTAAAATCTTAAGTCACTCCATTAGTTTCTTCTAATAAAAAGTTCTTAGAATTTAATGTAAAAAGTCTAGTAGCTGATCCTGGACAATAACCCAAAATTTTAAATTATGATCTAAATGACAGAGATGAAGTTAGACGAGCTTATTTGCAAAAAGGTCCATGTCAACCAACAAAACATGATTTTCCACAAACATATTTTAGGACTTCTCTTCGTAGATTTAATGTTGATTGATTTAATGAATTTGGCAATTGGTTAGAATATAGTATTTCAAAAGTTGTTAATGAAACAATTATTCAACATTTTCAAAATATGAAAACAAGAAGAAAAGTACCTTCAAGATTTGAAGATAAAAAAGTTAGCTGCTAATACAGTTGGGTCCAAAAATTACATTAGCAACAAGTTAGCTGATAAAAAATTACATTAGCAGCTGATAAAAAAAGTACCAACCCTCTTGGCAACAACCCCCTCCAATGCGCTATAACCAACAACCATTCTGTGATGCATACCAAGCCAATAGATATGGTGGACCCCCTTGTAATTACCAACAAGCCCCTCCATATGCTTATGAACTGCCTCCCCAACGTACCTTTGAACCACCATACTCACAAGCACCTTACCACCAAACACCCTTATATGACCCTAACCCACATCAACCACACCAACCACCATATGAACCACACCCAGAACCACCACCTCAATATTCACAACCTCCATTGGATAACAATACACTCATCTCTAACATCATTGGCCTCACCTCTACACTCCAAAATCTTATATCCCGCATGAACCAACCCTCTACCTCTAATATTCAACCCTCAAACTTTAGTGCGCTTCCTTTTCAACCACATAATAATCTTTTCATCCCATCACCACCCTCCATGGAAGAGCACCCACATCCATCAATCCAAGAGCAAGATGATCCCAGTTATGCTATTGATATGGAATAAGAAAGAAGGAATCATTTTCGCAAATCCATACTTCATAAGAAGCTAGATGAGGCCATACAGATGAAGGTAGTGGAGACCCTTGAAGTCGAAGGAGTGGTTGAAGAATTAGTGAAGGAGGAGCCTGATCTTGTCTTAGAGCAAGAGGTGGCCCAAAGGGTGAAGGTAGGAGAGACCCTTGAAGATGAAGGAATAGTTGAAAGGAGCTGTCATGGAAAGGAAATCATCAAGGATGAGTACGATTTTATACTAAAACAACTGAACAAAGCAGCAATTATTAAAGAGGAAAAAGTGGTTGAAGACTTGGAAGAGGTTGATCAAGAGATGGAGATTAAAGAAGAAGAAACACAACCTCCTATGCCCTTGGTGAGCAATAAAGAAGAGATTGAATTGGAGGAAAGCTACCAAGAGGACGAGGTTAAAACTGAAGAAGCTTCCAAAGAGGTGGAAGTTATCAAAGAAGAGCACAAGGGAGTGGAGCTTGAAATCACCTTGCCAAAGTTGTTGGAGACCTCTCCGCCTAAGTTACCATCATCCTTCACAACATTCAAGTGGGTAAAATTCATATCCCTTAGCTTTCTCATCCCACTTGAATATGGTTTACTTGAGACAGATGGTCAACTTAGAGCTCTTTGTGGCATTAAGAGTAAGAGGAAAGTGGTTAGTGGTAGGAGTTGCCCTGTAAGGTTCAATACGGTTGCACACTCCAAGTTGAAGTGCAAGTATTGGTGTAGAGCTCGATTGAATGGGTATAGGAAGCGAGCTCGATTGAATGGGTCTAGGAAGCTGTTTGGATGCCTTAGTGAGAATTCGGATTGCTTACCACCCGGATGGAATCATCATGATCCACTTGAAGACGGGTATAGAAACAAGATTTAGGATCCAGGAATATATGAGGATCAAATTTGGGAGCTCAAAGCTTGTGAAGAACTCCATCAAAGCTTGAAGAATTTACTTGGTATTGATAGAGCTTATTGGAAGTCCAAGCATTGGTGGAAGTTTCAAGATGAGTTCAAGCACAAGCCACCATGACAAGGAGCTCTCCAAATGTCCAACTTAAGGACTATAACTAAAAGTGCTAGGTGGGAGACAACCCACCATGGTATGATCATTCTTTTTCAGTCTTAGTTTTATTTTATTTTGTTTTATTCTTAGTTTTATTTTATTCTATTTTTCTTAGTGTTCATGCATATAGTCTGCATTTGCATCTGCATCTGCATAAAAAAAAGCACGCACGTGATGCGTAGGCGTCGCTGATGCGACCGCATCATAGGTGCATCATGAAGAAAAGAGAATTAGACAGAGAGTCACACGAAAGCGTGGCTGGAGGTGTGCCTTAGGCACAAACATGCCCACGCGTCCGCGTCACCCACGCGAACGCGTGGCCCTGTGAAATCGACGTAAATGGGTGTATGGCAATAAGTTATGATGGAGCGGGACTGGAACCATGCTAGAAGCACAAGCCCTACCACGCGAAAACGCGTGCCCCATGCGTCCGCATCAT
The DNA here is from genome assembly GCF_003086295.3 of Arachis hypogaea. Lineage (NCBI taxonomy): Eukaryota > Viridiplantae > Streptophyta > Magnoliopsida > Fabales > Fabaceae > Arachis > Arachis hypogaea. Next base: position 122,397,631 of record NC_092046.1, read on the forward strand.
TTTTAAAAGAAAGGCCATTCACGCGATCGCGTCAACCACGCGATCACGTCACCCCAAATTTTTGGCAAAATGGGTTTGATACAGAGAGTTGCGCGAACGCATGGCTGCCCTCGCGCCATTCGCTTAAATCAAGTCATGCGACCGCGTGCCCCACGCGTCTGCGTCATATGCGACGCACAACTTATCCAGATCAGCCAAGATATCTTATCTTTTCTTCCCCAAATCCTAATTTCTTTCTTCTTCTTTCTTCTTTCTTTCTTTTCTTCTCCCCCTCTACTCTTCTATCCCTTTAATTTAATGCATTTATTTGTTCTTTTTTCTTCTCAATTTCATCTTAGCTTAATTCCTTTTGGTTTCTTTTTCAATCCTTTTTCATGCATTTTTATGTTGGTGTTGGAGTTTTATTTGGATAGTACCTTATTTTACTTGAGCCTGTGGCTATTCTGAGGAGAGATTTGACAATTGACATTTACATATGGCTCTCATATACATTTAGATTACATTAATTTTATCTCTATTTTAACTTGCACACCCAGTGTTTGTGAAAAAGCTTTTATGGCATTTTGAATCTTATCTTATTTTACTCTTTCACTTGCATACCTCTTTTTCACAACACTTGTGCTCCACATGTATTTGGGATTATCATTCACAATTGTCATCATTACATATGCTCTTTAATTTGGCACATTTATTACTTGATGCTTGAGCTATGCTTCTCATGCCTATTATTTGCATGTTTTTATCCTCTTGCATCTAATTATTTTGAATTGCCCTTTTTGATCTTTATCGTTGTCTTCCCTACATGTTGTAGCTACCATGTAGTTGGGCTATCATCTTTCCTTTGGCATTCCTTATCACTTGGAATTTCATCCCTTCCGGTCTTAGTTTTCTATATTTTACACTCTTCCTTTTTCTTCTTCCTTAGGCATGGGTACCAAGAAAGGAAAAGAGAAGGCCACTGACAAGACACCGACACGGAGAAGAACCAAGAGACCTCCAGCTAAGATGCCTCTATCTACAAGCGTCAGTTGTAGCAACTCGTCCACTTGTACATCTCAGCATGCACCGAGGACAGTGCAATCTTTAAGTGTGGGGAGGTCGATACCGACTTCCATGGGTTAGTTATTTCCTTCTCAACACCAATGTCTTATTTTCTTTATTAGTTTATTATTGCATTTACATGTTTGATTGCATGTTTATTTGATTTTGTGCATATTTTACCACTTGGTTGAAGTAATATTTTCTTTTTCAAAAAATTTTTATAGTATTTCACTAATTTAAATTGAAATTTTTTTTGTTAAATTTGTTTGAAGTTGTATTTGGAATATAGTTTAAAAAGCTAAGAACACACAACCCCGTGAGATTTGAGCTTAATTACATGGTTACACTATTTAACCATAATATTTTTTCTTATGTGTTTTCTTCTCTATGATTGCAATCTTTACTTTGTTCCATTCTATATGTCCACTATTTAGTGTATTTACATGCTTGCATATGATTGAGGCCATTATTTGTTATTAGCTCACTTATCCCAAATAAGCCTATCTTTTACATCACCCTTATTAGCCACCTTGAGCCTTTTTATCCCTATTTATTCTGTTCTATAACCACATCACTAGCCTTAAGCAGAAAAACAATTAAATATCCCAATTGAATCTTTGGTTAGTTTAAGATAAGGATTGTGTAACAATTAAGTGTGGGGAAACTGTGGGAACATGGGTTAATAAGGGAATGTGTTATGTTTCTACTTTGATAAAATATTGAAAATTTGGGTACCTACTCATGTGAGACCAGAAAAATTAAAAATCCATGTGCATTGATAAGTTATGTTTATTTTTCTTTTTTAAAAAAAAGAGAAAAAAATCCAAAAAAAGAAATTCAATAAATAAATAAATAAGGGGACAAAATTACCCCAATGTTAAGTTAATAAAAAAAAATCAATGCATGTGTGATACAAGTTAAGAGAAATGTTGATGCATGAGTAAGTGAAATATGCAAAAGAGGGAATTTTGGGTAGCAAGGTATGAATTTAAAAGTATATAGAGTATGTATATAGGTGAGAACTTAGGATAATCAAAGATTCAATTTATAGCTCACTTAGCCATATATATACCCTCACCTTTACCTTAGCCCCATTACAACCTTGAAAAGACCTCATGATATTTGCATTGATACACTAATTTTTTGTTGATTGGTTAGATGAAGAACAAAGTTTAGAAAGCATGGTTAGAGAAGAGTAGAGTGATTAACCCTAGACACTTGAGAGATTAGAGTGATATACACTACCAGTGAGGGTTCAATGCTTGATTCTATGTTCCCTGCTTTCACGAGCTATCTTCTTACAAGTTTACTTGTCTTTTATTGTATAATTTGAATTAGTGAAATCTGATTTATGTTTGTCTTGAAGAGCTTATTTACTTTTAACCAAGTAGATAGAAACATCTTAGCATGTAGTTGCATTCATATAGATAGGTTGCATTTCAAACATTCTACCATTCCTCTTCACTCCCTTATAGCTTCTCTTGAGCTTAGCATGAGGACATGCTAATGTTTAAGTGTGGGGAGGTTGATAAACCACTATTTTATGGTTTATCTTGTGCTCAATTGAGTGGATTTTATCAATCTTTCATACACTTGTTCATACAAAATGCATGTTTTACATTCCCCTTCCTGATTTTGTGCTATGATTGAAAATATGCTTCTTTGGCCTTATATTTGCTAATATTAATCTTCTCTTATTACCATTTGATGCCTTGATATGTGCGTTAAGTGATTTCAGAGATTACAGGACAGGAATGACTCAGAGGATGGAAAGGAAGCATGCAAAAGTAGAAGGAATACAAGAAATTAAAGGAACTGCAAAGCTGTCAGCCTGACCCTCTCGCACTAAATCGATCATAACTTGAGCTATAGAGGTCCAAATGATGCGGTTCCAGTTTTGTTAGAAAGCTAACGTCCGGGGCTTTGAAATGATATATAATTTTCCATAGTTTCCTTGACGATAAGTGACGCGAACGCGTGCTCTACGTGGACGCGTCGCATCTGCGAAAATCAGCGTATTTGAATTCGCAACCAGCGAATTCTGGGCTGTTTCTGACCCAGTTCTCGACCCAGAAAACACAGATTAGAGGCTATAAAGTGAGGGAATGCATCCGAACAATAGACATGGCTCATAATTCATAATTTTTAGGTTTTAGATGTAGCTTTTAGAGAGAGAGGCTCTCTGCTCTCTCTTAGGATTTATGATTTAGGATTTAGATTTTTAGAATTAGGATTCCTTTCAGTTTATGGTTATTTCTTTAATCACAGGTTCAATATTCCTTCAAATTACTTTCTAGTTTTATTTATTCTATTACTTTAATTGTTATTTATTTTTTCAATATGGTTTATGAACCTTTCCATGTTAGGACTTGAATTTATGTTTAAATGCAATTTGAGGTATTTCAAATTTAAGATTTTTTTTTCTTTTATTTATGTTACTGCTGCTTCCCATCTGAAGGCATTTTTATTCGAGTAGATTTATTTTCTTCTTTTGGCCTTGGTTAAGTAATTGGTAACACTTGAGTTATTAAACTCAGCTGTTGTTTGAACATTGGAATTTGCTGATTGATTTGAATTCTAATAACTCTAGTCTTTTCTTAGGAATTGACTAGGACCTAAGGAATCAAATTGATTCATCCACTTAACTTACCTTCATAGTTAGAGGTTAACAAAGTGGGAGCAAAATCCAATTCTCTTCACAATTGATAAGGATAACTAGGATAGAACATCCAGTTCTCATACCTTGCCAAGAGTTTTATTATTTATTTAAATTAATTCCTACAGTTTACTTTCTTGCCATTTACTATTCTTGCTTTTTATCTTATACATTAAAAAAACCCAAAAATATACCTTTTTACATAACCAATAATAAATCATACCTCCCTGCAATTCCTTGAGAAGACGACCCGAGGTTTAAATACTTCGGTTATAAATTTTATTGGGTTTTGTTACTTGTGACAACCAAACTTTTGTACGAAAGGATTCTCTATTGGTTTAGAAACTATACTTACAACGCGATTATATTTTTATAAAAATTCTTTACCGGCAGAAAAATCCGATCGTTACTCCTCTTCGATAGTTTCTGTTTTCTAAAGATTTCCTTGAAGAACATGAGTAACTAATTCTCCTTGGTTAAGGTTAGGAGCTTTGTTGATTCCATGGATTAATATACTAGCTTTTTTTCTACCTTTGATTTATGCATTGATATCTTTTTAAAAAAAAGTTTTCATTCTTCTTCCTAAAGGGTTTGAATGTGTTGGGAAACAATTTTTCTCTGACTTGAATTCTTTTAACTTCTTGGAAAAGTTGATTAACTGAATTAAGCTTGAAAACCAATTCTCACAACTCTTAAGTTTTGAAACTAGATTTGATATGTGACATAAAATCAACTAGAGGATATTTTTATGAATTATGTGGCTTTATAAATCAATGAACATGCTTAACTCTTTTCTTAAATAATTGACTAAAGGATTAGCAATTAATTAGGTTAAAAATAAATTAAATCACCATGGGATTGGAGTTTGATTACTAATGATTTTTCATAAGAGTATCTTTGCATGATCAAGGTGAAAAAATGAAAAGTATTGATCCAGAAGTTTTAACATCTCTAAAACCTTAACTCTTTTAATCATATCACTTTTTAATATTCATTGTCTACTCTTATTTAATTGTTGTTTATGTTTAAAGCTCTCTAAAATCCTAATTTGATTGTCTAACTAGATTAATCAATTGATCATTGCTTGCTTAATCTTTTAATCCTCATTGGATCGATACTCACTCACCGTGAGTTATTACTTGATACTACTCGGTGTACTTGCCAGTGTTTTGTGGTTTGTAAAATTTGCATGAAGTTTTTGGCACCGTTGCTGGGGATTAATTGTGGTTAACAAACTACCAATCAATTGATTACCTAGATTAGACCTTTTTTTTCTTTTGTTTATTTACTGTTTCTATTTTATTTTCCCCCTGGAATTTCCTTCACACTCTGAAAGGAGTTCCAATTTGATTTTCTTGTTGTTTTTTTATATGCAAAACAACGGGGATAAATAACCTCTTCAATATGATCCCGAGATTAAAAGAACTATTTGGAGACAAAGAAACAAGCTAGAAATCAAAGAGTTGAAGAAGAAATTGAAGAGGTAGTAGAAGAAGAGCTTGATTTCAAGATGGCAGAGAATGCAAATCACAATGCTAATGCTCCTCAACCTAGGAGGACTCTTGGATCTTTCACTACTCCTAATCCAAGGAGTTGTGAAAGTAGCATTGTGACACCTACTGTCAAATACCAATAACTTTGAATTAAAGTCCCAGCTTGTCACTCTAGTGCAACAAAATTGTCAATTCAGTGGGAGCCTGCAAGAAGATTCGAATTTATTTATCTCAAATTTTTTGCAAATTTGTGACACTGTCAAGATAAATGGCATCTTGGCTGAGGTTTATCCTTTGTTGCTTTTTCCTTTTACTATAAGAGATCAGGATATGCAGTGGTTGGATAATCAATGCAAGGAGAGCATAGCCACATGGGAAGACTTGGTCACTAAGTTTCTAAACAAGTTCTTCCCACCTCAGAGGTTGACTAAGCTCAGAAACGATGTTCAAACCTTCAGACAACATGAAGGAGAGTCCCTCTATGAAGCTTGGGAGAGGTACAAAGAGTTGCTCAGGAAGTGCCCTCCAGATATCTTTACAGACTGGGTCCAACTCCAGATATTCTATGATGAGATCACCCCCGCTGACGAACAGATTTTCTGCTAATTTAGAATTTTGTAAAAATATAGTCGCGTTACAAGTATAGTTTCTAAACCGACAGAGAATCCTTTTGTACAAAAGTTTTATTTGTCACTAAAGCAAACCCAATAAAAATAAATAACCGAAGTATTCAAACCTCGGGTCGTCTTCTCAAGGAAATGCAGGGAAGTATGATTTATTATTGATTATAAAAAAGGTAGAATTTTTGGGTTTTTGAAATAAGGAGCAAGTAATTTAAATGGCAGAAAATAAATTAATAATAATAAAAGCTCTTGGCAAGGTATAAGAATTGGAATTTCTATCCTAGTTATCCTTATCAGGTGTGATGGGAATTGGATTTTCAATCCCACTTAGTCAACCTTTACTAAAGCAAAGGAAAGTCAAGTGGACTGATTAATTTAATCTTTAAGTCCTAGTCAACTCCTATGGGAAGACTAGCTTTTAGAGTGATCCAAATCAATCAGCGATTCCAATTTCAATCAACAGCTGAGTTTGATAACTCAAGTGTTACCAATCACTTAACCAAAACCAAAAGGGAAGAAAATCTACTTGAATGAAAATAATTTGGATGAATAAAAAATATCAATAACATAAATAGAAGAAAACGATCTTGTATCTAAAATACCTCAATTTATATTAATTAAGAAAATCCTAACATGAATGGTTCATAAGCCAAATTGAAAAGATAAATAACAATTAAAGTAATAGAATAAATAAAAGTAGAAAATAAATTAAAGGAACATTGAACCTGTGATTGAAGAGAAGTAGCCTAAACATAATGGAAATCCTAAATCCTAATCCTAAGAGAAAGGAGAGAACCTCTCTCTCTCTCACTAAAACTACATCTAAACCTAAAAGTGTGTATTTTGAAAGTTGTAATTCGTCTTCCTAAGTTGTTATTTGATTCCCCAATTCTCTGGCTTATATTATGTGTTTCTGGATTTGGAATTGGGCCGAAAAAGGGTCCAGAAATCGCTGGGGGCGTTTTCTGCAGATTTTTGTACGTGGCGTCTGTCACGCGTTCGCGTAGGTCACGCGTTTGCGTGGTTTGGGAGTTTTCCTTGTCACGCGTACGCGTCGGTCGTGCGTACGCCTCATTTGCGTTCTGCTCAAGGCACGTGATGAGCTGATAATTTATACGCTTTTTAGCATTATTTTTAGTATGTTTTTAGTATATTTTAATTAGTTTTTAGTATGTTTTATTAGTTTTTATTTAAAAATCATATTTCTGGACTTTACTATGAGTTTGTGTATTTTTCTGTGATTTCAGGTATTTTCTGGCTGAAATTGAGGGATCTGAGCAAAAATCTGATTCAGAGGCTGAAAAAGGACTGTAGATGCTGTTGGATTCTGACCTCCCTGCACTCAAAGTAGATTTTATGGAGCTACAGAAGCCCAATTGGTGCGCTCTCAATTGCGTTGGAAAGTAGACATTCTTAGCTTTCCAGAAATATATAATAATCCATACTTTGCCCGAGATTTGATGGCCCAAATAGGCGTTCCAAGTCAGCTCAAGAATTCTGGCGTTTAACTCCAAAACTAGCACAAAAGCTGGAGTTAAACGCCCAAACTGGCACAAAAGCTGGCGTTTAACTCCAAGAAAAGTCTCTACACATGAAAGCTTCAATGCTCAGCCCAAGCACACACCAAGTGGGCCCGGAAAAAGATTTCTGCATTAATTACTGATTTCTGTAACCCTAGGCTACTAGTTCTTTATAAATAGGACCTTTTGTTATTATATTTCACACACTTGAGACACTTGATATACTTTTGATCTTTGAGAGTCTTATGCACGTTTGGGGGCTGGCCTCACGGCCATGCCTAGACCTTGTTCTTATGTATTTTCAACGGTGGAGTTTCTACACACCATAGATTAAGGTGTGGAGCTCTGCTGTTCCTCATGAATTAATGCAATTACTACTGTTTTTCTATTCAATTCACGCCTACTTCTTCTCTAAGATATCACTTGTTCTTCAACTTGATGAATGTGATGATCCGTGACACTCATCATCATTCTCACCTATGAACGTGTGCCTGACAACCACCTCCGTTCTACCTTCGATTGAGTGTGTATCTCTTGGGTTTCTAATCTAAGATTGGAACCTTCGTGGTATAGGCTAGAATTAATGGCAGCCATTCCTGAGATCCGAAAAGTCTAAACCTTGTCAGTGGTATTCCGAGTAGGATCTGGGAAGGGATGACTGTGACGAGCTTCAAACTCGCGATTGTGGGGCGTGTGACAGACGCAAAAGGATTAATGGATCCTATTCCGATATGATCGAGAACCGACAGCTGATTAGCCGATGTTGTGACAGAACATCAGGACCATTTTCACTGAGAGGACGGGATGTAGCCATTGACAACGGTGATGCCCAACATAAAGCTTGCCATGGAAAGGAGTATGAATGATTGGAAGAAGGCAATAGGAAAGCAGAGGTTCAAGGGGAACAAAGCATCTTCATACGCTTATCTGAAATCCACCAATGAATTACATAAGTATCTCTATCTTTATTTTATGTTTTATTCATCTTTTAATTATCAATCCTCCATCACCAATTGAATCTGCCTGACTGAGATTTTCAAGATGACCATAGCTTGCTTCAAGCCGACAATCTCCGTGGGATCGACCCTTACTCACGTAAGGTTTATTACTTGGATGACCCAGTGCACTTGCTGGTTAGTTGTGTGGAATTGTGACAAAGTGTGATTCACGTTTAAGAGCTCCAAGTCCTTTGGCGCCATTGTTGATGATCACAATTTTTCCTACCAAGTTTTTGGCGCCGTTGCCGGGGATTGTTCGAGTTTGGACAACTGACGGTTCATCTTGTTGCTTAGATTAGGTATTTTTCAGAATTTTTAAGAATGAATTCTAGAGTTTCAAGGTGATGTTCTTAGCATTACAAATGCTGATTGATTCTCATCAATTTAGCTGCTGAATGTAATGTCCTGCTGAAGCTTGGCCAAACATGTCTAATCTTTTTAGACTGAAGCTTTAGAATAACATTGCATGATTCCTGGAATTCTTATTAAAAGTTTTGATTCTCTTTATTTTCTTTTCTATATAATTTTTGAAAATACAAAAAAATATTAAAATCATAAAAACCAAAAATATTTTATGTTTCTTCTGAGTCTATTGTCTAATTTTAAGTTTGGTGCAATTGCATGTTTCTGTTCTTCTTACATTTTTCGAATTCATGCATGTTCTTCATTAATCTTCAAGTTGTTCTTGATGATTTCATTGCTATGATCTTTAAATTCTCTTGTTTTGTGTGTTTTGTTATTTTTCATATGCAATTTTACATTTTTATAGTTCTTAGTATACAAACATTAAAGTTTGGTGTCTTGCATGCATTGTTTATTTGATCTTAGTTGTATTTTTTATTATTTCTCATCATCAAAAATTCAAAAAATATTTTTAAACTATGTCTTTTCAAGTCAATAATACAGAGAATTGAAGATTCAGAACCTTCAGCAGAGGAATCAAACAGAAAAAGCTAGGCGTTCAAAATGCCCAGTGAAGAAGGAAAACTGGCGTTTAACGCCCAAAAAGGTAGAGATTTGGGCGTTAAACACCAGAATGGGCACCATTCTGGGCGTTTAACGCCAGGATGACACTAGAGGGAAGATTTTGTTTTTAATTCACATTTTTTTCAAGTTTTCATAATTTTTCAAAATCAAATCTTTTTCAAATCATATCTTTTCAATCATATCTCTTTCAAAATCAATTTCTTTCCATTTTATATTTATTTTTACCATTTTCAAAAATTCTTGCTTCAATTAAAGATTTACTTCAAAACTTTCAAGTTGTTACTTGCCTATTAAGAAAGGATCAAACTTTAAATTTTAAAATCTTATCTTTTAATTTCTTGATAGTCAAGTAATCAACTTTAATTTTAAAAACTTTTCTTTTTCTAAATTGAGTTTCAACCATATCTTTTCAAACATATCTTTTCAATTACATCTTTTTCAAAATTAATTTTTTCAATCATATATTTTTCTAATTTCAAAATATTTTTCAAAAATCACTTTATTTCCTTCCCAATCTTAGTTTTCGAAAATCTCAATCAAATTTTCAAATTTTCTTTTTAAAATCTTTTAATTAATTTCGAAAATTTCTTCCCCTCTTTTCACATCCTTCTATTTAAAGGACTAAGACTCCTCATCAAGGTGCAATTTGAACTCTATCCCTCTTGATAAGTTCGAATTCCCTCTTCTCCACCTCCTCCTTCTATTCTTCTTTTCCTCTGACACCTCAAGGAATCTCTATACTGTGACATAGAGGATTCCATACTTTCTTGTTCTCTTCTCTTTCATATGAGCAGGAACAAAGATAAAGGCATACTTGTTCAAGCTGATCCTGAACCTGAAAGGACCTTAAAGAGAAAGCTAAGAGAAGCTAAAGAACAATTCTCTTTAGAGGGCCTAACAGAACTCTTCAAAGAAGAAGAAACCATGGCAGCCGAAAACAACAACAATGCCAACAATGCAAGGAAGGTGCTTGGTGACTTTACTGCACCTACTCCTGATTTCTATGGGAGAAGCATCTCAATCCCTGCCATTGGAGCAAACAACTTTGAGCTTAAGCCTCAATTAGTTTCTCTAATGCAACAGAATTGCAAGTTTCATGGACTTCCATTGGAAGATCCTCATCAGTTTTTTAGCTGAGTTCTTGCAAATCTGTGACACTGTTAAGACCAATGGGGTTGACCCTGAAGTCTACAGACTTATGCTTTTTCCTTTTATTGTAAGAGACAGAGCTAGGACATGGTTGTATTCACAACCTAAAGAAAGCCTGAACTCTTGGGAAAAGCTAGTCAATGCCTTCTTGGCAAAGTTCTTTCCACCTCAAAAATTGAGCAAGCTTAGAGTGGAAGTCCAAACCTTTAGACAGAAGGGTGGTGAGTCCCTCTATGAAGCTTGGGAGATATACAAGCAATTGATCAGAAGGTGCCCTTCTGACATGCTTTCAGAATGGAGCATCATAGGAATCTTCTATGATGGTCTGTCTGAACTATCCAAGATGTCATTGGATAGCTCTGTTGGAGGATCTCTTCATCTGAAGAAGACGCCTGCAGAAGCTCAAGAACTCATTGAAATGGTTGCAAAAAACTAATTCATGTACACTTCTGAAAAGAATCCTGTGAATAATGGGACAGCTCAGAAGAAAGGAGTCTTTGAGATTGATACTCTAAATGCCATATTGGCTCAGAATAAAATATTGACCTAACAAGTCAATATGATTTCTCAGAGTCTGTCTGGAATGCAAGCAGCAACAGGCAGTACTAAGGAAGCTTCCTCTGAAGAAGAAGCTTATGATCCTGAGAACCCAGCAATGGAAGAGGTGAATTACATGGGATAATCCTATGGAAACACCTATAATCCTTCATGGAGAAATCATCCAAATCTCTCATGGAAGGATCAACAGAGACCTCAATAAGGTTTCAACAACAATAATGGTGGAAGAAACAGGTTTAGCAATAGCAAGCCTTTTCCATCATCTTCTCAGCAACAGATAGAGAATTCTAAGCAAGACCACTCTGACTTAACAACCATTGTCTCTGATCTAATCAAAACCACTCAAAGTTTCATGACTGAAACAAGGTCCTCCATTAGAAATTTGGAGGCACAATTGGGTCAGCTGAGTAAGAAAATTACCGAACTCCCTCCTAGCACTCTCCCAAGCAATACAGAAGAGAATCCAAAAAGAGAGTGCAAGGCCATAACCACATCTCACATGGCTGAACATAGAGAGGAGGAAGAGGCAGTGATTCTCACTGAGGAAGACCTCAATGGACACCCACTGACCTCCATGGAGTTCCCTAATGAGGAACCATGGGAATATGAGGCTCACACTGAGACCATAGAGATTCCATTAAATTTACTTTTGCCATTCATGAGCTCTGATAAGTATTTGATGAGCGGATAATTTATACGCTTTTTGGCATTGTTTTTAGTATGTTTTTAGTAGGATCTAGTTACTTTTAGGGATGTTTTCATTAGTTTTTATGTTAAATTCACATTTCTGGACTTTACTATGAGTTTGTGTGTTTTTCTGTGATTTCAGATATTTTCTGGCTGAAATTGAGGGACTTGAGCAGAAATCAGATTCAGAGGTTGAAAAAGGACTGCTGATGCTGTTGGATTCTGACCTCCCTGCACTCAAAGTGGATTTTCTGGAGGTACAGAACTCGAAATGGCGCGCTTCCAATTGCGTTGGAAAGTAGATATCCAGGGCTTTCCAGAAATGTATAATAGTCCATACTTTGGCCAAGAATAGACGACGTAAACTGGCGTTCAACGCCAGCTTTCTACCCAAATCTGGTGTCCAGCGCCAGAAAAGGAGCCAAAACCAGAGTTGAACGCCCAAACTGGCACAAAAGCTGGCGTTCAACTCCAAGGAGGACCTCTGCACGTGCAACACTTAAAGCCCAGCCCAAGCACACACCAAGTGGGCCCAGGAAGTGGATTTATGCATCAACTACTTACTCATGTAAACCCTAGTGACTAGTTTATTATAAATAGGACCTTTTACTATTGTATTAGGCATCTTTGGTCTCAGTTTTATTCCATTGTTCATATTAGGAGACTATTGATCTCGTTTAGGGGGCTGGCCATCTCGGCCATGCCTGGACCTTCACTTATGTATTTTCATACGGTAGAGTTTCTACACTCCATAGATTAAGGTGTGGAGCTCTGCTGTTCCTCAAAGATTAATGCAAAGTACTACTGTTTTCTATTCAATTCTTCTTATTTCGCTTCTAAGATATACATTCGCACCCAAGAACGTGATGATTATGTGTGACGCTCATCATCCTTCTCCCTTATGAACGCGTGCCTGACAAACACTTCTGTTCTACATGAATTAAGCTAGAATGAGTATCTCTTAGATCTCCTAACCAGAATCTTCTTGGCGTAAGCTAGAATGATGGCGGCATTCAAGAGAATTCGGAAAGTCTAAACCTTGTCTATGGTATTCTGAGTAGGATTCAATGAATGAATGACTGTGACGAGCTTCAAACTCGCGAGTGCTGGGCGTTAGTGACAGACGCAAAAGGAGGGTGAATCCTATTCCAGCATGATCGAGAACCGACAGATGAATAGCCGTGCCGTGACAGGGTGCGTGAGCATATTATTCACTGAGAGGAGGGGATGTAGCCACTGACAACGGTGATGCCCTTGCATAAAGCCAGCCATGGAGAGGAGTAAGACTGATTGGAAGAAGATAGCAGGAAAGCAGAGGTTCAGAGGAACGAAAAGCATCTCCATTCGCTTATCTGAAATTCCTACCAATGATTTACATAAGTATCTCTATCCCTATTTTATTATATAATATTCGAAAACAACATTATCACTTTATATCTGCCTGACTGAGATTTACAAGATGACCATAGCTTACTTCATACCAACAATCTCCGTGGGATTCGACCCTTACTCACGTAAGGTATTACTTGGACGACCCAGTGCACTTGCTGGTTAGTTGTATCGAAGTTGTGACAATTATGAATTAAGATCAGAGCACCAAGCTTTGGAGCCATTACCAGGATTTGTTCGAGCCTGGAGATCACAATTTCGTGCACCAAGTTTTTGGCGCCGTTGCCGGGGATTGTTTGAGTTTGGACAACTGACGGTTTATCTTGTTGCTCAGATTGGGTAACCTTCTTTTCGTTTTCTTTTCAAAAATCTTTCAAAAATATTTTCAAAAAATTTTTCTCTTTTGTTTTCGAAAAATATAAAAATGTTTTCAAAAATTTGATTCAAGATTTTTAAGAATGAATTCTAGTGTTTCATGAAGCATGTTGAAGCCTGGCTGGCTGTAAAGCCATGTCTAAATTTATTTGGACTGAGGCAGCAATTTGTTATCAAGATCAATATACTCTCGTGTTAAAGACTAAAGCTTGGCTGGCCATTGGCCATGTCTAGTGTTTTGGACTGGAGCTTTCATTGAAAGCTTGGCTGGCTAGTGAGCCATGTCTAATTCCTGGACTGAAGCTTTAGACTAACATGGCAAGATTCCTGGAATTCATATTAAAAATTTTGGAATCCTTATTTTCCTTTTTCAAAATTATTTTCGAAAAATATAAAATAAAAAATCCAAAAAAATTAGAAAATCATAAAAATCAAAAATATTTTTCTGTTTCTTGTTTGAGTCTTGAGTCATGTTATAAGTTTGGTGTCAATTGCATGTGCATCTTGCATTTTTCGAAAATTCATGCATTCATAGTGTTCTTCATGATCTTCAAGTTGTTCTTGGTAAGTCTTCTTGTTTGATCTTGATGATTTTTTGTCTTTTCATGTTTATCATATGCATTCTTGAATTCTTAGTGTCTAAGCATTAAAGAATTCTAAGTTTGGTGTCTTGCATGCTTTCTTTGCATTAAAAATTTTTCAAAAATATGTTCTTGATGTTCATCATGACATTCAAAGTGTTCTTGGTGTTCATCTTGACATTCATAGCATTCTTGCATGCATTCATTGTTTTGATCTAAAAATTTCATGCATTGCATATTTTTCATGTTTTTCATAAAAATTTCAAAAATAAAAAAAATATCTTTCCCTTTTTCTCTCATCATTCGAAAATTTGAGTTGACTTTTTCAAAAATATTTAAAATCAAATTGTTTCTCATGAGTCAAATCAAATTTTCAATTTGAAAATCTTATCTTTTTCAAAATCTTTTTCAAAAATAAAATCTTTTTCAAAATTCTTAGTTATTTTCGAAAATTTCAAAAATATTTTTCAAAAATATTTTTCTTATTTTTATACCAAATTTTCGAAAATAACATAATCAATTAATGTTTTGATTCAAAAATTTGAAGTTTGTTACTTGCTTGTTAAGAAAGATTCAAACTTTAAGTTCTAGAATCATATCTTGTGATTTCTTATGAATCAAGTCATTAATTGAGATTTTAAAAATCAAATCTTTTTCAAAAACTAATTTCTATCATATCTTTTCAAAAATATCTTCTTATCTTATCTTTTTCAAAAATATCTTTTCAAAATATCTTTTCTAACTTCCTAACTTCTTATCTTTTCAAAATTTGTTTCAACTAACTAACTAACTTTTTGTTTGTTTCTTAACTTTTTCAAAACCACCTAACTAACTCTCCCTCTCTCTAATTTTCGAAAATATCTTCTCTCTTTTTCAAAAACTTCTTTTCAATTAACTAATTATTTTTAATTTTTATTTTTGATTTCAATAATTTTCGAAAATTACTAACAATTTTTCAAAAACCATTTTCAAAAATCACTAACTCTTTTTCAAAATAATTTTCGAAAATTATCCCTCCCCCATCTCATTCTATTTATTCATTCATATCCTAACATCTCATCTCACATCTCTTCCATTCGTACAGTTGTGTTTCTTTTTTTACATCACATTCTTTATCATCCCCTCTTTTCTTCCACTCACACAGGGATCCCTATACTGTGGTATAAAGGATCTCCATTATTATTATTATTTTTCTGTGCCTTCTTCTTTGTCATATGAGCAGGAGCAAGGATAAGGACATTCTTGTGGAAGCAGATCCAGAACCTGAAAGGACTCTGAAGAGAAAATTAAGAGAAGCTAAAATACAACAATCCAGAGATAACCTTTCAGAAATTTTTGAACAGGCAGAGGAGATGGCAGCCGAAAATAATAATAATGTAAGGAAGATGCTTGGTGACTTTACTGCACCTAATTCCAATTTACATGGAAGAAACATCTCCATTCCTGCCATTGGAGCAAACAACTTTGAGCTGAAACCTCAATTAGTTTCTCTGATGCAGCAGAACTACAAGTTTCATGGACTTCCATCTGAAGATCCTTTTCAGTTCTTAACTGAATTCTTGCAGATATGTGATACTGTTAAGACTAATGGAGTAGATCCTGAAGTCTACAGGCTCATGCTTTTCCCTTTTGCTGTAAGAGACAGAGCTAGATTATGGTTGGATTCTCAACCTAAAGACAGCCTGAACTCTTGGGATAAGCTGGTCACGACTTTCTTAGCCAAGTACTTTCCTCCTCAAAAGCTCAGCAAGCTTAGAGCTGATGTTCAAACCTTCAGACAAAAAGAAGGTGAATCCCTCTATGAAGCTTGGGAAAGATACAAACAGTTGACCAAAAAGTGTCCTTCTGACATGCTTTTAGAATGGACCATCCTGGATATATTCTATGATGGTTTATCTGAGTTATCAAAGATGTCATTGGATACCTCTGCAGGTGGATCCATTCACCTAAAGAAAACGCCTGCAGAAGCTCAAGAACTCATTGACATGGTTGCTAATAACCAGTTCATGTACACTTCTGAAAGGAATCCTGTAAGCAATGGGACGCCTATGAAGAAGGGAATTCTTGAAGTTGATACTCTGAATGCCATATTGGCTCAGAATAAAATATTGACTCAGCAAGTCAATATGATTTCTCAGAGTCTGCATGGAATGCAAGCTGCATCCAACAGTACTCAAGAGGCATCTTCTGAAGAAGAAGCCTATGATCCTGAGAACCCTGCAATAGCAGAGGTAAATTACTTAGGTGAACCTTATGGAAACACCTATAACTCAACATGGAGAAATCATCCAAATTTCTCATGGAAGGATCAAAAGCCCCAACAAGGCTTTAATAATGGTGGAAGAAATAGGTTTAGCAATAGCAAACCTTTTCCATCATCAACTCAGCAACAGACAGAGAACTCTGAACAAAATGCTTCTAATTTAGCAAATCTAGTCTCTGATCTATCTAAGGCCACTGTAAGTTTCATGAATGAAACAAGGTCTTCCATTAGAAATTTGGAAGCACAAGTGGGCCAGCTGAGTAAAAAGATCACTGAAATCCCTCCTAGTACTCTCCCAAGTAATACAGAAGAGAACCCAAAAGGAGAGTGCAAGGCCATTGACATAAGTGCACTGGCCGAACCTGTGAGGAGAGGAGAGGACGTGAATCCCAAGGAGGAAGACCTCCTGGGACGTCTAGTGGTCAATAAGGAGCTTCCCTCTGAGGAACCAAGGGACTCTGAGGCTCATCTAGAGACCATAGAGATCCCATTGAACCTCCTTATGCCCTTCATGAGCTCTGATGAGTATTCCTCTTCTGAAGAGAATGAGGATGTTACTGAAGAGCAAACTGCCAAATTTCTTGGTGCAATCATGAAGCTGAATGCCAAATTATTTGGCATTGATACTAGGGAAGTTGAACCTCCCTTGTTCATCAATGAACTAAGTGATCTGGATCAACTGACATTGCCTCAGAAGAGACAGGATCCTGGAAAGTTCATAATCCCTTGTACCATAGGCACCATGATCTTTAAGGCTCTGTGTGACCTTGGTTCAGGGATAAACCTCATGCCCCTCTCTGTAATAGAGAAACTGGGAATCTATGGGGTGCAAGCTGCTAAAATCTCACTAGAGATGGCAGACAGCTCAAGAAAACAGGCTTATGGACAAGTAGAAGATGTATTAGTAAAGGTTGAGGGCCTTTACATACCTACTGATTTCATAGTCCTGGATACTGGAAAGGAAGAGGATGAATCCATCATCCTAGGAAGACCTTTCCTGGCCACAGCAAGAGCTGTGATTAATGTTGACAGAGGTGAAATATTCCTTCAATGGAATGAGAACTCCCTTGTATTCAAAACTCAAGGATCCCCCTCTGCAACCATAGAGAGGAAGCAGAAAAAGCTTCTCTCCAAGCAGAGTCAACCAGAGCCCCCACAGTCAAACTCTAAGTTTGGTGTTGGGAGGCCACAACCAAACTCTAAGTTTGGTGTTGAACTCCCATATCCAAACTCTAAGTTTGGTGTTGGAGAGTCTCAACAAAGCTCTGCACATCTGTGAGGCTCCATGAGAGCCCACTGTCAAGCTATTGACATTAAAGAAGCGCTTGTTGGGAGGCAACCCAATGTTTATCTAATTCTTATTTTTATTATTTTTCATGTTTTCTTAGGTTCATGATCATGTGGAGTCACAAAATAAATATAAAAATTGAAAACGGAATAAAAAACAGCAGAAGAAAAATCACACCCTGGAGGAGCATCTTTCTGGCGTTCAGCGCCAGAACAGAGCATGGTTCTGGCGCTGAACGCCCAAAATGGGCAGCTTCTGGGCGCTGAACGCCAGAACAGGCATGGTTCTGGCGTTCAACGCCAGAAATGGCACACAAATGGGCGTTGAACGCCCAAAATGGCCACCAACCTGGCGCTGAACGCCCAGAGTTGGGTACAAAGGCATTTTTACATGCCTAATGGGTGCAGGGATGTAAATCCTTGAACACCTCAGGATCTGTGGACCCCACAGGATCCACTCAGGATCTGTGGACCCCACAGGATCCCCACCTACCTCTACTCACTTCTTCTCACCACTCTCTTTCACACAACCCCATAAACACTCTTCCCCAAAAACCCTTCACCTATCACCTCAAACTCTCTTCCCCATCACCTCTTCACCACTCACATCCATCCACTCTTCCCCATAAACCTACCTCATAAACTCCACCTACCTTCAAAATTCAAAACCAATTTCCCACCCAAACCCACCCATATGGCCGAAACATAACCCCCCTCCCTTCCCTATATAAAGCCCTCCATTCTTCTTCCAATTCACACAACACAACCCCTCTATACCCTTCTTGGCCGAAACCACTTCTCCCTCTCCCTCTCCATATTTCTTCTTCTTCTCTTTCTATTCTTTTGTTTATTGCTCGAGGACGAGCAATATTCTAAGTTTGGTGTGGTAAAAGCATAGCTTTTTTGTTTTTCCATTAACATTGATGGCACCTAAGACCGGAGAATCCTCTAGAAGAGGGAAAGGGAAGACAAAAGCTTCCACATCCGAGTCATGGGAGATGGAAAGGTTCATCTCCAAAGCCCATCAAGACCACTTCTATGATGTTGTGGCCAAGAAGAAGGTGATCCCTGAGGTCCCTTTTTAACTCAAAAGAAATGAGTATCCGGAGATCCGACATGAAATTCAAAGAAGAGGTTGGGAAGTTCTAACAAATCCCATCCAACAAGTCGGCATCCTAATGGTTCAAGAGTTCTATGCCAATGCATGGATCACCAAGAACCATGATCAAAGTAAGAACCCGGATCCAAAGAACTATGTTACAATGGTTCGGGGGAAATACTTAGATTTTAGTCCGGAGAATGTGAGGTTGGCGTTCAACTTGCCATACATGGAAGAGAACGCACGCCCCTACACAAGGAGAGTCAACTTTGATCAAAGGTTGGACCAAGTCCTTATGGACATATGTGTAGAAGGAGCTCAAAGGAAGATTGACTCCAAAGGCAAGCCGGTTCAACTAAGAAGATTGGACCTCAAGCCTATAGCTAGAGGATGGTTGGAGTTTATTCAATGCTCAATCATTCCCACTAGCAACCGGTCTGAAGTTACTATAGACCGGGCCATCATGATCCATAGCATCATGATTGGAGAAGAGGTGGAAGTTCATGAGATTATACCTCAAGAACTCTACAAGGTGGCTGACAAGTCCTCCACCATGGCAAGGTTAGCCTTCCCTCATCTCATTTGCCACCTATGCAATTCAGCTGGGATTGACATAGAGGGAGATATCCTCATCAAAGAGGACAAGCCCATCACTAAGAAAAAGATGGAGCAAGCAAGAGAGCCCAGTCATGGAGCTCAAGAGGCGCAAGAAGCTCATTTCCATGAGATCCCTGAGATGCCTCAAATGCACTTTCCTCCACAAAATTATTGGGAGCAAATCAACACCTCCCTAGAAGAATTGAGTTCCAATATGGGACAACTAAGGGTGGAACATCAAGAGCACTCCATCATGCTTCATGAAATAAGAGAAGATCAAAAAGCCATGAGGGAGGAGCAACAAAGACAAGGAAGAGACATAGAAGAGCTCAAGGACATCATTGGTTCCTCAAGAAGGAAACGCCACCATCACTAAGGTGGATTCATTCCTTGTTCTTGCTTTCTCTGTTTTTCGTTTTCTATGTTATGTGCTTATCTATGTTTGTGCCTTCATTACATGATCATTAGTAGTTAGTAACTATGTCTTAAAGTTATAAATGTCCTATGAATCCATCACCTCTCTTAAATGAAAAATGTTTTAATTCAAAAGAACAAGAAGTACATGAGTTTCAAATTTATCCTTGAACTTAGTTTAATTATATTGATGTGGTAACAATGCTTCTTGTTTTCTGAATGTATGCTTGAACAGTGCATATGTCTTTTGAAGTGGTTGTTTAAGAATGTTAAATATGTTGGCTCTTGAAAGAATGATGACTAGGAGACATGTTATTTGATAATCTGAAAAATCATAAAAATGATTCTTGAAGCAAGAAAAAGCAGCAAAGAACAAGGCTTGCAGAAAAAAAAAAGAGGCGAAAAAAAAATAGAAAAAAAATAGAAAGAAAAAGAAAAAGCAAGCAGAAAAAGCCAATAACCCTTAAAACCAAAAGGCAAGGGCAAATAAAAAGGATCCCAAAGCTTTGAGCATCAGTGGATAGGAGGGCCTAAAGGAATAAAATTCTGGCCTAAGCGGCTAAACCAAGCTGTCCCTAACCATGTGCTTGTGGCGTGTAGGTGTCAAGTGAAAACTTGAGACTGAGCGGTTAAAGTCAAGGTCCAAAGCAAAAGAAGAGTGTGCTTAAGAACCCTGGACACCTCTAATTGGAGACTTTAGCAAAGCTGAGTCACAATCTGAAAAGGTTCACCCAATTATGTGTCTGTGGCATTTATGTATCCAGTGGTAATACTGGAAAACAAAGTGCTTAGGGCCACGGCCAAGACTCATAAAGAAGCTGTGTTCAAGAATCATCATACTGAACTAGGAGAATCAATAACACTATCTGAACTCTGAAGTTCCTATAGATGCCAATCATTCTGAACCTCAATGGATAAAGTGAGATGCCAAAACTATTCAAGAGGCAAAAAGCTATAAGTCCCGCTCATATGATTGCAGCTATGTTTCATTGATAGTTTGGAATTTATAGTATATTCTCTTCTTTTTATCCTATTTGATTTTCAGTTGCTTGGGGACAAGCAACAATTTAAGTTTGGTGTTGTGATGAGCGGATAATTTATACGCTTTTTGGCATTGTTTTTAGTATGTTTTTAGTAGGATCTAGTTACTTTTAGGGATGTTTTCATTAGTTTTTATGTTAAATTCACATTTCTGGATTTTACTATGAGTTTGTGTGTTTTTCTGTGATTTCAGGTATTTTCTGGCTGAAATTGAGGGACTTGAGCAGAAATCAGATTCAGAGGTTGAAAAAGGACTGCTGATGCTGTTGGATTCTAACCTCCCTGCACTCAAAGTGGATTTTCTGGAGCTACAGAACTCGAAATGGCGCGCTTCTAATTGCGTTGGAAAGTAGACATCCAGGGCTTTTTAGCAATGTATAATAGTCCATACTTTAGCCAAGAATAGACGACGTAAACTGGCGTTCAACGCCAGCTTTCTACCCAAATCTGGCGTCCAGCGCCAGAAAAGGAGCCAAAACCAGAGTTGAACGCCCAAACTGGCACAAAAGCTGGCGTTCAAATCCAAGGAGGACCTCTGCACGTGCAACACTTAAAGCCCAGCCCAAGCACACACCAAGTGGGCCCAGGAAGTGGATTTATGCATCAACTACTTACTCATGTAAACCCTAGTGACTAGTTTATTATAAATAGGACCTTTTACTATTGTATTAGGCATCTTTGGTCTCAGTTTTATTCCATTGTTCATCTTAGGAGACTATTGATCTCATTTAGGGGGCTGGCCATCTCGGCCATGCCTGGACCTTCACTTATGTATTTTCATACGGTAGAGTTTCTACACTCCATAGATTAAGGTGTGGAGCTCTGCTGTTCCTCAAAGATTAATGCAAAGTACTACTGTTTTCTATTCAATTCTTCTTATTTCGCTTCTAAGATATACATTCGCACCCAAGAACGTGATGATTATGTGTGACGCTCATCATCCTTCTCCCTTATGAACGCGTGCCTGACAAACACTTCTGTTCTACATGAATTAAGCTAGAATGAGTATCTCTTAGATCTCCTAACCAGAATCTTCGTGGCGTAAGCTAGAATGATGGCGGCATTCAAGAGAATCCGGAAAGTTTAAACCTTGTCTGTGGTATTCTGAGTAGGATTCAATGAATGAATGACTGTGACGAGCTTCAAACTCGCGAGTGCTGGGCGTTAGTGACAGACGCAAAAGGAGGGTGAATCCTATTCCAGCATGATCGAGAACCGACAGATGAATAGCCGTGCCGTGACAGGGTGCGTGAGCATATTATTCACTGAGAGGAGGGGATGTAGCCACTGACAACGGTGATGCCCTTGCATAAAGCCAGCCATGGAAAGGAGTAAGACTGATTGGAAGAAGATAGCAGGAAAGCAGAGGTTCAGAGGAACGAAAAGCATCTCCATTCGCTTATCTGAAATTCCTACCAATGATTTACATAAGTATCTCTATCCCTATTTTATTATATAATATTCGAAAACAACATTATCACTTTATATCTGCCTGACTGAGATTTACAAGATGACCATATCTTGCTTCATACCAACAATCTCCGTGGGATTCGACCCTTACTCACGTAAGGTATTACTTGGACGACCCAGTGCACTTGCTGGTTAGTTGTATCGAAGTTGTGACAATTATGAATTAAGATCAGAGCACCAAGCTTTGGAGCCATTACCAGGATTTGTTCGAGCCTGGAGATCACAATTTCGTGCACCAGTATTCTTCCTCTGAAGAGGATGAAGATGTCACTCAAGAGCAAGTTGCTAAGTACCTTGGAGCAATCATGAAGCTAAATGCCAAGTTGTTTGGTAATGAGACTTGGGAGGATGAACCTCCATTGCTCATCAAAGAACTCGATGACTTGACAAGGCAGAGATTATCTCAAAAGAGATAGGACCCTGGAAAGTTCTCAATCCCTTGTACCATAGGCACCATGACCTTTGAGAAGGCTCTGTGTGACCTAGGGTCAAGCATAAACCTTATGCCTCTCTCTGTAATGGAGAAGCTAGGGATCATTGAGGTACAAGCTGCAAGAATCTCACTAGAGATGGCAGACAATTCAAAGAAACAGGCTTATGGACTGTTAGAGGATGTCTTAGTAAAGGTTGAAGACCATTACATCCCTACTGATTTCATAGTCCTAGAGACTGTAAAGTGTATGAATGAATCCATCATCCTTGGCAGACCCTTCTAGCCACAGCAAAAGCTGTGATTGATGTTGACAGAGGAGAATTGATCATTCAAGTGAATGGAGACTCCCTTGTGTTTAAAGCTCAAGGATATCCCTCTATCACCATGGAGAGGAAGCATGAAGAGCTTCTCTCAATACAAAGTCAAATAGAGCCCCCACAGTCAAACTCTAAGTTTGGTGTTGGGAGGCCACAACCAAACTTTAAGTTCGGTGTTGAACCCCACATTCAAACTCTAAGTTTGGTGTTGGGAGGTTCCAACATTGCTCTGAACATCTGTGAGGCTCCATGAGAGCCACTGTCAAGCTATTGACATTAAAGAAGCGCTTGTTGGGAGGTAACCAATTTTTACTTATCTATGTTAAATTTCTCTTTTCTATTGTTATTTTATGTTTTCTGTAGGTTGACGATCATGTGAAGTCACAAAAACAATTAAAAAAGCAGAAACAGAGTGAAAAACAGAATAAAAAATAGAACACCCTGGAGGAGATAGTTACCGGCATTTAAACGCTAGTAAAGGTAGCAGAATGGGCGTTAAACGCCCAGTCTGGCACCATTCTGGGCGTTTAACGCCAGAAAAGGGCACCAGACTGGCGTTTAACGCTAGGAATGGGCAAGAAGCTGGCATTAAACGCCAGAAATGGGCAACAGCCTGGCGTTTAACACCAGGATTGGCAGAAAGGGGCGTTTTGCATGCCACTTGGTGCAGGGATGAGATATCCTTGACACCTCAGGATCTGTGGACCCCACAGGATCCCCACCTACCCCACCTCCCTCTCTCTTCTTCACCCATTCACCAATCACCTCAATTCCTCTTCCCCAAAAACCCCTCACTTATCAAATCCCACCATTCTCTTCACCACTCACATCCATCCTTCATAAAACCCCACCTACCTTACCATTCAAATTCAAACCACTTTGCCTCCCAAACCCACCCTTTATAGCCGAACAATACACACCCCTCTCACCCCTATATAAACCCATTTTCACTACTTCATTTTTACACAACCTAACCAACACTTCTCCCCCTTGGCCGAAACACAAAGCCCACTCCGTCTCCTCTATTTCTTCTTCTTCTACTCTCTTTTTTCTTCTTTTGCTCAAGGACAAGCAACCTTCTAAGTTTGGTGTGGTAAAAGCTAAAGATTTTTGTTTTCCATAACCATTTATGGCACCAAAGGCCGAAGAAACCTCTAGAAAGAGGAAAGGGAAGGCAAAAGCTTCCACCTCCGAGTCATGGGAGATGGAGAGATTCCTCTCAAGGGTGCATCAAGACCACTTCTATGAAGTTGTGGCCAAGAAGAAAGTGATCCCCGAGGTCCCCTTCAAACTCAAAAAGAATGAGTATCTGGAGATTCGACATGAGATCCGAAGAAGAGGTTGGGAAATTCTCACCAACCCCATTCAACAAGTCGGAATCTTAATGGTTCAAGAGTTCTATGCCAATGCATGGATCACCAAGAACCATGATCAAAGTGTGAACCCGGACCCTAAGAATTGGCTTACAATGGTTCGAGGGAATTACTTAGATTTTAGTCCGGAAAATGTAAGGTTGGCATT
Source organism: Arachis hypogaea (assembly GCF_003086295.3). Lineage (NCBI taxonomy): Eukaryota > Viridiplantae > Streptophyta > Magnoliopsida > Fabales > Fabaceae > Arachis > Arachis hypogaea. Next base: position 122,422,130 of record NC_092046.1, read on the forward strand.
CAACTTGCCTATGATGCAAGGAGATGCACACCCCTACACTAGACGGGTCAACTTTGATCAAAGGTTGGACCAAGTCCTCATGGACATATGTGAAGAGGGCGCTCAATGGAAGAGAGATTCAAGAGGAAAGCCGGTTCAACTAAGAAGGCATGACCTCAAGCCCGTGGCTAGGGGATGGTTGGAGTTCATCCAACGCTCAATCATTCCCACTAGCAACCGATCTGAAGCTAATATAGATCGGGCTATCATGATACATAGCATCATGATTGGAGAGGAAGTGGAAGTTCATGAGGTTATATCCCAAGAACTCTATAAAGTGGTGGATAAGTCCTCTCCTTTGGCAAGGTTAGCCTTCCCTCATCTCATCTGTCACCTCTGCAATTAAGTTGGAATTGACATAGAGGAAGACATCCTCATTGATGAGGACAAGCCCATCACTAAGAAAAGGATGGAGCAAACAAGAGATCCCACTCATGGACAAGAGCATGAGGAAATTCCTCATCATGAAATCCCTGAGATACCTCAAGGGATGCATTTTTCTCCACAAAACTATTGGGAGAAAATCAACATCTCCCTAGGAGAATTGAGTTCCAACATGGGACAACTAAGGGTGGAGCACCAAGAGCATTCCATCATCCTCCATGAAATCAGAGAAGATCAAAGAACCATGAGAGAGGAGCAACAAAGGCAAGGAAGAGACATTGAGGAGCTCAAGCACTCCATAAGATCTTCAAGAGGAAGAACAAGCCGCCATCACTAAGGTGGACCCGTTCTTTAATTTCCTTGTTCTTTATTTTCTTGTTTTTCGAATTTTTATGCTTATGTTTGTGTCTTTATTACATGATCATTAGTGTCTAAGTGTCTATGCCTTAAAGCTATGAAAATGAATCCATCACCTTTCTTAAATGAAAAATGTTTTCAATTGAAAAAGAAAAAGAAGTGCATGAATTTCAAATTTTAAAACAGTTTAATTATCTTGATGTGGTGGCAATACTATTGTTCTTCTGAATGAATGCATGAACAGTGCATATTTTTGAATTTGATTGTTTATGAATGTTAAAATTGTTGGCTCTTGAAAGAATGAGAGGAAAAGGAGAAATGTTATCTGATGTTCTGAAAAATCATAAAATTGATTCTTGAAGCAAGAAAAAGCAGTGAAAAGCTTGCAAAAAAAAAGAGAGAAGAAAAGCAAGTAGAAAAAACCAATACCCCTTTAAACCAAAAGGCAAGGGTGATAAAAAGGATCCAAGGCTTTGAGCATCAGTGGATAGGAGGGCCCACAGGAATAAAATCCTAGCCTAAGCGGCTAAACCATGCTGTCCCTAACCATGTGCTTGTGGCGTGAAGGTGTCAAGTGAAAACTTGAGACTGAGCGGTTAAAGTCGAGGTCCAAAGCAAAAAGAAGAGTGTGCTTAAGAACCCTGGACACCTCTAATTGGGACTCTAGCAAAGCTGAGTCACAATCTAAAAAGGTTCACCCAGTTATGTGTCTGTGGCATTTATGTATCCGGTGGTAATACTGGAAAACAAAGTGCTTAGGGCCACGGCCAAGACTCATAAAGTAGCTGTGTTCAAGAATCAACATACTTAACTAGGAGAATCAATAACACTATCTGGATTCTGAGTTCCTATAGATGCCAATCATTCTGAACTTCAAAGGATAAAGTGAGATGCCAAAATTGTTCAGAAGCAAAAAGCTAAAAGCCCCGCTCATCTAATTAATACTGATCTTCATAGATGTTTTTGGAATTCATTGTATATTCTCTTCTTTTTATCCTATTTGACTTTCAGTTGCTTGGGGACAAGCAACAATTTAAGTTTGGTGTTGTGATGAGCGGATAATTTATACGCTTTTTGGCATTGTTTTTAGTATGTTTTTAGTATATTTTAATTAGTTTTTAGTATGTTTTTGTTAGTTTTTATTTAAAAATCATATTTCTGGACTTTACTATGAGTTTGTGTATTTTTCTGTGATTTCAGGTATTTTCTGGCTGAAATTGAGGGACCTGAGCAAAAATCTGATTCAGAGGCTGAAAAAGGACTGCAGATGCTGTTGGATTCTGACCTCTCTGCACTCAAAGTAGATTTTCTGGAGCTACAGAAGCCCAATTGGTGCGCTCTCAATTGCGTTGGAAAGTAGATATTCTGGGCTTTCCAGCAATATATAATAATTCATACTTTGCCCGAGATTTGATGGCCCAAATAGGCGTTCCAAGTCAGCTCAAGAATTTTGGCATTTAACTCCAAAACTAGCACAAAAGCTGGAGTTAAACGCCCAAACTGGCACAAAAGCTGGCGTTTAACTCCAAGAAAAGTCTCTACACATGAAAGCTTCAATGCTCAGCCCAAGCACACACCAAGTGGGCCCGAAAGAAGATTTCTGCATTAATTACTGATTTCTGTAACCCTAGGCTACTAGTTCTCTATAAATAGGACCTTTTGCTATTGTATTTCACACACTTGAGACACTTGATATACTTTTGATCTTTGAGAGTCTTATGCACGTTTGGGGGCTGGCCTCACGGCCATGCCTAGACCTTGTTCTTATGTATTTTCAACGGTGGAGTTTCTACACACCATAGATTAAGGTATGGAGCTCTGCTGTTCCTCATGAATTAATGCAATTACTACTGTTTTTCTATTCAATTCACGCCTACTTCTTCTCTAAGATATCACTTGTTCTTCAACTTGATGAATGTGATTATCCGTGACACTCATCATCATTCTTACCTATGAACGTGTGCCTGACAACCACCTCCGTTCTACCTTCGATTGAGTGTGTATCTCTTGGGTTTCTAATCTAAGATTGGAACCTTCGTGGTATAGGCTAGAATTAATGGCAGCCATTCCTGAGATCTGGAAAGTCTAAACCTTGTCTGTGGTATTCCGAGTAGGATCTGGGAAGGGATGACTGTGACGAGCTTCAAACTCGCGATTGTGGGGCGTGTGACAGATGCAAAAGGATTAATGGATCCTATTCCGACATGATCGAGAACCGACAGCTGATTAGCCGATGTTGTGACAGAACATCAGGACCATTTTCACTGAGAGGACAGGATGTAGCCATTGACAACGGTGATGCCCAACATAAAGCTTGCCATGGAAAGGAGTATGAATGATTGGAAGAAGGCAATAGGAAAGCAGAGGTTCAAGGGGAACAAAGCATCTTCATACGCTTATCTGAAATCCACCAATGAATTACATAAGTATCTCTATCTTTATTTTATGTTTTATTCATCTTTTAATTATCAATCCTCCATCACTAATTGAATCTTCCTGACTGAGATTTTCAAGATGACCATAGCTTGCTTCAAGCCGACAATCTCCGTGGGATCGACCCTTACTCATGTAAGGTTTATTACTTGGACGACCCAGTGCACTTGCTGGTTAGTTGTGCGGAATTGTGACAAAGTGTGATTCACGTTTAAGAGCTCCAAGTCCTTTGGCGCCATTGTTGATGATCACAATTTTTCCTACCAAGTTTTTGGCGCCGTTGCCGGGGATTGTTCGAGTTTGGACAACTGACAGTTCATCTTGTTGCTTAGATTAGGTATTTTTCAGAATTTTTAAGAATGAATTTTAGAGTTTCAAGGTGATGTTCTTAGCATCACAAATGCTGATTGATTCTCATCAATTTAGCTGCTGAATGTAATGTCCTGCTGAAGCTTTAGACTAACATTGCATGATTCCTGGAATTCTTATTAAAAGTTTTGATTCTCTTTATTTTCTTTTCTATATAATTTTTGAAAATACAAAAAAATTTTAAAATCATAAAAACCAAAAATATTTTATGTTTCTTCTGAGTCTATTGTCTAATTTTAAGTTTGGTGCAATTGCATGTTTCTGTTCTTCTTGCATTTTTCGAATTCATGCATGTTCTTCATTAATCTTCAAGTTGTTCTTGATGATTTCATTGCTATGATCTTTAAATTCTCTTGTTTTGTGTGTTTTGTTATTTTTCATATGCAATTTTACATTTTTATAGTCCTTAGTATACAAACATTAAAGTTTGGTGTCTTGCATGCATTGTTTATTTGATCTTAGTTGCATTTTTTATTATTTCTCATCATCAAAAATTCAAAAAATATTTTTAAACTATGTCTTTTCAAGTCAATAATACAGAGAATTGAAGATTCAGAACATTCAGCAGAGGAATCAAACAGAAAAAGCTGGGCGTTCAAAACGCCCAGTGAAGAAGGAAAACTGGCGTTTAAACGCCAGCCAGGGTACCTGGCTGGGCGTTTAACGCCCAAAAAGGTAGAGATTTGGGCGTTAAACACCAGGATGACACTAGAGGGAAGATTTTGTTTTTAATTCACATTTTTTTCAAGTTTTCATAATTTTTCAAAATCAAATCTTTTTCAAATCATATCTTTTCAATCATATCTCTTTCAAAATCAATTTCTTTCCATTTTATATTTATTTTTACCATTTTCAAAAATTCTTGCTTCAATTAAAGATTTACTTCAAAACTTTCAAGTTGTTACTTGCCTATTAAGAAAGGATCAAACTTTAAATTTTAAAATCATATCTTTTAATTTCTTGATAGTCAAGTAATCAACTTTAATTTTAAAAATTTTTCTTGTTCTAAATTGATTTTCAATCATATCTTTTCAAACATATCTTTTCAATCACATCTTTTTTAAAATTAATTTTTTCAATCATATCTTTTTCTAATTTCAAAATATTTTTCAAAAATCACTTTATTTCCTTCCCAATCTTAGTTTTCGAAAATCTCAATCAAATTTTCAAATTTTCTTTTTAAAATCTTTTAATTAATTTCGAAAATTTCTTCCCCTCTTTTCACATCCTTCTATTTAAAGGACTAAGACTCCTCATCAAGGTGCAATTCGAACTCTATCCCTCTTGATAAGTTCGAATTCCCTCTTCTCCACCTCCTCCTTCTATTCTTCTTTTCCTCTGACACCTCAAGGAATCTCTATACTGTGACATAGAGGATTCCATAGTTTCTTGTTCTCTTCTCTTTCATATGAGCAGGAACAAAGATAAAGGCATACTTGTTCAAGCTGATCCTGAACCTGAAAGGACCTTAAAGAGAAAGCTAAGAGAAGCTAAAGAACAATTCTGTTTAGAGGGCCTAACAGAACTCTTCAAAGAAGAAGAAACCATGGCAGCCGAAAACAACAACAATGCCAACAATGCAAGGAAGGTGCTTGGTGACTTTACTGCACCTACTCCTGATTTCTATGGGAGAAGCATCTCAATCCCTGCCATTGGAGCAAACAACTTTGAGCTTAAGCCTCAATTAGTTTCTCTAATGCAACAGAATTGCAAGTTTCATGGACTTCCATTGGAAGATCCTCATCAGTTTTTTAGCTGTGTTCTTACAAATCTGTGACACTGTCAAGACCAATGGGGTTGACCCTGAAGTCTACAGACTTATGCTTTTTCCTTTTGCTGTAAGAGACAGAGCTAGGACATGGTTGTATTCACAACCTAAAGAAAGCCTGAACTCTTGGGAAAAGCTAGTCAATGCCTTCTTGGCAAAGTTCTTTCCACCTCAAAAATTGAGCAAGCTTAGAGTGGAAGTCCAAACCTTTAGACAGAAGGGTGGTGAGTCCCTCTATGAAGCTTGGGAGATATACAAGCAATTGATCAGAACGTGCCCTTCTGACATGCTTTCAGAATGGAGCATCATAGGAATCTTCTATGATGGTCTGTCTGAACTATCCAAGATGTCATTGGATAGCTTTGTTGGAGGATCTCTTCATCTGAAGAAGACACCTGCAGAAGCTCAAGAACTCATTGAAATGGTTGCAAATAACTAATTCATGTACACTTCTGAAAAGAATCCTGTGAATAATGGGACAGCTCAGAAGAAAGGAGTCCTTGAGATTGAAACTCTGAATGCCATATTGGCTCAGAATAAAATATTGACCCAACAAGTCAATATGATTTCTCAGAGTCTGTCTGGAATGCAAGTAGCAACAGGCAGTACTAAGGAAGCTTCCTCTGAAGAAGAAGCTTATGATCCTGAGAACCCAGCAATAGAAGAGGTGAATTACATGGGATAATCCTATGGAAACACCTATAATCCTTCATGGAGAAATCATCCAAATCTCTCATGGAAGGATCAACAGAGACCTCAACAAGGTTTCAATAACAATAATGGTGGAAGAAACAGGTTTAGCAATAGCAAGCCTTTTCCATCATCTTCTCCACAACAGACAGAGAATTCTAAGCAAGACCACTCTGACTTAACAACCATTGTCTCTGATCTAATCAAAACCACTCAAAGTTTCATGACTGAAACAAGGTCCTCCATTAGAAATTTAGAGGCACAATTGGGTCAGCTAAGTAAGAAAATTACTGAACTCCCTCCTAGCACTCTCCCAAGCAATACAGAAGAGAATCCAAAAAGAGAGTGCAAGGCCATAACCACATCTCACATGGCCGAACATGGAGAGGAGGAAGAGGCAGTGATTCCCACTGCGGAAGACCTCAATGGACACCCACTGACCTCCATGGAGTTCCCTGATGAGCAACCATGGGAATCTGAGGCTAACACTGAGACCATAGAGATTCCATTAAATTTACTTTTGCCATTCATGAGCTCTGATGAGTATTCTTTCTCTAAAGAGGATGAAGATGTCACTGAAGAGCAAGTTGCTAAGTACCTTGGAGCAATCATGAAGTTAAATACCAAGTTATTTGGTAATGAGACTTGGGAGGATGAACCTCCATTGCTCATCAAAGAACTGGATGACTTGACTAGGCAGAGATTACCTCAAAAGAGACAGGACCCTGGAAAGTTCTCAATCCCTTGTACCATAGGCACCATGACCTTTGAGAAGGCTCTGTGTGACCTAGGGTCAAGCATAAACCTTATGCCTCTCTCTGTAATGGAGAAGCTAGGGATCATTGAGGTACAAGCTGCAAGAATCTCACTAGAGATGGCAGACAATTCAAAGAAACAGGCTTATGGACTGTTAGAGGATGTCTTAGTAAAGGTTGAAGACCATTACATCCCTGCTGATTTCATAGTCCTAGAGACTGGAAAGTGTATGAATGAATCCATCATCCTTGGTAGACCCTTCTAGCCACAGCAAAAGCTGTGATTGATGTTGACAGAGGAGAATTGATCATTCAAGTGAATGGAGACTCCCTTGTGTTTAAAGCTCAAGGATATCCCTCTATCACCATAGAGAGGAAGCATGAGGAGCTTCTCTCAATACAGAGTCAAACAGAGCCCCCACAGTCAAACTCTAAGTTTGGTGTTGGGAGGTTCCAACATTGCTCTGAACATCTGTGAGGCTCCATGAGAGCCACTGTCAAGCTATTGACATTAAAGAAGCGCTTGTAGGGAGGCAACCAATTTTTACTTATCTATGTTAAATTTCTATTTTCTATTGTTATTTTATGTTTTCTGTAGGTTGACGATCATGTGAAGTCACAAAAACAATTGAAAAAGCAGAAATAGAGTGAAAAATAGAATAAAAAATAGAACACCCTGGAGGAGACAGTTACCGGCGTTTAAACGCCAGTAAAGGTAGCAGAATGGGCGTTAAACGCCCAGTCTGGCACCATTTTGGGCGTTTAACGCCAGAAAAGGGCACCAGACTGGCGTTTAACGCCAGGAATGGGCAAGAAGCTGGCGTTAAACGCCAGAAATGGGCAGCAGCTTGGCGTTTAACACCAGGATTGGCAGAAAGGGGCATTTTGCACGCCACTTGGTGCAGGGATGAGATATCCTTGACACCTCAGGATCTGTGGACCCCACAGGATCCCCACCTACCCCACCTCCCTCTCTCTTCTTCACCCATTCACCAATCACCTCAATCCATCTTCCCCAAAAACCCCTCACCTATTAAATCCCACCATTCTCTTCACCACTCACATTCATCCTTCATAAAACCCCTCCTACCTCACCATTCAAATTTAAACCACTTTCCCTCCCAAACCCACCCTCTATAGCCGAACCATACACACCCCTCTCACCCCTATATAAATCCATCTTCACTACTTCATTTTCACACAACCTAACCAACACTTCTCCCCCTTGGCCAAAACACAAAGCCCACTCCATCTCCTCTATTTCTTCTTCTTCTACTCTCTTCTTTCTTATTTTGCTCAAGGACGAGCAACCTTCTAAGTTTGGTGTGGTAAAAGCTAAAGCTTTTTTTTTTCCATAATCATTTATGGCACCAAAGGCCAGAGAAACCTCTAGAAAGAGGAAAGGGAAGACAAAAGCTTATACCTCCGAGTCATGGGAGATGGAGAGATTCCTCTCAAGGGTGCATCAAGACCACTTCTATGAAGTTGTGGCCAAGAAGAAAGTGATCCCCGAGGTCCCTTTCAAACTCAAAAAGAATGAGTATCTGGAGATCCGACATGAGATCCGAAGAAGAGGTTGGGAAATTCTCACCAACCCCATTCAACAAGTCGGAATCTTAATGGTTCAAGAGTTCTATGCCAATGCATGGATCACCAAGAACCATGATCAAAGTGTGAACCCGGACCCTAAGAATTGGCTTACAATGGTTTGGGGGAATTACTTAGATTTTAGTCCGGAAAATGTAAGGTTGGCATTCAACTTGCCTATGATGCAAGGAGATGCATACCCCTACACTAGAAGGGTCAACTTTGATCAAAGGTTGGACCAAGTCCTCATGGACATATGTGAAGAGGGCGCTCAATGGAAAAGAGATTCAAGAGGGAAGCCGGTTCAACTAAGAAGGCATGACCTCAAGCCCGTGGCTAGGGGATGGTTGGAGTTCATCCAACGCTCAATCATTCCCACTAGCAACCGATCCGAAGCTACTATAGACCGGGCTATCATGATACATAGCATCATGATTGGAGTGGAAGTGGAAGTTCATGAGGTTATATCCCAAGAACTCTATAAAGTGGCGGACAAGTCCTCTCCTTTGGAAAGGTTAGCCTTCCCTCATCTCATCTGTCACCTCTGTAATTCAGTTGGAATTGACATAGAGGAAGACATCCTCATTGATGAGGACAAGCCCATCACTAAGAAAAGGATGGAGCAAACAAGAGATCCCACTCATGGACAAGAGCATGTGGAAATTCCTCATCATGAAATCCCTGAAATACCTCAAGGGATGCATTTTTCTCCACAAAACTATTGGGAGAAAATCAACATCTCCCTAGGAGAATTGAGTTCCAACATGGGACAACTAAGGGTGGAGCACCAAGAGCATTCCATCATCCTCCATGAAATCAGAGAAGATCAAAGAACCATGAGAGAGGAGCAACAAAGGCAAGGAAGAGACATTGAGGAGCTCAAGCACTCCATAAGATCTTCAAGAGGAAGAACAAGCCGCCATCACTAAGGTGGACCCGTTCTTTAATTTCCTTGTTCTTTATTTTCCTGTTTTTCGAATTTTTATGCTTATGTTTGTGTCTTTATTACATGATCATTAGTGTCTAAGTGTCTATGCCTTAAAGCTATGAAAATGAATCCATCACCTTTCTTAAATGAAAAATGTTTTCAATTGAAAAAGAAAAAGAAGTGCATGAATTTCAAATTTTAAAACAGTTTAATTATCTTGATGTGGTGGCAATACTATTGTTCTTCTGAATGAATGCATGAACAGTGCATATTTTTGAATTCGATTGTTTATGAATGTTAAAATTGTTGGCTCTTGAAATAATGAGAGGAAAAGGAGAAATGTTATCTGATGTTCTGAAAAATCATAAAATTAATTCTTGAAGCAAAAAAAAGCAGTGAAAAGCTTGCAAAAAAAAAAACGAAAGAAGAAAAGCAAGTAGAAAAAACCAATACCCCTTTAAACCAAAAGGTAAGGGTGATAAAAAGGATCCAAGGCTTTGAGCATCAGTGGATAGGAGGGCCCACAGGAATAAAATCCTAGCCTAAGCGGCTAAACCAAGCTGTCCCTAACCATGTTCTTGTGGCGTGAAGGTGTCAAGTGAAAACTTGAGACTGAGCGGTTAAAGTCATGGTCCAAAGCAAAAAGAAGAGTGTGCTTAAGAACCCTGGACACCTCTAATTGGGGACTCTAGTAAAGCTAAGTCACAATATAAAAAGGTTCACCCAGTTATGTGTCTGTGGCATTTATGTATCCGGTGGTAATACTGGAAAACAAAGTGCTTAGGGCCACGACCAAGACTCATAAAGTAGCTGTGTTCAAGAATCAACATACTTAACTAGGAGAATCAATAACACTATCTGGATTCTGAGTTCCTATAGATGCCAATCATTCTGAACTTCAAAGGATAAAGTGAGATGCCAAAACTGTTCAGAAGCAAAAAGCTAAAAGCCCTGCTCATCTAATTAATACTGATCTTCATAGATGTTTTTGGAATTCATTGTATATTCTCTTCTTTTTATCCTATTTGACTTTCAGTTGCTTGGGGACAAGCAACAATTTAAGTTTGGTGTTGTGATGAGCGGATAATTTATACGCTTTTTGGCATTGTTTTTAGTATGTTTTTAGTATATTTTAATTAGTTTTTAGTATGTTTTTATTAGTTTTTATTTAAAAATCATATTTCTGGACTTTACTATGAGTTTTGTGTATTTTTCTGTGATTTCAGATATTTTCTGGCTGAAATTGAGGGACCTGAGCAAAAATCTGATTCAGAGGCTGAAAAAGGACTGCAGATGCTGTTGGATTCTGACCTCCCTGCACTCAAAGTAGATTTTCTGGAGCTACAGAAGTCCAATTGGTGCGCTCTCAATTACGTTGGAAAGTAGACATTCTGGGATTTCCAGCAATATATAATAATCCATACTTTGCCCGAGATTTGATGGCCCAAATAGGCGTTCCAAGTCAGCTCAAGAATTCTGGCATTTAACTCCAAAACTAGCACAAAAGCTGGAGTTAAACGCCCAAACTGGCACAAAAGCTGGCGTTTAACTCCAAGAAAAGTCTCTACACATGAAAACTTCAATGCTCAGCCCAAGCACACACCAAGTGGGCCCGGAAGAAGATTTCTGCATTAATTACTGATTTCTGTAACCCTAGGCTACTAGTTCTCTATAAATAGGACCTTTTGCTATTGTATTTCACACACTTGAGACACTTGATATACTTTTGATCTTTGAGAGTCTTATGCACATTTGGGGGCTGGCCTCACGGCCATGCCTAGACCTTGTTCTTATGTATTTTCAACGGTGGAGTTTCTACACACCATAGATTAAGGTATGAAGCTCTGCTGTTCCTCATGAATTAATGCAATTACTACTATTTTTCTATTCAATTCACGCCTACTTCTTCTCTAAGATATCACTTGTTCTTCAACTTGATGAATGTGATGATCCGTGACACTCATCATCATTCTCACCTATGAACGTGTGCCTGACAACCACCTCCGTTCTACCTTCGATTGAGTGTATATTTCTTGGGTTTCTAATCTAAGATTGAAACCTTCGTGGTATAGGCTAGAATTAATGGCAGCCATTCCTAAGATCCGGAAAGTCTAAACCTTGTCTGTGGTATTCCGAGTAGGATCTGGGAAGGGATGACTGTGACGAGATTCAAACTCGTGATTGTGGGGCGTGTGACAGACGCAAAAGGATTAATGGATCCTATTCCGACATGATCAAGAACCGACAGCTGATTAGCCGATGTTGTGACAGAACATCAGGACCATTTTCACTGAGAGGACGGGATGTAGCCATTGACAACGGTGATGCCCAACATAAAGCTTGCCATGGAAAGGAGTATGAATGATTGGAAGAAGGCAATAGGAAAGCAGAGGTTCAAGGGGAACAAAGCATCTTCATACGCTTATCTGAAATCCACCAATGAATTACATAAGTATCTCTATCTTTATTTTATGTTTTATTCATCTTTTAATTATCAATCCTCCATCACCAATTGAATCTGCCTGACTGAGATTTTCAAGATGACCATAGCTTGCTTCAAGCCGACAATCTCCGTGGGATCGACCCTTACTCACGTAAGGTTTATTACTTGGACGACCCAGAGCACTTGCTGGTTAGTTGTGCGGAATTGTGACAAAGTGTGATTCACGTTTAAGAGCTCCAAGTCCTTTGGCGCCATTGTTGATGATCACAATTTCGCCTACCAGCACGCGTCCGAGTCGTCCACACGTTTGCGTCAATGTCATTTCACGCTAGGCACGCGTTCGCATCGTCCATGCGTTCGCATCGTCCATGCGTTCGCATCGCTGCCTTTTCTTCAAAACTCCATTTTTGTGCTTTCCTTCCATTTTTGTATGTTTCCTTTCTGTCCTTTAAGCCATTCCTTCCCTATGAGACCTGAAAATACTTAACACACAAATCACGACATCGAATGGTAATAAAGGATAATTAAAATTAATATTTTTAAAGCATAGGAAACATGTTTTCACACTTATCTCATAATAAGGAAGGAAAAGTAAAACCATGCAATTCATATGAATAAATGGGTGAAGAATTGATAAAAACACTCAAATTGAGCACAAAATGAATCATAAAATAGGGGTTTATCAACCTCCCCATACTTAAACAATAGCATGTTGTCATGCTAAATCCAAGAGAAAGGGGAAAGTTAGAATGGTGGAATCTTATGCAATGCAATCTATTCTAAATACAATCTACCTACATGAATCATGCAATTTTAATTATCATCCACCTATATATATATAGAACTTACATGTGGTTAATTTGATTCATATTTTCAAGGAATCACATATGTATAGCCAAACCTAAATCATGTTAAAGCACCTTCACAATTGAGTTGGGTTAAAATATTTCACAAGCTTGCAAGATAATTAAATAATTAAATCTGGATATATGGAGATGAGCTATTGAACCATCACTGGATTTGTGTTTACTCTCTAGTCACTCAGTGTTTGGGGTTAATCACTCTATTCTTTTCTATTCCTGCCTTCTAAAAGTTTGTTCTTCATCTAACCAATCAATAAATATACAATGTATACATACAAGCATCATGAGGTCTTTTCAAGGTTGTAATGGGGCCAAGGTAAAGGTAAGGGTATATATAAGGCTAAGTGAGCTATAAGTTGAATCCTTAATTAGTCTAAGATCTCACCTAACATATACATACTCTTTTATAGGTTTGAGAAATTGCCTAGCTACCCTATTTTCCACTTTTTTATTACATACTCATGTACTAACTTTACTTTGATTTTTACCTTATGTGCATTGATTTCTTCACTAAGCTTATTATTGGGGTAATTTTGTCCCCTTATTTATTTAATTAAAAAAGGAAAGATTTTTTTAACATAAACATAACATATATCAATGCACATGGTATTTTAATTTAAATTTGTTTCACATGAGCATGCTCCCAAAATTCTTATTATTTTATTAATTTAATCCTTTCCTATCAACCTATGTTCCCGCATTTCCCCATACTTGGTGAATACACAATTTCTATCTTAAGCTAACCAAGGATTCAACTTGGAATTTTTAAATTTTTTTTCTGCTTAAGCCTAGTGATGTGGTTATAGAACAAGAGGGGATTAAAAGGCTCAAGGGGACTAACAAAGGTGATGTATGAGGTAGGCTTATTTGGGATATGTAAGGGAAAATTCAAATGATGGCTTCAATCATATGCGTGGATGTATCTACATTCTATATTGGACATATAGATTAAAACAAAGTAAAGATTACAAGCATAGAAAAGAAGTGCGAAACACACAAAAATGAAATTTATGGTTGAATATAACCATACAATTAAGCTCAAAAACTCACGGGTTGTGTGTTCGTTGGCTCAAAAACCATATATCAGTTACGTATGTCATGCAAGTAGAAATTAAGAGTTCCCATTATTCTCAATGTGAATCTTAGGATGGCTCTTAAAATCTTAGTGTTCTTCCTTGAAAAAATGTTGTTAATCAACCAACATTTGTTGCTATATATATATAAAGTGTGTGGATTGTTGTGATTCTGTTATACTAAAGTTTCTAGTTTACTCTTTTTATTTTCAATTAATCCAAGCTATCGTATGCTAAAAGGGTAAACTAAACTAATTAATCCATATATTTTATATCACAACTTAATAAGCTAAAATTGCAATTAGACTAAACTAAATATCTAAGATAAATATATAAATCTAAGTGAAAAATGCAGAAATATTCTAAAAATACAGAAAAATGTGCAAGTACTGAAAGATAAATAAGATAAGGTAAAATAAAAATAAAAATAAAAATAAAAATAAAAATACAGAAAATAAACAAAATAGGATAAAAAGAGAGTCTAAAAAGTGGTTCACCAAAATAAAGTACGCCAAAGATGGCGACCTCCCCACACTTAAATAATAGCATCGTCCTCGATGCTCACTCAAGCTGGGTGTGAAGAAGTGTCATCTCCGGAAGGATGCGCAGTAGGGGTCTCTGTGGTGATATGAGGCTTTGTAGTCTGTATGAGGGTCAGGGGGTCTTCCTGCTGAAGTGGAGGCTCTGCGTGAAGAGGGATCTCGGGATCAGCCGGCTGTATCTGATGGGGCTCCTCATGGTGTAGCGTAGCCTGCTCAGCCTCTACATGTGTCTCCACCGCATGATCATCCGCCTCCGCATCAGATGGCTCAGAAGCGGTGTCAGGCTCGGAGGGGATGTCGCTGCCGGATCGGATCATCAACTTTAAGTGCTCATAGCGTCGCTTGTTGCGACGCTCCATACGATCTAGGCGTGCGAAGAGTCGGTGCATGAGGTGATAAATAGGCTCTGAGGCAGGTGGATACAGAAGGGGCAGCAGAAGATGTGGCTTCCTCACCCGAGGCAGTGAGGAATAGAGGTCTGTAGCCCAAAGCCTGAAACTTTCTGCTGTGAGGGATAATCTTCTTGCAGTCTGCAGCAGTTGGCTTCTCATCTGTCGGCTCCCAGGGCACCTCAGCTCGGCGGCCTAGTTGAGTGATCAGGTATGGGAATGGGAGGGTGCCTCTGACATGGACTCTGGCCATGTAATACCGGATGAAGCGGGGCAGATATAAGTCCTTTCCCTCCATCACACACCAGATGAGGGTGATCATGGCAGCTGACACCTCTATCTCATCAGTGCTCGGTATCACATAGTTACTCAGAATCTGCTGCCAAAGCTGAGCCTCATCATTCAGATAGATAATCTTTATTCCCTTTGGGGTTGTAGTTGTCTTACCTATGACCTAGGGGACAGTAGGATCAATAGCAATAGTCCTTTTGACTGCGTCCCAGTCAAATCTCATAAATCGCATATCCTCCTCAACCTTTTGGTAACCATCTGGCTGATCTGATTTAGGTAGGAGATGGAGGATTTCTTCGATTGCTTCCTTAGTAACCAGAATCTGCTTGCCTTTAAGCTGAACTGCATCCAGGGACGTTTTGAAGTAGTTACAATAGAATTCTCTGACCCAGGATGAGTTGATCTCAGTCAAGTTTTGCTCCAACAAGAACCAACCTCTCTGTCTAATTTGTTCTGAAGTGTATTGTTTGAGTTCTTCTGGAATTTTGAGGGTCCTTTCCAGGTATAGGTTTCTGGAAGTGGCAAAAACTGGGTACTTCAGCTCACAGTATTTATTTGCAAATTTTTCTGGGTCAGTGGTAGGCACCAACTGATCAGCCTTTTCCTGCGGGGTGAAATTCTTTTCCCGCCAGGAATCGTCGTGGAGGATATCCAAAATAAATGTAGAGATTTCTCCTCTTTTTCTTTTGCCTGTAGTTGCTTTGCCTTTTCCCTTACTTTTGGGATCAGACATCCTGAAAAGCAGAAGTTGCAGGATACAGTTTAAGAACTAAAGCAGGAAAACAGGTAAGCAAATAGGATTTATCAATATAAGCATAAAGGCAAAAAAGCAATAGAAGCATGAAATGAGTTGAATATAAGTAAAATTTTGGACTGTATGCAAGTGAAAGGTCCAAGAGTAAAAATCACAATCCAAAATAAATGATATGTGAAATTCTTGTTAATTAGGAAAAACAATAATCATGCCTTTAAGTTAGAAAGTTAAAGTAGCTAGGTAAAAAGAAAATTTAGAAAGTTAAAGTAGTTAGGTAAAAAGAAAAGTTAGAAAGTTAAAGTGGTTAGTAAGTGGTGCGTGGCAGAAGTTAACCAATTAAGAGACTTTAATTAAGAGAACAGCGTTGCACGTATAGCTCTTAACTGGCTAAGATCCGTCTCACCAATTTAAAAAGGATTGTCACAAAATTTTAGAAATAAAATACTGGGAGTATGAGTCCCAAGTCGTCTCCCAACGAGTTGCAGGCAAGAATGCTATTTTATTAACCAGGGGTTTTCAGAAAAATTGAGTTTTGATAATGAGTAATTAAAATAATTGTGCATTAAAGCAATAAAAATAAACTAAGAATAATTATTGATTTTCTAAATAAAAGGCCTTAACTGGGGGAATAATTAAGTGGAACTTCTATCCTTGTTGGGATCTTCTCAAGTGTGGTGTAAAAAGATTGTTGTTCTCACTCAATTTTCCTTTACTAAATAAGGAAAAGTATGGTGATTGAACTAACTCTTACCCTCAGATCCTAGCCCTCTCCCTTGGGGAGGTCTAGTGTTAGTAGGTATGGAATTAGCCAACATCGTCCATTTTAACCAAGCACTTGAGCATTCCAACTCAAGTATCGCCTCTTAATCAACCCCCATGTCAAGAAATTAATATGAGAAGACATAATTAATAATCATAAAAATATGAGAAGACATAATTAATTAAAATAAAATAGAGAATTAAAATTAATTAAAATAAAAATAACTTCATATATTAATAAATTCAAAATGTAACATACTTAATTGAATAGAGTCAATGAGTAACTAATTAAAAATAAAGGAATAAGAAAACAAACTAAAGTAATGTCTTCAATGGAGGTAATGACTTTCAGCATCCAAAAATCCAAGCAAAAGCATAAACTATCAATGTAATGCAACACTAAAAACTCAGATCTGAAACTAAGTGTAATCCTAATGTGATGAATCTAAATGTGTGTGGATGCCCCTGAGTTTCTGCATGTTCCCTAGGTTTAGTCTGTGTTTCTGGGCTGAAAACTGGGTCAAAAAGCGGCCTGAAATTGCCCCCAGCGTATTCTGATATTTTTGCAGATCGCGCAGGTCACGCGTACGCGTCGTCAATGCGTTCGCGTCAGTCAGCGATTTTCCTTGTCACGCATTCACGTGGTTCACGCGTTTGCGTTTCTCATGCAGACTCCAATCCACGCGTTTGCGTCAGGCACGCGTTCGCGTCACTGCGAATTCTTCACTTCGCGCGTTTGCATGGGTCATGCGCTCGCGTCATTGCTTGCTGGTCATCTCCTTAGTTTCTTGTGTTCCTTCCATCTTTGCAAGCCTCTTCTGCAATTTCCAAGCCATTCATGCCCTATGAAGCCTGAAACACTTAACACACAAATCACAGCATCAAATGGGATAAAGGAGAATTAATATACATAATTAAAAGTCTCTAGAAAGCAAGTTTTCAACCATGGAGTAATTTTTGGGAAGGAATTGTAAATACATGCTTATCATATGAATAAGTGGGTAAAGATTTGATAAAACCACACAATTAAACACAATATAAATAATAAAATAATAGTTTATCAACCTCCCCACACTTAAACATTAGCATGTCCTCATGCTTAGTTGAAGGAGATAAAGTAAATGAGTAGGGACATGTAAAACTCATGCAATGTAATGATATATATATATATATATATATATATATATATATATATATATATATGTAAATGCAACTATATGATTCTTGTTTACTTGGTTAAAAGTAAATAAACTCTTCAAGATAATTATAAATTAGATTTCACTAACTCAATTTATATAGTAAATACAGGTAACATTGTAAGAAGACAGCTCATGAAAGCAGGGAACATATAATTAAGCACTGAACCCTTACTGGTAGTGTATATGCACTCTAATCACTCAAGTGTATAGGGTAATCACTCTACTCTTCTCTAGTCATGCTTTTTAAAATTTGTTCTTCACCTAACCAATCAACAATATTTAACATACCAATGCAAACATCATGAGGTCTTTTCAAGGTTGTAATGGGGCTAAGGTAAGGGTGAGGGTATATGTATATGGCTAAGTGAGCTTTATAAATTGAATCTTTAATTATCCTAAGCTTTCACCTAACATACATATACTCTATATAACTTTAGAATCATGCCTAGCTACCCATAGTTTTCACTTTTGTATTTCATACTCACGCATTAACTTTTCTTTAATTTTATCACATATGCATTGATCTTTGGACTTAACTTAACTTAGAATCGGGGTAATTTTGTCCCCTTATATATATATATATATATATATATATATATATATATATATATATATATATATATATATATATATATATATATATATATAGCTTATCAATGCACATGGATTTTAAATTTTCATTGTTTCACATGAGTAGGTATCTAAATTCTCATTATTTTATCATGAAGCATCCCCTTATTAACCCTTGTTCCCACAATCTTCCCTTACTCAATTAACACACAATTCCTATCTTAAGCTAACCAAAGATTCAATTGGGATATTTAACTGTTTTTCTGCTTAAGGCTAGTAATGTGGTAAAATATAGAACAAATGGGATAAAAAGGCTCAAAGTGGCTGACAAAGGCAATTTAAAGGGGTAGGCTTATTTGGGATAAGTGAGCTAAACAAATAATGACCTTAATCATACGCATGCATATAACATATTAAACATTGGACATATAGGATGAAACAAAATAAGATTACAACCACAGAGAAGTAAACACACAAGAATAAAATATTTGTGGTTAAATAATGTAACCATATAATTAAGCTCAAATCTCACAGGTTGTGTGTTCTAGCTTTAAACTATATTCCAAATACAACTTCAAACAAGTTTACACAAAGATTTTGATTTATATTAGTGAAAATTTTCAAAAAGTAGGGTCTTAGAAGAAACTTATTATTTTCAATCAAGTAGAACATGCATGCAATTAACCTATTACTACGCAATCTATCCTATTCTACAAAAGAAAAATTAACTAAATATCCTATTTTACTGGTGTTTAAGGAAAAGAAATTACCTCCGGAAGTCAGGTACTGACCGACCTCCCCACACTTAAGGTTTTGCATCGTCCTCGGTGCCATATGTCAGGAACAGAGGGGGGCTGGTAGCAGCATCTCCACCATCGGGTTTGTCATGGCTCCCTGTGCTGTTAAATGAAGTAGACTCCGAGGTGTCTGGGTCTTTGTAGTTTCCCAAAAGTAGCTCCTTGAGGTATGTGAATCGGCGCTTGTTACGGTGCTCTCTTAGCTTTGCTTTGTATTCCTGCCGATCCAACCTTTCAAGTATCTGATGGAGCAGTTGGTTTGTTGTAGGTGCTTGTGGTGTTGAAGGAGGAATGTCTTTAGCCGGTTCTGTAGGCTGACTTGTAGTGGCTGCTGATTGTCTGATATATTTCCCGTTAGGGACGTACTGATCATCCCGTGAAAGGAAGGTTTTTGTGTCCCCAGCTTTGTAAGAGACTCCGGCTGTCGAGACGAGATCTGAAACCAAGGCGGGAAAAGGTAAGTTACCCGCAATTTGTACGTGTCCCATTGCATTCCGGATGTGTCTTGGTAAGTTTAGGTGCTGGTCTGTAAGGATACACCAGAGTAAAACAGCCATGCCTGCAGTGAAGGAGGACTCGTGAGTGCTCAGAAATACATAATGGGACATGATCTGTGCCCATACTCGAGCCTCCAAGGTAAGTGCTGAAGCCGATATCCCTTTTGGTCGGGATCGATGGTATCCGTAGAGCCATCTGCTGCCAGGTTGTGCTATAACTCTGAGAACGGAGTCCCAGTCAAATTGGTATGTCTGGCGCTTGAGTGAGACTTCTTGGAATGTGTCCAATCCTTCTGGAGCAGGGGGATGATCTAAAGCTTGTTGAATGGCCTCTTCCATTATGGGGACTTGCTTCTGACGGACATAGACAGACTGCATGGTTGGCATGTGAAAGTTGGAGTAGAATTCTACTACCCATGAGAGATTGACCTGCCGTGGCTGTCTCCGTAGGAATCCCCATTGTCTTTGTTTGATTTGCGGCTCAACAAATTCAGCGATGCGGGTCGGGAGGAGGAAAAGATATTCATTGTTGTAATTCCTCTCTGCCAGGATGGGGAACATCTGCTCACAGTAGCGGTTAGGAAACCGCGTAGTGTCCTTTGCTGGGAAGGCTTTTTCTTTTTCATCGACCTTGATGATCCTCTTGATTCTTTTTGTTGAGGGCTTTACTGCTGTGGAAGATGGCTCTGCCGCTAATGCTCTTTTTGTACCTCTCCTTGCTGGTGGTTTAGGAGTAGCTTTTTCTTTACCTTTCTTCGTGGCCATCCTGAAAAAGGAAAGAGAAAGTGAGATGTAAAGCGAAGGGTTCGAGCAAGGGAGCGAACAATATGGGTGATAATCCGTGCACGATAAATAAGTATGTTGTTAACACATGGTCTAGACTACATGTGAAAAGTTCATCAAAGGAAACATAGCAAGTGCATGTGGTGGCAATTAAATGCAAGGTGTTTATTGGCATGCTGGCAAAGGCATGAGTAGCATAGATCAAGTATTCAATATCCAAGTTATATTACCAAGTCTTTCAAACAAATAACCTGTTTGTATTGACAATTATATTAAATTAATAAAATATAAAAGGGGTTTTGTGAAAAACAAGCATTAAGGTAGTATCATAACATGAAAGTAGTTCAAGATGCCATACGGGCTTTGTCACAAACACATAGCATGCATGGTAAATATGTTTTTGAAAATATAAAATAGAACATGCAAGTAACCCTTTAAAAGGTAATATGAATTGTCAAACAAATCCATGATAATCCACAAGTAAAATGTGAAAGAAGATAATGACCCAAATAAATTTCTAACACCAATTAAAGGAATAAAAAGAAAAGTAAAAGGAAAATAGAATGTAGATAATAAAAGAAAAAGAAGAAGTAAACATAAATAAAAATAATTGAAAAAATGAAATAGAGAGAGAAAGAAAAGAACCTTGATAATAGATGTGAAAGGAAGAGAAAAAGGGTAAAAAGTGAGAATGAATAGAGAAGGAAGAAGGGGAAAGAAAGAAATAACAAAGGAAAAGAAAAATTAGGATTTGGAGAAGAAAAGATAAGATATTTTGGCTGATCTGGAAATTCTGTGCACCCCAAGTGACCCGGACGCGTGAGTGACACGGACGCATGATGTGCGATAAATACAGGTGACATGGATGCGTGGGTCATGCGGTCACGTGACCTGAAATGTGCGAATGGCGTGAGGGCAGCGATGCGTTCGCGTAACTCTCTGTGTTAAACTCATTTTTCCAAAACTTAGGGTGATGTGATCGCGTGGTTCACACGATCGCGTGGATGGCTATATCTGGAGGACGACGCGGACGCGTGAGTCTCGCGTTCGCGTGGTAGGGCTTGTGCTTCTAGCATGGCTCCAGCCCTACTCCATCACAACTTGCTGCCATACACCCATTTACGTCGATTTTACAAAGCCACGCGTTCGCGTGGGTGACGCGGACGCGTGGGGAGGCTATTTCGTAAACGACGCGGCTGTGTGGGTGACGCGGACGCGTGGGCATGTTTGTGCCTAAGGCACGCCTCCAGCCACGCTTTCGCGTGAGTCGCTGTTCAACTTTCTTTTCTTCATAACGCACTGGTAACGCGGACGCGTCAGCGACGTTGCCGCGTCAGCGACGCTGCCGCGTCGCATGCTTCTCGTTTTTTTTTTAAATAAAATGCTGAATGCTCATGCAAACTATATGCAGATATATGCAGGGATGATGAGAAGAGTCATTAACATCATAAAAATAAAGTAAAAACAAAACTAAGACTGAAACGGAACGATCATACCGTGGTGGGTTATCTCCCACCTAGCACTTTGCTTTTACGTCCTTAAGTTGGACGCTCTTTAGGCTCATTCTGCTTCTCTTGGTGGGTCTTCCAAGAGGAAGATTGACCTTTAGAAATTTGGAGCTAGTAAGATGACGCAGGTGGAAAACTCCGTATGGCTCTACCTTTTCTACTCTGTATGGACCTTCCCATCTTGATCTCAATTTACCTGGCATGAGCCTCAGTCTGGAGTTATATAGTAGGACTAACTCCCCTGGTCTGAAATCTTTTCTTTTAATGTGCTTGTCATGGACAGCCTTCATTTTCTCCTTGTAACTCCTGGAGCTGTCATATGCTTCTAGGCCGAGGTTCTCTAGTTCTGCTAGTTGTAGCTTTCTTTCAGCACCAGCTTTCGTAAGATTCATGTTGCACTCTCTTACAGCCCAGAAAGCCTTATGTTCCACCTCCACAGGGAAGTGGCAAGCCTTTCCATATACCAAGCGGAAGGGGCTCATCCCAATGAGTGTCTTGTACGCTGTTCTATACGCCCAGAGTGCATCTTGTAGCCTGGCACTCCAGTCCTTCCTGTGAGGTTTTACTATCTTCTCTAGAATACATTTAATCTCTCTGTTAGAGACTTCTGCTTGCCCATTGGTCTGGGGATGATAAGCTGTTGCTACTTTGTGAATTATCCCATGCTTTTTCAGTAATCCTGTTAGTCTCCTGTTACAAAAATGGGTGCCTTGATCGCTCACGATCGCTCGTGGTGATCCAAAGCGACAGATAATATGGTTTCTAACAAAGGAAACAACAGTGTTAGCATCATCAGCACGGGTAGGAATTGCTTCTACCCACTTAGAAACATAATCCACGGTTAACAGTATATAAAAATAACCATTAGAATTCGGAAACGGACCCATGAAGTCAATGCCCCAAACATAAAAAATTTCACAGAAAAGCATAAGCTGTTGAGGCATCTCATCCCTCTTGGATATATTACCAAACCTTTGGCATGGGGAATAAGATTTACAAAATTCAGCAGCATCTTTAAAAAGAGTAGGCCACCAGAATCCACAGTCTTGAATTTTTCTAGCTGTTCTTTGAGGGCCAAAATGTCCTCCACTCTCAGATGAGTGGCATGCCTCTAAAATGGACTGGAATTCTGATTGAGACACACACCGTCTAATTACTTGGTCAGCACCACACCTCCATAAATATGGATTGTCCCATATATAATATTTGGACTCGCTTTTCAGCTTCTCTCTCTGGTGCTTAGTAAAATAAGGACGAAAAGTGTGGTTAACTAGATAATTAGCTACAGGTGCATACCAAGAAACTACTTCAGATACTGCTTGTAAGCTATCAAATGGGAAATTATCATTTATAGGAGTGGAGTCACCCTTAATGTGCTCAAGGCGACTCAGGTGGTCTGCTACTAAATTCTGATTACCACTCCTGTCCTTAATTTCTAAATCAAATTCTTGTAATAGTAGTATCCAACGTATTAGCCTTGGTTTGGACTCCTTTTTAGCTAATAAATATTTTAGAGCTGCATAGTCTGAGTACACTACTACCTTAGCACCAAGTAAATAGGCTCGGAATTTATCCTGAGCAAAAACAATAGCAAGAAGCTCTTTTTCAGTAGTAGTATAATTAGACTGAGCAGCATCTAGAGTCTTAGATGCATAAGCGATTACAAAAGGGTCCTTACCTTCGCGCTGAGCCAGCGCCGCTCTTACTGCATGGTTGAAAGCATCACACATGATTTCAAATGGCTGGTTCCAGTCTGGTCCTCTCACAATTGGAGCTTGAGTCAGGGCGGTCTTCAGCTTATCAAACGCTTGCATACAGCTTTCACTGAACTCGAACTCAATTTCCTTCTGCAGCAATCTGGATAAAGGTAATGCTACCTTACTGAAGTCCTTAATGAATCTCCTGTAAAAACCTGCGTGGCCAAGGAACGAACGGACTTCCCTCACGGAGGAGGGGTAAGGTAAACTAGAAATAACATCCACCTTTGCTGGATCTACAAAAATGCCTGTATTAGACACAACATGTCCTAGTACAATTCCTTGTTTGACCATAAAGTGACATTTTTTAAAATTTAATACAAGGTTTGTACCAACACATCTATCTAACACTCTAGATAAACTATCTAAGCAAAGGCTAAATGAATCACCATATATGTTAAAATCATCCATAAAAACTTCTATACAGTTCTCAATAAGATCAGAGAAAAGACTCATCATGCATCTTTGGAAAGTAGCAGGTGCATTGCATAAGCCAAAGGGCATTCTCTTATAAGCATAAGTCCCAAAAGGACATGTAAAAGTATTCTTTTCCTGATCTTCAGGAGCTATATGAATTTGAAAGTAGCCTGTATAACCATCTAAGAAACAATAATGAGATTTACCTGATAGGCGATCAAGTATTTGATCAATAAATGGCAAGGGGTAATGATCCTTGCGAGTGGCTTGGTTGAGATGCCTATAGTCAATGCAAACTCTCCATGAATTTTGCACTCTAGTTGTTAGAAGCTCTCCATGCTCATTCTTTATTGTTGTGACTCCAGACTTCTTGGGCACCACTTGTACTGGACTGACCCATTCACTGTCTGAGAGGGGGTAAATAATATCTGCCTCAAGTAGTCTAGTTACTTATTTCTTGACAACTTCTAAGATGGTGGGATTCAACCTTCTTTGAGGCTGACGGATAGGCTTTGCTCCTTCTTCTAAGAATATTCTGTGTTCACAAACTTGAGGACGAATGCCTACTATATCCGCCAAGCTCCATCCAATTGCTTTCTTATGTTTTCTCAGCACACTGAGTAGTTGTTCTTCCTGTTGAGAAGTGAGTTCCCTTGCAATGATGACTGGGAACTTCTGCTTGTCCTCAAGGTAAGCATACTTAAGGTGTGGAGGAAGGGGCTTTAACTCTAATTTCTGCTCATAGCTAGGCTCTGGATCATCCGGGGCTGGTGATAATGGTAAAGTTTTCTCATTATTTTCAGAAAGTGTCCCCACACTTAGACCTTGCTCCATGTACTTCTCTTCTAATTCTTCCTGGTGAACTTCTGCTACAGTTTCATCAATGATGTCACATTGGAAGATAGAATGATCTTCCGGAGGATGCTTCATAGCTTCATTTAAACGGAAACTCACTGTTCTGCCATCTATCTCAAAAGAGTAAGTTCCTGAGAATGCATCCAGCTTGAACTTTAAAGTCTTCAGGAATGGTCTTCCAATCAGGATTGATGATGGTCTTCCTGAGTCATTAGGGGGGCATTTCCAGGATGTAGAAATCAATGGAAAACGTGAGCCCCTTAATGCTCACTAGTACATCTTCAGCAATTCCAACTACTGTAATAATGCTTTTATCTGCTAAAACAAAACGAGCTGCCGACCTTTTTAAGGGAGCGAGCCTCAAAGTATCATATATAGACAAAGGCATTATACTAACACATGCTCCTAAGTCACATACAGTCAGAAAATATCACACCTCTAATGGTACAGTTAACCATACATGGACCTGGATCACTACATTTTTCAGGTATATTTCCCATTAAAGTAGATATAGAACTACCTAAAAGAATAGTTTCTAATTCCTTGATTTTATCTTTATGTATGCATAAATCTTTTAGAAACTTTGCGTATTTAGGTACCTGTTGAATAACATCAAAAAGGGGAACAGTTACCTCGACCTTTTTGAATATTTCTACCACTTTGGGGTCAAGTTCCATCTGTTTTCTGGACTTCCTTGCAAGTTGTGGAAATGGAATAGGAGGGGCACGATTTGTAGCTTCAGCATCCCATGGTGCTTCATTCTGTGGCTGAGCTTTTTCTTCTTCAACTATGTCTTGTACGTCCTTTTCTTCTTCAGCTTCTTCCACTTACACCACATCCTCTGTTGGCACATTTTCTGGTGGGTTTGGCTCCTTATGGTTTCTCTCCTGCAGTGTGGTTCCAGACCTTAGAGTGATGGCATTGATGCCACCCTTGGGATTAAGCAGTGGTTGAGAAGGAATTCCATTAGAGCTTGAAGGTTGATGTGTGGAATTAAGTGAGGAATCTATCCGGGAGACGAGAGCTTGTAAAGTGGCAGTTAAGCCATTCAGACTAGAGTTAAGCTGAGCATGCATGTCTTGTTGTCCTTGTGCAAGAGAATGGAGCATCTCGTCATTTGATGAGGAATTAGAATAAGCAGTCTGAGAAACTTGTTGTTGGGTTTGCTGGGGTCCTTGTGATTGTCTTAGGTGAGGTGCTCTGTAAGGTTGGTTCTGATTCTGCTATCTGTTGTTGTTATTATTATTCCACCTCTAATTTCTATTATTGTCTCTGCCTCCTCTGTTAAAGTTATCCTTCCATCCATGGTTAGAATTATCTCTCCAACCTTGGTTGGAATTGTCCTGCCATCCATGGCTATTGTTGCCACCTTGGTTGTAGTTGCCACCTTGTTGATTGTATCCTTGATTGGGGCGGTCATAGAAGTTGTGAGTGGCTGCCACAGTGTTGTCCTCCTGGAGCTGCGGACATTCATCAGTATAATGACTATAATCAGCACAGATCCCGCATACTTTTTGTGGAACTAACTGTTGGCTCTGTTGTGATGAATGCTGAGCTTGTTGTACTTGTTGTTGATTCAACTGCATCTGCTTCAGTAGGTTGGTCATTTCACATATACTCTGGGTGAGAGCAGTAGTCTCTTTGCTAGTGGAAATCTCTGCAACAGCTTTGGGGTTGCACCTCTGTCTATGATTCCTAGTGGACTCAGCTAAGTCGCTGATCAGTTGCCATGCTTCATCTACGATTTTGTACTTTTTTAGAGAACTATTATTGGCACCTTCCAGTGTAGTCTTATCCTGGGGATTCATGCCTTGAGTGAAGTAGCTGATCAATACTAGTTTACCAATCATGTGATGGGGACATGCATCCAGGAGATTGTTGAAGCGTTCCCAATATTCAAAGAGAGTCTCTGATTCACCTTGAACAATGCAGGAGATCTCTTTTCTCAGTATATCTGTGACTTCAGCTGGGAAGTATTTTTCCAAAAATTCTCTTATGAGTGTATCCAGTTGGTAACAGTTGCTTCAGGTTGAGATTAGTACCACTCCCTCACCTTTCTCTCAAGAGAAAACGGGAAAGCGGTTAACAGAATAGAAGTTTCATTTGCACCATGACGCCTAACAGTAGAACAGGCTGTCTGGAAATCCCTAAGGTGCTTGATAGGCTCTTGAGCAGGTAAGCCATGAAACTTGGGCATCAAGTTGATCAGTGCGGTTTTTAGTTCAAAATCTGCAGCTGCAGTTGGGGATGCACTTGATATGGCTGTAGTGTAAAATCTGGGGCTCCTGCCTCCTGGAGAGTAATCCTCCTAGGTGCTGCCATGTTTCCTGCACGCAAATCAACTGGATCAGTAGTAAATGAGCTTGTCTCGCTCTCAGATGGCAGTTCAAATTCGCCCTCAGATGAGACTGGTGAATTGATAATAACCACTTCACCACCCTCGGAGGCTAACCGACGTCGAGTTCGTCTAATATGTGAAAGAGTTCTTTCAATTTCAGGATCAAATGGGACTAAAATCGGATCAGGCAATGAACGCGTCCTTTAATGAGAAAGACATGTAACTCATGGTAACAGAAATAAAAATAAAATATGCAAATAAAAATAAAATATATACACTAATTAATAATTTAGCACACTATTGCAACTCCCCAGCAACGGCGCCAAAAATTGGTGCGTGGCAGAAGTTAACCAATTAAGATATTTTAATTAAGAAAACAGCGTTGCACGTATAGCTCTTAACCGGCTAAGATCCGTCTCACCAATTTAAAAAGGGTTGTAACAAAATTTTAGAAATAAAATACTGGGAGTATGAGTCCCAGGTCGTCTCCCAACGAGTTGCAGGCAAGAATGCTATTTTATTAACTAGGGGTTTTCAGAAAAATTGAGTTTTGATAATGAGTAATTAAAATAATTGTGCATTAAAGCAATAAAAATAAACTAAGAATAATTATTGATTTTCTAAATAAAAGGCCTTAACTGAGGGGAATAATTAAGTGGAACTTCTATCTTTGTTGGGATCTTCTCAAGTGTAGTGTAAAAAGGTTGTTGTTCTCACTCGATTTTCCCTTACTAAATAAGGAAAGGTATGGTGATTGAACTAACTCTTACTCTCAGATCCTAGCCCTCTCCCTTGGGGAGGTCTAGTCTTAGTAGATATGGAATTAGCCAACAATGTCCAGTTTAACCAAGCACTTGAGCATTCCAACTCAAGTATCGCCTCTTAATCAACCCCCATGTCAAGTAGAAGTTCTACTCCATTGACATGAAATTAATAATCATAAAAATATGAGAAGACATAATTAATTAAAATAAAATAGAGAATTAGAATTAATTAAAATAAAAATAACTTCATATATTAATAAATTCAAAATGTAACATACTTAATTGAATAGAGTCAATGAGTAACTAATTAAAAATAAAGGAATAAGGAAACAAACCAAAGTAATGTCTTCAACGGAGGTAATGACTTTCAGCATCCAAAAATCCAAACAAAAGCATAAACTATCAATGTAATGCAACTCTAAAAACTCATATCTGAAACTAAGTGTAATCCTAATGTGATGAATCTGATTGTGTATGGATGCCCCCTGAGTTTCTGCATGTTCCCTAGGTTTAGTCTGTGTTTCTGGGCCGAAAACTGGGTCAAAAAGCAGCCTGAAATTGCCCCCAGCGTATTCTGTTATTTTTTCAGATCGCGCAGGTCACGCGTACGCGTCGTCCACGCATTCACGTTAGTCAGCGATTTTCCTTGTCACGCGTTCGCGTGGTTCACGCGTTCGCGTTACTCGTGCAGACTCCAATCCACGCGTTTGCGTCAGGCACGCGTCCGCGTCGCTGCGAATTCTTCACTTCTTGCATTCGCGTGGGCCATGCGCACGCGTCTTTACTCGCTGGTCATCTCCTTAGTTTCTTGTGTTCCTTCCATCTTTGCAAGCCTCTTCTCTAATTTCCAAGCCATTAATGCCCTATGAAGCCTGAAACACTTAACACACAAATCACGGCATCGAATGGGATAAAGGAGAATTAAAATACATAATTAAAAGTCTCTAGAAAGCAAGTTTTCAACCATGGAGTAATTTTTGGGAAGGAATTGCAAATACATGCTTATCATATAAATCAGTGGGTAAAGATTTGATAAAACCACACAATTAAACACAATATAAATCATAAAATAATGGTTTATCAGTAAGTAAAAAGAAAGTTAAAGTAAGTGGCATGATAATGGGTTTCCTAGTTAACAATAAATTCACAAACTTGAAGAACAATCAACTCATATTCAAGCAAAGATTTGCAGATTATTGATGATAATTTATAAAATTGCAAGAGGAAAAAGAAATCATCAATAATGCAGTTTAGTAATCCGGGAACCAGAAAGAGTGAGAATGCAAGCCCATTCATCTATGAATGGTAGTTGAGGAAAACAGTTTGTTGAAAAAAATTTGGGCAGCATTCCGGCTAAAATTGGATGTTCCCGGGTAATAAACAACAAGAAAATCAGTTCATATGACAGTAAATAGTGCTGAAAAGATTAACAAATAGCAAGAACATGAGAGAACAGTGTAACAGTAGCATCAACATGAAAGAACAACATATGAACAGCACAGCATCACAACAAATTCAGAATTGCGAATCAGATAAAAACCGGTAGCAAGAACGGCGCAATTATCATACCTAAATCCACTAACCACATCCTAGCTACCTAACCACCTAAAATCCACTACAATCATGCATCTCTAACTATCCTAATTTGAACAGAAATTGAAAAATATGCAACTAACTAGCTACTGATAGAGGAATCGGTGTTTGGCAGAACCAGGTGTGTATGTAGGAATAGAAATTGGACACAGAGAGGTGCACTCTAAGCGTAGGGTTGTGGTGGTGATGGTGGTGACGCGGCGGCGATGGAAGGTGGCGCGGCGGTGGTCCGTGGTGGAGGCAGGGGCGGTTTGGTGGTTGTGGGTGGATAAGGGTTAGGGGGGAAATGAGAGAAGAAAGGGGTGAGGGTTGAGGTGGTTGGGGGTGTGGTGGTTGGCTGGAGGTCTGAGAGGTGTCGGTGGCGCTGGGTGGCTCGGTGATGGGGCGGCGGCAGTGGGGTCGGGGTCGTGGAGGAAGGAAGGGAGAGAGGAAGAGAAAAGAGAAGAATAGAGGGTTTCCGCGAGGGTGGCGCGGCGGCCGGGATGGCGGCGCGGCGGTCGGAGCTGGATAGTTGGGAGTGGTGGTGGTTGGGGGATGGGGGACGGGAGAGTGCAGAGGGGGAGGGAGGGTTTTGGGGATGCGAAAAGGGTAGGGTTTCGCGTGGGTTGGGGTTAGTGATTTTGAATCCACGCGAACGCGTGGAGCACGCGATCGCGTGATTTGGGGCGAAAAGGGAAGTGACGCAAACGCATCAGTGACGCGATCGCATGAGTCAGGTAAAATGTAAGTGACGCGTACACGTGAAGCACGCGAACGCGTCGCTGAGAATTATGCTAAACGCACAGTTCCAGCGTCATTTTGGCGCAACTCTCTGTTTCCAATAGGGTCCATAAAATCCATGCGATGCGTACGCGTCGCTCACGCTTTCGCGTGGGATGTGTGTAGTGCAAGTGACGCGTTCGCGTCAGGGACGCGAACGCGTGGGCCAATTTGTGCTAAACGCACACCAGCCGCACGATTCCAGCCCAACTTTCTGGGCGTTGGATCTTTACGCCGATTTTCAATCGACGCCCACACGTGGCCTGCGCGCTCACGTGGGGTGATTTTTTTTCTGAAGGATGCAAAATGTAGTGCTAATGTGGATGCAATGAATAATTCCAGGTTCAATGAAAATAGAATAAAATAAAACTTAAAAACAAAAAAAATGAAATAAAATTAAAATCGAAAAAGGAACGATCATACCATGGTGGGTTGTCTCCCACCTAGCACTTTTAGTTAAAGTCCTTAAGTTGGATATTTGATGAGCTTCCTGTTATGGTGGCTTGTGCTTGAATTCGTCCAAAAATCTCCACCACTGTTTAGAATGCCAACAGCCTCCGGGGTCCCAAACCAGGCATGTAAAGCCCTTGAGCAAATTCAAACAGGTTTTCAGGTTCCCGGGGTGTTGAATGTCAGAATAGATTCCAGGATCCCAAACCTTGCTTTTATATCCGCCTTTGTCTCGATTTATACTTTTCCAGCCGAGCGGTTTGGAAGTTGTATTCTCACCAAGATGACCAAACATTTTCCGAGACCCATTCAATCGAACTCGAAACCAATCCTTACACTTTAAAGTGAAGCGTGGAACCTCATTGAATCTTGCATACCAGCTCTGAGCATGAACCATTTCCCTTTTACTCTTAAAGCCGCAAAGAGCTCTAAGCTGGCCATCTATTTCAAGCAAACCATATTCAAGTGCAAAAGTAAAGATAAAGGCTAAGGATTTTACCCACTTGAATTTTGTATTGGGTGGTAATGGCCTTGGGATATGTGTTTCCAGTGGTTTTGCAAGCTCTACTCCCTTGTATTCTTCTGTGAATTCCTCCACTTCTTTGCAAACTTCTTTAATTTCAACCACATCTTGATCCAAGTCTTTGATATCTTCCTCATCACTCAAGTCATAAGTTGGAGGTTGCAAAAAATCTACCTCCGTATCATCTTCGTATTCACTTGGGAAGATTCTTTCATCTCAAAGAGTTCACTTTGCGGATGCAAATTCATTACTAGGAGAACTTGGTTCGGGATTATCATTATCAAGGAAACTTTCTTGTTGAGTTGTTCTGTCCAGTTCTTCATAAGATACTTGCTTCGGGGGTTGTGCACTATCCTCCTTAGCATCAACTGCACTTTTCCTGACGGACTTCTCCACAATTCTGGATTCCCATGGAGGTTTAGCGTCTCCTAAGTCTTCAACCAATTCTTCTTCTTCAATAATTTTGGCTTCCTCCACTTGTTCCAGTACAAAGTCATGCTCCTCACTGTCCAGTGGGGTTTCTAGTATCTCCTTCATGCTGCGTTCTTCATTAGATTGCCCACATGAAGCCATGGGGGTTCCTTGAGTGTTCGAACGTCGGGAAGGTAGTCGATTTATCGCTTGATTCAATTGGTGAAGTGTGGCATGAAATTTTTCTAATGTTTCCTTGAGTTGCTCCCTTGATTCTTGGGGTGATGGATATAGACATGGTGTATAGGGAAGTGGTGGTTCTTGGGAGTAATTGGGTTAGAATTGGGGTGGATAAGGGTTAGGGTCATATGGAGGTGAATGGTGGTAGTTGGCTTGTGAGTGTGGTGGTTCAAAGCTGTGTTAAGGAGGTGGTTCATAGGCATATGACGGGGCTTGTCGGTAATTACAAGGGGGTCCACTATATCTATCATCTTGGTATACACCTCGGAATGGCTCTTGATGCACGGAAAACTTGTCTCTCAACAAATTTCCCTTCGGCAAGTATACCGAATTGTCGTCAAGTAATAACTCACAAAAGAGTGAGGTCGAATCCCACAGAGATTAACGAATTAAGCAATCAATAGTTGATTGATTATCCTAGTTAGACGATTCAGATTGGAGTGATAAGCAACAAGGAGTGTAAATAACATGAATGTAAAGGAAAAACTATAAAGTGCAGGAAAGTAAAATGGCAAGAAAAGTAAATGTAAGAACTAAAAATAAAATGAACATTGGGATCAAGAGATATTGCAATCCTCTGGATCAAGTTCATTCTCATCTCTTCCTCAATCAATGCATTCATTGATCTCCTTGGCAATCTTAAGTGATCGAATTACAATTCTTTGTAATTCGATCTCTCAAATCTTGATCAATAGCCAATTCCTTGGTCAATTGCTCATGAGAAGAGATGAAGTATGGTCACTGATTATACCACATGCATTTCCCAAATCAAGTGTTGGAAGGATTATAGTCACATATCCATCCACACCCAATTTGGTCCAGCTTGAGAAAGCATTTCTAGCATGATCTCTTCATTCCTCTTTCAAGGTTCAGAAGAGATCCAAGTATGAATAGTTTCTTTTCCAAGATAACTACCCAATTGGATGAAGATCGAAAGCCCTCTAGTAAAATCAAGAGGAAAAAAAGAAGAAGAAGAATAAGAACTACACTTAATCCATTGAATCACAATAGAGCTCTCTAACCCAATGTAAAGAGTTAGTTGATCATTGCTCTACAAAAATAAAAAATAAAGAAAGTGCAGAAAAGTAAATATGAAGATTCAAACTGAAATTGAAAATTCAACATTCATAAATGAAAATTACAACTAAAAGAAAGAAAAGGAAAAGTGTGTGAGGGGAGGGAGTCCGAAGACCCCTCTTCAATCCCCCATTCCAGAATTGTCCAGCCTCCCTTGAATGTAAAAACTAAGGCCTTTATATAGGCTCTCCTAAATTACAAAATGAAAGCAAATTACAATAAAATGAAAATTCCTATTCTAGATGCTTCTTGTGGCCTTGATTGGTTGACACTTGTGGGCTTGCTTGCTTGAGCTTTGAAGTGGACTTGAGAGAGAAGTAAGTCAAGTTGAGGTCCAGGTGCTAAAGTTGGTGCTAAAGTTAGCCACACTAACGCTACAAGTGTGGCGTTAGTGCTAAAGTTATTGTGGCTAACGTTGCACTTGCTGCCCAGTTGGTGTTTTTGGGGCTTAAAAGATACCTCTTGTTTGTGCTCCAATTTTATGCCCACTATAGAGTATTATATATCGTTGGAAAGCTCTGAATGTCAGATTTCTAATGCAACTAAAATCACCTCAATTGGACCTCTGTAGCTCAAGTTATGCTCCTTTGAAGTGGACATGGTCGCTGGCATAGTTGCTAGCGTTAATGAAAAACTTGAGTGCCAATAACGCTAGCGATCAGGGCTTCACTATTGCCAGTTTCTGAAGCTCAAACTTAGTGTCCACCCCATACTATTACATATTTTTGGAAAGCCCTGGATGTCTACTTTCCAATGCCTTTGGAAGCGCATCATTTGGAGCTCTACAACTCGAGTTACACTTCTTGGAAGGTGAAGAGGTCAGCTGGCCTTACTACAGGTTGATACCATGTTCATCTTTGCACTCTCGGGGCAGGTTTTCTTCCTCAAATTTAGTGTCAACCATATAGTGCCATATATGCTTGGAAAGCTCTGAAATCCTACTTTCCAATGCCACTGAAATCACCTCATTTGGAGCTTTGTGGCTCAAGTTATGCGTGTTTGAAGAAGGCATGGTCAGGCTGCCAGGTGGGACTTTTGCCCACGTTAACTACCACGTTAACTAAGTTAACGTGGGAGTTGACTTGGCTCATAGTGGCTTGTATGGGCTCATTCCAACGTTAGTGATAATTTTGGGTGTCACTAACGTTGGCGATCACCTCCCTTCTTCACGTTAGCTTCCACGTTAACTAGGTTAACGTGGGAGTTAACGTGGCTTATTGGGGCTTGTGTGGGTTCCTTCCAACGTTAGTGACAATGTTTGGTGTCACTAACGTTGTCGACCACCTTGTTTTTTCACGTTAGATTCCACGTTAACTAGGTTAACGTGAGAGTTAATGTGGCTTATTGTGACTTGGCCAACGTTAGTGATAAAGTTGAATGTCACTAACGTTTTTCTTCCCCTTTACTTCTTAACGTTAGAGGCCACGTTAACTAAGTTAACGTGGCCACTTATGAGCTTGGTCCAACGTTAGTGATAATGTTAAGTGTCACTAACGTTGGCTCCATTTCCTTTCTTCAAAGTTAATGCCACTAACTTTTCTCACTAACGTTGGGGCTTTCCTTCCTTCCACGTTAGTGCCCACGTTAGTGTAACTAACGTAGCCACTAACGTGGCTTCTTCTCTTCTTCTTTTGGCCTGAAATTAATCAAACAAAGTGTATCAAAGTCTTGCTCTTAATCATGGGATCATGCATCATCCAATTTATCATATAATTCATTCAAAATTCTCATGAAATCATGTAAAGTGCACAATGTATGCTTGAATCAAGATGTAAGTAAATATCTACCCAAAACTAGCTTATTTTCTAAGAAAATGCATGAAACTACCTTAAAAACAGTAAAGAAAAGGTCAGTGAAACTGGCCAAAATGCCCTAGCATCACAACACCAAACTTAAAGCTTGCTTGTCTCTAAGCAAGTACTGGAACAAAAGAATGATGAATGGAATGCCAAGAGAAATGAGTCATTCTTGTGGAAGTCATGTCCCTGGTTTTATGGTGGTTTCATGCATAGCAACTTAGGTTCATTCCTGGCTTTCAGACCTTTATCATGTCCTAAAACACTCACTTTGATTGCATCCCATGAGACTTTTATTCATTGATCCTTTTGTTGTCATTTCAGGGCTTATTTTTGTTCTTAAGCTAAGTGCTCTGTAAGGGGGCAACTCTTTAAAATAAGCTTTCAGCCAACACTCTCGAACCAGTTGGTTCAAGGTGCTAGGTGTTGAAGCACCCCCTAAGGACTTACTTGCTCAAGTCTCTCCCCCATACATACACACCACAGGCACATAGTTTATTTATTTTCTTTTCTTGAGACCTTGGTGTCCAGCACCTCTTTAGGTTACTAAATGCTCTGTAGTGAGGGTTACTCTTGATAGTGGACTTTCAGCTGATAATCCCGAGTTAGTTAACCCAAGTTACTAAGTGATAAGGCACCCCTAAGAGCTTATTCATCCAAGTAGATCCCTCACACAAGAGCACCACAGACACATGCCTCAAGATTAAAACCATTGGTGCCTAGCCTTATTGCTTACTCTTTTTTTCTTTTATTTTTCAACCTTTATTGTTCTTTCCCTTTTTCTTATTAGGATCTTCTTATTTAGCTAGTCTCATGGGGTGTGTTCAAAGCATATGATTCAGGACAGATAGTTGTCTTCCCACCTTGTGGTTGAACCAACTTAGCTAACTTATGACCACACCACAAACTCAGGAACTTACTCCATAGTATGAACTCTACTCTGGTCTTTTATAAAACACTCATTCTCTTTTCATTTGATTCAAAAGGGACAAGCATACTAGTAAGCAAAGTAAGGATGCAGTAATGACATTCAGACTAGAAAACACAGCCTTAATCAATAAAAAGTTTAAAAGACAGAATTGACATGCTTATTCACAAGGAGAAAGCACACATACATACAAAGAACATAGAAGACAATCATGAAAATTAAAGTGCTGAAAATAAGTAAGAGGAGAAAGGAACTTTACCACCTTGTATTTTATCTTCATTGTTGTTGCCCTTTTCCTCCTATTCTTCCCCTTCCCACACCAGACATAGAATGATTGCTTATACTCAAGCAACAATTAAAACAGTGGTGACGAGGTTTATGATGGATCATGAATATCTTAGAATGAAGTGTGAGTATGCATGTGTTTCAGCAAGCAAGGTTAAGGATACAATAAAGACACAAGAGATACAAACAGAGACATTTTGATTGCATTAATAAGTGGTGTTGGCATGGTACTTTGCATGAAAGTTAAGTGGCAACACCAAACTTAGTGTGTCACTGTCAATCTAGAATGTTGCAAGTACCCAGTGAACATCGAAATTCAAATTGTTGCATGGCAACACCAAACTTAGAGTGCAATCATATGCCAAATTATTGAAAGTAAACTAAGCAAAGCAAGGAAATGTTACCTACGGTTGGGTTGCCTCCCAACAAGCGCTCTTTTAATGTCATTAGCTTGACATGTTGTTCACGACTTTCTTCCTCTTCTTCCAGTTTGTTAAGAGGAATGACCTCAAGAGGAAAGAGGAGCCAGTTAATACCCCTTGTTTTGAGTGCCTCTCCCCAGCAAGCCTTCTTCTGTTGTTAGCTTGAGTAAACTTGCTTGTTGGGGTAGGGGTGGGATGGCTTTTGGTTGACCTTTTCTTCTTCATGAATATTGTCCTTCTTTTCTTGGTCACCATCCTTTTGTTAGTGTTCATGTTGATTGCCTTTACCACCTTGATTTTAGGATTTGGATATTGTATGATGGGTGGAGCATCCTCTTCATCAAGATCTTCTTGAGTTGGTGGTTCAATGAACTCACCCTCTATGCAACTCCCTGTTTCATTGGGGTGTGGGTTCCCTTGATTGACTTCCTCCTTTATTCTTGACCTTTGAATGAACTCCTCTGTTTCTGGAGAGAGTAAAGTGGTCTCTCTTTGTGATCTCAGCTCTTCAATGAATTGTTCTTTAGAATAGAGTTGTGCATTCTGTCTCAATTTTTCTTCATGGTCTCTTTCTGCTATTTTCTCCTCTCTG
Source organism: Arachis hypogaea (assembly GCF_003086295.3). Taxonomy (NCBI): domain Eukaryota; kingdom Viridiplantae; phylum Streptophyta; class Magnoliopsida; order Fabales; family Fabaceae; genus Arachis; species Arachis hypogaea. The sequence continues at coordinate 122,459,115 of NC_092046.1, forward strand.
ATTGTCTTCATTATTTCTTCAAGGAGGAGTTCTATCCTAGCAAGTCTATCTAAAGGTGGTTGGGTAGGTTGTAATAGTTGGGCGGGGTTGGTTTGTGAATGGAATTGGTTGTTTTGTGGTTGTATGTTCTGAAAGTGGTATGACTCTTGTGGGTAGTGGATTGAGTTTTGTGGATGGTGAAATGAATTGTATGGATTTGGGATAGACTTTTGTGCTGAGGCATACTCAAATGATGAAGAATTTAGGCATGTAAAACTTGGAGGTGAGGTTGTATAATTGAGAGGTGATGGCTCTTGATGAATGGGGTATGAATGAGTGAAATCTCTTTGATTATGATCTTCCCAGCCACAACTTGAGTAGTGATCAATTTCACCAAAATATGGACCATTTTATGGCTCTGGAAAGTACCCCATTTCATGTTCTTGATACTCCCACCCACCATGAGCATAGTAAAGTGAATCATTCTGTGGTGGTGGAAAGTTTCCCATGAAATTTGATTGACTAAAATATGATGGATGCTCCTTTCTTTCCTGCAAAAAGCTCTGTCTCAAACAATAATCACTAAAAGAAATTGGAATCTCCATTGTCACAGATGAGGAAATTCCCAGTGAGGCAATATCACAAACAGTTAGTTAGCAAAAGAAAATAAAGAAATAAAAGAAAACAAAGACAAAAGAAAATTGTCTAATCTAGTAAATCAATCAACCGGTAGTTTGTTAATCACAAGTAATCCCCGGCAACAGCGCCATAAACTTGATGCACGTAAAACTTGTCTCTCAACAAATTTCCCTTCGGCAAGTATACCGAATTGTCGTCAAGTAATAACTCACAAAAGAGTGAGGTCGAATCCCACAGAGATTAACGAATTAAGCAATCAATAGTTGATTGATTATCCTAGTTAGACGATTCAGATTGGAGTGATAAGCAACAAGGAGTGTAAATAACATGAATGTAAAGGAAAAACTATAAAGTGCAGGAAAGTAAAATGGCAAGAAAAGTAAATGTAAGAACTAAAAATAAAATGAACATTGGGATCAAGAGATATTGCAATCCTCCGGATCAAGTTCATTCTCATCTCTTCCTCAATCAATGCATTCATTGATCTCCTTGGCAATCTTAAGTGATCGAATTACAATTTCTTGTAATTCGATCTCTCAAATCTTGATCAATAGCCAATTCCTTGGTCAATTGCTCATGAGAAGAGATGAAGTATGGTCACTGATTATACCACATGCATTTCCCAAATCAAGTGTTGGAAGGATTATAGTCACATATCCATCCACACCCAATTTGGTCCAGCATGAGAAAGCATTTCTAGCATGATCTCTTCATTCCTCTTTCAAGGTTCAGAAGAGATCCAAGTATGAATAGTTTCTTTTCCAAGATAACTACCCAATTGGATGAAGATCGAAAGCCCTCTAGTAAAATCAAGAGGAAAGAAAGAAGAAGAAGAATAAGAACTACACTTAATCCATTGAATCACAATAGAGCTCTCTAACCCAATGTAAAGAGTTAGTTGATCATTGCTCTACAAAAATAGAAAAGAAAGAAAGTGCAGAAAAGTAAATATGAAGATTCAAACTGAAATTAAAAATTCAACATTCATAAATGAAAATTACAACTAAAAGAAAGAAAAGGAAAAGTGTGTGAGGGGAGGGAGTCCGAAGACCCCTCTTCAATCCCTCATTCCAGAATTGTCCAGCCTCCCTTGAATGTAAAAACTAAGGCCTTTATATAGGCTCTCCTAAATTACAAAATGAAAGTAAATTACAATAAAATAAAAATTCCTATTCTAGATGCTTCTTGTGGCCTTGATTGGTTGACACTTGTGGGCTTGCTTGCTTGAGCTTTGAAGTGTACTTGAGAGAGAAGTGAGTCAAGTTGAGGTCCAGGTGCTAAAGTTGGTGCTAAAGTTAGCCACACTAACGCTACAAGTGTGGCGTTAGTGCTAAAGTTATTGTGGCTAACGTTGCACTTGCTGCCCAGTTGGTGTTTTTGGGGCTTAAAAGATGCCTCTTGTTTGTGCTCCAATTTCATGCCCACTATAGAGTATTATATATCGTTGGAAATCTCTGAATATCAGCTTTCTAACGCAACTAGAATCACCTCAATTGGACCTCTGTAGCTCAAGTTATGCTCCTTTGAAGTGGACATGGTCGCTGGCATAGTTGCTAGCGTTAATGAAAAACTTGAGTGCCAATAACGCTAGCGATCAGGGTTTCACTATTGCCAGTTTTTGAAGCTCAAACTTAGTGTCCACCCCATACTATTATATATTTTTGGAAAGCCCTGGATGTCTACTTTCCAATGCCTTTAGAAGCGCATCATTTGGAGCTCTACAACTCGAGTTACACTTCTTGGAACGTGAAGAGGTCAGTTGGCCTTACTACAGGTTGATACCATGTTCATCTTTGCACTTTCGGAGCAGGTTTTCTTCCTCAAATTTAGTGTCAACCATATAGTGCCATATATGCTTGGAAATCTCTGGAATCCTACTTTCCAATGCCACTAAAATCACCTCATTTGGAGCTTTGTGGCTCAAGTTATGCGTGTTTGAAGAAGGCATGGTCAGGCTGCCAGGTGGAACTTTTGCCCACGTTAACTACCACGTTAACTAAGTTAACGTGGGAGTTAACATAGCTCATAGTGGCTTGTGTGGGATCATTCCAACGTTAGTGACAATGTTGGGTGTCACTAACGTTGGCGATCACCTCCCTTCTTCACGTTAGCTTCCACGTTAACTAGGTTAACGTGGGAGTTAACGTGGCTTATTGGGGCTTGTGTGGGTTCCTTCCAACGTTAGTGACAATATTTGGTGTCACTAATGTTGTCGACCACCTTGTTTCTTCACGTTAGCTTCCACGTTAACTAGGTAAACGTGGGAGTTAACGTGGCTTATTGTGACTTGGCCAACGTTAGTGATAAAGTTGAATGTCACTAACGTTGGCTTCCCCTTTACTTCTTAACGTTAGAGGCCACGTTAACTAAGTTAACGTGGCAACTAACGTGGCCACTTATGAGCTTGGTCCAACGTTAGTGATAATGTTAAGTGTCACTAACGTTGGCTCCATTTCCTTTCTTCAAAGTTAATGCCACTAACTTTTCTCACTAACGTTGGGGCTTTCCTTCCTTCCACGTTAGTGCCCACGTTAGTGTAACTAACGTAGCCACTAACGTGGCTTCTTCTCTTCTTCTTTTGGCCTAAAATTAATCAAACAAAGTGCATCAAAGTCTTGCTCTTAATCATGGGATCATGCATCATCTAATTTATCATATAATTCATGCAAAATTCTCATGAAATCATGTAAAGTGCACAATGTATGCTTGAATCAAGATGTAAGTGAATATCTACCCAAAACTAGCTTATTTTCCAAGAAAATGCATGAAACTACCTTAAAAACAGTAAAGAAAAGGTCAGTGAAACTGGCCAAAATGCCCTGGCATCAGCTCTTGACTGTAGTAAATTGGTGGGTGATGGTTGTCACAAAGGGGTCCACCATAACTATTGTCTTGACACGCATTATAGAATGGTCGTGGTTCATGGTATCTTGGAGGGTGTTGTTGCCTAAAGGGTTGATCAGATCCTTATGGCTCCTTCCATCTTTGATTGTTTTGACCTTGATGCATGTTCCTGTTATAGCTTTCATTCCTTTCAACAATATTCGAACCAAACTCAAAGCGACGGGGGTGAGAATTCATAGTAACAATTAAAAATTAAAAACGAAAATAAAAACAAACAAACAGGTAAAGGAAAACATTTATAATAACCAATAATAAGGCACACAGTTGCAATTCCCCGGCAACGGCGCCATTTTGATGAATGAATTTTCTGCTAATTTAGAATTTTGTAAAAATATAGTCGCGTTGCAAGTATAGTTTCTAAATCGACAAAGAATCCTTTCGTACAAAAGTTTTATTTGTCACTAAAGCAAACCCAATAAAAATAAATAACCGAAGTATTCAAACCTCGGGTCGTCTTCTCAAGGAATTGCAGGGAAGTATAATTTATTATTGGTTATGAAAAAGGTAGAATTTTTGGGTTTTTGAAATAAGGAGCAAGTAATTTAAATAGCAGAAAAATAAATTAATAATAATAAAAGCTCTTGGCAAGGTATAAGAATTGGAATTTCTATCCTAGTTATCCTTATCAGGTGTGATGGGAATTGGGTTTTCAATCCCACTTAGTCAACCCTTACTAAAGCAAAGGAAAGTCAAGTGGACTGATTAATTTAATCTTCAAGTCCTAGTCAACTCCTATGGGAAGACTAGCTTTTAGAGCGATCCAAATCAATCAGCGATTCCAATTTCAATCAACAGCTGAGTTTGATAACTCAAGTGTTACCAATCACTTAACCAAAACCAAAAGGGAAGAAAATCTACTTGAATGAAAATAATTTGGATGAATAAAAAATATCAATAACATAAATAGAAGAAAACGATCTTGTATCTGAAATACCTCAATTTATATTAATTAAGAAAATCCTAACATGAATGGTTCATAAGCCAAATTGAAAAGATAAATAACAATTAAATTAATAGAAAAAATAAAAGTAGAAAATAAATTAAAGGAACATTGAACCTGTGATTGAAGAGAAGTAGCCTAAACATAATAGAAATCCTAAATCCTAATCCTAAGAGAGAGGAGAGAACCTCTCTCACTCTAAAACTACATCTAAACCTAAAAGTGTGTATTATGAAAGTTGTAATTCGTCTTCCTAAGTTGTTATTTGATTCCCCCATTCTCTGGCTTATATTTTGTGTTTCTGGATTTGGAATTGGGCCGAAAAAGGGTCCAAAAATCGCTGGGGGCGTTTTCTGCAGATTCTTGTACGTGGCGTCTGTCACGCATTCGCGTGGGTCACGCGTTCGCGTGGGTCACGCGTTCACGTGGTTTGGGAGTTTTTCTTGTCACGCGTACACGTAATTTGCGTTCTGCTCAAGGTACGCGTCCGCGTCGTCCATGCGTTTGCGTCGATGCCATTTCGCGCTAGGCACGTGTTCGCATCGTCCATGCGTTCGCGTCGCTGCCTTTTCTTCAAAACTTCATTTTTGTGCTTTCCGTCCATTTTTGTATGTTTCTTTTCTGTCCTTTAAGCCATTCCTGCCCTATAAGACCTGAAAATACTTATCACACAAATCACAGCATCGAATGGTAATAAAGGATAATTAAAAATTAATATTTTTAAAGCATAGGAAACATGTTTTCACACTTATCACATAATAAGGAAGGAAAAGTAAAGCCATGCAGTTCATATGAATAAGTGGTGAAGAATTGATAAAAACACTCAAATTAAGCACAAAATGAATCATAAAATAGGGGTTTATCACCCGCCTCTCAGTTTTTTTGGACATTTCGGCTGGAGGATCTTTGCATAAGAAGAAGACCATTGATGAAGCAGTGGAGTTGATTGAAATGGTAGCCAACAATCAATACCTCTATTCCTCTGAAAGATCAATGAAGAAAAGAGTCATGGAGTTAGATTCTTTGGATACCATTTTGGCTCAGAAAAAAGTCATGTCTCAACAAATTAATGCAATTACTCAACATCTAGGGGAAATGCAAGTCTCATTAGTAAGCTCTCAAGAGAATTCTTATGGTGTGAGTAATGGACTATCTCAAGGTAAAGTTATGGAGTATGGTCAATCTCCTCTAGAGCAAGTGAGTTACATGGACAATCCTTCAAAGCTACCTCAAAATGATCCCTTCTCCAAGAATTACAATCTTGGGTAGAGAAATCACCCAAATTTTGGATGGAAAAATCAAAATCAGAGGCCTAATAACTTCAACGACAACCATCAACAAGGCCACTTTAACCCTCAGCAAAACACTTTCAATCTTCATCATCAAAATCCAAACAACCACCCTCTGAACCATTTCCACCAATAACCACCTCCCACACAACCTACTTAATAAGACTGTCAGAGGCTTTCTAATCTTGAATTAGCCTTGGAGAAGTTATCCTAAGCCATACTCTTATTTATGGAGGAAACAAGAACCAACTTCAAGAATCAAGGTGCTTCAATTAGAAATTTGCATGTGCAAATAGGCTAAATAACTCAACAACTAGCCAAACCCACTCAGACACTTCCTAGTGACACAATTCTAAACCCAAGAAAAGAGTGAAAGGGTATTTACTTGAGAAGTGGAAGGGTGTTGGGAGAAGAGGAGAAGAAAGAACACAAGGAGGAGACCAGTGACATACAAAGGAAAAAAGTTTCAGAGGACATCATCCCTCAATTAAAGCACATCCAACCCACCCCCAGGATCATAAAATTCAAGCTTCAAAAGACGCATCAAGACAGAAGGTCCAAGTGCAAGAGTATAAGTCAAGAATTTCTTATCCTCAAAGACTCTAGGGAGAAAACAAGGAGAAGCACTACTCCAAATTCTTGTAAATATTCAAGATACTGTACATCAACATTCTCTTCATAGAAGCACTTGAACAAATGACTTTATATGCCAAATTTATGAAGGAATTGTTGTCCAAGAAGAAATCTTTGAAGGGGGACCAAATAGTGGAGATGACCAAGGAGTGTAGTGCAATTATTGAAAGGAACTTGCCAACAAATAAGAAAGACTCAGGGAGTTTTGAAATTTCTTGTACTATAGGAAACACCATCTTTGAAAGAGTTTTATGTGATTTGGGGACAAGTACTAATTTGATGTCATTATCTGTGATGAAGAGGCTATAAATTCAAGAGATGAAGCTAACACAAATAGCCTTACAGATGGCAGATAAATTAATGAAGCATGCATAAGGAGTGATTGAAAATGTCCTGATCAAAATAGAAAAATTTTTTCTTCCAGTAGACTTTTTTATTCTTGACATGGAGAAAAATGAGAATGCCTCCATCATTCTAGGGAGACCTTTCCTAGCTACTGGAAAACCCTTATTGATGTTGAGAAGGGTGAATTAATGTTGAGGGTGCATGAGGAACAATTAGTTTTTCATGTTTTTAAGACCATGCAGTATTCAAGTGATCAAGAGGATTGCAAGAGGGTTAAAGCCAAAGATCCAAACTTAGAAGAAGCACCCAATGAATCAAGTCCAGAGACTCCTTTTCCGTGTTTGAGAATAAAAGAGGAGGAACAAAAGGTACAACAAGTTGAAAATTCAATCGAAGCTAACAAAGGCTTGCAGCCAAAGCCTCCCTTTGTAATCAGCAAACCTCCTGACATCAAACTTAAGTTTGGTGTTTGGTGTGCATCAAACAAAGAAAAGGCTCTCAAGAAGAAAGTGCCTAGAGGGTGGAGGAATAAGAAAATTCTCACTGAAGACTTCTCACCGGGGGAGAAAGTGGTGTTATCTCACCACCCATTGTTGCCATACACAGTGAGAAAAATTCTTTCTCTTGAGCACCTTGAGCTACTACATGAAGACACAGGGAGGAGATTCAAAATTAGAGGGGAGGAGGTGAAGCACTATGATCAACCTCCACCTTAGCAAGGAACAACCATCAAGCTAGTAGCGTTAAAGAAGTGTTTGATGGGAGGCAACCCAACGTTTGATATTCTCTTTTCATTCTTCTTTTTATTTCATTTAAGGTTGTGTCTGTGTTCATGGATTAAGTTTGGTGCACTACACCAACAAGGCATTTGTACTTCACTGGATATTTGGCCAAGTTTCACATTGATTGTGTCACACTAAGTTTGGTGTTGCCACAACCCCCCCCTCAATGCAAACACAGTAGTAACCCATTTATTTTGCATCATTTTATCTTTCATTTAGTCTTGTTTTAATTTAGTTTGTGTTATTTGAATAAGCCTCTGCATTGCTTAATTACTTTCACTTGCTAGTCATGTTTACTCCTATTTCCATCACCATTATTTCTTTGTCTTTGTTGCTTGAGGAAAAGTAACCATTCTAAATTTGGTGCTGGAGGCTATGGTCTACATAGCTTTAGAAGAGGATGAAGGCAAAAATGATGATTAAGGTGGTCTTGTTTCCTTTAAGCTCCCAGTTTTTAATTCTTTCATGTACTTTATATTCTGGCTTTGCTATGTTCATGTTTTCCTTCACCATGTTGTGCTTACTAAACTTACTACTTGTAAAGTCCTCTTAAGCACTCTGCATATGAAAAAATAGTTGCTTAGATGGAGAAAAGTTGAATTTGATAAATAAAAGTCCTCTGATGATAAGTGGTGGTGCATTAAGTGTGATGATCATGGATTGAGCTAAAAGGATTGATGATTTTATATGAAAAGGAAGGAGGATTTCTTATGAGGCTTAGAGAAATATTATGAGATTCCAGAGCAAAAGAAAATAATCCTTGAACTTGAATTGAAAAAGAAAAAGAAAAAGAAAGAAAGAGAGAAAAAGAAACAGCAAAGGAACATTAAGATAAAAATCAAAGGTTGCAAAGCTTTGAGCATCAATGGTTAAAGAGCCCAGTTATATGTCCATGGTGTGATTATCCAAGGATAGGGCTCGGATGACTAGATCCGAAGGGTGCCTCATCACCCGGTAACTTGAACCAACTGGTTGGGGATTATCGATTGAAAGCCCACCATCAAGAGTTCTCTTGAGACAAAGCATTTAGATGCCCAAAGAGGCTCTAGACATCAATGGATCGGACTTTAAAGTCTTCAACTATATGCTTCTGGTGCAAACGTATCAAGGAGTGGCTCGGGTAATTAGATCCGAGGGATGCCTTATCACCCGATAACTTGGACCAACTGGTCCGGGATTTTCGATCGAAAGCCCATTATCAAGAGTTGCCTTGAAAATGGAGCATTTAGAGTTGCCAACCCGAAAAAACTCCCTGTTATAAGGGATTCAAGGATCAATAAAAAAAACTTGAAAGAAGAATCTCATAATGTCATCCGAGTCTTAATTCTTAGGGATACTTCATTCCTAAGAATCCAAGATTCATCAAGAAAGAAGAGAATTAGTGATACTCAGATGGTTTGCTAAACTCCACTCCTAAGAAAGGCAAGAGCTTCAAGAATCAACATCTTTTCATCTAAAACAATTCTTTTCCTTTCTTCTCTTTTGCTTGAGGACAAGCAAAGTACTAAGTTTGGTGTTGTGATGCATGCACATCTTTAGTGTTTTCCTTTTAGAATTCTATTTAATAAACTAAGAGTTATTGCAAGATAAGCATTAATTTCATAATTAATTGAGCAATACTTTGAGTTAGTGTGCATTCATTGATTACAGGAGAATTTAGAAGAGAATTGTTGAAGATTAAAGAAGAAGAAAGCCCGAAACACAAAGAACAGAAATGGAAAAGCAAACAAAAACTTCTCTGAACTAAACAGAGAGCTTCACGTGCAACGTGGAAAAAGCTGTAATACCCTCACTATCAGAACATCGCACTTCCAGCTGCGCCACTCTGATAGCGAGGATATTATGACAACTTCTATATATTTAATATTAAAATATGAGCCTTTAACTCGAAAACTGTATCGTTGTTTTCTTTGAAAAACTGAAAACTCTTTTTCAGTAATACAAACATGCATATACATATATACAAAACTTCTTACACAAGTAATTACAATTATATATATATTATACAATCACCATTCCTATCCCTCTTACAACAATATAATAATAAAAGTAAGGGATATCTATAATATATGTATACAAACAGAAATAGCATATCTAAGAACTTATCAAAAACTCCACAAGCTTCCTCGTCCGTCCTGAAAGAAGAAGTCTATAGGAGGGTTGAGAACATCGTCCTCACTTGTTCTCAGTAGATGATTTAGGAATTGTCGTAAGAGGATACGTATAAAGAAAATAATATAGTTCAAAAACAGTGATTTTCATTCATCTTATGAATGTTTCCAAATATCACAACATTTATTTATCCAAACTTAACATTCACGCCATATTTATAAGAATTCCAAATAAATTACCATTACCAAACCATTCCAAATAAACTTATATTTATTTATCCAGGGACAACCTAATCAAACTTATCAATCACGACCTCTGGCCCAAATCAAATCAACTCAGCCTCCGGCCCAAATCAAATCATCTTGGCTTCTGGCCCAATTCAAATCAACTCGGCCTCCGGCCCAATTCAAATCAACTCAGCCTCTGGCCCAAATTAAATCAACTCAGCCTCTGGCCCAAATTAAATCAACTCGGCCTCTGGCCCAAATTAAATCAATCAACATCAAAACTCAAAACATAAATCAATGACACGCACAAACAAAATACAAGGCAAACAAATTTAAAGAACAGTTATAACAAGTATCACGTGTCGGTTAAATTCCAAAACCCGATACATCCAGTAGCTAATCCAGACATTGTCTCTAGGTTGCGCATCCCCAGGAGGAACACATCTATACCACGACAAGAGAGGGAATCATTCATCCTCAACTTGCCAAATATGTGAGTGGGACAAAATCACTGTCCTTACAACATCAATCATAATCTCATTCCATTCACAATCACAATCAAACATAACCGAATCGAAATTAAAACCACAACTATATATATAATCGTGTTTCAAATAAACCTCATTATGATCTTAATTCATTCTGTTCATAATATTACAAGTATAATCCTTAAATCAATTTCAATTTCATCCTTAAGTTCAAAACATTCACAAGAGGCTCGTAAATCATTTTGTTTCGCCAAATCAAATTCAAATACTTCATCTTCTCTAAAATAACTCAAAACTTAAATCCTTTTCAAAGTTAACCAAACCAAAACAAGTTAAATCTCCAATTTATTTCCAATATTATAATTTTCTCTAAATTACTTAAACATAATTTTTAAACCAAAACTAACGAAACAAACTCATACCATGTCGCCGATCAATTCCAATTATTCAAATTTATTTAAATGCTTATAAAAATTTTGGCAGCATCTCCTCTAAAACTCGAAATTTGTCACCAACCTTGGGTCCCAACCAAACCATTTATCAATATTTTCTCAACAATTTATAGTACTAAATCATTTCAAAATGAAACCAATTCAAAATCAAATCACTTCCAAAATCAAATCATTTTCATATCTCAAATCATTTCCAATTCTCAAAATTAACAAATTCTAATATCAAAATCATAATTTTTAGCCACCTCAACCAATCAATAATTCAATCAAGCAAACGATTACATTCATCCAAAATAATTCAATTCAATCCGTAAGATTTACGAAAATGATAAAAATGTATTTTTCATATTAATATCTACTTGTAACAATTCTTGATAGTAAAATGAGTTTAAGAAAATGCCCCTACCTCGAATAGTCGAAACCCAAAAGCTATACAGCTCATCAAAAATCCCTTTTTCTCGGCCCACAACAGCAGCAACCAAAACCACTACTTCATTCCACTTTCGCAACAACCGCAGCAACTCTAATCACTACATGCAACCTCGAAAACTTAACCCTATCGCAATAACACCGTAAAAGCCTCAGCCACATATAACAGAAACTGATATCTCAACTCTCAAGAGTTTCAGAAAGAAATTACTTACTACATTTAGGGAGTAACAGAGGAATAAAATGGCAGCAGCTTCGATGACAATTCCCAGCAACCACCGCGGGCAGAGGCACAACGGCACAGCCTCCAGCAGTGGTTCGACGGTGACCTCAACCAGCATCAACGACGGCGCATGAATTCTCTCTCCTTGCATTCTATTTCCCTCGTGTCGGGCTCGTCTTCCCGACGACCCAGCTGTGGCGACAAGCAATGGCCCATGATGATGGAGGCGACAACTCTCCATGAACAGCGGCGACAAGCGCGACAGTAGTGGGGAATCACAACTCCTCGCGGCTCCACCCTCGTGAACGCTCTCGCTCGCTCTCTCTCTCTCTCTCTCTCTCTCTCTCTCTCTCTCTCTCTCATCGTCAGTGGCAATAGCGGGACAGGCTCGACGGCAGCTCCAAGACAGATCGGCAGTAGCACGTGAGACGGCGGCACGACGGTGAGCTGGGCGCGCCGGTGAGGTCTCCTTCCCTCTCTTCACGGTTCTCTTTCTCTCTTCCTCTACTCTTTCCTCTCATCCTCGTTCATCTCTCTCTTCCCTTTCTTTCTTTCTTCATGATGGGTAAGGGTTTTGGGAAGGTGAATGGCGGCTATGGAGAAGAGTAGAAGTGGGTGTGTGTGTGTGTATTAGATTTAGGGTTAGAGTTAGGGTTAGGGTTTTAATTTGGGGATTTTAGAGTAGTTTGGAAATTTTAATAAAATTAGAGGTAATGTGGTAATTTAAAATCAAATTTTTAACCCAACAATAATCATAAATAAAAATACTATTATTTTCAAATAAATACTCTAATAAAAGAATTAGAGACAATCAAATTAGTTTCTTTTAACTCATAAAATAAAGTTCAAAATCTATATATTCAAATTAAGGCATATAAAATTCTCATTATTTTTTATTACAAAAAACTTAAATCAATAATAAAAAATATCCGGTTAATATAAAAATCTTTGAAAATAATATCTTGAATAAATAAAAATAAATCATGAATAACTTATTATTTAATTTTCCAAAAATCTGGGATCTTACAAAAGAAGTGTGTCATGCCGATTAAAAACACACTCCAAGAGACACTAAGGCACTTCACGTGGGACGTGAGAGCATTGGCGTACAACGCCAAAAAGGAAGCCATGCGTATGCATGCACAACGCGTATGCACAAGTGGTGAAATTTGCACATTCATGCGTATGCTTGACCCCCATTCCAACGTGGTGCAAAGAAGACTAGACGTGGGACATGACGGCTTTCACGTAAGACGTAACCATCATGCGTACGCATGACCCGTTCGTACACACAACAAGAAGAATTTGAGCAATCATGCGTAACGCATGATGCATGCGTACGCATGACTGCATCTTCGCATGGGACATGAGATTTTTTATGTGCCACGCCAGAACCAAAACAGAGGCTATAATTAGAGGAATTCAAGGCCACGTACAACATGGGCTTCTTCACGTGGTACGTGGAGTATAAAATTCACAAAATTAATAAATAATTAGCTAATAAATTAATTATTATTTAAAAAAAATTAAAAAATAAAATTTTATAGCTTAAAGAAGTAGAACTAATTAAAATATAAATTTTAACACTAATTTTAAAGATTTTGGCCCAAAATTAGACCGTTGGTACAAACCAGTTGGACCAGACCTAAACCGGACCTAAGGCCTAATATATACAAAGCCATTTCAGCCACTCTTCTTCTCCTTTCAAGCATACACACAGTGAAACACAAGGGAAAGGGGAGAAGAACTCAAACCCTTGGCTCCAACTTTATTTCATCGTAACTTCCAATCCAGAGCTCCGATTGCCACACCATTTGCAGCCACGCGATCATCACGTCGAGCTCTACAAAACCCACTGAACAGTTTGGTAAGAACCTCACAATTTTTGACTCAAACACTCTCTCCCTAATTTTAAAAATTTAAGGTTTTGATTTTAAGGTATTATGTGATTTTGGTGTTTAGGATCAAATTAGCTTTGTGGACTTGCTGGGTCTTGTCCCAAATTTTCGTTGGTAAGATTGGATTATTTGTTTTAGAACCAAATTGGTGGTGTTGAAAGCTTAATCTTGGGACTCTGGAGGCAAGGTTTTCTGTTTGGTGAGCATGTGGTGCCTTAGGCGTTGGTGGAACGGTGATTTTTGTAGCATTCCAAGCTTAGGGAGGAATCGGCCAAGGTGTGATTTTGGTTTCTCGTAGGTAATATATTATATTTTGTAAAAATGCAGGGTTGATGACCATAGGATAAGCTTGGATTGAAGTTGGATGTTGATAGTGAATGGTTGGATTTTTGGTAGAATGAATGTATATGTATATATCTAATGAGTGTGATGTTGGCGATTAAGTAGTGAAATTGTAGAATTTGGTGTAAATATTGAATATGTGTGTATGTGTGATGAATATAATGTGGAATTGGTAATGAAGAGGGTGACCTTGGATGGCTATATGATTGATGAGTAATGAGTTTGCATTTGATGAGTCATGATAATGTTTGAAATGGTTTTGTTTTGTTTTGGGTTTAATTTGGTTTGGAAAACTTGAGTTTTGAATTTTTGGTAAAAAGTAATTTTTAACCAAATTCAGTGGATCATAACTTGAGCCTCGGATTTTGGATTTGAATGAAATTTATTTTAAATTAAAGATAGTTTCAAGAGCTTTAAAACGGTTTAAAGTTTGTAAAAATCGAAGTTTTGTAGAGGAAGTTATGAATGTCGAAAGTTAGGTGTAGAAAACTGATTTTCATGACTTAGCAGTTTTTTGAGAAAAAGGAGGAGTCGCGTTGATAAACCCAATTTTTAGGGTTTATCCTGTGCTTAATCTAGTGAATTTTATCCATTATTCTCACACTTATTCATACAATTCGCATGTCTTACATTTTCCTTCCTGATTTTGTGCTATGGTTGAAAACATGCTTCTTTGGTCTTAATTTAGCTAATCTTAATCCTCTCTTATTACCATTCGATGCCTTGATATGTGTGTTAAGTGATTACAGAGTTTATAGGGCAGAAATTGCTTAGAAGATGGAAAGGAAGCATGCAAAAGTGGAAGGAATACAAGAAACTGAAGGAACTGCTAAAGCTGTCCAGCCCGACCTCTTAGTACTAAATCGACCATAACTTGAGCTACAGAAGTCCAAATGACGCGGTTCTAGTTGCCTTGGAAAGTTAACATCTGGGGCTTCGTAACGATATATAATTTGCTACAGTTGCCCCGAATTCAGGTAACGCGCACGCGTGGATCATGCGGACACGTGACTTGGCAAAAATCCAACCCACGCTAACGCGTGACTTTGCAGCAACGTGTCTGGGCTATTTTTGACCCAGTTCTCGGCTCAGAAAACACATATTAGAGGCTATAAAGTGGGAAAATCAATCAAACAATTCTTACAACATTCAGAATATAGAATTTTAGATTTTAGATGTAGTTTTAGAGAGAGAAAGGTTCTCTCCTCTCTCTTAGGTTTTAGAATTAGGATTTCTTTTACTTTATGGTTATTACTCTATTCCATGTTTAATGTTCTCAACTTTTAGTTACTCTAATGCTTTTACTTTTTAATTACTTATGTTGCCAAATTGGCTTATGAACTTTTCATGTTAGATTTGAATATTCTATTTAATATAATTTGAGGTATTTCAGATTTATGATTGTTTTATTCTATTTATGATGCTTTCAATTTAATTTAGATTTTTCTCCTTTTGGTTTTGGTTAAGTAATTGGTAACACTTGAGTTATCAGACTCAGCAGTTGATTGAAAATTGGAATTCTCGCTGATTGATTTGGATCACTCTAAAGCTAGTCTTTCCACAGGAGTTGACTAGGACTTGAGGATCAAATTGATTGGTCCACTTGACTTTCTTTTATTTAGTAAGGGTTAACTAAGTGGGAGCGATAAACAGTTCTCATCACACCTGATAAGGATAACTAGGATGGGATTTCCAGTTCTCATACCTTGCTAAGAGTTTTTCTAATTATTAATTTATCTTTTCCTTGCCATTTAAATTACTTGTTCCCTATTTCAAAAACCCAAAAATACACTTTTTTCCATAACCAATAATAAATCATACTTCAGAAGATGACCCGAGGTTTAAATACTTCGGTTTATTATTTTTATTGGGTTTGCTTAAGTGACAACCAAAACTTTTGTACGAAAGGATTCTCTGTTGGTTTAGAAACTATACTTGCAACGCGATTATAATTTTATAAAAAAATTTCTTTACTGGCAGAAATCTAGTTCGTCAAAATGGCGCCGTTGCCGAGGAATTGCAATTGTGTGCCTTATTATTGGTTATTGTAAATATTTTATTTTTCCTGTTTATTTGTTTTTATTTATGTTTTTAATTTTTATTAGCTACTATGAGTTCTTACCCCCGTCGCTTTGAGTTTGGTTCTAATGTTGTTGAAAGGAATGGAAGCTATAACAGGAACATGCATCAAGGTTAAAACAATCAAAGATGGAAGGAGCCACGAGGATCTGATCAACCTTCTCGGCAACAACACCTTCCAAGATACCATGGACAACGACCATTCTACAATGCATGCCAAGACAATAGATACGGTGGACCTTCTCGTGACAACCAACCCCCACCAATTTACTATGGTCAAGAGCCATTCCGAGGTGTGTACCAAGATGATAGATATGGTGGACCCCCTTGTGGTTACCAACAAGCTCCATCATACGCCTATAAACCACCTCCTCAACATAGCTTTGAACCACCATACTCACAAGCCACTTACAACCATTCACCTCCATATGCCCCTAACTCTTATCCACCCCAATTCCAATCCAAATACTCCCAAGAACCATCACTTCCATATGCACCATATCCATGTCCATCAAACCAAGAAGCACAGGACTGTCTCAAGGACACAGTGAACCAATTTCATGCAACCCTTCATCAATTGGAGCAAGCGATAAATCGATTACCCCCCAGTACGAAGGAGACATTAGAAGCTCCGGTGGACAACATAGAACATGACTTTGTACTGGAACAAGTAAAGGAAGCTGCAATTATCGGAGAAGATGAATTAGTTGAAGACTTACGAGACACTGAACCTCCATGGGAATTAAGAATTGTGGACAATTCCATCAAGAAATTTTAAATCGATGCTAAGGAGGATAGTGCACAACCCCTAAAGCATGTATCTTATGAAGAACTTGACGGAACAAATCAAGAAGCTAGTTTCCTTGGTAATGATGATCATGAATCAAGTTCTTCTAATAATGACCTTGCAGTCACAATTGAACTCTTTGAGCTAGAAGATTCTTCCCCAAGTGAATATGAAGATGATACGGAGGTAGATTTTTCTCAACCTCCAACTTATGACCTGAGTGATGAGGAAGACATTGAAGACTCCGATCAAGACATGGTTGCAATTGAAGATATTTGTCCGGAAATGGAAAAATTCACAGAGGAGTACAAGGAAGTGGAGCTTGCAGAACCACTGGAAACACCTCTCCCAAGGCCATTACCACCCAATACAAACATCAAGTAGGTAAAATCCTTAGCCTTTATCTTTACCTTCCCACTTGAATATGGTCTGCTTGAAACAAATGGCCAGCTTAGAGCTCTTTGCGGCTTTAAGAGTAAGAGGGAGATGGTTGGAAATAATAGTTGGCAAGTAAGGTTCAATAAGGTTCCACGCTCCAATTGGAAGTGCAAGGACTGGTATAGAACTCGATTGGATGGATTTTGGAAGAAGTTCGGGTATCTCAGTAGAAATTCAGATTGTGTACCGCCCGGCTGGAAAAATGAAGATCAATACAAAGACGATTACAAAAGCAAGGTTTGGGATCCTGGGATTCATTCTGACAATCAACACCCGTGGAGACTGAAAACCTGCTTTGATTTGCTCGAAGGCTTTACATGCCTAGTCTGGGACCCCGGAGGATATTGGAACTACAAACGTTGGTGGAGATTTTTGGATGAGTTCAATCACAAGCCACCATGACAATGAACTCATCAAATGTCCAACTTAAGAACTCTAACTAAAAGTGCTAGGTGGGAGACAACCCACCATGGCATAATCGTTCTTTTTCAATCTTAGTTTTATTTTATTTTTTTTATCTTAAATTTATTTTATTCTATTTTTCTTAGTGTTCATTTATAATATCTGCATCAGCATCTGCATTTTGCATTCTGCATACTGCATATATATATATATAAAAAAGCGCGTCCCACACGCACGCGTGAACCACGCGCACGCGTTACATGCGACGCTAAACCTTACAGAGAGTTGGGCGGGAGCGTGGCTGGAGGCGTGCCTCAGGAACAAATACGCCCATGCGAACGCGACCCTAACGCGTCCGCGTCAACTGCAAATTCATCCTTCCACGTGTACGCGTCAACCACGCATACGCGTGACCCTACAAATCGGCGTAAAGAGGTGTCAAGCCGAAAGTTGTGCTGGCCTGATGCGGGCACTGTGCCCAAGGCACAAAATCACCCACGCGAACGCATTCCTGACGCGTGCGTGCCATTTTTAAATTCTAACCACCCACGCGTACGTGTGGGCGACGCTTACGCGTCACATGGTTTATGCAGTTTTCACGCGCATGCGTGCCCTGCACGTGCGTCGCGTCCCATTTTTAATTTCCCTCCCTTTTATTCTATCTTCTCTCCTTCTTTCTTCCTCCTTTCTTACTTTATTCTTCTTCATCCCTCTTCACTTCCATTTTATTTTATTTAATTTATTTGCATACTTTCATTCATTGCATTTTAATTTTGTGCATATTTTTATTTTCTTTTCTAAATTTATTATTTTTCCATCGGTGTTAAATTTTCTTCTTCAATTGTTGCATCTTTTCTTGAATTATTCTGGTGCTTCATGACTTGTTTTACTCTGACTGGGTATTATTCTTCATAAGTCAATGCTACTCCTTCATGATACTTATATTATCTTGCATTGACATGAACTTACACTATCTTGCATTGCCCACACTATCTCCCCCATTGTTGTAACTTTTGCACCACTGGTATGCCATGTACTTCTATTATTTTTTCACTTGCATGTTGTAGCTACCATGTAATTGAGACCCTCATTATTCGGCATTAACCCACCCAGACTTTATTTATTTTCTTATCTTTATTTCTGGGTTACTTTTTCTTCCTTTTCCTCTTCTTTCAGGCTGGCCACCAAGAAAGGGAAAGAGAAACTTCTATATAGGGCAACAGACAAGTCCATCTGCACAATCTCTAGAGAAAAGCATCAGTTGTAGCAGCCCTTCCACCTGTACATCTCAGCATGCACCGAGGACGGTGCAATCTTTAAGTGTGGGGAGGTCGATACCGATCTCCATGGGTTAATTATTTCCTTCTCAACACCAATGTTTAAATTTTCTTTGTTAAATGAGTTGTTGCATTTGCATGTTTGTTTGATTTTTGTGCATATTTTACCACTTGGTTGAAGTAATATTTTCTTTTTCAAGAAACTTTTTATAGCATTTCACTAATTTGAATTAAACT
The DNA here is from genome assembly GCF_003086295.3 of Arachis hypogaea. NCBI lineage: Eukaryota > Viridiplantae > Streptophyta > Magnoliopsida > Fabales > Fabaceae > Arachis > Arachis hypogaea. The sequence goes on from NC_092046.1 coordinate 122,478,017, forward strand.
TTTCGAAAAACTTGTTTGAAGAAATTTTAATTTGGAACATGGTTTTAGAGCTCGAACACACAAAACCAGTGAGATTTTGAGCCTACTTGATTGGTTGCATTTTACCAACCAATATTTTATTTTTGGTGTGTGTTTTTCTCTCTAAAATTGTGATCTTTGTCTTGCTTGATTCTATATTTCCATTGTTTAATGTATGCATTCACTTATATGATTGAGGCTTTATTTCACTGAGCTTACATACCCATATAGCCTTACCCTTTCATTATCCTTTGCAAACCAATGTTGACCCTATTATACCCCTTTGTTCTTTACTTTAGCACATCATTAAATAAGAGAAAAATAATAATGTCCTTAATTTGAATCCTTGTTTAGCTTAGACTAGTGAGAGTGCTTATGATTTAAGTGTGGGAAAATTGGGTTTGAAAACATTTGGTTTGAGAATTGAGTATGTTAGAATTTTCTGAAAATGTGAAAGAAACGTTTAGGACATGTTCATGCATTCAATAATTTAATCATATGCATTGAGAAAAATAAAAGAAAAAAAATATATAGATGTATATAAAAAAAAAGAAAAAAAAGAGAGATAAAGAAAAGAAAAAGAGCAAATAAATAAAAGGGGACAAAATGCCCCAAAGTAAATGGTGAAAGCAATGCATATGTACTGTACTCAAAATTAGGATGCATGAATATGTGGTAAACATGGTTAATGGATAGTTAGGTTTTGTATTTTGATTACATGGATTGTCTTAAGTTAGGTGGGAAAAGTTTAAGTTAATTAAGGATTCAGATTTTAGTCCACTTGGCCAAATACAATCCTACCTTGACCCTAACCCCATTACAACCCTTAAAAGACCTCCTGATATGTGTATCTGTGCATTAATTCTTTGTTGATTGGTAGAAGAAAAGTAAGCCTTAGAGAGCAAGGTTAGTAGAGAATTGAGAGATCGAACCTTAAACACCTGAGCGATTAGAGTGCATACACTTCCAGTGAGGTTCGATGCTCGATTCCTTGTTCCCGGCTTTCATGAGCTATTTTCTTCTGCAAGTCTATTTGTACTTCATTTTTATGATTTGAATTAGTGAAATCCAGTTCATATTTGTTCTTGAAAGGTTTGTTTACTTTTAACCAAGTAGGTAGAAGCATTTCACATTTAGTTGCATTCATATAGATAGGTTGCATTTCATACATTCTACCATTCCTCTTCACTCCTTTATAGCTTCTCTTGAGCTTAGCATGAGGACATGCTAATGTTTAAGTGTGGGGAGGTTGATAAACCCCATTTTTAGGGTTTATCCTGTCCTTAATCTAGTGGATTTTATCCATTATTCTCACACTTATTCATACAATTCGCATGTCTTACATTTTCCTTCCCGATTTTCTGCTATGGTTGAAAACATGCTTCTTTGGTCTTAATTTAGCTAATCTTAATCCTCTCTTATTACCATTCGATACCTTGATATGTTTGTTAAGTGATTATAGGGTTTATGGGGCAGGAATGACTTAGAGGATGGAAAGGAAGCATGCAAAAGTGGAAGGAATACAAAAAACTGAAGGAACTGCTAAAGCTGTCCAGCCTGACCTCTTGGTACTAAATCGACCATAACTTGAGCTACAGAGGTCCAAATGACGCGGTTCTAGTTGTATTGGAAAGATAAAATCCGGGGCTTCACAAAAATATATAATTTGCCATTGCTTCTTGATGAGCAAATAATTTATACGCTTTTTGGCATTGTTTTTAGGTAGTTTTTAGTATGATTTAGCCACTTTTATTATATTTTTATTAGTTTTTATGAAAAAATCACATTTCTTGATTTTACTATGAGTTTTTGTGTTTTTCTATGATTTCAGGTATTTTCTGGCTGAAATTGAGGGACCTGAGCAAAAATATGATTCAGAGGCTGAAAAAGGACTGCAGATGATGTTGGATTCTGAACTCTCTACACTCGAAATAGATTTTCTAGAGCTGCAGAAGCCCAATTGGCATGCTCTCAATTGCGTTAGAAAGTAGACATTCAGGGATTTCCAGCAATATATAATAGTCTATACTTTGCCAAAGTTTTGATGATGCAAATTAGCGTTTAACGCCAAGTCTTTACCCTATTCTGGCGTTAAATGCCAGAAATAGGTTGTAAACCAGAGTTAAACGCCAGAAACAGGCTACAACCTGGAGTTTAACTCCAAATAAAGTCTCTACACATGGAAGCTTCAATGCTCAGCCCAAACACACTCCAAATAAAGTCTCTAGGTCACCAGCTTAGTATAAAAACTACTTTTAGAGATTTATTTTGCATCTCATGACATTTTTTCACGTTTTACATTGTATCTCTACGGAATGAGTCTCTAAACTCCATGATTGGGGGTGAGGAGCTCTGCTATGTTTCGATGAATTAATGCAATTACTACTGTTTTTCATTTAATCACGCTTGTTTCTATTCTAAGATATTCACTCGCACTTCACCCTAACGAATGTGATGATCCGTGACACTCATCATCATTCTCACCTATGAATGCGTGCCTAACAACCACCTCCATTCTATCTGCACTAGCTTGAGTGTGTATCTCTTAGCCTCCTAGTTTATGATCAGAGTCTTCATCGTATAGGCTAGAATTATTGGCGGCCATTCCTGAGATCCGAAAAGTCTAAACCTTGTCTGTGGTATTCAGAGTAGGATTTGGGAAGGGATGACTATGGCGAGCTTCAAACTCGCGAGTGTTGGGCGTAGTGATAGACGCAAAAGAATCAATGAATTATATTCCAACATGAGTGAGAACCGACAGATGATTAGCCATGCGGTGACAGCGCATTTGGATCATTTTCACTGAGAGGATGGATGGTAGCCATTGACAATGATGATCCACCAACATATAGCTTGTCATGGAAGGAGATCTACGTGCGTGAAGAAGAAGACAGTAGGAAAGCAGAGATTCAGAAAACAGAGCATCTCCAAAACCTCAATCTGTTCTCCATTACTGCATAACAAGTATTATTTATTTTCTGTTAATTACTTCTCGTAAACCCAACCATTTTATTATTAATTTGTTGACTAAGAATTACAAAATAACCATAGCTTGCTTCAAGCCGACAATCTCCGTGGGATCGACCCTTACTCACGTAAGGTATTACTTAGACGACCCAGTGCACTTGCTGGTTAGTGGTACGAGTTGTGAAAAGTGTGATTTACAATTCGTGCACCAAGTTTTTGGCGCCGTTGCCGGGGATTGTTCGAGTTTGGACAACTGACGGTTTATTTTGTTGCTTAGATTAAGAAAAATTTTTCTTTTTGGTTTAGAGTCTTCTATTATTGTTTTTGGTTGAAACTTTTTTTTAGAATCCTTATTTTCTTTTTCAATTTTTTCGAAAATTTTTAAACTAATAATTGAGTTTTTCTGTTTGAGTTTGGTTTCATATTTTAAGTTTGGTGTCAATTGCATGATTTTATTTTTCTTTCAATTTTTTTTAATTATTAGTGCTCAGAATAAAAATTTTTTTAAGTTTGGTGTCCTTTGTGTTTCTATTTTCTTAAAAAATTTTCAAAAGTTGTTCTTAGCGTTCATCGTGATATTCAAAGTTTTCCTGTTTGTTTCCTTTGTTTTGAGCTAAAAATTTAAGTTTGGTGTCATTTTTACTGTTTTTCTCTTTCTTCATTAAATTCAAAAATATCTTTTCTCTTTATTTTAATTAATTTTCCAATTTTCCTTTAAAAATTCAGATTTTTATTTTAAAACTTTCTATTCTATCTTATCTTAGTTTTGAAATTTCAAAATTCAAAATCTTTTTCAAAAATCATATCCAAAGTTTTTCAAATCTTCTTAATTAAGTAATTATTTTAGTTTTCAAATTTATTTTTCTCTTAGTTTTCGAAATTTACATTTTAATTTCTAATTATTTTATTTTATCTTATTATTTTTATTTAATTTTAATTATTCGGTTTGATTCTATTTAAATAAAATAAAAATAAAAATATATTTTATTTGCAATTCATATCAATTCCCTTTTATCCATCATGGACCTAAAGGGAAATGAACAGTCCAGAAGGACTCTGGGGTCATATGCTAACCCCATTACTGCTGCATATGGGAGTAGCATCTATATACCTCCCATCAAAGCAAGCAGTTTTGAGCTAAATCCTCAGCTCATTGTCATGGTGCAGCAAAATTGCCAATATTCCGGTCTTCCACAGGAAGAACCTATTGAGTTTCTGGCACAGTTCTTGTAAATTGCTGACACAGTACGTGACAAAGAAGTAGATCAGGATGTCTACAGATTATTATTGTTTCCATTTGTTGTAAAAGATCAAGCTAAAAGGTGGTTAAATAACCAACCTACAGCAAGCATAAGAACATAGAAACAGTTATCAGACAAATTCTTGAATCAATATTTCCCTCCAAAAAGGATGACACAGCTAAGGCTGGACATCCAAGGCTTTAAACAATAGGATGATGAATCCCTTTATAATACCTGGGAGAGGTACAGAGGGATGCTAAGGAAATGCCCCTTTGAAATATTTTCAAAGTGGGTGCAGTTAGACATCTTCTACTACGGGCTTACAGAAAAAGCTCAGATATCTCTAGACCACTCAGCTGGTGGATCCATACACATGAGAAAGACTATTGAAGAGGCTCAAGAGCTTATTGATATAGTTGCTAAAAATCAGCATCTGTACATAAGTAATGAGTCCTCCATGAAAGAAGAAGCTAAGGCAGTATCAACTGACTTTAGTCCTCAGGAACAAGTTGCTGAACTCAATCAGCAACTATCTTCTATAACAAGGCAGTTAGCAGAATTTAAGGAGATGCTACAAGAAACCAAAAATGCTAACAAGGATATGGAATCACAATTGAATCAGACAAAACAGCAGTTATCAAAACAGATAATAGAGGAGTATCAAGCAGTTCAATTAAGAAGTGGAAAAATATTAAATACCTCAACTCACAGTAGCAGAAAGCCAAGAAAGGAACAACTGACAGAGGATGAGCAACATGCTACCCAAAATCCCTCTGAGGACAGTAAGATCCCAGAGAGGAATAAGTCTGGTGATCAAACTCTAGAAACGGGTGAAAAACTGGCGTTAAACTCCCAATCCATGTCCAGTTCTGGCATTCAAACGCCAGAAAATGATAGGAATCTGGCGTTAAACGTCCAATCCACGTCTAGTCCTGGCGTCCAAATAACAGTGAGGGATCAGACACTTACAAGTGCTGATAATAACTCCCTTAAGAAGGCTTCTCAACCTGCCTCTGTAGGAAATAAACATGCAGCAACTAAGGTTGAAGAATATAAAGCCAAAATGCCTTATCCTCAGAAATTCTGCCAAGCGGAACAGGATAAACAATTTGCCCGCTTTGCAGACTATCTCAGGACTCTTAAAATAAAGATTTCGTTTGCAGAGGCACTTGAGCAAATACCCTCTTATGCTAAGTTCATGAAAGAGATCTTAAGTCATAAGAAGGATTGGAGAGAAACTGAAAAAGTTTTTCTCAGTGAAGAATACAGTGCAGCCATTCTAACAAGCTTACCAGAAAAGCTTAAGGATCCCGGAAGCTTTATGATACCATGCACATTAGAGGGTACTTGTACCAAGACAGCTCTATGTGATCTTAGGGCAAGTATCAATCTAATCCCTGCATCCACTATCAGAAAGCTTGGCTTGACTGAAGAGGTCAAACCAACCCAGATATGTCTTCAACTTGCTTATGGCTCTATTAAATATCCATCAGGCATAATTGAGGACATGATTGTCAAGGTTGGGCCATTTTCCTTTCCTACTGACTTTGTAGTGCTGGAAATGAAGGAGCACAAGAGTGCAACTCTCATTCTAGGAAGACCTTTCCTAGCAACTGGACGAACCCTCATTGATGTCCAAAAAGGGGAGATAACCTTGAGAGTCAATGAGGATGAGTTTAAGTTGAATGTTGTCAAAGCTATGCAGCATCTAGACACATCAAAAGACTGTCTGAGCGTTGATATTATTGACTCCCTGGTGGAAGAGTTCAATATGATTGAGAGTCTCGAATCAGAGCTAGAGGACATTTTTAAAGATGTTCAGCCTGATATGGAGGAACCAGAGAAAATAGAAGAACCTCTGAAGACTCCTCAGGAAGAGGAGAAGCCTCCTAAACCCGAGCTCAAACCACTACCACCATCCCTGAAATATGCATTTCTGGGAGAAAATGACACTTTTTCCGTGATCATAAGCTCTGCTTTAGAGCCACAGGAAGAGAACGCACTAATTCAGGTGCTAAGGACACACAAGACAGCTCTTGGGTGGTCCATAAGTGATCTTAAGGGCATTAGTCCAGCCAGATGCATGCACAAAATCCTATTGGAGGAGGATGCTAAGCCAGTGGTTCAACCACAGAGGCGGCTAAATCCCACCATGAAGGAGGTAGTGCAGAAAGAGGTCGCTAAATTACTAGAGGCTGGGATTATTTATCCTATTTTTGATAGCCCCTGGGTGAGCCCTGTCCATGTTGTCCTCAAGAAGGGAGGAATAAAAGTGGTTCATAATGAAAAGAATGAACTGGTTCCTACAAGAATAGTTACAGGGTGGCGCATGTGTATTGACTACAGAAGGCTCAATACAGCCACCAGGAAGGATCATTTTCCTTTACCATTCATAGACCAGATACTAGAGAGACTAGCAGGGCATGAATACTACTACTTTTTGGATGGCTATTCAGGTTACAACCAAATTGCAGTAGATCCTCAGGACCAAGAGAAAACAACATTCACATGTCCATCTGGAGTGTTTGCCTACAGAAGGATGCCATTTGGTCTGTGCAATGCACCTGCAACCTTTCAGAGGTGCATGCTTTCTATCTTCTCTGATATGGTAGAGAAATTTCTGGAAGTCTTCATGGATGACTTCTCAGTATTTGGAGACTCATTCAGCTCCTGTCTTGACCATCTAGCACTTGTTCTGAAAAAGTGCCAAGAGACTAACTTAGTTTTAAACTCGGAGAAATGTCACTTTATGGTGACTGAAGAAATTGTCCTTGGGCACAAAATTTTGAACAAGGGAATAGAGGTGGATCAAGCTAAGGTGGAGGTAATTGAAAAATTACCACTACTTGCCAATGTTAAAGCAATCAGAAGCTTTCTGGGGCATGCAGGATTCAACAGGAGGTTTATAAAAGATTTTTCAAAAATTGCAAAACCTCTGAGTAATCTGCTAGCTACTGACACACCATTTGTCTTTGACACAGGGTGTTTGCAGGCCTTTGAGACTCTGAAGGCTAAGTTGGTCACAGCACCTGTCATTTCTGCACCAGACTGGACATTACCATTCGAATTAATGTGTGATGCCAGTGACCATGCTATTGGTGCAGTATTAGGACAGAGGCATGACAAGCTTCTGCACGTCATTTACTATGCTAGCCGTATTTTAAATGATGCGCAGAAAAAGTACACACCCACAAAAAAGGAATTGCTTGCAGTGGTTTATGCCATTGACAAGTTTAGATCTTACTTAGTAGGATCAAAAGTGATTGTGTACACTGACCATGCTGCTCTAAAATATCTCCTCACAAAGCAGGATTCAAAACCCAGACTCATAAGATGGGTGTTACTTTTGCAAGAGTTTGATATAGAAATAAGAGACAAAAAAGGAACAGAGAATCAAGTAGCTGATCACCTGTCCTGAATAGAACCAGTAGCAGGAGCATCCCTCCCTCCTACTGAGATCTCTGAAATGTTTCTGGATGAGCAATTATTTGCTATTCAGGAAGCTGCGTGGTTTGCAGACATTACAAACTATAAGGCTCAGTAATGTCAAGCTATTGACAGTAAAGAAGCGCTTATTGGGAGGCAACCCAATCTTATTTATCTATGTTAATTACTTTTTCATTTCATTTTCCATTGTTATTTTAAGTTTTCTGTAGGTTGATGATCATGTGGAGTCATAAAAACAGCTGCAGAAGTAAAGCAGAATCAAAAATAGCATCAAAAATAGCACACCCTGGAGGACAGATTTACTGGCATTTAAACGCCAGTAAGAGTAGCAGAATGGGCGTTAAACGCCCAGTTTGGCACCATTCTAGGCGTTTAACGCCAGAAAGAAGCAACAAGCTGGCGTTTAACACCAGAACAGAGCACCAAGTTGGTATTAAACACCAGAAAGGGAAGAAAAGTTGGCGTTAAATGCCAGAAACAGGCTGCAACCTAGCGTTTAACGCCAGAATCACACTCTAAGGGCGTTTTGCATGCCTAAATGGAGCAGGGATGTGAAGTCCTTGACCCCTCAGGATCTATGGACCCCACAGGATCCCCACCAATCCCAACTTATTCTCTCTTCCCCAGGATCTCCTCCACTTCTCCTTCTACCCCCTTCTTTCTTCTTTTGCTCGAGGACGATCAAACCTTTTAAGTTTGGTGTGGAAAAAAAAGCGTTGCTTTTTGTTTTTCCATAACCATTTATTCCACCTAAGGCCGGAGAAACCTCTAGAAAGAGGAAAAGGAAGGCAGTTGCTTCCACCCCCCGAGTCATGAGAAATAGACAGGTTCATTTCAAGGGTCCATAGTTCAGTGGTAGAGCATTTGACTGCAGATCAAAGAGCCATGAGGGAGGGGCAACAAAGGCAAGGAAGAGACATAGAGGAGCTCAAGAGCACCATTGGTTCTTCAAAAGGAAGAAGATGCCACCTTCACTAAGGTGGACCTGTTCCTTAATCTCCTTGTCTATTTGTTTTTCTGTTTTCGGTTTTAAGCTTTATGTTTGACTATGTTTTGTGTCTTTACTACAAGATCATTAGTGTCTAGTGTCTATGCCTTAAAGTTATGAATGTCCCATAAATCCTCCACCTTTCTTAAATGAAAAATGTTCCTAATTAGAAAAGAACAAGAAGTACATGAATTTCAATTTTTATCTTGAAATTAGTTTAATTATATTAATGTGGTGGCAATACTTTTTGTTTTCTGAATGAATGCTTGAACAGTGCATATGTCTTTTGAATTTGTTGTTTATGAATGTTAAAATTGTTGGCTCTTGAAAGAATAATGAAAAAGGAGAAATATTATTTGATAATCTAAAAAATCATAAAATTGATTCTTGAAGCAAGAAAAAGCAGTGAAGACCAAAGCTTGAAAAAAATGGCGAAAATAAAAGAAAAAAAAAAGAAAGAAAAAGAAAAAGCAAGCAGAAAAAGCCAATAGCTCTTTAAACCAAAAGGCAAGAGCAAAAAGCCAGTAACCCTTTAAACTAAAAGGAAAGGGTAAAAAGGATCAAAGGCTTTGAGCATCAGTGGATAGGAGGGCCCAAAGGAATAAAATCCTGGCCTAAGCGGCTAAACCAAGCTGACCCTAACCATGTGCTTGTGGCGTGAAGGTGTCAAGTGAAAAGATTGAGACTGAGCGGTTAAAGTCGTGATCTAAAGCAAAAAAGAGTGTGCTTAAGAACCCTGGACACCTCTAATTTGGGACTCTAGCAAAGCTGAGTCACAATCTGAAAAGGTTCACCCAGTTATATATCTGTGGCATTTATGTATCCGGTGATAATACTGAAAACAAAGTGTTTAGGGCCACGGCCAAGACTCATAAAGTAGCTGTGTTCAAGAATCAATATACTGAACTAGGAGAATCAATAACACTATCTAAATTCTGAGTTCCTATAGATGCCAATCATTCTGAACTTCAAAGGATAAAGTGAGATGCCAAAACTGTTCAGAGGCAAAAAGCTACTAGTCCCGCTCATCTAATTGGATCTAAGTTTCATTGATATTTTGGAATTTATAGTATATTCTATTCTTTTTATCCTATTTGATTTTCATTTGCTTGGGGACAAGCAACAATTTAAGTTTGGTGTTGTGATGAGTGGATAATTTATACGCTTTTTGGCATTGTTTTTAGGTAGTTTTTAGTATGATTTAGCCACTTTTTATTATATTTTTATTAGTTTTTATGCAAAAATTATATTTCTGGACTTTACTATGAGTTTGTGTATTTTTCTGTAATTTCAGGTATTTTCTGGCTGAAATTGAGGGACCTGAGCAAAAATCTGATTCAGAAGCTGAAAAAGGACTGCAGATGCTGTTGGATTCTGACCTCTCTGCACTCGAAATAGATTTTCTGGAGCTACAGATGCGCAATTCACACACTCTTAATTGCGTTGAAAAGTAGACATTCAGGTCTTTCCAGCAATATATAATAGTCTATACTTTGCCCAATTTTTGACGACTCAAATTGGCATTTAACGCCAAGTCTTTACCATATTCTGTCGTTAAACGCTAGAAACAGGTTGCAAACCAGAGTTAAACGCCAGAAACAGGCCACAACCTGGTGTTTAACTCCAAATAAAGTCTCTACACATGGAAGCTTCAATGCTCATCCCAAGCACACACTAAGTAGGCCCCGAAAGTGGATTTCTGCACTATCTATCTTAGTTTACTCAATTCCTGTAAACCTAGGTCACCAGCTTAGTATAAAAACTACTTTTAGAGATTTATTTTGCATCTCATGACTGATGCCAGGGCATTTTGGCCAGTTTTACTGACCTTTTCTTTACTGTTTTAGGGTAGTTTCATGCATTTTCTTAGGAAATAAGCAAGTTTTTGGTGGAATTTCACTTACATCTTGATTTAAGCATACATTGTGCACTTTACATGATTTCATGGGAATTTTGCATGAATTAGATGACAAAATGGATGATGCATGTCTCATGATGTGGATTAGAACTTTGATGCACTTTATTGCTTGATTTCAGGACAAAGGAAGCAAGAAAGAACCACGTTAGCAGCCACGTTAGTCTAACTAACGTGACCACTAACGTGGAATGGGAGCTAGCTTGCAACGTTAATGAGAAAAGTAATCGCGAATAACGTCCTCGAAGCCATCATAGCCCACGTTAAGAGTCACGTTAACTAAGTTAACATGAACTCTAACGTGGAAGAAAGAAAGTTGAGCCAACGTTAGTGACACTCAACTTTGTCACTAACGTTGGACCAAGCTCATATTGGCCACGTTAGCTTCCACGTTAACTTAGTTAACGTGGACTCTAACGTTGGGAAGCAAAAGAATGGCCAACGTTAGTGACACTCACCATTGTCACTAACGTTGGACTAAGCCATCTTGAGCTACGTTAACTCCCACGTTAACTTAGTTAACGTGAAAGTTAACGTAGAGAAAGCAAACAATCGCCAACGTTAGTGACATTCACCTTTGTCACCAACGTTGGAATGAGCTACTATGAGCCACGTTAACTCCCACGTTAACTTAGTTAACGTGGAAGCTAACGTTGAGGACAGGATGATGAGCCAACGTTAGTGACACTCACCTTTGTCACTAACGTTGGAGATGGCTATCATTACCACGTTAGAAGCCACGTTAACTTAGTTAACGTGGACTCTAACGTGGGAAGTAGGGGCACCTTGGAACATTAGTGACAAAGGTAAGTGTCACTAACGTTCTCGAAGAATTGGCAAGCCTACGTTATGAGCCACGTTAACTAAGTTAACGTGAACTCTAACGTAGGGGGAGGGAGGACTCTCAACGTTATTGGAAAAGGTGAGTCCCAATAACGTGTGTGAAGGATCAAGAGGCAACGTTAGTGGTCATGTTGATGCCACTAACGTTGAAGTTAACATGGATCATCCCTGGGTGAGGAACGTTAGTGAAAAAGGTGATTGTCACTAACGTTCTCGAACCCACACTCTCACTTAACGTTAACACCACTAACGTCCTGAGCTAAAGACCCTGCCTACTTCACACTTTCTCTCTGTAAGTAAAGCTAAGCCCACTGCGGAAGATAACTGCTTCAAACTCAAGATCCAAAGGCCCATATCCAAGACTTGAAGAATCAACTAGAAGATCAGAAGAGTAATATATATAGGGGTAGTTTTGAATTAGAAAGAAGTTTTGGAGAGGGAGGAGTTTTGAGAACTACTCTCTGTAATATTTTACTTTCTCTGCACTTCTAGTTTTACTTTTCAGAATGTATCTTCCATCCTTGTTTTCTATTCCCAGAGCTATGAACAACTAAACCCCTTTCATTGGGTTAGGGAGCTCTGTTGTAATTTGATGGATCAATATTAGTTTTCATTCTTCTTTCTCTATCTTTTCTCTTGATTTTACTAGAAAGCTTTCAATCTTCATCCAATTGGGTAGTTATCTTGGAAAAGAAGCTATTCATACTTGGATCTCTTCTGAATCTTGGAAGAGGAATGAAGAGATCATGCTAGAAATGCTTTCTCATGTTGGACCAAATTGGGAGTTGGAAGGGTATGGTGACTATAACCCTACCAACACTTGATTTGGGAATGCAAGTGGTATAATCAGTGACCATACTTCATCTCTTCTCATGAGCAATTGACCAAGGAATTGGCTATTGATCAAGAATTGAGAGATTGAATTACCAAGGAATTGGAATTCGATCACTTAAGATTGCCAAGGAGATCAATGAATGCATTGATTGAGGAAGAGATTGAGAATGAACTTGATCCGGAGAATGCAACATCTCCTAAGCCCAATGAATCCCCCATTTCTGATCTTACCCATTCACTTTAATTTCTGCAATTTACTTTTATGAGCATCTTCCTCATTCCCATTTACAATTCTGCAATTTACTTTCCGCCATTTATTTTCAGCTCTTTACTTCCAGCATTTACATTTTCTACTATCTACTTTCCCGCCATTTAATTTTCTGCAACTATCAAATCAAATTCTGCTTCGCTCAACTAGAACAGCCCTCTAATTAAAGTTGCTTGACCAATCAATCCCTGTGGGATTCGACCTCACTCTATTGTGAGTTTTTACTTGACGAAAATTCGGTACACTTGCCGAAGGAAAATTGTTGACAGACAAATTTCCATGCTATCAATGACATTTTTTCACATTTTACATTGTATCTCTACGGTATGAGTCTCTAAACTCCATGATAGGGGGTGAGGAGTTCTGCTGTGTTTCGATGAATTAATGCAATTACTACTATTTTTCATTCAATCACGCTTGTTTCTATTATAAAATATTCACTCGCACTTCACCCTGACGAATGTGATAATCCGTGACACTCATCATCATTCTCACCTATGAACGCGTGCCTAACAACCACCTCCGTTCTATCTGCACTAGCTTGAGTGTGTATCTCTTAGCCTCCTAGTTTATGATCAGAGTCTTCGTGGTATAGGCTAGAATTATTGGCGGCCATTCTTAAGATCCAGAAAGTCTAAATCTTGTCTGTGGTATTCAGAGTAGGATTCGAGAAGGGATGACTGTGATGAGCTTCAAACTCACGAGTGTTGGGCGTAGTGACAGACGCAAAAGAATCAATGGATTCTATTCCAACATGAGTGAGAACCGACAGATGATTAGCCGTGCGGTGACAGCGCATTTGGACCATTTTCACTGAGAGGATGGATGGTAGCCATTGACAACGGTGATCCACCAACATATTGCTTGCCATGGAAGGAGATCTGCGTGCGTGAAGAAGAAGACAGTAGGAAAGCAGAGATTCAGAAAACAGAGCATCTCCAAAACCTCAATCTGTTCTCCATTACTGCATAACAAGTATTATTTATTTTTTGTTAATTACTTCTCGTAAACCCAACCATTTTATTATTAATTTCCTGACTAAGAATTACAAAATAACCATAGCTTGCTTCAAGCCGACAATCTCCGTGGGATCGACCCTTACTCACGTAAGGTATTACTTGGACGACCCAATGCACTTTTGTGAAAAGTCTGATTTACAATTCGTGCACCACTGTCCCGAAGCCAGGTGACGCGCACGCGTGGATCACGCGGATGCGTGACCTGGAAAAAATCCAATCCACGCTAACGCGTGGACGACGCTAACGCATGACTTTGCAGCGACCTGTACGTACCAGAAATCGCTGGGGGCGATTTCTGGGCTGTTTTTGACCCGGTTCTCGACCCAAAAAACACAGATTAGAGGCTATAAAGTGGGAAAATCAATCCAACAATTCATACAACATTCAGAATATATAATTTTAGGTTTTAGATGTAGTTTTAGAGAGAGAGAGAGGGTTCTCTCCTCTCTCTTAGGTTTTAGAATTAGGATTTCTTTTACTTTATGGTTATTACTCCGTTCCAGGTTCAATGTTCCCAACTTTAATTTTATGTTCTCTTCTACTTTTAGTTACTCTAATGATTTTACTTGTTAATTACTTATGTTGCCAAATTGGCTTATGAACTTTTCATGTTAGATTTGAATATTCTATTTAATATAATTTGAGGTATTTCAGATTTATGATTATTTTATTCTATTTATGATGCTTTCAATTTAATTTAGATTTTTCTCCTTTTGGTTTTGGTTAAGTAATTGGTAATACTTGAGTTATCAGACTCAGCAGTTGATTGATTAATTTTTCTGATACCTTGCTAAGAGTTTTTCTAATTATTAATTTTTTCTAAGCCCAATGAATCCCCCATTTCTGATCTTACCCATTCTCTTTAATTTCTGCAATTTACTTTTATGAGCATCTTCCCCATTCCCATTTACAATTCTGCAATTTACTTTCCGCCATTTATTTTCAGCTCTTTACTTCCAGCATTTACATTTTCTGCTATCTACTTTCCCGCCATTTAATTTTCTGTAACTATCAAATCAAATTCTGCTTCGCTCAACTAGAACAGCCCTCTAATTAAAGTTGCTTGACCAATCAATCCCTGTGGGATTCGACCTCACTCTATTGTGAGTTTTTACTTGACGACAATTCGGTACACTTGCCGAAGGAAAATTGTTGAGAGACAAATTTCCGTGCTGTCAAGTTTATGGCGCCGTTGCTGGGGATTGATTTTGTATCAACAATGATTAAATTGGAGGATAACTAGATTGAGCATTTTTCTTTTCTTTGATTTAAGTTCATTTGAGTAATTTACTTTCTGTTCAGTTATTATCTTCCCTTTCCCTTACCCATTTTCTTCGTTATTTACCATTCAGTTCACTAACACACTAACTGTTTGATATATTGCATCACTCACACTAACAGCATTTCTAACAAGAAACACTTTCTACATATGTTTCCTTCCTTGTGCCTTGTTGGGTGTATAACAGGGAGAAGAAGCAGGACTTCAACTTCCTTTGATTCTAAACCAGAGAGGACCTTCCTTAGATTAAGGAGGGAAGCAAGAGGAAAAAGAGTAGTGGGTGCTAAGGAAGAGGAAGAGTACTTTGAACCAGACATGGAGGAGAATATGGAGAACCATCATGAAGAAGAGGCTCACAACCATGGCAGAGAAGGTCTAGCAAATCATGCTGGGCAAGAGATAAGGGTTCTAGGCTCTTACATCAATCCAAACCCAGGAAACTGTGGGAGTAGCATCCAAAGGCCAACCATACATGCCAACAACTTTGAACTAAAGCCACAGCTCATCACCCTTGTTCAGAACAACTGTTCATTCGGAGGAGGCATCCAAGAAGACCCCAATCAACATCTAACCACCTTCCTGAGGATATGTGATACTGTGAAGTCCAATGGTGTTCATCCTGACACCTATAGACTACTTCTGTTTCCCTTCTCACTCAAGGACAAGGCATCCAAATGGTTAGAGTCCTTCCCAAAGGAGAGTTTAGCAACCTGGGAAGATGTGGTGAACAAATTCCTGGCAAGATTTTATCCTCCTCAACGGATCAACAGGTTGAGAGCTGAGGTACAAACATTCAGGCAGCAAGATGGTGAGACTCTATACGAAGCATGGGAGAGGTTCAAGGATCTGACAAGAAGGTGCCCACCGGATATATTCAATGAATGGGTGCAGCTACACATTTTCTATGAAGGCCTTTCTTATGAATCAAAGAAGGCAGCAGACCACTCATCCGGAGGATCTCTGAACAAGAAGAAGACCATTAAGGAGGCCATAGATGTCATTGAAACTGTAGCAGAGAATGACTTCTTCTATGCTTCCGAAAGAGGCAACACTAGAGGAGTGATGGAGCTAAACAATGTAGATGCACTGCTGGCCCAAAACAAGCTCATTACCAAGCAATTAGCTAACCTCACCAAGAAGATGGAGACGAACCAAGTAGCAGCAATCACCACCTCATCAACAACTCAAGAGGGAGTGAATGCAGAAGCAGAAAGTGAGCATGAACAAGCCAACTACATTGGAAACTCACCCAGGTAGAACCATGACCCATACTCCAAGACCTATAACCCTGGATGGAGGAATCACCCAAACTTTGGGTGGGAAAATCAACAAGATCAAGGCCAAGATCAGAGACGTCACAACCCCAACAACCATGCAGCTCACC
This sequence comes from Arachis hypogaea, assembly GCF_003086295.3. Classification (NCBI taxonomy): domain Eukaryota; kingdom Viridiplantae; phylum Streptophyta; class Magnoliopsida; order Fabales; family Fabaceae; genus Arachis; species Arachis hypogaea. The sequence goes on from NC_092046.1 coordinate 122,494,220, forward strand.
AACATTCCACACAGAGATCATATCAACACCACCCTAACAACACCTCTTCACATCCATACCAAGGCCAAAATGGCCCTTCTCATCCCTCCACTCTCAACTCACCATCATCTAAAGATAGACTCTCCAGAATTGAGACCCTACTTGAGGGCATAAGCAAAGAGATTCAAGACAGTAAGGCATTCCGAGAAGAAGTGCAGTCCAACATGCAGAATCAAGATGCTGCCATCAAGAAACTTGAGACACAAATTGGATACCTATTCAAGCAAATTTTCAGCCACAACCCTTGCAGTGATGTAGACTCAAACCAAAAGGAGGAGTGTCAGGCTATCACCCTCAGAAGTGGAAAAGAATTGAAGGAAACTCTCAAGCAACCACAAGAGAAAGATTCAGTTGGACAGAAAGAGGGACAAGATGAAGTTCAAGTCCCCACCTCCAACTCAAACCAAAAAGAAGGAGAGCTGAAGCCATATGTTCCCAAAGTCCCATATCCTCAACAACTAAAGAAGAAGGAGGATGACAGCCAGTTCTCCAGATTTTTAGAAATCTTCAAAAAATTACAGATTAACATACCCTTTGCTGAAGCAATAGAGCAAATGCCGCTCTATGCCAAGTTCTTGAAGGAATTAATGACTAAGAAGAGAAGTTGGAAGAGCAACGAAACTGTGATACTAACAGAAGAATGTAGTGCTATCATTCAGCATAAACTATCCCAAAAATTGAAGGATCCTGGGAGTTTCCAGATCCCTTGTATTATAGGGAAAATCACAGTGGAGAAGGCTCTATGTGACTTAGGAGCCAGCGTAAATCTGATGTCAGTAGCTATGATGAGAAAAATGAAAATCGAGGAGGCTAAGCCAACAAAAATGGCCTTACAACTGGCAGACCGATCGTTCAAGTTCCCTCATGGTGTAGTGGAAGATTTGCTGGTGAAGGTGGGGGATTTCATCTTCCCAGCAGACTTTGTGGTGTTGGACATGCAGGAGGAAGCCAAGGCCTCTATCATCCTGGAAAGACCGTTCTTAGCTACTGCTGGAGCTGTCATTGATGTCCAAAAAGGTGACCTCACCTTAAGATTACACAATGAAAAGATGACATTCAATGTGTTCAAGGCCATGAGTTACCCACCAGAATAATTGGGAGAATGTATGAGGTTGGACTCACTGGAAGATGCAGTGCAGGAGAGCTTTTAAGAAGAAGAACTTGAAAGGTTAACAGAGGAGGAGTCAACGTCTAGTGAAGAGGTTGCAACAGCAGAGATTCATATACAAGGTGCACCAAAAGAAGAGAATGAAAAGTTAGAAGCACCCAAACTTGAACTCAAAGCACTACCACCCACTCTCAAATATGCATACTTAGGCGAGAATGAAAGCTACCCAGTGATCATAAACTCATCCCTCAACCAAGATCAAGAGAATAAACTGCTCCAAGTGTTGCGAAGGCATAAAGATGCCATTGGATGGACCCTCATTGACTTAAAAGGGATCAGTTCGGCCATATGCATGCATAAAATACTATTGGAAGATGATGCCAAACCATCCATTCAATCCCAAAGGAGGCTGAACCCAATCATGAAGGAAGTGGTACAAAAGGAAGTTATGAAGTTGTGGCAGGGAGGGGTAATCTACCCGATCTCAGACAGCCCCTAGGTCAGCCCCGTGCATGTTGTTCCGAAAAAGGGAGGAATCACTGTAGTTCCCAATGAGAGGAACGAACTAATCCCCACCAGGACCGTCACAGGATGGCGGATGTGCATAGACTACAGAAAACTAAATGAAGCTACACGAAAAGATCATTTCCCCCTTCCATTCATGGATTAGATGTTGGAAAGACTCGCAGGATTGTTTTCTCGACGGTTATTCAGGATATAACCAAATAGTGGTTGATCCTAGAGACCAAGAGAAAACCTCATTTACTTGCCCATATGGAGTGTTTGCTTACAGGCGCATGCCATTTGGGCTATGTAATGCGCCTGCAACTTTCCAACGCTACATGCTATCTATCTTCTCGGATATGATAGAGAAATTCATTGAAGTCTTTATGGATGATTTTTCGGTATTCGGAGATTCCTTTCCTAGTTGCCTAAATCACCTAGCCTTGGTATTGAAAAGGATCCAAGAGACCAATCTGGTCCTGAACTGGGAGAAATGTCACTTTATGGTAACTGAAGGAATAGTCCTTGGCCATAAGGTTTCTAACCAATGCATTGAGGTTGACAGAGCTAAGGTGGAACTTATTGAAAAACTTCCCCCACCCAGTGATGTCAAGGCAATTAGGAGTTTTTTAGGGCATGCTGGCTTTTACAGAAGATTTATTAAAGATTTTTCAAAGATAGCCAAACCCTTAAGCAATCTCCTTGTATCTGATACACCGTTTGTCTTCGATAAAAAATGCATGCTAGCATTTGAAAATTTGAAACAAAGGTTGTCCTCTGCCCCTATCATTTCCCCACCTGATTGGAACTTACCTTTTGAATTGATGTGTGATGTATCTGATTTTGCAGTTGGGGCCGTGTTAGGGCAGAGGAAAGATAACTTGGTCCATGTGATCTACTATGCTAGCAAAGTCATCAATGACACTCAAAAAAATTATACCACTACTGAAAAGGAGTTGCTAGCAATAGTATTTGCATTTGACAAGTTTAGATCATACCTCATTGGTGCTAAAGTGATTGTTTTCACAGATCACACAGCACTTAAATATTTGTTTGCCAAGCAAGAATCAAAACGAAGACTAATAAGGTGGGTCTTATTATTGCAGGAGTTCGATCAACATTGAAATTAGAGACAAGAAATGAGTGGAGAACAAGGTAGCAGATCACCTATCCAGAATCCCTCATGATAAAGGTGGAGCACATGATACAAGTGTAAATGAGCTCTTTCCTAATGAGCAGTTGATGACAGTTCACAAAGCACCATGGTTTGCAGACATTGCCAACTTCAAGGCAACTGGGGATCTACCTCCAGAGATCAACAAACATCAAAAAAGAAAGCTCATAAATGATGCAAAATATTTTGTCTGGGATGAGCCATATCTCTTCAAGAAGTGTTCAGATGGAATCCTGAGAAGATGTATTTCAGAAGAAGAAGGACGAGAGGTCCTGTGGAATTGCCACAGCTCGTGCTATGGAGGCCATTTTGGAGGAGACAGAACTGCAGCCAAGGTGTTACAAAGTGGATTCTTTTGGCCCACCCTTTTCAAGGATGCCAAAGAACTAGTGAAGAACTGCAATGAATGACAAAGAGCTGAAAACTTGCCCAAAAGAAATGAGATGCCACAAAACTTCATCTTAGAACTGGAACTATTTGATGTGTGGGGAATCGATTTCATGGGACCATTCCCAACTTCATATTCAAACAAATACATCTTGGTAGCAATGGATTACGTTTCCAAGTGGGTGGAGGCTATTGCAACTCCAACGAATGATAACAAGGTGGTCATGAACTTCCTCAGGAAGAATATCTTTAGCCGGTTTGGAGTTCCAAGAGCACTCATCAGTGATGGAGGGAGCCATTTTTGTAACAGACCACTAGAAGCTCTTCTCCTACGATACGGGATGAAACACAAGGTTGCCACCCCTTACCATCCCCAAACAAGTGGGTAAACTGAGATATCTAACAGAGAGCTAAAAAGGATTTTGGAAAAGACTGTGGGTACATCAAGAAAGGATTGGTCAAAAAAGCTGGATGATGCTCTTTGGGCATACAAAACAGCATTCAAAACGCCACTAGGGATGTCCCCATACCAACTAGTGTATGGGAAAGCTTGTCATCTACCACTGGAGCTGGAACACAAAGCTCTCTGGGCGCTCAAGTTATTAAATTTTGACAGCATCGCTGCTGGTGCAAAGAGGATCTTGCAGCTGCAAGAGATGGAGGAATTTAGATCTCAAGCCTATGAAAATGCCAAGATTTATAAAGAAAAGGCAAGGAGGAAACATGACCTGCATCTAGCACCAAGGAGTTTCGAAAAGGGGCAGCAAGTACTCCTCTACAACTCCAAATTGAGACTGTTCCCAGGCAAACTCAAATCAAGGTGGTCAAGACCCTTTCTTGTCACAAAAGTCTCGCCATATGGGCACATAGAAATCATGGATGAAAGTTCGAAGAGGACTTTCACTGTGAACGGACAAAGGCTCAAACACTATATGGGCAACATGGGGGAAAACCCCAAAGTGAAGTATCATCTCAAGTAATGGAGGAATCGTCGAGCTAGCGACGCTAAAAGAGCGCTTTATTGGGAGGCAACCCAACCTGAGGTGGTTTCTTTTTCATCGTCATTTCAATAAAAATCACAAGTTGTTTTTCCTGTATTGCGAGGAGCTAAGTTTGGTGTTCCACACCAAAACAAATCCAAGAGTGAAAGTGCAGTTTTAAGTTTGGTGTTCCACCAAAGATATTCGTTATAATCATACTATACTCTAATGACAGATTGCTAGCTCCAACCAATCAGAGGAACCACTTAGCAGTAGTTTAGTCTGAAGTTAATGGTTGTTTTGTTAATAACAACATATGAGGCTCTCTGCAAGTATGCAATCTGTTGTACTAGGCAAAAGAACTAAGTTTAGTGTTCACACACCAAATTAAGTTCAGAAATTCGCAAACATACATGCAAGATAACTATGTCTCAAGTGCTTTGGAAACAAGCAACTTCCAATAACTTTGCAGGAACCTTCTGAGGAAATAGTGCACCATCATCCAAGGAAGTGAAGGAGCAAAAACTATGGATGAGGACAACAAGGGGATAGCAAGAAACCATCACCCGAAGGTTGTATTGTTACTTAATTCCATATACTTAAAATGCTAAAAATTGGAAGTCCGAAGGAACTTGATCTATAGTTGCTCATTAGTTTAGATAATTAAGAGTTTAATGTTGCTTTATTGCTTTTGTCATATGTGTGCTGTCCACGATACCTGCTGGATTTTCACCTTGCTTACTTTTATGCTTGTCTCCTTTTTAAATAAAAAGAGAATGTGTGTTATCAAAGACCAGAGTGGAATTCATATTGTGGAGTAAGTTCTTAATTTTGTGGTGCGGTAATAGATTAGCTAAGTTGGTTCACCAACAAGGTGTGAAAGCAACTATCGATCCTGAATCATATGCTTGAAACACACCCCATGAGACTAGCTGAATAACAAGATCCCAATAAGAAAAGGGATAGAAAAATGAAAGTTAAGAATAAAAGAAAAAGAGTAAGAAATAAGGCTAGGCACCAAGGGTTTGAATCTTGAGGGAAGTGTCTGTGGTGTTCCTGTGTAAGGGATTTACTTTGATGAATAAGCTCTTAGGGGTGCCTTATCACTTGGTAACTTAGGTTAACTAATTCGGGATTATCAGCTGAAAGTCCACTATCAAGAGTAACCCTTGCTACAGAACACTTAGTAACCCAAAGAGGTGCTGGACACCAAGGTCTCAAGAAAGAAAATAAACAAACCATGTGCCTGTGGTGTGTATATATGGGAGAAAGAGACTTGAGGGAGTAAGTCCTTAGGGGTGTCTTAACACCTAACACCTTGAACCAACTGGTTCGGGAGTGCTGGCTGAAAGCTTATCTTAAAGAGTCGCCCCCTTACAGAGCATCTAGTCTAAGAACTCAAATAAGCACTGAAATGACAAAAAGGATCAGAGAATAAGAGTCTCATAGGGTGCAGTCAAGTGAGCATTCCAGGACATGATAAAGGTCTGAAAGCCAGTGAAGGAATGAACCTAAGTTGCTATGCATGAAACCACCATAAAACCAAGGACATAACTTCCACAATAATGACTCACTTCTCTTGACATTTCATTCATCATTCTCTTGTTCCAGTACTTGCTTAGGGACAAGCAAGCTTTAAGTTTGGTATTGTGATGCCAGGGCATTTTGGCCAGTTTTACTGACCTTTTCTTTACTGTTTTAGGATAGTTTCATGCATTTTCTTAGGAAATAAGCAAGTTTTGGGTGAAATTTCACTTACATCTTGATTTAAGCATACATTGTGCACTTTACATGATTTCATGGGAATTTTGCATGAATTAGATGACAAAATGGATGATGCATGTCTCATGATGTGGATTAGAACTTTGATGCACTTTATTGCTTGATTTCAAGACAAAGGAAGCAAGAAAGAACCACGTTAGCAGCCATGTTAGTCTAACTAACGTGATCACTAACGTGGAATGGCAGCTAGCTTGCAACGTTAATGAGAAAAGTAATCGCCAATAACGTCCTCGAAGCCATCAGAGCCCACGTTAAGAGTCACGTTAACTAAGTTAGCGTGAACTCTAACGTGGAAGAAAGAAAGTGGAGCCAACGTTAGTGACACTCAACTTTGTCACTAACGTTGGACCAAGCTCATATTTGCCACGTTAGCTTCCACGTTAACTTAGTTAACGTGGACTCTAACGTTGGGAAGCAAAAGAATGGCCAACGTTAGTGACACTCACCATTGTCACTAACGTTGGACTAAGCCATCTTGAGCTACGTTAACTCCCACGTTAACTTAGTTAACGTGGAAGTTAACGTAGAGAAAGCAAACAATCGCCAACGTTAGTGACACTCACCTTTGTCACCAATGTTGGAATGAGCTACTATGAGCCACGTTAACTCCCATGTTAACTTAGTTAATGTAGAAGCTAACGTTGAGGATAGGATGATGAGCCAACGTTAGTGACACTCACCTTTATCACTAAAGTTGGAGATGGCTATCATTACCACGTTAGAAGCCACATTAACTTAGTTAACGTGGACTCTAACGTGGGAAGTAGGGGCACCTTGGAACGTTAGTGACAAAGGTAAGTGTCACTAACGTTCTCGAAGAATTGGCAAGCCTACGCTATGAGTTTAACGTGAACTCTAACGTAGGGGGAGGGAGGACTCTCAACGTTATTGAAAAAGGTGAGTCCCAATAACGTGTGTGAAGGATCAAGAGGCAACGTTAGTGGTCACGTTGATGCCACTAACATTGAAGTTAACGTGGATCATCCCTGGGTGAGGAACGTTAGTGAAAAAGGTGATTTTCACTAACGTTCTCGAACCCACACTCTCACTTAACGTTAACACCACTAACGTCCTGAGCTAAAGACCCTGCCTACTTCACACTTTCTCTCTGCAAGTAAAGCTAAGCCTACTGCGGAAGATAACTGCTTCAAACTCAAGATCCAAAGGCCCATATCCAAGACTTGAAGAATCAACTAGAAAATCAGAATAGTAATATATATAGGGGTAGTATTGAATTAGAAAGAAGTTTTGGAGAGGGAGGAGTTTTGAGAACTATTCTCTGTAATATTTTACTTTCTCTGCACTTCTAGTTTTACTTTTCAGAATGTATCTTCCATCCTTGTTTTCTATTCCCAGAGCTATGAACAACTAAACCCCTTTCATTGGGTTAGGGAGCTCTGTTGTAATTTGATGGACAAATATTAGTTTTCATTCTTCTTTCTCTATCTTTTCTCTTGATTTTACTAGAAAGCTTTCAATCTTCATCCAATTGGGTAGTTATCTTGGAAAAGAAGCTATTCATACTTGGATCTCTTCTGAACCTTGGAAGAGGAATGAAGAGATCATGCTAGAAATGCTTTCTCATGTTGGACCAAATTGGGAGTTGGAAGGGTATGGTGACTATAACCCTACCAACACTTCATTTGGGAATGCATGTGGTATAATCAGTGACCATACTTCATCTCTTCTCATGAGCAATTGACCAAGGAATTGGCTATTGATCAAGAATTGAGAGATTGAATTACCAAGGAATTGGAATTCGATCACTTAAGATTGCCAAGGAGATCAATGAATGCATTGATTGAGGAAGAGATGAGAATGAACTTGATCTGGAGAATGCAACATCTCCTAAGCCCAATGAATCCCCCATTTCTGATCTTATCCATTCTCTTTAATTTCTGCAATTTACTTTTATGAGCATCTTCTCCATTCCCATTTACAATTCTGCAATTTACTTTCCGCCATTTATTTTCATCTCTTTAGTTCCAGCATTTACATTTTCTGCTATCTACTTTCCCACCATTTAATTTTCTGTAACTATCAAATCAAATTCTGCTTCGCTCAACTAGAACATCCCTCTAATTAAAGTTGCTTGACCAATCAATCCCTGTGGGATTCGACCTCACTCTATTGTGAGTTTTTATTTGACGACAATTTGGTACACTTGCCGAAGGAAAATTGTTGAGAGACAAATTTCCGTGCTATCAATGACATTTTTTCACGTTTTACATTGTATCTCTACGGCATGAGTCTCTAAACTCTATGATTGGCGGTGAGGAGCTCTGCTGTGTTTCGATGAATTAATGCAATTGCTACTGTTTTTCATTCAATCACGCTTGTTTCTATTATAAAATATTCACTCGCACTTCACCCTGACGAATGTGATAATCCGTGACACTCATCATCATTCTCACCTATGAACGCGTGCCTAACAACCACCTTCGTTCTATCTGCACTAGCTTGAGTGTGTATCTCTTAGCCTCCTAGTTTATGATCAGAGTCTTCGTGGTATAGGCTAGAATTATTGGCGGCCATTCTTGAGATCCAGAAAGTCTAAACCTTGTCTGTGGTATTCAGAGTAGGATTCGGGAAGGGATGACTGTGACGAGCTTCAAACTCGCAAGTGTTGGGCGTAGTGACAGACGCAAAAGAATCAATAGATTCTATTCCAACATGAGTGAGAACCGACAGATGATTAGCCGTGCGGTGTGACGTTAGGTATTTTTGCCAGTAAAGAATGTCATAAAAACAGTCGCGTTGTAGATATAGTCTCTAAACCGACAAAAATCCCTTCGTACAAACGTTTTGGTTGTCACAAGTAACAAACCCCTTAATAAATTGATAACCGAGTATTTAAACCTCGGGTCGTCTTTTCAAGGAACTGCGAGGAAGTGTGTTCTTATTATTGGCTATAAAGGTTGTAATCGGGGTTTAGAAGGTGAGAAGCAAGTAATTTAAATGACAAGTAAAGTAAATGGTAATTAAAATAAATAAATACTGTAAAGCAGACTTTTGGCAAGGTAAGAGAAGTTGGAGGTCCAACGTAGTTATCTCTCTCAACTATAATGAAAGTTGAATCTAAACTCCACTTGGTCAACCTTTACTAGGGCAAAGGAAAGTCAATGGACTAATTAAATTGACCTTTGAATACTATTTATTTCCTAAGAAAAGGTTGGGATTACTTAAGTTCAACTCAATTAGCAAGATGACGATTATCAATTATATTGAGATTAATAACTATTGAGTTACTGAATTCTTAACCAGAACCAAAAGGGGAAAAAGTAAAATTGATAGAATAATGAAAATATCCTTAGATGGGAAGCAATGGTAACTTAATGCAAAGAGAACAATCATAGACTGAAAATACCTCAATTATCATTAATTCAAAGAACAATCTGTGACATGGAATAATTCATAAATCAAATTATAATAATCAATTCAAATGTTGGAATAAATAAAACTAAAAATAAAAGAACATTAAACCTGGGATCCAGAGTTACTCTTAAAACAAGAAGAAATCCTAAATCCTAAAAGAGAGAGAGAGAAGATCTCCCTCTCAACTAGATCTAAATCATTGAAAAGTAAAAATATGCGAGCTCCCTTTGAATGGGTGCATTCCCACACTTTATAACCTTTGGTCTATGCTGTCTGTACTTGGATCTGGGCCGAAAAGGGCTTCAGAATTCGCTTGGGGCGTATTCTGTAAATTCTGATACGTGGCCTCTGTCACGCGTCCGCGTGGGTCACGCGGTCGTGTCATTTAGAGCCTTTCCTTGCCACGCGGTCGCGTCAGTCATGCGACCGCGTCATATGCGTTCTGCTTAAGGTGCGTGGTCGCGTCAGTCATGCGGCCGCGTCGCTGCTGATTCGTGCTTGGCACGCGATCGCGTCATCCATGCAATCGCGTGAATACCAGTTTCCTTCAAAGCTTCGTTTTGCTTTCTCCTTCCATTTTGTATGTTTCCTTTTCCATCCTTTAAGTCATTCTGCCTTAGAAAATCTGAAACTACTCAACACACTAATCACGGCATCGAATGGAAATAAAGGTAATTAAAATAATTAATTTTTAAAGCTTAGGAAACATGTTTTTCACAATATGACATAATAAGGAAGGGAAGGTAAAACCATGCAATTAATGTGAATAAGTAGGTGAAGAGTTGAATAAATCACTCTAATTAAGCACAAAAGAACTCATGAAATATGGGTTTATCACCCTCCCCACACTTAAACACTAGCATGTCCTCATGCTAAATCCAAGGTAAATAATTAAGGTTAAAATGATGGAATGTTATGAAATGCAACTTATGCTAAATGCATCTACCTAATGAGTCATGCAATTCTAATTCATCCACTCATATATAAAGCCTACATGTAGTCAAATTATTTCACATTCTCAAGGAGATATATATACATATATAGCTAACCCTCAAATAATAAAGCATTTTAGCAAATGAGATGGGAAAGAAAACTTTGTACAAACTTGCAAAACAATTAGTAAATTAAGTACAGATATATGTTGATGAGTTATTGAACCCTCACTGGATTTTGTGTTTACTCTCTAGTCACTCAGTGTTTATTGGGTTTATTCACTCCATCTTTCTTTTTATTCTTAATTTCTATAGCTTTGTTCTTCATCTAACCAATCAACAATTATAGAATATAGTCATACCAAAAAGTCATGAGGTCTTAATTGAGGTTGTAATGGGGTCAAGGTAAAGGTAAGGATTTATGTATAGGGTTAAGTGAGCTAATAAGTGAATCCTTAATTAGACTAAGATCTCACCTAACATACATATTTAGTAAAACAAAAAATCTCTTTACCTATTTTCCCATATTTCCCACTTATTGTTACATGCTCATGTTTCACTTTTTAAATTTTTTATCCCATGTGCATTGTTTTCATTGGGGAATTTCTTTTGTATCCCTTTTTATTTAGATGCTGAAAAATAATTCTCTTTTTTTTTTAATGCATATGGTAATTGAATCACTTAGATTTTCTCATGAGCATGCTTCCCAAATTTTATTTTATTTCTTTTAATTTTTCTACCTTTTTGGTTCTATCATCCATGTTCCCAAAAGGTTTCCCACATTTAACTCTATTCATGATTTTCTATCTTAAGCTAACAAAGGATTCACTTGGGATTTTCTTTTGTTTTTCTGCTTAAGGCTAGTAATTTGGCTAAATAGAATAAAGGGGTTTTAAAAGGCTCAAGGGGGCTAACAAGGGTGATGTAAAAAGGTAGGCTAATTTGGGGTGAGTGAGCTAAAATCAAATGATGGCCTCAATCATTCTCTTGGTATGTATTTATTCTATATTCTATAATTGGACATATAGATTAAAGCAAAGGAAAGAACATCAGAATAAAAAGAAATGTAACACACAGAAATGAAATTATGGTTTGAATGCAACCATACAATTTAAGCTCAAAACTCACAGGCTGTGTGTTCTCTAACTCAAGCATCATATATCATTTATATATTGTATGCAGGTTTAGTTAAAAATTCTCATTATTCTCATAAAAAAATATTTAGCGTAGCTTTTAAAGTTTTAATGTTCCTCCTTGATGAAATGTTGTCAGCTTAACTACATCATGTAATGCTATATATACAAGGTTTTATGGATCTAAATCTATTATGTTCAAGTTCCTAGCTTACTCTTTTTTTTTATATTTGTCAATTTAAACTAAGCTATAACTAAGCTATCTTATGTAAAAAGGGTAAATTATACTAATTGATCCACTACTAAGTTAGAATTGCAAACTAAACTAAATAACTAAAATATGAACAAAAGTTACAAAATGCAGAAAATAGAGTAAAATACACAAGTAGCAATGTATAAGTACTCAGAAAATAACAATAAAAGAAAAAGAGAAAAATACAGAAAAATATCCAAAATAAAAGAAAAAGTATGTAGTAGTTCACCAAAATAAACGCCAGAGATGGCGACCTCCCCACACTTAAAATGAAGCATCGTCCCCGATGCTCAATCAAGCCGGGTGTGAAGGAGTGTCATCACTGGTAGGGATGGTAGCTAGTCTCTGTGGCGGTGGTGGGCTGAGAGTCTGGCTGCTGTAGAGGGGGGACTGACTGGAGTGGGATCTCCGGATCTGCTGCCTCAAGCTGATGTGGGGCCTCCTGCTGTGGTGTAGCGTGCTCTGTGCCTGCCTGCTGATGAGTCTCCACCTGGGAATGAGGCTCCTCCTCGTGCTCATCCTCCTCCTCCTCTGATGGCTCTGATGGTGTGTCGGGCTCGGAGGAGATGTCGGCGCCCTGTCTGATCATCAGCTTCAGATGGGAATAGCGTCGCCTGCTGCGGCGCTCCAATCTCTCATACCGGCGCCTGTTACGGCGCTCCATCTGATCAAGCTGGCGGAATAGACGGTGCACGAGGCGATAAACCGGCTCAGAGGCGAGTGGAGGTGCAGTGGTGGCAGCAGGGGCAGTTGGGGCAGCTGTGGATGAAGAGGGTCCAGCAGACGGAGGGGCTGTCTCATCAGTAGCAGTGACAGGTGGTGGTCTGTAGCCCAAAGCAAGGAAGTTCCTGCTGTGAGGGATGATCTTCCTGCAGTCCGCTGCTGGTGGTCGCTCATCGGCATCCTCCCAAGGCACATCAGCCTGAACGGCCTAGCCGTGTAACCAGATAAGGAAAGGGGAGGGTGCCTCGGATGTGGACCCTGGCCATATAATGCCAGATAAAACGAGGCAAGTACAGGTCCTTACCCTCCAGCACACACCAGAGGAGGGTGATCATGGCAACCGGGATCTCAGTCTCATGAGTACTCGGCATCACATAGTTGCTCAAGATCTGATGCCATAGCCGAGCCTCATCATTCAAGTGTACTCTCATGATCCCTCTAGGCATAGTGGTGTCCTGACCGATCTCCCAAGGAACAGCAGGGTCGAGAGCTATCCGTGCCTTCACAGCGTCCCAATCAAACCGCATCTGGCCCATGTCCTCCTCAGCCTGTGCATAACCATCTGGCTGATCGGACTTGGCTGGGAGCTAAAGAATGGTCTCTATGGCCTCCTCAGTGACCAGAATTTGCTTTCCCCCTCAGGTTCACTGTATCTAGGGTAGTAAGGTAGTAGTTGCAATAAAATTCCCGGACCCAAGATACATTGACCTCTGTCAGTGGTCTCTCCAGAAAGAACCAGCCCCTTTGCTTGATTTGCTCAGTGGTGTATTACTGGAGGGCTTCTGGAATCTTCAAGGTACGTTCCAGGTATAGATTTCTGGAGTTTGCAAAAGTCGGGTACTTCAGCTCATAGTACCGGTTTGCAAATTTTATAGGATCAGTCGAAGGGAGCAGCTGGTCAGCTTTTTCCTGCTGTGTGAAGTTCTTCTCCTGCCATGAGGAATCGTGCATTAGAGCAATGATGGATTGGGAGGAATCTCCTCTCTTGCGCTTGCCAGTAGCCTTGCCTTTGTCTTTCCTTTGTGAGGCAGACATCCTGAAAAACAGAAAACCAGGAAATGGATAAAATAGGAAAGCAAATAGGCAATTTAAACAAAGGAAACTCAAAGCGGTAAGGGAGATATAGAATAAGAAAAATGAGTAATTGAAATGTTATTGAATTAATGTTAAATGGAAAGAAAAAAATCAATATGCCATAGTGAGAAAGTTAGAGGAAGTAAAAGTAATCAGAAAGGAGATCAAGAGGGTTAGTATGGTAAAAAGAAATTAGTAAATTAAAATTAGTGAGTTAGGAAAGTAAGTGGCATAGAAAAAATTCCATATAACAAGGATTCACAGGTAAGAGTAGAAGTACTCATAATCGAATAATAAAAAAAACAGGGTGATGCTGATTCGAATAGAAATATAGAAATTAGAAATTGGAATCAGTGAATCACAAATGTAGGTTATGAGCCAGGAAATCAAAGAGGATAAGAAAGTCTACCATAGCATTCATGTAATGGTTTGGGTAAAGCAGAGTAAAACAGATTTCAGAAATGCCAAACCAAAACATGAATGAAAACAATTTTAAAAAAAATTTGGGCAGCATTCCGGCTAAAATTGGATTGTCCCGGAAAATAAACAGCAATCATATCAGTTCATATGAATTAAAAAAAATCAAGCTGCATGTACATAGATATAAAATAAACATAAAAACTCAATGTAAACAGCAGCCACATATAAGAAAGCAGCATATGAAACATGATTATAGCAGCAACATATTTGCACATAGGATAAAACAGAAGTAAGAACAGTGCAAGTAAACAGACCTAGATCCACTAACCACAGCCTAAGCTACCTAACAACCTAAAAATCCACTACAACATGCATATCTATCTATCCTAATGATGAACAGAAACGGAAAAAAAAAAGAATACAGAAAAAAACGACGAACGGATAAAAGGGGGTTGCGTTTTGCGGAACCTGGTAGGCAGAATGGGTGGAACGGGGAAGAAGGTGGCGGCGGCGGCGTCCGGCGCAGTAACGGGGCACGGTGTCGCGGTGGCTGCTGATGGGGGCAGTGGCGGCGAGGGTTTTGGGTTGGTGATAGAAGGAGGGGGTGCGGTTGGGTGGCGGAGAGAGAGGGGGCGCGGCTGGGTGGCCGGCGGTGGGGGGCGGTGGTCGCGGAGGCAGTGGTGGAGAGGGGAGGAGAGAGGAGGAAGGGAGAAGAAGGGAGGGGAGGGGGTTGGGGCGGCGGCGTACGGGGTGGCGGCGGCGTCTGGGTGGCCGGCGGTGGCGGCTGGGTGGTGGTTGGAGGGAGAGGGAGCAGAGAGGGAGAAGAGGGTTGGGGGTGGGGGGCTCGCGACTGATAGGGTTCGCGGGCTGGAGGGGTTATATTTTCGAATCCACGTGGCCGCGTGGGGCACGCGGTCGCGTGGTTGGGACGAAAATGGGAGTGACGCGATCGCGTGGGGTGCCCGATCGCATGAGAGGGGGGAAAGAAGAGTGACGCGATCGAGTGGGTCGCGCGATCGCGTCGCTGGACTTTGTGCTACACGCACGACTCCAGCGCCATTTTAGCGCAACTCTCTATCTCCTTTTGGGGTGATGTGCAATCCATGCGACGCGATCGCGTCGCTCACGCGGTCGCGTGTGATTGGTATTGTGCAAGGGACGCAGTCGCATAGGGCATGCGATCGCATGGGCCAATTTGTGCGAAACGCATAGGGGCCGCACGATTCCAGCCTAACTTTTTGTTCATTGGATCCTTACGCCGATATATATATCACGCGGCTGCGTGGGTCACGCGGTCGCACGGGTGGTGTTTTCTGCGATATGACGCGATCGCATGGGCATGCGGTCGCGTCGTGCATCCTTTTTTTTATTTTTGTTTAACTGAAAAATGCAGGATGCAGTGATGAACATGAATGCTATGCATGATTCCAGGTTAATGTTAAAATAAAAAAAAGGGGTAAATTGAAAATAATAAACAAGAATTAGATTGAGAAAGAAGCGACCATACCATGGTGGGTTGTCTCCCACCTAGCACTTTTAGTTAAAGTCCTTAAGTTGGACATTGGAAGAGTATCCTGTTATGGTGGCTTATGTTTAAATTCGTCCAAAAATTTCCACCAGTGCTTGGAATGCCAATAGCCTCCGGGGTCCCAAACTAGGCATGTAAAGCTTCTGAGCAGCTTCAAACAGATATTCAGCCTCCCGGGATGACGAATGTCAGAATATAATCCATGATCCCAAGCTGTGTTTTTAGATCCGCCTCCATTTTGATTTGTAAGTTTCCATTCGGGCGGGTTAAAAAGTAGAATCTCACCGTGGTGACCAAACGTTTTCCGTGATCCATGCAATTGAGCATGATACCAATCCGTGTACTTCGAGGTGAAGCGTGGAACCTTATTGAACCTGGTGCACCAGCTCTGAGTACGAGCCAATTCCCTTTTACTCTTAAAGCCGCAGAAAGCTCTAAGTTGGCCATCTGTTTCAAGTAAACCATATTCAAGTGAATAAGTAAAGTTATAAGTTAAGGATTGTACCCACTTGAAGCTTGTATTAGGTGGTAATGGCCTTGGGACAGTGGTTCTACAAGTTCCGTTTCCTTGTGCTCTTCTATGAATTCTCCCACTTCCTTGCAAAGATCTTCAATTGTATCTGTATCCTGGTCAAAGTCTTCTATGTCTTCCTCATCACTCGAGTCATAGATTGGAGGTTGAGAGAAATCTACCTCCGCATCATCTTCATATTCACTTGGGAAAAATTTTTTGATCTCAGAGAATTCACTTGCGGACGCAAGTTCATCACTAGGAGAACTAGACTTGTGACTATCATCATCAAGAAAATTTGCTTCTTGGATTATTCCGTCTAATTCTTCGTAAATGACTCACCTTGGAGATTGTACGGTATCCTCCTTAGCATCAACTGTAGCATCTTGGACGGAGTTTTCCTCAATTCTGGATTCCTAAGGAAGTTCAGCATCTCCTAGATCTTCAACCAACTCTTCTTCTTGAACAATGACAGCTTCTTCCACTTGTTCTAGTACGAATTCATTCTCTGTCTTATCCACTGGAGTCTCTAGTATTTCTTTCATGCTACGCTCTTTATCAGGCTGTCCACACAGAGCTGTGGTTGATCCTTGTATATTTGAGCGCCTAGTGGCCCATTGAATTAGTGCTTGCTCCAGTTGTTGAATGGTTGTTTGAAATTTAATTACTGTTTCTTTTAGGCGATCCTCTGCTTCGTGGTTTGCCAGACTTGGACATGATACAAAGGAAAGTGGTGATGATTGGGAACGATTGGATTGGTATTGGGGTAAGGAAGGATCATATGATGGCGAATGGTGAAGAAAAGCTTGTGAGTGTGGTGGTTCGAGGTTATGTTGAAAGGATGGTTCATATGCACTGGGTGGGGCTTGTTGGTAGTTACAAGGTTGTCCACCATATCTTTCAGCTGGGTATGCATTGTAGAGTGGTCTTTGTCCAGGATATCTCGGAGGGTGTTGCTGCCTAAAGGGTTGATTAGATCCTCTTGGCTCCATCCATCCTTGATTGGTCTGACCTTGATGCACAATCCTGCTGTAACTTCTATTTCCTTTAACAATATTAGAACCAAACTCAAAGCGAGAGGGGTGAGAGTTCATAGTAGCAAATAAAGATAAAAAGGAAAACAAAAATAAATAAACAAGCAAAAGAAAAATATTTACAATAACCAATAATAAGGCACACGTTAGCAGTTCCCCGGCAACGGCGCCATTTTTGACGTTAGGTATTTTTGCCAGTAAAGAATGTCATAAAAATAGTCGCGTTGTAGATATAGTCTCTAAACCAACAAAAATCCCTTCGTACAAATGTTTTGGTTGTCACAAGTAACAAACCCCTTAATAAATTGATAACCGAGTATTTAAACCTCGGGTCGTCTTCTCAAGGAACTGCGAGGAAGTGTGTTCTTATTATTGGCTATAAAGGTTGTAATCGGGGTTTAGAAGGTGAGAAGCAAGTAATTTAAATGACAAATAAAGTAAATGGCAATTAAAATAAATAAATACTGTAAAGCAGACTTTTGGCAAGGTAAGAAAAGTTGGAGGTCCAACGTAGTTATCTCTCTCAACTATAATGAAAGTTGAATCTAAACTCCACTTGGTCAACCTTTACTAGGGCAAAGGAAAGTCAATGGACTAATTAAATTGACCTTTGAATCCTATTTATTTCCTAAGAAAAGGTTGGGATTACTTAAGTTCAACTCAATTAGCAAGATGACGATTATCAATTATATTGAGATTAATAACTGTTGAGTTACTAAATTCTTAACCAGAACCAAAAAGGGAAAAAATAAAATTGATAGAATAATGAAAATATCCTTAGATGGGAAGCAATGGTAACTTAATGCAAAGAGAACAATCATAGACTAAAAATACCTCAATTATCATTAATTCAAAGAACAATCTGTGACATAGAATAATTCATAAATCAAATTATAATAATCAATTCAAATGTTGGAATAAATAAAACTAAAAATAAAAGAACATTAAACCTGGGATCCAGAGTTACTCTTAAAACAAGAAGAAATCCTAAATCCTAAAAAAGAGAGAGAGAAGATCTCCCTCTCAACTAGATCTAAATCATTGAAAAGTAAAAATATGCGAGCTCCCTTTGAATGGGTGCATTCCCACACTTTATAACCTTTGGTCTATGCTGTCTGTATTTGGATCTGGGCCGAAAAGGGCTTCAGAATTCGCTTGGGGCGTATTCTGTAAATTCTGATACGTGTCCTCTGTCACGCGTCCACGTGGGTCACGCGGTCACGTCATTTGGAGCCTTTCCTTGCCATGCGGTCGCGTCAGTCATACGACCGCGTCATATGCGTTCTGCTTAAGGCGCGCGGTCGCGTCAGTCATGCGGCCGCGTCGCTGCTGATTCGTGCTTGGCACGCTATCGCGTCATCCATGCGATCGCGTGAATACCAGTTTCCTTCAAAGCTCCGTTTTGCTTTCTCCTTCCATTTTGTATGTTTCCTTTTCCATCCTTTAAGTCATCTACCTTAGAAAATCTGAAACTACTCAACACACTAATCACGGCATCGAATGGAAATAAAGGTAATTAAAATAATTAATTTTTAAAGCTTAGGAAACATGTTTTTCACAATATGACATAATAAGGAAGGGAAGGTAAAACCATGCAATTAATGTGAATAAGTAGGTGAAGAGTTGAATAAATCACTCTAATTAAGCACAAAAGAACTCATGAAATATGGGTTTATCACGGTGACAGCGCATTTGGACCATTTTCACTGAGAGGATGGATGGTAGCCATTGACAACGGTGATCCACCAACATATTGCTTGCCATGGAAGGAGATCTGTGTGCGTGAAGAAGAAGACAGTAGGAAAGCAGAGATTCAGAAAACAGAGCATCTCCAAAACCTCAATCTGTTCTCCATTACTGCATAACAAGTATTATTTATTTTTTGTTAATTACTTCTCGTAAACCCAACCATTTTATTATTAATTTCCTGACTAAGAATTACAAAATAACCATAGCTTGCTTCAAGCTGACAATCTCCGTGGGATCGACCCTTACTCACGTAAGGTATTACTTGGACGACCCAGTGCACTTGCTGGTTAGTGGTACGAGTTGTGAAAAGTATGATTTACAATTCGTGCACCACTGCCCCGAAGCCAGGCGACGCGCACGCATGGATCACGCGGACGCGTGACCTGGAAAAAATCCAATCCACGCTAACGCGTGGATGACGCTAACGCATGACTTT
This sequence comes from Arachis hypogaea, assembly GCF_003086295.3. Lineage (NCBI taxonomy): Eukaryota > Viridiplantae > Streptophyta > Magnoliopsida > Fabales > Fabaceae > Arachis > Arachis hypogaea. The sequence continues at coordinate 122,513,362 of NC_092046.1, forward strand.
GCAGCGACCTGTACGTACCAGAAATCGCTGGGCTGTTTTTGACCCAATTCTCGACCCAAAAAACACAGATTAGAGGCTATAAAGTGGGAAAATCAATCCAACAATTCATACAACATTCAGAATATAGAATTTTAGGTTTTAGATGTAGTTTTAGAGAGAGAGAGGGGTTCTCTCCTCTCTCTTAGGTTTTAGAATTAGGATTTCTTTTACTTTATGGTTATCACTCCGTTCCAGGTTCAATGTTCCCAACTTTAATTTTATGTTCTCTTCTACTTTTAGTTACTCTAATGCTTTTACTTGTTAATTACTTATGTTGCCAAATTGGCTTATGAACTTTTCATGTTAGATTTGAATATTCTATTTAATATAATTTGAGGTATTTCAGATTTATGATTATTTTATTCTATTTATGATGCTTTCAATTTAATTTAGATTTTTCTCCTTTTAGTGTTGGTTAAGTAATTGATAACACTTGAGTTATCAGACTCAGCAGTTGATTGATTAATTTTTCTGATACCTTGCTAAGAGTTTTTCTAATTATTAATTTTTCTTTTCCTTGCCATTTAAATTACTTGTTCCCTATTTCAAAAACCTAAAAATACACCTTTTTCCATAACCAATAATAAATCATACTTCCCTGCAATTCCTTGAGAAGACAACACAAGGTTTAAATACTTCGATTTATTATTTTTATTGGGTTTGCTTAAGGGACAACCAAAACTTTTGTATGAAAGGATTCTCTGTTGGTTTAGAAACTATACTTGCAACGCGATTATAATTTTATAAAAAAATTTCTTTACTGGCTGAAATCTAGTTCGTCACGCGTACGCAAGCATGCTCATGTGACGCGAGATTCATTCACTACCTTGATATCTCACGTACGCGGACATGGTCTTGTGTACACGGACATGAAAATTTGGACGCTCACGTACACAAGTAGTATACGCGACGCGAGAGTCCCCTCTGTTTTGAAATCTCGCATACGCGGACATAGTCTCGCATACACAAGCCCTTGTTTTAGCCAAAAATGAGATTTTTTAAGTGTTAAATCAATTATCTATCTTTCCAAACCTTTTTAACCCCTATTTAATACTTGTTAATGAGTCTTCAAGCTTTAGAAAAAGGGTGTACGTGTTGAAGAAGTTAAATGGAAAGTTGAAGAGGAGATTGAGAAGTGAATGGTTGAGTTGTTAAGGCAATGAATTGATAACTGAATAAATGAGACGTTGATTATACTGAATGAGATATTGAGTAATGGCTTTAGGGATAGATGAGTCACCCCTATCCGAGATATAAATTTGAGAGTAGATGAGTAATGCCTATGTATGATGTGATTTGAGGGTTGATGAGTAGTTCCTATCCAAAGATAGACGAGTAATTCCTATCCGAGTCATGGCCTGTGGATAGACGAGTAATCCCTACACGGGTTATGATTTGAGGCACCTACCTGAGTAGACAAGTAATACCTATTCTGGGTTGGGTGAAACACCGACATGGGGAGACGAGTGATACCTAGTCCATGTTGTGGTGTTCTGTCCAGGGTTCGCTACCGGACATGTCGGGATTGGCTGTACAACCGACAGATGATATCATCGGCCATAGGGTGACATGCATCATATGCATTTGTGTGACTTGTTTTAGTATGCTTTGTTCTGGCTTGCCTAATTGATTAAGCTATAATTAATTGCTACTTGTCCTATCTATTGTAACTGCTACCTATACTTGTGTTTTCCTTGTCTGTATTGTTTGTCTATGCAACTGAGAAATCCCTCGTCTGGCGGAGGAGTGACAAGGGTTGTTCCACTAGAGTTCTGGAGGGTTGGAGGAGAGTGAGATTAAAGTGTTAAGTTATTTTTAGAATAGAACCTAGGTATCTTAGTTAGTTTGCCTTATTTCCAGTTTAAATTATAACTCTAAGTTTTAAATCTGAGTGTCGGAGTTCTAGGATCGCCTTTAGCATTTCTGGGATCTTATATCTTATGTACGTGGGCACCTTTACCATGCTGAGAACCTCCAGTTCTCATTCCATACATATGTTATTATTTTTCAGATGCAGGTCAAAAGGCACCTCGCTAGAAGTCTGGAGTTTCTGAGTAAGCAAAGTTTAGCTTTGGGATGTTATATTTTGGACTGTTGGTTATGTACTTATGTTTATAGACTCTCCTATGTATATATAACTTATGTTTGATCCTTCTAGAGGCTATTTTGGAGAAACAAGAGTTTGGTTTTCTGTATTTTGGGATATTTGGGATATATATATGTATATGATATTCTCCGGCCGGCCTTGACTTTGCAGGTCAAGCTCGGAGCTTGATATTTTGTATCTTTTGCTTTTCCACTCTTATGTATATATTTCTTTATTTTCCAACTAATTCTATTAAACGTTTATGCGAGCGATGCGCTTTTCTTTTTGCAACTTGTTGCTTAAGCTTTCCTTCAAGGCTCCTCAATTATTAAACTATTTCAACTATATATTATGTATATATTTTATTTTAGAGATCGTAATACCACACCACCTCTGTTTTACAACTTAAGCGTAAAGCTTTATGTGTAGGGTGTTATATTATAGTATCAGAGCAATTCGTTCCTGTAGAGCCTGAGGGATGAATTGACTATGTTTCTGGACGTACTCTGGGTGTCTGTACACACTGATTAGGATATCTAACTAATATATGTGGCATATTTGTTCATGAGCATGCATTTGGGACTTTAAAGCACTAGACTTGAGATATTGAGACTGATCACCTTGATATCGCTTGTTTGGTATGAACAGGAACCAAATGACGACTCGTGGATGCGAACACGGTCAAGGAGGAGGTTGGAGTGGTAGTGAGGGACCCGAGACTACTGAGAACAACCTAACAAACTTCATGGCTGTATTTGAGAACATGGCTGCTGCGATGCAGGCCACGGCTGTGGCGTTAGGAAATCAAACTGGTAATATGAATGGTGGTAACAGAGTAAATGGGTCAATGACTTTAGCTACCTTCATGAAAGTAAACCCACCAATCTTTAGAGGAACGACAAACCCCATGGAGGTAGATAATTGGTTCAGGCCATGGAAAGAGCCTTGCAAGTGCAACAGGTCCCTAAAGGTCAATATGTTGAGTTTGCTACATACCAGTTGATGGGTGAGGCTCAACATTGGTGGCAAGGGACACGTCGCCTTCTACAGCAAGGCAATACCGTGATACCTCGAGATGCCTTCTAATCTGAATTCTACAAGAAATATTTTCCTAATTCTGTCAAGACGGCGAAGGAGATTGAGTTGCTACAACTAAGGCAGGGCTCCATGTCTGTGGCAGAATACACCAGTAAATTCGAAGAGTTGTGTTAGTTTCCAAGATCTGTTAGGGTGCTCCGAAGGGCTTCGAAGAATGGAAATGCATTAAATATGAAGGGGCTTGCGAGGAGATATCCTGAGTACTATGGGGCCAATAGAGGTCCGGGTCTTCTCAGACTTGGTGAACAAGGGTAGGGTTTCAGAGGAATGTTCAAGGAAGGCTGTTATAGCAGGGAATGACCACCAGGAGTCCTATCAAAAAGAGTGTAACCAGAGTCTTACACCAAGGGGCCAAGAGTTCAAGAGGAGTGGCTATATAGCTCGCCCCTCTCAGGGTTGGAATAGCCCCAAGGAAAGTGGCAGCCGTCGGGGAAATGAAGGAAAGCAGATAAGGAAGTACTTAGAGGAATTGAGGTGCCAAAGATGCGAGCATTTTCATCCCGACTTGTCTATTAGGTTCAAGATTGTGTTTCACATGTGGGAAGCAGGGGCACAAGTCTTGGAATTGCCCGAAGAAAGAGAAAAGAAGGTAGGACGATATTAGCAACATGGTCAAATCTCTCAAGAGGTAAGGATAAACTGGTAGCTAAATTTTAACTACTTTAAAGGACATTAAGACATTACGGTTATTCATACCCAAGATGGAAATGACGAATTATGATGGAAGTGGCGAACCTTGAACCAAACCTAATTGTGCTGCGTAGGATGTTACCGTTAGAGCTTGTAGAAATTAAGGAGATTTTGCTTGGCATGTGACGAATAATCAATTTTTTAAAGACAAACAAATCAGAGTGCAGTAGCGGGAGCGCAGTGAAAGTGAAGACATTAAGGTTATTCGGATGGGGAAGAGAAGTTGCAGGAGATAAGTTGTTATGACAATTGGTAGAGGATCGGGAAATTGTACGTTGAGTTAAAAAGATGGCTACTCTTGCATACTTGTGTGGTGTTTGATATTTTTTAGGGTGAAAATTTTTGTTAGGGGATAGGATGTAAAACCAGTGAATTAATAAATAATTACCTAATAAATTAATTATTATTTAAAAAATTATAAAATAAAATTTTATAGTTTAAAAAAGTAAGAACTAATTAAAATATGAATTTTAACACTAATTTTAAAGATTTTGACCCAAAATTGGGTTGTTGGGCCAAACCGTTGGACCAGTCCCTAACTGGACCCAAGACCCAATATATATAAAGCCATTTTAGCTAGGGGTGTTCAAATCCAAACTGATCTAAATTAAACTGCTCATCCAATCTAATCCAAAATGAAAACCGATTAAAACCGCACTAATTCGGATTTGATTGGATTCTATTTTTTGCAAACCATTGGATTGGATCGGATTTCGGATCTACTTTTCATAACCGATCCAATCCAATCCAAACCGCACAATGTGCTATAATATTATTATTTTATTATTATATTTACAATTATATTTATAACATGTTCAATTTGTTAAACCTTTTTCTATTATTCATGTATTATTATTATTTATTTATTTATTTTAACTAACCTATAATTTTATTTCTATTGTTATGTTATCGTTGGCTTTTTAAGATATGTTAAGACTTGTTATGTCATTGTTGATTATTTAAAATTTGATGTTAAGACTTGTTATATGTATTTAATTTTTTTATTTAAAAAACCGCAAATCCAAACCAATCCAAACCACTTGTAATCGGATCGGATCGGATCGGATTTTCAAAAAAAGTTCATCCAATCCAAACCGCACCGCACATAAATTAAACGTTCGGATCGGATGACTTTTTTCCTTAAAACCGAACCAAACCGCACCGCGAACACCCCTAATTTCAGCCACTCTTCTTCTCCATTCAAGCACACACACGCTGTAACACAAGGGAAAGGGGGAGAAGAACTCAAACCCTTGGCTCCAAATTCATTTCACCATATCTTCCAATCTCGAGCTCCGATCGCCGCATTGTTTGTAGCCACGCGACCACCGTGTCGAGCTCTACAAAATCCACCGAACAATTTGGTAAGAACCTCGCAATTTCCCACACAGCCACTCTCTCCCTAATTTTGAAAATTTGAGGTTTTGATTTTGAGGGATTATGTGATTTTGGCGTTTAGGATCAAATTAGCTTTGTAGACTTGCTGGGTTTTGTCCTAAATTTCCGTTGGTAAGATTGGATTATATGTGTTAGAACCAAATTGATGGTGTTGAAAGCTTGATATTGGGACTCTAGAAGTTGGGTTTTCTGTTTGGTGAGCATGTGGAGCCTTGGGCGTTGGTAGAACGGTGATTTTTGTGGTGTTCCAAGTTTAGGGAGGAATCGGCCAAGGGATGATTTTAGTTTCTCATAGATAATATATAATGTTTCGTAAAAATGTAGGCTAGATGACCATAGGATAAGCTTGGATTGAAGTTGGATGTTGATAGTAAATGGTTGAATTTTTGATAGAATGAATGTATATGTATGCATCTAATGAGTGTGATGTTGGATTAAGTAGTGAAATGGTGGAATTTGGTGCAAATATTGAATATGTGTGTATATGTGATGAATATAATGTGAAATTGGTAGTGAAGAGAGTGGGTACCTTAGGTGGCTATATGATTGATGAGTAATGAGGTCGTGTTTGATGAGTCATGATGATGTTTGAAATGGTTTTGTTTAGTTTTGGGTTGAATTTGGTTTGGAAAACTTGAGTTTTGAGTTTTTGGTAAAAAATGATTTTTAACCAACTTCGGCGGATCATAACTTGAGCCTCCAATTTTGGATTTAAATGAAGTTTATTTTAAAATAAAGATAATTTCAAGATCTTTAAAACGGTTTAAAGTTTGTGAAAACCAGAGTTTTGTAGAGGAAGTTATGAACGTTGGAAGTTAGCTGTAGAAAACTGGTTTTCATGACTTAGCAACTTTTTGAGAAAAAGGAGTCGCGTATGCGAGCATACACACGCGACGCGACATTCATTCACCGCCTTGATATCTCACGTACACAGACATGGTCTCACGTATGCGGACCTAAAAATTTGGACGCTTGCGTACGCGAGCAGTATACGCGATGCAAGAGTCCCCCTGTTTTGAAATCTCGCGTACGCGAGCCCCCTATTTTGGCCAAAAATGAGATTTTTGAGTATTAAATCAATCCTCAATCTTCTGAGCTCTTGGCTAACTTTTAGAGTACGGTTTGATTGTTAAACTCTAACTTGTTACCATTATTATAATAAATTATGAAGGTCCTAAAAAACTCATTTCTTTATTCATTCAAATCCCTTGACCAAGGCATTGTTTAATTCATTCATTATAATCATAGAGCACGAACTCATTACCATAGTGGATGGATTCCACATTGACTAATCATTAACTCTACAAGTATTTAAAGCATATCCAATATCCATTCAACTAGTACTGTAGGGTGTTAGGTGTCCGGAATCAATGTATAGTAAATATATTGTCAATTACTATGACATATCGCAGGTCAAAGAAAAATTCTAATATTATGTTCATCATGAGAATATCCTATTAACAAATATACGGTAACTATAACCATTAGAAATTCTCAAAGTGAATCAGTTTAATGGTCATATCTCTATATGTACCATTTATATATATATCCGAGTCGCTAATGTCCTAATTTTAGTGATTCTATGATTAAGAACAATTTAAATTAAAAGTACTTTAAAAACATATATCTCATTATTATGATCCCTATCATAATTATTCATTTCTAATTTTAATTAAAGACACTATCATAAATTGTGAAAGCTTATTCTTATAAATAATAATAATAATAATAATAATAATAATAATAATAATAATAATTCATTATAGTATTTTGTTGGACATACATACACACTTATCTCTTCAGTTGGAATATAGTATTTTAAGATATCATTTGGTGGATTACCTTTTTTCTTCCGCTGCGTGTTATGAACACATGATAATCCTTCAATTAGCAAAGTATAATTTAAGCTTAGCAAGAATACGTGGAGAAGGTTACGATGGAACTAGTAATATACAGAGAGAATTTAATGGCTTAAAAAGTTTGATTCTAAAACAAAATGCGTGTACTTTTTATGTTCAGTACTTTGCTCACCAACTTCGATTAACATTTGTGGTTGTTGCAAAGAAATAGGTTGAAATTGCACTGCTTTTTAATTTGCTTATTAGTTTGTGTAATGTTGTTGGAGCTTCTTATAAACGTAAAGACATGCTCCGTGAAAGTAAAATGCAAAAGATAATTATTGCATTACAAAATAGAGATGCTTCTAGTAGACATAACTTAAATCAAGAAACAACATTGAAAAGGACAGGTGATACTCGATGAGGCTCACATTATAGTACAATACTTAGCTTGATTTCTATTTTTTTTCGTGGTAGAAATTCTTGAAGTCACTGAAGAAGATGGAAATAATCCGGAATATAAGAGTTGAAGTATGCCAATTATTAAATCATATTCAATATAATCCAGAACAAAAGGGTTGAAGTATGTCAATTATTGAATCATATACATCCTTTTGAATTTGTATTCAATTTACATTTGATGAAAAATATATCAGGGGTTACTAATGAGTTATTTCAAGCTCTAGAAAAAAGTAACAACACAATATAAATGCTATGATATTGGTCAAAATATCCAAGTGGTTTGTATTCTTTTTCTCAATGAAGTTTCACTGTTTTGTGATAGTCACAATATTCATGTTCCAAATATGAATGACGTATTTGTAACACAAGAAAGATCAAGGCGCATAATCCAAAAGGTCTCAAACTTGCATTATTTTCAAGTTAAATCATTTTATCAAGTGGTTGATAAACAACTTCAAGAGCTTAATAATTATTTTACAGAGGTAAATACCGAATTACTTCTTTGTACAGTTTGCTTGAATTCAAGTGACTCATTTTTTGTATTTGATAAGAAGAAGTTGATTCATTTAGCTGAATTTTATCCACATAAATTCTTTTCTACTCAATTTTTGGCACTTGATAGTCAACTTGAGAATTTTATATTGGATATGCGTGTTGATGATCAATTCTCAAATATAAATAGAATTAGTGGATTATCTCAAAAATTAATTGAGACAAAAAAAAGTATATTATTTCTCCATTGGTGTTTCTCCTATTGAAATTAGTTTTGATTCTACCTGTAGTAATGACATCAGTTGAAAGAACATTTTCTGCTACGAATATCATAAAAAGTCAACTTCGTAATTTGAGATAACTGGTTGAATAATTGTTTGGTTACATATATAAAAAGAGAGATATTTAATCAAGTTGATAACGAAACAATTATTCAACATTTTCAAAATATGAAAACAAGAAGAGAAGCACTTTTAAGATTTGAAAAGAAGAAAATCAGTGACTAATGTAATTTTTTTTTATATTCGAATAACAAATGCGCACTTTTTTTTTTATTTTGGATTAATATATCTTTTGATAGTAATGTGTATTATTTTTTTCAACATAAATTTTTTAGGTCACTATACATATATACCCTATATAATAAATATTGTTTTGATACCAATATTTTTTTACTAACTAAACACGGGTTCTCTTTTTGTTAATTGAAAAATAATTTAAATATAAAATTAATTAATAATAATCGTATTTTTATATGGATATTAAGATTTTAGCGTATGAATAGTATTTTTGAAAAAGAGTATATGATTAAATTTATCTGTAAATGATCACCCGTTTTTTAAATTGGTCCCTAAAAGATTTTTTAATAAATTCGTTTTTTAAAGATTTAAGTTAATCACGTTAATCTTTCTATCACTTCTTTTGTTGACGGTATCAAAAATTGCTGATGTGGATCGTTAAGTGATCACGTTCCACATCAAATAGTCCTAATTTGCTATTAACATAATAAGTTTATGAAGTTAGATCAAATCAAAACCTAATTAAAGAAAAATCTTGAGGCTTTAGAATTTGATTTGATCTAATTTCATAAACTTATCATGTTAGTCGTCAATTAGGACTATTAAGTGAATGTTATAGTGTTACTTAACGTGCCACATCAGCAAATTTTGATGCCATTAGGATTAACATGACTAACTTAAAATATTTGAAAGATGAATTTAATTAAAAAAATCTTTTAAAGACCAATTTAAATAACAAGTAATCTTTTAGAAACTAATTTGATTATATACATATATTATACCTAAAAAAACAAAACATAAGAAGGAAAGAAATAACATACGAACTATGAAAAATTTGAAAAGAATAAATACGTAAATTAAAATAAAAATTAGAAAAATAAAAACCAAACAATAAAGCATTGAAGGAAATAAATACAAATAAAAAAATAACATTATTAGAAGGAAGAGCAACAATTTAATGTATTATATATATATATAACATTATTCGAAGGAAGAGCAACAATTTAATGTATTATATATATATATATATATATAAAATAAAAAATATACATTGTCTTATTTAATTTAGAGCAAACTTTTATGAAAATAAATACATAAAATAAGAAAATAATAATAATAATAATAATAATAATAATAATAATTTACTATAATCTTAATTTTTTAATATAATTAATTTTAATAAAATAATAAATTAATTAAATATAAACATGCCAAATCATATAATCAAATATTGAATTTATACAATTATATATATGGTCATAATGTATTAAAGTAATAACTTATCAAATCAAATTAAAGCATATATGGTCGTAATGTATTAAAGTAATACAATAAGAATGTAATAATTAATGACAACATTTATCTTGTCAGTTTTATTGGTAGCTTTATTATATATTTTGTAAATTAATCAAATCATTAATTGATATAAATTATAATAAATTATGTAATATTTTAATATTTAATAAAAATAATTAATTGATATCATTAATTAGTTATAATTGATTTAATTTAAGGGTAAAAACCAAAAATAAGTCAAGGGAAAAAATAATTTACGTGAATAAGCCAAAATAAAAATTGCTTCATGAATCCATTAATGCACGTTTATATGTAGTTCGAACCAACTTGGTTCGAACTCCATTTTTACATAATTCGATCCAGCTTGGTTCGAATTATACACAAACGCATGCACACACGTAATTCGAACCAGCTTGGTTCGAATTACACACAAACACACGCACACACTAATTCGAACTAGCTTGGTTCGAATTACACACACAATAATTCATGGTATAATTCAAATTATGCTGTTAAAAAATTAATAATTTATTAAAAAAATTTATTAAAAAAATTATTAAAAAAATTAATAATTTAAAAATTAAAAATATATATATTTTATTTCATACGTTAAAAAAAAGCTAACAAAATATTTAATTACGAGACTTTTTTAAAATATTAATGAGCTATCAATTCGAATTCCATACAATACTTTTCTGTCCATTTTTAATAGTTCATGAATATTTTTTAATAAATTTTTTAAATTATACTACAAAAAATATTTTATCCTATGCAAAATAATTTAAAAAAAATTGCTTAATAAATGTTAGGAGTACTATAAAAATTTGTAATGTTATAATAACTTAGGTAAATACATGCATGTACTCAAATTTTAAATAAAATATTCTACATAGTCAATAATAATTTAGAAATGAAAGAAAATATTTTATTCTATACAAAATAATTAAAAAATATATTTTATTCTATACAAAATAATTTTAAAAAATAGCTTAAAAGATGTTATGAATACTATAAAAGTTTGTAATATTCTAGTGATTTAGGTAAATACATGATAAAAATATTTTTTCTTTAATTTCTAAATTATTAGTGACTATGTGGAGTATTTCTTTAATGTCCTAAGTCACTAGGACATTGCAAATTTTTATAGTACTTCTAACATCTTTTAAGCCATTTTTTAAATTATTTTGTATAGAATAAAATATTTTTTTATGGTATAATTTAAATAAATTTATTAAAAAATATTCATGAGCTATCAAAAATGGGCAGAAGAGTATTGTATAGAATTCGAATTGCTCACCATATAATTTGAATCAGAGTAATTTAAAAAAATATTTTTTAATAAATTTATTTAAATTATACCACAAAAAAATATTTTATTCTATGCAAAATAATTTAAAAAATGGCTTAAAAGATGTTAGAAGTACTATAAAAATTTGCAATGTCCTAGTGACTTAGGACATTAAAGAAATACTCCACATAGTCACTAATAATTTAGAAATTAAAGAAAAAATATTTTTATCATGTATTTACCTAAATCACTAGAATATTACAAACTTTTATAGTACTCATAACATCTTTTAAGTCATTTTTTAAAATTATTTTGTATAGAATAAAATATATTTTTTAATTATTTTGTATGGAATAAAATATTTTCTTTCATTTCTAAATTATTATTGACTATGTAGAATATTTTATTTAAAATTTGAGTACATGCATGTACTTACCTAAGTTATTATAACATTACAAATTTTTATAGTACTCCTAACATTTTTTAAGCAATTTTTTTTAAATTGTTTTGCATAGGATAAAATATTTTTTGTAGTATAATTTAAAAAAAATTTATTAAAAAATTTATTAAAAAATATTCATGAACTATTAAAAATGGATAGAAAAGTATTGTATGGAATTCGAATTGATAGCTCATTAATATTTTAAAGAAGTCTCGTAATTAAATATTTTGTTAGCTTTTTTTTTAACGTATGAAATAAAATATATATATTTTTAATTTTTAAATTATTAATTTTTTAATAATTTTTTTAATAAATTTTTTAATAAATTTTTTTTAATAAATTATTAATTTTGTTAACAGTATAATTCGAATTATACCATGAATTATTGTGTGTGTAATTCGAACCAAGCTAGTTCGAATTAGTGTGTGCATGTGTTTGTGTGTAATTCCAACAAAGCTGGTTCGAATTATGTGTGTGCATGTATTTGTGTATAATTCGAACCAAGCTGGTTCGAATTATGTAGAAATGGAGTTCGAATCAGGCTGGTTCGAACTACATATATATGTGCATTGGTGGATTCATGAAGCAGTTTTCGTTTTGGCTTATTCACGTAAATTATTTTCTCCCTTGGCTTATTTCTGTTTTTTATCCTTAATTTAATGAATAAAAAAATAAATTAATAAACACTTTTAAAGGCATGTTACATTTTTTTTTACTAAAAATAGGGAGATCCGAACTTATGATCTCTTAAATGAATATGAAAAGATTATGTCATTTGAACTATAACTCATTGACAAAAACATGCTACTTTAATTCTATTATTAGTGTATTATTGTATGTCTTTTGCTATGCACGAAAAATATCTATTTTTTATATTTATATATGAAATATGCTTCTAAAATGAATTATTCATAAATATATTTACATGGTATAAAATAACTTTATATATATATATATATACACTAATACCAAATAATTTATAAAATAAAGAAATTCACAAAGTACTTATATTTAATAAAAAAAAAGTATAGTATGCAATAAATAAATAACTTAATGTCTATAAAATAATGAACTAAAATATTTTAAAGTGAATTTTATATATATTCACTAAATATTGCCAAATGAATAATAATAATAATAATAATAATAATAATAATAATAATAATAATAATAATAATAATAATATTTATTTGATTAGTAAAAATAATAATATATTACTAAAAATATCAACAAATAATTCTCAAACTATTTAGATAAATTTAATAATACACAGGAACAAAAAAATTTGTATTCAAAACATTGTACAAAAAAAAATAAAAAATTATTAAGAAGACATATATAATATTCAAAGGAATATAAGAAAGAATTAAAATAATTATTAAAAAGATATAATATACAATATTATAATTATTGATAAATTTTATCATAATTAATTATTAAATATTAATAAATTTAATTATTTAATACATAATATTTTTCAAAGAGGTAAATTCTGAGTCGGTATCCAAAAAATTTTGTTATTAACAAAATATTACCTAACTTTTGTTATTGACAAAATAGTCCTTAAATGATTTTAAAATTTGACAAGCGTGTCCCTAAGCTCGCCGGAGCACATTTCCGACGAGAAGGATGTTGAGGTGGCCACCGAAAAATTTAAGGTGGAATTTTTAATTGATTAATTAACCAGTCCAACTTGAAAAATCTAAAATCCCCCTTTCTGAACCCTAATCCCCCTCCCTTCCCTCTCTGAACCCTAACCTCCGCCCTCTCCAATGCACTCTCTCACTCATGAGTTACTATAAACCTGGAAATGCTCCTAAATTCTAATCTAGAAAAAGATCCTCCCTCCCCATCACACTCTCATTTTTCAATCATGAATTATTCCAAATTTGCAGATTAATTTATAATTCAAAAAAATTAATAACAATAAAGCTCAAAAAAATGCAAACAGATTCATATACAATAATTAAAATAAAATAAAATAAAATAAAGCTCAACACAAACACCACAGAAGCAAGAGGCAGATTTAGACCAAGCCAGAAGAATAAGAGATAGAAGAGGTACGACACGGCGGAGCCAAGATGGAACACAGGCATAGGAGGTAAGGCAGCGAGCAGAGGTGATAGAAACGAGGCCGATGAGTGAGACGCTGCTGTTATGTGTGTCTGTTCTTATGCTTGACCACAAGGAGGGAAGCGAGCCACCGCGAAGCACATACCTACGAGGTGACATTGAGGAGACAACAATGAAGGTGAAGGGACGACAGAGGGTGGGTTTAGGCAAGGCGATAGCGGTGAAGGCACATGAACGATGCGACGCTGACGGAGGAGACAGACGACATAGGAGTTGGCAGACGCAGAAGACCCGGCGACGAGATGGCGACCGTGCAGTGTTGGTGACAACGGCTCTGTGAGACTGAGAAAGTTCAACTTTACTGTCGTTTTGTGGAGAGTGCGTTGGGAAGGGGGGATTAGGTTCAAAGGGGGAAGGGAGGGAGATTAGGGTTCAAAAGGGGGATTAGGGGGATTAAGGGGATTGGGAGGATTAGATTATGGATAATTAATTAATTAAAATTTTCACTTTGCATTTTCTCGTGGCCACCTCAATATCCTTCTCATTGGAAATGTGTTTTGGTGAGTTTAGGGACACGCTTGTCAAATTTTAAAATCATTTAAGGACTATTTTGTCAATAACAAAAGTCAAGTACTATTTTGTCAACGCTAAAATCTTTCGGATACCAATTTAGTATTTACCTCTTTTTAAAAAATACCATCAATATGTAAATTGGTACCAAAATGCACCACGTGAATATACTTCACTCTAAACTTATACTCATAAATAGTAAAATAAAACACTATATGTAATATTCACAAAAATATAAGAAAAATTGTGATAATTTTTAAAGGATATAAAATAAAATATTAGAATTATTGATTTACGAAAATATAAAGAAGAATAATAATAATTACTAAAAAAATATGAAATAAAATATTAAAATTATTAACAAATCTTAATATAATTAATTATTAAATATTAATTAACGTATAATTGATTACATAATATTTTCTTAAAAAATTGTTGAGAAGAAAGTAGTATCCAAACTGGCACCACATACGCCACTTTACAATGCTTTGCATCATAATATAATATATTGTTAAATTAACAATAATTGATTATTAATGATTGATCCACTAAAATATAGAGAAAGAATCATAATAATAATTACTAAAAAGATATAAAATAGAATATTAGAATTATTGACAAATCTCAACATAAATAATTATTAAATATTAATTTGTGTAAGATTGATTACATAATTTTTTTTTAAAAAAAATTAAAAAGAAAAACGTATGTAAATTAATACTAGAATGTGTCATATGAGCATCTTTGATACTATAATGTAATCTGTTGTAAATGATAATGATATAACGATGATATAATAAATAATAGATATAATTGGTAAATAGATAGTTATTTTATGGGGTATTCCAATTTTTATTAATATCTCTTGAATATAAAATCTCCATTCTTAAACAACCATTGTTTAAACTTGTCATTTTAGGCAAAAATATATTTAGCAAATTTCCAAATATATTTGTTTGCATAAATATTTATTGCAATTATTATATTACTATTATAGTATTATTAAAACCTAGACTATACAAAAAATAATATGTGTTCATATTTGGCTTTATATTTTATATGTCCAATTTATTTCGTGTTCAACATGTAGGCTATATTTGAAATTGAACTTACCAAGATTGGTCCGAAATCCTTACTTGATCCAAATTAGAGAGTAAGTTAAAAGCTTTCCTCCTCCCTACTACTTTGGTAACCACTTCTAAGTGGTAACCACCTTGAACATAGGGAGATTTTTCACATTAAAAGAGAAGTAATCATCCATGATCTTTAGGAATCATCTTAAAAAAAATTAAGTCTAACATTTTTACTTTATAAATACACCTATCATATAGGTATTTTTTTCAATTCAATCTCATTGAAGCCTTCTAAAAACTCCTGCTAAATTAGGTATCGGAGTCCCCTGTAGGTACTTCTCCATAACCATTTAGGTGAGGACATCGAACCAACCACCGTACCAACACTCAAGTCGAAACTCAAACTAAAATCCATTTGGACCTCACATCTAAGCCTAAATTCACCCTAGTTTAGGTGACATCTCGAAACATTGGCGCTGTTATCGAGGACCGAACCATGTCACTTGTCTTAATGGCTAACACTGACAGACACGATAGCAAAATGGTCTCATACTTTGGTTCCCACATCAGAAGCCACGACCGGGATCGCCATTCTCCATCCATACCACCTTTACCTCCTCCCTATTTCCACCAGTAATCAACAACCCTCTCCCCAACCTCACTAAATCTCTCCTCAACCTCATTAAAATAACTCACAACCTCAAAACTCCCACATGCTCAACTGAAACATTTATATTTCCCCACAATAAAGGGAAAGGATTCAAAATTTTGGGACCGATATACAATCATTTGGGACGACTTGAGTAACTGGAATCCGAATTTGGTCGACAGAAGGATGCCGAGCATCAACTCAAAAAAGAGATGCAGTGGCAAAAGGAGACTGACTAGAAGATTAAAAGAATGGAGATGGAGCTAAAGTAGAAAAGTAGTTAGGAGGCATACGGTGATTCTAATTACTACTATGGTGGAGAGGACCCATTTTTGGAGGCCATCTTGCGGGAAGAAGTTCTCGAAAATGGCTATGTATGATGGAACTACTGATCTGAGAAATCATTTTAGCAACATCAGAAGTTAGATGTACCTTGGGGGAGCATCTAATGCAACTCGGTGTGAAGCTTTTCTGACCACCCTTACCAAAGCAACCCTTAAGTGGTTTGATGGGTTTCCTTCCAGTTCAATCGCGTGTTTCAATGATCTAGCTTGTAGATTTTTTACCCATTTTTTGATTTAGAAAAATAAAGTCAAATACACTTCAAATTTACTTGGAGTAAAACAAGAAATCAGAGAGTCACTACAAATCTACATGAAAAGGTAAAATAAGGCTTGCTTGGAAGTTCAACACTTACCTACAAAGGCAATCATCATAGGTTCGATAAATGGCTTAAGGGATGGACCATTCTCCCAGTCCATCTCCAAACAACATCCGACCTCGATGGCTAATGTACAAATCAAAACTAAGAAGTAAATCAACATGGAAGAAATTACACAGCTCAGAAAATCACTCCTATGTCGGGATATTAAAAAAGCTCGTGAGGGCAACAAGGAGAAACATAAAAGGAAATGAGAAGAGGAATCTTCTGGTAGAAAAATGTATCACTCTTACACTCCTCTTAGTGTTTCATTGGTGGAAGTCTACATGGATATCTACAATGTGGAGAAGCTACCACTATCTTGGCCCATCAAAGGTAAGAAAGGGGAAAGCAAGACAGAATACTGCGAGAATAACCACATCTATGATCGTCACACTAACGACTGTTATGATCTCAAAAACGGGATAGAAAAGTTATTACATGATGGTCGATTGGATAAATATATCACTTTCTCTAGGTCAAATCAGAGGAGGAGGTGGGATGCGAGAGATGAAAGAAGCTCTTGAGACAAAGACAGGAGTGAAGAAAGGGAAAAGACCCCAGAGAGACATATAAATGTCATTGCCAGAGGATTTATGGCAGGAAAAACCTCCAAGTCTTCCAAGAAAAGACACCTGAACGGAA
This sequence comes from Arachis hypogaea, assembly GCF_003086295.3. Lineage (NCBI taxonomy): Eukaryota > Viridiplantae > Streptophyta > Magnoliopsida > Fabales > Fabaceae > Arachis > Arachis hypogaea. The sequence continues at coordinate 122,530,719 of NC_092046.1, forward strand.
TATATCAGAAGAAAGTCGAGAATTCGACATTCCTGAGATTGTCTTCCCTAAGAAAGATGCAAAGAGAGTTATACCAGGAATTTGACATTCTCGAGATTGTCTTCACCAGGGAAGATGCAGAGGGAGTTATACCAGGACATGACAACCCGATTATAATCACCATGGTATTAGAAAATACCAACCTACATCGAGCCATGATCGACCAAGGAAGCTCAGAAAACAACCTATTTAAGCTGGCTTTCGAAAAGCTAGGTCTAAAAATCAAAGACCTAAGAGCCTACCAAGATACCTTGTTCAGACTAGGAGAAAACCTAATTCAACCAATAAGATATATCAGCCTTTATTCCATATTCAGAAAAGGACCAAGAAGTATCACCTTAAAGGTGGATTATGTGGTTCTTGATACACCAACAACATATAATGCCCTGATAAAGCACGCTTGGTACACGAAATTGTGATCTCAACGGCTCCAAAAATTTGGTAGGCATGTTCATAATCTCAACTCTTTTTCACAACTCCACACAACTAACCAGCAAGTGCACTGGGTCATCCAAGTAATAAACTTACGTGAGTAAGGGTCGATCTCACGGAGAATGTCGGCTTGAAGCAAGCTATGGTCATCTTGTAAATCTCAGTCAGGCAGATTCAAATGGTTATGAGGTTTTAATAATTAAAATATAGATAAAATATAAAATAAGATAGAAATACTTATATAATTCATTGGTGAGAATTTCAGATAAGCGTATGAAGATGCTTGTTGCTTCTGAATCTCTGCTTTCCTACTGTCTTCATTCAATCATTCATACTCCTTTCCATGGCAAGCTGTATGTTGGGGGATCACCATTGTCAATGGCTACCGTCCGTCCTTTCAGTAAAAATGGTCCAAATGTGTTGTCACCGCACGGCTAATCATCTGTCGGTTCTCACTCATGTTGGAATAGGATCCATTGATCCTTTTGCGTCTGTCACTATGCCCAACACTCGCGAGTTTAAAGCTCGTCACAGTCATCCCATCCCAGATCCTACTCGAAATACCACAGACAAGGTTTAGACTTTCTGGATCTCAAGAATGCTGCCAATTGATTCTATCTTATACCATGAAGACTCTGATCGTGAACCAGGAGGCTAAGAGATATGCATTCAAGCTTGTTTTCATGTAGAACGGAAGTGGTTGTCAGGCATGCGTTCATAGGTGAGAATGGTGATGAGTGTCACATAATCATCACATTCATCATGTTCTTGGGTGCGAATGAATATCTTGGAATAAGAATAAGCTTGAATTGAATAGAAAAACAATAGTACTTTGCATTAATTCATGAGGAACAGCAGAGCTCCACACCTTAATCTATGGGGTGTAGAAACTCCACCGTTGAAAATACATAAGTGATGAAGGTCCAGGCATGGCCGTGAGGCCAGCCTCCAAAACGTGTACAATGGTCTGAGAGTCTAAGAACTAAACGTCCAAAGATGGTCAAAAGATGTGAAATAAATTACTAAAAGTAGTTTTTATACTAAACTAATCACTAGGGTTTACAGAAAATGAGTAACTAAGTGCAGATAATGTAGAAATCCACTTCCGGGGACCACTTGGTATGTGCTTGGGCTGAGCATTGAAGCTTTCAGCCTGTTTGTGGCGTTTAACTCTGGTTTGTAACCTGTTTCTGGCATTTAACTTCAGAATAGGGCAGGAAGTTGGCATTTGAACGCCAGTTTGCGTCGTCAAAACTCGAGCAAAGTATAGACTATTTGTATTTCTGGAAAGTTCAGGATGTCTACTTTCCAACACAATTGAGAGCGCACCAATTGGGTTTCTATAGCTCCAGAAAATCCACTTTGAGTGCAAGGAGGTCAGAATCCAACAGCATATGCAGTCCTTTTTCAGCCTCTGAATCAGATTTTTGCTCAGGTCCCTCAATTTCAGCCAGAAAATACCTGAAATCACAGAAAAACACACAAACTCATAGTAAAGTCCAGAAATGTGAATTTTGCTTGAAAACTAATAAAAATATACTAAAAACTAACTAAATTATACTAAAAACTACCTAAAAACAATGCCAAAAAGCGTATATATTATCCGCTCATCAACGCTTAACCAAATTTTTGCTATAGTTTCAACCTCTCATTTGTGCATGAAGTTTCCAACTAAAATGGGATGGTTATTGTAAAGGGTGATCAAGCGTTAGGTCAAAGATGTTATAATGAAAGCTTAAATCTCAGGGACAAAAGTCAGAGGACAAGTGACTATCCTTGAGCTCGGGCGACCTAAGAAAAAAAAATAACTTTGACCAAACCAGAAGAAAAACTAAAGGAAGTCAAAGTCGGGGATCAACTAGAAAAGACAACCCAGATAAAAGAAAACATGAAGAAAGGGCTGAAAGAGGAACTCATTTAACTCCTGTGAGACAACGCCAATTTTTTTGTATGGAAAACCTCTTATATGTTAGGTATCAAACTTGAACTTATGATTAACAAACTGGTAGTATTTCCAAGATCCATGCCTATCCAACAAAGAAGAAAGAAGCTAAGTGAGGAGCGAGCACAAGTTGTCGAGGAACAAGTGTAAACCCTGTTAGAAGCCAGGTTCATCAGAGAGGTCAAGTACCCGATATGGTTGGCTAATGTCATTTTAGTCAAAAAATAAAATGGTAAATGGAGAATATGCATAGATTATACGGACTTCAATAAAACATACCCCAAGGATCTTACCCCCTCCTGAGTATGGATGCTCTAGTGGATTCAGCATTTGGATATAAATATCTGACCTTCATAGATGCTTACTCGAGATACAATTGAATCCCGATGTACGGCCCTGATAAGAAGAAGACATCCTTCATCACCCCCAAGTCAAAATATTGTTATGTGGTTATGCCTTTAGGATTGACGAATGCATGAGCCACTTATTAGCATTTGATGAGTATGATTTTTCAACCTCTCTTAGGGAACCTTATGGAAGTATATGTAAATGATATGCTGGTAAAGACAAAGCAAGCTTCCTTGTTAACATTCGATCTCAAGAAAGTATTCTCCACCATAAGAAAGCACAAGATGAGATTAAATCCTATTAAGTGTGCATTTGCAGTGGAAGCAAAAAAAATTCTCGGGTTCATGCTAACATAGAGAGGAATAGAATCAAACCAAGAAAAATATGTGGGATCCTCAACATGAAGAGTCTGATGTCAATCACTGAAGTTCAACAACTCAATGGGCGACTCATGACATTGTCAAGATTCCTTGTATGATTGATACTAAAAGAAATACCCCTATTCTCGATGTTAAAAAAAGACATCGACTTCGTATGGATGGAGGATTGTGAGAAGGCTTTCCAGCAATTCAAGGAATACTTGGCGCGACCTCCGATCCTCTTGAAGCCTAAGGAAGGGAAAGAGCTAATCCTTTACTCAGCTATTACAAAGAAAGCAATAGCATCAGCTTTGATAAGAAAAGATGAAGAAAGGCAACCTCCAGTGTACTTCACGAGCAAAGTACTTCAGGGGTTCGAATTAAACTATCAGAAGATAAAAAAAAATTGCATATGCTCTCATACTTTCTTCTAGACCGCTCCAACCTTACTTCCAAGTCTACATTGTCTGAGTCTGCACCATCCATCTAATGAAGAGCATATTGTAGAAAACCAACCTCACATGAAGAATATTACAATGGGCTACAAAGCTATCCGAGTTTGATCTAAGGTACAAAGCTTGGACTGCATTAAATCCCAATGCTTAACCGACTTCCTAGCAGAATATGCAGGTGAATACAAGTTAGAAGACTCAAGCTGGCATATATATGTCGACGGATCTTATTATTGGTAGTGGAGCAGAAGTCATCCTAAAAAACTTGGGAGGCACAAGGTTAGAATTATCACTCAAATTCGACTTTCAAGCTTCCAATAATTAGGTAAAATATGAAGTCGTGTTGGTTGGATTCCAACTTGCAATAGAAGTAAGAGCTAAAAAGGGGGTAATCCACAGTGACTCCCAAGTCGTTACCTTGCAAATTAATGGGAGCTATCAAGCCAAGGATTCTTCCATGAAGAAGTATCTTGAGATAACCATCAAACTAATATCTGAATTTCAGGAGGTGAAAGTCTGACACATATCTTGGGATGACAACAATAGAGCAGACGCCCTATCAAAGTTGCCAAGCACCAAACCTGGGGCAGCTACAGAAGCCTGAGACAGGAGATGCTTCAAGAACCATCAATCTCGAAAATAGAGGTCAACTCGGAAGTACTCGTAGTCGTGGGGCACGACCTGGGATGGATGACATCATACATCGATTTTCTTAATTTTGATATAGTTCCAAGTGATCCGAAAGAACTAGGAGGCTCATCAGAAAAGTGCTACACTCTACATGCCCAGCTCACTTCGTGTCCAACATACATGCTACATTCGAAATTAAGCCTGCCAAGATTGGCCCAATAACCCTAAAATTGCTACAAAAAACCTAGCTTAGATATGAGTCTCTGAAACTTTTATCCGATCTGATTTGGGGAGCAAATTAAGTGCTCCCCCTACTTTGGTTACCACATCTAAGTGGTAACCACCCTGAACATGGGGATGATATCCCACATTATAAAGGAAATAACCACTCATGATCTCTAAGAGTCATTTCCAAGAAATGACTAAGTCTAATACTTTTATTCTATAAATACTCTATCAAACAAGCATTTTTTTATAATCTAATCTCATTGAAACATACTAAAAACTCTTGTTAATTTAGGCATCGGAGTTTTATGCAAATATTTTCACCATCGTCTAGGTCAGGATGAAACACGCGAATAAGAAAAAGGAACATGAAGAAAAAGGAGGAGAAACATAAACAAGAAAGAGAAGGAGGAGGAAGAGGAGGACGAACGCAGAATATAAATATTGAAAAAAAAACGACATAATTTTAGGTACACATTATGTAAATGAGTTTTGTTAGGTTAAAATTAATTTGTATGAATTTATTTACCAAAAAAATTTATATGTATAACGAAACTGTAATTTTTAATTATATACTATAATATATCAAAAATAAAAATAAATAGAGTTAAATTAGGTCTAAATTCACACTCAATGTTATTCGCAACTTAATCTGTTCAGCTTTTAACCTGGAGCACTATAAATTAGATTGCCAACCCTATAAATAAGATTGGATTGAATTGGATTGAATACCCCAGATAAGGTTAGTATTGCCTCTTATGTCATAAACAAAAGAAGGAAACATATATCCATACATTTATATGTTCTTTCTTAGTGGAGAAGCATTGTGTGCACCCTAAATTGGATCGAAAATCCTTTGGCTTTATATTTTTTGTTTGCATTGTACACTGCATTTCTTTGGCTTTATCTGAATCCCCGGGGGTTTGTAAAATACATTTTTTGATGATCGGTTTGTAAAATACTTTAAAATGATGTAAATATATTTTTAAAATTTAAAAAGTATCCCCGTTTAATATTTTAATATATTTTATATTTTAATATATTTTAAAAATTAACTTATTTTTAAATAAAAATAAAAAATATTATTTAAATATTAAAATTAATATATAATTATATATAAATATATATAATTTAATTTATTTTTAATATATATTTTTTTATTTTTTTAATATATATTTTATATCAATAATTAATTTTAATATTATAATATGGTTGAATAAAAAAAATCCTGGAAAAACATACCTACAAGAGAAAAAGGAACTGCAGTAGTGCAGTGTACATTAGTAGTAAGTAGTACCTGATATAACAAGGTTACGTTCACGCGGAGACACTGAAACACTTTGCATTCAACAGAAAACAACAATGTCCAACCCAGCTAGCTTCTGGACACAGGCTAACGCTCTTCTCCGCAAGAACTTAACTTACCAGGTTACCTACCTTCCAATTCCAACCATCTCATCTTCTTCTTTTCTTGCTTCGTTAATTCTTCCTCACTTTCTTACAGAAACGCGATGTCAAGACCAACGTGAGGCTGGTGCTGTTCCCGGTGATCCTCGTCGTACTGCTCTACGCGCTCCAAACGGCGGTCGACATCGTGCAGAGAGCGTCGCTTCAAGACGAGGAGAAGACGAAGGCCGCCGCCTGCAAAGGCTGCGTCTGCGTTCACGACATCGGGCCCCATGCCAAGTGCCCGGATTCAGAGAAGGTGTGTGGGCCCCGATTCTTGGGCCAAGAGGATGCCAAGAAGTGTCCCGTACCCTACCCACCGGAGTGGCCTCCCCTTTTGCAACTTGACGTCGGCGACGGATTCTTCAGCAATGATGCCGCCCGCAATGTCACCATGCTCTTCACTGGCACTGACCAATTTTTTGGAGAAAGTAAGTTTTTTTTATGGTCAATTCTTTGGTGGCTTCTATTTTGGTGTGGAAATTCTAAAATTTATATTTTAAAGTAAATATTAAATATTTAAAAATTATTTATTTTTATATTTTTTAAATTACATATCAATTTTTAATTTTTTTAATAAATTAGACACTAAATTTTAGTCACTGAAATAATTAATATTTTTTATATGTTCTAAAAATTTATTTTATTGTTAAAACTTTTATATTAACCATCTTTTTGGATAGTTTTGAGTCCATGGAGAGTTAAAATCAAAGGGTGAGGTGCACGAAATCAGTTCATTGGGTTTGAATTTCACCGACTTATGAAAAAATTTTACAGTTACAAGTTAGTTATTTAGAAGAGATACACAAATAATTTTGTCTAAAATTTCTTTTTCTTGACTGAAAAAAAATGACACTTCATATGTTCTTATAATTTTGTTGAAAAATATTAGTTTTTAGTTTCTTTAAATGCTTTTAAGAGGAATCTTTAAGAGAAATCATTTTTCTTTTTGGTTCAATCAGATAGAAAATTTAATTTATGGAATCACTTTTATTTTTTTTCATAGTATATAATTATATATTTTGCACATGCAATCTGATGTAAATTCAAGTTTAAGTTTAAGTCGCTGGTTTTGTATTTATCATGAATTCAGTTATCACAAAAGTTAAGCTTTTAGATGAAGCACGACTGCACGAGTGTATGATGAATAATTCTAAAAGAATGCCATGCAGAAAAGAATAGACGTCACCTGAAATGGAGTGATATGTTGTGGAAACTACATTTTGAGAAAAATGTAGTTGATTAACCTTTTTTATTTTGTTTATTTTCTCTTTCAAATTTATTTGTGCAGGTTTATTTGGAACTATGTTCCCAACTGAGTTGAGTATAAATGAGTCTGATATCATGGCTAGTTTGGCATCAGTTGTTCTGGTGAGTCAATATTATTTACTGCTTCTTCCGTTTGTCTTCTGTTTCAAAACCTGTTGTTGGTGTAACCATCAGAAACTGTGCAGGGAACTGAATTTGGGTTGGATTCAACCCTTTTTGTGGACCCTGCGTTAAGTATTAACTCTTATATCCTTTATCGTCTACAACAAGATCAGTGTAAGGTGAACTCTAGTTTCTCCTTTAACTTCAACGAGGGAGACTCCAAAATGATCCGAGGTATTGAACTACAGAACATGACGTGTTTCTTGTGATAATGACATTTTTGTAGACATGATAATGACATTATTTGAGCATGTTGCATTGAAAACTTTGATGAACACTCTCTTTTCTGACTCTGTTAGATATGCATGGCTTGAATCAGATGCCTTGAGCTTTTATCACTAATTAAAAGTTTAATTTCTTTAGATGTTAAGGTGAATTGTACTCAGGCTTTTACCTTATGGCGCAAGACTTTTTCTGATATATGGGATGAGCTACAAGTTGAAGATTGTGATGATGATACAACAGGTTACACGTTATACAAGAATCCTATTAGTGGAGGTACTTAGTATACCATTATGTTTAAATTTATTTAATCTGTGGAAAACCATACTAATTTAATGTTGTTTTTGCAGCTTTTGACTTTCTAAATTCGAATAAGAATATTTTTAATGTTAGCTTTTTAATTTACAAACATGACAATAGAGATAAGATCAACTTGAGCCGCACTCCTCGTTCTGTAAATATGGTATGTGTCTAAATCTTGTTATTGCTTGTCTCTCATTGTTTTCTTTGGACATCATATCCCGTTTTCTAATAATAATGTATATGACATAATGTAGCAGAAAAATCTTTCCAACATTTTGTTTTATCTAGCAAAGTAAACACTAGAGTTCAAACACGTACTTCATTTATTGGTACTCTAGTAGATTTGAACAACAGAAACTTGCTTTAGTCATTACCATTTGAAAACTAACTGCATCAGTAAATTTTACAAAGTTGGTATAGAAATAGCAATTCCTCTATACATATATTATTAGCAATTTTGTGTTGGTAACATATTTCAATAGGGACTGACTTCTAGTATATCTATGCATGCATGCAGATATCAAATGCCTTCTTGAAGTTTTTGCTGGGAAATGGTACCAAGATGTTATTTGACTTTATAGAGGAAATGCCAAAACCTGCATCCTCAGACACAACAATGATTGATATAACTTCTCTCCTGGGTGGTTTGTTCTATACATGGGTCATCCTTCAACTGTTTCCTGTAAGAGCAGAAATATCTGAACAAATTGATCAACTATGAATATAATCAATTTGTTTGTATCTATGAAACAGTAGTTAACAGAAATGAGTGAGTTGTGTTGCCATTATGTTGAAAAAATGTTTTTCTTTTAACTAGTTTTGATTTTTTGAAATATGCCTCACATTCCTACTTATCCCTATGTTGTGTTTTTTCTGCCTTCTTCTTTTTAATGTTTCTTGCACACTGAACAATATATAATGTGAACACAATAGAATTTATTTTGTTGTATATTTAGCTGTTCAACAGGAATAAACTTTTTTTTCTCTAAAATTTTTTATGCAGGTTATTCTGATATCGTTGGTGTATGAGAAGCAGCACAAAATAAGAATGATGATGAAAATGCATGGTCTTGGAGATGGACCATACTGGTTGATTTCCTATGCTTATTTTCTTGCCATTTCCATGGCCTACATGCTGTGCTTTGTGTTAATGGGTTCATTCTTTGGTATGAATACAACCATTTGAACTGTATAGCATTGTTGGTGTTTTCCAATTCTCTTTAATACTGACGATATTTAATTTTCCTTTTCAGGATTCCATTTCTTCAGAGAGAATAACTATGGAATCCAGTTTGTGTTTTATTTTATCTATGTAAACTTACAAATTGCCTCCGCATTTCTGGTGGCTGCCCTGTTTTCGAATGTTAAGCCTGCTACAGGTTTGATCAAATTCGTTTCTGAAATTGTAAAGTCTATAATTACTTATACATGCTTTCAAAATTTAATTTCTTTTATTCATATCTGATTAATGGCCTGTGTTTTTCATAATTGCAGTTACAGCATATATAGTTGTCTTTGGAACTGGACTGGCAGCTGCCTTTCTTTTCCCAGATTTGATGAAGAATGATCTGTTTCCAAGTAAGTTAAATGACTGAAAATCAGGGTATTGTAGTAAAGAATCTTTCTTTGAGTGGCAAATTAGGATGCTGTGGCTAATTTATCTTTGACGTTGATAAACATGGTTGATTAATAACAACAATAACAATTTTCATTAGAGTTTATGGCTTACCTTTCTTTTCTCATGAATAAATCTAATGGTGGAAAATGTTGTTCAATGGTTAGACTTAGATACCCTGCTTTGGATCTAATCCTGTGGGAACAAGGAAATTTTGGTTTCCCAAGATAGATATTCTTCTCCACTTTTGTCATGTTGTTAGCTCATTAACAATGTGATCTTCCTACGAATTGTAATTTGTAAATATGGATGAAAAGTATGAGCTATAGGCTTATAGTTTGTAATAAGTATGAAATTATTCGGTGGCTCTTTGACCTCAGCAATTCATTCTCACTTTGTTTCACAAAAAAGCCGATCTTCTACCATGATTACTCACTTGAGATTGATGAATCACCTATGGGAACCACTGGGAGTGTTGATTAATGAGAGCACCCTTTTAATGAGCATAAGTGAGATAATTGGATATAAAGATAGAATTGCAGAGAAGAATATGCATATAGAAGAGAGAAATCAGAGGGGGAATGTCATCTCACATTTTGCAAAATTCCTATTGCAGTTCATAGTATTCCTATTTATGCTCTTCTTTCCTATAACTAACAACTCTACAAATTGAGTTTTTGGGCCTATTATACATGTTGCAAAGTTAAAGTTGCATGGTTAAATTGAATGAAAGTGTACCACTAACAAGTGAAGAAGTTATTTCATTCTCATATTAACCTACTATCCTGTGGCATTTCTCCAGAAAAATGGATCATTGTTATGGAGTTGTATCCTGGGTTTGCTTTATTTCGCGGGCTAAATGAGTTTGCAGAATATGTCAGTGTTGGAAATAGTTCAGGGACCCTTGGCATGAGGTGGCAGGATCTGAATGATAGCACAAATGGCATGAAACAGATCTTAATCATCATGTCAATTGAGTGGATAGTTTTCCTTTTTGTTGCTTACTACCTTGATCAAGTTTCCTCATCAGCAAGTGGGAGAAGTCCATTTTTTTTCTTGAAAGGATTTCAGAAGAAGACACCTTTGTCTTCCCAAAAGGACAATATGCCAATACAGGGGTCAAGAGCCTTGGCTCAGATGGATAAACCTGATGTAATCCAAGAGGTGAATTCTTACTTGCTTCCATTAAATTTCATGTTGATCTACTCTCTCTTTCTTTAACAAAATTCTGAAAACAGAATACGCTGAAGATAAAACAGAAATAAAAACGGAAACCAAATATACTCTAAGGAGTTGTGTTACATGCATACTGCATTTTCATGCTTTCTTTTTTTTTTTCCCCTCTCTTCAGAGAGAGAAAGTGGAGGAACTGCTACTTGAACCGGCCAGCAATCACAGGATAGTTTGCAACAAGCTGAGAAAAGTCTATCAGGGGAGGGACGGAAACCCGGATAAAGTAGCAGTGAGAGGCTTGTTCCTTGCTGTTCCTCAAGGGGAATGCTTTGGCATGCTTGGTCCCAATGGTGCTGGAAAGACTTCTTTTATTAGTATGGTTAGTTATTTGTACTTCAATTGCATTTCTTTCCACTACTCACAAAAAATTAATATAAATATTTCTACTATGATTCCATGTTGCATTGTTTCTTTCTTTTTGGCAATTCAGAAATCTAATCAACTTATATATGTATATGTTTATAGATGATTGGTCTGACAAAGCCAACCTCTGGTACTGCATTTGTTCAAGGCATGGACATAAGAACTGATATGAATGGACTATACACAAACATGGGTGTATGCCCCCAACATAAGTAATAGAATTCCCTCCAACTTTATTTATTTATTTACTATCTAACTCTTTTTTTTCTTTTTTCTTTTTTTTAATACACAAATTTTCTTGATATTTTAGCTTGCTGTGGGAAAGGTTGACAGGGAGAGAGCACCTACTTTTCTATGGCAGACTTAAAAATCTCAAAGGTTCAGCCTTAACACAGGTAAGTTGACTTACAGAAAATATTAAGACTTTAGACACTATTATCTTCTTCTCTCTTTTTTTATCCAATTAAAGATCTCCACTATTAAAGAGATATATATTAATAAAAAATGATGAAAGTAAAGAGTCCAACATTACAAATGAAAATACTTTGCAGCATTAAGATTAAAAAAAGTGAATACTGTATATGACATAATACACTTTTGGTTCAACAAAAAATTAATGTGTTGTGCATGTTTGTGAACTAATATTTATGGCTTGGTTTTTGGTTGAGTTTGGAGCTAGAGAAGGAAAAAATTGTCCAGTATAGATGCAATTTGAACAATACTAGCATTAGCATTTATTCGGAATGCATGAGTATTGAGTACTATTTTTGCTGCAGGCAGTAGAAGAATCTTTGAAGAGTTTAAACCTTTTCAATGGAGGAGTTGCTGATAAACAAGTTGGAAAATACAGTGGAGGGATGAAGAGGAGGCTTAGCGTTGCAATTTCTTTGATTGGGAATCCCAATGTATATTCTTTTAATCAAAGTTTAATCCTACAGAATCATTTACGTGTCTTAGCTTTTCTGACGCTTTAAATTTTTAGGAAAAATACTTTATAACATTTATGATCAGGGTCTATCAGACTAAAAAATTTATAACGTAATTCTTGTTGTTCCATTCTACTAAATAAAGATAAAATTTAATAGTTCCTGACAGTTATATTAGAATATCAAGTTTATGTTTGATCACAATGTAATTTCCTTTTTCTTTATAAGGTTGTTTATATGGATGAGCCAAGCACCGGATTAGACCCTGCATCAAGAAAACGCTTATGGGATGTTATTAAGACTGCCAAAAAGGATCGTGCAATTATTCTCACTAGTGTGTCTCGCTCTCTCTGATTTCCATCATCTATGTTTTTTCCTTCTTGTATATTTTATTGATATATACCAATCTTGCTTTATATTATTGTTTCAGCTCATTCCATGGAAGAGGCAGAGGCCTTGTGTGATCGATTAGGAATCTTTGTTGATGGTAGCTTGCAATGCATAGGAAATTCAAAGGAGGTAAAACTAAAATTGCTCCAATAACTTCTGAATGATTCTTCACACTTGCTTGCATTATTCTTGTTTCAATCACTATAAAAAATTATTGGAATAGCAACCAACTAGAATGGCTTTCGTGGTGGTTGCTAAATCGGTCGCCAAATTAGAAATTAGCAACCTATTTAGTGACCAATCTTGTTTTGGTAATAACAAAACCCGATCAGTCGCTATTCCAGATATTTCTTGTACTGGATTTGAGTTCTTTTATGATGGTAGCTGCATCTGTTGGTTTATCATTTTATATAGTTGAAAGCAAGATATGGAGGAACTTATGTGTTGACAATGACAACACCTTGGGAGCATGAAAAGGAAGTGGAGAACATGGTACGGCTGCTATGTCCTAATGCTAACAAGATATACCATATTTCTGGGACTCAGAAGTTTGAGCTGCCTAAAGGGGAGGTTAGAATAGCTGATGTATTTGGAGCTGTTGATTTTGCAAAGAGAAACTTCACTGTTTCTGCATGGGGTTTAGCTGACACCACAATGGAAGATGTCTTCATTAAGGTTGCTCGTGGCGACCCCCATTCTCAAAACCTGTCATAATATATAATTGTCATACATGTTTATGGCATATCAGTATATGGATGTTAAAACTTTAATCTTGTTAGTTCCGGTGGGATTTAAATTAGAAAACTTTGACATATATATAAACTTTACGCTAAAATACACTTTTGGTAATTGCTACGATTCTTTATAAACAGTGTCTAATTTTTTAAAATGATAACTAGTTAATATTTAATAAATTTTAAATATTTAATTTTTTATTTTAAAAATAATTTAGACAATTTAAATACCAAAATAGAAAACATCATAAAATTTACCTATATTTTTTACTCTAATGGTCTCGAAAAAGTTTTAAAAATATTCTAATATTTAATTTGTTTTTATTTTAATGTTTAAGTTTGAGTTTTATTCTAATAGTTAATTTTTTGAACATTAATATTTCATCAACACTTTTGTTAGTTTTAAATCCCATAATCGATTTATCCATAATTTCATTCACATAAACATCTCTCAACAATAATTAATCACTAAAGAACATAAAACTGCTCTCATGGAATTATCGAAATTTGGAGAAACTCCTGACAATCCACAATCTTAAAAAGATTTATAAATTCTACTCTCCTGAGATTATTTTTATTTGTAAAACAAAAAATCAATTTTTCTAAATTGAAGAAAAATTAAGATCTTGTAGTTTCAAGGAATGATCTATTGTGGATCCGAATGGATTATCTGGGGGTTTGGTAATAACATGGAGGGATGGTTACATTGTTCAGATTTTACAGCATGGTAGATTTTTCATTGCGGCATCAGTTTTAATAGCTGGTTCTAATGTTCCCTGTGGTGTTCTAGGTATTTATCTCAGTTCAAATAATCAATATAGAATGGCTCAGGTTGTTGAATTAACTTCAGTCACCCAACAGTTCCACGGTAAGGTGGTGTTAATGGGTGATTTTATTGCCGTTTCTAATCAATTGAAAAAAGCAGGTGGGGGTGTTAAATCTCCTTCCTCTATTGAAACTTTTAACAGTTTTATTGATGATAATTCCTTGATTGATATTGGTATGGTTGGAAGACCATTCACTTGGTCGAATAGGCAGGATGGTGATGAGTTGATACAGAAGAGACTGGACCGATTTCTGGTAGGAGTTGATTGGCAACAACTTTATCCTAATGCATCGGTTCTTAGACTGTCAGAATCAAGGTCGGGTCATTCCCCTCTTCTCTTAGACTCTAATCCAAGAATTGAAAGATCTAAACGACGATTCAAATTCTAAGAAAGATGGTGTTCAAATGATAAAATAAGACAAGTTTTTAAAGAGGTTTGGCACGAACAGATTGATAGTTCAGCCATGTATATCCTAACTCAAACAATAAAGCGTTGTCGGCATAAGATTGTCAGATGGTAGCAAGAAAACAGATCTAATTCAAAGGTGGAGATTGATTCACTACAGTTTAAATTAGAGAAACTTCGTTTAGTAGGAACTCATGGAGGTGACATCATTTCAGAACTAGAGGGCAAACTTGAGAAAGCATTGCAAAATGAGGAATCTTATTAGAAAGATAAGTCTAGAATCAAATAGCTCAAATTTGGTGATCAGAATACAGCTTTCTTTCATCAGAAATTTAGAAATCAAACCCGAAGGAATAAAATTTGGCAACTAACTGACAGTAATGGTGAAGTGGCTACTTCAAATGCTGGTATTGCTTCTATGGCTGAATCTTATTTCAAGGACATCTTCTCCTCCACTTGTCATGAGAACCCTGAACCTTTGTTTACTAATTTTGAACCTAAGGTTACAATGCACATAAACCGTAGGCTTCAAAGACCAGTGACTATGAAAAAAGTAAAACGTGAAATATTTAGCATTCATCTTTAAAGTGCTCCAGGAGATAATGGCATGATAGCAAAGTTCTTTCAAATCTTCTAGAACATCCTTAGTGGTGATGTATTTCGAGCAATTAAGAGCTTCTTTTTAGGAGGCAGAATTTTGAAGGGTTTTAACCACACTCAGATCTATCTTGTTCCCAAGATTTCTGATGCTAAAGATATACCTCAGGTAAGACTAATAAGCCCATCCTCAGTCTTTACAAGATTATCTCTAAAGTACTTGTGCATAGACTTCAGGGTATGATGAATAAACTAATTAGCCCTTACGCATAATGCTTTTATTAAAGGCAGATTAATCTCTGATAATATCCTAATTGCTAATGAGTGTATACATTACTTGAAGAACAAAATAAGAGGACTCAAAAATAAAATTGCGCTAAAATTATATATGAGTAAGGCATATGATAGGGTGGAATGACACTTTCTTTGGTTTATATTGGAGAAGTTTGGTTTTGACTCTCGATGGATTATGTGGATTCGAGAATTAGTGGTAGTTGTTTCTTATTCTGTCATTGTGGAAAGGACAACCCTATGATTTCTTCAAACCAAATAGAGATATTCGACAAGGAGATCCTCTATCTCATTACCTTTTTTTTCTATGCAGAAGGTCTCTCCTTCTTGCTACACAAGGCAGAATAGAACAGACTAATTCAGGGTTTTCAAATACATAGGTGATGCCCAAGGTCAACCACCTCCTCTTTGCTGATGATTCCATTTTGTTCTGTAAGGCTAATCCTGAGGCATGTTCAAACATCCTGCATTTATTGAATTCTTATGAAAGCATCAGTGGTCAGAAGGTGAATCTTAATAAATCTGTTGTATTCTTTAGCCACAACACTCCCTCCACTATTCGTACACTACTGGCTAACTCTATGAATATTAATCATATTGGGACGCAGGATAGATACCATGGTTTGCCTTCTATAGTCTCTAAATTGAAAAAAAGCTTCTTTTAGTATGATCAAAGAAAAGGCTCGGAAAAGCATCCAAGGGTGGAAGCGCAATCTTCTATCGTCGGGTGGTAGACAAGTATTGTTTAAGGCAGTGGGGGAAGCTATTCCTATTTATACATTGTCTTGCTTCAAGTTGCCTGATAGTTTAATTTCAGAAATTCATTCTCTACTTTCTCAGTTCTAGTGGGGACAAAAAGGTTTTGAAAGGCGAATGACTTAGATTAGTTGAGACACTATGACTCGCCCACGATAAGGAGGCCTTGGATTTAAAGATCTCATAATTCAGAATCTAGTGCTTTTAGGCAAACAGTTTCGGCGACTTGTAACATAGCCTACTTTTCTATTATCCAAAATCCTAAGAGGTAAATACTTTAGCAATGATAATGCTATAACTGCAGAAATTGGAGTCTTACCTTCCTGGGAATAGATGAGCATACTAGAAGGCCGAAAGATTGTTGAAAAAGGTCTTAACTGGGCTGTGGATACTGGAGAGAATATTCAAACCTTTGAGGATCCTTGACTGCCTCCTCCGTAACCTTTAATGATTTCTGACATGCCAAACAGACATGCTATTTCTGAGTTAGTTCTAAGAGTTAAAGACTTAATTATTGAAAACAGGAATTGGAATCAGAATCTTATTCAATAATTATTTTTTCAAGACCTTGCAAACATGATTTTGTCAGTTAAAATTCAGCAGAGTAGAGAAAAATTGCAATGAGATTTGAGCAAATCCAAGCAATATGATACAGCTTCAAGTTATAGAATTGGCTATTTATTCCACAACTTTGTCCTAATTATATGCAGCAGAAAAAGCCGTGGATTGATCTATGAAAGTTGAACTTGCCTCACAAAATTAAGTTATTTATCTACAAAACTCTCCATGGGCGGCTTTTGGTGCTTGCTCAGATTCATCGCCGCATCCCATCTATATCGCCAATATGCCCCTGCTGTCATAAAGCAACATAAACAATCACTCATTGTTTGGTCAATTGCTCAAGAATTAAAGAAGTTTGGTCTTAGAGTTATCTTTGTGACTGTCTTCCCCCTTAGAGCCCTAACAATTTTTAGACATGGTGGACTACATCAACAAAGATGCTTAACCCGTTGAAGAATGCTGACCTAATCCTTAATCGCTTGCCATCATTTGCTGGAAATGTTGGAAAGCTCGCAACTAGTTAATTTTTGAAGGTTCTATTTCAATGCCGTCTGTTATTCTAGCAAGCTCTATCAAGTTGCTCCGTGAAATCCAAAGAACTCCCCATTTAGATCGTCATCTCTATGAGGCAAACTCTTACTTTATTCAATTTGTCTTATTATTCTTTCTTTTTTAAGATTTTTCTTTGTTTTTCGACCATGCACCATTGGATGAATATCTTCAGTGTATTATTTTAAAAAATTTCCACATTTTATTATGTTATCTTGCTTTTGTACATCTTTATAATTCACTTTTCAATAATAATAAAATATAACCAACTACCTTTAGAAAAAAAAATTAACCACTAAGGCACTGATTGGTTTGTGAAAATATCTTTTATTTTCGTTTTCTGTTTTTATTTTCTAAAAATAAAAATCATTTTTAACTTTTTGCATTTTAAAAAATGCGATTGGTTTGTGAAAAAATTTATTTCTAAGTATCAAAAATAATAAAAATATGTTTGGTTAGTTTATTTTTAAAATGTATTTTCAATAATTTAAAATCACAAAATTATATCTTTATTAAATGTACAATTTTATTTTTTTAATTTTTATATAGTATCAATATAAAATAAATTACTATCTTATTATACTATTTTAGAAAAATTTAATATCTCTTATATATATATATATATATATATATATATATATATATATATATTGATTTTATTTCTTATGGCACTATATAATAATAAAAAACCATCAATTGAAACAAAAAATGAAACTAAAATTAGTTTTACACCAAACGAATTAATTAATATTTCAAAATTTATTGATGTAAATAATTTTTTAACAAATAATTTATTAATAAAATAATGAATAAATAAATATTAAAGTTAAAAAAATTTTAAACAAAATGCCAACTTTCCTGTCAATATTTTTATGTTTTTATTTATTCTTTTAATTTTTATTATCGATACTTTTATAATTAGTTGTCGATTTAAAAAATAATTTTCATAACAAAATATTTTTTTAAACGAAAAAACGAATGTCAAAAATAAAGAAATTTAATAAATACATGTTAATTCAGAGAGTACGTACACAATACTAAATAAAATAAAAAACTTAATAAATATATATTTTAATTCTAATTAAAATTTTATTTTTTCTTTAATTACCTTGTCTATATACTCAAAGATACAAAAATTAAGCCTAAAATAAAAAATCAAAAGGATCAAATAAAATAAAAAAAAAAAAAACTTTATCTTTTCATGAAATGTATTTATAAATTAGAGGTAAAGAATGGATATCCTAACAACAAAACATATAGAGAAAGGAGAAGATAGAAAAAAATGAACAAATACACTGATAAATATAGCGTGAAAAAAAATTATAAAATTGAGTAGGAGAGATTTAAATCTTTTGTTCCAAAACCAAAAACATCGTATTTTAATTTAAAAATGTTTTCAAAAGTTAAAACTAAAAAGACTGAAAATATGAAAATGGTGTGTTTTTAACTTTGTTCTTATTTTTTAACATATTTTCGTTGAAAATATTTTTACAATGTTTAATCAATCATATTTTTATGTCTTATTTTCATTTTCATCGAAAATAAAAATGAAGACGCTTAAAAAAATTAACCATGTTATTAATTAACTCTAATTTCTTGATAAGCATCTTAACATAGAATTAAGTTTTAAAGTGGTTCATAAAATTAGTGTTGTATATTAAAATCGCTTTTGAGATTTTAATGGTGCCAATTACATCATTGAAATTGGCAAAAGTATATCATGTTAGTTTCTAATTTATTTTTTTGTTAATAGAGTGCAGATGTAGCTCGATAAAGTGAATCATTAATGATGCATCACTTTGTAGTTTGACCACGTGTAATGATATGGTAATGGGTCCAACAATGACACTTGGTATGCTGACGTACATGAATGTGTCAGCTACGTATCACAATACTATTTGTGTCAGCTACGTATCACAATACTATTTGGTCACGTATCAGTTTGTGTCATGTGTCGCAACATTATTTGTTCACATATAATTCATTATGTGGTCATTGTAGATGTCTCAAATTGGTCCTTAACTTTTCATTAAATGACTCATTTTATTCTCTAAAATTAAGTGTTGTCCACTAAATTAGTTACTTCAATAGTTTTTTCTTCTTTTTTATATAAATTTAAAATTCTTATTATCTTTGAATGCACTAATCTTAATTATATTTTTTTACATATTTTTTAAATATAAATATTTTTGATAAATATTTTTAAAATTTCAATTTTAATCGTATAATTTTTTTCATAATAATTTAACCCTGATAATTATGTGACGTGAGATAACTTTTAACTTCTCATACAATAAAGGAACAAATCACACTCATTTCATATAAAATCATCTCTCTCTAAAAATATCCCAAAAAATTCAATTATTTCTCAATTCAATTCTCACATAAATAAATTTTAACTCTTAGTTGACTTAGATATTGGAGTCTCTTACAAGTACCTCCTACTGCTATTTTAGAACTGACGTAAAGACACTTCAAGCATTTTTATTGTCATTTTTGACCTCTTTCATCTAGTCTATTTACACCTAATCAATTTTAAGGTATATCACATCTCATAACAATGATTATGTTATTTCATAAAAGAACTATATGATTAATTTAAAAAACATGTATTTTATAAAAACAAAAAATAAAAAAATGTGTATTTTGATTCTTAACTTCTTGTTAAAAATACGCGTATTTTTTTATGAAAAAAATGTGTTTAATCAATTATATATATATTTTTAAAATAACATACTATTATATTACAAAATTTGTCAATGTTAAATTATTATAAAAAAATTGTATAATTAAAACTAAAATCTTAAAAATAATTTATAAAAACATTTATATTTAAATGACATATAAAAAAATAGAATTGAAATTAGTATATCCAAAGATATTGAAAATTGAATTAAAAAAATTTGGTGAATAACTAATTTGGTGCACGACATTTAATTTCAAAAACTAAAATGAGTTATTTAATGCAAAGTTAGGGTCCAATTTGGTGCATCTATAATGATGACCCAGTGAATAACATGTAGACGAATAATATTGTGACATTTGGCACATCTATCCACATCAACACGCCACATGTCATGGATCGATCCGTCATCGTATCATTACACGTTCCTAAATCGTGAAGTGAATGATCCATATCATCAAACTATATTAGCATGCTATTAACAAAAAATGGATCAAAGACTAACAAAATGTACTTTTGTCAATTTAAAAAATATAATTGATGTAATTAAAATCTCAAAAATAATTTTGATACGACATCAATCTCAAATACTATTTTCAAACTTAACTCTCTAACCTATAATAATATAATTGTGATAAATTTTAGTCACAAATTTTCACTTTAAATATTGAATCATTCTTGATAAATTGCATTCAACTTTAGACTTTTTTTACTATTAATTTATTTAGTAGATATCACTTATTTATGTTGACAACTTATAACATTATCTTTGAATACCTTAACTACCCTAAACTTGTTAATAAAATAATAAACTTACCCGTTTTACTCTTAGCCCTCATCCCACTACCACCAATTAGGGGTGGCAAGCGGGGAAGCCCGCCCCACCCCGTCCCGCCCGTCACACTAGAAGGCGAGCTGGCCCGTCCCACCCCGTCCCGCCTAGTGAGATGGTCCCAGAATTCCAGTCCTCTCCGCCTAATGGCGGGTTGGCGGGTTAGCGGGCTAAACCCGCCAAATATCGTCTTTTTTTTTTTTTTTTACTTTTAACTATTAAATAATATACATAAAGGTATAAAAAAATCTCTTCTGCTTTTTACTTTTAACTATTATAATTTATATATTCACAAACGTTAAAGTCTTTGTAATTATAAATATCTAATAAACATAATTATAAACTAAGTTTTCATCCAAAATATAATTATAAATATTGTTCTCAAAGCAAAATAAACATAATCCAAAACATAATTATAAATATTGTCTCTAAAACAAAATAAACATAATCTAAAACACTCAATTTTCATCTTCATTCTCTTGTAAGTTGGGTTGGGAAAAGTTGGATTTTAGCAAAAATATTATAAAAATACCCCTTGCAATTTAAGCGATGCGGATTAAGCGAATTTTTGCTATTTGACGATCCCAATTTTCTAGTCCAACCCGCCTTTTTTGACGGATTACGCGGACCGACCCGACAGATTTAGCCCCGTTTGCCACCCCTACCACCAACCGACCACATTGCACACCTTTTACTGCGCCGCCACATCACCACCCTCATTCTCACTACTGCCATTCCATCCCATCCCTCATCTCACCAATGCACCACAACAACTCACCATTGAATCTGCCTCCCGAACATACTACTCTGTATCATAATTGTCACCAACATCAATAACATTAACAACTACCACACCACTCTACGGCAGTGGCGGAAACAAAATCTTGGGGGCAAAAAATTTAATATAAAAATTTAAGGTCAAACTCATCTGATGTAATTCTTTAAATTTTTGAAGGTTGTATCTCATTTTTTTTGTGATTTATTAAAATAGAAGAACTATTTATAGATGTTAATGTTGTAGAAGTTATATATTTTCTTTCTTAAATATTAGTCTTCTTCTTAAAAAATGTATCAATTCTTTGATTTTTCATTATTATTTTGTATAAAAATTTGAATATATATTCTGTAAAATATATAAAAAAAATTAGAAGAATAAATATTAAAATTTATAATATTTATTAATTTTTTTTATCAATTTATACAAATACAATAATATCAATATTTATTGAATATTTTAATATTTTTTATCATATAAAAAATTAAATTAAATAAATAATAATATATAAAATAATATTAAATTAAATAAATAAAAAATACCTAATTTTAAAATAAAAAGAAAAATGTGTTTTTATAATAAGAAACAAAATAGTAAGTATGATGATTTTTGTTAGATAATTTTCTTTTATTGATGTATTGTAAAGCCAATAAAAATTTACTCTAAAAATTATTATACAATAAAAATATGAAATAAATTTTGAACTTAAATACCTTAAATTATAGTAAAACATTTAAATCAACTGAATTATTTTTTATTTTTTATTAGATATATTATTAATTTTTTTATTAGAAAATTTGGGAGACCATGACCCATTACCTTAGTTAACCTCCACCACTGCTCTAGGGCAACTCCTCATTGTTATCGCTGTGTTTTGAAAGTTTATTTATCTATTTAAATCTTCTGAAATTATTTTTATTAACGGTATGAATTTTTAAATATTATTTTAATAGTTTACAAATGAATGATTTCTGACACCAAAAATCAAAAGATCGGAGGTAGAATTTGCAAAATCCCCTCTCTCTCTCTCTTAATAACGCAAATTACAGTCAATCATGCACCTACTTAATTTCCTAAAAATATCTGAATATTTGAAATTTAAATTATAATAATTAAATTACATAGTATTTATAATTTTAAAATATTTTCAGTTTATCCAAACAAGTATTATCGTGCATATTCTGTTATTTGTGGGTAAATACCGATAGAATTTATCTAAAATTTTGATCCAATCCAACACTAAAAGTATTAGATCGAATTTAATGTTCACAATTTTTTAATTTAGATCCAATAAAATTTGCAAATTAGATCAGATCACAAATATATTCACAAAATATATAAATATTTTAAAAAAATTATTTTTATTAAAAAATATTAATAAAATATTTTTTTATTTTTTTAAACAGATTTATTTTTAAAATGTTATTAAATATACTTTTTTAAATAATAAAAATAAAATAATACAATATACATAATTTATTAATTGAAATAAAACATAAAAAATATTTATTTATTTATTAATTTATTTTTACAGATCCGTCGATATACGTATCGGATATTCGAATACCTACATAAAATCTGTAATCTGATCTTATTAATGTGGAGATCAAATCCGATTCAATCGGATAACTTTGAGAATGAGATTGATATCTGCAATTTTCAAATCGATTCAATTCATAAACATCCTTATAATTATTTAAGTTAGACAAATTTAAGAGTTATCAGAATTTATTTATTTTGTCCATCACTTAATTATTAATTCAATTTTTTTAATCTAAATTTTTTAATCTAAAAATCTAACAATATATTTTATTTTATACTTTTAAATATTAATAACTAAATAATAAATAAAATAATAAATTTTAATAGTTTCGTCCTAACATTCCTCTTTAAGTTATAAGAGGAAATAAATATTCTTCAAATTACATGTGTGTTTTTCGTAATAATGAACTTTAGTGTAATGTTATTAGGGATGGCAAAATTTCCCGAGACGCGGGGATCCCTGCGGGGACTGCTCCGAATGGGGATCCGATTGTGGGGAATTTTTTCCGCAGGGATGGGGATGGGGACAAAATTCCCCCGAAGCAAGTGTGGGGACCCGAGCGGGGATCCCCGTCCCGTCCCTGCTATTCCCCGAAATTTATGAATTCCTTAAATTATCCTTAATAGTTTATTTCTCATATATGTTTTTTAGTCATTTCTCACACACATATATAGAAACCCAAAACTCTTAATCTTTATTTGCATAACCCTTCTTCAATTCAGAGATCCCTAAGACTGTCCATACTCCATCTAACCTCTCTGCAGCCACCCCTCGTCACCCTTCTCACCGAATCGTCACACCTCACCGTGCCATCACCCTTATCGCGTCGTAATTTCTATTTGCGGCGTTCTTTTTTATAACTCTGCCGTCGTGTCCATTCTCCTCTCTGTTGTCATGTCTCTTACCTCGTCCACTGCTTTGTCCTTTGACTCGTCGTTGCGTCCCCCTATTGCGTTATTTCGAGAGAAGTCATCATCGTATTATTTAGGCTTTTTGTATAAAATCTTGCAATTTTTGTATAAGATAGATACTTGCAGCTCTATTCATATGGAAATTAATAATTAGTTAGAATTATTATGTAGATGGGGAATGGGGTCCCCGCGGGAAATGGGGCCCCGTGGAGAATGGGGATGGAGAGCAATATTCTCCCACGGCGGGGAATGGGGCGGGAATGGGGAGCAAATCTGAGGGCGGGGATGGGGAGCAGGGAGGCATCCCCCGCCCCCGCCCTGCCCCATTGACATCCCTAAATGTTATTATATTTATAACTTATAACACGTGTTTAGTAGAGCAAGAGATCAGTGATTTTGGTTGCTTAGTAAGATAAGTGATGTATTTTAAATTTTTAATAACAAAAAAAAATTGAATTTAAAAGAGAGAAAAATTTTAAAAATTAAAAAAAAAATAAGAACCTTTAAAAATTCGGTTATAATCGTAAAATATTTCAAATAGGAAAACATTTCAACAGTATCTTAAAATCTTGAAATGTTGTTAAGATTGTTTTAATATTGAAATTAGTTACACATCACAGATTTTTTCTATATAAATTTATAAGGTTTGACTTCAAGAATTAAAATCTCATTATTATTAATTATTCTGGATATTTTCTTTCAGAGATGGCTAAGGTATCAATGTTGTTTTCCTTTCTTCTGGGTTTGGTGCTCCTTTCCCAAGCACATGGAAGTGGCGAGAAGATTGGGTTTTATGAACTTAGAAGAGGAGATTTTGAGATGAGAGTCACGAATTATGGTGCTACCGTTCTATCTGTTGTGCTTCCTGATAGAAATGGTTTCTTCCCCTATCTAATTTTTCTTAATTGTCAATTTTCAATTTTCATTATTTTTATTTAATATATTTAATAATAATTCTCGGTCACACTATAACTTAATAATTTTCTGCGCAGGAAATTTGGCTGATGTTGTTCTTGGTTACGATTCTATTAAGTCTTATGCGGTATTATACTATTCTGACGTTGTTCTTGGTTACGATTTATTATTGGCGAGCTAATTCATAAGCGGAAAAAAGTTAAAAAATTAAGTAATTAAAATAAAACGTGTTCTTTATGTGCCGTTGGTTCTCTATCACTTCCGATTCAATATTATTTTATTCTATATATCCAAGTTTCGTTGATTAATTGAATATTTAATTTTTTTAACTGATCTAATTTTATGGTGCTGCATTTTGAATGCTTTCTCAAAATCTAAAATGTGTTATAAAGTGATTACTACTCATTGTTACACACATAATCTGTGAAAGAGTAAGGTTAGATAATCAATTTTTTTAAAAATTATTTTACTTATGTTAAATTTAAATTTTAAATCATAAATTGTTAATCTTAAATTTTAATTATAAAAATTAAAATTAATTTCTTATATTTTCTCTCTTTCCGAAATTCATAGAGGCAGTGAAATTTTGTTGTAGAATGATACAACTTACTTTGGAGGGCTCATCGGACGAGTGGCAAATAGAATCGGAAATGCTGAATTCACTTTGGATGGCAAAACCTACAAATTGCCAGCTAATGATCATGGCAACACACTCCACGGTAATCATATATGTGCATATTTTTATTTTCATATTATTTTTAATAATTATTATATATAGCTATCAAAGGAATTGCTCACTTATAATATCAATTGTACAATTTGAATTCATATGTGTTGTAATCTTCTTAGGCGGTTTCAAAGGGTTCAATAATGTTATTTGGACTGTAACATCCTACAAGAGAGACAGTCACATAACATTCCACTACAACAGTTATGACAATGAGCAAGGTATGTAACTCATCCTTGAAATTTAGGTAGAGTTCATGATTTAGAGTGTAATACTTTATTCAATGGTTAATCAATCTTTTATACATGTTTTTATTTAATCAAATTACTTAGTATGTTTAAAAAAACAATTAATAAAAAATAATAGTGTTAAAAGCAAGCATAATTTATTCTTTTTGATAAGCATTTAGCCATCAAAATATTTTTATAAACTTATATTAATAAAAAAGTCTAAATTTACTAATAGATTGAGTGTCGGTTAAAATTGTTGACCAATTTAAATAAAAATTGCTGGACCTAAATGTTTTTCAATAAAAAATTGTGAAAAATAATATGATTACGTATTCGTGGAAAGATAGTAGTAAGTATTGGCATCTATTATATATTACATAAAAACTCGAAATTGTTATTGTAGGATTTCCTGGAAAACTTGAGGTGGATGTGACTTACATGTTGATGGATACAAACAAATTGGTTGTGAAAATGATTGCAAAAGCAATAGACAAAGACACACCGGTGAACTTAGCACAGCATACATACTGGAATATGAGAGGCCACAACACAGGCGACGTTCTTTCGCACAGAGTTCAAATCTTTGCATCCAAAATCACTCCGGTCAACGAAAAACTCATCCCTACCGGAAACCTTCAATCCGTGAAGGGCACTCCATACGACTTCCGTCGGCCAAAGGAAGTCGGAAAACAGATCGACGATCTGCCCGGTCTCTACGATATCAACTTCGCCGTAGACAGGAAAAGCAAGAAACACTTGAACAAAGTTGCCGTAGTGAGGGATCCAGTGTCCGGGAGGCAAATGGAGTTGTGGTCAAACCAGGTTGGAGTGCAGTTCTACACAAGTGGAATGTTGAATAACACCATTGGAGGCAAGGATGGTGCTGTTTACAAAAAGCATGCTGGTATTGCTTTGGAGACACAGGGGTTTCCTGATTCTGTTAATCATCCGAATTTTCCTTCTCAAATTGTTCGTCCTGGACAGATTTATCAACACTACATGGTTTATAGGTTCACTGCTTATTAATTAAATGGAGAAAGTATGTTAGTATAAATGATATATAAAACTATAAATTACGAATTAGTTTGGTTCTTTTGGGTTTAATTATATGCAAATTAGGATAAGGAGACTTTTTGTGCTTAGGTTCATGTTCATCATCACAGACTATATTCTTTTGTGATGCCTTTCACTAAAAGAAAACTGTGAAATAACGAAAAAAATTTACCAATAAATTTATTATCGTCAAATTTTATATCGGATAAATTCTTTATTGATAATTATTTATTGGGCAGATTTACTCTTCTGATGGTAGTTTGTGGTAAAATTAGCGGCAAATTTTACTATAAGGTGACAAAATTTTCCTAATAGTTATATAATTTCCAACTTTGGCACCATGTGTTATGATTCTACGCCACGTTGCTGCCGGATTTTTCCGCCGTCGAATTATTAAAATAAATACTACGGACGATAGCTTTATCTTTTTAGACTCAATATTCAATAATTAATAATTAATAGTCAAATCCTAATTAATAAAAGTCAAATAATAATTTATCTGAAAATAATGATCTATATATAATGTAAAATATCAAGTATATAGAATGAAAACTTGAAAGAAATAAAATGTTATCAAATAAATCAAAATAAAGTCTTAATGACTACGAGTCCTGATAGTCATCGTCGTCATCATTCTCCTGGTCTTCTAAAGCAGCGGTTTAGGTGGTGTCGGTGCCTGTCCTGACTCCTGCGCAAAAGAAGAGGAGCCGCCTCTAGTAGCGCCACTGTCACTGGCGCGTACCTGCTCATAGTACACCGCCATCTGTCTTCGCATCCGTTGAATCTGCTCCAGCTCCCACTAGAGCTCCTCCTTTAGGGACTTTGTCTCTGCGTTGCGAGGATTTTGTTATATCTCTCCTCAGACTGATGCAGCTGCTGATCCTGGTTTCTGAAGGCTCTAGGTGAGGCCAAGAACCTGCTCCTGCAAATCGATGACCTCGAGATCGGCAGGGCTGGTGGCTGAGGCAGATGAAGCCCTTAAGGTGGAGGTGCAGAGGTTGTCGGCAAAAAATGACCCCAACCTATAGACATGATTCCTATACGACTTAGATGTGGTCTCACGCCACACCGCATCAGGATCGACAATAGAAGCAGCAGAGTTGTTGTCGTCCTTCCCACTCTACTGAGATTGCTGGGTCACGGCCTACAACCTCTGCGTGTAGGATTCTTACATATCACATTATATGCAAAAGTGATTAGGACGACAATTAATTGAAAACAAATATATGTTATGATTTAAACCATGACGTTTACTCACATAATAATCCTGAGACCGCTGATCGGCAAATCTCTCATTTTTCTCCTTCAAGGTGTGAGTATACTTGAAGATCTCTGAGGTCGTTGCCTCATGATCTAACTACCTAGACTCCACATATTGAAACAATAGATTAAATCAAGTGATAAGTATATTATACTGATCAGTATACTTGGATGACCTGGTCGATGCGCTGTTGGTCCTGTTTGTGGCTTGGAGACGCCTGAATCCCTCATCAGTCACCCAATAGACGTAGAGGGCCTTCTTAACGTTTGGGTGGAGCCACTAAGTAAGGTGGTCACGCCCTTTACACACGTCTTCAAGGATTTTCTGAAGCCTCCTACACTGCAAGAAAAAGGCTAAATACCATCGAATTTTCCGTCGAAAAAACGAACAAAATCTGACAGTAATTAAGTTACCTTTGGAAGAAATAAGACGATATAAACCTCGTCGGTAACACGATATCGGCGGATTTTTTTACGTTCGACGGTAATTTCTGTAGAATTTAGTGACAGTATATAGTTAGTAAGAAAACGGAATCTGTTGGACGTTACCGTCACTAACGTTGGCGCCATATCGTATGTCTCTGCGCCATCTTAGCAGCGAATTATTCCAACAGTACTGCCAATGGAAATGTTTTTAATTTTTTTGATAATATTTTCCCATCTATCTATAATGTACCTTGATAATTAATACTTGAAACAGTGCTTTAAACATGATGTGAAATATCAAAAAGATAAATTAAAAATACGGAATGATGGTAATTGAAATATCTGAAATAATACTAACTATATTACAATCTTCGCAAAGTTTCTTAAAGAAATATGATAAACCACTATATTATGGTTTATCTTGTGCTCAATTGAGTGGTTTTTATGAAGTCTCTGCACACTTATTCATACTAATTCGCATGTTTTACATTTTCCTTCCTAATTTTGTTCTATAATTGGAAACTTGCTTCCCAAGCCTTTAAATTACCAAAAATTAATTTTCCTTTATACCATTCAATGCCGTGATATGTGTGTTAAGTGACTTCTGGCTCTATAGGGCAGGAATGGCTTAGAGGATGGAAAGGAAGCATGCAAAAGTGGAAGGAATACAAGAAGTTGAAGAAATTGCTAAGCTGTCTAGCCTGACCTCTTCGCACTCAAACGGTCATAACATGAGCTAAAGAGGTCCAAATGAGGCGGTTCTAGTTGCGTTGGAAAGCTAACATCTGGGGCTTCGCAACGATATATAATTTGCTATAGCTGCCCCGAAGATAGGTGACGCGCACGCGTGACCTGGAGAAAATTCAATCCACGCGTACGCGTGGACGACGCGTACGCGTGACTTTGCCGCGTGCTGGACGTATCAGAAATCGCTGAAGGCGATTTCTGGGCTGTTTTTGAGCAAGTTTTGGCCCAAAAAACACAAATTAGAGGCTATAAAGTGGGGAAATCGATCCATTTATCGAGACAACATTCAATATACACAATTTTGAAGGTTTTAGATGTAGTTTTTAGAGAGAGAGGCTCTCTCCTCTCTCTTAGGTTTTAGGATTTAGGATTTCTCTTAGGTTAGGTTTACTCCTTCTTCATTCCAGGTTTAATGTTCCTTTAATTTAATTTCTCTTCTACTTTTATTTATTCTATGGCTTTAGTTTTTTTATTTACCCAATTTGATTTATGAACTCTCCATGTTAGAATTGATTTTCTTATTTAATATAAATTGAGGTATTTCAGATTTATGATTGCTTTCTTCTATTTATGATATAAATAATTTGGATTTTTTCCCTTTTGGCTTTGGTGGAGTAATTGGTAACACTTGAGTTATCAAACTCAGCTGTTGATTGAAAATTTGAATTTGCTGATTGATTTGGATCCCTCTAAAGCTAGTCTTTCCATAGGAGTTGACTAGGACTTGAGGAATCACATTGATTAGTCCACTTGACTTTCCTTTATTTAGTAAGGGTTAACCCATGTTCCCACAATTTTTCTACACTTAATTGACACACAATCTCTAACTTAAGCTAACCAAAGATTCAATTTGGGGTAATTAATTTGTTTTTCTGCTTAAGGCTAGTGATGTGGTAAAATATAGAACAAAAGAAGATTTAAAAGGTTCAAAGTGGCTAACAAAGGTGACATAAAAGGGTAGGCTATTTGAGATAAGTGAGCTAATAACAATTAATGACCTCAATCATATGTATGCATATGACACATTAAACATTGGACATATAGGATGGAACAAAATATAGATTACAATCATAGAGAAGCAAACACACAAGAATAAAATATTATGGTCAAATAATGTAATCATACAATTAGGCTCAAAAGTCTCTCTGGGTTGTGTGTTCTTAGCTATCATTTATGTTCCAATTTACAGTCTTCAAACAAGTTTTAACTCAAAAGTTTTGATTTAAATTAGTGAAATTTTTTAAAATAGAGTCTTTGAAAAGAAACTTATTATGTTTCAACCAATTAGAACATGCATGCAAACACTTATTACTATGCAATCTATCCTATCCTAAACAAAAGAAAAAAAAATTTATTGGTACTAAGAAAGAGAAATTACCTCCGGAAGCCAGGTACTGACCGACCTCTCCACACTTAAAGCTTGGCACCGTCCTCGGTGCCTGATAAACCACTATTTTTTGGTTTATCTTGTGCTCAATCGAGTGGTTTTTATCAACTCTTTACCCACTTATTCATACTATTTGCATGGTTTTACATTTGCCTTCCTAATTATGTACTTTGATTGAAAACATGCTTCTTTGGCCTTAAGTTCCCTATGTTTAAATCCTCTCTTATTACCATTAGATGCCTTGATATGTGTGTTAAGTGATTTCAGAGATTACAGGGCAGGAATGGCTCAGAGGAGAGAAAGGAAGTATGCAAAAGTGGAAGGAATACAAGAAGTTGGAGAAATTGCTAAGCTGTCCAGCCTGACCTCTTTGCACTCAAACGGCTATAACTTTAGCTACAGAGGTCCAAACGACGCGGTTTCAGTTGCGTTGGAAAGCTAACGTCCGGGGCTTCGATTTGATATATAATTTTCCATAGCTGCTTCGAAGTTAGGCAACGCGAACGCGTGAATGATGCGCCCGCGTCGCATCTGCAAACTTCAATCCGCGCGGATGCGCGGGCGACGCCTCCGCGTCACCTTTCCGCGACCTGAACGTAACAGAAATCGCTGGGGGCGATTTCTGGGCTGTTTTTGACCCATTTTTCAGCCCAGAACACACAGATTAGAGGCTATAAAGTGGGAAAATGCATCCATTCATAATCATGCTTTTCATATTCATAATTTTAGGAGTAGATGTAGTTTTTAGAGAGAGAGGTTCTCTCCTCTCTCTTTTAGAATTTAGAATTAGGATTTCTTTTGCTTTTAGGATTATCTTTTTATCAGGTTCAATATTCCTTTTTATTTATCTTCTCAATTTAGTTTATGAATTCTTCTATGTTACAGATTATTCTTTGAATTAATTTTACTGGAGGTATTTCAGTTTATTATTGCTTTCTTTTATTTATATTACTGTTGCTTCTAATCTGAAGACATTTTTATTCCAGTAGATTCACTTTTTCCTTTTGGTCTTGGTTAAGAAATCAGTAACTCAGGAGTTATCAAACTCAACATGATTGACAATTGTTATCTTTGCTAATTGAATTGAACTTCAATAATCCCAATCTTTCCTTAGGGATTAACTAGGATTTGAAAATCAAACTTAATTAGTCACTTGACCTTCCCTTGCTCTAGTAAAGGTTAACTAAGTAGAATTAAGACTCAATCTTCATCATCATTGTAAGGATAACTAGGATAGGATTTCTAATTTCCCATACCTTACCAAAAGTGTGTTTTACAGTTATTTATTTACTTTACAGTCTTTTACCTATTTTAATTGCAATTTAAATTACTTGTTCCTCATCTTCAAAACCCCGATTTACAATCTTCATAACCAATAATAAGAACATACTTTCCTGCAGTTCCTTGAGAAGACGACCCGAGGTTTAAATACTTCGGTTATCAATTTTAAAGGGGTTTGTTACTTGTGACAACCAAAACGTTTGTAAGAAAGGTTGATTGCTTGGTTTAGTAACTATACTTGCAACGAGAGTTTACTATAACTTCTAAACTATCAATCTTCAGTTCTTCAAAATGGCGTCGTTTCCGGGGAATTGCAAACGTGTGCCTTATTATTGGTTATTGTAAATATTTACTTTTTACCTGTTTATTTATTTTTATTTTTGTTTTTATTTTTTGCTTTTTCGTAAATTAAGAGGTTATTGGTTTTTATTTAGTTATTAAAAATTTTTTCAAAAATTTTTTCTTGGTGTTCATCTTGATCTTCAAGTTTTTCTTCGTGTTCATCTTGACCTTCAAGTTGTTCTTAGTTGTTTTCTTCGTTCTGATCTAAAAATTTTAAGTTTAGTGTCATTTTATTGTTTTTCCCTTTCCTCATTTAATTCAAGGTTCATTATGGTTGGAAGCTTTAAGTTTAAACGCAAAGGTTGGTGTAAAGCTCAACTGAATGGGTCTAGGAAGTTAGTTGGCCGCTTTAGTGAGAATTCAGATTGCTTGCCACCCGGATGGAATCATGATGATCAACAAGAAGACGGGTGCAATAGCAAGGTTTGGGATCCTGGAATCTGTTCTGACATCCAACACCCCGGGAGCCTAAGAATCTGTTTGAAGCTGCTTAAAGGCTTTACGTGCCTAGTTTGGGATCCCGGAGGATATTGGAATCACAAACATTGGTGGAGATTCCTGGATGAGTTCAAGCATATGCCACCATAACAGGAAGCTCATCAAATGTCCAACTTAAGGACTTTAACTAAAAGTGCTAGGTGGGAACAACCCACCATGGTATGATCGTTCCTTTTTCAATTTTATTTCGTTTTGTTTGTTTTTATTTTATTTTATTTTATTTTCATTGAACCTGGAATTATTTATTGCATCTACATTAGCATTTCATTATGCATATTGCATATAAAAAAAAAGAAAAGCACGCACGCAACGCGGCAGTGTCGCTGACGCGTCCGCGTCAACAGTGCATTGGGAAGAAAAGAAATCGAACAGAAAGTCACGCGAGAGCGTGGCTGGAGGCGTGCCTTTGGCACAATTTGACCCACTCAACCGCGTCGCTGACGCATCCGCGTCATATGGAAAACATGCCTCCCACACGATCGCGTCACCCACGCAGTCGCGTGATCTGTAAAATCAACGTAAAAGGGTGTACGGCCGAAAGTTGAGCTGGAATTGGGCTGGACTCGTGCTGGATGCCCAAGCCCTCCCACGCGAACGCGTGCCTTACACTTCCGCGTCGGTTTTCAAAGTATGGCCACTCACGCGATCGCGTCAACCACGCGACCGCATCACCCAACAAATTGGCAAAAAGAGTTTCGAACAAAGAGTTGCGCGAATGCGAGGCTGCACTCGCGCCAATCGCAGAAATCAGGTCACGCGATCGCGTGACTCACGCGTCCACGTCACCTGACCTTATCACGCACCACGCGAATGTGTAACCCACGCGATCACGTAGCCTGCGCCGCACAAACTTATCCAGATCAGCGCCAATTATCTTATCTTTTCTTTTCTAATCCTAATTTCTTCTCTCTTTTCTTCTTTCTTCTTTCTTTCTTACTTACTTCTTCTTCATCTCTTTAATTTAATTTATTTGCATACTTTCATTCATTGCATTTTAATCTTGTGCATATTTTTATTTTCTTTTCTAACTTTATTATTCCATTGGTGTTAAAATTTTTCAACTGTTGCATCTTTTCTTGCATTATTCTGGTGCTTTATGACTTGTTTTATTCTGATTGGGTATTATTCTTCACAAGTCAATGCTAATTTTTATAATACTGATATTCCTTTTGCATTGATATGCACTTACATTATCTTACATTACCCATACTCTCTTCCCCATTGTTGTAACTTTTATATGCCATATGCTTCCCCTGTTTTCTCACTTGCATGTTGTAGCTACCATGTAATTGAGACCTTTATTATTTGGCATTAACACCCATATTTTATTTATGTTCTTATCTTTATTTCTGGGTTACTGTTCTTCTTTTTCTCTTCTTTCAGGCTGGTCACCGAAGACGGAAAAAGGGAGAAACTTCTAAAAGGGGAGACAAACAAGTCCATCTGCACAATCCTTGAAGAAAAGCATCAGTTAGAACAACCTGTCCACCTGCACATCTCAGCATGCACCGGGGACGGTGCAATCTTTAAGTGTGGAGAGGTCGATACCGATCTCCATGGGTTAGTTACTCTTCTATCTCAACACCAATGGTTTATTTTCCTTGTTAGTTGTTGCATTTGCATGTTTGATTGCATGATTATTTGATTTTGTGCATATTTTATCACTTGGTTGAAGTAATATTTTCTTTTTCAAAAAAACTTTTAGAGCATTTCACTAATTTGAATAAAATTTAATGTTACACTTGTTTGAAGAAATATTATACTAGAACATGGTTTAGAGCTCGAACACACAAAACCTGTGAGATTTTTTGAGCCTATTTGAATTGGTTGCATTTTATCAACCAATATTTTATTTTGGTGTGTGTTTTTCTCTCTAAAATTGTGATCTTTGTCTTGCTTAATTCTATATTTCCATGGTTTGATGTATGCATGCACTTATATGATTGAGGCCTTTGTTTCACTAAGCTTACATATCCATATGGCCTTACCTTTCATTATTCCTTGCAAACCAATATTGAGCCTATTATACCCCTTTGTTCTTTACTTTAGCACATCATTAACTCTAAGCGGAAAACAATAATGTCCTTAATTTGAATCCTTCGTTAGCTTAGACTAGTGAGAGTGCTCATGAATTAATTATGGGAAAAGTTGAATTTGGAAACATTTGGTTTGAGAATTGAGTATGTTAGAACTTTCTGAAAATGTGAAAAAAAAATGTTTAGGACATGATTCATGCATCCAATAATTTAATCATATGCATTGAGAAAAATAAAAGAATATATATATATATATATATATATATATATATAAGCAATTAAGCAAAAAAAGGACAAAATGCCCCAAAGTAAGTGGTGAAAGCAATGCATATGTATTGTACTTGAAATTAGAATGCATGAATATGTGGAAAACATGGTTAATGGATAGTTAGATGTGGTATTATGATTACATGGATTGTCTAAAGTTAGGTGGAAAGTTTAAGTTAATTAAGGATTCAGATTTTAGTCCACTTGGCCAAATACAATCCTACCTTGACCCTAACCCCATTACAACCCTTAAAAGACCTCTTGATATATGTATCTGCGCATTAAATTTTTGTTGATTATTAGATGAAGAGCAACCCTTAGAAAGCAAGGTTAGTAGAGAATTGAGAGAATCGAACCTTAAACACTTGAGTGATTAGAGTGTATACACTACCAGTGAGGGTTCGATGCTCAATTCCTTGTTCCCTGCTCTCATGGGCTATTTTCTTCTTACAAGTCTATTTGTACTTCATTTCCATGATTTGAATTAGTGAAATCCAGTTCATATTTCTTCTTGAAGGATTTGTTTACTTTTAACCAAGTAGGTAAAAATATTTTGCATGTAGTTGCATTCATATAGATAGGATTGCATTTCATACATTTTACCATTCCTCTTCACTCATTTATAGCTTCTCTTGAGCTTAGCATGAGGACATGCTAATGTTTAAGTGTGGGGAGGTTGATAAATCACTATTTTATGGTTTATCTTGTGCTCAATCGAGTGGTTTTTATCAACTCTTTACCCACTTATTCATACTATTTGCATGGTTTTACATTTGCCTTCCTAATTATGTGCTTTGATTGAAAACATGCTTCTTTGGCCTTAAGTTCCCTATGTTTAAATCCTCTCTTATTACCATTAGATGCCTTGATATGTGTGTTAAGTGATTTCAGAGATTACAGGGCAGGAATGGCTCAGAGGATGGAAAGGAAGTATGCAAAAGTGGAAGGAATACAAGAAGTTGGAGAAATTGCTAAGCTGTCCAGCCTAACCTCTTTGCACTCAAATGGCTATAACTTTAGCTACAGAAGTTCAAAAAATGCGGTTTTAGTTGCGTTGGAAAGCTAACGTCTGGAGCTTCGATTTGATATATAATTTGTCATAGCTGCCTCGAAGTTAGGCGATGCGAATGCATGAATGACGCGCCCACATCGCATCTGCGAACTTCAATCCGCGCGGACGCGTGGGCGACGCCTCCGCGTCACCTTCCCGCGACCTGAACGTAACAGAAATCGCTGGGGGCGATTTCTGGGCTGTTTTTGACCCAGTTTTCAGCCCAGAACACACAGATTAGAGGCTATAAAGTGGGGGAATGCATCCATTCATAATCATGCTTTTCATATTCACAATTTTAGGAGTAGATGTAGTTTTTAGAGAGAGAGGTTCTCTCCTCTCTCTTTTAGGATTTAGAATTAGGATTTCTTTTGCTTTCAGGATTATCTTTTTATCAGGTTCAATATTCTTTTTTATTTATCTTCTCAATTTAGTTTATGAATTCTTCTATGTTACAGATTATTCTTTGAATTAATGTTACTTGAGGTATTTTAGTTTATTATTGCTTTATTTTATTTATATTACTGTTGCTTCCAATCTGAAGACATTTTTATTCCAGTAGATTCACTTTTTCCTTTTGGTCTTGGTTAAGAAATCAGTAACTCAGGAGTTATCAAACTCAACATGATTGACAATTGTTATCTTTGCTAATTGAATTGAACTTCAATAATCCCAATCTTTCCTTAGGGATTAACTAGGATTTGAAGATCAAACTTAATTAGTCACTTGACCTTCCCTTGCTCTAGTAAAGGTTAACTAAGTGAATTAAGACTCAATCTTCATCATCATTGATAAGGATAACTAGGATAGGATTTCTAATTTCCCATACCTTACCAAAAGTGTATTTTACAGTTATTTATTTACTTTACAGTCTTTTACCTATTTTAATTACAATTTAAATTACTTGTTCCTCATCTTCAAAACCCCGATTTACAATCTTCATAACCAATAATAAGAACATACTTTCCTGCAGTTCCTTGAGAAGGCGACCCGAGGTTTAAATACTTCGATTATCAATTTTAAAGGGGTTTGTTACTTGTGACAACCAAAACGTTTGTAAGAAAGGTTGATTGCTTGGTTTAGTAACTATACTTGCAACGAGAGTTTACTATAACTTCTAAACCATCAATCTTCAGTTCTTCAGTGCGATCAGTCAGGAACAAAGGGGGCTGGTAGCAGCATCTCCACAATCGGGACCGTCATGGCTCCCTGTGCTGGTAAATGAAGTGGAGTCTGGGGTGTCTGGGTTTTCTTCAGGTGGGTGGTTACCAACAAGCAGCTCCTTGAGGTATGTAAATCGGCGCTTGTTACGGCGCTCTCTTTGCTTTCCTTGCCGGTCAAGCCGGTCCAACCTCTCAAGTATCTGAAGGAGTAGCTGATTTGCTGAAGGTGCTTGTGATGTGGAAGGAGAAGGAATATCTCTGGTCGGTTCTGCAGTTTGGTTGATAGTTGCTGCTCGAGGTCTGATGTACTTCCCATTTGGGACGATCTGATCATCCCGTGGAATCATGGTCTTGGTGTCCCCAGCTCTGTAGGTGACTCTGACTGCTGAGACTAGATCTGAAATCAAGACGGGAAAAGGTAGGTTGTAACGACCCAATTTTCAATATGTCTAGGTCATACCAAAAACCGAGCGCTACCAATTTGTCTTCCTAATTATTATCTATTATTTATCATATGAGCCTGATTCGTTGTTAAAAATGTAGTTAATTTGCGACGTATTTTTTTTGAAACGTTTGGATTAATAGACGGAATCATTCATAATCAACTCACAACTGATAACAGATAAAACAGTTATAAGCAACCACACATAAATACATCACAAGTAGCTAGCAACATTCAGTGATCTAGCCCTTATTAGAGTATAGACCTTTAGTTAGAACACCCCTAGATATAGCTAGATAATAACTATATACATATACATTCATACAACATCCCATATCCTGACCTGTTTAAGAGGTTCCTAAGCTGGAACCTAGGCTAGCCTAGACTCTATACTCACCTAGTCCCTCTAGACTACTAAAGCAAGGAAAAGTACGTTCTAGGTCTTCAAAACTCAAGTCAGGTGGAACGTCATCGAAAGGTAGAACATCATCTGTTACTCCTCTGCACGATCAGACATTGCCATATGACGTTGACGTTAGGATTTTTTTACCAGTAAAGAGATTCATAGAAATAGTTGCGTTGTAGATATAGTCTTTAAACCGACAAAATTCCCTTCGTACAAACGTTTTGGGTGTCACAAGTAACAAACCCCTTTAGAAATTTTTAACCGAGTATTCAAACCTCGGCTCGTCTTCTCAAGGAACTGCGAGTAAGTATGTTCTTATTATTATCTATAAAGGTTGTAATCGGGGTTTAGAAGATGAGAAGCAAGTAATTTAAATGACAAGTAAAGTAAATGGCAATTAAAATAAATAAATACTGCAAAGCAGACTTTTGGCAAGGTAAGAGAAGTTGGAGGTCCAACGTAGTTATCTCTCTCAACTATAATGAAAGTTGACTCTAAACTCCACTTGGTCAACCTTTACTAGGGCAAAGGAAAGTCAGGGGACTAATTAAATTGACCTTTGAATCCTATTTATTTCCTAAGAAAAGGTTGGGATTACTTGAGTTCAGCTCAATTAGCAAGATAACGATTATCAGTTATGTTGAGTTTAATAACTGTTGAGTTACTGAATTCTTAACCAAGACCAAAAGGGGAAAGAGTAAAATTGCTGGAATAATAAAAATGTCCTTAGATGGGGAGCAATGGTAACTTAAATCAAAGAGAACAATCATAAACTGAAAATACCTCAAATATCATTAATTCAAATAACAGTCTGTAATATGGAAGAATTCATAAATCCAATTATAAAGGTAAACAGCCAACTCAGATACTGAAATAAATAAATAAAGTGAAAGGGAAGTTTAAAACAAAGAAATATAAAACCTGGATTGAGAGTCACTCTTAAAACAAGAAGAAATTCTAAATCCTAAGAGAGAGAGAGAGAAGATCTCCCTCTCAACTAAACCTAATTCATTGAAAAATAAAATATGCGAGCTCTCCCTGAATGGATGCATTCCCGCACTTTATAACCTCTGGTCTATACTGTCTGTACTTGGATCTGGGCCAAAAACGCCTTCAGAAATCGCCATGAGCGTTTTCTGCAATTTCTGGTGCGTGGCCTCTGTCACGCGTCCGCGTGGGTCACGCGGTCGCGTCATTTGGAGCTTTTTCTTGCCACGCGATCGCGTCAGTCATGCGACCGCGTCATGTGCGTTCTGCTTAAGGCGCGGTCGCGTCAGTCATGCGGCCGCGTCGCTGCATCTTCGCTTCTGGCACGCAATCGCTTCGTCCATGCGGTCGCGTGGATACCAGTTTCCTTAAAGCTCCGTTTTGCCTTCTCCTTCCTATTTTGTATGTTTCTTTTTCCATCCTTTAAGTCATTCTGCCTTAGAAAATCTGAAACTACTCAACAGACTAATCACGGCATCGAATGGAAATAAAGGTAATTAAAATAACTAATTTTTAAAACTTAGGAAACCTGTTTTTCACAATATGACATAATAAGGAAGGGAAAGTAAAACCATGTAATTAATGTGAATAAGTAGGTGAAGGATTGTATAAATCACTCAAATTAAGCACAAAAGAACTCAATGAAATATGGGTTTATCAGACGTCTCTCTAGTACCTCATCAAGTAGCCACACAACAGGAGTCTCGTACACAGGATTTAGGTTAAAGTTCACGTACAAACGGGGTGTAGATATTGGCTGGTCTCATAATATATACATATAAACAGAGAACGAGATTCACCCTAGACTCAGAAGACTATCTAGAGCAGAATCCTCTTTGCAGAACCATTATCAATGAACTACGGTAAGGTACTCTTACTTCCATCAGAAGAGGGAAGGGAGAGAGAAGGGGTAAGAACTGGGGAGTTCTTAGTAGGGCCGGGA
Source organism: Arachis hypogaea (assembly GCF_003086295.3). Lineage (NCBI taxonomy): Eukaryota > Viridiplantae > Streptophyta > Magnoliopsida > Fabales > Fabaceae > Arachis > Arachis hypogaea. Next base: position 122,570,700 of record NC_092046.1, read on the forward strand.
TTATTAGTTAAGTTCATTAATTCTGTGTTGTTTAGAAGATGAATAGCAAAATATAGAAAAGCAGTAAATAGAAAAAATAGATAAAATAGAGAATAGAAAGCAAAACATGAACGAAGTATACAAACAAACAAAGCATACATTCATTCAACAATCATAACAGAGGAAATGCACAACCAAGTATGATGCATGTCTGTCCTATGCAGGCCATGAACTCACGTGTCGGTTTACACCCTGCAGCCCGACATTACCTAGGAACAAGTCCTAGATATGGTTTCCCTTTGTGTCCTTAGTGCATACGTGTCAGTGGTGAGAATACCACTCCTTCGTGACTACCGGCAGTCGGCACAAAGCTCGACCCTATAATATACGCACAAAGGGAAACAGTGATCCTCAATTCGTGGGCGTCCCCGAGATCAATTCACAAACAAAACAATGATCCTCAGTTAATGGGTTTCCCCGAGATCAACATACAACAACAAACACGATCCTCAGTTCGTGGGCTATACCCGAGATTAATACTCAACAATACAGTAATCTTCAGTTCGTGGGTTATACCCGAGATCAACATACAACAGTTCGTGGGTTATTCCCGTAATCAATGATTATCAGTTCGTGGGTTTTTCCCGCATATAAAATAGTTAACAGTTCGTAGGTTTTCCCGAGATCAATAATCATTCAGTTCGTGGGTACTTCCCGTATTTAACCAATTATTCGTTTGTGGGTTTTACTACTCTTTTCTCTTTCTCTGTTTACTCTGCTCTGATTACTCTTTTCTCTGTATCTGTTTCCTCTGCTCTTATTACTCTTTTCTCTATATCCCTATTACTCTTTTTTTTTCTTTATCTCTTTACTCTACTCTGGTTACTCTGTTCTCTCTGTTACTTTATTCTGCTCTGATTTCTCTGTTTAACGTTTGTTTTTAAGGCTTATGTAAATTTCGGAATGAATAGTTAGCCTATCCCAAGTATAGGTTCATTAAGTCTATACTGAAACAGTTTAACTTTTCATATAATACCTAACCCTAGTCGCAACTCAAGGACTAACTATATTGCCCTAGTTCGTTCACTAATCTCTGTCTGTTTTTCTGTCATTAATACTTTACAGACTTTTACTTCGATTTTTATCTTTTCTTCAACTTCTTATCTTTCTTTTATCTTTGCCTCACTAATATGTTCTTACCACTCCCTAAGTATTTTATGAAGATAATTATGAGATTCTGTACTTAAAGTTGTCTTTCTAAAGCTTTTACAAAAAACTGCCTTTCTGCATTATTTTATTATTTTTATTAAAATATTATTTTTAATTAAATATTATTATTTAATATTTTATTATTATTTATTATTTTATCATTAAATTTTCGAAAATTACCTTATCTTTACCTTTAACCTTTAAAATTTACTTTTTACCACCCGTAACTTTTAATATTTCTACTTTAACCACCTTAACTTTCAGAAATTACCAAATAACCCCTCAAACACCAAAATATTTACTTCCTTGCCCTTTCTAAGATCTAAAAGGTTTTCTTCAATGTTCTTCACCACACTCAAAGTGTTCTTCATGTTCTTCGTATATTCTTCAAATTCTTTCTTTGTTTTTACCCGTTTTTCAGTCTTTTCAGCAATCGATTTTTATCAAAATTCAAAATAAATTCCCAGCCACTAAAACCCCATCTTTTCTACATGTTTTAAACACAAATTGAACCTCAATTTAAGGATTAGGGTTCATTTTTCCAGCTGCACTCAAGAACATATTTCATAGCTTGAATATCATCAAATTTCATCAAATTTTCACCAAAATTTCAACAAGAATCACTCATATAAATCATCAATTTCAAGCACAGCAAAACTATATCATAATCACACAACTCAAATACAATCAATCAAGACTAAATTCGTCAAACCCTACCTTGATTTACTGCTCCAAATCCGGTTACTCTTTGAAGTGTTCTTAAAGCACTTTTTTCTCCTAAAACACATCAAGAACAACTTTAAAACTCTAAACCATCAACTAAACGAACTTCAACAGCATCTTAGGAAGGTTATCCTCACCTTAAATGTACAGGAAATCAAAGATCCTTGGCCCACAAGTCAAGCTAAGCAAGAGATCTAAGGAAGAACATCAAGAAAACACTTATTTAAGCATGTTTCCTTGAAAACCGAATTGAAGAAGGAGGGAGACAGCCATCTCACCTTATTTCCAGTCTTGATATTTTACATGGTTATGTAGAGGAAGAAGAGAGGATCATTTTGGTGAAATCGGAGTTTTGATTTGAGTTTTAGTTCAGAAGAAATCAAGTTTTGAAGATTAAGTGTTCATGAAGTTTTCTCTTTTTTCTCTCCTTTCAATTTCGGCCAAAGGGAGTAAATGACCAGCCTTGGAGTGTCTTGGGGGTGTAAGGTGAGTTTTGATTGGTTGGTTTGGAGGTGAATTAAAATAATATTAAAATATCTCTGGTGTACAACTACTAAAACTAAATGTATCGGAACACTCGTAAAAACATCTCTAAAAATTATTTTCCGAGCTACTAGCATAAATGACACTGTAACATATTTATTATGAGAATAGAACATGTATGATGAGACCTTAGCATTGCTAAAGTCATCAGAGAGTGCTGGTGCAAAGCTGCACCAGTAAACTGTGAACTCGGTTAAACCGATTTTCTATTTTTAACTAAAATAGATCAGGTAACCTTATAATATCATTCAAGAAGCTTCTAATACTAATATAATGATAATATTATCCTATTATCTCTCTTCTCTCATGAATCGAGTCTGGTTCATCAAATAGAGACTATTTACAAAAAATCGAATTAAAACTCCTAACCGATACGGTTCAAAAACTAGGTTCTACGTGACTGTGTTATTGAGCTTGCCTCAAAAAGGGTTCTACCTTAAAGATGAAATAATAACAATGAGGATTGAAATGCTTGATGATATAGAAGAGGTTCTTCCCCTACTAATCTTTTAGAGAAATCTGTGCCTTTAGAAAAGATCTCGCGTACTCGAAAATTAGGGTTGTTACATAGGTTGCCCGCAATCTGTACGTGTCCCATAGCATTTCGGATGTGTCTTGGTAAGTTGAGAGGCTGGTCTATAAGGATACACCAGAGTAGAACAGCCATATTTGCAGTGAAGGAGGACTCGTGAGTGCTCGAAAAAATATAATGGGACATAATCTGTGCCCATACTCGAGCCTCCAAGGTGAGTGCTGAAGTCAATATGCCCTTAGGTCAGGATCGATGGTATCCATAGATCCATCTGCTGCCAGGTTGTGCTATAACTCTGAGAACTGCATCCCAGTCAAATTGGTATGTCTGGCGCTTGAATGAGGCTTCTTGGAATGCGTCCAATCCTTCTGGAGCAGGGGGAAGATCTAAAGCTCACTGAATGGCCTCTTCGGTTATGGGGACTTGCTTCTGACGGACATAGACAGACTGCATGGTTGGCATGTGAAAATTGGAGTAGAATTCAACTACCCATGACAGGTTAACCTACCGTGGCTGTCTCCGTAGAAATCCCCATTATCTTCGCTCAATGCGGGGATCAATAAATTCAACAATGTGGGTCGGGAGGATGAGTAGGTACTCGTTGTTATAGTTCTGCTCAGCCAGGATGGGGAACACCTGCTCACTGTAGCGGTTAGTGAACCGCGCAGTGTCCTTTGCTGGAAAGGCTTTCTCTTTTTCATCGACCTTGATGATCCTCTTGATTCGTTTTGTTCAGGGCTTTACTGCTGTTGAAGATGGTTCCGCAGTTAGTGCTCTTTTTGTTCCTTTCCTTGCCGATAGTTTGGGAGTAGCTTTCTCTTTACCCTTCTTGGTGGCTATCTTGAAAAGGGAAGGAGTAAGTAACATTTAAAGCTAAGGGTTAGGGCAAGGAAGAGGATGGTACAAGTGATAATCAATGCACGGTAAAGAAGGATGTCGTTAACACATGGCCGCGACTACATGTGAGAAGTTCATCAATGGAAATATAGCAAGTGCATGTAATGGCAAGTAGATGCAAGATATTTATTGGCATGCTGGCAAAGGCATGAGTAGCATAGATCAAGTATTAATTGCCCAATTTGATTATCAAGTGTTTCAAAAAAACAATCTGTTTGTATTGACAATTATATTCAATGAATAATATATGAAAAGGAGTTTTGTGAAAAACAGGCATTAGAGTAAAAGAATAGAATAATTTAAAAATGCACAATGTCATACGGGCTTTTTCACAAACACTTAGCATGCATGGTAAATATGTTATTGAAAGTTTTAATTTTGAACATGTAAGCAACCCTTAAGAAGTAATATTAATTAGACAATTCCTTAATAATCCATAAGCAAAATATAGAAGAAAACAATCACCCAAATAAATTTCTAACACCAGTTAAAATAATGTAAAAGGAAAAAGAAAGACAAATAAAACATAGATAATGAAAGTAAAAAGAAAAAGAAGAAGAAAACATAAATAAAAGAAAAATAATAATGAAAAAGTAAAGAGGGAAGAAGAAAAGAACCTTGATGATGAGGGTGAAGAGGGAGAAAAGAAATGAAAAAGTAAGAAGGAATAAAGAAGAAAGAAGGAAGAAGAAAGAAATATGAAGGGAGAAGAAAGAAGTAGGATTAGGGAGGAAAAGATAGGAAATCTGACGTTGATCTGGATAAACTGTGCGGCGCATGTGACGCGGACGCGTGGGTCGCAATATTTTCAAGTGACGCATTCGCGTGGGTGACGCTTACGCGTGATGTTAATTGTGCTATTGGCGCGAGAGCAGCCTCGTGTACGCACAACTCTCTGTTTCATATGCACATTGCCAAAATTTAGGGTGACGCGTGCGCGTGAGGGACGCGCACGCGTGAGTGGCCTGTTTTGTAAAAATGATGCATACGCGTGGGTGACGCATACACGTGATAGGGGTTGTGCTTCCAGCACAATTCCAGCTCCACTCCATCATAACTCTCTGCCATACACCCCTTTACGTCGATTTTGCAGGGTCACGCGTGTGCGTGGGTGACGTGCATGCGTGGAGGGCTGATTTTGCAATCGACGCGGACGCGTCAGGGATGCGTACGCGTGGGCGTGTTTATGCCTAAGGCACGCCTCCAGCCACGCTCCCGCGTAACTCTCTGCTTCTTTTCTTCTTTGTTTCTAATGCACAGATGACGCGTACGCGTCAGCGACGCTTGTGCGTCGTGTGCAATTTTTTTTATATGCAGAATGCAAATGCAAATGCAGACTATATGCAGAGATTATGAGAAGAGTCACTAAGAAAAATGAGTAGAATAAAATAAAACAAAACAAAGACTAAAACGGAACGATCATACCATGGTGGGTTGTCTCGCACCTAGCACTTTTAGTTATAGTCCTTAAGTTGGACATTTGGTGAGCTCCTTGTCATGGTGGCTTGTGCTTGAACTGATCCAGGAATCCCCACCAGTGCTTGTAATTCCAATAGCCTCCGGGATCCCACACTAGTTGCATAAAGCCTTCAAGCAAGTTAAAGCAAGTGACAAGGCCCCAATAGTGTTGATTGCTAGATTGAATTCCGGGGTCCCAAACCTTGCTTTTGCACCTGTCTTCTTGTTGACCATCTTTGTTCCAACCGGGTGGTAAGCAATCCGAATTCTCACTGAGGCATCCAAACAGCTTCCTAGACCCATACAATTTAGTATTCTTCCAACCATGATAATTCAGCCATGAGCTTCCTACAACAATGAACCTAGGATTGTGTTGCCAACCACTAGCCATCTCCCTCTTACTCTTATAGCCATAAAGAGCTCTAAGTTGCCCATCTGTCTCAAGCAAAGCATATTCAAGTGTGCTAATTAAGCTTAGAGATGAGAGAATTACCCACTTGAATGAAGGGATGAATGGTGATGGCTTTGGGGGAGAGGTCTCCAACAATCTTGGCAAGGTGATCTCAAGCTCCATTCCCTTGGGCTCTTCTTTGACAACTTCCACCTCTTTGCAAGTTTTTTCAATATCAACCTCTTCTTCTTGGTAGCTTTCTTCCAATTTGATCTCTTCTTCATTGTTCACAAGGGCATGGGAGGTTATGCTTCTTCTTCTTTAATCTCTATCTCTTGATCAACCTTTGCAAAGTCTTCAACCATGATATGCCTCGGAGGTTGTACACCCTCCTCAACATCAACATCAAACACTTTGGAGGGAGGCTCTATGGCTGGACTTTCCCATGGAGGTTCTGCATCTCCTAAGTCTTCAACCACTTCTTCCTCTTCAATAATTACTGCTTTGTCCAGTTGTTTTAGTATAAAATCGTACTCATCCTTGATGATTTCCTTTCTATGACAACTCCTTTCAACTATTCCTTCATCTTCAAGGGTCTCTCCTATCTCCACATTTTGTGCCTCCTCTTGCTCTAAGACAAACATACTCCTTCTTGATGTCTTCCTTCACTAATTCTTCAACCACTCCTTCGACTTCAAGGGTCTCTACTACCTTCACCTTTAGGGCCTCCTCTAGCTTCTGATGAAGTATGAATTCGCGAAGACGATCCCTACTCTCTTGTTCCATGTCAATAGCATAACTGGGATCATCTTGCTTTTGGATTGATGGATGTGGATGCTTTTCCATGGAGGGTGGTGATGGGATGGAAAGATCATTATGTGGTTGAAAAAAAAGTGCACTAGAGCTTGAGGGTTGAATATTGGAGGTAGAGGGTTGGTTCATGTGGGATATAAGATTTTGGAGTGTAGAGGTGAGACCAATGATGTTAGACATGAGTGTGTTGCTATCCAATGGAGGTTGGTGTGGTGGATAAGGATTATGGTCATATGGAGGTGAATGGTGGAAAGGGGCTTGTGAGTATGGTGGTTCAGAGTTATGTTGAGGAGGGGGTTCATAAGCATATGGTGGGGCTTGTTGGTAACTGATGAGGTCCGGAAGTTAGACCAATTAAAAGATTATAATATAATAGAACAGCGTTGCGAGTATAGCTCTTAACCAGCAAAAATCCGCCTCATCAATTTAGAAAAGTTGTAACAAAGGTTTAGAATAAAAATACTGGGAGTATGAGTCCCAGGTCGTCTCCCAACGAGTTGCTAGAAAGGATGATAATTTATTAATCAAGAGTTTCTGAGAATTTTGAGAGTTGAATAATAGAAAATAAACAATTGTAACTAAGTGCAATGAAAATAAAAGGAATTTATATTATTCAAAATAAAAGCCTTGACTGGGAGAATGATTAATCAGAAGTTCTATCCTTGTTGGGATCTCTTAAGTGTAGTATCAAAAAGGTTGTTGTTTTCACTTAGTTAACCCTTACTAAATAAAGGAAAGTCAAGTGATTGAGCTAATTCTTATTCACAAATCCTAGTCCTCTCCCTTGGGAAGGTCTAGCGTTAGTAAATACAGAACTAGCCAACAACTTCTAATTTAACCATCACTTAAGCCTTCCAACTCAAGTGTCTCCTTTTAATCAACCCCCATGTCAAGTAGGGAATCTACTCCATTGACATGAATATAACGCTCATAGAAATATAAGAGGAAGACATAATGAATCAAATAAAATAGGGATTGGAAATTAATTAAAAATAAAAGTAATCCTTTGCATTAATAATCCATGAAAATAATCCAATTACCACTTTAAACAAGAATTAAGAATATGGAATAAATAAAAGAGCAAGTAAGGAAACAAACTAGAATAGTATCTTCAACGGAGGTGATGACTCTTCAAAATCCAAAAGCAAAAGCAATAAACTATGAATGTAAAGGGAACCTAGAGGAAGAGTAATTTCTCTCTAGATTCAGATCTAAAACCTAAAAACTATCCTAATGAGAATGTATGAATGTGTATGCCTCTGTGTGTGGAGTCTCTGTTTATTTCCTGGCTTTATTCTGTATTTTTGGGCCGAAAACTGGGTCAAAACGTGGCCCGAAATCGCCCCCAGCATTTTTTATTAATTTTGCAGATCGCGCAGGTCACGCGTATGCGTCAGTCACGCGTGTGCGTCATTTGGAGAATTTCCTTGTCACACGTACGCGTCGTCCATGCGTGCGCGTCATCTTGCAGAACTCCATTCCACGTGTACGCGTCAGCCACGCGCATGCGTCGCTGCAATTTTCTCCATTCCGCGCGCTCGCGTGAGCCATGCGTGCGTGTCGGTGCTCGCTGGTCATCTTCTTGGTTTCTTGTGTTCCTTCCATTTTTGCAAGCTTCCTCTCTATTTTCTAAGCCATTCCTGCCCTATGAAGCCTGAAACGCTTAACACACGGATCACGGCATCGAATGGTATAAAGGAGAATTAAAATATACTAATTAAAGATTCCTAGGAAGCAAGTTTTCAACCATAGAACAACTTTAGGAAGGAATTGTAAAATCGTGCAAATCATATGAATAAGTGGGTGAAGACTTGATGAAACCACTCAATTAAACACAAGATAAACCATAAAATAGTAGTTTATCAATCTCCCCACACTTAAACATTAGCATGTTCTCATGCTTAGTTTAAGGAGATAAAAATAAATGAGTAGGGAAAAGTAAGACTCATGCAATGCAATGCAACCTATGTATATGAATGCAACTATATGCTAAAATGATTTTGTCTACTTGGTTAAAGGTAAATAAGTTATTCAAGACAAATATAAATCAAATATCACTAATTAAAATTTATATAGTAAAAACAATTAAGCTTGTAGGAAGACAGCTCATGAAAGCAGGGAACATAGAATTAAGCATTGAACCCTCACTCATGGTGTATATGCACTCTAGTCACTCTAGGGTATAGGGTAATCACTCTATTCTTCTCTAATCATGCTTTCTAAACTTTGTTCTTCACCTAACCAATTAACAAGCATTTAATGTACCAATACAAATATCATGAGGTCTTTTCAAGGTTGTAATGGGGCCAAGGTAAGGGTGAGGGTATATATATGGCTAAGTGAGCTATAAATTGAATCCTTGATTAACCTAAGCTCTTACCTATACATACTCTCCTTATATTTTTAGAATTATGCCTAGCTACTGATGAGCGGATAATTTATACGCTTTTTGGCATTGTTTTTACATAGTTTTTAGTATGATTTAGTTAGTTTTTAGTATATTTTTATTAGTTTTTAATTAAAAATCACATTTCTGGACTTTACTATGAGTTTGTGTGTTTTTCTGTGATTTCAGGTATTTTCTGGCTGAAATTGAGGGACTTCAGCAAAAATCAGATTCAGAGGTTGAAGAAGGACTGCAGATGCTGTTGGATTCTGACCTCTCTGCACTCAAAGTGAATTTTTTGGAGCTACAGAACTCCAAATGGCGTGCTCTCAATTGCGTTGGAAAGTAGACATCCAGGGCTTTCCAGAAATATATAATAGTTTATACTTTGATTAAGGATAGACGACGTAAACTGGCATTGAACGCCAGTTCTATGCTGCATTCTGGAGTCAAACGCCAGAAACAGGTTGCAAAGTGGAATTAAACGCCAGAAATAAGTTACAAACTGGCGTTCAACTCCAAGAAAGACCTCTACATGTGTAAAGCTCAATGCTCAGCCTAAGAACACACCAAGTGGGCCCCGGAAGTAGATTTCTGCATCATTTACTCATCTCTGTAAACCCTAGTAACTAGTTTAGGATAAATAGGACTTTTTACTATTGTATTTACATCTTTGGAACATCTTTAGTTTCATCTTTAGATCACGTTTGGGGGCTGACCTCTCGGCCATGCCTGGACCTTCATCACTTATGTATTTTCAACGGTAGAGTTTCTACACAGCATAGATTAAGGTGTGGAGCTCTGCTGTTCCTCATGAATTAATACAAAGTACTACTGTTTTTCTATTCAATTCAAGCTTATTCCTATTCTAAGATATCCATTCGCACCCAAGAACATGATGAATATGATGATTATGTGACGCTCATCATCATTCTCATTTATGAACGCGTGCCTGACAAACACTTCCGTTCTACATGCAAACAAGCTAGACTGAATATCTCTTGGATATCTAATACAGAGGACCGAGTCCGAGATATTAGAATCTTCGTGGTATAAGTTAGAACCCATGGATGGCCATTCTTGAGATCCAGAAAGTCTAAACCTTGTCTGTGGTATTCCGAGTAGGATTTGGGAAGGGATGGTTGTGACGAGCTTCAAACTCGCGAGTGCTGGGTGAAGTGACAGACACAAAAGGATAGTAAATCCTATTCCAGTATGATCGAGAACCGACAGATGATTAGCCATGCAGTGACAGCGCATTGGACCATTTTCACAGAAAGGATGGGATGTAGCCATTGACAACGGTGATGCCCTACATAAAGCTTGCCATGGAAAGGAGTAGGAATGGTTGGATGAAGACAGCAGGAAAGCAGAGGTTTAGAGGAACGAAAGCATCTGTGCACGCTTATCTGAAACTCTCACCAATGAATTACATAAGTATCTCGATCCTATTTTAATTATCTTTTAGTATACTATAATCTCTTAATACATTTGAATCTTCCTGACTGGGATTTACAAGGTGACCATAGCTTGCTTCAAGCCGACAATCTCCGTGGGATCGACCCTTACTCACGTAAGGTTTATTACTTGGACGACCCAGTGCACTTGCTGGTCAGTTGTGCGAAGTTGTGACAAAAAATTAAGATTATAAACGTGCGTATAAAGTTTTCAGCGCCGTTACCAAGGAATGGAACCGTCACGATTTCTGTGCACCAAGTTTTTGGCGCCGTTGCCGGGGATTGTTCGAGTTTGGACAACTGACAGTTCATCTTATTGCTCAGATTAGGTAATTTTATTTTAATTTTAAGTCTTTGTTTTTATTCTTTTTATTTTCGAAAACTTTTCAAAAAATTCAAAAATTTTTCTCTTATCGTTTTTCCCAATTAATTTTCGAAAAATACAAAAAAATTTTTAAAAAAAAATCATAAAACCAAAAATATTTTTTTGTGTTTCTTGTTTGAGTCTAGAGTCAAGTTTTAAGTTTGGTGTCAATTGCATCTTTTTAATTTTCTAAAAAATATGTTCGAAAATTTCATGCATTGCATTCTTCATGATCTTCAAGTTGTTCTTGGCCAGTCTTCTTGTTTGATCTTCATATTTTCTTGTTTTGTGTCTTTTCTTGTTTTTCACATGCATTGAGTTTTTCATATTTGTTATTGTCTAAAGTTTGATAATTTTTTAAGTTTGGTGTTCATCTTGACATTCAAAGTGTTCTTGGTGTTCATCTTTGCATTCAAAGTGTTCTTGCATGCATCACATGTTTTGATCCAAAATTTTCATGCATTGAGTCTTTTTTATGTTTTCCTCTTCTTTATAAAAATTCAAAAAAAAAAAAAATATCTTTCCCTTTTTCACTCATAAATTCTCGAAAATTTGAGTTGACTTTTTCAAAACTTTTTAAAATTTAGTTGTTTCTTATGAGTCAAATCAAATTTTCAATTTAAAAATTCTATCTTTTTCAAATCTTTTTCAAAAATCAAATCTTTTTCAATTTTTCTTTCATATTTTTGAAAATTTCAAATTAATTTTCAAATTTTTTTTCTTATTTTTAGTCCATATTTTTGAATTCAATGCTAACAATTAATGTGATTGATTCAAAAATATTAAGTTGTTACTTGCCTATTAAGAAAGGTTCATTCTTTAAATTTTAAAATCATATCTTTTAGTTTCTTGTTAGTCAAGTAATCAACTTTAATTTTCAAAATCAAATCTTTTTAATTTCGTTTTCAAATCCTTTTCATAATGATTTTCAATCATATCTTTCAATCATATCTTTTTCAAAATCAATTTCAAAATCTCTTCTAACTTCTTATCTTTTTCAAAAACAATTTTCAAATCTTTTTCAATCAATCTTATCTTTTTGTTTCAATCATATCTTTTTCAAAACTACCTAACTAATTATCTCTCTCCAATTTTCGAAAATCCCTTCCCCTTTTTTTTTTCAAATTTCTTTTTATTAACTACTTGTTTTAATTTTTAATTTAATTTGATTTCATTTTTAATTTTCAAAATTTAACTTTAAATTTTAATTTTAATTTTTTTATTTTCGAAATTCCCTCTTTCTCATCTCCTTCTAATTATTTATTTATTTACTAACACTTCTCTTCATCTCAAAATTCGAACCCTCTCTTCCTCTCTGTGTTCGAATTTTTCCTCTTCTCCTTCTTATATTCCTCTCTTCTTATACTTGCATAAGGAATCCCTATACTGTGACATAGAGGATTCCATATTTTCTTTTGTGTTCTCTTCTTTTTCATATGAGCAGGAACAAGGATAAGAACATTCTTGTTGAAGCTGATCCTGAACCTGAAAGGACTTTGAAGAGGAAGCTAAGGGAAGCTAAAGCACAACTCTCTGGAGAAAATCCGACAGAAATTTTCGAAAAAGAAGGAGACATAGCCGAAAATAATAACAATGCAAGGAAGATGCTTGGTGACTTTACTGCACCAAATTCCAATTTACATGGAAGAAGCATCTCAATTCCTGCCATTGGAGCAAACAACTTTGAGCTTAAACCTCAATTAGTTTCTCTGATGCAACAGAACTGCAAGTTTCATGGACTTCCATCTGAAGATCCTTTTCAGTTCTTAACTGAATTCTTGCAGATCTGTGATACTATTAAGACCAATGGTGTTGATCCCGAGGTCTACAGGCTTATGCTTTTCCCGTTTGCTGTAAGAGACAGAGCTAGAGTATGGTTGGACTCTCAACCTAAAGACAGCCTGAACTCTTGGGATAAGCTGGTCACGACTTTCTTAGCCAAGTTCTTTCCTCCTCAAAAGCTTAGCAAGCTTAGAGTGGATGTTCAAATATTCAGACAAAAAGAAGGAGAATCCCTCTATGAAGCTTGGGAGAGATACAAGGAACTAACCAAAAAGTGTCCTTCTGACATGCTTTCAGAATGGACCATCCTGGATATATTTTATGATGGTCTATCTGAGCTATCAAAGATGTCATTGGACCATTCTGCAGGTGGATCCATTCACCTAAAGAAAACGCCTGCAGAAGCTCAAGAACTCATTGACGTGGTTGCAAATAACCAGTTCATGTACACTTCTGAAAGGAATCTTGTGAATAATGGGACGCCTATGAGGAAGGGAGTTCTTGAAATTGATACTCTGAATGCCATATTGGCTCAGAATAAAATATTGACTCAGCAAGTCAATATGATTTCTAAGAGTCTGAATGGATTGAAGGAATCATCCAACAGTACTAAAGAGGCATCTTCTGAAGAAGAAGCTTATAATCCTGAGAACCCTACAATAGCAGAGGTGAATTACATGGGTGAACCCTATGGAAACACCTATAATCCCTCATGGAGAAATCATCCAAATTTCTCATGGAAGGATCAACAAAAGCCTCAACAAGGCTTTAACAATGGTGGAAGAAACAGGTTTAGCAATAGCAAGCCTTTTCCATCATCCACTCAGCAAAAGACAGAGAGCCCTGAGCAGGATCCATCTAGCTTAGCAAATATAGTCTCTGATATATCTAAGGCCACTTTAAGTTTCATGAATGAAACAAGGTCCTCCATTAGAAATATGGAGGCACAAGTGGGCCAGCTGAGTAAAAGGGTCACTGAAACCCCTCCTAGTACTCTCCCAAGCAATACAGAAGAGAATCCAAAAAGAGAGTGCAAGGTCATTGAATTAACCATCATAGCTGAACCTACAAGGGAGGGAGAGGACGTGAATCCCAGTAAGGAAGACCTCCTGGGACGTCCAGTGATCAATAAGGAGTTTTTCTCTGAGGAACCAAAGGAATCTGAGGCTCATCTAGAGACCATAGAGATTCCATTGAACCTCCTTATGCCATTCATGAGCTCTGATGAGTATTCTTCTTCTGAAGAGAATGAAGATGTCACTGAAGAGCAAGTTGCCAAGTACTTTGGTACAATCATGAAGCTGAATGCCAAACTATTTGGTAATGAGACTTGGGAAGATGAACCTCCCTTGCTCATCAATGAACTGAGTGATCTGGATCAACTGACATTGCCTCAGAAGAAACAGGATCCTGGAAAGTTCTTAATACCTTGTACCATAGGCACCATGACCTTTGACAAGGCTCTATGTGACCTTGGGTCAGGGATAAACCTCATGCCACTCTCTGTAATGGAGAAACTGGGAATCTTTAAGGTACAGGCTGCCAAATTCTCATTAGAGATGGCAGACAAATCCATAAAATAGGCTTATGGACAAGTAGAGGACGCGCTAGTAAAGGTTGAAGGCCTTTACATCCCTGCTGATTTCATAATCCTGGATACTGGGAAGGATGAGGATGAATCCATCATCCTTGGAAGACCCTTCCTAGCCACAGCAAGAGCTGTGATTGATGTGGACAGAGGAGAATTAATCCTTCAACTGAATGAGGACAACCTTGTGTTTAAAACTCAAGGATCTCCTTCTGTAACCATGGAGAGGAAGCATGAAAAGCTTCTCTCACTGCAGAGTCAACCAAAGCCCCCACAGTCAAACTCTAAGTTTGGTGTTGGGAGGCCGCAACCAAACTCTAAGTTTGGTGTTGAACTCCCATATCCAAACTCTAAGTTTGGTGTTGGGAGGTTCCAACAATGCTCTGAACATCTGTGAGGCTCCATGAGAGCTCACTGTCAAGCTATTGACATTAAAGAAGCGCTTGTTGGGAGGCAACCCAACGTTATTTAATCAATTTTATTTTATTTTCTCTTTATTATTTCGTGTTTTATTAGGTTGATGATCATGTGGAGTCACAAAAACTACTGAAAAATCAAAAACAGAATGAAAAATAGCATTGAAAACAGCACACCTGGAGGAAGGGCTTACTGGCGTTTAAACGCCAGTAAGGAGCATCTGGCTGGCATTTAACGCCAGAACAGAATATGAAACTGGCGTTAAACACCAGAAATAAGCAGCAGTCTGGCGTTTAAATGCAGGATTGCACCCAGAGGAAAGCTGGCGTTAAACGCTAGAAACAGGCTCCATTTGGGCGTTTAACGCCAGAAACAAGCATGGAGCTGGCGTTTAACGCCAGAAACAAGCATGGAAGTGGCGTTAAACGCCAGAATTGCACAATAAGGGCATTTTACATGCCTAATTGGAGCAGGGATGTTAAGTCCTTGGCCCCACTGGATCTGTGGACCCCATAGGATCCCCACCTACCCTTCTTCTCTCCTCTTCACACCTTTTCATAACTCTCTTCCCCAAATACCCCTCACCAATCAACTCAATCACTCTTTCCCATCACCCCTCACCACTCACATCCATCTTCTCTTCCCCATAAACCCCACCTACCTTCAAATTCAAAATATTTTTCCTCCCAAACCCAACCCTAAATGGCCGAACCCTAAACCCCTCCCCACTTCTATATAAACCCCTCATTCCTTCTTCTATTTCACACAATACAACCCTCTCTTCTTCCACTTGGCCGAAACCTACTCTCTCTCCCTCTCCTCCATTTCTCTTCTTCTTCTACTTATTTCTTTCTTCTTTTGCTCGGGGACGAGCAAACATTTTAAGTTTGGTGTGGTAAAAGCATTGCTTTTTATTTTTTCATAACCATTTATGGCACCTAAGGCCAGAGAAACCTCTAGAAAGAGGAAAGGAAAGGCAATTGCTTCCACCTCTGAGTCATGGAAGATGGAGAGATTCATCTCAAAGGTCCATCAAGACCACTTCTATGAAGTTGTGGCCAAGAAGAAAGTGATCCCTGAGGTTCCTTTCAAGCTCAAGAAGAATGAGTATCCGGAGATCCGATTTGAAATCCAAAGAAGAGGTTGGGAAGTTCTCACCAACCCCATTCAACAAGTCGGGATCCTAATGGTTCAAGAGTTCTATGCAAACGCATGGATCACAAGGAACCATGATCAAAGTGTGAACCCAAATCCAAAGCATTGGCTTACTATGGTTCGGGGGAAATACTTAGATTTCAGTCCGAAAAATGTAAGGCTGGCGTTCAACTTGCCAATGATGGAAGAGAACGCACGCCCCTACACAAGAAGGGTCAACTTTGATAAAAGGTTGGACCAAGTCCTCATATACATATGTGAGGAAGGAGCTCAATAGAAAATTGACTCAAGAGGCAAGTCGGTTCAATTAAGAAGGCATGACCTCAAACCAGTGGCTAGGGGATGGCTAGAGTTCATTCAACGGTCAATCATTCCTACTAGTAACCGGTCTGAAGTTACCGTAGACCGGGCCATCATGATCCATAGTATCATGATTGGAGAGGAGGTGGAAGTTCATGAGATTATACCTCAAGAACTTTACAAGGTGGCTGACAAGTCCTCCACTTGGGCAATGTTAGCCTTTCCTCACCTCATTTGCCACCTCTGTAATTCGGTTGGAATTGACATAGAAGGAGACATCCTCATTGAAGAGGACAAGCCCATCACTAAGAAAAGGATGGAGCAAATAAGAGATCATGGACCTCAACATGAGCATGAGGAAATTCCTCACCATGAAATCCCTGAGATGCCTCATGGGATGCACTTTCCTCCACAGAATTATTGGGAACAAATCAATACTTCCCTAGGAGAATTAAGTTCCAACATGGGACAACTAAGGGTGGAGCACCAAGAGCATTCCATCATCCTCCATGAAATTAGAGAAGATCAAAGAGCTATGAGGGAGGAGCAACAAAGGCAAGGAAGAGACATAGAGGAGCTCAAAAGCACCATTGGTTCTTCAAGAAGAGGAAGACGTCACCCTCACTAAGGTGGACTCATTCCTTAATCTCCTTGTTTATTTATCTCCCTGTTTTTCAATTTTTAAGCTGTATGTTTATTTATATTTGTGTCTTATTACATGATCATTAGTGTCTAAGTGTCTATGCCTTAAAGTTATGAATATGAATCCATCACCTCTCTTAAATGAAAAATGTTTTAATTACAAAAGAACAAGAAGTACATGGTTTCGAATTCATCCTTGAAACTAGTTTAATTTTTTTGATGTGGTGGCAATACTTTTTGTTTTCTGAATGTATGCTTGAACAGTGCATATGTCTTTTGAAGTTGTTGTTTATGAATGTTAAATATGTTGGCTCTTGAAAGAATGATGAAAAGGAGAAATGTTATTTGATAATCTGAAATATCATAAAAATGATTCTTGAAGCAAGAAAAAGCAGTGAATACACAAGCTTGTAGAAAAAAAAATGGCAAAAAAAAATAGAAAAAGAAAAAGCAAGCAGAAAAAGCCAAAAGCTCTTTAAACCAAAAGGCAAGAGCAAAAAGCCAATAGCCCTTAAAACTAAAAGGCAAGGGTAAATAAAAAGGATCCAAGGCTTTGAGCATCAGTGGATAGGAGGGCCTAAAGGAATAAAATCCTGGCCTAAGCAGCTAAACCAAGCTGTCCCTAACCATGTGCTTGTGGCGTGAAGGTGTCAAGTGAAAACTTGAGACTGAGCGGTTAAAGTCAAGGTCCAAAGCAAAAGAAGAGTGTGCTTAAGAACCCTGGACACCTCTAATTGGGGACTTTAGCAAAGCTGAGTCACAATCTGAAAAGGTTCACCCAGTTATGTGTCTGTGGCATTTATGTATCCGGTGGTAATACTGGAAAACAAAGTGCTTAGGGCCATGGCCAAGACTCATAAAGTATCTGTGTTCAAGAATCAACATACTGAACTAGGAGAATCAATAACACTATCTGAACTCTGAGTTCCTATAGATGCCAATCATTCTGAACCTCAATGGATAAAGCGAGATGCCAAAACTATTCAAGAGGCAAAAAGCTACAAGTCCCGCTCATCTGATTGGAGCTAAGTTTCATTGATATTTTGGAATTTATAGTATATTCTCTTCTTTTTATCCTATTTGATTTTCATTTGCTTGGGGACAAGCAACAATTTAAGTTTGGTGTTGTGATGAGCGGATAATTTATATGCTTTTTGGCATTGTTTTTACATAGTTTTTAGTATGATTTAGTTAGTTTTTAGTATATTTTTGTTAGTTTTTAATTAAAAATCACATTTCTGGACTTTACTATGAGTTTGTGGTTTTTTCTGTGATTTCAAGTATTTTCTGGCTAAAATTGAGGGACTTGACCAAAAATCAGATTCAGAGGTTGAAGAAGGACTGCAGATGCTGTTGGATTCTGACCTCCCTGCACTCAAAGTGGATTTTCTGGAGCTACAGAACTCCAAATGGCACTCTCTTAGTTGCGTTCGAAAGTAGATATCCAGGGCTTTCCAGAACAATATAATAGTCCATACTTTGATTAAGGATAGAAGACGGAAACTGGCGTTTTCATGCTGCATTCTGGAGTTAAATGCCAGAAACAAGTTGCAAAGTGGAGTTAAACGCCAAAAATAGGTTACAAACTGGCGTTCAACTCCAAGAAAGACCTCTACACGTGTAAATCTCAATCCTCAGTCCAAGCACACACCAAGTGGGCCCCGGAAGTGGATTTCTGCATCATTTACTCATCTCTGTAAACCCTAGTAACTAGTTTAGTATAAATATGACTTTTTACTATTGTATTTACATCTTTGGAACATCTTTAGTTTCATCTTTAGATCACGTTTGGGGGCTGGCCTCTCGGCCATGTCTGGACCTTCATCACTTATGTATTTTCAACGGTAGAGTTTCTACACACCATAGATTAAGGTGTGGAGCTCTGCTGTTCCTCATGAATTAATACAAAGTACTACTATTTTTCTATTCAATTCAAGATTATTCCTATTATAAGATATCCATTCGCACCCAAGAACATGATGAATGTGATGATTATGTGACGCTCATCATCATTCTCACTTATGAACGCGTGCCTGACAAACACTTCCGTTCTACATGCAAACAAGCTAGACTGAATATCTCTTGGATATCTAATACAGAGGACCGAGTCCGAGATATTAGAATCTTCGTGGTATAAGTTAGAACCCATGGATGGCCATTCTTGAGATCCAGAAAGTCTAAACCTTGTCTGTGGTATTCCGAGTAGGATCTGGGAAGGGATGGCTCTGACGAGCTTCAAACTCGCGAGTGTTGGGCGTAGTGACAGACGCAAAAGGATAGTAAATCCTATTCCAGTATGATCGAGAACCGACAGATGATTAGCCATGCAGTGACAGCGCATTGGACCATTTTCACAGAAAGGATGGGATGTAGCCATTGACAACGGTGATGCCCTACATAAAGCTTTCCATGGAAAGGAGTAGGAATGGTTGGATGAAGACAGCAGGAAAACAGAGGTTCAGAGGAACGAAAGCATCTCTGCACGCTTATCTAAAACTCTCACCAATGAATTACATAAGTATCTCTATCCTATTTTAATTATCTTTTAGTATACTATAATCTCTTAATACATTTGAATCCGCCTGACAGGGATTTACAAGGTGACCATAGCTTGCTTCAAGCCGACAATCTCCGTGGGATCGACCCTTACTCACGTAAGGTTTATTACTTGGACGACCCAGTGCACTTGCTGGTCAGTTGTGCAAAGTTGTGACAAAGAATTAAGATTATAAACATGCGTATAAAGTTTTCAGCGCCGTTACCAAGGAATGGAACCGTCACGATTTCTGCGCACCAAGTTTTTGGCGCCGTTGCTGGGGATTGTTCGAGTTTGGACAACTGACGGTTCATCTTGTTGCTCAGATTAGGTAATTTTATTTTAATTTTAAGTCTTTGTTTTTATTCTTTTTATTTTCGAAAACTTTTCAAAAAATTCAAAAATTTTTCTTTTTTCGTTTTTCCCAATTAATTTTCGAAAAATACAAAAAAATTTTAAAAAAAATCATAAAACCAAAAATATTTTTTTGTGTTTCTTGTTTGAGTCTAGAGTCAAGTTTTAAGTTTGGTGTCAATTGAATCTTTTTAATTTTCTAAAAAATATGTTCGAAAATATAGAACACAATTTATTGACACACAATTTCTATCTTAAGCTAACCAAAGATTCAATTTGGGTTATTACTTGTTTTTCCGCTTAAGGCTAGTGATGTTGTAAAATATAGAACAAATGGGATTAAAAGGCTCAAAGTGGCTAACAAAGGTAAATGGAAGGGTAGGCTATTTGGGATAAGTGAGTTAATAATCAATTAATGGCCTTAATCATATGCATGCATATAACACATTAAATATTGGACATATAGGATGGAACAAAATATAGATTACAATCATAGAGAAGCAAACACACAAGAATAAAATATTATAGTTAAATAATGTAACCATGTAATTAAGCTCAAATCTCACAGGTTATGTGTTCTTAGCTATCAGTTATGTTCCAATTTACAGTCTTCAAACAAATTTAACACAAAAATATTTTGATTTAAATTAGTGAAATTTTTCAAAATAAAGTCTTGAGAAGAAACATATTATTTTTCAACCAATTAGAACATGCATGCAAATACCTATTACTATGCAATCTATACTATCCTAAACAAAAGAAAAATAACTAATTTATTCTATTCTATTGTATTGGTGTTAAGAAAAAGAAGTTACCTCTGGAAGTCAGGTACTGATCGACCTCCCCACACTTAAAGCTTGGCACCGTCCTTGGTGCCATCAGTCAGGAACAAAGGGGGGCTGGTAGCAGCATCTCCACAATTGGGACCATCATGGCTCCCTGTGCTGGTAAATGAAGTGGAATCCGGGGTGTCTGGGTTTTCTTCAGGTAGGTGGTTACCAACAAGCAGCTCCTTGAGGTATGTAAATCGGCGCTTGTTACGGCGCTCTCTTTGCTTTCCTTTCCAGTCAAGCCGGTCTAACTTCTCAAGTATCTGATGGAGCAGTTGATTTGTTGAAGGTGCTTGTGATGTGGATGGTGAAGGAATATCTTTGGTTGGTTCTGTGCTCTGGTTGATAATGGCTGCTGAAGGTCTGATATACTTCCCGTTAGGGACGTACTGATCATCTCGTGGAATCATGGCCTTAGTGTACCCAGCTCTGTAGGAGACTCCGGCTGCTGAGACTAGATCTAAAACCAAGGCGGGAAAAGGTAGGTTGCCCGTAATCTGTACGTGTCCCTAGCATGCCGAATGTATCTTGGTAGATTGAGGTGCTGGTCTGTAAGGATACACCAGAGTAGAACAGCCATGTCTGCAGTGAAGGAGGACTTGTGAGTGCTCGGAAAGATGTAATGGAACATAATCTGTGCTCATACTCGAGCCACCAAGGTGAGTGCTGAAGCCAATATGCTCTTAGGTCAAGATCGATGGTATCCATAGATCCATCTGCTGCCAGGTTGTGCTATAACTCTGAGAACGGCGTCCCAGTCAAATTGGTATGTCTGGCGTTTGAATGAGGCTTCTTGGAATGCGTCCAATCCTTCTAGAGCAGGGGGAAGATCTAAAGCTTTCTGAATGGCCTCTTCAGTTATGGGAACTTGCTTCTGATGGACATAGACAGACTGCATGGTTGGCATGTGAAAATTGGAGTAGAATTCAACTACCCATGAAAGGTTAACCTGCTGTAGCTGTCTCCGTAGGAATCCCCATTGTCTTCGTTCAATTCGGGGCTCAACAAATTCAACAATGTTGGTCGGGAGGATGAGAAGGTACTCATTATTATAGTTCCTCTCCGCCAGGATAGGAAACATATTCTCACAGTAGTGGTTAGTGAACCGCGCAGTGTCCTTTGCTGGAAAGGCTTTCTCTTTTTCATCGACCTTAATGCTCCTCTTGATTCGCTTTGTTGAAGGCTTTACTGCTGTTGAAGATGGTTCTGCCACTAGTGTTCTTTTTGTTCCTTTCCTTGCCGGTTGTTTGGGAGTAGCTTTCTCTTTACCCTTCTTGGTGGTCATCCTGAAGAGGGAAAAGGTAAGTACATGTAAAGCTAAGGGTTCGAGTAAGGAAGAGGATGGTACAAGTGATAATCAATGCATAGTAAAAAAGGATGTTGTTAACACATGGTCATGACTACATGTGAAAAGTTCATCACTGGAAATATAGCAAGTGCAAGTTATAGCAAGTAGATGCAAGATGTTTATTGGCATGCCGACAAAGGCATGAGTAGCATAGATCAAGCATTAAATGCCCAATTTGATTACCAACTCTTTCAAACTAACAACCTGTTTGTATTGACAATTATATTTAATGAATTATATATAAAAAGGGGTTTTGTGAAAAGCAGGCGTTAGAGTAGAAGAATAGAATAATTTAAAAATGCATAATGCCATACGTGCTTTTTCACAAACACTTAGCGTGCATGGTAAATATGTTGTTGAAAGTATTAAATTGAACATGCAAGAAACCCTTAAGAAGTAATATTAATTGTCAAACAATTCTAAATAATCCACAAGCAATTATAGAAGAAAATAATCACCCAGTTAAATTTCTAACACCAATTAAAAGAATGTAAAAAAAAAAGAAAGAAAAGGAAAACATAGATAATGAAAGTAAAAAGAAAAAGAAAAAGAAATAAATAAAAATAATAATAGAAAAGTAAAAAGGGAAGAAGGAAAGGAAAAAAACTTGATGATGATGATAAAGGAAGAAGGGAGAAAGTAAAAAGTGAGAAAAATTAAAGAAGGATAAAGGAAGAAGAAAGAAATAAGAAGGGAGAAGAAAATATAAGATATCTGGCGCTGATCTGGATAAGCTGTGCGGCAGATGCGACGCGGACGCATGGTGCACGCGTTCGCGTGGTTTGCCTTATTTTCAGATGACGCGGACACGTCAGGGACGCGGACGCGTGACCTGATTTGTGCTATTGGCACGAGTGCAGCCTCGCGCACGCGCAACTCTTTGTTTCATACGCTCATTGCCAAAATTCAGGGTGATGCATGCGCGTGGGTGACGCGCACGCGTGAATGGCCTCTTTTTGAAAAATGATGCGGACGTGTGAGGCACGCGTTCGCATGATAGGGCTTGTACTTCTAGCATCATTCTAGCCCCACTCCATCATAACTCTCTGCCATACACCTCTTTACGTCGATTTCGCAAGGTCACGCGTGCGCGTGGGTGACGCGCACGCATGAGAGGCTGATTTTTCAAATGACGCGGACGCATAGGGCACGCGTTCGCGTGGGCATGCTTGTGCCTAAGGCACACCTCCAGCCATGCTCCCGCGTGACTCTCTGCTTCTTTTCTTCCTTGTTTCGAATGCACCTATGACGCGGACGCGTCAGCGACGCTTGTGCGTCGCGTGCTTTTTTTTTAATATGCAGAATGCAAATGCAAATGTAGGCTATATGCAGAGAATATGAGAAGAGTCATTAACAAAAACAAAATAAAACTAGGACTGAAATGGAACGATCATATCATGGTGGGTTGTCTTCCACCTAGCACTTTGCTTTTACGTCCTTAAGTTGGACGTTCTTCAAGCTCATTCTGCTTCTGTTGGTGGGTCTTTCAAGAGGAAGACCTCTAGCTCTTTGTGATCCTTCATCTTTTCTCCATGATAAAGCTTTAGGCGATGTCCATTGACCTTGATGAATTTTGAACTAGAAGGATGACGCAGGTGAAAAACTCTGTATGGCTCTCCGTTTTCTACTCTGTAGGGACCTTCCCATCTTGATCTCAGTTTACTTGGCATGAGTCTCAGTCTGGAGTTATAAAGAAGAACTAACTCCCCTGGTCTGAATTTTCTCCTTTTTATGTGCTTGTCATGGACATCCTTGATCTTCTCTTTGTATCGCCTGGAGTTGTCATATGCTTCTAGGCGAAGATTCTCCAATTCTGCTAGTTGCAGCTTCCTTTCAGCACCAGCTTCTTCAAAATTCATGTTGCACTCCCTCACAGCCCAGAAAGCCTTGTGTTCCACCTCTACTGGAAGGTGGCAAGCCTTTTCGTACACTAAACGGAAGGGGCTCATCCCAATGGGTGTCTTGTATGTTGTTCTATATGCCCAGAGTGCATCTTGTAGCCTGGCATTCCAGTCTTTTCTATGAGGCTTTACTATCTTCTCCAGAATGCGTTTAATCTCCCTGTTAGACACTTCTGCTTGTCCATTGGTTTGGGAATGATAAGCCGTTGCTACTTTGTGAACAATCCCATGCTTCTTTAGTAATCCTGTTAGTCTCCTATTACAAAAGTGAGTGCCTTGATCACTCACGATTGCTCGTAGTGATCCAAAGCGACAGATAATATGGTTTCTAACAAAGAAAACAACAGTGTTAGCATCATCAGTATGGGTAGGAATTGCTTCTACCCATTTAGAAACATAATCTACAGCTAACAGTATGTAACGGTAACCATTAGAGTTTGGAAATGGACCCATGAAGTCAATTCCCCAAACATAAAAAATTTCACAGAAAAGCATAATCTGTTGAGGCATCTTATCCCTCTTGGATATATTACCAAACCTTTGGCATGGGGAACAAGATTTACAAAATTCAGCAGCATCTTTAAAAAGAGTAGGCC
The DNA here is from genome assembly GCF_003086295.3 of Arachis hypogaea. NCBI lineage: Eukaryota > Viridiplantae > Streptophyta > Magnoliopsida > Fabales > Fabaceae > Arachis > Arachis hypogaea. The sequence goes on from NC_092046.1 coordinate 122,594,901, forward strand.
ACCAGAATCCACAGTCTAAGATTTTTCTAGCTGTTCTTTGAGGGCCAAAATGTCCTCAACTCTCAGAAGAGTGGCAGGCCTCTAAAATGGACTGGAATTCTGATTGAGGCACACACCTTCTGATTACCTGGTCAGCACCACACCTCCACAAATATGGGTCATCCCATATATAATATTCTGATTCGCTTTTCAGCTTGTCTCTATGATGCTTAGTAAAATTGGGAGGGAAAGTATGGCTAACTAGATAATTAGCTACAGGTGCATACCAATGAACTACTTCAGATACTGCATGCAAGCTATCAAATGAAAAAGCATCATTTATAGGAGTGGAGTCATCTTTAATGTGCTCAAGGCAACTCAAGTGGTCTGCCACTAAATTCTGGTTACCACTCCTATCCTTAATTTCTAAATCAAATTCTTGCAGCAACAGTATCCAATGTATCAACCTTGGTTTAGACTCTTTTTTAGCTAATAAATATTTTAGAGCTGCATGGTCCGAGTACACTACTACCTTAGTACCAATTAAATAGGCTCAGAATTTATCCAGAGAAAAAACAATAGTTAGAAGCTCTTTTTCAGTAGTAGTGTAATTAGACTGAGCAGCGTCTAAGGTCTTAGACACATAAGCAATTATGAAAGGATCCTTACCTTCGCACTGAGCCAGCACTGCTCCCACTGCATGGTTGGAGGCATCACACATAATCTCAAATGGCTGGCTCCAATCTGGTCCTCTCACAATCGGGGCTTGAGTCAGGGCAATCTTCAGCTTATCAAATGCTTGCATGTAATTCTCACTGAACTTGAACTCAATATCTTTCTGTAGCAGTTTGGATAAAGGTAATGCTACCTTACTGAAGTCCTTAATGAATCTCCTGTAAAAACCTGCATGGCCAAAGAACGAACGGACTTCCCTCACGGAGGAGGGGTAACGTAAACTAGAAATGACGTCTACCTTTGCTGGATCTACAGAAATACCAGTATTAGACACAACATGTCCTAGAACAATCCCTTGTTTTACCATAAAGTGACATTTTTCAAAATTCAGTACAAGGTTTGAACTAACACACCTGTCTAATACTCTAGCTAAACTATCCAAGCAAAGGTTAAACGAATTACCATAAACGCTAAAATCATCCATGAATACTTCCATGCAACTCTCAATAAGATCTGAAAAGATACTCATCATGCATCTTTGGAAAGTAGCCGGTGCATTACATATGCCAAAAGGCATCCTTTTATATGCATACATTCCAAAGGGACATGTAAAAGTAGTTTTCTCCTGATCTTCAGGAGCTATATGAATTTAGAAATAGCCTGTATAACCATCTAAAAAGCAGTAATGGGATTTACCTGACAGGCGATCTAGCATCTGATCAATAAATGGCAAGGGATAATGATCCTTGCGAGTAGCTTGGTGGAGACGCCTATAGTCAATGCAAACCCTCCATGAATTATGCACTCTAGTTGTCAGGAGCTCTCCATGCTCATTCTTCACTGTTGTGACTCCAGACTTCTTGGGCACCACTTGTACTGGACTGACCCATTCACTGTCTGAGATGGGATAAATGATATCTGCTTCAAGTAGCCTGGTCACTTCTTTCTTAACAACTTCTAGAATGGTGGGATTCAATCTTCTTTGGGGTTGACGGACAGGCTTCCTCTTCTAGGTATATTCTGTGCTCATAAATTTGAGGGCTGATGCCTACTATATCCGCCAAGTTCCACGCAATTGCTTTCTTGTGTTTTCTCAGCACACTAAGCAGTTGCTCCTCCTGTTGTGAAGTGAGTTCCCTTGCAATGATAACTGGGAACTTCTGATTATCCTCAAGGTAAGCGTACTTGACGTGTGGAGGGAGGGGCTCCAATTCCAATTTCTGCTCATAGCTAGGCTCTGGATCATTTGGGGCTAGTGGTGATGGTAAGTTGTCTTCATTATGTTCAGATGGTGTCCCCACACTTGGACCTTGCTCCATGTGCTTCTCTTCTACTTCTTCTTGGTGAACTTTGGCTACAGTCTCATCAATGATGTCGCACTGGAAGATAGAATGATCTTCCGGAGGGTGCTTCATAGCTTCATTTAAACTGAAACTCACTGTTCTGCCATCTATCTCCAAGTAGTAAGTTCTCTCATCTAGCTTGAACTTTGAAGTCTTCAAGAATGGTCTTCCAAGCATGATTGATGATGGTCTTCCTGAGTCATTAGGGGGCATTTCCAGGATATAGAAGTCAATAGAAAATGTGAGCCCCTTAATGCTCACTAATACATCTTCAGCAATTTCAACTACTGTAATAATGCTTTTATCTGCTAACACAAAACGAGCTGCCGACCTTTTTAAGGGAGGGAGCCTTAAAGTATCATATATAGACAACGACATTATACTAACACACGCTCCTAAGTCAAACATGCAATCAGAAAATATTACACCTCCAATGGTACAATTAACCATACATGGACCTGGATCACTACATTTTTCAGGTATACCTCCCATTAAAGCAGATATAGAACTACCTAAAGGAATAGTTTCTAATTCATTAATTTTATCTTTATGTATGCATAAATCTTTTAGAAACTTTGCATATTTAGGTACTTGCTGAATGACATAAAAAAGGGGAACAATTACCTCAACCTTTTTGAAAATTTCTACCATTTTGGGATCAAGTTCCATATGCTTTCTGGATTTCCTTACAAGGTGTGGGAATGGGATAGGAATGGTGCCACTTGCAGCCTCTGCATCCTTTGGTGTTCCATTCCTTGGTTGAGCTGCTTCTTCTTCAACCTTGTCTTGTACTTCACTTCCTCTTCAACATCTTCCATTTCAGCATCTTCCACGTCTACTGAGTCTTCAATTGGGGCATGTTCTAGTGGCCTTGGCTCCTCATGATTCCTCTCTGGCAGTGTGGTTTTAGATCTCAAAGTGATGGCATTGATGCCACCCTTGGGGTTAGGTAAGGGTTAAGAAGGAATTCCACTAGAGCTTAAAGGTTGGTTAGTGGAAGTAGGTAATGAATCTATCCGGGCGGCGAGAGCTTGTAAAGTGGCATTCAGACCATTTAAAGTAGAGTTCAGTGTAGTCTGCATGTCTTATTGTCCTTGTGCAAGAGAACGAAGCATCTTGTCATTTAATGAGGAAGTAGGATAAGTGATCTGAGGGACTTGTTGTTGGTTATGCTGGGGTCCTTGTGACTATCTTAGGTGAGGAGTTCTATAAGGTTGGTTCTGATTCTGCTGTTTGTTGTTGTTATTCCACCTCTGATTCCCATTGTTATCTCTGCCTCCTCTGTTATAGTTGTCCCTCCAGCCATGGTTGGAATTATCTCTCCAACCTTGGTTGGAGTTGTCCTGCCATCCTTGATTATAGTTCCCACCTTGGTTGTAGTTGCTGCCTTGTTGATTGTATCCTTGATTCGGACGGTCATAGAAATTATGAGTAGCTCCACAGTGTTGTCTTCTTGTTGGAGCTGTGGGCATTCATCAGTATAATGACTATAATCAACACATATTTCGCATACTCTTTGGGGAACTAACTGTTGGCTTTGTTATGGTGGGAAAGGCTGAGCTTGTTGTTGTTGGTTCAATTGCATCTGCTTCAGTAGGTTGGTCATCTCACATATACTCTGTGTAAGAGCAGAAGTCTCACTGCTAGAGGAAACTTATGCAATAGCTTTTGAGTGGCTGCTTCTGTGCCTGTGATTCCTAGTGGACTCAGCTAAATCGTTGATTAGTTGCCATGCCTTATCTGCGGTCATGTACTTCTTCAGAGAACCATTACTAGCACCATCTAATGTAGTTTTATATCGAGGCTTCATGCCATGAGTGAAATAGCTAATCAATACTAGCCTGTCAATCATGTGATGGGGGCATGCGTCTAGAAGGTTTTTAAAGTGCTCCCAGTACTCATAGAGAGTTTCTGATTCACCTTGAACAATGCAGGAGATCTCTTTCCTCAGTCTGTCTGTAACTTCAGCTGGAAATTATTTTTCCAAAAATTCTCTCCTGAGCGTATCCCAGTTGGTAACAGTTGCTTCAGGATGGGAGTAGTACCACTCCCTCGCCTTTCCCTTAAGAGAAAATGGGAAGGCGGTTAACAGAATAGAAGTTTCATTTGCACCATGACTCCTAACAGTAGAACATGCTGTCTGAAAATCCCTCAGGTGCTTGATAGGCTCCTGAGCAGGTAAGCCATGAAACTTGGGCATCAAGTTGATTAGTGCAGTCTTCAACTCAAAATCTGCAGTTAGAGTTGGATGATGCACTTGATACGGCTGTAGTGTAAAATCTGGGGCTCTAGCTTCCTGGAGAGTAATCCTCCTAGGTGCTGCCATGTTATCTACACGTGAATTAACTGAATCAGTAGTAAAGGAGCTTGCTTCTTCCTCAGATGACAGTTCAGATTTGCCCTCAGATGAGACTGGTGAATCGATAACAATCACTTCACCACTCTCAGAGGCTAACCTGCGTCGAGCTCGCCTAATACGTGAAAGAGTTCTTTCAATTTCAGGATCGAATGCAGGTAAGCTCGGATCAGGCAGTGAACGTGTCATTCAATGAAAGAAACATATAGCTCATGGTAATAAAATAAAAATAAAATATGCAAATAAAATAAAAATATGTACACTAATTAATAATTCAGCACACAATTGCAACTCTCCGGCAACGGCGCCAAAAATTAACGAGGGGCAGAAGTTAGACCAATTAAGAGATTATAATATAATAGAATAGCATTACGAGTATAGCTCTTAACCAGCAAAAATCCGCCTCATCAATGTAGAAAAGTTGTCACAAAGTTTAGAATAAAAATACTAAGAGTATGAGTCCCAGGTCGTCTCCCAACGAGTTGCTAGAAAGGGTGCTAATTTATTAATCAGGAGTTTCCGAGAATTTTGAGAGTTGAATAACAGAAAATAAACAACTGTAATTAAGTTCAATGAAAATTAAAAGGAATTTATATTATTCAAAATAAAAATCCTTGACTGGGGAAATGATTAATCAGAAGTTCTACCCTTGTTGGGATCTCTTAAGTGTAGTATCAAAAAGGTTGTTGTTTTCACTTAGTTAACCCTTACTAAATAAAGGAAAGTCAAGTGATTGAGCTAATTTTTATTCGCAAATCCTAGTCCTCTCCCTTGGGAAGGTCTAGCGTTAGTAAATACAGAACTAGCCAACAACTTCCAATTTAACCATCACTTAAGCCTTCTAACTCAAGTGTTTCCTTTTAATCAACCCCTATGTCAAGTAGGGAATTTACTCCATTGACATGAATATAACGCTCATGGAAATATAAGAGGAAGACATAATGAATCAAATAAAATAGGATTGGAAATTAATTAAAAATAAAAGTAATCCTTTGCATTAATAATCCATGAAAATAATCCAATTACCACTTTAAACAAGAATTAAGAATATGGAATAATAAAAGAGCAAGTAAGGAAACAAACTAGAATAGTATCTTCAACAGAGGTGATGACTCTTCAAAATCCAAAAGCAAAAGCAATAAACTATGAATGTAAAGGGAACCTAGAGGAAGAGTAATTTCTCTCTAGATTTAGATCTAAAACCTAAAAACTATCCTAATGAGAATGTATGAATGTGTATGTCTCTGTGTGTCGAGTCTCTGCTTATTTCCTGGCTTTATTCTGTGTTTTTAGGCCAAAAACTGGGTCAAAATGTGGCCCGAAATCGCCCCCAACATTTTCTGTTAATTTTGCAGATCGCACAGGTCACGCGTACGCGTCAGTCATGCGTGCACGTCATTTGGCGAATTTCCTTGTCACGCGTACGCGTCGTCCATGCGTGCGCGTCATCTTGCAGAACTCCATTCCATGTGTACGTGTCAGGCATGCGCACACGTCGCTGTAATTTTCTCCATTCCGCGCGCTCGCATGAGCCATGCGTGCGCGTCGGTGCTCACTGGTCATCTCCTTGGTTTCTTGTGTTCCTTCCATTTATGCAAGCTTCCTCTCCATTTTCTAAGCCATTCCTGCCCTATGAAGCCTGAAACGCTTAACACACGGATCACGGCATCGAATGGTATAAAGGAGAATTAAAATATACTAATTAAAGATCTCTAGGAAGCAAGTTTTCAACCATAGAACAACTTTAGGAAGTAATTGTAAAATCGTGCAAATCATATGAATAAGTGGGTGAAAACTTGATGAAACCACTCAATTAAACACAAGATAAAGCATAAAATAGTGGTTTATCAGTAACTACAAGGGGGTCCACCATATTCATCATCTTGGTATGCACCTTGGAATGGATCTTGACCATAGTAATCTGGTGGAGGTTGGTTGTCACGAAAAGGTCCACCATAACTATTGTCTTGGTATGCATCATAGAATGGTTGTTGGTTATAGTGCATTAGAGGGGGTTGTTTCCAAGAGGGTTGATCAAATCCTTGTGGCTCCTCCCATCTTTGATTCTTCCAACCTTGATGCATATTTTCATTATAGTTTCAATTCCTTACAACAACATTGGAACCAAACTTAAAGCCAGAGGGGTGAGAATTCATAGTAGCAAAAGAAAATAAAAATAAAAATTAATGAAAATAAACTCCTAAAACTAGAAACACTAACAAAGAAACGAAAAAACAAATATTTACAATAAACAATAATAAGGCACACGTTTGCAATTCTCCGGCAACGGCGCCATTTTGACGAATGGAACTCTCGCGCGGTCTAGAATTTCCTCAATTAAGTTCTCGTTGCAAGTATAGCTTCTAGACCGACAAGAAATCCTTTCGTACAAAAGTTTTGGTTGTTACTTAAGCAAACCCAATAAAAGTTATAACCGAAGTATTTAAACCTCGGGTCGTCTCTCAAAGAATTGCAGGGAGGTGTGTTTATTATTGGTTATGGAAAAAGTATCTTTTTGGATTTTTTAAGATAAGAAGCAACAATAGTAAATGGCAATGGAAACAAACTATCTATACAAACTCTTGGCAAGGTATGAGAACTGGAAATCCCATCCTAGTTATCCTTATCAGGTGTGATGAGAATAGTTTATTGCTCCCACTTAGTTAACCCTTACTAAATAAAGGAAAGTCAAGTGGACTAATCAATTTGATTCCTCAAGTTCTAGTCAAAATACATATCACAGAACTATGTTTATATTAACCCTATTCAGATTCATCATCTTCTTCCTCAAGTTCACCATCCTTTTCTTCCGAGGTAGTTTCCTGATCATTATCAACTCGTCTTCCTCTTCTTCGTCGCCATTGACCCCGTCTTCTTCTTGAAGATTGTCGTACTCTGGTGGAAGTGCGTCGGCATCTATTCCAAAGTCAGTGATGTCATCATCCATAACAACTGACCTAAGGGTGATCGGCTCACTGGTATCAACCAACGTTTTCGAAGGAGTTGGGTCGTCAATCTAGTAAGGTTCCTGACCCTCTGTCCTATCAACAGACTCGATGCGACTTCTTGACTTAGTTTTAACCACAACCATCCAACTAGACTTGCATGAACCCGGAAAAGGCAAATAGTATACCTATCATGCATTTTGAGGTAGAATAAAAGGATCGTAGTGCCTATATTTCCTAGTTATATTAACTTCATTGATACTGTACTCCTTGTGCTTTCATGTTTCTTGTTGCAAACTTGGATCATACCATTCATATTTAAACACGCACACCTTGTAGGTAGTGTGACAGAAATACTCTAATTCAATTATATTGTGCAACACACTAAACCAATCAGAATGACCCCTGCCTGAATCCCCACGAACCAAAACTCTGGTGTTATCTATTTTCTTTCCAATTAACCACTGTAATGTATGAAACCATGATAAACCACTATTTTATGGTTTATCTTGTGTTCAATTGAGTGGTTTTATCAAGTCTTTACCCACTTATTCATATGATTTGCATGATTCTACAATTCCTTCCTAGTTTTGTTCTATGGTTGAAAACTTGCTTCCTAGAAATCTTTAATTTGTGTATTTTAAATTCTCCTTTATACCACTCGATGCCGTGATCCGTGTGTTAAGTATTTCAGGCTTTATAGGGCAGGAATGGCTTAGAGAATGGAGAAGAAGCTTGCAAAAATGGAAGGAACACAAGAAACTAAGGAGATAACCAGCGAGCATCGGCGCGCACGCATAGCTCACGCGTGCGCGCGACATGGAGAAATTTGCAGCGACGCGTGCGCATGCCTGACACGTACGTGTGGATTGGAGTTTGCACAAAGACGGGTGCGCGTGGATGACGTGTATGCGTGACACGCCAAAACGACCAGCGACGCGTACGCGTGACTAACGCGTACGCGTGACATGCGCTATCTGTAGAATTAACAGAAAACATTGGGGCAATTTCGGGCCGAGTTTTGACCCACTTTTCGGCCCAGAAACACATACTAGAGCCAGGGAACATGCAGAGACTCAACACACATTCTCATTAGCATAGTTTTAGATTTTTAGATCTGAATCTAGAGAGAAATTACTCTTCCTCTAGGTTTTCTTTTACATACACATATTCTTAGTTTTATGCTTTTACTTTGGATATTGAAGAGTCATTACCTCCGTTGAAGATACTATTCTAGTTTGTTTTCTTACTCCTTTATTATTCCATATTCTTAATTCTTGTTTAGAGTTACAATTGGATTTCTTTCAGAATTTATTAATGCAAAGGATTACTTTTACTTTTAATTAAGTTGCAGTTATTGTTTATCATGTCTTCCTTTTATTCCCTTTTTAATCCTATGCAAGTAATTTTCATGTCAATGGAGTAGATCTCCAACTTGACATGGGGGTTGATTAAAAGGAGACATTTGAGTTGGAATGCTCAAGTGATTAGTTAAATTGGAAGTTGTTGGCTAATTCTCTATTTACTAACGCTAGACCTTCCCAAGGGAGAGGACTAGGATTTGTGAATAAGAGTTAGCTCAATCACTTGACTTTCCTTTATTTAGTAAGGGTTAACTAAGTGAAAATAACAACCTCTTTATACTACACTTGAGAAAATTCCAACAAGGATAGAATTTCCAATTAATCATTCCCCCAGTCAAGGCTTTTTATTCTGAATATATAATTCTCTTTTAATTTATAATTATTTATTTTCTATCATTCAACTCTCAAATTTCTCGAAAAACTCCTGATTAATAAGATAGCACCCTTTTTGTCAACTCGTTGGGAGACGACCTGAGACTCATACTCCCAGTATTTTTATTCTAATTTTGTGACAACCTTTCTAAATTGATGAGCGGATTTTTGCTGGTTAAGAACTATACTCGCAACGTATTTCTATATTGATTTCTTAATTGGCTAACTTCCGCCCTGCATCAATTTTTGGCGCCGTTGCCGGGGAGTTGCAATTGTGTGCTAAATTATTAATTAGTGTACATATTTTTAAATTTTGCATATTTTATTTTATTTTACCATGAGCTGTATGGTTCTTTCATTGAATGACGCGTTCGTTGCCTGATCCGAGCTTAGCCGCATTTGATCCTGAAATTGAAAGAACTCTTTCACGTATTAGGCGAGCTCGGCGTCGGTTAGCCTCTGAGGGTGGTGAAGTGATTGTTATCGATTCAGCAGTCTCATCTGAGGGCGAATCTGAACCGCCATCTGAGGGAGAAACAAGCTCCTTTACTACTGATTCAGTTGATTCACGTGCAGATAGTATGGCAGCACCTAGGAGGATTACTCTCCAGGAAGCTGGAGCCCCAGACTTTACTCTACAACCATATCAAGTGCGTCACCCAAATCTGGCTGCAGATTTTGAACTGAAGACCGCACTAATCAACTTGATGCCCAAGTTTCACGGCTTACCTGCTCAGGAGCCTATCAAGCACCTCAGGGATTTCCAAACAGCCTGTTCTACTGTTAGGCGTCATGGTGCAGATGAAACTTCTATTCTGCTAACCACTTTTCTAAAGCGACTGTTACTAACTCGGATACACTCAGGAGAGAATTCTTAGAAAAATACTTTCCAGCTGAAGTTACAGATAGACTAAGGAAAGAGATCTCTTGCATTATTCAAGGTGAATTGGAGACTCTCTATGAGTACTGGGAGCGCTTCAAGAACCTTCTGGACACATGCCCCACCATATGATTGACAAGTTGGTGTTGATCTTCATTCAAGGCATGAAGCCTCGGGATAAGACTATGTTAGATGGTGCTAGTAATGGTTCTCTGAAAAAGTACAAGACCGCAGATGAAGCATGGCAACTGATCAGTGACTTAGCTGAGTCCACTCGGAATCACAGGCACAGGAACAACCACTCAAGGGCTACTGCAGAGGTTTCTTCTAGCATTGAGACTTCTGCTCTTACACAGAGTATATGTGAGATGACCAACCTACTGAAGCAAATACAGCTAAATTAACAACAACCGCAGCCTCCCCCACCACAACAAAGTCAACAGTTAGTCCCTCAGAGAATATGCGGAATATGTGCTGATTATAGTCATTACACTGATGAGTGTCCGCAGCTCCAACAAGAGGACAACACCGTAGCATCTACTCACAATTTTTATGACCGCCCGAATCAAGGGTACAATCAACAAGGCAGCAATTACAACCAAGGTGGAAACTAAAACCGAAGTTGGCAAGACAACTCCAACCAAGGATGGAGAGACCATTCCAACCAGGGATGGAGGGATAATTCCAACCAAGGTTGGAGAGACAACTACAACAGAGGAGGTAGAGAGAATAATGGAAATCAGAGGTGGAATAACAACAACAGACAGCAGAACCAAAACCAGCCCTATAAAGTACCTCACTTAAGGCAGTCCCAAGCACCTCAGAACAACCAACAGCAGGCCCCTCAGATCACTTACCATTCTTCTTCTTCTCATGACAAAATGCTTTAGTCTATTGAGCAAAGACAAAAGGCCATGGAGAACACACTTAGCTCCACCTTGAACGGTCTGACCTCTACTGTACAAGCTCTTTCCTCACAGATTGGATCAATGAATACTTCCAATAATCAGCCTTCAAGCTCCAATGGGATTCCTTCTCAACCCTTACCCAATCCCAAGGGTGGCATTAATGCTATCACTTTGAGGTCAGGAACCACACTGCAAGAGAGGAATCAGGAGGAGCCAAGCCCACAAGAACACGCCCCAGTTGAAGACATAGTTGAAGTGGAAGATGCTGAAGAGGAAGAGGAAGTACAAGATATAGTTGAAGAAGAAGTAGCTCAGCCAAGGAATGGAGCACCAAAGGACGCAGAAGCTGTAAGTGGCGCCATTCCTATTCCATTTCCACACCTTGCAAGGAAGTCTAGGAAGCAGATGGAACTTGTTCCCAAAATGGTAGAAATCTTCAAAAAGGTTGAGGTAACTGTTCCCCTTTTTGATGTTATTCAACAAGTACCTAAATATGCGAAGTTTCTGAAAGATTTTTGCATACATAAGGATAAAATTAATGAATTAGAAACTATTCCTTTAGGTAGTTCTATATATGCTTTAATGGGAGGTATACCTGAAAAATGTAGTGACGCAGGTCCATGCATGGTTAATTGTACCATTGTGGGTGTAATATTTTCTGACTGCATGTGTGATTTAGGAGCGTGTGTTAGTATAATGCCATTGTCTATATATGATGCTTTGAGGCTCCCTCCCTTAAAACGGTCAGCAGCTTGTTTTGTGTTAGCAGATAAAAGCATTATCACAGTGGTTGGAATTGCTGAAGATGTGCTGGTTAGCATTAAGGGACTCACATTTCCCATTGATTTCTATATCTTGGAAATGCCCCCTAATGTCTCAAGAAGACCATCATCAATCCTGCTTGGAAGGCCATTCCTGAAGACTTCAAAGTTCAAGCTGGATGCCTTCTCAGAAACTTACTCCTTTGAGATAGATGGCAGAACAGTGAGTTTCAATTTGAATGAAGCTATGAAGCACCCTCCGAAAGATCATTCTATCTTCTAGTGCGACATCATTGATGAAACTGTAGCTGCAGTTCACCAAGAAAAAGTAGAAGAGAGGCACATGGAGCAAGGTCCAAGTGTGGGGACACCCTCTGAGCACAATGAGGACACTTTTACACTATCACTAGCTCCAGATGATCCAGAACCTAGCCATGAGCAGACATTGGAATTAAAGCCCCTTCCACCCCACCTCAAGTATGCTTACCTTGAGGATAATCAGAAGCTCCCAGTTATCATTGCAAAAAAACTCACTTCCCAACAAGAGGAGCAGCTGCTCAGTGTGCTGAAAAGACACAAGAAAGAAATTGGGTGGAACTTGGCGGATATAGTAGGCATCAGCCCTCAAATCTGTGAGCACAGAATATACCTAGAAGAGGAATCAAAGCCTGTCCGTCAACCCCAAAGAAGATTGAATCCCACCATTCTAGAAGTTGTCAAGAAAGAAGTGACTAGGCTACTTGAAGCAGATATCATTTACCCCATCTTAGACAGTGAATGGGTCAGTCCAGTACAAGTGGTGCCCAAGAAGTCTGGAGTCACAACAGTGAAGAATGAGCATGGAGAGCTCCTGACAACTAGAGTGCAGAATTCATGGAGGGTTTGCATTGACTACAGGCGTTTCAACCAAGCCACTCGCAAGGATCATTATCCCTTGCTATTTATTGATCAGATGCTAGATCGCCTGTCAGGTAAATTCCGTTACTGCTTTTTAGATGGTTATACAGGCTATTTCCAAATTCATATAGCTCCTAAAGATTAGGAGAAAACTACTTTTACATGTCCCTTTGGAACGTATGCGTATAAAAGGATGCCTTTTGGCTTATGTAATGCACCGACTACTTTCCAAAGATGCATGATGAGTATCTTTTCAGATCTTATTGAGAGTTGCATGGAAGTATTCATGGATGATTTTAGCGTTTATGGTAATTCTTTTAACCTTTGCTTGGATAGTTTAGCTAGAGTATTAGACAGGTGTGTTAGTTCAAACCTTGTACTGAATTTTGAAAAATGTCACTTTATGGTAAAACAAGGGATTGTTCTAGGACATGTTGTGTCTAATACTGGTATTTCTATAGATCCAGCAAAGGTAGACATTATTTCTAGTTTACGTTACCCCTCCTCCGTGAGGGAAGTTCGTTCGTTCCTTGGCCATGCAGGTTTCTACAGGAGATTTATTAAGGACTTCAGTAAGGTAGCATTGCCTTTATCTAGACTGCTGCAGAAAGATGTTGAGTTTGAGTTCAGTGAGGATTGCATGCAAGCATTTGATAAGTTGAAAATTGCCTTGACTCAAGCTCCGATTGTGAGACGACCAGACTGTAGCCAGCTGGTGCACGAAAATTACTTCACACTATGTAATTCTGCACAACTAACCAGCAAGTGCACTGGGTCGTCCAAGTAATACCTTACGTGAGTAAGGGTCGATCCCACGGAGATTGTTGGTTTGAAGCAACCTATGGGTATCTTGCAACTCTTAGTCAGGATATTAATTAGTGGCTATCAATTGACTTGCAAATGAACAAGAGAACATGAATTAAAGGTTACTTGTTATGCAGTAAATGAGAATATGTTGGAGTTTTGGAGATGCTTTGCCTTTTGAATCTCTGCTTTCTCTCTATCTTCTTCTTCACGCACGCACGTCCCTCCTATAGCAAGCTGTGTGTTGGAGGATCACCGTTGTCAATGGCTACCATCCTTCCTTTCGGTGAAAATGGTCCAGGTGTGCTGTCACCGCACGGCTAATCATCTGTAGGTTCTCGATCATACCAGAATAGGATTCGCTATCCTTTTACGTCTGTCACTACGCCCAGCACTCGTGAGTTTGAAGCTCGTCACAGTCATCCAATCCCAGAATCCTACTAGGAATACCACAGACAAGGTTTAGACTTTCCGGATTCTCAAGGATGCTGCCAATGGATTCTAGCTTATACCACGGAGATTCCGATTAAGGAATCTAAGAGATACTCATTCAATCTAATGTAGAACGGAGGTGGTTGTCAGGCACACGTTCATAGGTTGAGAATGGTGATGAGTGTCACGGATCATCACATTCATCATAATGAGGCGCAAATGAATATCTTAGATAGGAACAAACATGATTGAATAGAAAACAGAAATACTGGCATTAACTCATCGAGGCACAGCAGAGCTCCTCACCCCCAACAATGGAGTTTAGAGACTCATGCCGTCAAAAGGTACAAATTTTAGATCTAAAATATCATGAGATACAAAATAAATCTCTAAAAGTTGTTTAAATACTAAACTAGTAACCTAGGTTTACAGAAAATGAGTAAACTATAATAGATGGTGTAGAAATCTACTTCTGGGGCCCACTTGGTGTGTGCTGGGGCTGAGACTAAAGCTTCTCACGTGCATAGGGCTGTTTTGGGCATTCAACGCCAGCTTTGGATCCAATTCTGGCGTTGAACTCCAACTCCTAACTTGTTTCTGGCGCTGGACGCCAGACAGCAGCATGGAACTGGCGTTGAACGCCAGTTTACGTCGTCTATCCTTGAGCAAAGTATGGACTATTATATATTGCTGGAAAGCCCTGGATGTATACTTTCCAACGCAATTGGAAGCGCGCTATTTGGAGTTCTGTAGCTCCAGAAAATCACTTTGAGTGCAGGGAGGTCAGAATCCAACAGCATCAGCAGTCATTTTTCAGCCTGAATCAGATTTTTGCTCAGCTCCCTTGATTTCAGCCAGAAAATACCTGAAATTACAGAAAAATAAACAAACTCATAGTAAAGTCTAGAAATATGAATTTTTCCTAAAAGCTACTGAAAATAAACTAAAAACTAACTAAAACACACTAAAAACTATATGAAATTAACCCCAAAAAGCGTATAAAATATCCGCTCATCACAACACCAAACTTAAACTGTTGCTTGTCCTCAAGCAACTAGATAAATAAAATAGAATACAAATAATTTAAGAAGCAATAATATCTCAGAGTTTTTGAGTGAAGCTCAGATTCTAATTAGATGAGCGGGACTAGTAGCTTTTGGCTTCTGAACAGTTTTGGCATCTCACTTTATCCATTGAAGCTCAGAGTGATTGTCATCTATAGGAACTCAAAATTCAGATAGTGATATTGATTCTCCTAGTTTAGTATGTTGATTCTTGAACACAGCTACTTTATGAGTCTTGGCCGTGGCCCTAAGCACTTTGTTTTCCATTATTACCACCGGATACATAAATGCCACAGACACATAATTGGGTGAACCTTTTCAGATTGTGACTCAGCTTTGCTAAAGTCCCCAATTAGAGGTGTCCAGGGTTCTTAAGCACACTCTTCTTTTTGCTTTGGACCTTGACTTTAACCGCTCAGTCTCAAGTTTTCACTTGACACCTTCACGCCACAAGCACATGGTTAGGGACAACTTAGTTTAGCCGCTTAGGCCGGGATTTTATTCCTTTAGGCCCTCCTATCCACTGATGCTCAAAGCCTAGGGATCCTTTTTATTTACCCTTGCCTTTTGGTTTTAAGGGTTATTGGCTTTTTCTGCTTGCTTTTTCTTTTTCTTTTTTTTTTTTCTGTAAGCTTTGTTCTTTGCTGCTTTTTCTTGCTTCAAGAATCATTCTTATGATTTTTCAGATTATCAATAACATGTCTCATGTTCATCATTCTTTCAAGAGCCAACATATTTAACAGTCTTAAACATCAAATTCAAAAGACATATGCACTGTTCAAGCATTCATTCAGAAGACAGAAAGCATTGCCACCACATGTAAATAATTAGAATGTTCTTATTAAAAACTCGAAAATTATTGCCTCTTATTCTAAAGAAATTCTTCTATTTTATTCATGTTTGATGATGGTGAGAAAATTAAATTATAGCTTAATTGGAGATAAAATAAAAAATATAGATACTAATTACTACTATATGACTCCTAAGGTAAAACTAGAATAAGAACAGTTATCACAGAGTTAAGGCTAAGATTGGAATTTAACAACCTTTGTTCTGGGGAGTGGATGTTCCTCTAATCTGCGGGGTGCTTGGTCCTTCAAGAGATAATTTCTGGCGCTTCAATTCCCTTAAGTCGCGCCCTTGCTCCTCCTGTTCTTTAATCAAATAGCAAAGAATGCTACTTTGTTCCTTCTGTTCTTTCATTATTTGTTCCATAGCTTCTTGCATCTTGGTAACTAATGTTTCAAGATACTCCCAGTATTCAGATTGAGGGATTTCTGAGAGAAATTCCTGTGTTTTCTTCTTGATGGGGTCATCCTGTGCTTGTTGTTTTTCCATTGATGCTTTGGTGATTGGTCGCTCAATTGAGATATACTCAGTTATTCCCATCCTTACTCCAGCGTCCTTGCAGAGCATAGAAATCAAGCTTGGATAAGCCAACCTAGCATCTTTGGAATTTTTGTTTGCAATTTTGTAAAATTCAGTTGAAATCAGTTGATGAACTTCCACTTCTTTTCCCATCATGATGCAATGGATCATCACTGCTCTTGTAATAGTGACTTCAGAACGGTTGCTAGTGGGCAGCAGAGAATGCCCAATGAAGTCCAGCCATCCTCTAGCGACTGGTTTGAGATCTTCTCTTTTGAGTTGATTTGGAACGCCCTTCGTGCTGGTGGTCCACCTGGCTCCAGGGATACATATATCCTCTAGAATCTTATCCAGGCCCTTGTCTGTTCTCATCATTCTCCTATTGAAGGAGTCTGGATTATCTTTCAGCTGAGGTAGCTTTAAGATCTCCCTGATCTTGTCAGGGTGGGTATGAACAATCTTTCCTCTGACCACGGTCTGATAGTCATAGATAGCAGATCCAGATAGTCTTTGCCTGTCTGTATGCCATATATTAGCATAGAACTCCTGGACCATATTCCTTCCCACTTTCGTTTCAGGATTGGCTAGGATCTCCCAGTTCCTGATTCGAATTTTCTCCTGGATCTCCGGATATTCGTCTTCTTTCAGATCGAATCTGACTTCCGAGATCACTGATCTTAGACCCATTATTTTGTAATAATGGTCTGAATGTTCTTTGGTTAAGAACTTCCCTTGATTCTAAAGTGGTTTTGGAACACTCTCTTTCTTGCCTCTTGGAGTGGGTTGTTTTCCTTTGGGAGCCATGATCTTAGTGATCACGGATAAGCACACCAAACTTAGAGGTTTGCTTGTCCTCAAGCAAAATAAAAAAAAGGAGAGGGAGAGAAGGAGAGCTAGGTGCAATGGTGGATGGGAGGGGAGGGAGGCGGAACCCATATTTAAAGGGAGAGGGGGGTGGATTTTCGAAAAATAGGGAGAAAGATAAAATAGAAGATATGATTTTTAGAAAAAAAATATGATAAGAAAAGATATGATTTAAAATTGGAAAGATATGAAAGATATTTGAAAAAGATAGATTTGAAATTTTGAAAAAGATAGTATGGAGATTTGAAAAAGATATTGCTTAGTTGAAAAGATTTTTGAATGAAAAGAGAGAGATTTGTTTTGAACATTTTGAAAAAGAGTTGAGTTGGATTGAAAAAAAAGGATTTGTGCTTATGGATTAAGATACATTTAATATATATTTTTTTAATAAGGGTTTTTAGAAATTAGGGATTTTAGAAATCATGGTTCTTAACATGTTTATGCAAGAAATCATGAATTGGAACATGAAAATTAGGATTAAAATGAAAAATATGAAGAAAAAACGAATTTACCTCCTCCCCACCATCCTGGCGTTTGAACGCCAAAACGCTGCATGTTTTGGGCGTTCAACGCCCAAATGCTGCTTCTCCTGGGCGTTCAACGCCCAGCTGCTGCTTATTTCTGGCGTTGAACGCCAGGAAGTCCTTTGTTACTGGGCATTTTTTTGAACGCCCAGAGCGCTGTAAATCTGGCGTTAAATGCCCAGAAAGAGCTTCTTTCTGGCGTTCAACACCCAGATGGCTATCCTTACTGGCGTTCAACGCCCAGTGGATGCTTCTGTTGGGCGTTGAACGCCCAAAACAGACTTTTACTGGCGTTTTCTTGCCAGTGAGCTCTTTTTCTCTGTTTTGCGTGCAGAATCCTTCTGTAACCCTGTGAACTTATACACTTGACTCTTTACCTTAGGATCAATGAACTTTATATAAACAAATAAAATCAAGAATAGGGCAAAATGCTTAGAGGAAGTGATGCCCCATGGCTGGGTTGCCTCCCAGCAAGCGCTTCTTTATTGTCTTTAGCTGGACCTTGCTGAGCTTTTAATCTAGCTTCAGCCTTGAGCACTCTTGCTCAACATTACCTTCAAGATAGTGCTTGATTCTCTGTCCATTAACAATGAACTTCTTATCAGAATCAATATCTTGAAGCTCCACATAACCATATGGTGATACACTTGTAATCACATATGGTCCCCTCCACCGGGACTTCAGTTTCCCAGGGAATAGCCTGAGCCTAGAGTTAAACAACAGAACCTTTTGTCCTAGTTCAAAGATTCTAGATGACAGCTTCCTGTCATGCCATTTATTTTATTTTTCTTTATAAAGCTTAGCATTTTCAAAAGCAGTGCATCTGAATTCCTCTAGTTCATTTAGCTGGAGCAATCTTTTTTCTCCAGCTAATTTGGCATCAAAGTTTAGGAATCTGGTTGCCCAGTAGGCTTTATGTTCCAGTTCCACGGGCAAGTGACATGCCTTACCATACACAAGTTGGTATGGAGAGGTCCCTATAGGAGTCTTGAATGCTATTCTGTATGCCCACAGAGCATCATCCAAGCTTCTTGCCCAATCCTTTCTACGGGTACTTACAGTCCGTTCTAGGATTCTTTTTAGCTCTCTGTTAGAGACTTCAGCTTGTCCATTAGTCTGTGGATGATATGGGGTCGCCACCTTGTGGCGAATCCCATACCGGACCATGGCAGAGTAAAGCTGTTTGTTGCAGAAGTGAGTGCCCCCATCACTGATTAGTACTCTAGAGACCCCAAACCTGCTGAAGATATATTTCTGGAGGAACTTCAGCATTGTTTTAGTATCATTGGTGGGTGTGGCAACGGCCTCTACCCATTTTGATACGTAGTCAACGGCCACCAGAATATAAGTGTTTGAGTATGATGGTGGAAAAGGTCCCATGAAGTCAATTCCCCATACGTCAAACAACTCAATCTCCAAGATTTCTTGTTGAGGCATGGCGTAACCATGAGGCAGATTACCAGCTCTTTGGCAACTGTCACAGTTACGTACGGACTCTTGGGAATCTTTATAGAGTGTGGGCCAATAGAAGCCACATTGGAGGACCTTGGTGGCTGTTCACTCACCTCCGAAATGGCCTCCATATTGTGATCCATGGCAATGCCATATGATCCTCTGTGCTTCTTCTCTAGGCACACATCTCCGAATTATTCCATCTGCACATCTCTTAAAGAGATAGGGTTCATCCCACAAGTAGTACTTTGCATCAATAACTAATTTTTTCTTTTGTTGCCTGTTGTACTCTTTGGGTATGAACCTTGTAGCTTTATAGTTTGCAATGTCTGCAAACCATGGTGTTTCCTGAATGGCAAATAAATGCTCATCCGGAAAAGTCTCAGAGATCTCAGGAGAGGGGAGGGACGTCCCTTCTTCTGGCTCTATCCGGGACAGATGATCAGCCACTTGGTTTTCTGTCCCTTTCCTGTCTCTTATTTCTATATCAAACTCTTGCAGAAGCAACACCCATCTTATGAGCCTGGGTTTTGAATCATGCTTTGTGAGTAGATATTTAAGAGCAGCATGGTCAGTATACACAATCACTTTTGATCCTACCAAGTATGATCTAAACTTGTCAATGGCATAAACCACTGCAAGTAATTCTTTTTCTGTGGTTGTGTAGTTCTTCTGGGCATCATTTAAAACGCGGCTAGCATAATAAATGACGTGCAGAAGCTTGTCATGCCTCTGCCCCAGCACTGCACCAATGGCGTGATCACTGGCATCACACATTAGCTCAAATGGTAATGTCCAGTCTGGTGCAGAAATAACTGGTGCTGTGACCAGCTTGGCTTTTAGCGTTTGAAACTCCTGCAGACACTCTGTGTCAAACACAAATGACATGTCAGCAGCTAGCAGATTGCTCAGAGATTTTGCGATTTTCAAAAAATCCTTTATAAACCTCCTATAGAATCCTGCATGCCCTAGAAAGCTTCTGATTGCCTTAACATTGGCAGGTGGTGGTAATTTTTCAATTACCTCTATTTTTGCTTGATCCACCTCTATTCCCTTTTTTGAAATTTTATGCCCAAGGACAATCCCTTCAGTCACCATAAAGTGACATTTTTCCCAGTTTAAAACCAGGTTGGTCTCTTGGCATCTTTTTAGAACTAGTTTCAGGTGATCAAGACAGGAGCTGAATGAGTCTCCATATACTGAGAAGTCATCCATGAAGACTTCCAAAAATTTTTCCACCATATCAGAGAAAATAGAGAGCATGCATCTCTGGAAGGTTGCAGGCGCATTACACAGCCCAAATGGCATCCTTCTATAAGCAAACACTCCAGATGGACATGTGAATGCTGTTTTCTCTTGATCCTGGGGATCTACTGCAATCTGGTTATAGCCTGAGTAGCCATCCAAAAAGCAGTAATAATCATGACCTGCCAGTCTTTCTAGCATCTGGTCTATGAATGGTAAAGGAAAATGATCCTTTCTGGTGGCTGTGTTGAGCCTTCTGTAGTCAATACACATGCGCCACCCTGTAACTGTTCTTGTAGGAACCAGTTCATTCTTTTCATTATGAACCACTATCATGCCTCCCTTTTTGGGGACAACTTGGACAGGGTTCACCCAAGGGCTGTCAGAAATAGGATAAATAATCTCAGCCTCCAGTAATTTGGTGACCTCTTTCTGCACCACTTCCTTCATGGCTGGATTTAGACACCTCTGTGGTTGAACCACTGGTTTAGCATTATCCTCCAATAAGATTTTGTGCATGCATCTGGCTGGGCTTATGCCCTTAAGGTCACCTATGGACCACCCAAGAGCTGTCTTGTGTGTCCTTAGCACTTGAATAAGTGCTTCCTCTTCCTGTGGATTTAAAGCAGAGCTTATGATCACTGGAAAAGTGTCACCTTCTCCCAGAAATGCATATTTCAGGGATGGTGGTAATGGTTTGAGCTCGGGTTTAGGAGGTTTTTCCTCTTCCAGAGGAAATTTCAGAGGCTCTTTCATTTCCTCTGAATCCTCCAAATCAGGCTGAACAACTTTAAAGATGTCTTCCAACTCTGATTCGAGACTCTCAGCCATATTGATCTCTTCTACCAAAGAGTCAATAAGATCAACTTTTATGCAGTCTTTTGATGTGTCTGGATGCTGCATGGCTTTGACAGCATTCAACTTAAACTCATCCTCATTGACTCTCAAGGTTATTTCCCCCTGTTGGACATCAATGAGAGTTCATCCAGTTGCTAGGAAGGGTCTTCCTAGAATGAGAGTAGCACTCTTGTGCTCCTCTATTTCCAGCACTACAAAGTCAGTGGGAAAGGCGAATGGCCCAACTCTGACAATCATGTCTTCAATCACGCCTGATGGGTATTTAATGGAGCCATCATCAAGTTGGAGACATATCCGGGTTGGTTTAACTTCTTCAGTTAAACCAAGCTTTCTGATAGTGGATGCAGGTATTAGGTTGATGCTTGCCCCAAGATCACATAAAGCTATCTTGGTGCAATTACCTTCTAATGTGCATGGTATCAGAAAACTCCCAGGGTCTTTAAGCTTTTCAGGAAAGCTTTTTAGAATGACTGCACTGCATTCTTCAGTGAGGAGAACTCTTTCAGTTTCTCTCCAATCCTTCTTATGACTCAAGATCTCTTTCATGAACTTGGCATAAGAAGGTATTTGCTCTAGTGCCTCTGCAAATGGAATCTTTATTTCAAGAGTCCTGAGATAATCTGCAAAGCGAGCAAATTGCTTATCCTGCTCCTCTTGGCGGAGTTTTTGAGGATAAGGTATCTTGGCTCTATATTCCTCAACCTTAGTTGCTGTAAGTTTATTTCCTACAGAAGTGTTTGAAGAAGCCTTTTTAGATGGGTTATTATCAGCACTTGTGTGTGTCTGATCCCTCACTGGCAATTGAGTGCCAGAGTTAGAAACTGGAGTGACGTTAGACACCAGCTCCTCATCTATTCCTGGCGTTTGAACACCAGAACTGTGCCTCTTTTGGGCGTTCAACGCCAGATCCTTGCTTGTTTCTAGCGTTGAACGCCAGTCCTGAGCATGGTCTGGGCGTTCAGCACCAGCCTTCCACCCAACTTCTGGCGTTTTAGCGCCAGAATTAATTTTCCCTGGGCTCTTACTGTCCTCAGATGGATTTTGGGTGGTTTGCTCATTTCTTGGTTTCCTGCTGCTTTGAAGTGGGGTAGTTAGTGCTTTCCCACTTCTTAGTTGAACTGCTTGGCATTCTTCTGTTATTTGTTTTGACAGCTGCTGCCTTGTTTGCTTTAATTGTACTTCCATGTTTATATTAGCCATCCTTGTCTCTTGTAGTTTATCCTTGAATTCAGCTAACTGCTTTGTTAGAAAATCCAATTGCTGATTGAATTCAGCAGCTTGCTCTGCAGGACTGAGTTCAGCAGTTACTGTTTTAGCCTCTTCTTTCATGGAAGGGTCCCTGCTTAAGTACAGATGCTGATTTCTAGCAACTGTATCAATGAGCTCTTGAGCTTCTTCAATTGTCTTTCTCATGTGGATAGATCCACCAGCTGAGCAATCTAAAGAGATCTGAGCTCTTTATGTAAGCCCATAATAGAAGATGTCTAACTGAACCCACTCTGAAAACATTTCAGAGGGGCATTTTTGTAGCATCTCTCTGTATCTCTCCCAGGCATCATAAAGAGATTCATTATCTCCTTGTTTAAAGCCTTGGATATCCAGCCTTAGCTGTGTCATCCATTTTAGAGGAAAGTATTGATTCAGGAATTTTTCTGTCAGCTGTTTCCATGTCCTTATGCTAGCCTTAGGTTGGTTATTTAACCACCTCTTGGCTTGGTCTTTTACAGCAAATGGAAACAGTAATAATCTGTAGACATCCTGATCTACTTCTTTATCATGTACTGTGTCAGTAATTTGTAAAAACTGTGCCAGAAACTCTGTAGATTCTTCCTGTGGAAGACCGGAATACTGGCAGCTTTGCTGCACCATGATAATGAGTTGAGGATTCAACTCAAAGCTACTGACTCCAATGGAAGGTATGCAGATACTACTCCCATATGAAGCAGTAGAGGGGTTAGCATATGACCCCAGAGTCCTCCTGGACTGTTCATTTCCACTTAGATCCATGATGGAGAAAGGGAGATGATAAAAAAAATATTTATTTTTATTTATTTATTTATTTATTCAATTATTTCGAAAATAAAATAAATTAAAACAAAATAAATAAAAATAGGTGAAGATTTTCGAAAAAAAATGAGGAGAGAGAAAGTAGTTAGGAAGTTTTGAAAAAGATATGATTTGGAAAAGATTTTAAATTTTGAGAGAAAAAAAATCTGAATTTTTTTTTTATAATTTTCAAAAATTTGTTTTAAAAATAGAGAGAAAAGATATTTTTGAATTTAGTGAGGAAAGAGAAAAACAATAAAATAGCACAAGATTTAAAATTTTTAGATCTAATGCTCCTAGTTTTCGAAAATTTTGGAGGGAAAACACCAAGGAACACCAAACTTAAAAATTTTAAGATCAAGACTCAAGGAATACTCAAGAACACTTTGAAGACTCACAAGAACACCAAACTTAAAATTTTTATAAAATGAAACTAAAATTTTCGAAAAACAAAGAAAAATCAACAAGAAAACACCAAACTTAGAGTTTGGCACAAGATTTATTCAAAGAAAAATTATTTTTGAAAAAGATTTTTAAAAAATAGGATAGCCAATTACCAAGAACATAAGCACCACGCTCTAACTAATTGAGCTATAAATTTAAAGTATTTTAACAATGTATAAATAATAAAAGACTCTAAACCAAAAAGAAAATTTGTCCTAATCTAAGCAACAAAATAAACCGTCAGTTGTCCAAACTCAAACAATCCCCGGCAACGGCGCCAAAAACTTGGTGCACGAAAATTACTTCACACTATGTAATTCCGCACAACTAACCAGCAAGTGCACTGGGTCGTCCAAGTAATACCTTACGTGAGTAAGGGTCGATCCCACGGAGATTGTTGGTTTGAAGCAAGCTATGGGTATCTTGCAACTCTTAGTCAGGATATTAATTAGTGGCTATCAATTGACTTGCAAATGAACAAGAGAACATGAATTAAAGGTTACTTGTTATGCAGTAAATGAGAATATGTTGGAGTTTTGGAGATGCTTTGCCTTTTGAATCTCTGCTTTCTCTCTATCTTCTTCTTCACGCACGCACGTCCCTCCTATGGCAAGCTGTGTGTTGGAGGATCACCGTTGTCAATGGCTACCAACCTTCCTTTCAGTGAAAATGGTCCAGGTGCGCTGTCACCGCACGGCTAATCATCTGTAGGTTCTCGATCATACCGGAATAGGATTCGCTATCCTTTTGCGTCTATTACTACGCCCAGCACTCGCGAGTTTGAAGCTCGTCACAGTCATCCAATCCCAGAATCCTACTAGGAATACCACAGACAAGGTTTAGACTTTCCGGATTCTCAAGGATGCTGCCAATGGATTCTAGCTTATACCACGGAGATTCCGATTAAGGAATCTAAGAGATACTCATTCAATCTAATGTAGAACGGAGATGGTTGTCAGGCACACGTTCATAGGTTGAGAATGGTGATGAGTGTCACGGATCATCACATTCATCATAATGAGGCGCAAATGAATATCTTAGATAGGAACAAACATGATTGAATAGAAAACAGAAATACTGGCATTAACTCATCGAGGCACAGCAGAGCTCCTCACCCCCAACAATGGAGTTTAGAGACTCATGCCATCAAAAGGTACAAATTTTAGATCTAAAATGTTATGAGATACAAAATAAATCTCTAAAAGTTGTTTAAATACTAAACTAGTAACCTAGGTTTACAGAAAATGAGTAAACTATGATAGATGGTGCAGAAATCCACTTCTGGGGCCCACTTGGTGTGTGCTGGGGCTAAGACTAAAGCTTCTCACGTGCATAGGGCTGTTTTAGGCATTCAACGCCAGCTTTGGATCCAATTCTGGCGTTGAACTCCAACTCCTAACTTGTTTCTGGCACTGGACGCCAGACAACAGCATGGAACTGGCGTTGAACGCTAGTTTACGTCATCTATCCTTGAGCAAAGTATAGACTATTATATATTGCTGGAAAGCCTTAGATGTCTACTTTCCAACGCAATTGGAAGCGCACTATTTGAAGTTCTGTAGCTCCAGAAAATCCACTTTGAGTGCAGGGAGGTCAGAATCCAACAACATCAGCAGTCCTTTTTCAGCCTGAATCAGATTTTTGCTCAGCTCCCTCGATTTCAGCCAGAAAATACCTGAAATCACAGAAAAACACACAAACTCATAGTAAAGTCTAGAAATATGAATTTTGCCTAAAAGCTACTGAAAATAAACTAAAAACTAACTAAAATACACTAAAAACTATATGAAATTAACCCCAAAAAGCGTATAAAATATCCGCTCATCACCAGCCATTTGAGATTATGTGTGATGCCTCCAACCATGCAGTAAGAACGGCGCTGGCTCAGCACGAAGTTAAGGATCTATTCGTAATTGCTTATGCTTCTAAGACCTTAGATGCTGCTCAGTCCAATTACACTACCACTGAAAAAGAGCTTCTAGCTATTATTTTTGCTTTGGATAAATTTCGAGCCTATTTACTTGGTACTAAGGTGGTAGTGTACTCGGACCATGCAGCTCTAAAATATTTATTAGCTAAAAAAGAGTCCAAACCAAGGCTAATACGTTGGATACTGTTGCTGCAAGAATTTGATTTAGAAATTAAGGATAGGAGTGGTAACCAGAATTTAGTGGCAGACCACTTGAGTCGCCTTGAGCACATTAAGGATGACTCCACTCCTATCAATGATGCTTTTCCATTTGATAGCTTGCATGCAGTATTTGAAGTAGTCTCTTGGTATGCACCTATAGCTAATTATCTAGTTAGCCGTACTTTCCCTCCTAATTTTACTAAGCATCAAAGAGACAAGCTGAAAAGCGAGTCTAAATACTATATATGGGATGACCTATACTTATGGAGGTATGATGCTGACCAGATAATTAGAAGGTGTGTGCCTCAATCAGAATTTCAGTCCATTTTAGAGGCCTGCCACTCTTTTGAGAGTGGAGGACATTTTGGCCCTCAAAGAACAGCTAGAAAAATTTTAGACTGTGAATTTTGGTGGCCTACTCTTTTTAAAGATGCGGCTGCCTTTTGTAAATCTTGTTCCCCATGCCAAAGGTTTGGTAATATATCCAAGAGGGATGAGATGCCCCAACAGATTATGTTATTCTGTGAAATTTTTTATGTTTGGGGCATTGACTTCATGGGTCCATTTCCAAACTTTAGTGGTTACCTTTATATACTGTTAGCTGTAGATTATGTTTCTAAATGGGTGGAAGCAATTCCTACCCGTACTGATGATGCTAACACTGTTGTTTCCTTTGCTAGAAACCATATTATCTGTCACTTTGGATCACCAGGAGCAATCGTGAGTGATCAAGGCACTCAGTTTTGTAATAGGAGATTAGCAGGATTACTGAAGAAGCATGGGATTGTTCACAAGGTGGCAATAGCATATCATCCCTAGACCAATGGGCAAACAGAGAAATAAAGTGCATTCTGGAGAAGATAGTAAAGCCTCATAGGAAGGACTAGAGCACCAGACTTGTTGATGCGCTCTGGGCATATCAGACAGCATACAAGACACCCATTTGAATGAGTCCCTTCCACTTAGCATACGGAAATGCTTGCCACCTTCCAGTAGAGGTGGAACACAAGGTTTTCTGGACTGTGAGGGAGTGCAACATGGGATTTGAGGAAGCTGGCGCTGAAAGGAAGCTACAACTAGTAGAATTAGAGAACCTTCTCCTAGAAGCATATGACAGCTCCAGGCGATACAAAGAGAAGATGAAGGCTATGCATGACAGGCACATAAAAAGGAGAGAGTTTAGACCAGGGGAGTTGGTTCTCCTTTATAACTCCAGACTGAGGCTCATGCCAGGCAAGCTGAGATCAAGATGGGAAGGTCCCTACAGAGTAGAAAAGGCAGAGCCATACGGAGTCTTTCACCTGCGTCATCCTTCTAGCTCCAAATTCATCAAGGTCAATGGACATCGCCTAAAGCTTTATCATGGTGAGAAGATGAAGGAACACAAAAAACTAGAGGTCTTCCTCTTAGAGGACCCACCAACAGAAGCAGAATGAGCCTGAAGACCGTCCAACTTACGGACGTAAAAGCAAAGTGCTAGGTGGGAGATAACCCACCATGGTATGATCGTTCTGTTTCAGTCTTAGTTTTATTTTATATTATTCTACTTTATTTTTCTTAGTGACTCTTCTCATAATTTCTGCATATTCATCTGCATGCTGCATTTTGCATTCTGTATAAAAAAAATTGCACGCGACGTGCAAGCGTCACTGACGCGTACGCGTCATATGTGCATTCGAAAAAAAGAAGAATGAAATAGAGAGTTACGCGGGAGCATGGCTGGAGGCGTGCCTTAGGCATAAACACGCCCACGCGTACGCGTCCCTGACGCGTACGCGTTGCTTGCGAAAACCCCAGTCCACGCGTACGCGTCGCTTACGCGTACGCGTGACCCTGCAAATCGGTGTAAACAAAGTTTGGGCAAAGAGTTGTGATGGCTTGATGCTGGAATGATGCTAGAGCACAAGCAACGTCACGCATGTGCGTCCTTGACGTGTACGCGTCATTTTCCCCTCCAGGCCATCCACGCGTGCACGTCCCTCACGCGCACGCATCGTTTGAATTTTTTACAATAGTGCGTATGGGACAGAGAGTTGTGCGTGCGCGAGGCTGCCCCCGTGCCAAACGCATAACCCATGCCACGCGTATGCGTCCCTGACGCGCACGCGTCGGTTAAAATTAGCGCAATCTACGCGTCCGCGTGCTCCACGCGCACGCATCGCATGCGACGCACAGTTTAACTAGATCTGCGCCAGAATTCTTATCTTTTCTCCCCCAATCCTAATTCTTTCTTCTCCCTTCTTAATTCTTCCTTCTTCCTTCTTTCTTATTTATTCCTTCTTACTTTTTCCTTTCTTCTTTCCCTCTTCATCCTCTTCATCAAGGTTCTTTTCTTCTTTCCCCCTTTTTCCTCTTCCATTATTTTATATTCCCTTCCTCTTTTTTATTTTTAATTTCATTATCTATGTTTTTTTTATCTTTCTTTTTCTTTTTACATCCTTTTAATTGGTGTTCGAAATTTAATTGGGTGATTGTTTTCTTCCATAATTGCTTGTGGATTATTAAGGAATTGTTTGACAATTATTACTAATTATTTTTAGGTTGTTTGCATGTTCAAATTTAATACTTCCAATAACATCTTTACCATGCATACTAAGTGTTTGTGAAAAAGCCCGTATGGCATTGGGCATTTTTAAATTATTCTATTCTTCTACTCTAATACCTATTTTTCACAAAACCCCTTTTAATATTTTATTGATTGAATATAATTGTCAATACAAACAGATTGTTAGTTTGAAACATTTGATAATCAAATTGGGCAATTAATGCTTGATCTATGCTACTCATGCCTTTGCCGGCATGCCAATAAACATCTTGCATCTTGCCGTAATATGCACTTGCTATATTTTCATGGATGAACTGATCACACGTAGTCGCGACCATGTGATAAAAGTCATCCTTCTTTACCTTGGCATTGATTATTACTTGTACTGTGCTCCTCCTTGCTTTAACCCTTAGCTTTACATGTTACTTTTCTTTTCCCTTTTCAGGATGGCCACCAAGAAGGGTAAAGAGAAAGCTACTCCCAAGCCACCAGCAAGGAAAGGAACAAAAAGAACACTAGCTACAGAACCATCTTCAACATCAGTAAAGCCCTCAACAAAGCGAGTCAAGAGGATCATCAAGTTCAATGAAACAGAGAAAGCCTTTCCGGTAAGGGACACTGCGCGATTCACCAACCGCTACTGTGAGCAGATGTTCCCCATTCTGGCTGAGAGAAACTACAACAATGAGCATCTACTCATCCTCCCAACCCACATTGTTGATTTTGTTGAGCCCCGAATTGAACGCAGACAATGGGGATTTTTACGGAGACAGCCACGACAGGTTAACCTTTCATGGGTAGTTGAATTCTACTCCAATTTTCACATGCCAACCCTGCAGTCTGTCTATGTCCGTCAGAAGCAAGTCCCCATAACTGAAAAAGCCATTCAACAAGCTTTAGATCTTCTCCCTGCTCCAGAAGGATTGGATGCATACCAAGAAGCCTCTGTCAAGCGCCAGACATACCAATTTGACTGGGACGCCGTCCTCAGAATTATAGCACAACCTGGCAGCAGATGGATATATGGATACCATCGATCCCGACCTAAGGGAATATTGGCTTTAGCATTCACCTTGGAGGCTCGAGTATGGTGGTGCACGAAATCACAATCACACTTTTGCAATTCTGCGCAACTAACCAGCAAGTGCACTGGGTCGTCCAAGTAATACCTTACGTGAGTAAGGGTCGATCCCACGGAGATTGTCGGCTTGAAGCAAGCTATGGTTATCTTGTAACTCTTAGTCAGGATATCAATAATTCTCAGATTTAATTGTAAAAAGTAAAAGAACATGAAATAAATACTTGTTTTTTAGTAATGGAGAACAGGTTGAGGTTTTGGAGATGCTCTATCTTCTGAATCTCTGCTTTCCTACTGTCTTCTTCTTCATGCACGCAAGGCTCCTTCTATGGCAAGCTGTATGTTGGTGGATCACCGTTGTCAATGGCTACCATCCGTCCTCTCAGTGAAAATGGTCCAAATGCGCTGTCACCGCACGGCTAATCATCTGTCGGTTCTCACTCATGTTGGAATAGGATCCATTGATCCTTTTGCGTCTGTCACTACGCCCAGCACTCATGAGTTTGAAGCTCGTCACAGTCATCCCTTCCCAGATCCTACTTGGAATACCATAGACAAGGTTTAGACTTTCCGGATCTCAGGAATGGCCACCAATAATTCTAGCCTATACCACGAAGGTTCTAATCTTAGATTAGAAACCCAAGAGATATGCACTCAAGCTATTGCAGATAGAAAGGAGGTGGTTGTCAGGCACGCGTTCATATGTGAGAATAATGATGAGTGTCACGGATCATCACATTCATCAAGTTGAAGTGCGAGTGAATATCTTAGAATAGAAACAAGCGTGATAGAATGAAAAACAGTAGTAATTGCATTAATTCATCGAGACACAGCAGAGCTCCTCACCCCTAACCATGGGGTTTAGAGACTCATGCCGTAGAGAATACAATATAAAACGTGTAAAGTGTCATGAGGTATCCAAATACAATAGCAAAAGGTTCTATTTATAGAAAACTAGTAGCCTAGGGTTTACAGAAATGAGTAAATGATGCAGAATCCACTTCTGGGCCCACTTGGTGTGTGCTTGGGCTGAGCATTGAAGCTTTCACATGTAGAGACTTTTCTTGGAGTTAAACGCCATCTTTTGTGCCAGTTTGGGCATTTAACTCTAGCTTTTATGCCAGTTCTGGCGTTTTGACGCTAGAATTTTTATGCTGACTTGGAAAGCCGATTTGGGCCATCAAATCTCGAGCAAAGTATGGACTATTATATATTGCTGGAAAGCCCAAAACGTCTACTTTCCAACGCAATTGAGAGTGCCCCAATTGGGATTCTGTAGCTCCAGAAAATCCACTTCGAGTGCAGGTAAGTCAGAATCCAACAGCATCTGCAGTCCTTTTTCAGCCTCTGAATCAGATTTTTGCTCAGGTCCCTCAATTTCAGCCAGAAAATACCTGAAATCACAGAAAAACACACAAACTTATAGTAAAGTCTAGAAATGTGATTTTTGTATAAAAACTAATAAAAACATAATAAAACTAACTAAAATATACTAAAAATATACTAAAAACAATACCAAAAAGCGTATAAATTATCCACTCATCACAACACCAAACTTAAATTGTTGCTTGTCCCCAAGCAACTAAAAATCAAATAGGATAAAAAGAAGAGAATATACTATAAATTCGAAATTATCAATGAAACTTAGCTCCAATTAGATGAGTGGGGCTAGTAGCTTTTTGCCTCTGAACATTTTTGGCATCTCACTCTATCCCTTGAAATTTAGAATGATTGGCATCTTTAGGAACTCAGATTTTAGATAGTGTTATTGATTCTCCTAGTTCAGTATTTGTTGATTCTTGAACACAGTTACTTTATGAGTCTTGGCCGTGACCCTAAGCATTTTGTTTTCCAGTATTACCACCGGATACATAAATGCCACAGACACATAACTAGGTGAACCTTTTCAGATTGTGACTCAGCTTTGCTAGAGTCCCCAATTAGAGGTGTCCAGAGCTCTTAAGCACACTCTTTTTTGCTTTGGACCACGACTTTAACCGCTCAGTCTCAAGTTTTTACTTGACACCTTCACGCCACAAGCACATGGTTAGGGACAGCTTGGTTTAGCTGCTTAGGCCAGGATTTTATTCCTGTGGGCCCTCCTATCTACTGATGCTCAAAGCCTTGGATCCTTTCTATTACCCTTGCCTTTTGGTTTATAGGGCTATTGGCTTTTTCTGTTTGCTTTTTTTTCTTTTTCTTTTATTTTTTCGCCTATTTTTTCGCAAGCTTTTCACTGCTTTTTCTTGCTTCAAGAATAAATTTTATGATTTTTTAGATTATCAATAACATTTCTCCTTTTCCATCATTTTTCAAGAGCCAATAATTTTAACATTCATAAACAACAAATTCAAAAGACATATGCACTGTTCAAGCATTCATTCAGAAAACAAAAAGTATTGTCACCATGATAAACCACTATTTTATAGTTTATATTGTGTTTAATTGCGTGGTTTTGTCAAGATCCTTACCCACTTATTCATCAATTTAGCATGCATTTAGATTTCCTTCCTAAATTCAGTACATATTTTAAAATTGCTTCCTAGAGACTTTAATTATTTAATTTTAATTCTCCTTTATTCCATTCAATGCCGTGATCTGTGTGTCAAGTGTTTCAGGTTTTATAGGGCATGAATGAGATGGAGATTGGAGAGGAAGCTAGCCAAAAATGGAAGGAACACAAGAATTTGAGGAGATAACCAGCGAGAAGTGACGCGGTCGCATGGCTCATGCGACCGCGCGAAGGAGCGCAAATCGCAGTGACGCGGCCGCATGGCTTGCGCGGCCGCGCGGATTGGAAAGCACAAGTGACGCGGTAGCATGGACGACGCGAACGCGTGGAGAGGAAAAAGCGCAAGCGACGCGTCCGCATGGACGACGCGATCGCGTGACATGTGCGATCTGCATAATCTGCAGAATTCGCTGGGGGCGATTTTTGGACCTTATTTCGGCCCAGTTTTCGGCCCGGAACAGCAGACTAGAGTCAGAGAATATGCAGAAACAACACACACATTCATTCAGTAGTTTTAGATCTAGTTTTTCACTCTTTTAGGTTTTTCTCTCTAGTTTTTAGAATTTTAATTTTCAATTGGTCTTAGCATTGGAACATTGAGAAGAGTTATTTCCTCATCAAGACTTCATCATTCTAGTTTGTTTTCTTAACTTGGTTTTATTCTTCCATATTCTTTGTTTTGTTCAATTTTATTATTCAGATACTTTTATGATTATTTAATGCAAAGATTATTTCTTTTTAATTCAATTTCAATTCCAATAATCATGTCTTCTTTTAATTCCCTTTTATGTGTTATGGGTTTATTATTTACAATGCGTGAGTAGTTTCATTACTTGATGGGGAATTGATTGAAAAGGAACTCTTGAGTTGGAAGGATTGAAAGAAAATTTGTAATTGGGTTAATTGTTGAATTGCTATCCTGTCACCAATGTCAATCCCTTGAACTAAGTGGGTTGTAACTCGTGAACGGATCTAGTAATCCAACTTGTTTGACTTTCCCTTACCTAGTAAAGGATAACTAAACAGAGTAACCGTTAATTATAAATCCATCTAAAAAATCATTCCATCAATGATAGAGATTCTAACTAATCAATTCCCAGTCAAGGTTTTTTTTATTCGTATCATTTAATTTTCCTCAGTTTACATTCCAATTTACTTACCTCAACTTCTTCGAACCTCTGATTAATAAGATAGCACCCTTCTCTGCAACTCGTTGGGAGACGACCTGGGACTTAAAACTCCCAGTAATTTTGATTTAAACTCTTTGTGACACATTTCTAAATTGATAGGCAGATTTTCGGTGAATTAAGAACTATACTTGCAACGTATCAAATTTAATAATTTTTTAATTCATCAGCTTCTGCTTCCCATCACACCACATCAAAATAATTAAACTAATTTCAAGGATGAATTTGAAATCATGTACTTCTTGTTCTTTTGTGATTTAAAACATTTTTCCTTTAAGAAAGGTGATGGATTTATAATGCATTCATAGCTTTAAGACATAAAAATAAATATAAGAGCAGACCAATAATAATAGAAGACAGAAAATTAAAAATAGAAAAATAAATGACTCTTAAAATCGATTCCTAATAATAAAGGTTATCACAGAGTTAGGACTTAACAACCTTGATTTTGAGAAGTGGATGCTCCTTCCTTCTGTGGGGTGTTTGGTCCTTCAAGGGAGAGCTTCTGGCGCTTCAGCTCCTGTAGCTCACGCCCCTAATTCTCCTGTTCCTTAAGCAGCTTGCAGAGCCTGCAGTTTTGATTCTGCTGTTCTTCCTTAAGTTGCTCCACAACTTCTTGCAGCTTGGTGACAGATGCTTCTAGGCGGGTCCAGTAGTCAATTTCAGGGATTTCTGGGAGGAACTCCTGCGCCCTCCTTTTGATGGAGTTATCTTGTACTTGTTGTCCTTCCATTGGCTTCTTGGTGATTGAGTGTTCGATTGGGATGAATTCATCTACTCCCATCCTCACTCCAGCATCTTTACATAGTAGAGAAATTAAGCTTGGGTATGCCAGTTTGGCTTCAGTGGAGTTCTTGTTTGCAATTGTGTAAATCTCACAAGGAATCAGATGATGAATCTCCACTTCGTTTCCCAGTATAATACAATGAATCATCACTGCTCTTTTGACAGTAACCTCAGAGCGGTTGCTAGTGGGCAGTATAGAACGCCCAATGAAGTCCAACCAGCATCTTGCGATTGGTTTGAGATCTCCTCTCTTGAGTTGGTTTGGGACACCTTTTGAATTGGTTATCCACTTAGTTCCAGGGAGGCATATGTCCTCTAGAACTTAGTTCAACCCCTTATCTACTCTCACCATTCTCCTATTAAAGGATTCTGGATCATCTTGTAGTTGAGGCAGTTTGAAGACCTCTCTTATTTTGTCCAGGTGGAAGTAAATAATCCTCCCTCTGACTATAGTTCTGTAGGTATGAAAGGCAGTTCCAGTTATTCTCTGCTTATCTGTCAGCCACAGATTTGAGTAGAATTCCTGAACCATGTTTCTTCCAACCTTTGTCTTATGATTAGCTAGAATTTCCCATCCTTTGTTTCAAATTTGCTCTTGGATCTCTGGATATTCATCTTCTTTCAGATCGAATTTAACTTCTGGGATCACTGACCTCAGACCCATTATTTTATGGTAATAGTCTGCATGTTCTTTGGTTAAGAACCTCTCTTGATTCCAAAGACTCTTTAGAGTATTCTCTTTCTTGCCTCTTGAGTTGGTTTATTTTCCTTTAGGAGCCATGATCTTAATGAGTTTTAGCTCGGTGATCACGGAAAAACACACCAAACTTAGAGGTTTGCTTGTCCTCAAGCAAAAGAAGGGAAAGGAGAGAGATAGGAGGAGAGGCAAATTCGAATGGAAAAGATGAGATTTTTAAATGGAAAAGATATGAAGAGGTTAAATCTGAAAATTTGTTGATGCATCTAAGAATTAAGAGATGATATGATGAGTTGGAAAAGATTTGGAAAGAAATTGAGAAGATATTTGAGTTTTTGAAGAAGATTTGGGAAGGATTTGAAAGAAATTTGAAAAGGGATTTAGAAAATTGTTGAATTTTTGAAAATTGAAGGTGAATGATGAAAATTTGTAACATGTTTATGCAGAAAATTTTGAGTCAAAAAATGAAAATTTGAAAAATTTTGAAGTGGAAAACAAAATACTCTCCCCCTGCCTTTCTGGCGTTAAACACCTAGAATGGTATCCATTCTGGCGTTTAACGCCCATATATTGGCCATTGTGGGCGTTTAACGCCTAGTCAGGTACCCTGGCTGGCGTTAAACACCAGAAATCTTTTGTTACTGGGCATTTTTCTGAACGCCCAGGATGCTGCAATTCTGGCGTTAAACGCCCAGAATGGTACCTATTCTGGCGTTTAACGCCCAAAATGCCCCTTACTGGAGTTTTCTTGCTAGTGAGCTCCTTTTCTTTGCTTTTTGCATTGAATTCTTCTGTAACTCTGTGAATTCCTACAATTTGATGATTAATCTTGAAGAAAATTTATATCAAACTTCTATAAGTATTAATTAAAACAAATAACTTGCTAATGGCTGGGTTGCCTCCCAGTAAGCGCTTCTTTATTGTCTTTAGCTGGACCTTGACTGAGCTTTATTCTAGTCTCAGTTTTGAGCATTCTTGCTCAAAATTGCTTTCAGGATAATGTTTAATTCTCTATCCATTAACAATAAACTTTTTGTTAGAGTCAATATCATGAAGCTCAACATATCCATAGGGTGACACACTTGTAATCACATATGGTCCCCTCCACCGGAATTTCAATTTCCCGGGAAATAGTCTGAGCCTAGAGTTAAACAGCAGAACCTTCTGTCCTAGTTCAAAGACTCTAGATGACAGTTTCTTGTCATACCACCTTTTTGCTTTCTCCTTATAAATTTTTACATTTTCAAAAGCATTGAGTCTGAATTCCTCTAGCTCATTCAGCTGGAGCAATCTTTTCTCTCCAGCTAACTTAGCATCCAGGTTTAGGAATCTGGTGGCCCAGTAGGCTTTATGTTCCAGTTCCACGGGCAGATGACAGGCCTTGCCATACACAAGCTGGTATGGAGAGGTTCTTATAGGAGTCTTGAATGCTGTTCTGTATGCCCACAGAGCATCATCCAAGCTTTTTGCCCAATCCTTTCTACGAGAAATTACAGTCCGTTCCAGGATTTTTTTTAGTTCTCTATTAGAGACTTCAGCCTGCCCATTTGTCTGTGGATGATGTGGAGTTGCTACTTTATGGCTAATTCCATATTGGACCATAGCAGAGTAAAGCTGTTTATTGTAGAAATGAGTGCCCCCGTCACTGATGAGTACTCTGGGAACACCAAATCTGCTGAAGATATGTTTCTGGAGGAACTTCAGCACTGTCTTAGTATCATTAGTGGGTGTGGCAATTGCTTCTACCCATTTAGATACGTAGTCTACTGCCACCAGAATGTAAGTATTTGAGTATGATGGTGGGAAAGGACCCATGAAGTCAATACCCCATACATCAAATAACTCAATCTCTAAGATCCCTTGTTGAGGCATGGCATAACCATGAGGTAAGTTACCAGCTCTCTGGCAACTTTCATAGTTACGCACAAACTCTCGGGCATCTCTATAGAGAGTAGGCCAGTAGAAACCACATTGGAGGACCTTAGTGGCTGTTCGCTCACCTCCAAAATGTCCTCCATACTGTGATCCATGGCAATGCCATAGGATTTTCTGTGCCTCCTCTCTAGGTACGCATCTGCGGATCATTCCGTCTGCACATCTCTTAAAGAGATATGGTTCATCCCATAAGTAGTACTTTGCATCAGAAATTAGTTTTTTCGTTTGCACCCAATTGTACTCTTTGGGTATGAACTTCACGGCTTTATAGTTTACAATGTCTGCAAACCATGGTGCTTCTTTAATGGCGAAGAGTTGCTCATCTGGAAAGGTCTCAGAGATCTCAGTAGGAGGGAGGGACGCCCCTGCTACTGGTTCTATCCGGGACAGGTGATCAGCTACCTGGTTCTCTGTCCCTTTTCTGTCTCTTATTTCTCTATCAAACTCTTACAGAAGTAACACCCATCTTATGAGCTTGGGTTTTGAATCCTGCTTTGTGAGTAGGAATTTAAGAGCATCATGGGCAGTATACACAATCACCTTTGAACCTACTAAATAGGATCTAAACTTGTCAATGGCATAAATTAGTGCAAGCAGCTCTTCTTCTGTGGTTGTGTAGTTTTTTTGTGCGTCATTTAGAACACGGCTGGCATAGTAAATGACGTGTGGAAGCTTGTTATGTCTCTATCCCAGTACTGCACCAATGGCATGGTCACTGACATCACACATTAGTTCAAATGGTAATGTCTAGTCTGGTGCAGAAATAACTGGTGCTGTGACTAGCTTAGCTATCAGAGTTTCAAACGCCTGCAGACACTCTGTATCAAACACAAATGGTGTGTCAGCAGCCAGCAGATTGCTCAGAGGTTTTGCAATTTTTGAAAAATCCTTTATAAACCTCCTATAGAATCCTGCATGCCCCAAAAAGCTTCTGATTGCCTTAACATTGGTAGGTGGTGGTAATTTTTCAATTACTTCCACTTTAGCTTGATCCACCTCATTTCCCTTGTTTGAAATTTTATGCCCAAGGACAATTCCTTCAGTCACCATAAAGTGACATTTTTCCCAGTTTAAAACTAGGTTGGTCTCTTGGCACCTTTTCAGAACAAGTGCTAAATGGTCAAGGCAGGAGTTAAATGAGTCTCCAAATACTGAAAAGTCATCCATGAAGACTTCCAAGAATTTCTCTACCATATTAGAGAAGATAGAGAGCATGCACCTCTGAAAGGTTGCAGGTACATTGCACAGACCAAAAGGCATCCTTCTGTAGGCAAATACTCCAGAAGGACATGTGAATGCTGTTTTCTCTTGGTCTTGAGGATCTACTACAATTTGGTTGTAACCCGAATAGCCATCCAAAAATCAGTAATAGTCATGACCTGCTAGTCTCTCTAGCATCTGGTCTATGAATGGTAAAGGAAAATGATCCTTTCGGGTGGCTGTATTGAGCCTTCTGTAGTCGATACACATACGCCACCCTGTAACTGTTCTTGTAGGTACCAGTTCATTCTTTTTATTGTGAACCACTGTCATGCCTCCCTTTTTGGGTACAACTTGGACAGGGCTTGCCCAGGGGCTATCAGAAATAAGATAAATAATCCCAGCCTCTAGTAACTTAGTGACCTCTTTCTGTACCACCTCCTTCATGGCTGGATTTAGCTGCCGCTGTGGTTGTACCACTGGCTTAGCATCATCCTCCAATAGGATCTTGTGCATGTATCTTGCTGCGCTAATGCCCTTAAGATCGCTTATGGACCACCCAAGAACTGTCTTGTGTGTCCTTAGCACTTGAATTAGGGCCTTCTCTTCCTGTGGATTTAAAGCAGAGCTTATGATCACTGGAAAAGTGTCACCCTCTCCCAGAAATGCATATTTCAGGGATGGTGTTAGTGGTTTGAGCTCGGGTTTAGGAGGTTTCTCCTCTTCCTGAGGAATTTTCAGAGGTTCTTTTATTTCCTCTGATTCCTCCAGATCAGGCTGAACATCTTTAAAGATGTCCTCTAGCTCTGATTCGAGACTTTCAGTCATATTGATCTCTTCCACCAAAGAGTCAATAATATCAGCGCTCATGCAGTCATTTGATGTGTCTGGGTGCTGCATGGCTTTGACAGCATTTAACTTGAACTCATCCTCATTGACTCTCAGGGTCACCTCCCCTTTTTGTACATCAATAAGAGTTCGTCCAGTTGCTAGGAAAGGTCTTCCTAAAATGAGAGTTTCACTCTTGTGCTCCTCCATTTCCAGCACTACAAAGTCAGTGGGAAAGGCAAATGGCCCAACCTTGACAATCATGTCCTCAATTATGCCTAATGGGTATTTAATGGAGCCATCGGCAAGTTAAAGACATATCCGGGTTGGTTTGACTTCTTCAGTCAAGCCAAGCTTTCTGATAGTGGATGCAGGTATTAGGTTGATACTTGCTCCAAGGTCACATAGAGCTGTCTTGGTACAAGCACCCTCTAATGTGCATGGTATCATAAAGCTTCCTGGATCTTTAAGCTTCTCTGGTAAGCTTTTCAGAATGACTGCACTGCAATCTTCAGTGAGAAAAACATTTTCAGTTTCTCTCCAATCCTTCTTATGACTTAAGATCTCTTTCATGAACTTAGCATAAGAGGGTATTTGCTCAAGTGCCTCTGCAAACGGGATCTTTATCTCAAGAGTCCTGAGATAGTCTGCAAAGCAAGTAAATTGATTATCCTGTTCTGCTTGGCGGAGTTTCTAAGGATAAGGCATCTTGGCTTTATATTCTTCAACCTTAGTTGCTGCAGGTTTATTCCCTACAGAGGTGGTTGGAAAAGCCTTCTTAGAGGGGTTACTATCAGCACTTGCATGTGTCTGATCCCTTATTGGCATTTGAACGCCAGGATTGGGTGCTGGATGGGCGTTTAACGCCAGCTTTCCACCCTTTTCTGGCATTTGAACGCCAGAACTGGGCAGGGAATGGGCGTTTAACGCCAACTTTTCTCCCTTTTCTGGCGTTTGAACGCCAGAAGTGAGCATCCACTGGGCGTTTGATGCCAATCCTTCACCATTTTCTGGCGTTTGAACGCCAGAATTATTCCTCTCTGGGCTCTTGCTGTCCTCAGAGGGATTTTGGGCAGTGGTTTGGTTATCCTCTGTCAGTTGTTCCTTTCTTGGCTTTTTGCTACTTTGAGCTGAATTATTCAATGTCTTCCCGCTCCTTAGTTGAACAGCTTGGCATTCTTCTGTTATCTGTTTAGATAGCTGCTGTCTTGTCTGATTCAATTGTGCTTCTATATTCTTGTTAGCATTTTTAGTGTCTTGGAGCATCTCTTTAAATTCTGCTAATTGTTTTGTCATAAGGAGTAATTGCTGATTAAGTTCAACAATCTGTTCTTGAGGATTAGGATCAGTGGTTACTGCCCTAGCCTCTTCTTTTATGGAGGACTCACTGCTTGAGTACATATGTTGATTTCTAGCAACTGTATCTATGAGTTCTTGAGCCTCTTCAATCATCTTTCTCATGTGTATAGATCCACCAGCTGAGTAGTCTAGAGACATTTGAGCTTTTTCTGTAAGCCCATAGTAAAAGATGTCTAACTGCCCACTCTGAACACATTTCAGAGGGGCATTTCCTTAGCATCCCTCTGTACCTCTCCCAGGCATTATAAAGGGATTCATGATCCTCTTGTTTAAAGCCTTGGATGTCCAACCTCATCTGTGTCATCCTTTTTGGAGGGTAAAATTGATTTAGGAATTTGTCTGATAACTGTCTCCATGTTTTTATGCTTGCTGTGGGTTGGTTGTTTAACCACCTCTTAGTTTGATCTTTTACAGCAAATGGAAACAGTAATAATCTGTAGACATCCTGATCCACTTCTTTATCACGTACTGTGTCAGCAATTTGTAAGAACTGTACCAGAAACTCAGTAGGTTCTTCCTGTGGAAGACCGGAATACTGGCAATTTTGCTGCACTATGATGATGAGCTGAGGATTTAGCTCAAAGCTGCTTGCTTTGATGGGAGGTATACAGATGCTACTCCCATATGCAGCTGTAATGGGGTTAGCATATGACCCCAGAGTCCTTCTAGACTGCTCATTTCCACTTAGGTCCATGATGGAGAAAGGGAGATGATGTGGATTGCAAATAAAATATATTTTTGTTTTTTTTCTTTGAATACCGAAATTAAAATAAAATAAAATAAAATAATTGAAAAATTGAATATAAGTTCGAAAATTAGAAGAAAATGAAATAAAAGCAAATTGAAAACTAAATTAATTAATTAATTAAAAAGATTTTGGAAAAAGAATGCTTAGTTAATTTCGAAATATGAAAGAGAAAAGTAGTTAGGTGATTTTTTTATTTTGAAAAAGATTTTGAAATTAGCAATCAAAAAGATATGATTGAAAATTATTTTGAAAAAGATATGATTGAGAAGATATGATTGCAATTTATTAAAAAAAAGATATGATTGAAAAGATATGATTGAAGAAATTAAAAAGATTGTATTTTTGAAAAAGATTTGAAAAGATCAATTTTTGAAATTAGAATTTTGACTTGACTAAAAAAAAGATATGATTTTGAAAATCTTTGACTAATTTAATGCAAAATTTCAAAATTTATGAGTAAAATAAGGAAAATATATTTCTTTAATTTATGAATTTTAATGAGGAAAGAGAAAAACAACAAAATGACACTAAACTTAGAAATTTTAGATCAAAACAAAGAGAACAAACAAGAAAACTTTGAATGTCAAGATGAACACCAAGAACACTTTGAAGATCAAGATGAACACCAAGAACAAATTTTTGAAAAAAATTTTTAAGTAAATAAAAGCACAAGGGACACCAAACTTAAAATTTTTAGAAAATCAAACACAAATTTTCGAAAATTTAAAGGAAAAGACAAAGAAGACACCAAACTTAGAATTTCTAAAGATCAAGAAAGAACTAAGAACATGCAAATTCTAAAAATTGAAAGAAAATAAAAGCATGCAATTGACACCAAACATAAAATATGAAACTAAACTCAAATAAAAGACTCAAATTTAGTGACTCTAAACCAATAAAAATAAATTATTCCTAATCTAAGCAACAAGATAAACCGTCAGTTGTCCAAACTCGAACAATCTCCGGCAACGGCGCCAAAAACTTGGTGCACGAAATCACAATCACACTTTTGCAATTCCGCACAACTAACCAGCAAGTGCACTGGGTCGTCCAAGTAATACCTTACGTGAGTAAGGGTCGATCCCACGGAGATTGTCGGCTTGAAGCAAGCTATGGTTATCTTGTAACTCTTAGTCAAGATATCAATAATTCTCAGATTTAATTGTAAAAAGTAAAAGAACATGAAATAAATACTTGTTTTGCAGTAATGGAGAACAGGTTGAGGTTTTGGAGATGCTCTATCTTCTGAATTTCTGCTTTCCTACTGTCTTCTTCTTCATGCACGCAAGGCTCCTTCCATGGCAAGCTGTATGTTGGTGGAT
The DNA here is from genome assembly GCF_003086295.3 of Arachis hypogaea. Taxonomy (NCBI): domain Eukaryota; kingdom Viridiplantae; phylum Streptophyta; class Magnoliopsida; order Fabales; family Fabaceae; genus Arachis; species Arachis hypogaea. The sequence continues at coordinate 122,636,810 of NC_092046.1, forward strand.
CATCGTTGTCAATGGCTACCATCTGTCCTCTCAGTGAAAATGGTCCAAATGTGCTGTCACCGCACGGCTAATCATTTGTCGGTTCTCACTCATGTTGGAATAGGATCCATTGATCCTTTTGCGTCTGTCACTACGCCCAGCACTCGTGAGTTTGAAGCTCGTCACAGTCATCCCTTCCCAGATCCTACTCGGAATACCACAGACAAGGTTTAGACTTTCTGGATCTCAGGAATGGCCGCCAATAATTCTAGCCTATACCACGAAGGTTCTAATCTTAGATTAGAAACCCACGAGATATGCACTCAAGCTATTGCAGATAGAACGGAGGTGGTTGTCAGGCACACGTTCATAGGTGAGAATAATGATGAGTGTCACGGATCATCACATTCATCAAGTTGAAGTGTGAGTGAATATCTTAGAATAGAAACAAGCGTGATAGAATGGAAAATATTAGTAATTGCATTAATTCATCGAGACATAGCAAAGCTCTTCACCCCCAACCATGGGGTTTAGAGACTCATGCCGTAGAGAATACAATATGAAATGTGTGAAGTGTCATGAGGTATCCAAATACAATAGCAAAAGGTCCTATTTATAGAAAACTAGTAGCCTAGGGTTTATAGAAATGAGTAAATGATGCAGAATCCACTTATGGGCCCACTTGGTGTGTGCTTGGGCTGAGCATTGAAGCTTTCACATGTAGAGACTTTTCTTGGAGTTAAACGCCAGCTTTTGTGCCAGTTTGGGCGTTTAACTCCAACTTTTATGCCAGTTTTGGCGTTTTGACGCCAGAATTTTTATGCTGACTTGGAATACCGATTTGGGATATCAAATCTCGGAAAAAGTATGGACTATTATATATTTCTGGAAAGCCCAGGATGTCTACTTTCCAACGCAATTTAGAGCGTGCCGATTGAGCTTTTGTAGCTCCAGAAAATCCATTTCAAGTGCAGGTAGGTCAGAATCCAACAGCATCTGCAGTCTTTTTTCAGCCTCTGAATCAGATTTTAGCTCAGGTCCCTCAATTTCAGCCAGAAAATACCTGAAATCACAGAAAAACACACAAACTCATAGTAAAGTCCAAAAACATGATTTTTGATTAAAAACTAATAAAAACATAATAAAAACTAACTAAAATATACTAAAAACAATGCCAAAAAGTGTATAAATTATCCGCTCATCGTATGGGCACAGATTATGTCCCATTACATTTTCTCGAACACTCACGAGTCCTCCTTCACTGCAGATATGGCTGTTCTCCTCTGGTGTATTTTTACAGACCAGCCTCTCAATCTACCAAGACACCTCCGGCACGCCATGGGACATGTCCAGATTGCGGGCAACCTACCCTTTCCCGCCTTGGTTTCAGATCTAGTCTCAGCAGCCGGAGTTTCCTACAGAGCTGGGGACACCAAGACCATACTTATGCGAGATGATCAGTACGTCTCTAACGGGAAGTACATCAGACCTCCAGCAGCCACTACTAGCCGGCCTGCAGAACTGGCCGGAGATATTCTTTTTCCTTCCACATCACAAGCACCGTCAACAAATCAACTACTCCTTCAGATACTTGAGAGGTTGGACCGGCTTGACCGGTAGGCAAAGCAAAGAGAGCGCCGTAACAAGCGCCGATTTACATACCTCAAGGAGCTGATTTTTGGCAATTACCCACCTGAAGAAGACCCAAACACCCAGGACTCCACTTCATCTACTAGCACAAGGAGCCATGTGAATCTCGACTGTGGAGATTCTGCTACCTGCCCTCCTTTGTTCTTGACTAATGGCACCGAAGATGGCGCCAAGCTTTAAGTGTGGGGAGGTCGGTCAGTACCTAACTTCTGGAGGTAAGCTCTCTCTCTTAACACCAACATTTTAGTTTTTCTTTTGTTAAAAAGAATAGATTGCATGATAATAAATGTTTGCATGTATGTTCTACTAGGTTGAAAAATAATAAGTTCTTTTTAAGACCCTATTTTTGAAAAATTTCACTAATTTAAATCAAAACTTTTGTGTTAAAACTTGTTTGAAGATTGTAAATTGGAACATGGTTTAAAGCTAGAACACACAACCTGTGAGACTTGAGATTAATTACATGGTTACATTATTTAACCATAATATTTTATTCTTGTGTGTTTTCTTCTCTATGATTGTAATCTATATTTTGTTCCATCCTATATGTCCAATGTTTAGTGTATTTACATGCTTGCATATGATTGAGGCCATTATTTTATTAGCTCACTTATCCCAAATAGCCTACCCCTTCAATTACCTTTGTTAGCCACCTTAAGCCTTTTAATCCCCATTTGTTCTATATTTTACCACATCACCAGTCTTAAGCGAAAAAACAAATTAAATACCCCAAATTAAATCTTTGGTTAGCTTAAGATAGAAATTGTGTGTCAATCAAGTGTGGAAAAACTGTGAGAACATGGGTTAATAGGGAATGTGTTATGATAAAATATTAGAAATTTGGGCACCTACTCATGTAAGACCAGAAAAATAAAAAAAAAAATCCATGTGCATTGATAGTGTTATGTTTACTTTTACTAAAAAAAAGAGAAAAAAATAGTAAAAAAAATATATATTTCCAGCATAAATAAATAAATAAATAAATAAGGGGACAAAATTACCCCAATGCTAAGTTAAATAAAAGATCAATGCATATGTGATAAAAAAATTAAAAGAAAGGTTGATGCATGAGTATGTGAAATATGCAAAAATGGGAATTTTGGGTAGCTAGGCATGATTTAAAAAGTATATAGAATATGTGTATAGGTGAAGAGCTTAGGTTAGTCAAGGATTCAATTTATAGCTCACTTAGCCATATATATACCCTCACCCTTACCTTAGCCCCATTACAACCTTGAAAAGGCCTAATGATATTTGCATTGGTACATTAAATATTTGTTGATTGGTTAGATGAAGAACAAAGTTTAGAAAGCATGATTAGAGAAGAGTAGAGTGAATTACTGTTCCAAAGGTTACTTAAAACTATAGACCGATCTCGGATGAGATCTTCTGTACTGGTCGGAGATGACGTGTCCGGCTGGCTGGTGGCGGCCGGGGCTGTTGTGTCCGACTTGTTGGACTGGCTGCACTTCTGATCCTTGGTCACCGGAGGGTAGGGGGTACCTGCAAGAGACTCCGATGCTTAAGTTAACACGAGTTATAAGCAGGTTTTTAGTAGAATCAGAGTATGAGTTATACCTGGGTGCTCCAGTGTATTTATAGTGGTTGTAGAATGACCTTTCTAGATAAGATAAGTTAGTTATCTTATCTTATCTTTATCTTTGAGTTGAGGTCAGCTTATCTTCAAGGGAACCGCCCTTATCTCTATAGGCTTGGACGGCCTGTGGATTTGGGTCGTGTTCCTCTATTTGGGCCCTTTATTGGGCTTTCCTGTCGATTTGGCTGACCTCTTTGAGAAGAGGTCGGATAGCCTGACCTGAAGAGGTCGGTCGCTTTGTCACTGAACATCTCGGGTCGGATAGCTCGGCCCAGGGTGTGAACAGTGCCCCTGCTCGAGCTCGGTCTTCTGCTTTGAGGTCGAGTCCTTGACTTCGATCTTTCTCTAGTGAAGCCGAACTCGAGCATTTTGTCGATTCCTTTCTTTGTTGAACCTTTTTGAATGTAGAACGCTTTCCTCTAAGAGCGCGCATTTTTATATCAGCGCTTTGGCTTTGGGAATATGCGAAGGTTTAAATACCTTTATTAATTGGTTTTGATTGCCCGTTTCTTTGGCTTTTATTTTCGAAATTCACGATCAAAAAATGGTTTCCTCTTCTTCATCTTTCTTTGTAAGTTCTCCCTTCACTTTCACACTTTCTGTTTTCGCCTGCATTTTGCCTCAGCATCATTTTGGCGATTCTCTGGGTGATTCCATCTTTCCATCTTCAATCTCCTCTGAAGCTTCTTTCTCTGTTCAGGTTGGTGTTTCTTCCTTTCTCACGTCATTTTCTTGTCTGGTTTTGAGAAAGTTTTGATTTTGTTTGGAGAAAGTTTGGATCTTTCTGCTTTTGCTGTGCCTGATTGCCGTTGTAATGTGTGTTCTGAGAGTTTATTCGCCCTTTTGCGTGAACCTTTTCGTCTTTCCTGTTGCTTGATGTTCTTAAGGCTTTTGCATGTTATCACCGTTTCTGTTTGTGCATTTGATGATGATTTTGTTTGATTCTGAAAAAAGGTTGTGCCTTTGACGATTTTCGCTTGGCGTGTTTGATGTTGTCGATGCTTTTTGCTGATAGACTGTAAAAAGATAGTGGCTTTGATGACTTTTTATGTTTCGACTTTTCTTGTCTGAGAGATGGACGTAAACTATAGATTTTTCCTGAATCCTTGCTTTGTTATTGCCTCCAAAGGATGCCCCAGGGCTTTGGTTTGAGTCTTGGGGTTTTCCTTTTCTGTTTGTTCTTCTGTATCATATTAGTCGAGTTGTTTTGCCCCTCGTCCGAGATGTTTTTTAGTAATCCAATCTTCTTTTCTTATTTTAGGATTAGTTGGCCTCATGTCTTCTCGTCATAACATTGTAGAGATGTCTTCTAAAGTTCCCGAGGGGATGTCCGATTGGCTAGACTCCCTTGTCTTAATGTGTGTCTCTGTTGTGGATGCTGAGTTTTGTTTAGAGCGGAGGAAACGTCATAGGGTTTGTGGTGGTGGTGCCCAAGAGAGAGGTTATGAGCTTGTGACGCCCGACTCTGACGAGAGGGTTTGCTTTCCTACTTCTGTCGAGGGGGAACGTCCTTTTTTCTACGCCTATGAATATTTCTTCAGCCAGTTGGACATTACCTTTCCTTTTACTGCTTTCGAGACCGACTTGTTGTGGTTGTGTAATATTGCCCCATCCCAGCTTCATCCGAATTCCTGGGGTTTTATCAAGATTTTTCAGCTGCTTTGCCAAGAGTTAGGCATAACACCTTCTCAGACTCTTTTCCTCTATCTTTTTGTTTCTGCCGAGCCCGAAGGGTCTTCCAAAAAGAAAGCTTCCTGGGTTTCTTTCAGGTCGGCCCAGGGGCATAAAGTCTTTGCCATGTACGATGAGTCTTTTAAAGATTTTAAGAATTACTTCTTCCGAGTCCGTGCTATTGAGGGGGCCTGCCCCTTTTTTCTTGATGAAAATGATGAGCCTGCCTTTCCTCTAGAATGACAAAAGAATGTGAGAGTGTCTCGCTATACATGGGAGATGCTTGACGAGGTTAAGCAGGCTTTTTGTAATTTTTCTTGAAGATTTATGGGGGGAACCACCCCATCTTGATACGAAAAGATTTTTGAGTGATCCATCTTTGATTCGAACTGCTTTGGGTACTGTCTGACTTGTTTCTATACTTGCTTTTTAGTTTTGCTTCTTCTTTTTGTGATTGTAACCCATTGCTGTGGTCGATTCTGTATTTTCAGAGATGTCGAAAAATAACGATTCCATGAAGGCCTACAAGAAAGCAAAGAAGGCTGCAACTGCTCAAAATATCTCGGCCAAGGTGGCAGGAGAGGGATCTTCCCAAGTTCCGGTGAAGCCGCCCGTGCCGAGTTCTCCTGGCCCGAGGAGGGTAATTCCCACTCCTAGGGTTCGCCTGGCCAAGCCTCCGCAGTCTTCCGTTGCTACTTCAGGTGCTCCTCCCAACAAGAAACAAAAAACAATTGAGCCTTTCAACCTTGATGTCCCTGATTTTGACGCGGTCGAGTTCGTAGATCAGCATATCGGTCCATACGGTGTCTTCCTTATGGATGATGTATCACTTCTTCGTCATTTGGACTTTATAACTTGGAGTAGTGTAAAAATGGCACATATGGGAGCTGCCTTGTACTGAACGGCTCAAAATCTTCCTCTCCATGCCACCAAAGCCTTATGGAGGAGGCAAAATAGGAATTTGACCAGATGAAGGGCTTGAAAGAGGAGCTTGAGGTGAAAGTAGCCAAACTGGAGAAGGATCTGGAGAACGAAAAGGCTCGCTCTCTTGCCCTGGCGGCTTCTGTGAGATTGGCCGAGGACACTGCGTTGAGGCATAAAGATAGTTATGTCACATCTTATCGGGAGGTGATACGTCTGAGGGAGGAGCTGGAGTCTGCCTGAGTTGACTATTCCGAGCTCCAAGGTCACCTTGTCGGCAGCGTAAACGCTGCTTATGATAATTTGAAGGAGCAGGTTCAAGTTCTCGCTCTTGAGGTTGATCTTACTCTTTTTAGCTTGGACAACATTGTGAGGGATGGTAAGATTGTCCCCGACGAACAAGATGATGATGATGTCGAACCTCCCTCTGCGCCTGCTGCTAAAGTGTCGACCTCTATAGTTCCTCCTGCTGGGATTGCTCGTCCAGAATTAGATCCTAATTGTCAAATTCTGAATAGGGACGACGGTACGGTGGATGCAGTGCCTCTCCAAGCTCGCCCTCCTTTACCCCAGACTGATGCTACCGAGAAGGCTCCCGATCTTAGCTGATTTTTCTTGGATGTTTGTGTAGATAGCCCGACTTGTGGGCTTTTTTAAACTCTTTATTCTGTAATTTGAATATTTTGCTGACTGTTGATACTCCTTCTGGTTGCTTGTTTAGCAACTTTTTATTTTGAAAAAACAACAAGTAGCTTTCAAGCTTTGGGCCTGATCCTGAAGCTTGTTTATAATATTGCATTTTATATCATGCTTGTTTGCACTTGTCTTAGCACCTTTCTGGGTTTTGAGAATGCTGAAGCCTTGCTGCTCGGCCTCTTTGGATTGCTTTGTACTTATTGCTTGTAGCTTGGATCCTTTGTGGATGTGTGGATCCAACTCGTGTTTCGGTTTTCTGGCTCTTACTTGTATTTATTTCTGGCCATCCATAACCAATTTCTTTATGTTGGTCCTCTTTCCAGTTATTTTTGTAGTCCTCTTTTTTGGACCTTTGTCAGGTCTCTTTCAGGGACTACTTTTATAATTTGTTTGTTGTAGGAGACCGACTTCTTTATGTTGATCTCTTCTAAGTTATTTTGTAATCCTCTTTCTTGGACCTTTGTCAGGTCTCTTTCAGGGATTACTTTTTATAACTTGTTTGTTGTAGGAGACCGACTTCTTTATGTCGATCTCTTCTAAGTTATTTTGTAATCCTCTTTCTTGGACCTTTGTCAGGTCTCTTTCAGGGATTACTTTTATAACTTGTCCGTTGTAGGAGACCGACTTCTTTATGTCGATCTCTTCTAAGTTATTTTGTAATCCTCTTTCTTGGACCTTTGTCAGGTCTCTTTCAGGGATTACTTTTTAAAACTTGTTTTTCGTAGAAGACCGACTTCGTCATGTTGATCTCTTCTAAGTTATAGCAATTCCTCTTTTATAGGGTTGGCCAGACCTCTTTCCAGGGATTTGCTGATAACTTGGGTTGACTTGGTCCGACTTTTTAACGTCGGCCAGTCTTTAAGTTATTATTTAGCAATCCATAAGACCTCGTCAGGTTCTTTTTTCGGATCACTTTCGATAACTTCTTGCATTATTCTGTGTTCATCTTGCCGATATGTAGAAGGTGGTTTCTATCTTTGTTTGGTCGACCTTTAGATGAATCGCGTTTTCATCTCTATTAGTCTTTATCGTGATTGTTCAGTGAATCTGTTTTTCACTTTTCTGCCGATCTGTTGCTTTATAATTGAACGATGACTGCTTCAGATTAATGCGTCTTGAAAATTTGTAGAATATCTAAAATATGTTTTATTTAAAAGAAAGTGAAAATATATACATGTGGGAGTTTTTTCATCCCTTTAAGTCGGTTAATTTCTGAATCTCAACTTGGTGCCTCATTAGAAAACCTTTTCAGGAAAAAGAGTGCATCCTATGATGAGATCTTTTACCTTCTCTAGCTATAGTACCTTCTTAGGTTGCAGGCGTGCCATGATCTGGGAAGCTCTCTTCCCTCGAGTTCGGACAGTCTGTAGTAGCCCTTCCCAAGTACTTCTATGACTCGGTAAGGTCCTTTCCAGTTTGCTGCCAGCTTTCCTTCTCTGGGTCGAGTTGTTCTAATATCATTTTGGATTAGGATAAGATCATTCTCAGCGAAACCTCTCGGTACTACCTTTTGATTATATCTGGAAGCCATTCGACGTTTTAGTGCTTCTTCCCTGATCCGAGCTTTTTCTTGGATTTTAGGAAGTAGGTCGAGCTCTTCCCTTTGAAGTTGGGAGTTGGCTTCCTCATTGTAATGAACCACTCTAGGTGACCTTTCCTCGACCTCTACTGGGATCATTGCCTCCACTCCATATGCTAGTCGAAATGGTGATTCGTTTGTGGTGGAATGTGGCGTCGTTCGATATGCCCATAGGACTTGTGAAAGTTCTTCGGCCCAGGCTCCCTTTGCATCTTGCAGTCTCCATTTCAGCCCAGCCAATATGACTTTGTTGGCTTCTTTGGCTTGTCCATTGGCTTGGGGATGTTCAACGGAGGTGAACTGGTGTTTTATGTTTAAGTCGGCTACTAACTTTCTGAAGCCCGCGTCTGTGAATTGGGTGCCATTGTCTGTAGTGATGGAGTATGGAACCCCAAACCTTGTGACAATATTCCTATATAAGAATTTCTGGCTCCTTTGAGCAGTGGCGTTGGCTAGGGGCTCTGCCTCGATCCACTTTGTGAAATAGTCTACCCTGACTATGAGGAATTTAACTTGTCCCGATCCCTGGGGAAAGGGTCCGAGAAGATCGAGTCCCCATTTTGCAAATGGCCAAGGCGATGTTACGCTGATGAGCTCTTCTGGCAGGGCGATATGAAAGTTGGCATGTTTCTGGCATGGTGGGCATGTCCTTACAAACTCTGTAGCTTCCTTTTGTAGAGTTGGCCAATAAAATCCCGCCCGGAGTACTTTTTTGGTGAGAGCTTGTGCTCCGAGATGATTACCACAAATGCCACTGTGTACTTCCTCTAAAACTTCCCTTTTGTTGGAGGTCGGCACACATTTTAGTAGTGGTATTGAAATCCGTATGGCAGACTTCTTTGTAGACATCTACTAGGGATACCCTAAGAGGGGTGTAATTATGATATTTTTTAATTTTCTCCCCTTGTCGATCTTCCTTCTTTTTGGATTCTTTATCTTTGTCTCGGTAGGAGAATCCGGATTTTGAGGTTTCTCCCAACCGAGAGTTTTCTTCCATGTTGATATATTTTTCCGCTCGCTCCTGCACCTCATCCAGAGGTGTGGGATATTTCTTCGATATAGATTAGCTGAAAGGTCCCTCTCGTAGGCCATTGATGAGGCCCTTGATGGCGGCCTCTATTGGCAAGCTTTGTATGTCTAGGCATGTTTTGTTGAATCTCTCCATGTAGTTGCGAAGACTTTCCCGATCTCCTTGCCTGATTCCTAGTAGACTGGCGGCGTGCTTGGCCTTGTCTTTTTGGATGGAGAATCTGGCCAGGAATTTTTTGGCTAGGTCGTTAAAGCTTGAGATGGACTTAGGAGGTAAGTTTTTGAACCATCTAATTATTGTCTTCGTGAGGGTCGTTGGAAAATCTTTGCAGCGAACAGCGTCCGAGGCGTCGGTGAGGTACATTCTGCTTCTGAAGTTGCTGAGGTGATGGTTGGGATCTGTAGTGCCATCATACAGAGTCATATCCAGGAGTTTAAAGTCCTTAGGAATTTTAGTTTTCATGATGTCCCTAGTGAATGGATCTTGATCTTTGCGTGAATTGTCCTCAGGGGTGGTCTGGGTAGCCTTTGCTTTGAGATCGGCTTCGAGTTGTAGGATTTTATCTTCTAGCTCTCGACATCGCCTTACCTCTCTTTGTAGATCCTTGCCAACTTCTCGTTGATGCTGGCTTTCTTTTTTAAGTTGCTTTAAACAATTTTGAAGTGCTTCTATTACTCCTGGATTTGATGAGTTTTTGTCTCCGTTAGATTTTGGAGTATCTTTTGGTGTAGCGTCTGCATTTTTGTACGGCGTTCTGTCCTCTAGATCTGAATCGTGGTCGTTGTCATGGTCATCCGCCATGGGGATGGGATGACTTCCAAGTTCCCCGGCAACGGCGCCAATGTTCCGAGGGTTACCTGAAACTGTAGACCGATCTCGGATGAGATCTTCTGTACTGGTCAGAGATGACGTGTCCGACTTGTTGGACTGGCTGCACTTCTGATCCTTGGTCACCGGAGGGTGGGGGGTACCTGCAAGAGACTCCGATGCTTAAGTTAGCATGGGTATTAAGCAAGTTTTTAGTAGAATCAGAGTATGAGTTATACATGGGTCCTCCAATGTATTTATAGTGGTTGTAGAGTGACCTTTCTAGATAAGATAAGTTAGTTATCTTATCTTATCTTTATCTTTGAGTTGAGGTCAGCTTATCTTCAAGGGAACCGCCCTTATCTCTATAGGCTTGGACGGCCTGTGGATTTGGGTCGTGTTCCTCTATTTGGGCCCTTTATTGGGCTTTCCTGTCGATTTGGCCGACCTCTTTGAGAAGAGGTCGGATAGCCTGACCTGAAGAGGTCGGTCGCTTTGTCACTGAACATCTCGGGTCGGATAGCTCGGCCCAGGGTGTGAACAATTACCCTATAAACTTGAGAGATTAGAGTGCACATACACTACCAGTGAGGATTCAATGCTTGATTCTATGTTCCCTGCTTTCATGAGCTATCTTCTTACAAGTTTACTTGTCTTTTATTGTGTAATTTGAATTAGTGGAATTTGATTCATATTTGTCTTGAAGAACTTGTTTACTTTTAACCAAGTAGATAGAGACATCTTAGCATATAGTTGTATCCATATACATAGGTTGCATTGCGTTGCATTGCATGAGTCTTACTTTCCCCCATTCATTCTTTTTGTCTCCTTGAGCTTAGCATGAGGACATACTACTGTTTAAGTGTGGGGATATTGATAAACCACTATTTTATGGTTTATCTTGTGCTTAATTGAGTGATTTTTATCAAGTCTTTGCTCACTTATTCATACTAATTGCATGGTTTTATATTTTCCTTCCTGATTTTGTGCTATGATTGAAAACAATGCTTCTTTGGCCTTAATTTTGCTATGTTTAATCCCCTCTTATTACCATTCGATGCCTTGATATGTGTGTTAAGTGATTTCAGGGTTTATAGGGTAGGAATGGCTTAGAGGATGGAAAGGAAGCATGCAAAAGTGGAAGGAATACAAGAAACTGAAGGAACTACTAAAGCTGTCCAACCTGACCTCTTGGTACTAAATCGACTATAACTTGAGCTACAGAGATCCAAATGAGGTGGTTCTAGTTGCATTAGAAATCTAACATCTGGGGCTTTACAATGATATATAATTTGTCATAGTTGCCACGATATTAGGCGATGCTCACGCGTGGATCACGCGTACGCGTGGACGACGCGTACGCGTGGACGACGCGTACGCGTGACAGTACCGCATGCTGGATGTATCAGAAATTGCTGGGGGCGATTTCTGGGCTATTTTTGACCCAGTTTTTGGCCCAGAAAACACAGATTAGAGGCTACAAAGTGAGGGAATCAATTCATTCATATACACAACTCCATAATTCACAATTAGAGGTTTAGATGTAGTTTCTAGAGAGAGAGGCTTGGTGCACGAAATTGTGATCATTAACAATGGCACCAAAGACTTGGAGCTCTCAAACATGAATCACACTTTCTCATAATTCCGCACAACTAACCAGCAAGTACATTGGGTCGTCCAAGTAATACCTTACGTGACTAAGGGTCGATCCCACGGAGATTGTCGGCTTGAAGCAAGCTATGGTCATCTTGTAAATCTCAGTCAGGCAGATTCAAATGGTTATGGAGGATTGATAATTAAAGATAAATAAAACATAAAATAAAGATAGAGATAGATACTTATGTAATTCATGGGTAGGAATTTCAGATAAGCGTATGAAGATGCTTTGTTCCCCCTGAACCTCTGCTTTCCTATTGCCTTCTTCCAATCATTCATACTCCTTTCCATGGCAAGCTTTATGTTGGGCATCACCGTTATCAATGGCTACTTCCTGTCCTCTCAGTGAAAATGTTCTATGCACGCTGTCACCGCACGGCTAATCATCTGTCGGTTCTCGATCATGTTGGAATAGGATCCATTGATCCTTTTGCGTCTGTCACACGCCCAACACTCGCGAGTTTGAAGCTCATCACAGTCATCCCTTCCTAGATCCTACTCAGAATACCACAGACAAGGTTTAGACGTTCCGGATCTCAGGAATGGCCGCCAATAATTCTAGCCTATACCACGAAGGTTCTAATCTTAGATTAGAAACCCAAGAGATACACATTCAAGCTTGTTTGCATGTAGAACGGAAGTGGTTGTCAGGCACGCGTTCATAGGTGAGAATGGTGATGAGTGTCACATAATCATCACATTCATCATGTTCTTGTGTGCGAATGAATATCTTAGAGAAGACGTAGGCGTGAATTGAATAGAAAAACAGTAGTACTTTGCATTAATTCATGAAGAACAGCAGAGCTCTACACCTTAATCTATGCTGTGTAGAAACTCCATCGTTGGAAATACAAAAGTGATAATAGTGGTCATTGGCTTCGGCCCCAGAGAGGGAATCCGAAGAACCAAGATGAAAATACAATAGTAAAAGGTCCTATTTATAGAGAACTAGTAGCCTAGGGTTTACAGAAATAAGTAATTAATGCAGAAATCTTCTTCTGGGCCCACTTGGTGTGTGCTTGGGCTGAGCATTGAAGCTTTCACATGTAAAGACTTTTCTTGGAGTTAAACGCCAGCTTTTGTGCCAGTTTGGGCGTTTAACTCCAGCTTTTGTGCCAGTTCTGGCGTTTTGACGCCAGAATTCTTAAGCTGACTTGGAACGCCGATTTGGGCCATCAAATCTTGGGTAAAGTATAGACTATTATATATTGCTGGAAAGCCCAGAATGTCTACTTTCCAACGCAATTGAGAGCGCCCCAATTGGGATTCTGTAGCTCCAGAAAATTCACTTCGAGTGCAGGGAGGCCAGAATCCAATAGCCTCTGCAGTCCTTTTTCAGCCTCTGAATCAGATTTTTGCTCAGGTCCCTCAATTTCAGGCAGAAAATTCCTGAAATTGCAGAAAAATACACAAACTCATAGTAAATTCCAGAAATATGATTTTTAAATAAAAACTAATAAAAACATAATAAAAACTAACTAAAACATACTAAAACATACTAAAAACAATGCCAAAAAGCATATAAATTATCCGCTCATCAAGGCTCTCTCCTCTCTCTTAGGTTTTAGGATTTAGGATTTCTTCTTTCAATTTCTTCTCAATTCCAGGTTCAATGTTCTTTTAATTTAGTTTCTCTTCTACTTTTATTTATTCTAGTACTTTGGTTTATCTATTTCACTTGTTAATTACTTATTTTTCCAATTTGGTTTATGAACCTTCCAATGTTAGATTTGATTTTATATTTAATGCAATTTGAGGTATTTTAGATTTATGATTTTAATTTAGCTTTTTACATTCCTAGCTTGAATTGAGTAATTGGTGATACTTGAGTTATCAAACTCCTTGTTGATTGAAAATTAGAATTTGCTGATTGATTTGGATCCCTCTAAAGCTAGTCTTTCCTTAGGAGTTGACTAGGACTTGAGGAATCCCATTGATTAGTCCACTTGACATTCCTTTATTTAGTAAGGGTTAACTAAGTGGGAGCAATAAATAATTCTCATGAAAATTGATAAGGATAACTAGGATGGGATTTCCAGTTCTCATACCTTGCAAGGGTTTTCATGATAATTAATTTATTTTCTTGCCAATTTATTTTCCTGTTCCCTATTTCAAAAACCCAAAAAGATACTTTTACATAACCAATAATAAATCATACCTCCCTGCAATTTCTTAAGAGACGACCCGAGGTTTAAATACTTCGGTTTATTTTTATTGGGTTTACTTTAGTGACAAACAATTTTTTTGTACGAAAGGATTCTTTGTTGGTTTAGAAACTATACTTACAACGGGAATTTATTTGTGAAATTCTTTACTAGCAGAGAATCCGTTCGTCAAACCAATATCCATTAGTATTGTATATCGGGCAGTTAGTACCCTTATTCATTAGGCTACAACTAAGTGCAACTAGTTCTGAATCTGTTTTGTCAGCTAGATGCAAACTGACGTATTCTCTGAACCAACATGAAAAATTGTTCAATGAGGTATTAGAATTTGCCTCTTGGAATAACCTATATGATAGAATAGGATAAAGAAGATTTGATTAGATTAAGAAGTTAGTATCTTACTAATTGCAATATTTACGATGACTTAAGAAACTCACATAAGGTATGGTAAAATTTGGTCACAGTTAAGCAATACATGCAAATGTGCGGCATCGATTTTCTTCTGCTCTAATCAGTAGTCACTGTCCGCACCCATTGCAGCTCCTTCCGACAAAATATTGGGTATGTTGTTCCACCTGACGAGGATTCTCTCCTCTCATCGTTTCTTGCAACCCTTCTACGTGACTCAACATGAGACTGAAAATAGAATGAGTAAAATGCGGATGTTTCCTAAGCTAGGAATGCTTCACAAATGCTACTCTCAATCCAAGTTTATTCTTCACGGTGCGCTTGAATAAACCAATCATCCTCTCAAATGAGTACATCCACCGAAATTAGACTGGCCCACATAGTATTGCTTCGTACAATAGGTGGATTGTTAAGTGTTCCATAACATAAAAAAGGATGGAGGGAATATTCTCTCTAGCTTACAAAGTATGATGGAAATGTTCTTGTTCATGACTGTGAGATCATTAATGCTAAGTTTTGTAGTACATAACTCCCTAAAGAACTCACTTATTTCTGTGAGGGGTTTCCAGATATTGGTTGGACGTTCTCTGAAAGCGGCAGGAAGTAAAGACTCAATGAAGACGTGACAATCATGACTCTTTAACCTAGCAAGCCTACCTTATGACACGTTTGCACATCTGCCCAAATTAGAGGCGTAACCATCAGAAAATCTTAATCCACTTACGAATATTTTGTCTCTGCTCCATCATTATAGGAAACACCGCCTTTGGTTTACCCCACCGCCCACTATTAAGTCTCTTTAAGTTCTAATCTGGCCATCTACAAATGTCTACTAAATCTAGCCTTATCATTGTCCTTTGTTCGCTCATCGTCCATTACTGTGTGCATGTTATTATCAAACACGTTTTTTCAATGTGCATCACATCAAGACAATGTCAAACCAAGTTGTCTTTCCAAAAAGGCAACTTCCAAAATATACTCTGTTTAGTCTAATTATGCTCCCTACCATATTCTGGAGGTCTCAGACCTTCCCCGATATCAACGATCTTTGGTATTCTAATGACATGGTGCCAAACTTACCTACCAAAACCTCACGGGTGCCTCTTCTTATTCAGTTTTATTCTTTTTGAACGAGTCCTTGTTGTGCCGAAAAGGATGATCCATGTCGAGAAATCTTCAATGGCAATCAAACCACGAATACTTACCACAATTTCTTCAACCAAAATGCTTTTGTATCCTCCATATAACTGGGACATGCCATTCTGCCTTGACTGGACTAACCTGACAACATGTTGTACGCAGGAAAGTCGTTAATGGTCCACATCAATGGAGCCTGTAGTTGAAAGTTTGTCTTCGTTGAAATATCATACGTTTCTACACCATGGATCCATAACTCCTTTAACTCATCCACCAACGACTGTAAGAAGACATCTATTTTGGTATTCAAATTGCTGGGACTAGGTATGATGCAAGTTAGAAATATGTCTGGGTCCTTCATGCACATTTCGGGACTCAGGTTATAAGGTGTCACTACTACAGGCCATCAAGAGTACGCGCTACCAAAATTGAAATTTGGTGGAAACCCGTCTGATCATAAATCTAGTCTAACGTTTCTGGGCTCGTTCGTAAATGTAGGATGGATCCGATTGAAATACTTCCAAACTTCTCCGTGCGACATATGTGTTCATCTCTGTTGTTACTATGTTAGGTCATGTGAGGGGTCGAACTCATCGATGCATACAATCGTTTCAGCCTAGGGATTAAGGGCAAGTAGTGCATCAGTTTAATTGGAATTCTCTTTAACCGACATTTATCAATATGTTCTCTCTCAACTTGGAACCTTGGTGATCTACAACATCTGCATTCAGTTACGTCTGTATCCATCTTGTAGTCCAACATTGATGAGTGTTAAACACCGGTTTAGAATTTCACAAGTTTAAAAGCTCAATTTTGTTGTAGCTCTAAACTGAAATTCAACGCTCTTAAAAGTTTAGTAAAAGTGTCACAATTCAAGTTAAATACCAAAAGTTTTATTCCCGGGACGTTCTCCCTAGAAATTGCATCGAGCACTCATCGTTGGCTATGAAAGATCGGGAGTTTTGATTGCAATAAATGAAAATATAAGTAGTAAGAAATTAAATGAGCAAGTAATAACTAAATGGAAAAGGGAATTAAACTAAGAAAATTAAGAAAATTAACTAAGAAAGATCTTGGCAAGGTTGATGGTTAAGGATCACTATCATTGTTACTAACCATAACATGATAATTACAAAGAGCAAATCCAATTCGTCAACCTCAAAATGGCAAGAAAAGTCAACCAGGTTTAATTAATCTTACTATATAAGTTCTAATCAACTTACTAATTAAATTAGCAAAAGATTAGCATCAATGGAAACAAGATTAATATCAACTTGAACATTAGTAACTCAAGGTCACCCAAGTTACCAACCTAATCCAAGAATGCAAAATTCTACTCTAAAACTAAAAGAAGCAGTTTATCAAATACTTGGTAGTTATAAAAGAAAAACATCATAAATTACATGAATTAATAAAATTTACAACTACCCAATTCAAGAAAGTAATAATAACAACTCCAATAAGCAACAAGAAAATAATCAAATTCATTAAAGAAAAATTGCAAATTCAACAAGAGTTCATAAGCTAAAATAATATAAACAAAAACTAACAAGAGTTAATGAACTAAGATAGAAGAATAAGAAAATGTGAATAAAACTAAATTAAAACAAGATTAGAAACTGAAACTAGAGAGAAATTGACAATAAATTAGCTAAATCTACCCTAATTCTAGAGAGAGAAGTGAGAGCTTATCTCTAGAGACCTAATAATATCATGATAAACTAACTGTAAACTATCCTCCCTTTCCTCCTTCATATTTTTCCTTTAAATACCCAAAGAAATCTAACATTTAGGGGCCTTTTATAGGCCCAAAGTGTGTGTTGCGTGTATCTTTAATGATGTTATGTGAGCTTGATTCGTGGCGCAAAAACTGATGGCACACGCGGCTAAAATTCACTATCCATTATAGAGATATGCATACCGCTAGGAAGCCCCGAATATCAGCTTTCTAATTCCATTTAAACTGCTTCATTCAGACCGCTATAACTCAAGTTATCATCAAATTGGTATGAAAGGGTAAGGATTGGCAGCATCCGGAATATTTTTGGCACTAATCTTCGGTTATTAATTACACCCAAAATCATTGAGAATTTGAGAAAGTCTTCAACATCAAAGTTGTAGAGATTGAGTTCTTCTTTCTAATGACTCTAGGTTTTCTCCAACCCAATCATTATATTTCTTTGTGATGCCTTTTCCTTAAACAATGCTCTGTATTTTAACACGAAAACTCAAACGAAACTTGATACTGGAACTAGTTGGATATGAAACTAATTATGCTCAAATCAAAGACAAAATCCATTTAAATGATCAATTATCAAAATTGGAAGGGAAAATTGATGAGCGGATAATTTATACGCTTTTTGGCATTGTTTTTAGGTAGTTTTTAGTATGTTTTAGTTAGTTTTTATTATATTTTTATTAGTTTTTATTCAAAAATCACATTTCTGGACTTTACTATGAGTTTGTGTGTTTTTCCGTGATTTCAGATATTCTCTGGCTGAAATTAAGGGACCTGAGCAAAAATCTGATTCAGAGGCTGAAAAAGGACTGCAGATGCTGTTGGATTCTGACCTCCCTACACTGGAAGTGGATTTTCTGGAGCTACAAAAGCTCAATTGTCACGCTCTCAATTGAGTTGAAAAGTAGACATCCTGGGCTTTCCAGCAATATATAATAGTCTATACTTTGCCCGAAATTTGATGGCCCAAACCGGCATTCCAAGTCAGCATAGAAATTCTGGCGTCAAAACGCCAAAACTGGCATGAAAGCTGGAGTTAAACGCCCAAACTGGCACAAAAGCTGGCATTTAACTCCAATAAAGGTCTCTACACGTGAAAGCTTCAATGCTCAGCCCAAGCACACACCAAGTGGGCCCCGGAAGTGGATTTCTACACTAACTATTCTAGCTTACTCATTTTCTGTAACCCTAGGTCACTAGTTTATTATAAAAACTACTTTTAGTGATTCATCTTGTACCTCATGACACTCTACACGTTTTATATTGTATCTTCTACGGCATGAGTCTCTAAACCCCATGGTTGGGGGTGAGGAGCTCTACTGTGTTTTGATGAATTAATGCAATTACTACTGTTTTCCATTCTATCACGCTTGTTTCTATTCTAAGATATTCACTCGTACTTCAACTTGATGAATGTGATGATCTGTGACACTCATCACCATTCTCAACCTATGAACGTGTGTCTGACAACCACCTCCGTTCTACCTTAGATTGAGTGCTTATCTCTTAGCCTCCTGATTCAGATTAGAGTCTTCGTGGTATAAGCTAGAATTATTGGCGGCCATTCCTAAGATTCGGAAAGTCTAAACCTTGTCTGTGGTATTTCGAGTAGGATCTGGGAAGGGATGACTGTGACGAGCTTCAAACTCACGAGTGCTGGGCATAGTGACAGACGCAAAAGGATCAATGGATCCTATTCCAGCATGAGTGAGAACCGACAGATGATTAGCCGTGCGGTGACAGCGCATTTAGACCATTTTCATTGAGAGGACGGATGGTAGCCATTGACAACGGTGATCCACCAACATACAGCTTGCCATGGAAGGAGCCTTGCGTGTGTGAAGAAGAAGGCAGTAAATAAGCAGAAATTCAGAAGACAGAGCATCTCCAAAACCTCAACCTGTTCTCCATTACTGTAATAACAAGTATTTATTTCATGTTCTTTTACTTTTTACAATTAAATCTGAGAATTATTGATATCATGACTAAGAGTTACAAGATAACCATAGCTTACTTCAAGCCAACAATCTCCGTGGGATCGACCCTTACTCACGTAAGGTATTACTTGGACGACCCAGTGCACTTGCTGGTTAGTTGTGCGGAGTTACAAAAGTGTGATTATAATTTCGTGCACCAATTTTTTGGCGCCGTTGCCGGGGATTGTTCGAGTTTGGACAACTGACGGTTTATCTTGTTGCTTAGATTAGGAATAATTTATTTTTGTTGGTTTAGAGTCACTAAATTTGAGTCTTTTATTTGAGTTTAGTTTCATATTTTAAGTTTGGTGTCAATTGCATGCTTTTATGTTCTTTCAATTTTTCAAATTTGCATGTTCTTAGTTCTTTCTTGATCTTTAAAAATTCTAAGTTTGGTGTCTTCTTTGTGTTTTCCTTTAAATTTTCAAAAATTTGTGTTGATTTTCTAAAAAAATTTTAAGTTTGGTGTCCCTTGTGCTTTTATTTACTTAAATTTTTCAAAAATTTGTTCTTGGTGTTCATCTTGACATTCAAAGTTTTCTTGTTTGTTCTCTTTGTTTTGATCTAAAATTTCTAAGTTTAGTGTCATTTTGTTGTTTTTCTCTTTCCTCAATAAAATTAAAAAATTAAAAAAATATCTTTTCCTTATTTTACTCATAATTTTTGAAATTTTGCATTAAATTAGTCAAAGATTTTCAAAATCATATCTTTTTTTAGTCAAGTCAAAATTCTAATTTCAAAAATTGATCTTTCCAAATCTTTTTCAATAATGTCTTTTCAATCATATCTTTTTTTTTTAAATTGCAACCATATCTTCTCAATCATATCTTTTTAAAATAATTTTCAATCATATCTTTTTTATTGCTAATTTCCAAAATATTTTTAATCAATTAATTAATTTAGTTTTCAATTTGCTTTTATTTCATTTTCTTCTAATTTTCGAAAACCATATCCAGAATTTTTCAAATCTTTTTAATTAATTAGCCATTTTAGCATTCGAATTATTTATTTATCTTTTTACTTTTTCTCTTAATTTTCGAAACTTTTATTTTATTTTTCATTTATTTCGTTTAATTTTATTCGGTTAATTTTAATTAAAATAAAATAAAAAAAAACAAAAATATATTTTATTTACAATCCACATCATCTCCCTTTCTCCATTATGGACCTAAGTGGAAATGAACAGTCCAGAAGGACTCTGGGGTCATATGCTAACCCCATTACAGCTGCATATGGGAGTAGCATCTGTATACCTCCCATCAAAGCAAGAAGTTTTGAGCTAAATTCTCAGCTCATTATCATGGTGCAGCAAAATTGCCAGTATTCCGGTCTTCCACAGGAAGAACCTACTGAGTTTCTGGTACAGTTCCTACAAATTGCTGACACAGTACGTGATAAAGAAGTGGATTAGGATATCTACAGATTATTATTGTTTCCATTTGCTTTAAAAGATCAAGCTAAGAGGTGGTTAAATAACCAACCCACAGCAAGCATAAAAACATGGAGACAGTTAACAGACAAATTCCTGAATCAATTCTACCCTCCAAAAAGGATGACACAGCTAAGGTTGGACATCCAAGGCTTTAAACAAGAGGATCATGAATCCCTTTATAATGCCTGGGAGAGGTACAAAGGGATGCTAAGGAAATGCCCCTCTAAAATATTTTTAGAGTGGGTACAGTTAGACATCTTCTACTATGGGCTTACAGAAAGAGCTCAAATGTCTCTAGACTACTCAGCTGGTGGATCTATACACATGAGAAAGACGATTGAAAAGGCTCAAGAACTCATAGATACAGTTGCAAGAAATCAGCATCTATACTCAAGTAGTGAATCCTCTATAAAAGAAGAGGCTAGGGTAGTAACTACTGATCCTAATCCTCAAGAACAGATTGTTGAACTTAATCAGCAATTACTCCTTTTGACAAAACAATTAGCAGAATTTAAAGAGATGCTCCAAGACACTAAAAATGCTAACAAGAATATGGAAGCACAATTGAATCAGACAAGACAACAGCTATCTAAACAGATAACAGAAGAATGCCAAGCTGTCCAATTAAAGAGCGGGAAGACATTGAATAAATCAGCTCAAAGTAGCAGAAAGCCAAGAAAGGAACAACTGACAGAGGATGACCAAACCACTACCCAAAATCCCTCTGAGGACAGCAAGAGCCCAGAAAGGAATAATCCTGGCGTTCAAACGCCAGAAAAGGGTGAAAGATTGGCGTCAAATGCCCAGTGGATGCCCACTTTTGGCGTTCAAACGCCAGAAAAGGGAGAAAAGTTGGCGTTGAACGCCCATTCCTTGCCTAGTTCTGGCGTTCAAACGCCAGAAAAGGGTGGGAAGCTGGCCTTAAACGCCCATCCAGCACCCAATCCTGGCGTTCAAACGCCAATGAGGGATCAGACACCTGCAAGTGCTGATAGTAACCCCTCTAAGAAGGCTTCTCCAACCACCTCTGTAGGGAATAAACCTGAAGCAACTAAGGATGAAGAATATAAAGCCAAGATGCCTTATCCTCAGAAACTCCGCCAAGCGGAGCAGGATAAACAATTTGCCCGCTTTGCAGAGTATCTCAGGACTCTTGAGATAAAGATTCCGTTTGCAGAGGCACTTGAGCAAATACCTTCTTATGCTAAGTTCATGAAAGAGATCTTAAGTCATAAGAAGGATTGGAGAGAAACCAAAAAGGTGTTTCTCACTGAAGAATGTAGTGTAGTCATTCTGAAAAGCTTACCAGAGAAGCTTCAAGATCTAGGAAGCTTCATGATACCATGCACATTAGAGGGTGCTTGCACCAAGACAGCTCTATGTGACCTTGGAGCAAGTATCAACCTAATACCTGCATCTACTATCAGAAAGCTTGGCTTGACTAAAGAAGTCAAACCAACCCGGATATGTCTTCAACTTGCTGATGGTTCCATTAAATATCCATCAGGCATAATTGAGGACATGATCGTCAAGGTTGGGTCATTTGCCTTTCCCACTGACTTTGTAGTGCTGGAAATGGAGGAGCACAAGAGTGCAACTCTCATTCTAAGAAGACCTTTCCTAGAAACTGGACGAACTTTTATTGATGTACAAAAAGGGGAAGTGACCCTAAGAGTCAATGAGGATGAGTTCAAGTTAAATGCTGTCAAAGCTATGCAGCATCTAGACATATCAAATGACTACATGAGCACTGATATTATTGACTCTTTGGTGGAAGAGATCAACATGACTGAAAGTCTCGAATCAGAGCTAGAGGACATCTTTAAAGATGTTCAGCCTGATCTGGAGGAATCAGAGGAAATAAAAGAACCTTTGAAAATTCCTCAGGAAGAGGATAAGCCTCCTAAACCTGAGCTCAAACCACTACCACCACCCCTGAAATATGCATTTCTGGGAGAAGGTGACACGTTTCCAGTGATTATAAGCTCTGCTTTAAATCCACAAGAAGAGAAAGCACTAATTCAAGTACTAAGGACACACAAGACAACTCTTGGGTGGTCCATAAGTGATCTTAAAGGCATTAGCCCAGCAAGATGCATGCACAAGATCCTATTGGAGGATGATGCTAAGCCAGTGGTTCAACCACAGAGGCGACTAAATCCAGCCATGAAGGAGGTGGTGCAAAAAGAGGTCACTAAGCTACTAGAGGCTGGGATTATTTATCCTATTTCTGATAGCCTCTGGGTAAGCCCTATCCAAGTTATACCCAAAAAGAGAGGCATGACAGTGGTTCTCAATGAAAAGAATGAACTGGTTCCCATAAGAACAGTTACAGGGTGGCGTATGTGTATTGACTACAGAAGGCTCAATACAGCCACCAGAAAGGATCATTTTCCTTTAACATTCATAGACCAGATGCTAGAGAGACTAGCAGGTCACGATTATTACTGCTTTTTGGATGGCTATTCAGGTTACAACCAAATTGCAGTAGATCCTTAGGACCAAGAGAAAACAGCATTCACATGTTCTTCTGGAGTATTTGCCTACAGAAGGATGCCCTTTGGTCTATGCAATGCACCTGTAACCTTTCAAAGGTGCATGCTCTCTATCTTCTCTGATATGGTAGAGAAATTTCTGGAAGTCTTCATGGATGATTTTTCAGTATTTGGAGACTCATTCAGCTCCTGTCTTGACCATTTACTACTTGTTCTGAAAAGATGCCAAGAGACCAACCTAGTTTTAAACTAAGAAAAATGTCACTTTATGGTGACTAAAGGAATTGTCCTTGGGCATAAAATTTCAAACAAGAGAATAGAGGTGGATCAAGCTAAAGTGGAGGTAATTGAAAAATTATCACCACCTGCCAATGTTAAGGCAATCAGAAGCTTTCTAGGGCATGCAAGATTCTATAGGAGGTTTATAAAGGATTTTTCAAAAATAGCAAAACCTCTGAGCAATCTGCTAGCTGCTGACACGCCATTTGTGTTTGACACAGAGTGTTTGCAGGCGTTTGAGTCCCTGAAAGCTAAGCTAGTCACAGCACCAGTCATCTCTGCACTAGACTGGACATTACCATTCGAACTAATGTGTGATGCCAGTTACCATGCCATTGGTGCAGTGTTGGGACAGAGGCATAACAAGCTTCTGCACGTCATTTACTATGCTAGCCATGTTTTAAATGATGCACAGAAGAATTACACAACCACAAAAAAAGAGTTACTTGCAGTGGTTTATGCCATTGACAAGTTTAGATCCTATTTAGTAGGTTCAAAAATGATTGTGTATACTGACCATGCTGCTCTTAAATACCTACTCACAAAGCAGGATTCAAAACCCAGGCTCATAAGATGGGTGTTGCTTCTGCAAGAGTTTGATATAGAAATAAGAGACAGAAAAGGGACAGAGAACCAGGTAGCTGATCACCTGTCTCGGATAGAACCAGTAGTAGGGACGTCCCTCCCTCCTACTAAGATCTCTAAAACCTTTCCGGATGAGCAACTTTTCACCATTAAGGAAGCACCATGGTTTGCAGACATTGCGAATTATAAAGCTGTGAGGTTCATACCCAAAGAGTAAAGCAGGGTGCAGACGAAAAAACTAATTTCAGATGCAAAGTACTACTTATGGGATGAACCATATCTCTTTAAGAGATGTGCAAACAGAATGATCCGTAGATGCGTACCCAGAGAAGAGGCACAGAAGATCCTATGGCACTGCCATGGATCACAATATGGAGGACATTTCGGAGGAGAGCGAACAGCCACTAAGGTCCTCCAATATGGCTTCTACTGGCCTACTCTCTATAGAGATGCCCGAGAGTTTGTGCGTAACTGTGACAGTTGCCAAAGAGCTGGCAACTTGCCTCATGGTTATGCCATGCCTCAACAAGGGATCTTAGAGATTGAGTTGTTTGATGTATGGGGTATTGACTTCATGGGTCCCTTCCCACTATCATACTCAAACACTTACATTCTGGTGGCAGTAGACTATGTATCTTAATGGGTAGAAGCAATTGCCACACCTACTAATGATACTAAGACCATACTGAAATTCCTCCAGAAACATATCTTCAGCAGATTTGGCATCCCCAGAGTACTAATCAGTGACGGGGGCACTCATTTCTGCAATAAATAGCTATACTCTGCTATGGTCCGATATGGAATTAGCCACAAAGTAGCAACTCCATATCACCCACAGACAAATGGGCAGGCTAAAGTCTCTAATAGAGAACTAAAAAGAATCCTGAAACGGACTGTAATTTCCCGTAGAAAGGATTGGGCAAAAAGCTTGGATGATGCTCTATGGGCATACAGAACAGCATTCAAGACTCCTATAGGAACCTCTCCATACCAGCTTGTGTATGGCAAGGCCTGTCATTTGCCCGTGGAACTGGAACATAAGGCCTACTGGGCAACCAGATTCCTAAACCTGGATGCTAAGTTAGCTGGAGAGAAAAGATTGCTCCAGCTGAATGAGCTAGAGGAATTCAGACTCAATGCTTTTGAAAATGCTAAAATTTATAAGGAGAAAGCAAAAAAGTGGCATGACAAGAAACTGTCATCTAGAGTCTTTGAACTAGGACAGAAGGTTCTGCTCTTCAACTCTAGGCTCAGACTATTCCCCGGAAAATTGAAATCCCGGTGCATATGTAATTACAAGTGTGTCACCATATGGATATGTTGAGCTTCAGGATTTTGACTCTGATAAAAAGTTCATTGTTAATGGACAGAGAATCAAACATTATCTTGAAAGCAATTTTGAGCAAGAATGCTCAAAACTGAGGCTTGAATAAAGCTCCGTCAAGGTCCAGCTAAAGACAATAAAGAAGCGCTTGCTGGGAGGCAACCCAGCCATTAGCAAGTTATTTGTTTTAATTAATACTTGTAGAAGTTTGATATAAATTTTCTTTAAAGATTAATCATCAAAATTGAAGGAATTCACAGAGTTACAGAAGGATTCAGTGCAAAAAGCAGAGAAAAGGAGCTCATTGGCAAGAAAACGCCAGTAAGGAGCATTTTAGGCGTTAAACGCCAGAATGGATACCATTCTGGGCGTTTAACGCCAGAATTGCAGCATCCTGGGCGTTCAGAAAAATGCCCAGTAACAAAGGATTTCTGGCGTTTAACGCCAGCCACGGTACCTGGCTGGGTGTTAAACGCCCACAATGGCAAACTTATGGGCGTTAAACGCCAGAAAGACAAGGGGAGAAGATTTTGTTTTCCACTTCAAAATTTTTCAAATTTTCATGTTTTGACTCATAATTTTCTGCATAAACATGTTTCAAACTTTCATCATTCGCCCTCAATTTTCAAAAATTCCACAATTTTCTAAATCTCTTATCAAATTTCTTTCAAATCCTTCCCATATCTTCTTCAAAAACTCAAGTATCTTTTCAATTTCTTTCCAAATATTTTCCAACTCATCATATCATCTCTTAATTCTTAGATGCATAAACAAATTTTCAGATTTAACCTCTTTATATCTTTTTCATTTAAAAATCTCATCTTTTTCATATCATGATTCTATTTTCTTCCACCAATCATATCTTTATGTCATATCTTTTTCAAAATTTTCGAAATCCCTCCCCTTCACTTATAAATACACATTCGGCTATCCCCTCCTCTCCACCATTTGAATTTGCCTCTCCTCCTCTCTCTCCTCTTTCCTTTCTTTTGCTTGAGGGCAAGCAAACCTCTAAGTTTGGTGTGTTTTTCTGTGATCACTGAGCTAAGACTCATCAAGATCATGGCTCCTAGGGGAAAACAAACCAATTCAAGAGGCAAGAAAGAGAATACTCCAAAGAGTCTTTGGAATCAAGAGAGGTTCTTCACCAAAGAGCATGCAAACCATTACCATAAAATAATGGGTCTAAGATTAGTGATCCCGGAAGTTAAATTCGATCTGAAAGAAGACGAATATCTGGAGATCCAAGAGCAAATTCGAAACAGAGGATGGGAAATTCTAACTAATCCTGAAACAAGGGTTGGAAGAAACATGGTTCAGGAATTCTATTCAAATCTGTGGCTGACAGATAAGCAGAGAATAACTGGAACCGCCTTTCATACCTACCGAACCATGGTCAGAGGAAGGATTATTTACTTCTATCTGGACAAAATAAGAGAGGTCTTGAAATTGCCTCAACTACAAGATGATCCAGAATCCTTTAATAGGAGAATGGTAAGAGAAGATTAGGGGTTGGACCAAGTTCTAGAGGACATATGCCTCCCTGGGACTATGTGGATAACCAATTCAAAAGGTGTCCCAAACCAACTCAAGAGAGGAGATCTCAAACCAGTCGCAAGAGGCTGGTTGGACTTCATTGGGCGTTCCATATTGCCCACTAGCAACCGCTCTGAGTTCACTGTCAAAAGAGCGGTGATGATTCATTGTATTATGCTGGGAAACGAAGTGGAGATTCATCATCTGATTTCTTGTGAGATTTACACAATTGCAAATAAGAACTCCACTGAAGCCAAATTGGCATACCCAAGCTTAATTTCTCTGCTATGTAAAGATGCTGGGGTGAGGATGGGAGTAGATGAATTCATCCCAATCGAACATCCAATCACCAAAAAGTCAATGGAAGGACAACAAGTGAAAGACAACTCCATCAAGAGGAGGGCGCAGGAGTTCCTCCCAGAAATCCCTGAAATTGACTACTGGACCCACCTAGAAGCATCTGTCACCAAGCTGCAAGAAGTTGTGGATCAACTTAAGAAAGAACAGCAGAATCAAAACTGCATGCTCTGCAAGTTACTTAAGGAACAGGAGAAGCAGGGGCGTGAGCTACAGGAGCTGAAGTGCCAGAAGCTCTCCCTTGAAGGACCAAGCACCCCCCAGATTGAAGGAGCATCCACTGCTCAAAATCAAGGTTGTTGAGTCCTAACTCTGTCATAACCTTTATTATTATGAATCTATTTTAAGAGTCATTTATTTTTCTGTTTTTAATTTTCTGTCTTCTATTATTATTGGTTTGCTCTTATATTTATTTTTGAGTCTTATTTTCATTCCATGATTAATAAAATTTAAAGTTTATGTCTTAAAGTTATGAATGTCCTATGAATCCATCACCTTTCTTAAATTAAAAATGTTTTTAATTGCAAAAATAAAAAGAAGTACATGAATTTTGAATATTAAAACAGATTAATTATTTTGATGTGGTGGCAATACTTTTTGTTTTTCTGAATGAATGCTTGAACAGTGCATATTTTTGAATTTGTTGTTCATGAATATTAAAATTATTGGCTCTTGAAAGAATGATGGAAAAGGAGAAATGTTATTTGATAATCTAAAAAATCATAAAAATGATTCTTGAAGCAAAAATAAGCAGTGGAAAGCTTACAGAAAAAAAAATATATGCGAAAAAAAGAGAGAGAAAAAGAGAAAAAGAAAAAGCAAGCAGAAAAAGCCAATAGCCCTTTAAACCAAAAGGCAAGGATAAAATAAAAAGGATCCAAGGCTTTGAGCATCAGTAGATAGGAGGGCCCACAGGAATAAAATCCTAGCCTAAGTGGCTAAACCAAGCTGTCCCTAACCATGTGCTTGTGGCGTGAAGGTGTCAAGTGAAGAGCTTGAGACTGAGCGGTTAAAGTCGTGGTCCAAAGCAAAAAAGAGTGTGCTTAAGAGCTCTGGACACCTCTAATTGGGGACTCTAGCAAAGCTGAGTCACAATCTGAAAAGGTTCACCCAGTTATGTGTCTGTGGCATTTATGTATCCAGTGGTAATACTGGAAAACAAAATGCTTAGGGTCACGGCCAAGATTCATAAAGTAGTTGTGTTCAAGAATCAACATACTGAACTAGGAGAATCAATAACACTATCTGAATTCTGAGTTCCTATAGATGCTAATTATTCTGAACTTCAAAGGATAAAGTGAGATGCCAAAACTGTTTAGAAGCAAAAAGCTAATAGCCCCACTCATCTAATTAAGACTGATCTTCATAGATGTTTTTAGAATTTATTGTATATTCTATTCTTTTTATCCTAATTTGTTTTTAGTTGCTTGGGGACAAGCAACAATTTAAGTTTGGTGTTGTGATGAGCGGATAATTTATACGCTTTTTGGCATTGTTTTTAGGTAGTTTTTAGTATGTTTTAGTTAGTTTTTATTATATTTTTATTAGTTTTTATTCAAAAATCACATTTCTAGACTTTACTATGAGTTTGTGTGTTTTTCTATGATTTCAGGTATTCTCTGGCTGAAATTAAGGGACCTGAGCAAAAATCTGATTCAGAGGCTGAAAAAGGACTGCAGATGTTGTTGGATTCTGACCTCCCTGCACTCAAAGTAGATTTTCTAGAGCTACAGAAGCCCAATTGGCACGCTCTCAATTGCGTTGGAAAGTAGACATTCTGGGCTTTCCAGAAATATATAATAGTTCATACTTTGTTCGAGATTTGATGGCCCAAACCGGCGTTCCAAGTCAGAATAGAAATTCTGGTGTCAAAACGCCAGAACTGGCATGAAAGCTGGAGTTAAACGTCCAAACTGGCACAAAAGCTGGCGTTTAACTCCAAGAAAGGTCTCTACACATGAAAGCTTCAATTCTCAGCCCAAGCACACACCAAGTGGGTCCCGGAAGTGGATTTCTACACTAACTATTCTAGCTTACTCATTTTCTGTAACCCTAGGTCACTAGTTTATTATAAAAACTACTTTTAGTGATTCATCTTGTTTCTCATGACACTCTACACATTTCATATTATATCTTCTATGGCATGAGTCTCTAAACCCCATGGTTGGGGGTGAGGAGCTCTACTGTGTTTTGATGAATTAATGCAATTACTACTGTTTTCCATTCTATCACGCTTGTTTCTATTCTAAGATATTCACTCGTACTTCAACTTGATGAATGTGATGATCTGTGACACTCATTACCATTCTCAACCTATGAACGTGTGCCTGACAACCACCTCTGTTATACCTTAGATTGAGTGCTTATCTCTTTGCCTCCTGATTCAGATCAGAGTCTTCGTGGTATAAGCTAGAATTATTGGCGGCCATTTCTGAGATCCGGAAAGTCTAAACCTTGTCTGTGGTATTCCGAGTAGGATCTGAGAAGGGATGACTGTGACGAGCTTCAAACTCACGAGTGTTGGACATAGTGACAGACGCAAAAGGATCAATGGATCCTATTCTAGCATGAGTGAGAACCGACAGATGATTAGCCGTGCAGTGACAGTGCATTCGGACCATTTTCACTGAGAGGACGGATGGTAGCCATTGACAACGGTGATCCACCAACATACAGCTTCCCATGGAAGGAGCCTTGCGTGTGTGAAGAAGAAGGCAGTAGGAAAGCAGAGATTCAGAAGACAGAGCATCTCCAAAACCTCAACATGTTCTCCATTACTGCATAACAAGTATTTATTTCATGTTCTTTTACTTTTTACCATTAAATCTGAGAATTATTGATATCCTGACTAAGAGTTACAAGATAACCATAGCTTGCTTCAAGCCGACAATCTCCGTGGGATCGACCCTTACTCACGTAACATATTACTTGGACGACCCAGTGCACTTGCTGGTTAGTTGTGCGGAGTTACAAAAGTGTGATTGTAATTTCGTGCACCAAAAATTCAAAACCAATTAAAATTGTATGAAAAGTGGGAAATTTTTATTAAAATCCAAGTGAAAGTATGCATTTTCTAATCAATAAATTGAGTTCTTTCAAGCATACAACCATTCAAGCAACAATCAATTTTCACCGCACTTAGAAGACCCAATTTTGAAACTAGCTTCTTTGTTTCGTAGTGGTTTTGGGGGATGCCAGTGGACCCGATAGGTACTAGTTCATTGCAAAGGGTGGCCCATTTATCAAAAGACTCTTGGGTATGATTTGACTTCGACTTAATACTCATCATTTTAACACATGCAGACAACTCCGAATGAATGCATCCCTCGTACAAGGGTTAGGCTCTTCTTTAACTTCTTCTAATTCTATAACATCTATTGTATCAAACACCATCTCGTTGTATCTCTCTTGGTTAGCCTCCCAAGTCATTTCATCCATGTTTGGATCGCTCACCACCCGAACCCTCGTTGATTGACAATCGATCTATTTAAATTAGAGGCAGACCGGTTAATTCCCTACTCATCTACTTTTTCGTGTTCCATCCACATCAAATACCCATCCTTGAACCCATTATGGTAGAGGTGAAGCATTATGTCCGCAGGTCCTAAACACTTATTCAGTCGACACCTTTGATACGAACACCTAGATACCCCTTCAAATCTAAATGGTTCCAAGCTGAAAGCATGCGCAACAAATGCATCAACCTCCTCAAAGAATTTAGTTTTTAAACGCCCTAGTGATGAGCGGATAATTTATACAATTTTTGGCATTGTTTTTAGTATGTTTTTAGTAGAATCTAATTACTTTTAGGGATGTTTTTATTAGTTTTTATGTTAAATTCACATTTCTGGACTTTACTATGAGTTTGTGTGTTTTTCTGTGATTTCAGGTATTTTTTGGCTGAAATTGAGGGACTTGAGCAAAAATCAGATTCAGAGGTCGAAGAAGGACTGCTGATGCTGTTGGATTCTGACCTCCCTGCACTCAAAGTGGATTTTCTGGAGCTACAGAACTCCAAATGGCGTGCTCTTAAAGGCGTTGGAAATTAGACATCCAGGGCTTTCCAGCAATATATAATAGTCCATACTTTTCTCAAGTTTAGACAACGCAAAAGGGCGTTGAACGCCAGTTCTACGCTGCAGTCTGGAGTTAAACGCCAGAAACACGTCACAAACCAGAGTTGAACGCCAGAAACACGTTACAACTTGGCGTTCAACTCCAAAAGAAGCCTCTGCACGTGTAAATTTCAAGCTCAGCCCAAGCACACACCAAGTGGGCCCCGGATGTGGATTTATGCATCAATTACTTACTTCTGTAAACCCTAGTAGCTAGTCTAGTATATATAGAACTTTTTATCATTGTATTCACAGTCTTGGTTACTCCGGTTCCCCTCTGGGGCCGAGACCAATGAACTCTATTACCACTTATGTATTTTCAACGATAGAGTTTCTGCACTCCATAGATTAAGGTGTGGAGCTCTGCTGTTCCTCAGAATTTAATGCAAAGTACTACTGTTTTTCTATTCAATTCAACTTATTCCGCTTCTAAGATATCCATTCGCACCCAAGAACATGATGAATGTGATGATTATGTGACGCTCATCATCATTCTCAACTTATGAACGCGTGCCTGACAATCACTTCCGTTCTACCTTCGATTGAATGGATATCTCTTAGACATCTAATACAGGGGACCGAATCCGAGTTATTAGTGTCTTCGTGGTATAAGTTAGAACCCATGGATGGCCATTCCTGAGATCCGGAAAGTCTAAACCTTGTCTGTGGTATTCCGAGTAGGATCTGGGAAGGGATGGCTGTGACGAGCTTCAAACTCGCGAGTGCTGGGCGTAGTGACAGACGCAAAAGGATCAATGGATCCTATTCCAGTATGATCGAGAACCGACAGATGATTAGCCGTGCCGTGACAGAGCATTTGGACCTTTTTCACAGAGAGGATGGGATGTAGCCATTGACAACGGTGATGCCCTACATAAAGCTTGCCATGGAAAGGAGTAGGATTGATTGGATGAAGACAGCAGGAAAGCAGAGATCAGAGGAACGAAAGCATCTCTATACGCTTATCTGAAATTCTCACCAATAAATTACATAAGTACCACTATCCTATTTTATCTTTTAGTTAATTTTCGTCCACTATAATCTCTTAATACATTTGAATCCGCCTGACTGAGATTTACAAGATGACCATAGCCTGCTTCAAGCCGACAATCTCCGTGGGATCGACCCTTACTCACGTAAGGTTTTATTACTTGGACGACCCAGTGCACTTGCTGGTTAGTTGTATCGAAGTTGTGACAAATTATAAATTAACATTAGAGCACCAAGTTTTTTTGGAGCCATTACCAGGGATCACAATTTCGTGCACCAAGTTTTTGGCGCCGTTGCCGGGGATTGTTCGAGTTTGGACAACTGACGGTTCATCGTGTTTCTTAGATTAGGTAACTTTCTTTTCGTTTTCTTTTCAAAAAAAATTTTTTTTCTTCAAAAATCTTTCAAAAAAATTTTCTTTTCCCTTTTGTTTTCGAAAATTAATTTAAAATTATTTTTAAGAATGAATTCTAAAGTTTCAAATTGGTATGCTAAAGTTTGGCTGGCCATCAAGCTTTAGACTAACCTAGTATGATTTCTGGAATCTTGATTGAGGACTATGAATTCATTGCTTCCTTTTCCTTATAGGTTTTCAAAAAAAAAAATACAAAAATGCAAAAAAAAATTAATAAAATCATAAAATCAAAAATATTTTTTGTTTCTTGTTTGAGTCTTGAGTCATGTTTTAAGTTTGGTGTCAATTGCATTTTTTCTAAAAATTTATGCATTTTTCAAAAATTCATGCATTCATAGTGTTCTTCATGATCTTCAAGTTATTCTTGGAAAGTCTTTTTGTTTGATCTTGATGTTTTCTTATTGTGTGTCTTTTGTTGTTTTTCATGTGCATCTTTGCATTCATAGTGTCTAAGCATTAAAGATTTCTAGGTTTGGTATCTTGCATGTTTTCTTTGCATAAAAAATTTTTCAAAAATATGTTCTTGATGTTCATCATGATCTTCAAAGTGTTCTTGGTGTTCATCTTGACATTCATAGTGTTCTTGCATGCATCATGTATTTTGATTCATAATTTTCATGTTGTGAGTCATTTTTTATGTTTTTTTTCTCTCATAATTAAAAAATTCAAAAATCAAAACAATATCTTTCCCTTTTTACTCATAAATTTTGAAATTTGGATTGACTTGTTCAAATTTTTTAAAAAATCTAGTTGTTCCTTATGAGTCAAATCAAATTTTCAATTTGAAAATCTTATCTTTTTCAAAATCTTTTTCAAAAATTAAATCTTTTTCATTTTTCTTATTTATTTTCGAAAATTTTAAAAATATTTTTCAAAAATATTTTTCTTAATTTTATCTCATAATTTTCGAAAATATTATCAACAATTAATGTTTTGATTCAAAAATTTCAAGTTTGTTACTTGCTTGTTAAGAAAGATTCAAACTTTAAGTTCTAGAATCATATCTTGTGATTACTTGTGAGTCAAGCCATTAATTTTGATTTTAAAATTTCAAATCTTTTTCAAACAAATCTCTTTCAATCATATCTTTTCAAACTTTGATTTCAAAATCTTTTTCTAACTTCTTATCTTTTCAAATTTAATTTTCAAATCTTCTTAATATCTTTTCAATCATATCTTTTCAATCATATCTTTTTAATCAATTTTTAAAATAAATTTCTATCATATCTTTTTAAATCTTATCTTTTTCAAAAATTTTATTTTAAAATATCTCTTCTAACTTCTTATCTTCTTATCTTTTCAAAAATTGAATTTCAAATCTTTTTCAACTAACCACTTAACTTTTTATTTGATTCTTATCTTTAGTAAAACTGCCCAACTAACTTTTTATCTTTAATTTTCGAAAATCCCTTCCCTCTTTTTCAAAATTTCTTTTTAATTAACTAATTATTTTAAATTTTAATTTAATTTAATTTCAAACTTTAATTTTCGAAATTTAACTTTAAATTTTAATTTTTATTTTAATTAATTTTCGAAAATCCTCTCACCTCTCATCTCCTTCTATTTATTTATTCATCTACTAACACTTCTTCTCACCCAAAATTCGAACCCCTTCTTCTCCTCTAAGTTCGAATTCTTCTCTTCTTCATTCTTAATCTTCTTTTCTTCTACTCACACAAGGGAACCTCTATACTGTGGTAAAAAGGATCCCTATTATTATTTTCTGTTCCCTTCTTTTTCATATGAGCAGAAGCAAGGATAAGAACATTCTTGTTGAAGCAGACCCTGAACCTGAAAGGACTCTGAAGAGGAAACTAAGAGAAGCTAAAATACAATAATCCAGAGCCAACCTTACAGGAATTTTTGAACAGGAAGAGGAGATGGCAGCCGAAAATAATAATAATGCAAGGAGGATGCTTGGTGACTTTACTGCACCTAATTCCAATTTACATGGAAGAAGCATCTCCATTCCTGCCATTGGAGCAAACAATTTTGAGCTGAAACCTCAATTAGTTTCTCTGATGCAGCAGAACTGCAAGTTTCATGGACTTCCATCTGAAGATCCTTTTCAGTTCTTGACTGAATTCTTGCAAATCTATGATACTGTTAAGACCAAGGGGTTGATCCCGAGGTCTACAGGCTTATGCTTTTCCCGTTTGCTGTAAGAGACAGAGCTAGAATATGGTTAGACTCTCAACCTAAGGATAGCTTGAACTCTTGGGATAAGCTGGTCAAGGCTTTCTTAGCCAAGTTCTTTCCTCCTCAAAAGCTGAGTAAGCTTAGAGTGGATGTTCAAACCTTCAGACAAAAAGAAGGTGAATCCCTCTATGAAGCTTGGGAGAGATACAAGAAACTGACCAAAAAGTGTCCTTCTGACATGCTTTCAGAATAGACCATCCTGGATATATCCTATGATGGTCTGTCTGAATTAGCTAAAATGTCATTGGATAGTTCTGTAGGTGGATCTATTCACTTAAAGAAAATGCCTGCAGAAGCTCAAGAACTCATTGACATGGTTGCTAATAACCAGTTCATGTACACTTCTGAGAGGAATCCTGTGAGTAATGGGACGCCTCAGAAGAAGGGAGTTCTTGAAATTGATACTCTGAATGCCATATTGGCTCAAAATAAAATATTGACTCAGTAAGTCAATATGATTTCTCAGAGTCTGAATGGAATGCAAGCTGCATCCAACAGTACTCAAGAGGCATCTTCTGAAGAAGAAGCTTATGATCCTGAGAACCCTGCAATAGCAGAGGTGAATTACATGGCTGAACCATATGGAAACATCTATAACTCCTCATGGAGAAATCACCCAAATTCCTCATGGAAGGATCAACAAAAGCCTCAACAAGGCTTTAATAATGGTGGAAGAAATAGGTTTAACAGTAGTAAACCTTTTCCATCATCCACTCAGCAACAGATAGAGAATTCTGAGCAGAATCCATCTAGCTTAGCAAATTTAGTCTCTAATCTATCTAAGGCCACTCTGAGTTTCATGAATGAAACAAGGTCATCCATTAGAAATTTGGAAGCACATGTAGGCCAGCTGAGTAAAAGGATCACTGAAATCCCTCCTAGTACTCTCCCAAGCAATACAGAAGAAAATCCAAAAGGAGAGTGCAAGGCCATTGAATTGACCATCATGGCGAAACCCACAAGAGAGGAGAAGGACGTGAATCCCAGTGAGAAAGACCTCCTGGGACGTCCAGTGATCAATAAGGAGTTTTCCTTTGAGGAACCAGAAGAATCTGAGGCTCATTTAGAGACCATAGAGATTCCATTGAACCTCCTTATGCCCTTCATGAGCTCTGATGAGTATTCTTCTTCTGAAGAGAATGAGGATGTTACTGAAGAGCAAGCTATCAAGTTCCTTGGTGCAATCATGAAGCTGAATGCCAATTTATTTGGTAATGAGACTTGGGGAGATGAACCTCCCCTGTTCACCAATGAACTAAATGATCTGGATCAACTGAAATTGCCTCAGAAGAAACAGGATCCTGGAAAGTTCTTAATACCTTGTACCATAGGCACCATAACCTTTGAGAAGGCTCTATGTGACCTTGGGTCAGGGATAAACCTCATGCCCCTCTCTATAATGGAGAAATTGGAAATCTTTGAGGTACAAGCTGCCAGAATCTCGCTAGAGATGGCAGACAACTCAAGAAAGCAGGCTTATGGACTAGTAGAGGACATGTTAGTAAAGGTTGAAGACCTTTATATCCCTGCTGATTTCATAATCCTAGACACTGGGAAGGAAGAGGATGAATCCATCATCCTTTGAAGACCCTTCCTAGCCACAGCAAGAGCTGTGATTGATGTGGACAGAGGAGAGTTAGTCCTTCAACTGAATGAGGACTACCTTGTGTTTAAAACTCAAGGTTCTCCTTCTGTAACCATGGAGAGAAAGCATGAAAAGCTTTTCTCAGTACAGAGTCAAACAAAGCCCCCACAATCAAATTCTAAGTTTGGTGTTGGGAGGCCTCAGCCAAACTCTAAGTTTGGTGTTAAATACCCATATCCAAACTCTAAGTTTGGTGTTGGGAGTCTATAAAATTGACCTGATCACCTATGTGGCTCTATGAGAGCCCACTGTCAAGCTATTGACATTAAAGAAGCGCTTGTTGGGAGACAACCCAATTTTTATTTATCTAATTTTATTTTTATTTTTATTATTCTTTCATGTTTTATTAGGTTCATGATTATGTGGAGTCACAAAATAAATAGAAAAATCAAAAACAGAATCAAAAACAGCAGAAGAAAAATCACACCCTGGAGGAAGGGCTTATTAGCGTTTAAACGCTAGTAAGGAGCATCTGGCTGGCGTTGAACGCCAGAACAGAGCATGGATCTGGCGTTGAACGCCAAAAACAAGCAACATCCTGGCGTTCAGATGCCAGGAATGCACACTGAGGAAAGCTGGCGCTGAACGCCAGAAACAAGCATAGAACTGGCGTTCAACGCCAGGAACATGCTGCATCTGGGCGTTGAACGCCCAGAACAAGCATCAATTCGGCGTTTAAACGCCAGAATTGCATGCAAAGGCATTTTACATGCCTCAAGGGTGCAGGGATGTAAATCCTTGACACCTAAGGATCTGTGGACCCCACAGGATCATCTCAGCATCTGTGGACCCCACAGGATCCCCACCTACCTCCACTCATAATCTCCCCTCTTCTCATTCATCCTCTCTTCCCAATAAACACCTTTCCCCAAAACCCTTCACCAATCACCTCAATCTCTCTTCCCTATTACCCATTCACCACTCACATCCATCCACTCTTCCCGATAAACCTACCTCATAAACCCCACCTACTTTCAAAAATTCAAAATCACTTTCCCACCCAAACCCACCCCATATGGCCGGACCTTAACCCCTCTCCCTCCACTATATAAACCTCTCCATTCTTCTTCATGCTCACACAACACAACCCTCGTATCCCCTTCTTGGCCGAAACACAACCCTCTCTCCCTCTCTTCCATATCTTCTTCTTCTTCTTCTTTTCTTTTTTCTCTTGCTCGAGGGTGAGCAATATTCTATGTTTGGTGTGGTAAAAGCATAAGCTTTTTGTTTTTCCATTACCATTGATGGTACCTAAGACCGAAGAATCCTCTAGAAAAGGGAAAGGGAAGACAAAAGCTTCCACCTCCGAGTCATGAGAGATGGAAAGATTCATCTCCAAAGCCCATCAAAACCACTTCTATGATGTTGTGGCCAAGAAGAAGGTAATCCCCAAGGTCCCTTTCAAACTCAATAAAAATGAGTATTCGGAGATCCGACATGAGATCCAAAGAAGAGGTTGGAAAGTTCTAACAAACCCCATCCAACAAGTCAGAATTCTAATGGTTCAAGAGTTCTATGCTAATGCATGGATCACTAGGAACCATGATCAAAGTAAGAACCCGAACCCAAAGAATTATCTCACCATGGTTCGGGGGAAATACTTAGATTTTAGTCCGGAAAATGTGAGGTTGGCGTTCAACTTGCCAATGATGGAAGAGAATGCACGCCCCTGCACAAGGAGAGTCAACTTTGATCAAAGGTTGGACCAAGTCCTCATGGACATATGTGTGGAAGGAGCTCAATGGAAGATTGACTCAAAAGGCCAACCGGTTCAACTGAGAAGACTGGACCTTAAGCCTGTATCTAGAGGATGGTTGGAGTTCATTCAACGCTCAATCATTCCCACTAGCAACCGGTCTGAAGTTACTATAGACCGGGCCATCATGATCCATAGCATCATGATTGGAGAAGAGGTGGAAGTTCATGAGATTATACCTCAAGAACTCTACAAGGTGGCTGACAAGTCCTCCACTATGGTAAGGTTAGCCTTTCCTCACCTTATTTGCCATCTATGCAACTCGGCTGGGATTGACATAGAAGGAGATATCCTCATTGATGAGGACAAGCCCATCACTAAGAAAAGGATGGAGCCAACAAGAAAGCCTATTCATGGATCTCAAGGGACGCATGAAGAAGCTCATCACCAAGAAATCCCTGAGATGCCTCAAGGGATGTACTTTCCTCCACAGAATTTTCGGGAGCAAATCAACACCTCCCTAGGAGAATTAAGTTCCAACATGGGACAATTAAGGGTGGAACACCAAGAGCACTCCATCATCCTCCATGAAATTAGAGAAGATCAAAGAGCAATGAGGGAGGAGCAACAAAGACAAGAAAGAGACATAGAAGAGCTCAAGGACATCATTGGTTCCTCAAGAAGGAAACGTCACCATCACTAAGGTGGACTCATTCCTTGTTCTCAAATTTTCCGTTTTTCGTTTTCTTTATGTTAAGTGCTTATCTATGTTAGTGTCTTATTACATGATCATTAGTATTTAGTAACTTTGTCTTAAAATTATGAATGTCCTATGAATCCATCACCTCTCTTAAATGAAAAATGTTTTTAATTCAAAAGAACAAGAAGTACATGAGTTTCAAATTTATCCTTGAACTTAGTTTAATTATATTGATGTGGTGACAATACTTTTTATTTTCTGAATGAATGCTTGAACAGTGCATATGTCTTTTGAAGTTGTTGTTTATGAATGTTAAATATGTTGGTTCTTGAAAGAATGATGACAAGGAGACATGTTATTTGATAATCTGAAAAATCATAAAAAAGATTCTTGAAGCAAGAAAAAGCAGTGAATACAAAAGCTTGCAGGAAAAAAAAAGAGAGAAAAGAAAAAAAATGGCGAAAAAAAATAGAAAAAAGAAAAAGCAAGCAGAAAAAGCCAAAAGCTCTTTAAACCAAAAGGCAAGAGCAAAA
Organism: Arachis hypogaea; assembly: GCF_003086295.3. Taxonomy (NCBI): domain Eukaryota; kingdom Viridiplantae; phylum Streptophyta; class Magnoliopsida; order Fabales; family Fabaceae; genus Arachis; species Arachis hypogaea. The sequence goes on from NC_092046.1 coordinate 122,676,121, forward strand.
AGCCAATAGCCCTTAAAACCAAAAGGCAAGGGTAAATAAAAAGGATCCAAGGCTTTGAGCATCAGTGGATAGGAGGGCCTAAAGGAATAAAATCCTGGCCTAAGCGGCTAAACCAAGATGTCCCTAACCATGTGCTTGTGGCGTGAAGGTGTCAAGTGAAAACTTGAGACTGAGCGGTTAAAGTCAAGGTCCAAAGCAAAAACAGAGTGTGCTTAAGAACCCTGGACACCTCTAATTGGGGACTTTAGCAAAGCTGAGTCACAATCTGAAAAGGTTCACCCAGTTATGTGTCTGTGGCATTTATGTATCCGGTGGTAATACTGGAAAACAAAGTGCTTAGGGCCACGGCCAAGACTCATAAAGTATCTGTGTTCAAGAATAAACATACTGAACTAGGAGAATCAATAACACTATCTGAATTCTAAGTTCCTATAGATGCCAATCATTCTGAACTTCAATGGATAAAGTGAGATGCCAAAACTATTCAAGAGGCAAAAAGCTACAAGTCCCGCTCATCTGATTGGAGCTATGTTTCATTGATATTTTGGAATTTATAGTATATTATCTTCTTTTTATCCTATTTGATTTTCAGTTGCTTGGGGATAAGCAACAATTTAATTTTGGTGTTGTGATGAGCGGATAATTTATACACTTTTTGGCATTGTTTTTAGTATGTTTTTAGTAGAATCTAGTTACTTTTAGGGATGTTTTTATTAGTTTTTATGTTAAATTCACATTTTTGGACTTTACTATGAGTTTGTGTGTTTTTCTGTTATTTCAGGTATTTTCTTACTGAAATTGAGGGACTTGAGCAAAAATCAGATTCAGAGGTCGAAGAAGGACTGTTGATGCTGTTGGATTCTGACCTCCCTGCACTCAAAGTGGATTTTTTGGAGCTACAGAACTCCAAATGGCGCGCTTTTAATGGCGTTGGAAAGTAAACATCCAGGGCTTTCCAGAAATATATAATAGTCCATACTTTGCCCAAGTTTAGATGATGCAAAAGGGCGTTGAACGCCAGTTCTATGCTGCAGTCTGGAGTTAAATGCCAGAAACACGTCACAAACCAGAGTTGAACGCCAGAAACACGTTACAACTTGGCGTTCAACTCCAAAAGAAGCCTCTACACGTGTAAACTTCAAGCTCAGCCCAAGCACAAACCAAGTGGGCCCCGGAAGTGGATTTATGCATCAATTACTTACTTCTGTAAACCCTAGTAGCTAGTCTAGTATATATAGAACTTTTTATCATTGTATTCACAGTCTTGGTTACTCCGGTTCCCCTCTGGGGCCGAGACCAATGAACTCCATTATCACTTATGTATTTTCAACGGTAGAGTTTCTGCACTCCATAGATTAAGGTGTGGAGCTCTGCTGTTCCTCATAATTTAATGCAAAGTACTATTATTTTTCTATTCAATTCAACTTATTCCGCTTCTAAGAAATCTATTCGCACCCAAGAACATGATGAATGTGATGATTATGTGATGCTTATCATCATTCTCAACTTTTGAACGCGTGCCTGACAACCACTTCCGTTCTACCTTCGATTGAATGGATATCTCTTGGATATCTAATACAGGGGACCGAGTCCGAGTTATTAGTGTCTTCGTGGTATAAGTTAGAACCCATGGATGGCCATTCCTCAGATCCGAAAAGTCTAAACCTTGTCTGTGGTATTCCGAGTAGGATCTGGGAAGGGATGGCTGTGACGAGCTTCAAACTCGCGAGTGCTGGGCGTAGTGATAGACGCAAAAGGATCAATGGATCCTGTTCCAGTATGATCGAGAATCGACAGATGATTAGCCGTGCCGTGACAGAGCATTTGGACCTTTTTCACAGAGAGGATGGGATGTAGCCATTGACAACGGTGATGCCCTACATAAAGCTTGCCATGGAAAGGAGTAGGATTGATTGGATGAAGACAGCAGGAAAGCAGAGATCAGAGGAACGAAAGCATCTCTATACGCTTATCTGAAATTCTCACCAATAAATTACATAAGTACCACTATCCTATTTTATATTTTACTTAATTTTCATCCACTATAATCTCTTAATACATTTAAATCCGTCTGACTGAGATTTACAAGATGACCATAGCCTGCTTCAAGCCGACAATCTCCGTGGGATCGACCCTTACTCACGTAAGGTTTTATTACTTGGACGACCCAGTGCACTTGCTGGTTAGTTGTATCGAAGTTGTGACAAATTATAAATTAACATTAGAGCACCAAGTTTCTTTGGAGCCATTACCAGGGATCACAATTTCGTGCACCACCCAGCCACCGTTATTGCTCTCATACATCCATAGACGATGACTTGGAATCATATTGAAATGCACACCCTAGAATTTAACTAATAACACAAATTGTTAAATCTTTTAGAAAATTCGGTCGTGTACCCTATAATTAGAATCTCCTGTCGAATACAATTATAATTTTTTTTGACAAACCAAACATGTTTTAAATAATTTAAATGATAATTTGACAGAAATTCTCCTTAATTCAGAGACATGCATCAAATAAATATAATAGTTTTCACAAAAGAAACTATTGTAAACATAAACTATAACACACACGCATTCAGTAAAACATCAAATCCTAACCGTTCTAGTGCGCAACCCCTTATAACTCTACAATTTTCCAGCAAACAAGGGTTTCGAGAAGGCGTCACTATGCGACCTTCTCCCATTTCTGTACTAAAACTCTATCTTAGAATATTACTGCACAAACAACGAAAAAAGCAAACTCCAACTAATCTCAGAGAAAATAACAACGTTCTAATAAAAAAGTATTAAATTCACAAGTTGAAACTAAATCAGAAACTAATTTGAAAGAATAAGTAAAACTCATTATTCAAATTAATTAACCTAATTCTAAGTTCACCAAACTAATAAGAAGCATGACAAAAATAATCAACATAAGTTTAATGCAATTGAAAGAAACTCATTCACAACAACAACAACAAAGCCTTGTCCCACTAGGTAGGGTCGACTATATGGATCAAACGACATCATTGAGCTCTATCATGTATCATGTCTACAGAGAGACCGTTTACATGTAGATCTCATTTGACCACCTCATGAATGGTCTTCCTAGGTCTTCTTCTGCCTTTCACCCCTTGTCCATCTTCTATCTCATCCACTCTCTTGACTGGGTGCTCTGTCGGTATTTTTCTTACATGTCCAAATCTCCTGAGACGCGATTCTACCATCTTTTTCACAATAGGTGCTACTCCAACTCTCTCTCTTTCTCTCTCTCTCTCTCTCTCTCTCTCTCTCTTATATCTTCATTATTTATTCTATCCAATCACGTATAACCACTCATCCATCTCAACATCTTCATCTCTGACACCCTTAACTTATGTTTGTGCTCCCCTTTGGCCACCCAACACTTTGTACCATAAAGCATAGCCAGTCTGATAGCAGTAAGATAGAATTTATCTTTAAGTTTTGAAGGCAATTTTTTATCACATATAAAACCAGACGCACTCCGCCATTTTGACCAACCTGCTTGGATCATATGATTTACATCATACTCAATCTCTCTATTATCCTGTATGATACACCCAAGATACTTAAAACTTTTAACTTTTTATAGGATAGTTTTTCCAATCTTCACCTTTGTATTAGGGTTTTTCCTTCGGTGGTTGAACTTATATTCCATATATTCTGTCTTGTATGGCTTATGCGCAGACCATAAACTTCTAGAGCTTCTATCCATAAATCCAACTTCTTATTTAGGTCTTCTCTTAACTCTCCCAAAAGGACGATATCATTGGCAAAAAGTATGCACCATGTTACAGGCTCTTGGATATGCTCTGTGAGTACTTCCAAGACTAATGTAAAAATGTATGGACTTAAAGATGATCCCTGGTGTAATCCTATACCAATAGAAAATTTCTCTGTCACACCACCTTGAGTCTTCACACTCGTTGTAGCTCATCATGCATGTCTTTAATTGCATGGATATATGCGATCCTTACTTTCTTCCTTTTTAAAACCTTCCATAAGACCTCCCTTGGCACCCTATCGTACACTTTTTTTAAATCAATAAACACCATATATAGATCCATTTTATTACTATGATACCTTTCCATCATCCTTCTTATCATGTATGTAGCTTCAGTGGTGGATCTTCCTAGCATAAAATCAAATTAGTTCTTTGTTACTTATGTCTCTTGTCTTAGCCTCCGTTCTATCACCCTTTCTCATAACTTTATGGTATGGCTCATGAGCTTGATCGCTCTATAATTTCTGCATCTCTATATATCCCCCTTATTCTTTTAAATAGGTACCAAGGTGCTCTTTCTCCACTCATCTGGCATCTTCTTTGACTTTAAAATCTCATTAAAAAGTTTGGTTAACCAACTGATGTCTTTTCCTCTAAGGCCCTTCCAAAATTCAATAGGAACATTATCGGGTCCTACTGCTCTGCCATTTTTCATCCGCTTTAGAGCCTCTTTTACCTCAAAGTCTTGAATCCTTTGATAATAGTCGAAGTTTTGATCTTCTTTCCTCGTGCATAACCGACCAAGGCTCGGAAGAGTCTTCTGTCCTTCATTAAATAACTCGTAGAAGTAGCTCTTCCACCTTTCATTGATCTTCTCATCTTGAGCCAAAACCTCTCTATTTTTATCCTTTATGCACTTAACCTGATCCAAGTCTCTCATTCTTCTTTCATGGCTCTTTGCGATTCTATATATACTTTTTTCTCCTTCCTTCGTGCCTAAAGACTGGTAGAGACCCTCACATGCTCTTGTTTTTGCTTTACTTATAACCGCTTTTGTCTCTTTCTTAGCCACCTTATATTTTTTTCAATTATCTGTATTGCGGCACAAAGATCACTCTTTAAAGCACTCCTTTTTACCTTTATCTTTTCTTGTACACTCGCATTCCACAACCAGGACTCATTGTCTCTTAGTCCTATCCTTCTAAATTCACTAAAATTTTCTTTTTCTATTCTTCTAATAACATCTGACATCTCCTTCCACATTTCCTCCCCGCTTCCATCCCCTTTCCACTTTGCCTCATCTCCTACCCGTCTTGGGAAGCTTCTTTGTTCCTCACATTTCATCTGCCACCACCTCGCCCTTAGATTCTTCGTATGATGTATTTTTCTCAACTTTTTCTCAACGCGAAAATCCATGACAAGCATCCTATGTTGTGTTGTTAAACTCTCTCCCAGAATAATTTTACAATTAATGCAAAATTTTTTGTCGACTCTCCTCAACAAGAAGAAGTCAATTTGAGAGATTGTCATGCCACTCCTATAGGTTATAAGATGTTCATCTCTGTCCTTAAAATATTTATTTGCAATGAGAAGGTGAAAGGTTGAGGAAAAGTCCAAAATAGTTTTATCCTCGGTATTAACCACCTCGAAACTATGGCCTCCGTGAATACTTCCATACTCAGTCACTTCTCTTCCAACATGGCCATTTAAATCTCCTCCTAAGAAAATATTATCTCTCAAAGGTATGTCTTGGATCGAACTCTCAAGATCCTCCCAAAACCTTATCTTATGTTTCTCGTCTGAACCCACTTGCGGTGCATAGGCGCTAATTACATGAAAATTACCTCCTTCTACCACAAGTTTGATAGAGATGATCTGATCACCCACCCTCTTGACATCCACTACTTGCTTCTTCTACTGCTTTTTCACAATAATGCCTACCTCATTCTAATTCTTCACCTTTCCTTTATACCAAAGTTTGAACCCAGAGGTATCCAATTCCCTAGCCTTCATACTGACCCATTTTGTTTCTTGTAGGTACATGATGTTAATCTTCCTCCTTGTCATGGTATCCACCACCCTCATGAATTTTCTTATTAGAGTGCCTATATTCCATGTCCCAAATCTCAACCTTCTATCACTCTGATCTTTACCTTTACTTTTTGCTTTGTGAACTTGCTTATTTACCCTCGCCCGTTCATAAAAAAGCAGGAACTCTTGCTCATTTAAAACTACACCCGAGCACCGATGTAGTGGCTCTTACTCATTTGACACTGTATGCGAGCCATACAGCGCGTTGCTTCTGGGTCACAACCTAGCTTTAGCACAATAACGCCTTTGATCCATGTCATGAAAATTCAACTAAGTTTTTATGTTAGCTGGCGAAAGCCTAACACAACTCTCCTCCTTTATCCAGGCTTGGGAGCAGCTATGTATTGCAGGTATAGCATAGGTAAAGTTGAAAAGAACTCATTGACTAAACTCAACTAAAATCTTCCAACAACTCAAGCACTCTTAATCTCACCTTACTTAACCTACTCTAACATTATTTGATTTTTACATCCATTAAATTAACATAACAAATCCTAATCACACACTTCATTAAACAAATTTAACCACTGATTTAACCTAAACCCTAATAAAATGCTAAAGTCAAAAATTAATATGCAAAAATAAAATAACCATACCAACAATAAATCCGATGATAATGGCTGCATAATCTCTTTAACATGGTAGTGACAGAGGCGACAGTGATGGTGACTTGAACGGGAACCATGGCAGAGGATGCGGCAGGGATAGCAACAGCAGTAGAATCGACGATTACATGCAGTAGCAGCTTCAGTGGGTATTCCAGACAGTGGCGACAATGACGATGAGGTCTCGACGAGCTCTCGGCGGTGGCTACGATGATCTCTCAATGGCGACAGAGAGAGAAGACAAGAAGAGAGAGAAGAGAGAGAGAGAGCGTTTGGACAAGTGAGCGGAGGGGTTCCGCATTTGAAAAGGACACGTTTATGAAAAATCATGAAAAGGACACGTTTCATTAAGCCGTTATACTGCCAGATTATACGGATGAAAAATCAAACGGTAACATTGGCGCCGTTGAGTTATATTTTTGCAACGAAAAATCTATTCTGACGGTAACCTTTTATGGCGACGAATTTCTCCTCTTTTCCGTTAAAAAATCCTATGGTAAATCTGCTGGTACAAGTCGACGCTAAATCCAACGGTACTCAGTATTTTTCTTATAATGCTAGCCATCTGATGGTCAAAGTTTTTCTTGATCATGACATCGTGAATCTTCTCCTATATAAATTTTTCCTACACAAGGAAACATTTAGCACTAGCTAATCGAAATTATATACATAATTAAACGAAACAGAAGATATAAACTAACTAAAGTTTGTATATGTAGATTTTTATTGCCCACTTCTGAAATCATTGCTCTATGATCTCAGCAGGGATCTTCTTATAGCTCGGTCATGGGTTGTCATACATCATGTTAATGACATTGGTACACTCTTGTATACATGCATTATTAGCTGGTGCAAACCTATTGATGAGCGGATAATTTATATGCTTTTTGGCATTGTTTTTAGTATGTTTTTAGTAGAATCTAGTTACTTTTAGGGATGTTTTCATTAGTTTTTATGTTAAATTTACATTTCTGGACTTTACTATGAGTTTGTGTGTTTTTTTGTGATTTCAGGTATTTTCTGGCTGAAATTGAGGGACTTGAGCAAAAATCAGATTCAGATGTTGAAGAAGGACTGCTGATGCTGTTGGATTCTGACCTCCCTGCACTCAAAGTGGATTTTCTGGAGCTACAGAACTCAAAATGGCGCGCTTCTAATTGCGTTGGAAAGTAGACATCCAGGGCTTTTCAGCAATGTATAATAGTCTATACGTTGAACAAGTTTAGACGACGTAAAAGGGCGTTGAAAGCCAGTTCTACGCTGCTGTCTAGAGTTAAACGCCAGAAACAAGTCACAAACCAGAGTTGAACGCCAGAAATATGTTACAACCTGGCGTTCAACTCCAGAAAGAGCCTCTGCACGTGTAACATTCAAGCTCAGCCCAAGCACACACCAAGTGGGCCCCGGAAGTGGATTTATGCATCAATTACTTACTTCTGTAAACCCTAGTAACTAGTTTAGTATAAATAAGACTTTTTACTATTGTATTTGACATCTTTGGATTATCTTATGATCTTTTGATCATCTTTGGATGTCTGGTTCTTAGATCATGGGGGCTAGCCATTCGGCCATGCCTGAACCTTTCACTTATGTATTTTCAACGGTAGAGTTTCTATACTCCACAGAGTAAGGTGTGGAGCTCTGCTGTTCCTCAAAGATTAATGCAAAGTACTACTGTTTTCGATTCAATTCAACTTATTCCGCTTCTAAGATATTCATTCGCACTTCAATCTGAATGTGATGAACGTGACAATCATCATCATTCCCTATGAACGCGTGCCTGACAACCACTTCTGTTCTACCTTAGATTGAATGAGTATCTCTTAGATCTCTTAATCAGAATCTTCGTGGTGTAAGCTAGATTGATGGCGGCATTCATGAGAATCCAGAAAGTCTAAACCTTGTCTGTGGTATTCCGAGTAGGATTCAGGGATTGAATGATTGTGACGAGCTTCAAACTCGCGAGTGCTGGGCGTAGTGACAGACGCAAAAGGAGGGTGAATCCTATTCCAGTATGATCGAGAACCTCAGATGATTAGCCGTGCTGTGACAGAGCATTTGGACCATTTTCACAAGAGGATGGGATGTAGCCATTGACAACGGTGATGCCCTTACATAAAGCCAGCCATGGAAAGGAGCAAGATTGATTGGATGAAGACAGCAGGAAAGCAGAAGTTCAGAGGAACGAACGCATCCCCATACACTTATCTGAAATTCTCACCAATGATATACATAAGTATTTCTATCTTTATTTTCTGTCTATTTATTATTAATATTCGAAAACTCCATAACTATTTTATATCCGCCTGACTGAGATTTACAAGGTGACCATAGCTTGCTTCAAGCCGACAATCTCCGTGGGATCGACCCTTACTCACGTAAGGTTTATTACTTGGACGACCCAGTGCACTTGCTGGTTAGTTGTGCGAAGTTGTGATAAAAAGTTGAGATTACAATTGAGCGTACCATGTTGATGGCACCATTGATGATCACAATTTCGTGCACCAAGTTTTTGGCGCCGTTGCCGGGGATTGTTCGAGTTTGGACAACTGACGGTTCATCTTGTTGCTCAGATTAGGTAATTTTCTTTTTGTTTTATTTTCAAAAATTTTTCAAAAATCTTTCAAAAATTTCTCCTTTGTTTTCGAAAAAATTTTCTTTTTTAAAATAAAAATGTTTTCAAAAATATATTTTTCTTCAGAATTTTTAAGAATGAATTCTAGTGTTTCATGAAGCATGTTGAAGCCTAGCTGGCTGTAAAGCCATGTCTAATCCTTCTGGGTAGGGCATGTTAGGCGTGTCATGTCTGAGTTACATACTAAAGCTTGGCTGGCTATTAAGCCATGCTTGACCCTTTGATTGGAGCTTTAGACTAAAGAGCATAAGATTCCTGGAATTCATATTAAAAATTTTGGAATCCTTATTTTTCTTTTTTCAAAATGATTTTCGAAAAAAAAATTAAAAGAAAATACAAAAAAATCATAAAATCATAAAAATCAAAAATATTTTATGTTTCTTGTTTGTGAGTCAGATTTTAAAGTTTGGTGTCAATTGCATGTTCATCTTGCATTTTTCGAAAAATTCATGCATTCATATTGTTCTTCATGATCTTCAAGTTGTTCTTGGTAAGTCTTCTTGTTTGATCTTGATGTTTTCTTGTTTGGCATCTTTTCTTGTTTCTCATATGCATTTTTTCATCCATAGAGTCTAAACATGAAAGATTTCTAAGTTTGGTGTCTTGCATGTTTTCTTTGCATATAAAAATTTTCAAAAATAAGTCTTGATGTTCATCTTGATCTTCAAAGTGTTCTTGGTGCTCATCTTGACATTCATAGTGTTCTTGCATGCATTCCTTGTTTTGATCCAAAAAGAAAAGAGAAAAACATGAAAATGATGTTTTAATTTTTTCTCTCTCATCATTAAAAATTCAAAAATCAAAAAAATATCTTTCCCTTTTTTCTCTCTTAAAATTTCGAAAATTAGATTTGACCTTTTCAAAAATTTTTAAAATCTAGTTGTTTTTATGAGTCAAATCAAATTTTTGAATTTAAAAATCTTATCTTTTTTAAAATCTTTTTCAAAAAGTAAATATTTTTCATTTTTTTTAGTTATTTTCGAAAATTTTAAAAAAATATTTTTCAAAAATATTTTTCTTATTTTTATATCAAATTTTCGAAAATAACAATAACAATTAATGTTTTGATTCAAAAATTTCAAGTTTGTTACTTGCTTGTTAAGAAAGATTCAAACTTTAAGTTCTAGAATCATATCTTGTGATTTCTTGTGAATCAAGTCATTAATTGTGATTTTAAAAATCAAATCTTTTCCAAAACTAATTTTAATAATCATATCTTTTCAAAAATATCTTTTTATCTTATCTTTTTCAAAATTTGATTTTAAAATATCTTTTCTAACTTCTTATCTTCTTATCTTTTCAAAATTGATTTTCAAATCCGTTTCAACTAACTAACTAACTTTTTGTTTCTTTCTTATCTTTTTCAAAACCACCTAACTAACTCTCTCTCTCTAATTTTCGAAAATATCTTCCTTCTTTTTCAAAATTTCTTTTTAATTAACTAATTATTTTAATTTTTTATTTTAATTTTCGAAAATTACTAACCTTTTTCAAAAACTATTTTCGAAAATCACTAACTCTTTTTCAAAAATAATTTTTGAAAATCCTTCTCCCTCATCTCCTTCTAATTATTTATTCATCTACTAACACTTCTCTTCATCTCACATCACTGCTGCTATCCTCACCCTTGTGTTTGGATTCTTCATTCTTCTTCACCCATATTCCTTTTCTTCTTCTACTAACAATAAGGAACCTCTTTACTGTGACATAGAGGATTCCTCTTATTTTCTTGTTCTCTTCTCTTTCTTATGAGCAGGAACAAGAAAAAAGGCATTCTTGTTGAAGCTGATCTAGAACCTGAAAGGACTCTGAAGAGGAAACTAAGAGAGGCTAAATTACAACAATCCAGAGACAACCTTATTGAAAATTTCGAACAAGTAAAGGAGATGGCAGCCGAACCCAACAACAATAAAGCAAGGAGAATGCTTGGTGACTTTACTGCACCTAATTCCAATTTACATGGAAGAAGCATCTCCATTCCTACCATTGGAGCAAACAATTTTGAGCTGAAACCTCAGCTAGTTTCTCTGATGCAGCAGAACTGCAAGTTTCATGGACTTCCATCTGAAGATCCCTTTCAGTTCTTAACTGAATTCTTGCAGATCTGTGATACTGTTAAGACTAATGGAGTAGATCCTGAAGTCTACAGGCTCATGCTTTTCCCTTTTGCTGTAAGAGACAGAGCTAGAGTATGGTTGGACTCTCAACCTAAGGATAGCCTGAACTCTTGGGATAAGCTGGTCAAGGCTTTCTTAGCTAAGTTCTTTCCTCCTCAAAAGTTGAGTAAGCTTAGAGTGGATGTTCAGACCTTCAGACAGAAAGAAGGTGAATTCCTCTATGAAGCTTGGGAGAGATACAAAGAACTGACCAAAAAGTGTCCTTCTGACATGCTTTCAGAATGGACCATCCTAGATATATTCTATGATGGTCTGTCTGAATTAGCTAAGATGTCATTGGATACTTCTGCAGGTGGATCCATTCACCTAAAGAAAACGCCTGCAGAAGCTCAAGAACTCATTGACATGGTTGCTAATAACCAGTTCATGTACACTTCTGAGAGGAATCCTGTGAGTAATGGGACGCCTATGAAGAAAGGAGTTCTTGAAAGTGATACTCTGAATGCCATATTGGCTCAGAACAAAATATTGACTCAGCAAGTCAATATGATTTCTCAGAGTCTGAATGGAATGCAAGCTGCATTCAACAGTACTCAAGAGGCATCTTTTGAAGAAGAAGCTTATGATCCTGAAAACCCTGCAATAGCAGAGGTAAATTATATGGGTGAACCTTATGGAAACACCTATAACCCATCATGGAGAAATCATCCAAATTTCTCATAGAAGGATCAAAAGCCTCAACAAGACTTTAATAATGGTGGAAGAAATAGGTTTAACAGTAGTAAACCTTTTCCATCATCCACTCAACAACAGACAGAGAACTCTGGACAAAATACCTCTAATTTAGCAAACTTACTCTCTGATCTATCCAAGGCCACTGTAAGTTTCATGAATGAAACAAGGTCTTCCATTAGAAATTTGGAAGCACAAGTGGGCCAGCTGAGTAAAAGGATCACTGAAATCCCTCCTAGTACTCTCCCAAGCAATACAGAAGAAAATCAAAAAGGAGAGTGCAAGGCCATTGAATTAATCACCATGGCCGAACCTGTGAAGGAAGGAGAGGACGTGAATCCCAAGGAGGAAGACCTCCTGGGACGTCCAGTGATCAATAAGGAGCTTCCCTTTGAGGAACCAAAGGAATCTGAGACTCATCTAGAGACCATAGAGATTCCATTAAACCTCCTTATGCCATTCATGAGCTCTGATGAGTATTCCTCTTCTGAAGAGAATGAGGATGTTACTGAAGAGCAAGCTGCCAAGTTTCTTGGTGCAATCATGAAGCTGAATGCCAAATTATTTGGTATTGAGACTTGGGAAGATGAACCTCCCTTGTTCACCAATGAACTAAGTGATCTGGATCAATTGAGATTGCCTCAGAAGAAACAGGATCCTGAAAAGTTCGTAATACCTTGTACCATAGGCAACATGATCTTTGAAAAGGCTCTGTGTGACCTTGGTTCAGGGATAAACCTCATGCCCCTCTCTGTAATAGAGAAACTGGGAATCTATGGGGCAAGCCACTAAAATCTCATTAGAGATGGCAGACAATTCAAGAAAACAAGCTTATGGACAAGTAGAGGACGTGTCAGTAAAGGTTGAAGGCCTTTACATCCCTGCTGATTTCATAGTCCTAGATACTGGGAAGGATGAGGATGAATTCATCATCCTTGGAAGACCCTTCCTAGCCACAGCAAGAGCTGTGATTGATGTGGACAGAGGAGAATTGATCCTTCAATTAAATGAGGACAACCTTGTGTTTAAAACTCAAGGATCTCTCTCTGTACCCATGGAGAGGAAGCACAGTAAGCTTCTCTCATTGCAGAGTCAACCAGAGCCCCCATAGTCAAACTCTAAGTTTGGTGTTGGGGAGTCTCAACAATGCTCTGAACATCTGTGAGGCTCCATGAGAGCCCACTGTCAAGCTATTGACATTAAAGAAGCGCTTGTTGGGAGGCAACCCAATTTCTATCTAATTTTATTTTTCTTGTTCTTTCATGTTTTATTAGGTTCATGATCATGTGGAGTCACAAAATAAATATAAAAATTGAAAACGGAATCAAAAACAGCAGAAGAAAAAGCACACCCTGGAGGAAGACCTTACTGGCGTTTAAACGCCAGTAAGAAGCATCTGGCTGGCATTCAACGCCAGAACAGAGCATGGTTCTGGCGCTGAACGCCCAAAATGGGCAGCATCTGGGCATTTGAACGCCAGAATTGCACCCTGGAGAAGAGCTGGCGCTGAACGCCCAGAACAAGCATGGTTCTGGCGTTCAACGCCAGAAATGGGCAACAAATGGGCGTTCAACGCCCAAAACAAGCACCAATCTGGCGCTGAACGCCCAGAGTTGTGTGCAAGGGCATTTTGCATGCCTAATTTGGTGTAAGGTTGTAAATCTTTGAACACCTCAGGATCTGTGGACCCCACATGATCCCCACCTACCTCCACTCACTTCTTCTCACCCCTCTTTCACACAATCCCATAAACACTCTTCCCCAAAACTCTTCACCAATCACCTCAATCTCTCTTCCCTATCACCACTTCACCACTCATATCCATCCACTCTTCCCCATAAACCTACCTCATAAACACCACCTACCTTCAAAATTCAAAATCAATTTCCCACCCAAACCCACCCTATATGGCCGAAACCTTACCCTCCCTCCCTTCCCTATGTATAGCCCTCCATTCTTCCTCATTTTCACACAACACAACCCTCTCTTCTCTTCTTGGCCGAATACACCACTCCCTCCTCTCCTCCATATTTTCTTCTTCTTCTTCATCTATTGTTTCTTTTCTTGCTCGAGGACGAGCAAAATTCTAAGTTTGGTGTGGTAAAAGCATAAGCTTTTTGTTTTTCCATTACCATTTATGGCACCTAAGACCGGAGAATCCTCTAGAAAAGGGAAAGGGAAGACAAAAGCTTCCACCTCTGAGTCATGGGAGATGGAAAGATTCATCTCCAAAGCTCATCAAGACCACTTCTATGATGTTGTGGCCAAGAAGAAGGTGATCCCTGAGGTCCCTTTCAAGCTCAAGAAGAATGAGTATCCGGAGATCCGACATGAAATCCAAAGAAGAAGTTGGGAAGTTCTAACAAAACCCATCCAACAAGTCGGCATCCTAATGGTTCAAGAGTTCTATGCCAATGCATGGATCACTAGGAACCATGATCAAAGTAAGAACCCGGACCCAAAGAATTATCTCACCATGGTTCGGGGGAAATACTTAGATTTTAGTCCGGAAAATGTGAGGTTGGCGTTTAACTTGCCTATGATGCAAGGAGATGCACGCCCCTACACTAGAAGGGTCAACTTTAATCAAAGGTTAGACCAAGTCCTCATGGACATATGTGTGGAAGGAGCTCAATGGAAAATTGACTCCAAAGGCAAGCCGGTTCAACTAAGAAGACTGGACCCCAAGCCTATAGCTAGAGGATGGTTAGAGTTCATACAACGCTTTATCATCCCCACTAGCAACTGATCCGAAGTTACTGTGGATCGGGTCATCATGATTCATAGCATCATGATTGGAGAGGAAGTAGAAGTTCATGAAGTCATCTCCCTTGAACTCTACAAAATAGCCAAAAAGTCCTCCCCCATGGCAAGGCTAGCTTTTCCTCATCTTATTTGCCATCTATGTTACTCAGCTAGAGCTTTCATAGAAGGAGACATTCCCATTGAGGAAGAGAAGCCCATCACTAAGAAAAGGATGGATCAAGCAAGAGAGCCCATTCATGGAGCTCAAGAGGCGCATGAAGCTCATCACCATGAGATCCCGGAGATGCCTCAAATGCATTTCCCTCTACAAAACTATTGGGAGCAAATCAACACCTCCCTAGGAGAATTAAGTTCCAACATGGGACAACTAAGGGTGGAACATCAAGAGCACTCCATCATCCTTCATGAAATAAGAGAAGATCAAAAAGCAATGAGGGAGGAGCAACAAAGACAAGGAAGAGACATAGAAGAGCTCAAGGACATCATTGGTTCCTCAAGAAGGAAACGCCACCATCACTAAGGTGGACTCATTCCTTGTTCTTACATTCTCTGTTTTTCGTTTTCTCTATGTTAAGTGCTTATCCATGTTTGTGTCTTCAGTACATGATCATTAGTATTTAGTAACTATGTCTTAAAGTTATGAATGTCCTATGAATCCATCACCTCTCTTAAATGAAAACTGTTTTAATTCAAAAGAACAAGAAGTACATGAGTTTCAAATTTATCCTTGGACTTAGTTTAATTATATTGATGTGGTGACAATGCTTCTTGTTTTCTGAATGAATGCTTGAACAGTGCATATGTCTTTTGAAGTTGTTGTTCATGAATGTTAAATATGTTGGCTCTTGAAAGAATGATGACAAGGAGACATGTTATTTGATAATCTGAAAAATCATAAAAAAATGATTCTTGAAGCAAGAAAAAGTAGCAAAGAACAAAGCTTGCAGAAAAAAAAAGAAAAAAAATAGGCGAAAAAAAATAGAAAGAAAAAGAAAAAGCAAGCAGAAAAAGCCAAAAGCTCTTAAAACCAAGAGGCAAGAGCAAAAAGCCAATAACCCTTAAAACCAAAAGGCAAGGGCAAATAAAAAGGATCCCAAGGCTTTGAGCATCAGTGGATAGGAGGGCCTAAAGGAATAAAATCCTGGTCTAAGCGACTAAACCAAGCTGTCCCTAACCATGTGCTTGTGGCGTGAAGGTGTCAAGTGAAAACTTGAGACTGAGCGGTTAAAGTCAAGGTCCAAAGCAAAAAAAAAAAGAGTGTGCTTAAGAACCCTGGACACCTCTAATTGGGGACTTTAGCAAAGCTGAGTCACAATCTGAAAAGGTTCACCCAATTATGTGTCTGTGGCATTTATGTATCCGGTGGTAATACTAGAAAACAAAGTGCTTAGGGCCACGGCCAAGACTCATAAAATAGCTGTGTTCAAGAATCATCATACTGAACTAGGAGAATCAATAACACTATCTAAACTCTGAGTTCCTATAGAAGCCAATCATTCTGAACTTCAATGGATAAAGTGAGATGCCAAAACTATTCAAGAGGCAAAAAGCTACAAGGGGCTCATCTGATTGGAGCTATGTTTCATTGATAGTTTGAAATTTATAGTATATTCTCTACTTTTTATCCTATTTGATTTTTCAGTTGCTTGGGGACAAGCAACAATTTAAGTTTGGTGTTGTGATGAGCGGATAATTTATACGCTTTTTGGCATTGTTTTTAGTATGTTTTTAGTAGAATCTAGTTACTTTTAGGGATGTTTTCATTAGTTTTTATGTTAAATTCATATTTCTGGACTTTACTATGAGTTTGTGTGTTTTTCTGTGATTTCAGGTATTTTCTGGCTGAAATTGAGGGACTTGAGCAAAAATCAAATTCAGAGGTTGAAGAAGGACTGCTGATGCTGTTAGATTCTGACCTCCCTGCACTCAAAGTGAATTTTCTGGAGCTACGGAACTCAAAATGGTGCCCTTCCAATTGCGTTGGAAAGTAGACATCCAGGGCTTTCCAGCAATATATAATAGTCCATATTTTGAACATGTTTAGACGACGTAAAAGGGCATTGAAAGCTAGTTCTATGCTGCTGTCTGGAGTTAAACGCCAGAAACAAGTCACAAACCAGAGTTGAACGCCAGAAATACGTTACAACCTGGCGTTCAACTCCAGAAAGAGCCTCTGCACGTGTAATATTCAAGCTCAGCCCAAGCACACACCAAGTGGGCCCCGGAATTGGATTTATGCATCAATTACTTACTTCTGTAAACCCTAGTAACTAGTTTAGTATAAATAGGACTTTTTACTATTGTATTTGACATCTTTGGATTATCTTATGATCTTTTGATCATCTTTGGACGTCTGGTTCTTAGATTATGGGGGCTGGCCATTCGGCCATGCCTGAACCTTTCACTTATGTATTTTCAACGGTAGAGTTTCTACACTCCATAGATTAAGGTGTGGAGCTCTGTTGTTCCTCAAAGATTAATGCAAAGTACTACTGTTTTCTATTCAATTCAACTTATTCCGCTTCTAAGATATTCATTCGCACTTCAACCTGAATGTGATGAACGTGACAATCATCATCATTCCCTATGAACGCGTGCCTGACAACCACTTCCGTTTTACCTTAGATTGAATGAGTATCTCTTAGATCTCTTAATCAGAATTTTCGTGGTGTAAGCTAGATTGATGGCGGCATTCATGAGAATCCGGAAAGTCTAAACCTTGTCTGTGGTATTCCGAGTAGGATTCAGGGATTGAATGACTGTGACGAGCTTCAAACTCGCGAGTGCTGGGCGTAGTGACAGACGCAAAAGGAGGGTGAATCCTATTCCAGTATGATCGAGAACCTCAGATGATTAGCCGTGCTGTGACAGAGCATTTGGACCATTTTCACAAGAGGATGGGATGTAGCCATTGACAACGGTGATGCCCTTACATAAAGCCAGCCATGGAAAGGAGAAAGATTGATTGGATGAAGATAGCAGGAAAGCAGAAGTTCAGAGGAACGAACGCATCCCCATACACTTATCTAAAATTCTCACCAATGATATACATAAGTATTTCTATCTTTATTTTCTGTCTATTTATTATTAATATTCGAAAACTCCATAACTATTTTATATCCGCCTGACTGAGATTTACAAGGTGACCATAGCTTGCTTCAAGCCGACAATCTCCGTGGGATCGACCCTTACTCACGTAAGGTTTATTACATGGACGACCTAGTGCACTTGCTGGTTAGTTGTGCGAAGTTGTGATAAAAAGTTGAGATTACAATTGAGCGTACCATGTTAATGGCGCCATTGATGATCACAATTTCGTGCACCACCTATCAATAGAAAATTTAAGGTTAGTAAACACAAATATTGTTTAAGAACTTCAAAATAAATTGCATTTAAAACCAATTAAAATAATACTCACATCGTCCAACCATCAAGTCAAATCGTCATCCGTATGACCGGCGGCGATGCTGGGACATCTGACTGGAATCCATGAGAGGATTCCGACACTTCGGTATCTTTCACTAGAGGTGGAGTCATCAAAATAGTAGGCTGCTAAGTGAGTGGAGGAGGTGGACGAGTCCACTTTGATGAAGCAGCAGGATGACTGCCCAGAGGAAGGGGTGGCACTAGAGATGGCAATGGGTCTCCGTCCAGGCGGGGACCTCTCCCCTGTCTCTCGTCCCCATTTAGAAAAATTTTTCCCATCTCCGCCCCATTCACGTCACGGGTCCTTGTTTATTTCTCCTCGCGAGGAGGTGGATACCCACTACAAGAAAAATGCTGAATATCATCAAATTTAGCATCGGAGGTTAGCGACGTTTTTACTGGCAGATTTGACAATAAATTCGTCAAGTAAAAAAGTTACAGTCAAATCCAGTTTTTCGATGGTAAATTTGTCAGTAATAATTGAAGAGAATAAAAGAAAAATTGACGCTATCATTACGTCGGATTTAGGGGCGAAAAAATCCGATGGTAAGGTAATTAAATAAAACGTTTTGTTTTGGTCATAGACTGTGCGTTACCGGCATATTTTTTTTATGGTAAATCCACTACTGGTTGAATTTGAATTTTTTGCATATGGTCACATAATCAGAAGTGGGATGATCACCTTGCAATCATGGCTGTTGGTGTGGTTGATGGAAGTTTCGAAGCCATTTTCCAGACTCTTATGTCAGTTTGTCCTTCAAGATCAGCGTAAGTCCATTAAGTTAACATGGCATTCTTATAGTAGACTTTTTATGTTGTTCCCATTTTCCTTTAGGAAGGTCATATCTTCTTATTGGATGCTTTGCTTGAAAATCTAGGCCACAAAATAAAATAAAGATTCATTGTCTTCAAATAAGAATTGTAATAGGATAGGTCAGAGCCTATCGAAAAGTGCAATTTTATAAGCCATGATTACTGTTGCCATTTGCATTATGGTATTATTGAGTTTGTTTCTATGCCTATTATTTATTGACTCGTAGATGGGATCTCTATTTCTACAAAGGCAGCGTGGTTGAGCACGTAGATGGTCACACTAACATCGTTCACAAAGAGCTGTATAGGGATTGGTTGCCTTGGTAAGATTCAAACATGAAGCCTTCAATGCTGATTATGTATCACTACTTGTTTCAAGGCATTAATAATTTAATACCCTTATTTGGTGCCTTTAAAAATTCTACTAATCAACTAATAGTGTAAAGTTGTTTTACTCCATAAATTTATATATATGGCATACAGAATTGGAAATAAAAATATATAAAGTCAAAACCAATCTTTAAATGTGCTAGTGGGATTTTTCTTTTCCTTTTAACACAGAGTAATTACTTTTTTTTAGTGAACATCTTCACTTTTAGGCTTTTTGCATTGTCCATGTATGTTTATTTTAATTATTTGTGGATTTGTAAGAATAGTTGTCGTACTTCTTCATGATTAGTTGTTATTTTGTTTTGCATTGCAAATTTATTTTCATAAGGATTATGAGAAGTTGGATTGAATTACTTTATCTGCTTGTGGAATGGCACACCCTTGATATCATCACTTCCTCTTGATTGGTTGTAGCTGCCGTCTAGCCTCTGCAATATATGTAGAGAAAGAAAAAGGTCACTTTTTGTTGCTATCAGAAACTTTTCAACTTTCATATTTAAAATTATGTTTCATAAATGAGAATGTTTGGGTTATTGCTTGTAGTTCTTTTGGCAATGGCATATAGCTCGCTGTTCAATAGAGTGCAGTTCTTAGCAGATTCTTGGGCTGATTTTCTCTTTATGTCTATGTTTGTCTCTTTAATTTCCTTGTGTATAATTGGCAGTCTGTATATTCTTTCCTAATTTTTATTTTATATATAACATTTAAATGAATCTGTCAATGTGGTTCATTTACATTATCTGAATATTTTCTGCAAAAATTTTCCATTCAAGCAAGGAAAATGAAATGCACACTAGCTTCACTCATTGATATAATTAGTACAAGAGAAAGCACAAAAATAGGGTAACCCACATCTATGAATTCTTTTTATACATCAATTGTTGTCCTTTCTTTAATTATTTTTATTTATTAATGCTGATTAGAAGAGTTCAAGCTCAAATAGTTTTACCAGCAACTTGATGAATGATGAACTCATAAAATTATAAAGACTATATCTAATTTATTTTCTCATGTTGTATGGAAATTTCTATTCTTTGCAAGTAGTTATGTTATGGTTGCTTGTATTTGGTTAGCCATGTATACTCTCTTATTCTCTACTAAAAAATACCAAAGGAAATTCATATTTTGTGGTGTGGCAAACCTTTAATATCATGACATCTCTTAATTAGTTGGAGCTGCCTTTCCAGTCTTTGGAATGTTTTCTGAGAAAGAAAAAAGTCACTTTCTGTTGCTATTGAAAACTCATCAACCTTTATACTCTAAATTCTGTTTCATAGTTGAGAATATTTGGATATTGCTTGCAATTCTTGGAAATGGCATAGAGGGCTGGTTCATAGCAGATTCTTGGTTTACGCTTCTTATTAAGTCTGTATTGGCCTTTTCATTTTTTCTGTTTAAATTTTAAGTCCGTCCTTCCTAGTTTTTGGTTTATATCTAATATTTGTCTAACTGTTTGGAATTTCTTTTTATTTCAAAGATGTAACAACCCAAATTTTTATGCCAACACGATATTTTTCGAAAAATTTTATTTCTAGCAAATAATTTTATTTCGATGAGTTAACTTCGAGTTTCGAAGTAAAATAAACGATAATATAATTTTATTATTATATTATTAATTTATTTTACATGTTATAATTATAATAAAGCCTAGATATTATTATTATTATCATCATCATCATCATCATCATCATCATCATCATCATCATCATCATCATCATCATCATCATCATCATCATCATCAAGTCCGATATTAGCCGATATAAGTAATTATCGGTATTTCTTGATGAACTTAGAGTTGCTCATACTTCATCAAATATCTTTCATCCTTAAGTTACTAATGTCATTTATCACCATCACCTTTAATCACCTTCATTTCTTTCATTCATCACCGAATGAACTAAAAAAAAGAGAGAGGGAGACCGAGAGTGCTCTTGAAGAACCGTGACTTTCTATCAATTTTGGGCTTCGATTTCTTGTGATCCGTAACTCCAATAAAAAATCTAATCCGATAAAAGTGTTCGTATCTTTCTCCTCTACATGTTGGTGTTACTTTTGTTCGGTAGAAATTGACAGTGACGTAGCTCCTTTTCCCCTTGAGTTCGGCCAATTGGAGTTCTAGGAGGCACAGACGATTTCTGACTTTTTTTTCTTCGGCAGCTCGGTCAAAAGGCTTCTCCGGAGTTTTCGTTATTTTGATTTCGTATGGAAGTAGAATTTCAGTAAATTTTCACCGATTAAATTTATATTTGATATTGTAATTGATTATCAATTGAATTTGCTTGAGTTTATGTTGAATTTTTGTAAAATTTTGATAATTGGTGATTGATGATGGTTCAGCCAGGGAGGAGCAACCCAAAACGTGAGGCATTGAAGAAATTTAGTCTATTATAATGTTAAAAATTAAGTAAAATTTGATGAAATTTAAGTGGCTAAGTGATTATATAAAAGTTATGGCAAATCGGTAACCGTAAAACTCAAAAACG
This sequence comes from Arachis hypogaea, assembly GCF_003086295.3. Taxonomy (NCBI): domain Eukaryota; kingdom Viridiplantae; phylum Streptophyta; class Magnoliopsida; order Fabales; family Fabaceae; genus Arachis; species Arachis hypogaea. Next base: position 122,697,909 of record NC_092046.1, read on the forward strand.
GATTAAGATTTAAATGAATATTTTAAAAAGAAAATAAGAGGGGTTTCGATTCTTTGTGAAGAAAATAAACAACCATGAATAATTATTTTAGGGGAATATAAATGTATTTTTATGATTATATAAGTTTTTCGGATAATTTAGGTAATAAATAAAGTTCAGGGGTAAAACAGATATTTTATAAAAGCTCAGGGTTATTTTTATAAATATAAAACAAAGAGTTAAGGTTTCAATATAATACTATTAAATATTGAGATAAAAAATAAAATATTAAGGAGTTCGTGGTTTAGACAGTGATTAATAAAAGTTTGAAACTAAGGTTTTATAAAATAAGTTTTAAGAGTATTATAAATATGACGCGGGAGCAAATAGAGTTAGTAGGTTAATTATATTAGTTAATTGTAATAAGGGAATACAAGTCCCATATTATTTAGAATAGTGAACTTTGTGTTATGTATTAGTCCCACATCGTCCAAGTTATGAAGGTCCTTCCTTCTCCCACTAGTATAAATAACTCATGTACCTTGTATTTATGAAATAGAGTTGAGTTGAATATGATATAAGCTTGGTGCTTATTTTACTCTAGGCTCTCTTTAGAGTAAGAGGTCTAGTTTGTATCCTTGGCTTGACCAACCAAGGTAGGTTCATGGCTATTTTCACCATAATGGGGTTGCTAACCTCGCCAAAATTGGTGAATTTAAACTATGTCACCATAGTGGGATTGTTAACCTCGCCAAGATTGGTGACCCAAGCGACGTCCCGGCGTTAGTTTGGTATGGGAGCAAAGTCAGTTAGTAGGTTAATTATATTAGTTAATTGTAATAAAGGAATATAAGCCCCATATTGTTTAGAATAGTGAATTTTATGTTATGTATTAGTCTCACATTGTCCAAGTCATGAAGGTTTTTCCTTCCCTTACTAGTATAAATAAATCATGTACCATTTGTTTATGAAATGAAATTGAAGTTGATTTGAATATGAAATAAGCTGCGCGCTTATTTTCCTCTAGGCTCTTTGAGAGTAAGAGGTGCATCCTTGACTTGGACAACCAAGGTGGGTTCATGGTTATTTTTACCATAGTAGGATTGCTAACTGATGAGCGGATATTTTATATGCTTTTTGACATCATTTTCATTTAGTTTTTAGTAATTTTTATTTAGTTTTTATTAAGTTTTTATAGGTTTTAGTGTTAAATTCATATTTTTTAATTCTACTATGAGTCTTTGTATTTTTGCGCAATTTCAGGTATTTTCTGGCTGAAATTGAGGAGTTGTAGCAGAAGTCTGATTCAGAGACAGAGAAAGCACTGCAGATGTTGTCTGGATCTGACCTGCCTGCATTCGGAAGAGCTTTTCTGAAGCTATAGAACTCTAAATGGAGTGCTCTCAACAGTTATGGAAAGGTGACTTCCAGAGCTTTCCATCAATATAAAATAGTCCATACTTTACTTCGGATTAGAAGTCGCAAAACTGGCGTCCAATGCCAGCTTCATGCCCCCTTCCAGGCGTCCAGCGCCCAAAGAGCAGATCGCAGCATCCAAAGGCCCAGAGAGGACCCCCTAGCTAGCGTTCCACGCCCAAGAGACCTCATAGCACATGGATCTTATCAAAGCTCAGCCCAAACACTCACCAAGTAGGCCCCAGAAGTGGATTTTAGCACTAAATAGACTGTTTTACCCTTACTAGTCATTATTTTGGTATTTAAGGGATTTAATTCATGTAACACGCATACTTATCATACACCATTCAGCCCTATTTTCATTTTCATCATTGTTTTTTACTTTCAGTATGAGTTTCTAAACCTCCTTGCTGAGTTTTATGAATTAATAAAAGTATTACTGTTTCTTTTCAATCCGTGTTTGATCAATTCTAAGATGTATATTCATTCTTCAACATGATGAACATGGTGACCCGTGACAATCATCTTTGTTCTTCATACCAAGGGCACGTGCCTGATAACCACCCGTGTCTTCTTGGGTTCGTGTGAATACATGACTGGAAAGCATCGAACCGCCAGCTTGATTTTACATCTCTCAGACGGCTAATCTATGACTTCGTTGGGGACTCTCGAGACACCATTTTAGCCGAGGTATGGGGAGATTAGGGTCTCTGTGGTAGAGGCTAGAATCCAAAGGCGCAACATTCTCTGATCCGGAAGATCTGACCTTGTCTGTGGCATTTTGAGTAGGATCATTAAGGAGAATGGATGCATATTAACCCTGGTGTTCAGATCTGGAGGAGTATTGGCGGCTGCTCAAACCAGTGTCAATTACATACAGCTTGTCATTGAAGAAATCATTCACAATTGAAGAAGACAGTAAGACCAGAGTTAATCCAGAAGGACAAAGCAACTCCAAGCCTTAACCATCTAAGATTTAAGATTATCATTGTAAACATATCAACCTAGTTCAGATCTCATAAATCCAATAACTCTTCTATCCGCCTGACTAAGACCTGCAAGATAACCATAGCTTGCTTCAAACCACAATCCTCGTGGGATCGACCCTGACTCGCTCAGGTATTACTTGGACGACCCAGTGCACTTATTGGTACAGTTGTACAAAGTGTGGGGATTCGTGCACCAAGTTTTTGGCACCGTTACCAGGGATTGTTTAGTTTGGATAAACTGCCGGATTGTCTTGCTCCCTAGATCAGCTTCTTGCCAATTGGCACAAAAAGCTTTCTTGTGGTTTCTCTTCCATCTTCTAAAATTTCATCCTCTCTTATTTACTCTTATCTACTATATCCAAGGTATTTTCCCTTTACTTATTTTATTTATTTTTATTTTTATTTTTTATCTTCTTCTTCTTTCTCTACTTCTGACTTTAAGGAGGAGCTTCTTGCCTATTGGAAGTCTCTTTCTTTTCTTTCTTTTTTCTTTTCTTCTTGTTTATGACTAGGAACATGGATAAAGAATCCCTCTTGACTCCTGATCCTGAACCTGAGAAGACTTTAAGGAGGCGTTTACAACAAGATAAAGCACAACACTCCGGAAGAGACCTTTCAGAATTTTTGAACAAGAAAAAGAGGATATGGCCGAACCACAGGAGGAGCCCAGAAAGGTCCTTAGTGACTTCACCATGCCTACCTCTGACTTTTATGGCAGAAGCATTGTTGTATCTGCCATTGGAGCTAACAATTTTGAGCTTAAGCCTCAGTTAGTCTCTCTTCTGCAGCAGAACTGCAAATTCCATGGACTTCCAATGGAAGATCCACATCAGTTCTTAGCAGAATTCTTACAGATCTGTGATATTGTAAAGACTAATGGAGTTAATCCTGAAGTCTACAAGCTGATGCTCTTTCCCTTTGCCTTAAGAGATAGAGCTAAGTTCTAGTTGGATGCCCAACCAAGAGAGAGTCTTGACTCTTGGGAAAAGCTTGTAAATGCTTTTCTGGCTAAGTTCTTTCCTCCTCAAAGGATGAGCAAGATTAGAGTAGAAGTTCAAACCTTCAGACAAAGAGAAGGTGAATCCCTCTATGAAGCTTGGGAAAGATACAAGCAACTGATCAGGAGATGTCCTTCTGACATGCTCTCAGAGTGGTCCCTCATAGGCGTGTTCTATGATGGCTTGTCTGAGATATCCAAGATTTTCTTGGATAGCTGTGTAGGTAGATCTCTCCACTTGAAGAAAACACCTGCAGAAGCAAGAGAGGTCATTAAGATGGTTGCAAACAACCAATTCATATACACCTTTGAGAGGAATCCTATAAACCATGGAGCTTCTCAGAAGAAAGAAGTTCATGAAGTTGAGACTCTGAATGCCATCCTGGCTCAAAATAAGATTTTGACCCAACAGGTCAACATGATCTCTCAACATCTCACTGGGATACAAACTGCACTTGGCAATAATCAGGAAGCTTCTCTTGAAGAAGAAGCCTATGATCCTGATCAACCCACCATGTAGGAGGTGAATTACATAGGAGAAGCTGATGGAAACACTTACAACCCTTTATGGAGAAATCATCCTAACCTCTCATGGAGGGATCAACCGAAACCTCAGCAAGGTTTCAGTCAAGGTGGTAGGAACCAGAATAGGTTCAACAATAGACCACCATTCCCATCTTCTCAAGGGAATATGGAGACTTTTAAGCAGAGCCTTTCTGACTTCGCCATTCCACTCTCCAGCCTCACTAAGACCACTCACAGTTTTATTAATGAAACAAGGTCATCCGTTAGAAACTTGGAGGTACAAGTTGGTCAACTAAGCAAGAGGATCCTTGAGATTCCTCCAGACACTCTTCCCAGTAGTACTGAAGTTAATCCTAGAGAAGAGTGCAAGGCCATAACCATGGAGATTGAGGCGGAATTGGAGGAGAATGGGAAGGCATTAAACACCAGTGAAGAAGCCTTCACTGGGCGTTCAACGCCCACCAGCCCAGGGAAGCTGGCGTTGAACGCCAGCACGGACATCCCTGCTGCGCGTTCAATGCCCAGAATGCTAGAGGGATTGGCGTTTAACGCCAGTTAGAGTGGACAGCAAGGGCGTTCAACGCCCAATAAGCTGACAGAGCTAGCCTTGAATGCCAACCTAAGCACACCCTTTGAGTGCCTGAATCCCACTGATAAACTACTATTTTATGGTTTATCTTGTGCTAATTTAAGTGGTTTTTATCAATTCTTTGCACACTTATTCATAAATTTGCATGGTTTTACAAATCCTTCCCAATTTTGTTCTATAATTGAAAACTTGCTTCCTAAGCCTTTAAATTATATTTTTAATTCCCCTTTATACCATTCGATGCCGTGATCCGTGCGTTAAGTGTTTTCAGGCTGTATAGGGCAGGAATGGCTTAAAGGATAGAGAGGAAGCTTGCAAAAATGGAAGGAACACAAGAAACAAAGAAGATGACCAGCGAGCATCGACACATAAGCATGGCTCACGCGTGCACGCGACTTGGAGCTTTTCACAGCGACGCGTATGCGTACCTGACGCGTACGCGTGACAAGCGAGATTGCACAGCGACGCGTGCGTGTAACTGACGCGTACGCGTGACATGCGAAGAGGACCATCGACGCGTACGCGTGACTGACGCGTACGCGTGACGTGTGCCACGTGCAGAAATCGCAGAAGATGCTAGGGGCGATTTTGGGCTGAGTTTGGACCCATTTTTCGGCCCAGAAACACAGACTAGAGCCAGGGACAAGTAGAGACTCAACACACATTCACTTTTACACATTTTTTAGTTTTAGTTTTGAATCTTAGAGAGAAAAAAATACTACTTCCTCTAGGGTTCTTCACATTCATAGATTTCTAGTTTGTTTCCTTATTCTCTTACTCTTTTAATCACCCATTTACCGTGTTTAGAATTACATATGGATATCTTTGATTTTGAAAAGTATTAATGCATGAATTATTTTTACATTTAATTTTATTATTGGCTTGAGTATCATCTTTCCTTAATTTATTATTTCAAAATTAGCTTTTATTAATTTAATTTTAGTTACCATGTCTCTTCTCTGTTCCCTTTACATGTCTGCGAAATTGGCATCCATGTCAATGGAGTAGGCTTTTAATTTGACCTTGGAGTTGATTAATAGGAGACTCTTGAGTTGGAATACTCAAGTGTTAATTTGTAATTGGAAGTTGTTGGCTAACTCTCTAGTCACTAACGCTAATCCTTCCATAGGAGAGGATTAGGACTTGTGAATCAGAGTTGGCTTAATTACTTGACTTTTCTTTATTCGGTAAAGGTTAACTAAGTAAAAACAATAACCTCTTACTATTACACTTGGAAAAATTCAACGAGGATAGAACTTCTGATTAATCTTCTCCTGGTCAAGGCTTCTTTATTTCAATTACACAAAATCTCTCATTAATTTTCATTGCTTTAATTTATGATCATTTATTTTTCTATTCTCCAACTTTAAAATTTCTCGAAAAATTCCTGACCAATAACTTACACTCTTTTTTCAACTCGTTGGGAGACGACCTGGAAATTCTACTCCCTGTAATTTATTCTTTAATTGTGACAACTCTTTCTAAATTGACAAGCGGAGTTTTCATTGGTTAAAAATTGTACTTGCAACGCTGTTCTTATTATAAATTCTTAATCGGTGAATTTTCGCCCGTCAATTTTTGGTGTCGTTGCCGGGGAGTTGCAACAGTGTGCTAAATTGTTGGTTGGTGTAAATATTTTTTAATTTTACATATTTGCATTTTATTTTATTTTATTACCATGAGTTGTATGTTTCTTTCATTGAATGACGCGTTAACTACTGATCCGAGCTTAGCCGCATTTGATCCTGAAATCGAAAGAACTATTTCACGTATTAGGCGAGCTCGGCGTCGGTTAGCCTCTGAGGGTGGTGAAGTGGTTACTACCAATTCACCAGTCTCATCTGAGGGCGAATCTGAAGCACCATTTGAGGAAGAAACAAGCTCCTCTTCCACTGATTCTATTGATTTACATACATGTAATATGGCGGAGCCTAGAAGGATTACTCTCTAGGAAGCAGGAGCTGCGGACTTTACACTGCAACCGTATCAAGTGCGTCACCCAAATCTAGCTGCAGATTTTGAACTGAGGACTGCGCTAATCAATCTACTGCATAGGTTTTATGGCCTACCTGCTCAAGAGCCTATCAAGCACCTCAGAGATTTTCAAACAGCCTGCTCAACTACTAGGCGCCATGGTGCAGATGAGACTACTATTTGGCTATATGCCTTTTTGTTTTCTCTTGAGGGAAAGGCAAGAGAGTGGTTCTACACTCAACCTGAAGAAGTTGTTACTAATTGGGATCTTCTCAGAAGGGAATTCCTAGACAAATACTTTCCAGCTGAAGTTACAAATAGACTAAGGAAAGAAATTTTCTGCATTATCCAAGGCGAATCGGAGACTCTTTATGAGTATTGGGAATGCTTCAAGAATCTCCTAGACTCATGTCCCCACCACAAGATTGACCAGTTGGTGTTGATTAGCTATTTCACACAAGGCATGAAGCCTCAAGACAAGACTATATTAGATGCTGCGAGTAATGGCTCTCTGACTAAGTACAAGACAGTGACATAAGCGCGGCAACTGATCGCCGATCTAGCTGAGTCTACCCAGAATGCCAGGCACAGGAACAACCATCCCAAGGTTATTGCAGAGGTTTCCTATTGAGACTGCTGCTCTCACAAAGACCCTGGGAGAGATGACCAACATACTGAAGCAGCTATAGTTGAATCAACATCAACCTCAGCCTCCTCCACAACAATAGTGTCAACAGTTGGTCCCTCAGAGAGTGTGTGGAATATGTGCCTGCTATTCCTATTACACTGATTAATGTCCACAACTCCAACAACAAGAAGACAACACCTTGGCAGCTACTAGCAACTACTATAACCGCCCGAATAAAGGGAATTATCAACACGGCAGTAATTATAACCAAAGTGGGAGCTATAATCAAGGTTGGCAAGATAACTCCAACCAAGGCTAGAGAGACAATTCCAACCAAAGGTAGAGAGATAATTCCAACCAAGGATGGAGGGACAACTACAACCAAGGAGGCAGAGACAACAGCGGAAATCAGAGGTGGAACAACAACAACAATCAGCAGAACTGGTATCAACAGAACCAAGGCCAGACTTACCGAGCACCTCACTAAAGGCAATCCCAAGCGCCTCAGAACAACCAGTAGCAAGCCTCTCATATTACTTACCCCTCTCTCTTTCTATGATGAGATGCTTCGCTCTATTACGCAAGGACAAAGAGACATTCATAATACACTTAATTCTACTATAAACGGTCTTAACTCCACTCTACAAGCACTCATATCTCGCTTGGAACCACCCTCCACTACCAACATTCAACCTTCAAACTCCAGTGCACTACCTTCTCAACCTTTATCCAACCCCAAAGGTAGAATCAATGCCATTACTTTGAGGCCCGGAACCACACTACAAGAGAGGAGTCATGAGAAGCCAGGCCCAAAAGAAGACATTCAAGTTGAAGACACTGTTGAGGTAGAGGATGTTGAAGAAGAGGGGGAAGTACAAGACATGGATGAAGAAGAAGTGGCTCAACTAAGGAATGGAGCACCAAAAGAAGATGAAGTTACAAGAGAAGCCATTCCCATTCTTTTTTCACACATTGCTAGGAAATCCAGAAAGCAGATGGAGCTAGACCCCAAGATGGTGGAGATCTTCAAAAAGGTTGAGGTAACTATTCCCTTTTTTGATGCCATTCGCTAGGTACCTAAGTATGCTAAGTTTCTAAAGGATTTATGCATGAATAAAGATAAAATACATGATTTAGAAACTATTCCCCTAGGTAGCTCTATTTCTGCTTTAATGGGTGCTGTACCGAAAAAATGTAGTGATCCGGGTCCATACATGGTTACTATTACTATTGAGGGTGTACAATTTTTTGACTACATGTGTGATTTGGGTGCATGTGTTAGTATTATGCCATTATCTGTATATGATGCCTTAAGGCTCCCTCCCTTAAAAAGGTCGGCAGCACGTTTTGTTTTGGCAGATAAAAGCATAATCTCGGTGGTTGGAATTGCTGAGGATGTACTGGTAAGTATTAAGGGGCTAACATTCCCTATTGACTTCTACATTTTGGAGATGCCCCCTAATGACTCAGGAAGACCATCATCCATCCTGCTTGGAAGGCCATTTCTGAAGACTTTAAGGTTCAAATTAGATGCCTTCTCAGGAACTTACTCTTTTGAGATAGATGGCAGAGCAGTGAGCTTCAACCTGGATGAAGCCATGAAGCACCCTCCAGAAGATCACTCCATCTTCCAGTGTGACACCATTGATAAGACTGTAGCCGCAGTTCACCAAGAAGAAGTAGAAGAGATGCACATGGAGCAAGGTGCAAGTGTGGGGAAACCCCCTGAGCTTACTAAAGATACCTTGCCACCATCACTAGCTCCAGATGATCAAGTGCCTAGCCATGAGCAGAAAATGGAGTTGAATCCCCTTCCACCCCACCTCAAGTATGCTTACTTTGAGGATCATCAGAAGCTCCCAGTTATCATTACAAGGGAACTCACTTTCCAACAGGAGGAGCAATTGCTTAGTGTGTTGTGAAGACACAAGAAAGCTATTGGGTGGAGCTTGGCAGATATAGTAGGCATCAGCCCTCAAGTTTGTGAGCACCGTATATTTTTAGAAGAGGGAGCAAGGCCTGTCCGTCAACCTCAAAGGCAGTTGAACCCCACCATCTTGGAAGTTGTCAAGAAGGGAGTGACTAGACTGCTTGAAGCTGACATCATCTACCCCATCTCAGATAGTGAATAGGTTAGCCCAGTACAGGTGGTACCAAATAAGTCTGGAGTCACAACAGTGAGGAATGAGCATGGAGAGCTCCTGATAACTAGAGTGTAGAACTCCTGGCGGGTGTGCATTGATTACAGGCGCCTCAACCAGGCTACTCGCAAGGATCACTACCCACTCCCTTCATCGATCAAATGCTTGATCATTTGTCAGGTAAATCACACTACTATTTTCTAGATGGTTACACTGGCTATTTTCAAATTCATATAGCTCCTGAAAATTAGGAGAAAAATACTTTTACATGTCCCTTTGGAACGTATGCATACAAGAGGATGCCTTTTGGTTATGTAATGCACCGGCTACTTTCCAAAGGTGCATGATGAGTGTTTTCTCAGATCTTATTGAGAACTGTATGGAAGTTTTCATGGATGACTTTAGTGTGTATGGTGATTCGTTTAACCTTTGCTTGGATAGTTTAGCTAAAGTATTAGACAGGTGTGTTAGTTCAAACCTTGTATTAAATTTTGAAAAATGTCATTTTATGGTAAAACAAGGTATTGTTCTAGGACATGTTATTTTTAATACTGGTATTTCTGTAGATCCAGCAAAGGTAGATGTAATTTCTGGTTTACCTTACCCTTCCTCCGTGAGGGAAGTCCGTTCGTTCCTTAGTCATGCAGGTTTCTACCGGAGATTTATCAAGCACTTCAGTAAGGTAGCATTGCCTTTATCCCGACTGCTGCAGAAGGATGTTGAGTTTGAGCTGAGTGAGGACTGCATGGAAGCATTTGATACGCTGATGATCGCCTTGACTCAAGCTCCGATTGTGAGAGGGTCTGACTGGAGCCAGCCATTTGAGATTATATGTGACGCCTCCAACCATGCAGTAGGAGCGGCGCTGGCTCAGCGCGAAGGTAAAGACCCTTTTATAATTGCTTATGCTTCTAAGATCTTAGACGCTACTCAGTCTAATTATACTACCACTGAAAAAGAGCTTCTGTCTATTGTTTTTGCTCTGGATAAATTCCGAGCCTATTTACTTGGTATTAAGGTGGTAGTATACTCAGACCATGCAGCTCTAAAATCTTTGTTAGCTAAAAAAGAGTCCAAACCAAGGTTAATATGTTGGATATTGTTGCTGCAAGAATTTGATTTAGAAATCAAAGATAGGAGTGGTTCCCAGAATTTAGTGGCAGACCACTTGAGTCGCCTAGAGCACATTAAGAATTACTCCACTCCTATCAATGATGATTTTTGATTTGATAGCTTGCACGCAATATCTGAGGTAGTTCCTTGGTATTCACCTATAGCTAATTATCTGGTCAGTCATACCTTCCCTCCTAATTTTACTAAGCATCAAAGGGACAAGCTGAAAAGTGAGTCCAAATATTATAAATGGGATGACCCATATTTATGGAGGTATGGTGCTGACCAAATAATTAGAAGGTGCATGCCACAATCAGAATTCTAGTCCATTTTAGAGGCCTGCCACTCTTCTGAGAGTGGTGGACATTTTGGTCCTCAAAGAACAGCTAGAAAAATTTTAGATTGTGGATTCTGGTGGCCCACTCTTTTTAAGGATGCTACTGCCTTCTGTAAATCTTGTTCCCCATGCCAAAGGTTTGGGAATATATCCAAGAGGGATGAGTTGCCCCAACAGCTTATGTTATTCTGTGAAATTTTTTATGATTGGGGCATTGACTTCATGGGTGCATTTCCAAACTCTAGTGGTTTCTTATATATATTGTTAGCTGTTGATTATGTTTCTAAATGGGTGGCAACAATTCCTACCGTACTGATGATGCTAACGTTGTTGTCTCTTTTGTTAGAAATTATATTATCTGTCGCTTTGGATCACCACGAGCAATCATGAGTGATCAAGGCACTCATTTTTGTAACAGGAGATTAACAGGTCTATTGAAGAAACATGGCATCATTCACAAGGTAGCAACAGCTTACCATCCCCAGACCAATGGGCAAGCCGAGGTATCTAACAGGGAGATAAAGCGCATACTAGAGAAGATTGTCAAGCCTCAAAAGAAGGACTGGAGCACCAGACTTGTAGATGTGCTTTGGGCTTATCGGACAGCGTACAAGACACCCATCGGGATGAGTCCCTTCCGCCTAGTCTACGAAAAGGCTTGTCACCTCCCAGTGGAGGTAGAACACAAGGCTTTCTGTGCTGTAAGGGAATGCAACATGGGATTTGAGAAAGTCGGTACTAAAAGGAAGCTGCAACTAGCAGAACTGGAGAACCTTCGACTCGAAGCATATGACAACTCCAGGCTATACAAAGAGAGGGTGAAGGCTGTGCATGACAAGCATATCAAGAGAAGAGAGTTCAGACCTAGGGAGCTAGTTCTCCTTTACAACTCAAGGCTGCGGCTCATACCAGGAAAGCTGAGATCTAGGTGGGAAGGTCCCTATAGAGTAGAGAAGGCAGAACCATACAGAGTCTTCCACCTGAGTCATCCTTGAAGCTCCAAATTCATCAAAGTCAAATGGACACCGCTTGAAGCTGTATCATGGTGAGAAAATGAAGGACAATAAAGAGCTGGAGGTATTCCTCTTGGAGGATCCACCAACAGAAGCAAACTGAGCTTGTGGACCGTCCAACTTAAGGACGTAAAAGCAAAGTGCTAGGTGGGACACAACTCACCATGGTATGATCGTTACTTTTTATTCTTAGTTTTATTTTATTTTATTTTTATCAGTGTTCATTCATAATTTCTCCATCATCACCTGCATTCTGTATATAAAAAAAACGCATTCGACGCGCAAGCGTCTAGGACGCGTACGCGTAATATGTGAATGCGAAACTATTAGGAAGTGAACAGAAAGTTGCGCAGGAGTGGAGAAGGAATCGTGCTTTACTCACAAGCACGCCTACGCGTATACGTACATCATGCGTACGCGTCACCTGCAACCTCGGCACTCCATGTGTACGTGTCCAAAACGCCACGCGTGGATATGGCGATCGGCGTAAATAGCGTGCTGAACAGAGAGTTGTGATGGTTTGGGGCTGGAACTGTGCTAGAGCCACAAACCCGATCACGCATACGCGTCTCTGACGCGTGCGCGTCATTTTCACTTAATGGCCATCCACGCGTGCGCGTGCCTGACGCGCACGCGTCGTATGCAATTTTGGCCTCCAGCCCAGACTGAACAGAGAGTTGTGCGTGTGCAGGGCTGGTCTCGCGTGATTGGCACAACCAATATCACGCGTATGTGTCCTAGACGCTCACGCGTCGCTTAAAACTTACGTGACCCAAGCGTACACATGCGGTACGTGCACGCGTCGAATGCGCCGCATGGTTAAACCAGTACGCCGCCCAGATTTCAATCATTCCCTCCCCAAATCCTAATTCTTTTTCAATCTTAATTCTCCCTTATTTCTTCCTCCTTCTTTCTTCCTTATTACTTCTTACTATCCACTACTTTCTTCTTCCGTTTTTCATCTTTTACCTTAGGTTCTTTTCTTCCTCTTCTCTACTCTTTCATTCTTCTTTTAATTATTTTTTTCTCCTCAATTTTATATTAGCTTAGTTATTTATGTTTTCTCCTTCATTCCTTTCTCATACATTTTTATGTTGGTGTTGGAGTTTTATTTGAGTATTCCTTTATTATCTTTACGCTTGTGGATATTATGAGGAGTAATCTGACAATTGACATTTAATTTTGGCTCTCATATACACTTGGATCCATTGTTCTAATTTCTATTTTAACTTGCACACCAAGTGTTTGTGAAAAAGCTCTCCTGGCATTTTGAATCCTATTTTATTTTACTCTTACACTTTAATGCCTCTTTTTCACAACACTTGTAATCCACATATATTTGAGATTATCATTCCCAATTGTCATCATACGAGTGCTCTTTAATTTGGCACATTTAATAATTGATGCTTGAGTTATGCTTCTCATGCCTATTACTTACATGCTTTTACCCCCTTGCATCTAATTATTATGAATTGCCTTTTTGCTCTTAATTTAGGTCTTACCTACATGTTGTAGCTACCATGTATTTAAACTATTATCTTTTCTTTGGCATTCATTATCACTTGGGATTTCTTCTTTCTGGTTTTTAGTTATCTATATTTACCATTCTTCCTCTTTTTTTCTTACTTAGGCATGGGTACCAAGAAAGGAAAAGAGAAGGCCACTGACAAGACACCAGCAAGGAGAGGAACCAAGAGAACACCAGCTAAGGTACCACCATCTACCAGTGTCAAGCCGCTAACAAAGCGGATGAAGAGAATCATTAAAGTTGATGAAGCGGAGAAAGCTTTTCCCACACGGGACTCCACACTGTTCACTAACCGTTACTGCGAGCAGATGTTCCCCATCCTAGCTGAGAGGAACTACAATAATGAGCATCTACTCCTTGTCCCAATACATTTTGTTGATTTTGTGGAGCCCCGCATCGAGAGGAAACAGTGGGGAATTTTTAGGAGGCAGCCACGAGAGGCTAACCTATCATGGGTAGTTGAATTCTACTCCAACTTCCACTCGCCTACTCTGCAGTCTGTCTATGTTCATCAACAGCAAGTTCCTGTCTCCGAGAGTGCCATACAGAGAGTGCTGGATCTTCTACCCAACCCAGAGGGATTGGATGCATATCAAGAGGCCTCTCTTAAGCGCCAGATGTATCAGTTCGACTAGGATAGCGTCCTTGGAGTTATAGCCCAACCTGGCCGCACCTGGATCTATGGGCAGCACCGGTCTAAACCCAAGAGCATCTCAGCCCAGTCATTCACCTTGGAGGCTTGCGTGTGGGCACAGATTATGTCCCACTATACCTTTTTGAGCACTCACGAGTCCACCTTCACAGTGGACATGGCTGTTCTCATCTGGTGCATCCTGACAGAGCAACCTCTCAACCTCCCGCGACTCATCGGGCAGGCAATGGGACATGTAAGATTGCAGGTAACCTGCCTTTCCCTGCTTTGGTTTCAGATTTAGTCTCTGCAGTAGGTGTGTCCTATCGGGCAGGAGACACAAAGGTCATGATCCCTAGGGCCGACTAGTATGTCCTGAATGGCAAGTACATCAGACCACCAGTTCCCTCTGCAAGTTGGCCTTCAGGCCCATCTTTGGATACTCCTCCTTCTTCTACTCCACCATCATCCATACCACAAGCACCATCCACCCATCAGATGTTTCTTCAGATCCTTGAGAGGTTCGACCGGAAAGACCGACGGATGGAGCAAATGGAGCACCGTAACAAGCACCGATACAACTATCTGAAGGAGCTAATCGTTGGTACCCACCCACCTCCGGAACGGAAGGACACTCCAGACTCCCCTTCACCTAGTAGCACAGGGAGCCATGGCAAGCCAGACAGCGGAGGCGATGCTTCCAGCCCTACCTTGCTCCTTACTGATGGCACGGAGGACTGTGCCAAGACTTAAGTGTGGGGAGGTCAGTCCATGACTTTCGGAGGTAATCTTTCTCTCTTAACATAAATATTTTAGTTTTTCTTTTGTTAGATAGGATAGATTGCATGATAATAACTGCTTGCATGCATGTTCTGCTTGGTTAAAGTAATGAGTTTCTTTTTAAGACCCTATTTTATAATATTTCACTAATTTAAATTGAAAATTTGTGTTAAACTTGTTTGAAGATTGTAATTTGAAACAAGGTTTTTGAGCTAAGAACACACAACCTGTGAGATTTTGAGCTTAATTATAAGGTTACATTATTTAACCATAAATTTGATTCTTGTGTGTTTTCTCCTCTATGATTGCAATTTATAGTTTGTTCCATTCTATATGTCCATTGTTTAGTGCAATTGCATGCATACATATGATTGAGGCCGTCATTTGTTATTAGCTAACTTATCCCAAATAGCTACCACTTCAATTACATTTGGTTGCCACTTTGAACCTTTTAATCTCCGTTTATTCTTTATATTATCACATCACTAGCCTTAAGCGGAAAAACAATTAATTATCCCATTTGAATCTTTGGTTAGCTTAAGATAGAGGTTGTGTGTCAACTAAGTGTGGAGAATTGTGGGAACTTGGGTTGATGAAATTGTGTTGTGTTTTATTGACAAAAATATTGGGAATTTGGGTGCATACTCATGTAAAATCAGAAAAACCATATGCATTGACATATTATGTTTTCATTTATGATATAAAAAAAGAAAAGAAAATAAAATAAAAGAAATAAATGAATAGGGGATAAAATCACCCCAATGCTAAGTTCAATAAAAAGATCAATGCTTATGTGATGAAATTAAAAATTGATACATGAGTATGTGATGCAAAGGTGGGATTTTGGGTAGCTAGGCATGATTTTAGAGTTATATAGAGTGTGTGTGTGTTAGGTGAGAACTTAAGTTAGTCAAAGATTCATATTATAGCTCACTTGGCCATACATATATCCTCACCCTTACCTTAGCCGCATTACAACCTTAAAAAGACCTCATGATGTTTGCATTTGTATATTAAATATTTGTTGATTGGTTAGATGGAGAACAAAGTTTAGAAAGCATGACTAGAGAAAAGTAGAGTGGATTAACCCTAAACACTTGAGTGATTAGAGTGCATATACACTACCAGTGAGGATTCAATGCTTGACTCTATGTTCCCTGCTTTCATGAGATATTTTCTTACAAGTTTACTTGTCTTCTTTTGTGTGATTTGAATTAGTGAAATCTAATTTATGTTTGTCTTGGAGAACTTGTTTACTTTTGACCAAGTAGATAGAAACATCTTAGTATATAGTTGCATTCATATACACAGGTTGCATTGCATGAGTCTTACTTTCCCCCATTCATTCTTTTGGTCTCCTTCAGCTTAGCATGAGGACATGCTAATCTTTAAGTGTGGGAAGATTGATAAACCACTATTTTATGGTTTATCTTGTGCTAATTTGAGTGGTTTTTATCAATTCTTTGCACACTTATTCATAAATTTGCATGGTTTTACAAATCCTTCCCAATTTTGTTCTATAATTGAAAACTTGCTTCCTAAGCCTTTAAATTGTATATTTTTAATTCCCCTTTATACCATTTGATGTCGTGATCTGTGCGTTAAGTGTTTTCAGGCTATATAGGGCAGGAATGGCTTAAAGGATGGAGAGGAAGCTTGCAAAAATGGAAGGAACACAAAAAACAAAGGAGATGACCAGCGAGCATCGACGCGCACGCATGGCTCACGCGTGCGCGTGACTTGGAGCTTTTCACAGCGATGCGTACGCGTACCTGACGCGTACGCGTGACAAGCGAGATTGCATAGCGACGCGTGCACGTAACTGACACGTACGTGTGACATGCAAAGAAGACCATCGACGCGTACGCGTGACTGACGCATATGCGTGACGTGCGCCACGTGCAGAAATTGCAGAAGACGCTGGGGGCGATTTTTGGCTGAGTTTGGACCCAGTTTTTGGCCCAGAAACACAGACTAGAGCCAGGGGACAAGCAGAGACTCAACACACATTCACTTTTACACAGTTTTTAGTTTTTGTTTTGAATCTTAGAGAGAGAAAAAAATACTACTTCCTCTAGGGTTCTTCACATTCATAGATTTCTAGTTTTATGCTTTTGATTTGGATATTGAGAAGAGTTACTACCTCCGTTGAAGTTTCTGTCATTCTAGTTTGTTTCCTTATTCTCTTACTCTTTTAATCACCCATTTACCCTGTTTAGAATTACATATGGATATCTTTGATTTTGGAAAGTATTAATGCAAGAATTATTTTTACATTTAATTTTATTATTAGCTTGAGTATCATCTTTCCTTAATTTATTATTTTAAAATTAGCTTTTATTAATTTAATTTTAGTTACCATGTCTCTTTTCTATTCCCTTTACATGTCTGTGAAATTGGCATCCATGTCAATGGAGTAGGCTTTTAATTTGACCTTGGAGTTGATTAATAGGAGACTCTTGAGTTAGAATACTCAAGTGTTAATTTGCAATTGGAAGTTGTTGGCTAACTCTCTAGTTACTAACACTAATCCTTCCATAGGAAAGGATTAGGACTTGTGAATCAGAGTTGGCTCAATTACTTGAGTTTCCTTTATTCAGTAAAGGTTAACTAAGTAAAAACAACAACCTCTTACCATTACACTTGGAAAATTTGAATGAGAATAGAACTTCCGATTAATC
The DNA here is from genome assembly GCF_003086295.3 of Arachis hypogaea. Taxonomy (NCBI): domain Eukaryota; kingdom Viridiplantae; phylum Streptophyta; class Magnoliopsida; order Fabales; family Fabaceae; genus Arachis; species Arachis hypogaea. Next base: position 122,715,230 of record NC_092046.1, read on the forward strand.
TTCTCCTGGTCAAAACTTCTTTATTTCAATTACACAAAATCTCTCATTAATTTTCATTGCTTTAATTTATAATCATTTATTTTTCTATTCTCCAACTTTAAAATTTCTCAGAAAATTCCTGACCAATAACTTGCACTCTTTTGTCAACTTGTTGGTAGACGACTTGGGAATTCTACTCCCAGTAATTTATTCTTTAATTGTGATAACTCTTTTTAAATTGATAAGCGGAGTTTTCGTCGGTTAAGAATTGTACTTGCAATGCTGTTCTTATTATAAATTCTTAATCGGTGAATTTTCGCCCGTCACCCACTCAAGAACTCTCTAGCCCAGAACCAAAGGAAAACATAAAGACTATAAAGGTTCCTTTGAATGCACTTCTGTAGTGCATAAGTTCTAATGACTACTCATCCTCAAGTGAGAATGAAGACACTAGGGAAGAGCAAGTTGCTCGTTTTCTAGGAGCTCTAATGAAGCTAAATACCAAGCTATTTGGTACAAAGCCTCTGGAGAAAGAACCTCCACTGCTTACCAAAGAACTCCATGCTTTGGTTCACCAAGAGCTACCTCAAAAGCTTCCAGATCCTGGACGCTTTCTGATTCCTTGCACCATAGGCACTATGACCTTTGAAAAGGCTCTATGTGACCTAGGGTCAAGCATCAACCTTATGCCACTCTCTGTAATGGAGAAGCTGAGAATCCTTGAGGTACAAGCTGCACATGTCTCTTTAGAGATGGCAGACAAGATCATAAAGAAGCCATATGGCTTAGTGGAGGATGTCTTGGTTAAAGTTGAAAAGCACTACATCCCGGCAAACTTCATAGTCTTGGATATAGGAGAGGATGAGGATGATTGTGCCATCCTTGGAAAACCTTTCCTAGCCACAGCTAATGCTATCATTGATGTGGCTAAAGGAGAACTAACCCTAAAGTTAGGGGAGGATCACATCTTATCCAAGATGCCTCATCCCAATTCTCCCTCTAAAAGAGAGATAACAGTGCAACACCTAGTGTGCCAACCCTCTCTTTCTGTACAGAGCTCTGCAGAGCCCCCAGACATCAATTCTAAGTTTGGTGTTCAGAAGCCCTCAACAAACTCTAAGTACAAAGGTACTAAAAAGAAAGTACCTAAAGGCTGGAGGAACAAAAAAGTCCCAACTGAAGGCCTCTCACCTGGCATGAGAGTTGTCTTCACTAAGAACCTAGTCCTACCACATACAGTGAGCCATGTCGTATCTCTAGAGCATGTAGAGCTCATTCATGAGAGGACAGGAAGAAAATTCACTGTCAGGGGCAAAAATTTGAGCCCATTCTCATCTCCGTAAGGAGCCTAAAGGTCAAGCTAGTGACTTTAAAAGAGCACTTGTTGGGAGGCAACCCAACTTTACTCAACCATTTATTTTCATTTTGTTTTTCTTTCAGTTGTTAGAGTCATGATCATATGTATCAGCTAAGAGACAGAATTCACAACAGTGAAAACAGAACACTCCAAAAAGAGTGTTAAAGTTGAACACCAGTGTAGAAGCCCTCATGGGCGTTCAACACCCCAAGAGGGGAGCATTGCTGGCATTGAACGCCAACCAGGGAGCAGCCCCTGGGCGTTCAAATGCCAATGCTCCACCTACCCCCACCTTCTTGTACTCTACTTTTCTCGAGGATGAGCAAAACTCTTAAGTTTGGTGTTGCAAAAGCTTTGCTTTTTGACTTCTACCACTTCTAAGTATAGAAGAAGAGGATGGAGCAAACTAGGAAGCATTCACAAGAGCCTATGCAACCGCCTCAACAAAGACAAAGGAGTGATATTGAAGAGATCAAGCACTACATTAGATCCTCAAGGAGGAGCACTAGCCACCATCATTCAGGTGGACTCATTCTCTTTTTATTCCTTTCCTTTACTATTTTTCTGTTTTTTGTCTGTGTATTTATCTGCTTTCATGTCCTAGTTGCATGATCATTTGCATTTGATGTCTTAAAAGTTGTACAATGTTCCATATATCTCTCACCTTGCTTAAATAAAAAATTTTTATCTAAAAATAACTGAGAGATGCATGAATTTCAAGTTTAAAATAAGATTAGTTTAATTAGTTTGATGTGGTATCTTTTGCTTTTATTTTCTGAATGTATGAAATAAACAGTGCATGTTTGAAGTTGAAATTTTAGAATGTGGCTCTTGAGAGAATAAGGAAAAAGGAAAAATATTATTGATAATATAAAAAATCTAAAAATTGATTCTTGAAGCAAGAAAAAGCAGCAAAAAGCAAAAGAAAAAGCATGTTGCAAAAGAAAAAAAATTTACATATGCATGCGAAAAAGAAAAAAAATGGCGAAAAGAAAAAGAAAAAAAATAAAAAGCAGAAAAATCCATTACTGCCCAAAAATGCAGGAAAATGAGGGCAGATTGAAAAAGCCAGTAACCCTTTAAATCAAAAGGCAAGGCTAAAAGGGCCCAAGGCTTTGAGCATTAATAGATAGGAGGGCCCAAAGGAATAAAATCCTGGCCTAAGCGGCTAAACCAAGCTGTCCCTAACCATGTGCTTATGGCGTGAATGTGTCAAGTGAAAAGCTTGAGACTGAGTGGTTAAAGTCGTGGTCCAAAGCAAAAAGAGTGTGCTTAAGAACTCTGGACACCTCTATCTGGGGACTCTAGCAAAGCTGAGTCACAATATGAAAAGGTTCACCTAGTTAAAGTGTCTGTGACATTATTGTATCTGGTGGTAATACTGAAAAACAAGGTGCTTAGGGTCACGGCCAAGACTCTGAAAGCTGTGTTCAAGAATAAAAATAAGCTTAACTAAGAGAGTCAATAATATCATCGAATTCTAAGTTCCTAAAGATGCCAACATCTCTGAGTTTCAATGGATAGTAAGATGCCAAAACTATTCAGAAGCAAAAAGCTACTAAGTCTCGCTCATCTGATTTTAACTAAGCTTCATTTGAAACTTAGAAATTTATTGTATCTTAATTTTCTTTTTATCCTACTCTGTTTTTAGTTGCTTGGGGACAAGCAATGGTTTAAGTTTAGTGTTGTGATTAGCGGATATTTTATACGCTTTTTGACATCATTTTCATATAGATTTTAGTAATTTTTATTTAGTTTTTATTAAGTTTTTATAGGTTTTAGTGTTAAATTCACATTTTTGGATTCTACTATTAGTTTTTGTGTTTTTGGGCAATTTCAGATATTTTCTGGCTGAAATTAAGGAGCTGGAGCAGAAGTCTGATTCAGAGATAGAGAAAGCACTGCAGATGCTGTCCGAATCTGACCTGCCTGCATTTGGAAGGGCTTTTCTGGAGCTACAGAAGTCTAAATGGAGCTCTCTCAACGGCTATGGAAATCTGACTTCCAGAGCTTTCTAGCAATATAAAATAGTTCATATTTTTCTTCGGAATAAAAGGCCCAAAACTAGCGTTCAACGCCAGCTTCATGCCCTCTTCCAGGCGTCCAGCGCCCAAAGAGCAGAGCCCAGCATCCAAAGGCCCAGAGAAGACCCCCTAGCTGGCGTTTCATGCCCAAGAGACCTTATAACACGTGTATCTCATCAAAGCTCAGCCCAAACACTCAGCAAGTGGGCCCCAGAAATGGATTTTAGCACTAAATAGACTGTTTTACCCTTACTTGTCATTATTTTAGTATTTAAGGGATTTAATTCATGTAACATGCATACTTATCATACACCATTCAGCCCTATTTTCATTTTCACCATTGTTTTTTACTTTTAGTATGAGTTTCTAAACCTTCTAGGTTGAGGGAGTAACCATGCTGAGTTCTATGAATTAATAAAAGTATTACTGTTTCTCTTCAATCCGTGTTTGATCAATTCTAAGATGTATATTCGTTCTTCAATGTGATGAACGGGGTGACCCATGACAATCATCTTCGTTCTTCATACCAAGACCGCGTGCCTGACAACCACCCATGTTTTCTTGGGTTCGTGTGAATACGTGACTGGAAAGCATCGAACCGCCAGCTTGATTTTACATCTCTCAGACTGCTAATCCACGACTTCGTTGGAGACTTCTCGAGACAACAGTTCAACCGAGGTATGGGGAGATTAGGGTCTCTGTAGTAGAGGCTAGAATCCAAAGGCACAGCATTCTCTGATCCGGAAGATCCGACCTTGTCTGTGGCATTTTGAGTAGGATCATTAAGGAGAATGGACTGCAGGAGTTTCACCCTCAATCAGACTGGATGCGCACTAACCCTGGTGTTCAGATCTAGAGGAGTATCGGCAGCTGCTCAAACCAGTGTCAATCACATACAGCCTTTCGTTGAAGAAATCATTCACAATTGAAGAAGACAGTAAGACCAGAGTTAATCCAGATGGATAAAGCAACTCCAAGCCTTAACCATCTAGGATTTAAGATTATCATTGTAAACATATCAACCTAGTTCAGATCTCATAAATCCAACAACTCTTCTATTCGCCTGACTAAGACCTGCAAGGTAACCATAGCTTGCTTCAAACCACAATCCTCATGGGATCGACCCTGACTCACTCAGGTATTACTTGGACGATCCAGTGCACTTGCTGGAACAGTTGTACGAAGTGTGGGGATTCGTGCACCACTAACCCCGCCAAGATTGGTGAATTTTAAACTATGTCCCCATAGTGGGGTTGTTAACCTCACCAAGATTGGTGAGCCCAAGCGACGTCCCGGCGTCAATTTGGTATCAGAGCAAGGTTGGTCCTCGTGGCCATCACCTTGCTTTAGTAGAATTTTATTTGATTTGTGAGTGCAGATTTTTGGCGTGGATTCGTCAATAGGATCTTTTGGTATGGATTCGTCAATAAGATCATCTGCTACCACGGGTCTGTGAAATTTTATCTGATTTATGAGTCCGGGTCTTTGGTGTGGAGTCACTAATAGGATCTTTTGGTGTGGATTCATCAATGAGATCATCTGCTATCACAAGTCTTTCCAACCCAGGGAGAATGACGCGGGAGCTAGTAGAGTTAGTAGGTTAATTATATTAGTTAATTGTAATAAAGGAATACAAGTCTCACATTATTTAGAATAGAGAATTTTGTGTTATGTATTAGTCCCACATTGTCCAAGTCATGAATGTTTTTCCTTCTCTTACTAGTATAAATAATTCATGTACCATTTGTTTATAAAATGAAGTTGAAGTTGATTTGAATATGAAATAAGCTGCGCGCTTATTTTCCTCTAGGCTCTTTGAGAGTAAGAGGTGCATCCTTGACTTGGCCAACCAAGGTGGGTTCATGGCTATTTTCACCAAAGTGGGTTGCTAACCTCGCCAAGATTGGTGAATCTAAACTATGTCAGCATAGTGGGTTGTTAACCTCGCCAAGATTAGTGAGCCCAAGCGACGTCCCGGCGTCAAAATATTATTTTAAATATTTGTTTAAAATTACTCATTTAATTAGAGTAAATTATTATTATAATTATTATTGATCAAAGATATTATTTTATAAAAATATTATTATATGTATGATAAATAATAAAACAGAGAGTGGTAATAAGAGTAATCTTTAAAGCTTTAGAGAACACCAACTTAATAAAAGAGATTTATGATTCTTTTTCTATAAAATACTTAGTGGAGGATGAGAGAACAGTATGAAGATAGTTTGAACTATTTAGGATAAATAAGTAAAAGATGGAAGAAAGAGAGGAGATAAATCGGCACGTGTGATTATGGAAAGGTCATGAGAGTGTGACAATAGTATGGTTATAGTGCCAAAGGATAAAAGTTAACAAGCCATGGGCTTTGTATGTGAATGATTGTGTGGGGACACGCGTAAATATGGAATGGCTTCCAGGAGAAAGGGTCACATGCTTTAGCTGGAGAATCATCGCCTGCAAGTACTTGCAGAGGTCATGTTCGACATACTTCAACTGGAGAATCAGTGCCTGCAAGAAGTAGAAACTTGCAGAGGTTATGTCACTGGAATGCCTTATCCGACTCGCAAGTTGGATTGCGTCGGGTGCGGGTCGAAACCAACAAATGAACTCATTACCTGTGATAGGACTACACATGCATCATCCTTGCTGCGCATTTGCATTTTACATGATAATGTGAAATTATTTGTGATTGTCTTCTTGTGTTTGTTCATTGCTTAATGCTATTTTGAATTACTGTGGCTGGCTATTTTTCTGTGAATCTTGTATATTTAACTGTGAATTAATTGAACTGTGATAATCCTGACCTAACTAACTACTCCCAACCCTATTAAGAACCCCCTAGTTCTTACCCCTTCCTTACTTCCTCATCAGATGGAGACGAACATATTGTTCTACGAGATGGAGCCTCCCTACATATATGAGGATCTTGTACAACATAGGTTTTACGTAGTAGCTGCAAAGATTAGACTCGTATGTACATTCTGTGAGACCACCCTTTCTGTCATCCGATTAACGCTCCGCTTTTTAACCCCGATATGCCTTATGAATTCCCGTTGCTTTGGCTCCATCTTGATGCTCCATTTCACCCATTCTATGACAGACATGTACCTCATCAGTACCCTAATAAGCCTGAGGATCAGGTGGTCCCTCAGCCTGAGCCTCTGGAGGAGCATGTACCAGAGCCTATACTTGAGTGGGATATTGATGCGTGAGCATCTTGTACCCTTTTTCCACTTGTTTTCTGTCATTTTTAGCTAGTAATTATTAAGTTTTATTATATTTTAGTGCAAAAATCCTCTTTGGATGATACTTTGAGTTGTTTTAGTGTTTTTATGGTTTCAAGTGAAATTCAGAGCAGTTTGGCAGAGTTTGGAGCAAAAATGAGAAGATTTGGTGCACCCCCTTGGGCGCTAAACGCCAAGATGGCACTTAGCGCCAGCAACACGCACAAAACAGAAAGCCTCTGCCCCCTTTTAGGCGCTAAACGCCCAACTGGCGTTTAGCACCAGGCAAGCTGATCTGAAGGCCCACTCTTGGAGCATCTCTATTGGATTTAGCTCTTATTAGTTATCTTATCTTTAATTTTTGTAATTTTTTTTACACACAATATCTTTTAGTTTTAGGATTTAATATTTTATTTTATTTTCAAATCTAATTAGGTTAGTATAAAAAGGAAAAGATTCACCCTTAGAAGGAGTTTAGACTTCCGCACTCTTAAGAACCCTAGTTTTTCTATGTAAGTCATGAGCCACTTAACCTTCTTGGTTAAGGTTAGGAGATCTATTTATTTCTATGAATTGAAACTATTATTCTTCTATTTTAATTAATGTATTGATTCAGTTTCAAGGATTACTTTCGTTCTTAATTTTATGAATTGATGCCAGGGCATTTTGGCCAGTTTTACTGACCTTTTTTTTTAACTATTTTAGGGTAATTTCATGCATTTTCTTAGTAAATAAGCAAGTTTTGGGTGAATATACACTTACATCTTAATTCAAGCAAACATTATGAACTTTACATGATTTCATGAGAATTGTGCATGAATTGAATGATAATATAAATGATCCATGATCTCATGACTTGAAACAAAGCTTTGATGCACCATGTTTGTTTGATTTCAGGACAAAGGAAGCAAAGAAGAGTCACGTTAGGAGCCACGTTAGTCTCACTAACATGACCACTAACGTGGAAAGGGAGCAAGCTTGCAACGTTAGTGGTAAAGTTACCATCAATAACGCCCTCGAAAGCCATCATAATCCACGTTAGCTGCCACGTTAGTTACACTAATGTGGGAACTAACGTGGAAGGAAAAAGAAGCTCCAACGTTAGTGGTAAAAGTAAGCACCACTAACGTTCCTAAAGGCCACATATAGCCACGTTAAGAGTCACGTTAATCTAATTAACGTAAACTCTAACGTGGAGGGAGAAGAGATTGCCAATGTTAGTGACACTCACATTTGTCACTAACGTTGGATCAGGCCAAGATTGCCTACGTTAGTGGACACGTTAAGACCACTAACGTGAAGGGTAACGTGGAGCAAGAGATGATGTACCAACGTTAGTGACACCAACCTTTGTCACTATCATTGGAGATGACAAGCATACCCACGTTAGTGGCCACATTAGTTACACTAACGTGGAGAACTAACGTGGGGAAAAGGGGGCACTTTGAAACGTTAGTGACAAAGGTGAGTGTCACTAACCCTCTCGAAGCTTGGGCATGCCCGCATTAAGGGCCACGTTAGTCACACTAACGTGGATCATTAATATGGAAGAAAGGGACCAGGAGCAACGTTATTGGTAAAAGTAAGTGCCAATAACGCTTGCAAAGGGCTAAAGAGGCAACGTTAGTGGTTACGTTAGTACCACTAACGTTGAAGTTAACGTGGATCACTTAGTTTGGAATGTTAGTGACAAAGTTATCGTCACTAACGCTCTCGAACCAAAATTTACACTTAACGTTAATACCACTAACGTCCTAACTAACTTTCCATCATGCCTAACTTACACTTTCTTTGCAAGCAAAGCTGAGCCCACTAAAGACTGTAACTGCTTCAACTAAAGATCAAGGGCCAATATCCAAGACTTTAAGAGCTAACTAGAAGATCTGAAGAGTAGTATATATAGGGATAGTTTTGAATTGAAAATAGATCTGGAACTGGAGAACTATACTCTGTATATTTTACTTTCTCTGTAACTTCTAGTTTAATTTGAGAATGCATTCTTCTTTATCATCTTCCATTTCAGAAAGCTTTCGATCTTAAATCAATTGGTTAGTTTTCTTGGAAAAGAAACTCTCCATAATTGGATCTCCTCTGAGCCTTGGAAAAGAGATGAGGAGATCATGCTAGAATTGCTTTCTCATTTTGGACCAAATTGGGGTTTGGATGGATATAGTGACATATAATCCTACCAACACTTTGATTTGGAAATACATGTGGTATAATAAGTGACCAAACTTCATCTCTTCCCATGAGCAATTAAATCAAGGAATTGGGAAATTGTTCAAGCTTAGAGAGATTGGGTTGTGATGAGCGGATAATTTATACGCTTTTTGGCATTATTTTTAGGTAGTTTTTAGTATGATTTAGTTAGTTTTTACTATGTTTTTATTATTTTTTATGCAAAATTCAAATTTCTGGACTTTACTATGAGTTTGTGTATTTTTCTGTGATTTCAGGTATTTTCTGGCTAAAATTGAGGGACCTGAGCAAAAATCTGATTCAAAGGCTGAAAAAGGACTGCAGATGCTATTGGATTCTGACCTCCCTGCACTCAAAATGGATTTTCTGGAGCTACAGAAATCCAATTGGCGCGCTCTCAATTGCGTTGGAAAGTAGACATCCAATTGGCTGCAACCTGGCATTTAACTCCAAGAGAAGCCTCTACATGTGTAAAGCTCAATGCTCAGTCCAAACACACACCAAGTGGGCCCCGAAAGTGGATTTCTGCACTATCTGCACTTAGTTACTTATTTTATGTAACCCTAGCTACTAGTTTAGTATAAAAACAACTTTTAGAGACTTACTATGTACCTCATGACATTTCACATCTGAACATTGTATTTCTGATGGCATGAGTCTCTAAACTCCATGATTGGGGGTGAGGAGCTCTGCTGTGTTTCGATGAATTAATGCAATTACTACTGTTTTTCATTCAATCACGCTTGTTTCTATTCTAAGATATTCACTCGCACTTCACCCTGATGAATGTGATGATCCGTGAAACTCATCATCATTCTCACCTATGAACGCGTGCCTGACAACCACCTCCGTTCTATCTGCACTAGCTTGAGTGTGTATCTCTTAGCCTCCTGGTTCATGATTAGAGTCTTTGTGGTATAGGCTAGCATTATTAGCGGCCATTCTTGAGATTCGGAAAGTCTAAACCTTGTTTGTGGTATTCCGAGTAGGACCCGAGAAGGGATGACTGTGACGAGCTTCAAACTCGCGAGTGTTGGGCGTAGTGACAGATGCAAAAGAATCAACGGATTCTATTCCAACATGAGTGAGAACCAACAGATGATTAGCCGTGTGGTGATAGTGCATTTGGACCATTTTCACTGAGAGGATGGATGGTAGCCATTGACAACGGTGATCCACCAACATACAGCTTGCCATGGAAGGAGACATATGTGCGTGCAGAAGAAGACAGTAGGAAAGCAGAGATTCAGAAGAAAGAGCATCTCCAAAACCTCAATTTGTTCTCCATTACTGCATAACAAGTATTATTTATTTTATGTTAATTACCTTTCATAAACCCAACCATTTTTATTATTAATTTCCTTACTAAGAATTACAAAATAACCATAGCTTGCTTCAAGCCGACAATCTCCGTGGGATCGACCCTTACTCACGTACGGTATTACTTGGACTTGGATGACCCAGTGCACTTGCTGGTTAGTGGTACGAGTTGTAAGAAGTGTGATTTACAATTCGTGCACCAGGTTGCCAAGGAATTGGGATCCAATCACTTAAGATTGTCAAGGAGATCAATGAATGCATTGATTGAGGAAGAGATGAGAATGAACTTGATCCGGAGGATTGCAATATCTCTTGATCCCAATGTTCATTTTATTTTTAGTTCTTACATTTACTTTTCTTGCCATTTTACTTTTCTGCACTTTATAGTTTTTCCTTTACATTCATGCAATTTACATTTCCTTGTTGCTTATCACTCCAATCAGATTCGTCTAACTAGGATAATCAATTAACCATTGATTGCTTAATCCGTTAATCCCTGTGGGATTCGACCTCACTCTATTGTGAGTTTTTACTTGACGACAATTCGGTATACTTGCCGAGGGAAATTTGTTGAGAGACAAGTTTCCGTGCATCAAGTTTATGGCGCATGATAAACCCATATTTTATGATATATTTTGTGCCCAATTTAAGTGATTTATTCAATCCTTCACCCACTTATTCATGTTAATTGCATGTTTTTATTTTCCCTTCCTTATTATGTGATATATGTGAAAAACATATTTCCTATGCTTTAAGAATAATTATTTTAATTACCCTTTATTCCCATTCGATGCCGTGATTTGTGTGTTGAGTAGTTTCAGATCTTCTAAGGCAGGAATGACTTAAAAGGATGGAAAGGAAACATACAAAAATGGAAGGAAAGCACAAAATGGAGTTTTTGAAGAAACTGGCAGCGACGCGAACGCGTGGACGACGCGGCCATATGCCCAGCGCGAAGAGAGCACGACGCGAACGCGTGAATGACGCGAACGCGTGCCTTGAGCAGAACGCAGATGATGCGGACGCATGACCGAAGCGAACACGTGATAAGAAAAACTCCAAATGACGCGACCGCGTGACCCACGCGGATGCTTGACAGAGGCCACGCACCAGAAATCACAGAAAATGCTCCCAGCGATTTCTGAAGCCCTTTTTGGCCCAGATCCAAGTACAGAAAGCATAGATTAGAGGTTATAAAGTGGGAAAATGCATCCAGTCAAGGAGAGTCTCCAATTATTCACTTTTCATGATTTAGATGTAGTTTTTAGAGAGAGGTTCTCTCTTCTCTCTCTTAGGATTAGGATTTAGGATTTTTCTTGCTTTCATGATTGTCCCTTTTTATCAGGTTCAATTTTCCTTTTTATTATGTTCTCAATTTGACTTATGAACTTTTCTATGTTACAGATGATTCTTTTAATCAATGTTATTTGAGATATTTCAGTTTATGATTGGTCTCTTTTATTTATGTTACTGTTACTTCCAACCTGAAGATATTTTTATTCGAGTAGATTTACTTTTCCCCTTTTGGTATTGGTTAAGAAATCAGTAACTCAGGAGTTATCAAACTCAACGTAATCGATAATTGTCATCTTTGCTATTTGAATTGAACTTCAATAATTCCAGTCCTTTCTCAGGAATTGACTAGAACCTGAAGATCAGACTAATTAATCCACTTGATCTTCCCTTGCTTTAGTAAAGGCTAACTAAGTGGGATTAAGATTCAATTCTCATCACCATTGATAAGGATAACTAGGATAGGACTTCCAATTTCTCATACCTTACCAAAAGTTTATTTTACAGTTATTTATTTATTTTACCTGTCATTTAAATTACTTGTTCCTTACTTTCAAAACCCCAATTTACAATCTTCATAACCAATAGTAAGAACATACTTCCTTGCAGTTCCTTGAGAAGACGACCCGAGGTTTAAATACTTCGGTTATCAATTTATTTAGGGGTTTGTTACTTGTGACAACCAAAACATTTGTACGAAGGGATTTCTGTCGGTTTAGAAACTATATCTACAACGCTACTATTTGTATAAAATTCTTTATCAGCAAAAATCCCTAACATCAGCGCCGTTGCCGGGGATTGATTTTGTATCGACAATGATTAAGTTGGAGGATAATTAGATTGAGCCATTTTTCTTTCGTTTTGTTTAATTCCATTTGAGTGATTTACTTTCAGTTTTAGTTATTTTCTTTCCTTTATCCCTTACCCATTTGTTGTGGTTTCGTCATTGTTCACAATTCAGTTCACTAACCCACTAACTGTTTGATATATTGCACCACTCACATTAACAGCTATTCTAACAAGAGTAATTTCTTCATTCAATTTCTTTTTACTTTTTGCTTTGTTGGTTGTATGACAGGTAGAAGAAGCATGGCTTCAACTTCCTTTGATTCTGAACCTGAGAGGACCTTCCTTAGATTAAGGAGGGAAACAAGAGGAAAGAGAGTCGTTGGTGCTGAGGAAGAGGAAGAGTATTTTGAAACAAATATGAAGGAGAATATGGATAATCATCATGAAGAAGAAACTCACAACCATGCCAGAGAGGGTCCAGTGAATCATGCAGGGCAAGAGAGAAGAGTTCTAGGGTCTTATATCAATCCAAACCCAGGAAATTGTGAAAGTAGCATCCAAAAGCCAGCCATACATGCCAATAACTTTGAACTAAAACCCCAGCTCATCACCCTAGTCCAGAATAACTGTGCATTCGGAGGAAGTGCCCAAGAAGACCCCAATCAACATCTCACCACCTTTCTAAGGATATGTGATACTGTGAAGTCTAATGGCGTTCATCCTGACACCTATAGACTGCTTCTATTTCCCTTTTCACTCAAGGACAAAGCATCTAAATGGCTGGAATCCTTCCCAAAGGAGAGTTTGACAACCTGGGAGGATGTGGTGAACAAATTCTTGGCGAGATTCTACCCTCCTCAAAGAATCAACAGGTTGAGAGCTGAGGTACAAACCTTCAGACAACAAGATGGTGAAACTCTCTATGAAGCATGGGAGAGGTTTAAGGACTTAACAAGATGCCCGCCAGATATGTTCAATGAATGGGTGCAGTTACACATTTTCTATGAGGGTCTTTCTTATGAATCAAAGAAAGCAGTAGACCACTCATCCAGGGGATCTCTGAACAAGAAGAAGACCATTGAAGAAGCTATAGATGTCATCGAAACTGTAGCTGAGAATGACTACTTCTATACTTTAGAAAGGGGCAACACTTGAGGAGTAATGGAGCTGAACAACATGGATGCACTGCTGGCTCAAAACAAGATGATCACCAAGCAGTTAGCTAACCTTACCAAGAAGATGGAAAGAAACCAAGTTGCAGCCGTCACCACCTCATCAGCAGCTCAAGAAGGAGTGAATGCAGAAGAAGAGGGTGACCGAGAACAAGCCAACTATATTGGGAACTCACCTAGGCAGGCCCATGATCCATACTCCAAAACTTATAATCCTGGTTGGAAGAACCACCCAAACTTTGGGTGGGAAAATCAACAAGATCAAAGCAAAGATCAGAGACGTCACAACCCCAACCACAATGTAACTCACCAATATTCCACACAGAGATCATATCAGCACCCACCCAACAATACCTCTCAATATCCATATCAAAATCAAAATAGCCCTTCTCACCCCTCCAATCTCAACCCACCATCACCATCCGAAGATAGGCTCTCCAGAATTGAGACTCTACTTGAAAATATATGCAAAGAAATCCAAAACAACAGAGTGTTCAAGGATGAAGTGCGAGCTAATATCAAAAACCAGGGAGACACTGATGACTGGAATTCACACCCCATTCAAAATTGGTGAATTAGTCCTTTTGGCAAGCGCACCAAAATTATCGTCAAGTAATAACCCATAGTGGAGTGGGATCGTATCCACAGAGATTGGCAAATTCGAGCAGCTTTAATCAATTGATGAATTAGTCAAGCGGATCAATAGGATTGTAGAGTGCAGAATTGTAAATGACATAAATGTAAATGACTAGAATATAAAGAAAGGCAATAAAGTGCAGAAATATAAATGGCAGAAAGTAAAGGGCAGAATCATAAATGACTTGAATGTAAATGGGAATGGGGGATTGCTGAATGTAAAAATAAGATGTAAAGAAATGGATAGATAAGAATGGGGAAATTCATTGAGATTGGGAGATGTTGTCTCTTTGGATCAAATCTAGCTTATATCTTCTTCAATCATGCAACTCATTGACCTCTTGGCAATCATGATTGATTGAGCCCCAATCCCTTGGTGACTCAATCTCTCAGATCTTGATCAATAGCCAATTCCTTAGTCTAATTGCTCATGAAGATAGATATGCTTGGTCCCTGATTATACCACACACCATTATAGGTCCAAGTAGAGGGAGGATTATATGTCACGTATCTAAACACCAAAACCCAGATTCTACTCTAGTGTGAGAAGGGATTTTAAGCATGGTTTCATGTTTTCTTTCACAAGGTTCCCATGAAACCCAATTACATTCAATCTCTTTTCCAAGATAATTGAATACTAAGCATTAAGAACGAAATTCCTTCTAGCAAATCAAAGAGAAGATGAAGAGAAAAAGGATTTCACTATTATCAATCCATCAAGTACAACAGAGCTCCCTCTCTCAATGAGAGGGAAGTTAGCTACTCATAGCTCAAAAAGTACTCAAAAATGAAGTGTAAAAGTAGATCTAAAACTGACTACTTAACCCCCTTCTTTAGTACTCCTTGGGGGTATTTATACTACTCCTAGTAAAATAAAAGAATTACAAAAGTGAAAAAGAAAAATTACATTTTGGAGGGAAAAGAAAACACTCAATAAGCATGACTTCTCAGCTGGCGTGTGGCTGGCGCTTTTCTGGCATGTCACGTGCCCTTCATTTCCAGCTTGGCGTGCCACGCCCAATCCTTAAAGTGGCACGCTCGTCCCTCTAACAATCTTGGCGTGCCACGCCTTCGAACTCAAGTGGCACGCTATAGTGGAATCCTTGTGTTTGCGTGCCACGCCTTCGAACTCAAGTGGCATGCCCCTTGCCTTTCTCACTTCTCTTTGCCTCTGGAAACTTGAACTGGCGTGCCGCGCCCAGGGTCTGGCGTGCCACGCCCTTGCTTTAAGCTTGGCTAGGCTTCTCTGGAAAGTTGAACTAGCGTGGCACGCCCAGGGTCTGGTGTGCCACGCTACTTTTGTGAGTGAGTGGTTCCTCTGTTTGGCGTGCCACGCCACGAACTCAAGTGGCACGCCCTAATGCTTCTCTCTGAATGACACTGGCATGCCTCGCCTAGTTGCTCAAGTGGCACGCCTAAATGAAGAATGGTGAATGGGGTGCCACGCCTTCGATACCAAGTGGCACGCCCCATGTAATTGGCCTCCTTCATCCTCTCTGGAAACTTATACCAGCGTGCCACACCTAAAGGCTGGCGTGCCACGCCCATGATCTTGTCTTGGTTCCAGTAGTTGGCGTGCCACGCCTCAGCCTTCAAGTGGCACGCCATAGTGAAATGCTAAGGTTGGCGTGCCACGCCTTCGATACTAAGTGGCACGCCCAGTCCTTGCTTTTGGTCCTTTGTGCATTGGCGTGCCACACCTGGTTACTTCAAGTGGCACGCCCAGTCTTCAATTGCCTTTAGCCCCTTCTCTGGATTGTTGTACCAGCGTGCCATGCCATGCTACTCAAGTGGCACGCTCATGGATTTGTGAACTCTCCAAGCTTGGCGTGCCACGCCTGGGTTCTCAAGTGGCACGTCCAATTGACTTCTTGAGGCTGGCGTGCCACGCCTTCGACACCAAGTGACATGCCATAGTGAAGGTTCTTCTTGGAATGGTGAGTTGGCGTGCCACGCCCCTTTCCTCAAATGGCACGCCCATAGTGGTTGATGGGTCAGGCGTGCCACACCTAGCTTGGCGTGCCACGCCCCTTTTATGTTCTCTATTGTAGCTCTCTGGAATTTTGTATTAGCGTGCCACGCCCAGTCTCTGGCGTGCCACGCCCACATGCATGCTTGGACTTCTTCTCTGGACTTTAGTACTGGCGTGCCACGCCGAGCTCCTGGCATGCCACGCCAGTGCATTTTTATGGCGTTTGCTTCAAGTGGCACGCCAGTTTCACACGCCCAGCTTCTTGTTTGTCTTCTACCCAATTTTTGATGCTTTTCTCACCTGAAATTCAGCACAACTCATCTCAAAGTAGTGTACCATAATATTCATCAAATAATGCATGAATTGTTCTGATCAAATGAGATTTATGCTCTTCTATGGTCTTTTTTATGCAAGAAAGAAGGGTAGATGATGCAAGTCACCACAACACCAAACTTAAGTTTTGCTTGTCCCAAGCGAATCAATGTGAGTAAACTTTTATAACTTTAGGCCTTGGCTTTGAGTGATTGCAATACAACTAAGAGTAAGATTAAGTGTTCAACACATGTATGAATATTTTAATGTCATAGGAAGCTCTTGGATCCTTGAGGGTTCTTTCAGGTATAGACTTTTAGGGGTCCTTTCTATTGATTGTCACCTTGAAGTAGTAAGGGTTGTTTTGCTTTCTTGACCACGACTCTAAGTGTTTTATCTCAAGACAACCCTTTAATTAGGCTTTTAATTATTACTCTTAAACCAGTTAGTTTTAGGGTACTAGGTGTTGAGACACCCCTAAGAATTTACTTGCCCAGGTCTCTTCTTGACACATCTTCACCACAAGCATCTACTAAGATCTTTAATTCCTTTTTGAGCTTTTTAATGTTTCTTTTTCTATCCCAGTAGTTGATGCTCAGAGCCTTGGGTCTTTATTGCTTACTACCTCTTGGTTCTAAGGATATTCAAGGAACACCCCTTAACCTTCCCCTTGTTGTACCTTCTAGGGCTAGTTGCTCTTCCATGACTCATTTTCTTTTTAGTTCATCCAAGGTCTTACACTTGGTTACTTATTTCTTAGTTTGTTTGATGATCTCTCTTGTCCTTGGTCTCTCTCATTGTTTTTGCACAACTCATAGTGACTCTTAGGGGACAAACTCTACTTTTATTTATGTTGAAATGAAGATTTGAAATACATGGCATTTTCTTTCTTGAAAAAAAACTCATAAAAATTTTAAACAAGAATTAAAACTAAGCATAAAGCATAAACTATCCTAGCATGACTATTTATTCAAAAAGTAAATAAAGCAAAAACTTAAACAAGATTTCAGAATTAGAAAGTGTCAACCATGGGACTCAACAACCTTGAGCAGCTTCATCTTTAGTTCATTGGCTCCTTCCTTTTGTCCTTCTTCTTGGAGGGGGAGGAGCCACCTTCATCTGGCTTGGAGGAACCTTGTGCTTTGGTGTCCTTGGGCTTCCAAAATCCTGCCCTTCTCATATAATTCCTTTCATCTTCTTTATGTTTGGCTAGGATTTCCTCTTGTCTTGCACTTAGCTCTTCCATTCCTTGCATGAAGGTTGTGTATCCTGGGTTTAGAGCGGCCACGGCGTTACACAAGTGATTCAGCTTCGCTTGTGTATTGATGTCATACTGCCTCCTGGATATGGTCCTGGCATCATAGAGATGTCTAAATTCGGCCAAGTTCTGTTGTCATTTGCCTTGCTCTGCTATTTTGTCCAGTGTACTTCGCACTTCTCCCCAGTCAAATTGTTCTTGCTGCTCCTTCCTCATATGCTCCCAATTCCCTTGGAGTTGTTGAATGTTTTGGTTGACTTGGCTCCATTGTTGTTGTTGGGTTTCCTTGAGTTGATTGACATCTTTCCTCAAGTGGTGTAGATCTTCCTTTATTTGGTGTACATCTCCTTGCAGTTGCTCCCAGTTGAATCCCTCTGAAAATCGCTGATATTGGTATTATGGTGGTGGTTGAAGTGCCAAGAATTGAGGTTGCTCTTCTGCCTCTTCTTCTTCTTCTTCTTGTGGTTCATGGGCATGAGCTCTTCGTTCTCTAGCCCTGTTGAGTGGGTGAACAGCTACCACCTTGGCCATCTTTTTGGAAGTTATGAACTTGTCTTGCTTCACAAGCACTTCATCAATGATCTTTTCAACTCCAGCCTCATCACATAGCCTCTGTATAATGCTGGGGAATGCCAACCTTGTGTTGTCATTGGTGCTTTTCAGCACTTTGTTGATGTTGTTGGCAATCATCTCTCCCACGTTGATGCTCTCTCCTTTTATGATGCTGTAGATGAGTACAGCTCTCTCCTTGGTCACCTTTGAAGTGTTGGATGTGGGGATTAGGGACCTCCTCACAAATTCTAGCCACCCTCTAGCTTGGGGGCTCAAATCTCTTCTCTTCAATTGATTGGGTATCTCATCCTTATCATTGATCCAACGCACATGTATCACACAAATCTCATTCAGGATCTCATCAAACCCAGGGTCTTGCTACTTTATTCTTTCTTTATAGCTCTGAGTGGAGCTTGTCCTCTTCACCATTAGAATTCTTTCTATGCTAGAGGGACTGTAGTCAATGGACTGATCTATGCCTTCATCAAGTTGCAATTCCGGAATAGAAAAAAAATGTAAAGAAAATCTAGCTACCAAAGCTAAAATCAACTTTCTAATTTGCAATTGTAAACTAATCCTGATATGGTAATGCAAGATAAATGGGAGACTAAAAATTAAACTACCTAATGCAACAAATTTTTAAACTACTTCTAAAAAAAGTAACTAAATCAAAAAGGATAAAGTGTTGGGGTGCCTCCCAACTAGCGCTTCTTTATTGTCATTAGCTTGACATTCCTTCATCTTTAGCTGAGCTTGTAGCTTACTTCCTGCTCCTCTAAGGAGCTTCCCAAGTAGTGTTTGAGTCTATGGCCATTGACAGTAAAAGTTCTCTGAGTCTTGTCCTCCATGAGCTCCACATGACCATAGGGAAACACCTTGAGTATGGTGAAAGGTTCTGACCATCTAGACTTCAGTTTTCCAGGGAATAACTTGAGTCTTGAGTTATAGAGTAACACCTTCTGTCCTTCAGTGAACTCCCTTCTTGCTATTTTTTGGTCATGCCACCTTTTTGTGTTCTCTTTGTAGATTTTTGCATTCTCATATGCTTGATTCCTAAACTCCTCCAGCTCATTGAGTTGCATTAATCTCTTTTCTCCAGCAGCTTGCTCATCATAGTTTAACATTTTTAGAGCCCAAAATGCTCTATGTTCAAGTTCAACTGGCAAGTGACAAGCCTTGCCATACACCAGTTGGTATGGAGACATCCCAATGGGAGTCTTATAGGCTGTCCTGTAGGCCCATAATACATCATCCAGCTTCTTAGACCAATCCTTTCTTGAGCTTCCAACAGTTTTTTCAAGAATTCGTTTCAGCTCTCTGTTGGAGATTTCAGCTTGCAAGTTGGTCTGTGGGTGGTATGGAGTTGCCACTTTGTGCTTTACTCCATATCTGAGAAGGAGTGTCTCGAGTTGTTTATTGCAGAAGTGTGTTCCTCCATCACTAATGAGAGCTCTGGGAACTCCAAATCTACTAAAAATGTTCCTTCTTAAGAAGCTTATCACAACCTTGTTGGCATTTGTTGCAGTGGCTATGGCTTCTACCCACCTTGAAACATAATCAACAGCCACCAATATGTAGCTATTTGAGTAGGAGGTTGGGAAGGGTCCCATGAAATCAATCCCCCATACATCAAATAGCTCCAAATCTAGTATGAATTGCTGTGGCATCTCATTTCTCTTGGTTTGATTACCAGCTCTTTGGCATTCATCACATCTTGACACCATTTCCTTGGCATCCTTAAACATTGTTGGCCAGTAAAATTTGGATTGAAGCACTTTTGCTGCTGTCCTTTCTCCACTGAAGTGACCTCCATATGCAGATCCATGGCACTGCCATAATACTTCCTGCCCTTCCTCATGGGATATACACCTTCTTAGGATTCCATCAGCACACTTCTTGAACAAATAAGGATCGTCCCAGATGTAGTGTTTGGCATTCTTAATTAGCTTCCTCCTCATATGCCTATTGATGTTGGTTGGCAGCTCCCCAATAGCCTTGAAGTTGGCTATGTCTGCAAACCAAGGGGCTACTCAAATAATCATCAATTATTCATCAGGAAAGTTTTTATTGACTGCTACTTGCTGCATCTCTTCTTCTTGTGGGATCCTTGAGAGGTGGTCAGCTACCTTGTTCTCTGCTCCGCTCCTATCTTTAATCTCAATATCAAATTCTTGGAGCAACAAGATACACCTTATTAGTCTAGGCTTAGATTCTTGTTTGGTAAGCAAGTATTTGAGTGCTGCATGATCAGTGAACACAATTACTTTTGAGCCAATAAGATACGATCTAAACTTGTCAAAAGCAAAAACTATAGCTAAAAGTTCTTTCTCTGTGGTGGTATAGTTCCTTTGATTCTCATTGAGAACCTTGCTAGCATAGTAAATAACATGTACTAGCTTATCTTTCCTCTGTCCTAGAACAGCACCAACAACAAAATCAGATGCATCACACATTAGTTCAAAGGGAAGATTCTAGCTTGGTGGTGCTATAATAGGTGCAGAGGAAAGTTTCTTCTTAAGTTCATCAAAGGCTACCATGCACTCTCTATCAAAAACAAAGGGAGTATTTGAGACAAGTAGGTTGCTAAGGGGTTTTGCAATCTTTGAAAAATCTTTGATAAACCTCCTATAGAACCCAGCGTGTCCCAAAAAACTTCTGATTGCTTTGACATTGCAAGGTGGAGGTAATTTTTCAATCACTTCCACTTTTGCCTTGTCCACTTCTATGCCATCCTTTGAAATCTTGTGACCAAGAACCACCCCTTCAGTCACCATAAAATGGCATTTCTCCCAGTTTAAAACTAGGTTGGTTTCTTGACACCTTTTTAGCACAAGGGCAAGATGGTATAGGCAATCAGAATATGAGTTTCCAAATACAGAGAAGTCATCCATGAATACTTCTATGAACTTCTCAATCATGTCTGAAAAAATGGAGAGCATGCACATTTGGAATGTTGCAGGTGCATTGCACAATCCAAAGGGCCTTCTCCTATAAGCAAAGACACCATACAGACAAGTAAATAAAGTTTTTTCCTGATCCTTGGGGTCTACAACAATTTGATTGTAGCCCGAATGCCCATCTAGGAAGCAATAGTACTCATGTCCTGCCAATCTTTCAAGCATCTGGTCCATGAAAGGTAAGGGAAAGTGGTCCTTCCGGGTGGCTTCATTGAGTTTCCGGTAGTCAATGCACATACGCCATCCGGTCACTGTCCTTATGGGTATCAATTCATTCTTCTCATTTGCCACAACAGTGATCCCTCCTTTTTTAGGGACTACTTGCACCGGGCATACCCATGGGCTGTCTGAGATGGGGTAGATCACCCCTGCTTGCCACAATTTCAACACTTCTTTCTGAACCACTTCATTCATAGTTGGGTTCAGCCTCCTTTATTGTTGTCTTGAAGGTTTGGCATATTCTTCAAGTAAGATCTTATGCATACACATTGAAGGACTGATCCCTTTTAAATCTACAAGTGTCCAGCCTATGGCATCCTTGTGTTGTCTCAGCGCTTGGATGAGCTCCTCTTCTTGTTCCTTACTCAGACTTGAATTTATGATTACTGGTTGGGTGTTGTTGGCACCTAGATATGCATATTTCAAGCTGAGTGGTAATGCTTTCAGCTCTAATTTTGGTGACTCTACATTTTTGTTGCTTGTAATAGTTGGCATGATTGAGTTTCCCATGGTTGCTTGTGGTGATTCTCCATCTGGTGCTTGTTCCAGCTCAATGGTTCCTCCACATTGTTCTTCTTCCAAGACTTCTTGAACTATTTGTTCCATGGTGTCTACCAGCATGCATTCTCCTATGGATTCCTTAGGGCAACTCATCACTTTGAAGACATTGAAGACCATTTTCTCTTCATGCAACCTCAAGACTAGTTCCCCTTTTTGCACATCGATGATGGCTCCAGCAGTAGCTAGGAATGGTCTTCCTAGGATAATTGACGTGTTGGCATCTTCTTCCATGTCCAGCACAATGAAATCAACAGGAAAGATGAACTCTCCTACTTTCACTAGCAAGTCTTCCACCACCCCTTGTGGAAACTTAAATGTTCTATCAGCCAATTGGAGTGCCATTCTTGTTGGCTTGGCTTCCTCAATCTTCATCCTTCTCATCATGGTCAGGGACATAAGATTTATGCTAGCTCCCAAATTACACAAAGCTTTCTCAATGGTAATGTCTCCTATGATGCAGAGAATTTGGAAACTCCATGGGTCTTTCAGCTTTTGAGGCAGCTTCTTCTGTATGATGGCGCTGCATTCTTCAGTCAAGATTATGGTTTCTTTTGCTTCCCAGTTCCTCTTTTTGGTTATAAGCTCCTTCAAAAATTTAGCATAGAGTGGCATTTGTTCTAATGCCTCAGAAAATAGTATGTTGATTTGGAGCCTCTTGAAGATCTCTAGGAATTTAGAAAACTGGCCATCCTTCCCATCTTTTCCCAGTCTTTGTGGGTATGGTGCCTTTGGCACATAAGGCTTCAAAACTGGTTTTGGTAGAGGTGGAGCAGGGATTTCTTCTTCGTCCTTGTTCTCATGCTTTGCTGCAACTTCTTCATGCTTGTCTTTGCTTGGGGTTCCTTCTTCTACAACCTTCCCACTTCTTAGAGTAATAGCTTTGCATTCCCCTCTTGGGTTAGCCATGGTATCACTAGGAAATGTGTGTGTGGAAAGTGCGATTTGCTTGGACAAAATCCCCACTTGTGCTTCCAACTTTGAGATTGCTGTGCCTTAATTTTTCAGATTTGACCTGTATTCCTCTTGATTAGCATCTATCCTTCTGTCAGTTTGTGCTTGTCTGTCCATGAGGGTGGAGACTGCTCCTGTAATTTGTGAGGACAGTTGTGCTATTGCAGCTTCCATCCTCTCAAAGTTGCTCTTAATTTCACATGGTTGCATAGTTGAGGATGGTGCATCTTGATTGAGGTTGTTGTGTGTGGATTGGTTACCATAGTATATTGTGTTTTGTGAGTTATGGTAGGGTCTATGGTTCTCTGTTTGATGGTTGGGGTTATGGTTGAAATGCTGATTTGATGAATAAGGTTTGTTGTGGTCCTGGTTGTGGTTTTGTTGATTTTCCCACCCAAAGTTTGGGTGGTTCTTCCAACCTGGGTTGTATGTCTTAAAGTGTGGGTTATATGGTGGTCTGGATGAATTGTTCACATAATTGGCTTGTTTCCAGTCACTTTCAGGTTCTGGTGCATTCCCTTCTTGTTGAGGAGTTTGGTCTTGAATGACTGAGGCTTGGTTGGCCTCCATCCTTTTAGTTAGAGCTGCTATTTGAGCTGCAATTGCTTTGTTCTGAGCTAACAAAACATCTACAGAGTTGAGCCCTAGCACTCCCTTCTTCTGAGTCCTTTCTGAAGCATAGAAATACTCATTTTCAGCTACAGTATCAATGACATCTATGGCTTCTTCAATGGTTTTCTTCTTGTTGAGTGAGCCTCCTGAAGAATGATCCACAGCCTTCTTTGCTTCATAGGATAGTCCCTCATAAAAGATGTGTAGTTGTACCCATTCATTGAACATTTCTAGTGGGCATCTTCTTATCAGATCTTTGAATCTCTCCCAGGCCTCATAAAGTGTTTCTCCATCTTGTTGTCTCAAAGTTTACACCTCAGCTCTCAGCCTATTGATTCTTTGTGAGGGCTAAAATCTTGCAAGGAATCTATTCACGACCTCCTCCCATGTAGTTAGGCTATCCTTGGAGAATGATTCCAACCACTTTGCTGCCATATCTCTGAGTGAGAAAGTGAATAAGAGTAGTTTGTAGATGTCGGGGTGTACCCCGTTGGACTTTAGAGTATCACATATCCTCAAGAATGTGCTGAGTTGTTGATTAGGGTCTTCTTGGGCACTCCCTCCATATGAGAAATTGTTCTGAACAAGTGTGATGAGTTGAGGTTTCAGCTCAAAATTATTGGCATGAATTGTTGGGTTTAGGATGCTGCTGCCACAATTTCCTGGGTTTGGGTTGATGTAGGAGCCTAAGACTCTCCTTTCTTGCCCATCATGATTTACTGGGCCTTCTCTAGCATTGTTAGCTTCTTCTTCATGGTGGTTCTCCATGTTCTCCTCCATGTTTGTTTCAAAATACTCTTCCTCTTCCTCAGCACCAACGACTCTTTTCCCTCTTGCTTCCCTCCTTAATCTAAGGAAGGTCCTCTCAGGTTCAGAATCAAAGGAAGTTGAAGCCCCGCTTCTTCTACCTGTCATACAACCAACAAGGCAAAAATAAGAAAAAAAATTGAATAAAGAAGTTACTCTTGTTAGAGTGGATGTTAGTATGAGTGGTGCAATTAATCAAACAGTTAGAAGAGTGGAAATATGGATGATAAAAATAGTCAAAGAAGAAAGAAATAGAACTCAAAATAAAAGAAAATAAAAAGGTGCTAAACAAAATAAAATAACAAGGAATTTAAATTGCTTAATCTAGCTCTCCAATTGATTTAATCACTGTCAAATTTAAGCCAATTCCCGGTAACGGCGCCATAAAACTTGATGACTGGAATTCACACCCCATTCAAAATTGGTGAATTAGTCCTTTTGGCAAGCGCACCAAAATTATCGTCAAGTAATAACCCACAGTGGAGTGGGATCGTATCCACAGAGATTGGCAAATTCGAGCAGTTTTAATAAATTGATGAATTAGTCAAGCAGATCAATAGGATTGTAGAGTGAAGAATTATAAATGACATAAATGTAAATGACTAGAATATAAAGAAAGGCAATAAAGTGCAGAAATATAAATGGCAGAAAGTAAAGGGCAGAATCATAAATGACTTGAATGTAAATGGGAATGGGGAATTGCTGAATGTAAAAATAAGATGTAAAGAAATGGATAGATAAGAATGGGGAAATTCATTGACATTGGGAGATGTTGTCTCTTTGGATCAAATCTAGCTTATATCTTCTTCAATCATGCAATTCATTGACCTCTTGGCAATCATGATTGATTGAGCCCCAATCCCTTGGTGACTCAATCTCTCAGATCTTGATCAATAGCCAATTCCTTAGTCTAATTACTCATGAAGAGAGATATGCTTGGTCCTTGAGTATACCACACACCATTATAGGTCCAAGTAGAGGAAGGATTATATGTCACGTATCCAAACACCAAAACCCAGATTCTACTCTAGTGTGAGAAGGGATTTCAAGCATGGTTTCATGTTTCCTTTCCCAAGGTTCCCATGAAACCCAATTGCATTCAATCTCTTTCCCAAGATAATTGAATACTAAGCATTAAGAACGAAATTTCTTCTAGCAAATCAAAGAGAAGATGAAGAGAAGAAGAATTTAACTATTATCAATCCATCAAGTACAACAGAGCTCACTCTCTCAATGAGACGGAAGTTAGCTACTCATAGCTCAAAAAGTACTCAAAAGTGAAGTGTAAATGTGGATCTAAAACTGACTGCTTAACCCCCTTCTTCAGTACTCCTTAGGGGTATTTATACTACTCCTAGTAAAATAAAAGAATTACAAAAGTGAAAAAGGAAAATTACATTTTGGAGGGAAAAGAAAACACTCAATAAGCATGACTTCTCAGCTGGCGTGTGGCTGGCACTTTTCTAGCGTGTCACGTGCCCTTCATTTCCAGCTTGGCATGCCACGCCCAATCCTTCAAGTGGCACGCTCGTCCCTCTAACAATCTTGGCGTGCCAAACCTTCGAACTCAAGTGGCACGCTATAGTGGAATCCTTGTGTTGGCGTGCCACGCCTTCGAACTCAAGTGGCACGCCCCTTGCCTTTCTCACTTCTCTCTGCCTCTGGAAACTTGAACTGGCGTGCCGTGCCCAGGGTCTGGCGTGCCACGCCCTTGCTTTATGCTTGGCTAGGCTTCTCTGAAAAGTTGAACTAGAGTGGCACGCCCAGGGTCTGGCGTGCCACGCTACTTTTGTGAGTGAGTGGTTCCTCTGCTTGGCGTGCCACGCCACGAACTCAAGTGGCATGCCCCAATGCTTCTCTCTGAATGACACTGGCATGCCACGCCTGGTTACTCAAGTGGCACGCCTAAATGAAGAATGGTGAATGGCGTCCCACGCCTTCGATACCAAGTGGCACGCCCCATGTAATTGGCCTCCTTCATCCTCTCTGGAAACTTATACCAGTGTACAACGTCTAAAGGCTGGCGTGCCACACCCATGATCTTGTCTTGGTTCCAGTAGTTGGCGTGCCACGCCTTCGATACCAAGTGGCACGCCCAGTCCTTGCTTTTGGTCCTTTATGCATTGGCGTGCCACGCCTGGTTACTTCAAGTGGCACGCCCAGTCTTCAATTGCCTTTAGCCCCTTCTCTGGATTGTTGTACCAGCGTGCCACGCCATGCTACTCAAGTGGCACGCTCATGGATTTGTGAACTCTCCAAGCTTGGCGTGCCACGCCTGGGTTCTCAAGTGGCACGCCCAAGTGACTTCTTGAGGCTGGCGTGCCACGCCTTTGACACCAAGTGGCACGCCATAGTGAAGGTTCTTCTTGGAATGGTGAGTTGGCGTGCCACGCCCCTTTCCTCAAGTGGCACGCCCATAGTGGTTGATGGGTCAGGCGTGCCACGCCTAGCTTGGCGTGCCATGCCCCTTTTGTGTCCTCTATTGTAGCTCTCTGGAATTTTGTATTAGCGTGCCACGCCTAGTCTCTGGCGTGCCACGCCCACATGCATGCTTGGACTTCTTCTCTGGACTTTAGTACTGGCGTGCCATGCCCAGTTCCTAGCGTGCCACGCCAGTGCATTTTTGTGGCGTTTGCTTCAAGTGGCACGCCAGTTTCACATGCCCAGCTTCTTGTTTGTCTTCTACCCAATTTTTGATGCTTTTCTCACCTGAAATTCAGCACAACTCATCTCAAAGTAGTGTACCATAATATTCATCAAATAATGCATGAATTGTACTGATCAAATGAGATTTATGCTCTTTTATGTTCTTCTTTATGCAAGAAAGAAGGGTAGATGATGCAAGTCATCAGACACCATCAAGAGGCTGGAGTCTCAAGTGGGATATCTCTCTCAGCAAATTTCCAAGCCTACTGATAGCTTCCCAAGGGACATAGAGAAAAACCCGAGAGGTGAAGCAAAGAAAGTAAGATGGGAAGAATACAAGATGGTCACTATAAGTGATAAGGGGATTGAGGAAGAACTGAACAAACCCTTAGAACACTCTCGATATATTCCAGTAGAGAAGCAAGAAGAAGGTGACCAAGAACCCAACTCCACACAGAAGAAGGAGTTAAGGGAGAAGGAGATTCTGAACCCATATGCACCTTTTCCCCAAAGACTCAACGGTTGTGTAGAAAGGAAAGTGTACTCAAAGTTCCTCGACATGTTTGCATCTCTACATGTAAACATACCATTCATCAAGGCTCTCCAACAAATGCCCTCATACATCAAGTGTATGAAAGAGCTGCTAACCATGAAAAGTTCACTAAAGGGAGGACAAACAATAGTGATGAATAAGAAATACAGTGCTCTCATTCAAACAGAGTTGCCTACAAAAAGGAAGGATCCAGGGAGTTTTCACATCCCTTGTGCTATAGGAGAAACAAGGATTGATAAAGGACTCTGTGA
Source organism: Arachis hypogaea (assembly GCF_003086295.3). NCBI lineage: Eukaryota > Viridiplantae > Streptophyta > Magnoliopsida > Fabales > Fabaceae > Arachis > Arachis hypogaea. The sequence continues at coordinate 122,742,877 of NC_092046.1, forward strand.
CCTGGAAGCAAGCATCAACTTAATGCCTTTATCCCTCATGAAGAAGCTTCAAATTAATGAGCTAATGCCCACAGATGTAATCATTAAGTTGGCTGACAAAACTCAAAAACAAGCAATAGGAGTGGTTGAAAACGTGTTGGTAAAGGTTGAAAACTACTTCCTTTCCACAGACTTTGTTATCTTGGAGATGGAAGAGAGCCACCTCCATCCAATCATATTGGGAAGACCATTCCTAGCCACAACCAGAGCACTCATAGATGTGGAGCGAGGAGAGCTAATACTGAGGATACACGATGAACAACTTACCTTCAATGTCTTCAAACCCTCACAAGAAGCAAATCAAGAAAACAAGAAATCAAGGGGAGATCACAATAAGGCACTGGTGGAAGAAACAAGCATTGAAGCACAAACAATACCCCTGGGAATCCCTTTGGTTGACGAACAATACAGTCAGAAGGCACAACAACTAAAGGAAACCCAAGAGGAGCTAAACCCACCAGAGTCATATGAGACCAGCAATAAAATCTCCTTGGAAAAAGAGGCCACAAGGAGCAGGAGAACATTAAAAGAAACAAGGAAGAAGGCACCAAGGGGATGGAGGAACAAGAAGATCCCTACAGAGGATTTCTCTCTAGGGGATAAAGTAATCTCTGCTCGTTTCCCAGCTATTCTACCTCATCTACCCACCATTCCATCTCAGCTGCCTAAAGTTTTCACCATCAGCAGAATTCTCTCCTTGGAACATGTGGAGGTTTTTAATGAAGTCAACGGAGATAGATTCACTGCGAGAGGGAAAGATTTGAAGCATTACCAACCACCCTGACAAAGGCAGAACGTCAAGCTAATGACACTAAAGAAGCGCTTCATGGGAGGCAACCCATATTTTAATTTTTAGATGTCTGAAGTAGTTAATAAAGCAAGGTTCATGAATTCCAAATCAACTTTGACAAACATTTAGATGAATTCTTATATGCAACGGATAGTGAACAACAAGAACACAATTCATATCGTGTTGTTCTTAGAGCCTTAATCAACTCTGTTTACACCACATGGTCACAAACTAAGTTTGGTGTCACCAATGTTGCATATATGAACAATTAATCAGTCAGTTGGGTTGTATTCATGAATAGCAATTAGTTATTTAAAGACAAAAAAATTCTAAAAAAGTAGATAGTCCTCTTTAATTTTTGCCACCAAAATTTAATGCTAACTTTTGCTTTCCTTTTATCTTGTAGGAGAAATGAAAGGAAGGATTGAAGAGAATTGATGAGACAATTTGAGAAGAAGGTTCGGCCACTTCACAAGGGGAGACTATACACATGTCTTCAAAGGGAATGCATTGAAAAATGTTGCCATGCAACATTGGAAGAATGATACCCTTGGAGACCGAACCAACCCCATCATAAAAGTGATGATCCTTGTGCCCATCTGATGCCAAACCCCAACCGTTCACCATTGGTTCTTACTATCAATCCACACCCTTCGATCACCTATCATTTTTTTATATAAATAACCCCCACTTCATACCCCTCCATATTCAAATGTCCTTTCATTTCACTCTTTTATCTTTCGAACACACACACCCAACACTTCTTCCCTCATCCAAACTCAATTCCATAGCTGCACCCTATCTTAACCCGGCCGAATTCCATCATCAATCCATAAGTTCCAACACCCTCACATACTAACTTCTACTCATGACATCATCAAGCTCCAAGAGGCGAAAAGGAAAGGGACCGATGGAGAGCATCCCTTTTGATGAGGGAAGGTTCAAGACCGCCTTCTATGAGCTTCAATTTGAATGGATAAAGCACAAGAAAATATTACCAAAATTGAGATTCCAGTTCAACGATGATGAGTGCCCACAAATTAGAGAGAAGATTGAACAAAGGGGTTGGCAAGAGCTCACAAACCCAGACACAAAGATAAATGCAAATCTCATTAAGGAGTTCTATGCCAATGTGGCCAGAGAAGACACTACCAGGGCTCCTACCTTCAGTAGCTACGTGAGAGGAACAGAGGTAGACTTCAGTCCCAATGCCATAATGAAGACTCTTCATCTGAGATCACAACCTTCTGACAAGTCCAGTTATCAAGCAAGAATAAGTAATGGCCCTGACAATGATGAGCTTGAAGAAATTATGAACGATATGTGTGTTATAGGATAAGATTGGGAAAGGTATTCAGATAAGAGGCCACGGTTCATTAGAAGAGGAGATTTCATCCCGGAAGCTAAGGGATGGTTTGAGCTCGTGAGAAGATCTATCCTTCCAGCCTCAAACAATTCTGAGGTCAACATTGCTCGAGCTACTATGGTACATTACATCATGAGGGGTGGAGACATCAATGTACATGAAATTATAGCTGAAGGGATCCAAGAAGCAGCCGAAAAGATTTATCCGAGTGCTCGGCTTTGCTACCCCAGTACCATCCTGAGACTATGTATGAAAGCCAAGGTAGTCTTCGAAGATAGCAATCCAAATTGGATAAACCCTGGAAGGTTAGTTACGCTCCAGCGCATAACATATGTGGCACCTACTCAACAACAAAGAAGGCCTCAGATAAGGAAAAGAACATCACAAGAAGAACCTCATCAAGAAGAACCTCAACAAACAGATTACCAGCAAGAAGAGCAATACAATCCAACCAACATAAATCTGATTCACATTCAAGGAGCTATTGAGTACTTGGCAAGGAGATATATGGAAGGACAAAAACAACAGCTACACTTTTAATCCCAAAGGATGGATTGTCAGGAAGAACTACTTTCTAATTGGATGAATCAACAAGGGGAATGTCAGAAACATCAAATGGAGCAGCAACAGGAACATTACTCCCAGCTCACCCAAGCCAGCAATCAAGTAACTGAAAGGCAAGAGCGTCAAGATAAACACCTTCAAGAACTCAACCAACGTCAGCTAGCTCAGATGAAAGCATTCAACGAGTTCAGCGTGCTTAATGAAGAACGACAACTACACAGGAAAGAATTCAACATAAACACTCAGGCCAAGTTGACTTATGTGGCTGAGCATATGCATAATTTGCACTCTGCGATCCCAAGGTATGATACAGTTCACAAAGACCTGACAGAACAAGAGGAGGGAAAGGTGAAGCAATAGAAGGAAACATTGAAGAAGAAGATGGAGGATGCTGGCTTCTGGAAAAAGTTGGTCGGAAAGCACAAAGGAAATGGGAGCTCAAGCACTCAAGAAGGACACAAAGAAGACAAACAAGAAAGAGAGCATGGGCACCCTCATGAGTAAAAGGTGGCGGAGTTCCTTTTCCTTTTCTTTCTTTCAATGTCTAAATAAGGAAAATCATGTATGAAATAGAACATGCTTCCATAGTAGCTTAGGAAGTTTCAATTCTTCCTTTAAGATTTCATTGCTTAAATCCATGTGTTCTAGTCTAAGTTTCATGTTGTCATTTTCATCTTGCTTAAATGTATGCTTGTCCTTTAAGTTAAATAAAAGAAAATGTTATGAAAAACCAGAGTGGAGTTCATCTTGTGAAGTAAGCTCTTAATGTTTGTTGTGTAGTAATTGGTTAGCTAAGTTGGTTCACCAACAAGGAATACAGGCAACTACATGTTCTGAATCCTATGCTTGAAGCACATTCTATGAAACTAGTTAAATAACAAGGTCCTAATAAGAAAAAGAAAAAGAACAGTGAGAGTTTAAAAAAAGAAAGAAAAAGAATAAGAAATAAGGCTAGGCACCAAGGGTTTAAATCTTGAGGGATGTGTCTGTGGTGTTCCTGTGCCAAGGATCTGCTTGGATGAATAAGTTCTCAGGAGTGCTTCATCACTTGGTAACTTGGGTTAACTAACCCGGGATTATCAACTGAAAATCCACTATCAAGAGCAACTTTGCTACAGAACATTTAGTAACTCAAAGAGGTACTGGACACCAAGGCCTCAAGGAAAGAAAATAACAAACCATATGCTTGTGGTGTGCATGTATGGGGGAGAGAGACTTGAGGGAGTAGGTCCTTAGGAGTGTTTCAACACCTAGCACCTTGAACCAACTGGTTCGGGAGTGTTGGCTAAAAGCTTATTTTAAAGAGTTGCCCCCTCACAGAGAACTTAGCCTAAGAATGCAATAAACCCTAAAAAGAAAGGGAAGATCAAGGAATAAGGATCTCATAGGATGCAATCAAGCAAGTATTCAAGAGCATGATAAGAACTTGGAAGCCAGTTAAGAAATGAACCTAAGTTGCTATGCATAAAACCCCATAAACCAAGAACTTTACTTCTATAATAAGAACTTGTTTCTCTTGTTCTTTGATTCATCATCCTTATGTTTCAGTACTTGCTTAAGGACAAGCAAGCTTTAAGTTTGGTGTTGTGATGCCAGGGCATTTTGGCCAGTTTCACTGACCTTTTTCTTTACTATTTTAGGGTAGTTTCGTGCATTTTCTTAGTAAATAAGCAAGTTTTGGGTGAATATACACTTACATCTTGATTCAAGCAAACATTGTGAACTTTACATGATTTCATGAGAATTGTGCATGAATTGAATGATAATATGGATGATGCATGATCTCATGACTTGAAACAAAGTTTTGATGCACTTTGTTTGTTTGATTTCAGGACAAAGGAAGCAAAGAAGAGCCACGTTAGGAGCCACGTTAGTCTCACTAACGTCACCACTAACGTGGAAAGGGAGCAAGCTTGCAACGTTAGTGGTAAAGTTACCATCAATAACGCCCTCGAAAGCCATCATAATCCATGTTAGTTACACTAACGTGGGAACTAACATGGAAGGAAAAAGAAGCTCCAACGTTAGTGGTAAAAGTAAGCACCACTAACGTTCCTAAAGGCCACATATAGCCACGTTAAGAGTCACGTTAATCTAATTAACGTGAATTCTAACGTGGAGGGAGAAGAGATTGCCAACGTTAGTGACACTCACCTTTGTTACTAATGTTGGATCAGGCCAAGATTGCCTACGTTAGTGGTCACGTTAAGATCACTAACGTGAAGGGTAACGTGGAGCAAGAGATGATGTGCCAACGTTAGTGACACCAACCTTTGTCACTAACGTTAGAGATGGCAAGCATACCCACGTTAGTTACACTAACGTGGAGAACTAACGTGGGAAAAAGGGGGCACTTTGAAACGTTAGTGACAAAGGTGAGTGTCACTAACGCTCTTGAAGCTTGGGCATGCCCACGTTAAGGGCCATGTTAGTTACACTAACGTGGATCATTAACGTGGAAGAAAGGGACCAGGAGCAACGTTATTGGTAAAAGTAAGTGCCAATAACGCTTGCAAAGGGCTAAAGAGGCAACGTTAGTGGTTACGTTAGTACTACTAACGTTGAAGTTAACGTGGATCACTTAGTTTGGAACGTTAGTGACAAAGTTATCGTTACTAACGCTCTCGAACCAAAATTTACACTTAACGTTAACGCCACTAACATCCTAACTAACTTCCCATCATGCCTAACTTACACTTTCTTTGCAAGCAAAGCTGAGCCCACTAAAGACTGTAACTGCTTCAACTAAAGATCAAGGGCCCATATCCAAGACTTGAAGAGCTAACTAGAAGATCTGAAGAACAGTATATATAGGGATAGTTTTGAATTGAAAATAGATCTGGAACTGGAGAACTATACTCTGTATATTTTACTTTCTCTACAACTTCTAGTTTAATTTGAGAATGCATTCTTCTTTATCATCTTCTATTTCTAGAGCTATGAACAACTAAACCCCTTTTCATTGGGTTAGAAAGCTCTGTTGTAATTTGATAGATCAATTATAGTTTTCATTCTTCTTCTTATTTCTTTTCTCTTGATTTACTAGAAAGCTTTCGATCTTAAATCAAGTGGTTAGTTGTCTAGGAAAAGAAACTCTCCATAATTGGATCTCCTCTGAGCCTTGGAAAAGGGATGAGGAGATCATGATAGAATTGCTTTCTCATGTTGGACCGAATTGGGGTTTGGATGGATATAGTGACATATAATCCTACCAACACTTTGATTTGGAAATACATGTAGTATAATCAGTGACCAAACTTTATCTCTTCCCATGAACAATTAAATCAAGGAATTGGGAAATTATTCAAGTTTAGAGAGATTGGGTTGCCAAGGAATTGGGATCCAATCACTTAAGATTGCCAAGGAGATCAATGAATGCATTGATTGAGGAAGAGATGAGAATGAACTTGATCCAGAGGATTGCAATATCTCTTGATCCCAATGTTCATTTTATTTTTAGTTCTTACATTTACTTTTCTTGCCATTTTACTTTTCTACACTTTATAGTTTTTCCTTTACATTCATGCAATTTACATTTCCTTGTTGCTTATCACTCCAATCTGATTCATCTAACTAGGATAATCAATTAACCATTGATTGCTTAATCCGTTAATCCCTGTGGGATTCAACCTCACTCTATTGTGAGTTTTTACTTGACGACAATTCGGTATACTTGCTGAGGGAAATTTGTTGAGAGACAAGTTTTCGTGCATCATGAATCTGGGTGGAACGAGAGTATGACCCTTTTTCTATATGCGTTCTTGTGATTCTCGAGAGAGGTCTCTCACCTGAACAACAGCTTGAAAGTAAAATCCTCCTAAACTATTAATTACTTGAACTAATCTGGATACGTGATATATAATCCGTTTAGCTTTGGGTAATTAGGGTTTTTGTGGCCGTAAACTAGACATGCACTTAACCTTCTGATCGGAATCAAGTGACCAATAGATTGGCAGTTGATGAAGGTTAGAGGAAACTAAATCACTAAGAAATCTTAATTACAGTTTAGTTAATTACAGTTTGCCATGAAATGAATCTTGCATGATTAAAAAAGTTGGTTAGAAATCTTAATCTAGAAAAGTAAACACCTCCGATACCTTAACTATTTTCTCCCACTACTTTCACACCAAACGTATTATTTGCTTTCTCTACTCTTGTTTTATTGTTTAATGCCTTTGAAAACCCACAAAACCACTTTTCTATTTGTCTGACTAGGCCAATCAGTTGACCATTGTTGCTCAGTTCTTCAGTCCTCATGGGATCGACCCTCACTTACCTGAGGTATTACTTAGACGACCCGGTGCACTTACTAGTTCAATTGTGGATATTCGAAATTCTGCACCAAGTTTTTGGCGCCGTTGCTGGGGATTGACGGTAATTGACAACTACCAGTTGTCTGGTTGCTTAGATTAGGTATTTTTCTTAGTTTTGTCCATTTATTTTTATTTTATTTTCCTTTAATTTTTTGAATTCAATTTTATTTATTTTCCCTTAATTTTAATTTTAAGTTTATTGTCCCTTTAGTAGTTTTTATTTTTTTCAAAAAATTTAATTTTTTTATTGTTTAATTTTCAAAAATTTTAGTTTACCTTCTTTTAGTAGTTTTTGAAATTTCTAATTTAATTGTTTGCTTTATTTTATTTTATTTCCTTTTACATAGGATATCTCACAGGGAATTTTCTATACTCTGACATAGAGATCCCCACTTTTCTTTGACTTCTGCTTGTTTAAGAGCAGGAACAGGGATAAAGAACCCTTTCTTAAATTTGATCCTGAGCGTGAGAGGACCTTGAGATGTCGTTTGCAACAAGCTAGAGCTTACAAAGCCAGTGAGAATCTCAAGGACACTTTTGAGAAGGAAGCTGGAAAGATCACTATGGATCTTAACGGTGGGAATCTGAACGAGCATGCTAGGAGGACTCTGAGCTCCTACACTGCCCCCACTCCTAACTTTTATGGGCGCAGTATTTCAGTACCTGCTAATGGTGCTAATAATTTTGAACTAAAGCCACAATTGATCACTCTAGTGCAACAAAACTGTCAGTTTCATTGACTCCTGCAGGAAGATCCGAATTTGTTTATCTCTAATTTTCTATAGATCTGTGACACTGTGAAAATTAATGGAGTGAATCCTGATGTTTACAAGCTCATGCTCTTCCCATTTGCTGTGTGGGACAGAACAAAGCAGTGACTAGACACTCAGCCAAAGGAGAGCTTGGACTCCTGGCACAAGGTGGTAAATGGATTTCTAACCAAGTTCTTCCCACCTCAGAAGCTGACCAAGCTGATGGTGGATGTTCAGACTTTCAGGCAGAGAGATGGTGAGTCCCTCTATGAAGCCTGAAAAAGATACAAGCAGATGATCAGGAAGTGTCCCCCAGATATGTTTTCAGAAAGGACCAAGCTGTAGATTTTCTATGATTGCCTCTCTGAGAAGGCCAAGATGTCTCTGGACAACTTCGCAGAAGGTTCCCTACACATGAAGAAAATGCCTGAAGAGGCTATTTAGCTTATTGAGATAGTTGCTAACAACCAATATCTTTACTCTTTTGAGAGAAATCCTGTGAATCTAGGTAATCCGGTGAAGAAAGGAGTTTTGGAGGTGGACACCCTGGATGCCATTCTGGCTCAAAACAAGATCATGTCATAGCAGATCAGTATGATCTCTCAACACTTGAGTGGGATGCAAGTCTCAACTGTCAGTACTCAAGATGCATCTTATGACATGAGTGGAGGCTTGAACTAAGGGGAGAACGATAATTGTGCTCAAACCACTCATGAGCAAGTAAATTACATAGAAAATTCCTCTAGAACTCCTAACAATGATCCCTATTCGAATACATTCAATCAGAGATAGAGGAATCACCCTAACTTTGGGTGCAAAGAGCAATCCCAGAGGCCTCAGCAGAACTTCAATAACAACTCTCAAGGGGTTTCAATTAGAACAAGTTCAAAAACTTTAGTAACCGCCAATTTCAAGCTTCTCAATAATAGAAGGTGTCCACCCAGCCTCAGAATACTCCTGACTTGGCCACTCTAGTTGTAGAACTTTCCAAGAGTACCCATAGCTTTATGCAGGAGACTAGAGCTTCCATTCGTAACTTGGAGGTACAAGTAGGTCAGCTGAGCAAGAGAATACCTGAGAGACCCCCCAACACTCTTTCTGGTGACACATAGATAAACCCAAGAGAAGAATGTAAGGCCCTTACAATGGATAAAGAGCCCATACTGAAGAAGGAGGTGCCAAATGCACAGGGGTCAGAAGAAAAAGAAACTCCGGAACAGGCTAAAGATGCATTGTTACACGCCCCACCTAGGGAGGCTATTCAAGAGCCTGAAACACCACAACCCTAGAAGCTCTAAGAGGAGACCAAGGATGAGCAGTTCTCTTAGTTCTTGGAAATCTTTAAAAAGCTACAAATCAATATTCTTTTTGCTGAGATTTTGGAGAAAATGCCCCCCTATGTGGCACTCATGAAAAACCTACTCTCTGAGAAGAAAGCCTTGAAGGGAGATAAAATAGTGGTGCTAACTAAGGAGTGTAGTGCACTCATTCAGAGCAAGCTGTCTAAGAAGATGCCAGATCCGGAGAGCTTTTGGATTCTCTGTACTATTGGGAATATTACTTTTGACAAAGCTCTTTGTGATCTTGGCTCAAGTATCAATATGATGCTCTTGTCTGTAATGAAGAAGTTGAAAATTCAAGAAGCACAACCTACAAGGATAGCATTGGAGATGGCTGACAAGTCTCTGAGGCAGGCATACGGGCTAGTGGAAAATGTCATGGTCAAGGTTGGATAGCTCTTCCTTCTCACAGACTTTGTAATACTTGATATGTGAGAGGACGAAAAAGACTCCATCTTTCTAGAAAGACCATTCCTGGCCACCGAAAGAGCATTAATTGATGTTGAGAGAGGTGAACTAGTCCTGAGGCTGTGGAAAAACTATTTAGTGTTCAAGGTTTTTAAACCTTCACCAATCTCTGGAACATGAGGTACCTTCATGCAGAGATCATTGCTTAAGCCTACCCCCTTGGTGGAAACCTATATAGTATCCCCTGACATCAAACCTAAGTTTGGTGTTGGACATTCACCACCCACCAAGAAGGGAGGAGGTCCCAAGAAGAAGGTACCAAAGGGCTGGAGGAACAAAAAGATTCCCACTAAAGACTTCTCACTTGGGATGAGAGTGGTACTCACTAGAAGTCCAATCCTACCACATACTGTGAATAGGATCCTGTCTCGGGAGTATGTTAAGCTGATTCATGAGAGCACAGGAAAAAAGTTCACAGTGAGCGGTGAAGATCTGAGCCCCTATGACCCTCCTCCTTAGAGGAGCTAACCGTCAAGATAGTGATGGTAAAGAAGCGCTTGTTGGGTGGCAACCCAACCATAAGTATCCTTTAGTGTTATTTCAATTTGGTTTTAGTTTTTGTTGTAGTTTGATCTTTATTTTTATTTTCATTGATTTTCATAAGTTTTCTTAGGTTTAATCTTGTTTATGGTCATGCATAGTGCTTAGAACAGGGATAGAAGAATTCAAAATGAAGAAAAAAACACACTGGAGTACATTGGATCAAAATATTTTGGGCGCTAAATGCCAGGGAGGGCGTTTAGCGCCAAGAATGAGGCTGGCAAGGTTAGCGTTTCACGCCAGAAAGGGAGCATAGCAGACTGGCCTTTAATTCCAATAGGGCGTTGACGTTGGGATTTTTGCCAGTAAAGAATGTCATAAAAATAGTCGCGTTGTAGATATAGTCTCTAAACCGACAGAAATCCCTTCGTACAAACGTTTGGGTGTCACAAGTAACAAACCCCTTTGAAATTGATAACCGAGTATTCAAACCTCGGGTCGTCTTCTCAAGGAACTGCGAGGAAGTGTGTTCTTATTATTGGTTATAAGGGTTGTAATCGGGGTTTAGAAGGTGAGAAGCAAGTAATTTAAATGACGAGTGAATTAAATGGCAAGTAAAAATAAATAATAACTGTAAAACAACTTTTGGCAAGATAAGGGAAATTAGAAGTCCAACTTAGTTATCCTTCTCAACAATAATGAAAGTTGTATCTTAATTCCACTTGGTTAACCTTTACCAGAGCAAAGGAAAGTCAAGGGACTAATTAAATTGACCTTTGAATCCTAATTATTTCCTAAGAAAAGGTTGGGATTATTTAAGTTCAACTCAATTAGCAAGGTAACGATTATCAATTATGTTGAGTTTAATAACTATTGAGTTACTGAATTCTTAACCAAAACCAAAAGGGGAAAAAGTAAATCGCTGAGATAATAAAAGTGTCCTTAGATGGGAAGCAATGGCAACTTAAATCAAAGAGAATAATCATAAACTGAAAATACCTCAAATTATTATTAATTCAATTAGAAATCTGTAACATGGAATAATTCATAAATTATAATAATCAATTCAAATGTTGGAATAAATAAATAAAAGTAAAACTAAAAGAACATTAAACCTAGATCCAGAGTTACTCCCAAAACAAGAAGAAATCCTAAATCCTAAAAGAGAGAGAGAGAAGATCTCCCTCTCAACTAAATCTAAATCATTGAAAGGTGAAAATATGCGAGCTCTTCTTGAATGGGTGCATTCCCACACTTTATAACCTCTGGTCTATGCTGTCTGTACTTGGATCTGGGCCAAAAAGGGCTTCAGAATTCGCTGGGGGCGTATTTTGTAATTTCTAGTGCGTGGCCTCTGTCACGCGTCCGCGTGGGTCACGCGGTCGCGTCATTCGGAGCTTTTCCTTGCCGCGCGGTCACGTCAGTCATGCGACCGCGTCATGTGTATTCTGCTTAAGGCGCACGGTCGCGTCAGTCATGCGGCCGCGTCACTGCTGATTTGTGCTTGGGACGCGATCACGTGGATACCAGTTTCTTTAAAGCTCCGTTTTGCTTTCTCCTTCCATTTTAGTATGTTTCCTTTTTCATCCTTTAAGTCATTCTGCCTTAGAAAATCTGAAACTACTCAACACACTAATCACGGCATCGAATGGAAATAAAGGTAATTAAAATAATTAATTTTTAAAGCTTAGGAAACATGTTTTTTCACAACATGACATAATAAGGAAGGGAAAGTAAAACCATGCAATTAATGTGAATAAGTAGGTGAAGAGTTGAATAAATCACTCTAATTAAGCACAAAAGAACTCATGAAATATGGGTTTATCAACCTCCCACACTTAAACACTAGCATGTCCTCATGCTAAATCCAAGGTAAATAATTAAGGTTAAAGTGATGGAATGTTATGAAATGCAACCTATGCTAAATGCGTCTACCTAATGAGTCATGCAATTCTAATTCATCCACTCATATATAAAGCTTACATGTAGCTAAGTTAATTCACATTCTCAAGGAGTTGTGTATATATATATAGCCAACCCATAAATAATAAAGCACTTTAGCAAATGAGATGGGAAAGAAAATATTGTACAAACTTGCAAAACAATTAGTAAATTTTAAGCATAGATATATGTTGATGAGTTATTGAATCCTCACTGGATTTTGTGTTTACTCTCTAGTCACTCAGTGTTTATTAGGTTTATTCACTCTATTTTTCTTTTTATTCTTAATTTCTACAGCTTTGTTTTTTCATCTAACCAATCAACAATTATAGAATATAGTCATACCAAAAAGTCATGAGGTCTTAATTAAGGTTGTAATGGGGCCAAGGTAAAGGTAAGGATTTATGTATAGGGTTAAGTGAGCTAATAAGTGAATCCCTAATTAGACTAAGATCTCACCTAACATACACATCTAGTAAAATAAAATTTCTTTACCTAATTTCCCATAATTTCCCACTTATTGTTACATGCTCATGTTTCACTTTTTATTTTATTATTTTTTTTCTATTCCATGTGCATTGTTTTCATTGGGGAATTTCCTTTTTGTATTCCCTTTTATTTAGATGCTGAAAAATAACTTTTTTTTTAATGCACATGATAATTAAATCACTTAGATTTTCTTATGAGCATGCTTCCCAAATTTTATTTTATTCTTTTTTACTTTTTCTACCCTTTTGTTTCTATTACCCATGTTCCCAAAAGGTCACCCACATTTAACTCTATTCATAATTTCCTATCTTAAGCTAACTAAGGATTCACTTGGGATTTTCCTTTGTTTTTCTGCTTAAGGCTAGTAATTTGGCTAAATAGAATAAAGGGGTTCTAAAAGGCTCAAGGGGGTTAACAAGGGTGATGTAAAAGGTAGGCTGATTTGGGGTGAGTGAGCTAAAATCAAATGATGGCCTCAATCATTCTCTTGGTATGTATCTATTCTATATTCTATAATTAGACATATAAATTAAAGCAAAGTAAAGAACATCAGAATAAAAAGAAATGTGACACACAGAAATGAAATTATGGTTTGAATGCAACCATACAATTTAAGCTCAAGACTCACAGGCTGTGTGTTCTCTAACTCAAGCATCATATATCATTCATATATTGTATGCAGGTTTAGTTAAAAATTCCCATTATTCTCTTGAAAAAAAATTATTTAGGGTAGCTTTTAAAGTTTTAATGTTCCTCCTTGATGAAATGTTGTCAACTAACATGTAATGCTATATATACAAGGTGTGGGTTATTTTGATTCTGTTAAAGTTTCTAGTTTACTTCCTTTTTATATTTTTCCATTTAAACTATACTATCTTATGCTAAAAAGGGTAAACTATACTAATTAATCCACTAATAAATCAGAATTGCAAACTAAACTAAACTAAATAACTAAAATATGAACAAAAAATGCAAAATGCAGAAAATAGAGTAAAATACACAAGTAGCAATGTATAAGTACTCAGAAAATAACAGTAAAAGAAAAAGAGAAAAATACAGAAAAAAATATCCAAAATAAAAGAAAAAGTATGTAGTGGTTCACCAAAATAAACGCCAGAGATGGCGACCTCCCCACACTTAAAATGAAGCATCGTCCTCGATGCTCAATCAAGCCTGGTGTGAAGGAGTGTCATCAATGGTAGGAATGGTAGCTGGGGTCTCCGTGGCGGTGGTGGGCTGAGGGTCTGGCTGCTATGGAGGTGGGACGGACTGGAGCGGGATCTCCGGATCTACAGCCTCTATCTGGGGCATAACCTCCTGATGCGGGGCAGCCTGCTTTGTGGTTGCCTGCTGAGGAGTCTCCGCCTGGGAATGAGGCTCCTCCTCGTGCTCATCCTCTGATGGCTCTGAAGGGGTGTCGGGCTCGGAGGGGATGTCGGCGCCCTGTCTGATCATCAGCTTCAGATGGGAATAGCGTCGCCTGCTGCGGCGCTCTAATCTCTCATACCGGCGCCTGTTACGGCGCTTCATCTGATCAAGCTGGCGGAATAGACGGTGCACGAGGCGATAGACCAGCTCAGAGGCGGGTGGAGGTGCAGTGGTGGCAGCAGGGGCTGCTGGGGCAGCTGTGGATGAAGAGGGTCCAGCAGACGGAGGGGCTGTCTCATCAGTAGCAGTGACAGGTGGTGGTCTGTAGCCCAAAGCAAGGAAGTTCCTGCTGTGCGGGATGATCTTCCTGCAGTCCGCTGCTGGTGGTCTCTCATCGGCATCCTCCCAAGGCACATTAGCCTGACGGCCTAGCCGTGTAACCAGGTAAGGAAAGGGGAGGGTGCCTCGTACGTGGGCCCTGGCCATATAATGTCGGATAAAACGAGGTAAGTATATGTCCTTACCCTCCAGCACACACCAAAGGAGGGTGATCATGGTAGCAGGGATCTCCGTCTCGTGAGTACTCGGCATCACAAAATTACTCAAGATCTAATGCCATAGCCGAGCCTCATCGTTCAAGTACACTCTCTTGATCCCTCTAGGCATAGTGGTGTTCTGACCCATCTCCCAAAGAATAGCAGGGTCGAGAGCTATCCGTGCCTTTACGGCATCCCAGTCAAACTGCATATGGCCCATGTCCTCCTCAGCCTGTGCAAAACCATCTGGCTGATCGGACTTGGCTGGGAGCTAGAGAATGGTCTCTATGGCCTCCTCTGTGACCAGAATTTGCTTTCCCCTCAGGTTCACTGCATCTAGGGTAGTAAGGTAGTAGTTGCAATAGAATTCCCGTAACCAAGATGCATTGACTTCTGTCAGTGGTCTCTCCAGAAAGAACCAGCCCCGTTGCTTGATTTGCTCAGTAGTGTACTGCTGGAGGGCCTCTGGAATCTTCAAGGTACATTCCAGGTATAGATTTCTGGAGTTTGCAAAAGCCGGGTACTTCAGTTCACAGTACCGGTTTGCAAATTTTATAGGATCATTAGCAGGAAACAGCTGGTTAGCTTTCTCCTGCAGTGTGAAGTTCTTCTCCCGCCATGATGAATTGTGCATTAGAGCAATGATGGACTGGGAGGAATCTCCTCTCTTGCGCTTGCCAGTTGCCTTGCCTTTACCTTTCCTGTGTGAGGCAGACATCCTGAAAAATAGAAAATCAGGAATGGATAAAAAATAGGAAAGCAAATAGGCAATTAAACAAAGGAAACTCAAAGCGGTAAGGGAGAAATAGAATAAGGAAAATGAGTAATTGAGATGTGATTGAATGAATGTTAAATGGAAAGAAAATAAGCAATATGCCATGGTTAGAAAGTTAGAGGAAAGTGAAAATAATCATAAAAGAGACCAAAAGGGTTAGTATGGTTAGGATTTGAAAAAGAAATTAGTAAATTAAAATCAGTGAGTTAGTAAAGTGCGGGTTAAAGTAAGTGGCATAGAGAAAAAAAACCATATAACAAGGATTCATAGGTAAGAATAGAAGTACTCATAATTGAACAAGCAGTTTATGAACCAGGAAATCAAAAAGGGTGAGAAGGTCTGCCATAGCATTCATGTAGTGGTTTGGGTAAAGCAGAGCAAAACAGATTTCAGAAATGCCAAACCAAAATATGAATGAAAACAAATTTAAAAAAAAAAAATTTGGGCAGCATTCCGGCTAAAATTGGATTGTCCCGGAAAATAAACAGCAATTTAATCAGTTCATATAAATTAAAAAATTCAAGCTGCATTTACATAAATATAAAATAAACATAAAAACTCAATGTAAACAGCAGCAACATACAAGAAAGCAGCATATGAATCATGATTATAGCAGCAACAGATTTGCACATAGGATAAAACAGAAGTAAGAACAGTGCAAGTAAACAGACCTAGATCCACTAACCACAGCCTAAGCTACCTAACAACCTGAAAATCCACTACAACATGCAAGTCTAGCTATCCTAATTATGAACATAAACGGAAAAAATACAGAAAAATAACGAACAGATAGAAAGGGCTGCGTATTGCGGAACCTGGTAAGCGGAAGGGGTGGGACAGGGAAGAAGGTGGCGGCGGCGGCGTCCGGTGCGGTGGCGGGGCGCGGCGTCAGGGTTGCGGCTGAGGGGGCAGTGGCAGAGAGGGTTAGGGTTCGTGATAGAAGAAGGGAGGGGGCTTGCGGGTGGGTGGTGGAGGTGGGTGCGGCTGGGTTGCCGGCGGTGGGGGGGTGGTGGCGGCGAGCAGCGGTGGAAAGGGGAGGAGAGAGGAAGAACATCAGAGGGAGGGGGTTAGGACGGCGGCGTACGGGGTGGTGGCGGCGTTGGGGTGGTGGTGTGGTGGCTGGCCGGCCGTGGCTGGGAAGAAGAAGAAGAGAGAAGGAGAAGAGGATTAGGGGTGAAAGGGGGGGCTGCGCGACTGATAGGGTTCGCGGGCTGGGGGGTGATATTTTCGAATCCACGCGGCCGCGTGGGGCACGCGGTCGCGTGGTTGGGACGAGAATGGGAGTGACGCGATCGCGTGGGGTGCGCGATCGCACGAGAGGGGGGAAAGAAGGGTGACGCGATCGCATGGGTCGCGCGATCGCGTCGCTGGAAGTTGTGCTAAACGCATGACTCCAGCGCCGTTTTAGCGCAACTCTCTGTCTCCTTTTGGGGGTGATGTGCAACCCATGTGACCGATCGCGTCGCTCACGCGGTCGCGTGGGATTGATATTGTACATGTGACGCGATCGCATGGGGCATGCGATCGCGTGGGCCAATTTGTGCGAAACGCACAAGGGCCGCATGATTCTAGCCCAACTTTCTGTTCGTTGGATCCTTACGCCGATATATATATCACGCGGCCGCATGGGTCACGCGGTCGCATGGGTGGTGTTTTTCGCGATATGACGCGATCGCATGGGGCATGCGGTCGCGTCATGCAAACCCCTTTTTTTTATATGCATGTAAAGTGCAGAATGCAATGACTATCATGGATGCTTATGCACGATTCCAGGTTTAATAAATTAAAATGAAAAAGGAAAAATGAAAGCAATTAACAAGAAATAAATTGAAAAAGAAGCGACCATACCATGGTGGGTTGTCTCCCACCTAGCACTTTTAGTTAAAGTCCTTAAGTTGGACATTGGAAGAGTATCCTGTTATGGTGGCTTGTGTTTAAATTCGTCCAAAAATTTCCACCAGTGCTTGGAATGCCAATAGCCTCCGGGGTCCCAAACTAGGCATGTAAAGCTTCTGCGCAGCTTTAAACAGATATCCAGCCTTCCGGGATGACGAATGTCAGAACATAATCCATGATCCCAAGCTGTGTTTTTAGATCCGCCTTCGTTTTGATTTGTAAGTTTCCATTCGGGCGGGTTAAAGAGTAGAATCTCACCGTGGTGACCAAACATTCTCCATTATCCATGCAATTGAGCACGATACCAATCTGTGTACCTCGAGGTGAAGCGTAGAACCTTATTGAACCTGGTGCACCAGCTCTGAATACGAGCCATTTTCCTCTTACTCTTAAAGCCGCAGAGAGGTCTAAGCTGGCCATCTGTTTCAAGCAAACCATATTCAAGTGAATAAGTAAAATTATAAGTTAAGGATTGTACCCACTTGAAGCTTGTATTGGGTGGTAATGGCCTTGGGATAGGTGTTTTTGGTGGTTCTGCGAGTTCCATTTCCTTGTGCTTTTCTGTCAATTCTTCCACTTCCTTGCAAAGATCTTCAATTGTATCTGTATCCTGGTCAAAGTCTTCTATGTCTTCCTCATCACTTGAGTCATAGATTGGAGGTTGAGAGAAATCTACCTCCGCATCATCTTCATATTCAGTTGGGGAAGATTCTTCGATCTCAGAGAATTCACTTGCGAACGCAAGTTCATTACTAGGAGAACTAGACTTGTGACTATCATCATCAAGGAAATTTGCTTCTTGGATTATTCCGTCTGATTCCTCGTAAACGACTTGCCTTGGAGATTGTACGGTGTCCTCCTTAGCATCAACTGTGGCATCTCGGATGGATTTTTCCTCAATTCTGTATTCCAAAGGAAGTTCAGCATCGCCTAGATCTTCAACCAATTCTTCTTCTTGAACAATGACAGCTTCTTCCACTTGTTCTAGTACGAATTCATTTTCTGTCTTGTCCACTGGAGTCTCTAGTATTTCTTTCATGCTACGCTCTTAATCGGGCTGTCCACATGGGGCTATGGTTGATCCTTGTATACTTGAGCGCCTAGTGGCCCATTGAATTAGTGCTTGCTCCAGTTGTTGAATGGTTGTTTGAAATTTAGTTACTGTTTCTTTTAGGCGATTCTTTGCTTCGCGGTTTGCCAGACTTGGACATGATACAAAGAAAAGTGGTGATGATTGGGAACGATTGGATTGGTATTGGGGTAAGGAAGGATCATATGATGGCGACTGGTGAAGAGAAGATTGTGAGTGTGGTGGTTCGAGGTTATGTTGAAAGGATGGTTCATATGCACGGGGTGGGGCTTGTTGGTAGTTACAAGGTTGTCCACCATGTCTTACAGCTGGGTATGCACGGTAGAATGGTCTTTGTCCAGGATATCTCGGAGGGTGTTGCTGCCTAAAGGGTTGATTAGATCCTCTTGGCTCCATCCATCCTTGATTGGTCTGACCTTGATGCACATTCCTGCTATAACTTCTATTTCCTTTAACAATATTAGAACCAAACTCAAAATGAGAGGGGTGAGAGTTCATAATAGCAAATAAAGAGAAAAAGGAAAAACAACAATAAATAAACAAGCAAAAGAAAAATATTTACAATAACCAATAATAAGGCACACGTTAGCAGTTCCCCGGCAACGGCGCCATTTTGACGTTGGGATTTTTGCCAATAAAGAATGTCATAAAAACAGTCGCGTTGTAGATATAGTCTCTAAACCGACAGAAATCCCTTCGTACAAACGTTTGGGTGTCACAAGTAACAAACCCCTTTGAAATTGATAACCGAGTATTCAAACCTCGGGTCGTCTTCTCAAGGAACTGCGAGGAAGTGTGTTCTTATTATTGGTTATAAGGGTTGTAATCGGGGTTTAGAAGGTGAGAAGCAAGTAATTTAAATGACGAGTGAATTAAATGGCAAGTAAAAATAAATAATAACTGTAAAACAACTTTAGGCAAGATAAGGGAAATTAGAAGTCCAACTTAGTTATCCTTCTCAACAATAATGAAAGTTGTATCTTAATTCTACTTGGTCAACCTTTACCAGAGCAAAGGAAAGTCAAGGGACTAATTAAATTGACCTTTGAATCCTAATTATTTCCTAAGAAAAGGTTGGGATTATTTAAGTTCAACTCAATTAGCAAGGTAACGATTATTAATTATGTTGAGTTTAATAACTGTTGAGTTACTGAATTCTTAACCAAAACCAAAAGGGGAAAAAGTAAATCGCTGAGATAATAAAAGTGTCCTTAGATGGGAAGCAATGGCAACTTAAATCAAAGAGAATAATCATAAACTGAAAATACCTCAAATTATCATTAATTCAATTAGAAATCTGTAACATGGAATAATTCGTAAATTATAATAATCAATTCAAATGTTGGAATAAATAAATAAAAGTAAAACTAAAAGAACATTAAACCTGGATCCAGAGTTACTCCCAAAACAAGAAGAAATCCTAAATCCTAAAAGAGAGAGAGAGAAGATCTCCCTCTCAACTAAATCTAAATCATTGAAAGGTGAAAATATGCGAGCTCTTCTTGAATGGGTGCATTCCCACACTTTATAACCTCTGATCTATGCTGTCTGTACTTGGATCTGAGCCAAAAAGGGCTTCAGAATTCGCTGAGGGCGTATTTTGTAATTTCTGGTGCGTGGCCTCTGTCACGCGTCCGCGTGGGTCACGCGGTCGCGTCATTCGGAGCTTTTCCTTGCCGCGCGGTCACGTCAGTCATGCGACCGCGTCATGTGTATTCTGCTTAAGGCGCGCGGTCGCGTCAGTCATGCGGCCGCGTCGCTGCTGATTTGTGCTTGGCACGCGATCACGTCATCCATGCGATCGCGTGGATACCGGTTTCTTTAAAGCTCCGTTTTGCTTTCTCCTTCCATTTTAGTATGTTTCCTTTTTCATCCTTTAAGTCATTCTGCCTTAGAAAATCTGAAACTACTCAACACACTAATCACGGCATCGAATGGAAATAAAGGTAATTAAAATAATTAATTTTTAAAGCTTAGGAAACATGTTTTTTCACATGACATAATAAGGAATGGAAAGTAAAACCATGCAATTAATGTGAATAAGTAGGTGAAGAGTTGAATAAATCACTCTAATTAAGCACAAAAGAACTCATGAAATATGGGTTTATCAGGCGTTTCACGCCTATAAGGAACCTGAAATTCACCCCACCAAGGGAGCTAAATGCCAGTTGGGCGTCTAGTGCCACATGTGGTTCATCCCCAAAGTAACAAAAAAAAAAGAGAGTTGTCCCTTGCTAGCGCTAAACGCCAGCCTGGCATTCAGCTCCCAGTTTCGAATATGGAGGAAAGGGTTTAACCAACGACTAAAACCCTAACCCCCACCCACTTTGACCAGTTAACTACCCTCCTTCTCTCTCTCCCTTAGCCACCATTCCATCCACATTCATCCCCCACTTTCCCATACACTTATAACCTCTCCATCCATCAATCACATCCCATCAATCTCTCCACATTCACCTTCCCCATAATTGCCTACCCACTCTCCACTCACCACAATTCAAATTTATTTTCCCTCCCATTCACCCCCTATAACCGAACCCTACTAACCCCACCTCTATAAATATCCACTTCCTTTTTCACCATCCACCTCTTGATGCACACCAACACCAATCAAACCCTCAACATTATGATCAATCTTACTCACAAGCCACATCACACTATCACCAAACACCACCACATGAGCCTACCCTATACCTACCATACTGTCAACCTTATGTACCTCATGAACAACCTTTTGAACCACACTTAGAACCACCACAATTTCAACACCAATACCCCACACCACCTTAATACCCTTATCAATATCAACCACCTTTAACATATGAGGACCTTCTCTCACATGAAGAATCTCCTTTTTTCCCACAACCTTCAACGAAGGAAGCATTCCAATTCTTCCTTCAAGAGCAAGAAGAGTACCAAAAGAGGCAAGACAACATCATGGCTACCTTAGCCGGAGCCCTATCTCACTTAGCCTCACTACACTCTTCCAAAAATTTAAGTACTTCCATGGATGAAAGTAAAGAATCAACTTCAATTGAAGCATGTGGAGTGGAAGAGAGCTTGGAACTACAGGGAAAAGAAGAGGACTTGAAGCATGAGTTGCAAGTGGAAGAGGTTGGGATCAAGGAATTAGAAGAAATGGTTGAAAAATTTGAAAAGGTGGAGATCATACAAGAAGAGAAAAAGGGATTAGAACCCACATTGACAAAGCTATTTGAAGTCCCTCCTCCAAAGTCACTATCTCCTCCTTCATTTAAATGGGTAACATCTTTAACCTTGAGCTTCATAATCCTACTTGAATATGGTTTAATCGAAAATGATAGTCAATTTAGGAATATTTGTGGATTGGGAAATAAAGGAAAATTAGGTAGTGGTTGGAAACATGATTCTAGCTTCATAGAAGTTGAGTCTTTGAAGTTTTGCTTTAATGGTTGGTGTAATTCTCAAGTAAGTAGATCTTGGAAGATGTTTGGATGCTTGAGTGGGAACTCTAAATGCTTGCCACCCGGATGGAATCACATGAGTCAACAAGAAGATCGGGTGCATAAGATTTGGGATCCCGGAGGACATTGGAAATGCAAACATTGGTGGGGATTCAAGAAAGAATTCAAGCAGAAGCCACCACAGCAAGGGCTCTCCCAATTGTCTAACTTAAAGACAATAGATGAAAGTGCTAGGTGGGAAACACCCCACCATGGCAACATCTTCTTAACTTCTCTTTGTATATAATTTCAATTCATTGCATTTTGTTTCTTGTAGATAGCTTATGTTTAGTTTAATTTCTAGCTTAGTTTGATTAAATTTTCATTTTGATCATGTGTTTTTGAGGAATAACATATTTTGGGGTTGAAAAGCTATTTTAGATGTCATGTTTGATGCCTTAAAGGCACTAAATTTTTTTTTAGAAAAAACAGAGCATGTGCATGCGGACACACCTGTGCATACGGACACCTCCCCAAAAATATGCATTTTGTGCGTATGCACCCAGCTGTGCGTACACACACTCATTAATACCCCTCTGTTGGGAGCGATCGCACACCTTGTGGGTTCGCATCCCCCTCTTTTTGCCTCTTGTTATGCACGGACCTGTGTTCGTACACACAGATGCCAATTTGGTCGTTAAATTTTGACGTTTCATATTCTTTAAAAAAAAGGCTTTCTGTGTGTGCTTACAGCTCTGTGCGCACTCACACTCCTTATCACTTCTTCTGTCCAGGGCGCTCGCACTAGCTTGTGCGTGTGCACCCTACCCCCTTTTTTTTCCTTTTGTGCGCACGCACCTTAATGTGCGCGTGCACACCTGACCTTTTTGCAAAAAAAAAATCCCTCTTTGTGTGCGTACGCACAAACCGATTCACACTTTCTACTTGGAGCGCTCGCACATGCTGGTGCATGCGCACACCCTCATTTTACACCTTTTGTGCATACGCACGACCCTGTGTGTGCCGCACGACTCTGTTCTCACACCACCTTACTTCTTTTCTTCTCTTCTCTTTATTTCTTCTCTTCTTTTCTCTTCTTCTCTCTTCTTTCTCTTCTTCAACCATCATCCATCACTATCATTCACCATCCACCATACTCACCTTTAGTTAGTTAGTTACTTAGTTTGTTAGTTCATTAGTTATTTAGTTAGTTAGATTAATTTTCTATTTTGGTTCTAAGTGTTGGATGATTGAGTTGATTTGTTGATTCTGTTGAGATATTGCTGCTGAATTTTATTGTTATTTATTATTGGATGTCTTTAATGAAGTCATACTTTGCCTTCATGAATCTTGTTGGATTTCTAAATTGCATGTTGTAGCTAGCCACTATGTAATTTAATTTTATTATCTATCGTTAGGCAATTTGTTCTTAGTTGATGCATTTTTTGTTAGGTGATGCTTATTATGATTGATTTTTATTTAAGTCACCTGGTTGATGCATTGAAATTAAGGAATTGTGAAATTGGATCATAAGCTTCCCTAGTGATATTTTTTGAGCTTTTTAAGCTTTGTGGACAATGCTTGCCATGTTTTCCACTTCATGTCATTTAGGTGTTGCAAACAAACTTTTCTCTATCATCTATTTCACAATTTATTGATTCTTGCTTGAATGCTCTTGTGCTTCTTCATTACTTGTTTGTTTATCTTAACCTACAATGCCAGTCTCTTTTAAAGTATCTCAAGCACACTAGAATAAGTGAAGTGCATGCTTCTTTTGTGTAATTGTGACATAGCTTTCTATGCTAGTGTGTGTGTTCTAAACTACACAACTTAGAATACACACACTTGTTTCCTTCATGTCACAAACTTATTCACTCACTCATTTTAGTGATTCTTACTTCATTCCAATAATCTTTGCTTCCTTGCTTTTGCATCCACTCATCTTACTATCCTATTTTCTATTTTTCATGGATGAGTCACTATAAGCAACAAAGGAAGTGGGAGAAAGAGCATGCAGCAGCCGATTGATCCACCAGCTGAAGGTGGCAACTCGTGAAGTCGCCGTACACCCCCTTGCTCACTTTTGAATGCACTGAGGACGGTGCAAACCTTTAAGTGTGGGGAGGTCGTCACTGATCAGCAATCTTGGGTGACAAATTCTAATTCCAAACACTTGCACATTCTATTTTTTCTTAGTTTGTATATATTTCAGAACTTTAATTGCATTTTTCCATAGTCTATTGTATTTCTTTGCATATATATAATAAGCTTAGTTAAAATGATGAAATTTTTTCAAGAAATTTATCTATAGGGCATTGATATCCTAATTGATTTGAGTTGGTGGTTGTTTTATTGAAACTTGCTTGAAATATATTGTGGAACATGTTTTTGAGCTAAGAACACATAAGCATGTGAGTTTTGAGCCTCATTGTGTGGTTAGATCATATAACCATTATTTTCATTCTTATACGTGTTATTCTCTTTTTATGATTGCAATCTTTGATTTCTTTGATTCTTTATGTCCATTGTTTGATGTATATATGTATTTATATGATTGAGGCCATAATTTTATTTAGCTCGCTTACCAAAAAGCCTACCCTTTTATCTTCCGTTGTTAACCAATTTTGAGCCTATTTTAATCCCCTTTTGTTCTTAATTTTAGCACATCACTACCCTTAAGTGAAAAATAATAAATGTCCTTAATTTTGATCTTTGATTAGTTTAGTCTAATGAGAGTGTGTATCATTCAAATGTGGGTAAGTTTGGGAACATTGGTTGATATAAAGGTGTATCTTTTATCTTTTGTTGAAGATCTTGGAAATTGGATACATACTCATGCATTAAATGTTTAAACCATATGCATTGATGCTCTTGTATATATTTTAGTTTGAAAAAAAATTAAATGAAAATGAAAAAAAAAAGAAAAAAAAGAAAAAAATAGAAAAGAAAGCAATAAAAAGGGGACAAAATGCCCCAATGCATATGAGATGTGAATTGAAAAGAATGCATGAGTGTGTGAAGAAGTGAAGAATGGGTAGTTAGGTTGCATTTAAAGTGTATAGGTTGTTATGTAGGTTAGGTGAGAGCTTAAGTTAATCAAAGATTCAATTTCAATCTCACTTGACCATATGCATCCTTACCTTAACCCTAGCCCCATTACAACCTATGAAAAGTCCTCATGATATTTGTATGCATACATTGAATAATTGTTGATTGTTAGATGAAAAACAAATCTTAGAAAGCTTGATTAGAGGAGAATTGAGTGAATCAACCCTAAACACTTGAGCGATTAGAGTGTATACACATCCGTTGAGGGGTTCAATTGCTCGATTCTATATTTCCACCTATTATTATTGCTTATCTTGCAAGTTATAAATTCTTTTCAATAACTTAATTCAATTGTGCACTTGATTTGATTGAAATTGCTTTAGCCCATATGTTTATATATGTATTCTTGGAAATTGATTTATTTTGACTAAGTGGTTGCATTCATTTAGATAGATTGCATATAGGTAGTTTCCTTGCTTTGAATAAATGTAATATCCCTCTCTTGTTTCTTTCTTGAGTATAGCATGAGGACATGTTATTGTTTAAGTGTAAGGATGTGATGAATCCATATTTCATGGTATTTATTTTCTCTAATTGGGTGGATTTCATCAACTTTCCTCGTATTTATTCAATGAAATATCATGATTTTGTAAATTCTCCCTAAATTGTGCTTAAAAGTGAAAACATACTTTTTAGGCCCTTAATTGCTAAATTTTATTTACTTTAATTCCATTTGATGCCTTGATGTGTTTGTTGAGTGATTTCAGGCTTGTAAGCCAAAGATTGGATTGAAGGAATAAAGAAAAAGCATGTAAAAGTGGAGAATTCATGAAGAAATGGAGTTTGGAGCTTTTCAGCAAGTCTGTGTACCCACAAGTATGTATGCATATGCACAGGTAGAAGCGTGCAATCATTCGTACGCACAAGTAATGCGTGCATACGCATAAGTGGAAAAATCAGCAAGTATGTGTACACACACATCGGTGCATACGCACAAGTCCCAGCACGTGACCTCATTTGATGCAATTCGCTGGTAGTGAATTTTGGGCCTCCAGAACCCAATCCAACTCATTTCTAAAGCTATTTCAACCCTAATTCAAGAGGAGGCAAAGGGGAGGTAATTAGATTTAGATTAGTATCATGTTATAGGTTATTTCTAGAGAGAGAAGCTCCCCCTTCTCTCTAGAAATTAGGGTTTCTTAGTTTATTTTCTCGTCAATTTCTCTCTTTAATTCTTGTTCTAGTGTAGTTTTATTTATGTTTCTATGCTTTATTGTCTTAATTCTCTTAATTTCTCTTGTTAATTTCTCATTTGAGCTACTCTTTAGTTTGATGAACTCTTGTTAATTTTAATTTCTATTAATACAATTTGATATTTTTATGGTTATTAATGTTTAATTCAGTTGTTATTATTATTTTCTTACATTTGGTAGTTTTAGATTTTATTTTTATTGCAATTTAATATGCTTTTATTTTCATGCACACCAAGTGTTTGACAAAATGTTTGGCCTAGTTTTAGTATAGTTTTTCCTCACTCTTGGCTTGGAATTGAGGACTTTGGTGATCTTGAGTCATTGATGTCCATTCTTGATTGATATATTAGGGTAGTTAATTGATTTGGTTTCAACTAACTCTAGTATTTCACTGAGCTAATTAGTGAGTATATTAGGACTTGTGGATTGAGATTAATTATGCCTATTTGACTTTTTCTCGATGTTAGGTTTGACTAAGTAGGATTGACTCTTCATAATTATCACATGTTTGTGGTCAATGGCTAAGATAGGTAACCTTGACTCTCAATCCTTGCCAAGTGGTTTCTTAGCATTTGAATTCCCTTTTCCTTTCCTTTGCTTTATTGCCTTGAGTTTGATTGCCTTTGATATTTAGTTATTGCATGTGTAAGAACCGGAATTTTCACGAATAAAATAATTTAAATGCCCAAATTAAGTTCCAAAAAGTTAGAATGAGAATTTGGGTATTTAAATATGATTTTTGGACTCAGTAGGTCTTTTCTGGTCAGAAAATGTGTTTTCTGCAAAAAACCGTGAAAAACTGCAAACCGGCAGTTGAACCGGTCAAACCAATTTAAGTCTGTCCGATTCTGTGCGAGAAAAAGTGAACACAGTTGAAAATCCTAGAAATATATTAGAAATGAAAAACTGGGCGTTAGTGTTAAATGTTTGGCCTAAAGTTAGGCCGAACGGGCTAAAAACACTAACGGGTTGGATCGGGCCCAAGTTGGGCCCAAACCCAACATATATAAGGGTTCATTAATGAACCCATTCAACACAACACACCCATAAACACACACACACACCAGCTGCAAGAAGGAGAGGGGAGAAGAGAGAAGAAACACTATTCACCTCCTCCTTCAAATCTCCATAACTTTTGATCCGGAGCTCCGATTGACGAGTTGTTTGTAGCCACGCGAAGCTCTCGTCGAGCTCTACGTTTCTATTCAAGCAAATCTGATAAGAAACTGCATCTCACTTCCCAGATTCGTGCCCTAGATTTCTGCATTTTTAAGGTTATGGTTTTGAGTAGATTTTGTGGTTTTGCTTATTTAGGTGATCTCTAGTAGCGGGTAATTGTTGGATTTTACCCCTAATATCATTGGGTAAGGTAAGGTTTCACTAAACCCTTGTGTTTAGTTGTTTTATGTATCTTAGGTTTTGGTTTTGGTGATATATGTGTTGTTAGTTTGAGCTTTGGTGTTTGTTGGAGTTGGTTGAGGCTTTGGATCAAGTTTGGAGGTTTCATTTTGGTGTTTGGAGCGTTTGGAAATCGGCCAAGGTATGGTTTCGGTTTCCTTTATGTAATATGTAATGTTTCTTGACACTTAGGCTAGTGACCCATAGGATAGGATTAAATTAAATTGGATGTTGGAATTGTTGTATGATGATGATGTATAATGATTTGAGGATTTGAGTTGTTGAATGATGATTTATGATGAATTATGATGGGTTGATGATTTTTTTAGTGTATTAATGAATTATGATGTTGTAATGATAAATATGGTGTGAAATAATTAGATTGAGATGAAATGAGATTGTGGGTGATGCTTGGTATTGATAGATGATGAATATTGATGAATTGTGTTGGTGGATGTTGAGATTTGAAGATGGATGTTGATGATGATTTTATGGTTGGTTAGTGTAATTGATGATGATTGATGAGTGTAATTGGTGTTGATGAGTTTTATAATGGACTTGGTTAATGTTAGATTTTTTTTTGGTAATGATTATTGGAATTGATGAGGATTTGTTTTGGTTGTAGAGGTTGTTGTTGAATGATGATGATTACGAGTGTGGAATTATGATTGAATGGAAAGTAAAGGATTGGTGGTGAGATATGGTATAATGGTTGAGTAATTTAGGCGTGAAATGGAGGAGAATGATATGAAGAGGTAAGATGTTGAGTGTGGTAGTGGTTTATAATGATTGGGTAGGTTTTGATTTGGTTTTGGTTGGAAATGTTGGTAATGTTGAGGTTTTGAGACTTTTGGTAAAAGTGGGTTTTGATAAACTTTGTCTGATCATAACTTTTGCCTCAGTCTTCCAAATTCTTTGAAACTTGTTTAAAATTAAATCTTATTGAAAACCCTTCAATTTGATATAAAGTTTGTAAGATTTGGGTTTTTGTAGAGGAAGTTATGATCATTCAAAGTTGGTGTTAAAAATCTGAAATTCTGCAAAGTTACAGAATTTTGTGATTTCTGGTATGTGCGCACGCACAACCCTGCGAAAATCTTGATCTATGCGGACGCACAGACGTATGCGTACGCACACGCAGGGGAAGGCTCCTTGTTCACAGCGTTAGCACAGCTTGTGCGCGTGCATACCAATAAGGAATTAAAACCTGTGCGTACACACAGTCCTGTGCGCACGCACACGTTGGGAAGGTCAGTCTGTTGGGGGTGCTAACACAGCTTGTGCGAGTGAACAGACTTGTGAATTTTGTACCTGTGCGCACGCACACCCCTGTGCATACGCACACTTTAAAATTCTTCCTGGGCGTGCATATGCCCTATTTCTCAAATTTAAAACTTGTTTTCAACTATTTTACCTTCCCAACAAGCTTGTAAGCTTCTGTGACACCATTTTAAGACTCTTGGGCTTATTTTTGGGCATTAGAACAAGGAAAAGGTCCTAGGAGGTTTGAGTTGGTAGTATTTTGGAAAGTTAGAAAACGGAGGCTTAGGTTTCTGGTGTAGTGAGGATGGGTTTGGTGGAGTGAAAAGGAAGGAGGGTATATGAATTGAGAGATTGACGAACTAGTGAGTTCAGAATGGAAAGTTACGAATTGATGACGGTTGTGATGAGATGAGAATTTGGAAAGAAATGAATATGGTTAATGGAATGAGTATGAGTGGAAGTGTGCTATGAGCAGTGACCTGTGTGATTATGCCGTCTTAGAGGCTGTGGCAGTCTCCCGCCTACATTCGGATGTGAGAGTCGAAGCTTGGCTTCTCACTTATATTTCTCACAACCAAAGGAAGGTGGTAGGGCACTCTCCCTCGGAATATTTCCCTCTGAAAGGAGAAGGTGGTAGGGCATCTATCCCTTGGAACTATTCTTCCTGAAAATGTGACTTCTCTCTGATTGCAAGGTGGTAGGGCACTAACCCACGGAATTATACGATAGCCAGAGGAAGGTGGTAGGGCACTCTTCCTCGGAATATTTCCCTCTGAAAGGAGAAGGTGGTAGGGCACTCATCCGTCGGAATTTTTCTCCTTATGCATAATAGAGAGACTAATACGGGAGTTGTCGACTGAATTTTCTGTCGGGTTTGGCAATAACCGACATGTGATATCACAGCCAATGGGACAGAAATTCATCATATGCATCTTCTATATGCTTGCTTGCTTTGTGATGAGCGGATATTTTATACGCTTTTTGGGGTTAATTTCATATGGTTTTGAATATGTTTTAGTTAGTTTCTAGTTTATTTCCAGTAGTTTTTAGGAAAAATTCATATTTCTGGACTTCACTATGAGTTGTGTGTTTTTCTGTAATTTCAGGTAATTTTCTGGCTGAAATTGAAGGAGCTGAGCAAAAATCTGATTCAGGCTGAAAAAGGACTACTGATGCTGTTGGATTCTGACCTCCCTGCACTCAAAGTAGATTTTCTGGAGCTACAGAACTCAAAATGGCGTGCTTCCAATTGAGTTGCAAAGTAGACATCCAGGGCTTTCCAGCAATATATAATAGTCCATACTTTGCACAAGAATAGACGACGTAAACTGGCGTTCAACGCCAGTCCTCTGCCCAATTCTGGCGTCCAGCGCCAGAAAAGGATCAAAAACTGGAGTTGAACGCCCAAACTGGCACAAAAACTGGCGTTCAACTCCACAAATGGCCTCTGCACGTGAATTGCTTAAGTCTCAGCCCCAGCACACACCAAGTGGGCCCCAGCACACCAAGTGGGCCCCAGAAGTGGATCTCTGCATCATCCATCATAGTCCACTCATATTTTGTAACCCTAGGCTACTAGTTTAGTATTTAAACGACTTTTAGAGACTTATTTTGGATCTCATGACATTTTCAGATCTAACTTTGTATTCTCTGACGGCATGAGTCTCTAAACCCCATTGTTGGGGGTGAGGAGCTCTGCTGTGTCTCGATGAATTAATGCAAGTATTTCTGTTTTCTATTCAAACACGCTTGTTCCTATCTAAGATGTTCATTCGCGCTTAACTGTGATGAAGGTGATGATCAGTGACATTCATCACCTTCCTCAAACCAAGAACGTGTGCCTGACAACCATCTCCGTTCAACATCCGACTGAATGAGTATCTCTGAGATCTCTTAATCAGAATCTCCGTGGTATAAGCTAGAACTGATGGCGGCATTCATGAGAATCCGGAAAGTCTAAACCTTGTCTGTGGTATTCCGAGTAGGATTCAAGGATTGAATGACTGTGACGAGCTTCAAACTCCTGAAGGCTGGGCGTTAGTGACAGATGCAAAAGGATAGTAAATCCTATTCCAACCGGATCGAGAACCAACCGGTGATTAGCCGTGCTGTGACAGAGCGCGTGAGCGTAGTTTTCACTGGAAGGATGGAAGGTAGCCATTGACAACGGTGATCCACCAACACACAGCTTACCATAGGAGGACGTGCGTGCGTGAATCAGAAGACAGAGGAAAGCATAGATTCAGAAGACAAAGCATCTCCAAAACTCCAACATATTCTCCATTACTGCACAACAAGTAACCTTTAATTTATGCTCTCTTGGTTATTCACAATTCAACTGATTAACATAATTGACTTCCTGACTAAGATTTACAAGATAGCCATAGATTGCTTCAAACCAACAATCTCCGTGGGATTCGACCCTTACTCACGTGAGGTATTACTTGGACGACCCAGTGCACTTGCTGGTTAGTGCTACGCGTTGTGAAAAGTGTGATTCACAATTCGTGCACCAAGTTTTTGGCGCCGTTGCCGGGGATTGTTCGTGTTTGAACAACTGACGGATTATTTTGTTGCTTAGATTAGGAAAAATATTTCTTTTTTGGTTTAGAGTCTTTTATTATTTATCCCTTGTTAAAACACTTTAAATTTATAACTCAGTTAGTTAGAACGTGGTGTTTATGTTCATGGTAATTGGTTATCATATTTTTAAAAAAAAAACCTTTTTCATAAATAATATTTTCTCTATTAAACTGTGTGCCAAACCTTAAGTTTGGTGTTCTTCAAAGTGTTCTTAAGTTTTCCTTGTGTCTTGATCTTAAAATTTTTAAGTTTGGTGTTCCTTGGTGTTTTCCCCCCCCCCCCCAAAATTTTCGAAAATAAGGAACCTCAGATCTAAAAAATTTTAAATCCTGTGTTATCTTATTGTTTTTTCTCTCCTAAAAAAAAATTTAACTTCAAAATTCAAATTCTTTTTAGTTATTTTATTTTATTTAAGTATTCACTTCTTATAAAATAAAATAAATAAAAAGGTAAATCAGTCCAAGTTATATCCATATATCCATCATGGACATAAGTGGAGATGGACAGTCCAGGAGGACTTTGGGGTAGCATCTGCATACCCTCCATTGGAGTTAGTAGCTTTGAGTTGAATCCTCAGCTCATTATCATGGTGCAGCAAAGTTGTCAGTATTCCGGTCTTCCACAGGAAGAACCTACAGAGTTTCTGGCACAATTTCTACAAATTGCTGACACAGTACATGATAAGGAAATAGATCAGGATGTCTACAGACTATTACTGTTTCCATTTGCTGTAAAAGATCAAGCTAAGAGGTGGTTAAATAACCAACCTAAGGCCAGCATAAGAACATGGAAACAGCTGACAGAAAAATTCCTGAATCAGTATTTTCCCCCAAAAAGGATGACACAGCTAAGGCTGGACATCCAAGGCTTTAAACAAGGAGATAATGAATCTCTTTATGATGCCTAGGAGAGATACAGAGAGATGCTACGAAAATGCCCCTCTGAAATGTTTTCAGAGTGGGTTCAGTTAGACATCTTCTACTATGGGCTTGCAGAAGGAGCTCAGATGTCTCTAGATTACTCAGCTGGTGGATCTATCCATATGAGAAAGACAATTGAAGAGGCTCAAGAGCTCATTGATACAGTTGCCAGGAATCAGCATCTGTATCTAAGCAGCAACCCTTCCATGAATGAAGAGGTTAAAACAGTAACTGCTGAATTCAGTACTGTAAAACAAGCTGCTGAATTCAATCAGCAATTGGATTTTCTAACAAAGCAGCTAGCTGAATTCAAAGATAGGCTACAGGAGACAAGGATAGCTAATATACATATGGACGAACAGTTTAAGCAAACAAAGCAGCAGCTATCAAGGCAAATAGCAGAAGAATGCCAAGCAGTTCAATTAAGAAGTGGGAAAACATTAAATACCCCACCTCAAGGCATCAAAAATTCAAGAAATGAGCGACCCACCAAAGATTCACCTGAGGACAGTAAGAGCCCAGGGAAAAATAATTCTGGCACTAAAACGCCAGAAAATGGGTGGAAGGCTGGCGCTGAACGCCCAGACCATGCCCAAAACTGGCGTTCAGCGCCAGAAACAAGGCAGGATTGGTGTTCAACGCCAGAAATGGGCAAGAATCTGGCGTTGAACGCCCAAATGGTGCAGAATCCGGCGTTGAACGCCCAAAATGGGCACATTTCTGGCGTTCAGGCGCCAGAAACAGACAGTGAGTTGGCGTCTAACGTCACTCCAGCTTCTGACTCTGGTACTCAATTGCCAGTGAGGGATCAGACACACACAAGTGCTAATAACAACCCCTCTAAAAAGGCTTCTTTAACCACTAAGGTTGAGGAATATAAAGCCAAGATACCTTATCCTCAAAAACTCCGGAAAGAGGAGCAGGATAAGCAATTTGCTCGCTTTGCAGATTATCTAAGGACTCTTGAAATAAAGATTCCATTTGCAGAGGCACTTGAGCAAATACCTTCTTATGCCAAGTTCATGAAAGAGATCTTGAGTCATAAAAAGGAGTGGAGAGAAACAGAAAGAGTTCTCCTCACTGAAGAATGCAGTGCAGTCATTCTGAAAAGCTTTCCTGAAAAGCTTAAAGACCCTGGGAGTTTTCTGATACCATGCATATTAGAAGGTGATTGCACCAAGACAGCTTTATGCGATCTTGGGGCAAGCATCAACCTGATACCTGCATCCACTATCAGGAAGCTTGGCGTGATTGAGGACATGATTGTCAGAGTTGGGCCATTCGCCTTTCCCACTGACTTTGTTGTGCTGGAAATGGAGGAGCACAAGAGTGCTACTCTCATTCTAGGAAGACCCTTCCTAGCAACTGGACGATCCCTCATTGACATTCAACAGGGGGAAATAACCCTGAGAGTCAATGATGATGAGTTTAAGTTGAACGCTGTCAAAGCCATGCAGCATCCAGACACATCAACAGACTGCATGAAAGTTGATCTCATTGACTCTTTGGTAGAAGAGATCAACATGGCTGAGAGTCTCGAATCAGAGTTGGAAGACATCTTTAAGGATGTTCAGCCTGATATGGAGGATTCAGAGGACATAAAAGAGCCTCTGAACTTTCTTCTGGAAGAGGAAAAACCTCCTAAACCCGAGCTCAAGCCACTACCACCATCCTTGAAATATGCATTTCTGGGAGAAGGTGACACTTTTCCAGTGATCATAAGCTCTGCTTTAAATTCACAGGAAGAGGAAGCACTTATTCAAGTGCTAAGGACACACAAGACAGCTCTTGGGTGGTCCATAGGTGACCTTAAGGGCATAAGCCCAGCTAGATGCATGCACAAAATCCTATTGGAGGATAATGCCAAACCAGTGGTTCAACCACAGAGGCGGCTAAATCCAGCCATGAAGGAAGTGGTGCAGAAAGAGGTCACCAAGTTACTAGAGGCTGGGATTATTTATCCTATTTCTGATAGCCCCTGGGTGAGCCCTATTCAAGTCGTCCCAAAAAAGGGAGGCATGACAGTGATTCATAATGAAAAAAATGAACTGGTTCCTACAAGAACAGTTACAGGGTGGCGCATGTGTATTGACTACAGAAGGCTCAATACAGCCACCAGAAAGGATCATTTTCCTTTACCATTCATAGACCAGATGCTAGAAAGACTAGCAGGTCATGATTATTACTGCTTTTTGGATGGCTACTCAGGCTATAACCAGATTGCAGTAGATCCCCAAGATCAAGAGAAAATAACATTCACATGTCCATCCGGAGTGTTTGCTTATAGAAGGATGCCCTTTGGGCTATGTAATGCGCCTGCAACCTTCCAGAGATGCATGCTCTCTATTTTCTCTGATATGGTGGAAAAATTTCTGGAAGTCTTCATGGATGACTTCTCAGTATATGGAGACTCATTCAGCTCCTGTCTTGATCACCTGAAACTTGTTCTGAAAAGATGCCAAGAAACCAACCTAGTTTTAAACTGGGAAAAGTGTCACTTCATGGTGACTGAAGGAATTGTTCTTGGGCATAAAATCTCAAACAAGGGAATAGAGGTGGATCAAGCAAAAATAGAGGTAATTGAAAAATTACCACCACCTGCCAATGTTAAGGCAATCAGAAGCTTTCTGGGCATGCAGGATTCTATAGGAGGTTTATAAAGGATTTTTCAAAAATCGCAAAACCTCTAAGCAATCTGCTAGCTGCTGACACGCCATTTGTGTTTGACACAGAGTGCCTGCAGGCGTTTGAAACGCTGAAAGCTAAGCTGGTCACAGCACCAGTCATTTCTGCACCAGACTGGACATTACTATTTGAGCTAATGTGTGATGCCAGTGATCATGCCATTGGTGCAGTATTGGGACAGAGGCATGACAAGCTTCTGCATGTCATTTATTATGCCAGTCGCGTTTTAAATGATGCCCAGAAAAATTACACAACCACAGAAAAGGAATTACTTGCAGTGGTTTACGCCATTGACAAGTTCAAATCCTACTTAGTAGGATCAAAGGTGATTGTGTACACTGACCATGCTGCTCTTAAGTATCTACTCACAAAGCAGGATTCAAAACCCAGGCTCATCAGATGGGTATTGCTTCTACAAGAGTTTGATATAGAAATAAGAGACAGAAAAGGGACAGAGAACCAAGTAGCTGATCATCTGTCCCGGATAGAGCCAGTGGAAGGGACGTCCCTCCCCTTTCTTGAGATCTCTGAGACGTTCCCTGATGAGCATCTATTTGCCATTCAGGAAGCACCATGGTTTGCCGATATTGCAAACTATAAAGCTGCAAGGTTCATACCCAAGGAATACAATAGAATACAAAAGAAGAAACTAGTTACTGATGCAAAGTACTACTTGTGGGATGAGCCCTATCTCTTTAAGAGATGTGCAGACGGAATTATCCGTAGGTGTGTCCCCAGAGAGGAAGCACAGAGAATCCTATGGCATTGCCATGGATCTCAATATGGAGGCCATTTCGGAGGTGAGCGAACAGCCACCAAGGTCCTCCAATGTGGCTTCTATTGGCCCACACTCTATAAAGATTCCCGAGAGTTTGTACGTAATTGTGACAGTTGCCAAAGAGCTGGTAATCTGCCTCATGGTTACGCCATGCCTCAACAAGGAATCTTGGAAATAGAGTTGTTTGATGTATGGGGAATTGACTTCATGGGACCTTTCCCACCATCATACTCAAACACTTATATTCTGGTGGCAGTTGACTATGTATCAAAATGGGTTGAGGCTATTGCCACACCCAACAATGATACTAAAACAGTGCTGAAGTTCCTCCAGAAACATATTTTTAGCAGGTTTGGTGTCCCTAGAGTACTAATCAGTGATGGGGGCACTCACTTCTGCAATAAACAGCTTTACTCTGCCATGGTTCGGTATGGAATTCGCCACAAGATAGCCACTCCATATCATCCACAAACCAATGGGCAAGCTGAAGTCTCTAATAGAGAATTAAAGAGAATCCTGGAACGGACAGTAAGTACCCGTAGAAAGGATTGGGCACGGAGCTTGGATGATGCTCTGTGGGCTTACAGAACAGCATTCAAGACCCCTATAGGGACCTCTCCATACCAACTTGTGTATGGTAAGGCATGTCACCTGCCCGTGGAACTGGAACATAAAGCCTATTGGGCAACCAGGTTCCTAAACTTTGATGCCAAATTAGCAGGAGAAAAACGATTGCTCCAGCTAAATGAGCTAGAGGAATTCAGATTCACAGCTTTCGAAAATGCCAAGCTTTATAAAGAAAAATCAAAAAAATGGCATGACAGAAAGCTGTCATCTAGAATCTTTGAGCCAGGGCAGAAGGTCCTGTTGTTTAACTCTAGACTCAGGCTATTCCCCGGGAAACTGAAATTCCGATGGAGGGGACCATACGTGATTACAAGTGTGTCACCATATGGTTATGTGGAGCTTCAGGATATTGATTCTGATAAGAAGTTCATTGTCAATGGGCAGAGAATCAAGCATTATCTTGAAGGCAACATTGAGCAAGAATGCTCAAGGCTGAAGCTAGATTAAAAGCTCAGCATGGTCCAGCTAAAGACAATAAAGAAGCGCTTGCTGGGAGGCAACCCAGCCATGGGGCATCAATCCTATAAGCATTTTTGCCCTATTTTTATTTTTATTTGTTTATATAAAGTTCACTGACACTAAGGTATAGAATCATTTGTATAAGTTTACAGGGTTACAGAAGGAATCTGCACACAAAACAGAGATAGGGAGCTCAATGGCAAGAAAACGCCAGTAAAGAGGCATTTTGGGCATTCAGCGCCCAAAATGGGCATCCACTGGGCGCTGAACGCCAGTAAAGACAGCAATT
Source organism: Arachis hypogaea (assembly GCF_003086295.3). NCBI lineage: Eukaryota > Viridiplantae > Streptophyta > Magnoliopsida > Fabales > Fabaceae > Arachis > Arachis hypogaea. The sequence goes on from NC_092046.1 coordinate 122,779,809, forward strand.
GGGCGTTCAACGCCAGAAACAGGCACCCAATGGGCGTTGAATGCCAGTAATGGCAGCAACTGGGCGCTGAACGCCCAGGAGATCAGCATTTGGGCGTTGAACGCCCAAAACAAGCAGTGTTTGGGCGTTCAAACGCCAGGAAGACAGGGAGGAGCCAAATCCAGTTATCCCACACGTATTTCCATTTTAATTTTAGATTTTATGCTTCAATGCATGATTTTTACATGAACATATCAAGAACCCTGATTTCTAAAATCCTTAATTTCTAAAAATCCATCTTTCCAAATTCAATCCAACTCTTTTCAAAATCTTTTCTGAAAACAAATCTATCTTTTTCACTCAAAAATCTTTTCAACTAATCCATATCTTTTTCAAATATCCATATCATCTTTTTCAAAATTCAGAGTTATCTTTTTCAAAAATCTATCATATCTTTTCAAAATTAAACTCTATCTTCTATCTTATCTTTTTCAACTCAATCTTTTTATCTTATCTCTTCCAATTTTTCGAAAACCCACCCCCCCACCCCTTTAAAATTGGGTTCGGCCTCCCCCCTCCTCCATCAACAAGTGCACCTCGATCTCCTTCTATCCCTCTCCTTTCTTTTCTTTTGCTTGAGGACAAGCAAACCTCTAAGTTTGGTGTGTTTTTCCGAGATCACTAAGATCATGGCTCCCAAAGGAAAACAATCCAATCCAAGAGGCAAGAAAGAGAGCGTTCCAAAACCACTTTAGAATCAAGGGAAGTTCTTATCTAAAGAACATTCAGACCATTATCTTAAAGTAATGGGTCTGAGATCAGTGATCCCGGAAGTTAGATTCGATCTGAAAGAAGACGAATATCCGGAGATCCAGGAGCAAATTCGAATCAGGAACTGGGAAGTCCTAGCTAATCCTGAAACGAAAGTAGGAAGGAACATGGTCCAGGAGTTCTATGCTAATATGTGGCAGACTGACAAGCAAAGACTATCTGGAACAGCCTGCTACGAATTTTGGACCATGGTCAGGGGAAAGATTGTTCATATACCACCCCTGACAAGATCAGAGAGATATTAAAGCTACCTCAGCTAAAGGATGATCCAGACTCCTTCAACAGGAGGATGATGAGAGTAGACATTGGCCTGGATAAGATCCTAGAGGACATATGTATCCTTGGAGCCAGGTGGACCACCAACACAAAGGGCGTCCCAAATCAACTCAAGAGAGAGGATCTCAAACCAGTTGCTAGAGGATGGCTGGACTTCATTGGGCGTTCTCTGTTGCCCACTAGCAACCGTTCTGAAGTCACAGTTAAAAGAGCAGTGATGATTCATTGCATCATGACGGGGAAGGAAGTGGAGGTTCATCAGCTGATTTCCACTGAACTCTACAAGATAGCTAATAAAAATTCAAGAGAGGCCAGGTTGGCTTATCCAAGCGTGATTTCTCTGCTCTGCAAGGACGCTGGAGTCAAGATGGGAATAACTGAATATATCCTAATTGAAAAGTCAATCACCAAAGCATCAATGGAGAGACAACAAGCACAGGAGGATCCTATCAAGAAGAGAGCACAGGAATTCCTCCCAGAGATTCCTCAAGCAGAATATTGGGAATATCTTGAGACGTCTGTCACCAAGATACAGGAAGCTATGGAGCAAATAATAAAACAACAGAAGGAACACAATCAAATGCTGACCTATATGTTTAAAGAACAAGAGGAGCAGGGGCGTGACTTAAGGGAACTGAAGCGCCAAAAGCCTTCTCTACCAAGCATCCCAAGGATCAGAGGAACCCCCGTGCCCCAGAATAAAGGTTGTTAATTTCCAATTTCTGCCTTAACTCTGTGACAGTGTCCTTATAAAAGTTTACCTTAGAAGTCATATAATAGTAATTAGTATCTATTTGATTTTATCTCCAATTAAGCTATAGTTTATTTTTCTCATCATCATTAAACATGAATAAAATAGTAGATCTTTTGAATAAGAAGCAATAAAATTTTGAGTTTAATAAAAGAAATTCTAATTGGTTAAATGTGGTGGCAATGCTTTCTGAATCTTCTGAATGAATGCTTAAACAGTGCATATATCTTTTGAATTTGTTGTTTAAGACTGTTAAATATGTTGGCTCTTGAAAGATTGATGAACATGAGACATGTTATTGATAATCTGAAAAATCATAAAAATGATTCTTGAAGCAAGAAAAAGCAGCAAAGAACAAAGCTTGCAGAAAAAAAAAAAAGAGAGAAGAAGCAAGCAGAAAAAGCCAAAAGCTCTTAAAACCAAAAGGCAAGGGCAAATAAAAAGGATCCCAAGGCTTTGAGCATCAGTGGATAGGAGGACCTAAAGGACTAAAATCCTGGTCTAAGCGGCTAAACCAAGCTGTCCCTAACCATGTGCTTGTGGCGTGCAGGTGTCAAGTAAAAACTTGAGACTGAGCGATTAAAGTCAAGGTCCAAAGCAAAAAGAAGAGTGTGCTTAAGAACTCTGGACACCTCTAATTGGGGACTTTAGCAAAGCTGAGTCACAATCTGAAAAGGTTCACCCAGTTATGTGTCTGTGGCATTTATGTATCCGGTAGTAATACTGGAAAACAAAGTGCTTAGGGCCACGGCCAAGACTCATAAAGAAGCTGTGTTCAAGAATCATCACACTGAACTAAGAGAATCAATAACACTATCTGAATTCTGAGTTCCCATAAGATGCCAATCACTCTGAGCTTCAATGGATAAAGTGAGATGCCAAAACTGTTCAGAAGCAAAAAGCTACTAGTCCCGCTCATCTAATTAGGATCTGAGCTTCAATCAAAAACTCTGAGATATTATTGCTTCTCAACCTATTAGTCTTTTATTTTATTTGTCTAGTTGCTTGAGGACAAGCAACAGTTTAAGTTTGGTGTTGTGATGAGCGGATATTTTATACGCTTTTTGGGGTTAATTTCATATAGTTTTGAATATGTTTTAGTTAGTTTCTAGTTTATTTCCAGTAGTTTTTAGGAAAAATTCATATTTCTGGACTTTACTATGAGTTGTGTGTTTTTCTGTAATTTCAGGTATTTTTCTGGCTGAAATTGAAGGAGCTGAGCAAAAATCTGATTCAGGCTGAAAAAGGACTACTGATGCTGTTGGATTCTGACCTCCCTGCACTCAAAGTAGATTTTCTGGAGCTACAGAACTCGAAATGGCGTGCTTCCAATTGCGTTGGAAAGTAAACATCCAGGGCTTTCCAGCAATATATAATAGTCCATACTTTGCACAAGAATAGACGACGTAAACTGGCGTTCAACGCCAGTCCTCTGCCCAATTCTGGCGTCCAGCGCCAGAAAAGGATAAAAAACTGGAGTTGAACGCCCAAACTGGCACAAAAACTGGCGTTCAACTCCACAAATGGCCTCTGCACATGAATTGCTTAAGTCTCAGCCCCAGCACACACCAAGTGGGCCCCAGCACACCAAGTGGGCCCCAGAAGTGGATCTCTGCATCATCCATCATAGTCCACTCATATTTTGTAACCCTAGGCTACTAGTTTAGTATTTAAACGACTTTTAGAGACTTATTTTGGATCTCATGACATTTTCAGATCTAACTTTGTATTCTCTGACGGCATGAGTCTCTAAACCCCATTGTTGGGGGTGAGGAGCTCTGCTGTGTCTCGATGAATTAATGCAAGTATTTCTGTTTTCTATTCAAACACGCTTGTTCCTATCTAAGATGTTCATTCGCGCTTAACTGTGATGAAGGTGATGATCAGTGACATTCATCACCTTCCTCAAACCAAGAACGTGTGCCTGACAACCACCTCCGTTCTACATCCGACTGAATGAGTATCTCTGAGATCTCTTAATCAGAATCTCCGTGGTATAAGCTAGAACTGATGGCGGCATTCATAAGGATTCAAGGATTGAATGACTGTGACGAGCTTCAAACTCCTGAAGGCTGGGCGTTAGTGACAGATGCAAAAGGATAGTAAATCCTATTCCAACCGGATCGAGAACCAACCGGTGATTAGCCGTGCTGTGACAGAGCGCGTGAGCGTAGTTTTCACTGGAAGGATGGAAGGTAGCCATTGACAACGGTGATCCACCAACACACAGCTTGCCATAGGAGGACGTGCGTGCGTGAATCAGAAGACAGAGAAAAGCAGAGATTCAGAAGACAAAGCATCTCCAAAACTCCAACATATTCTCCATTACTGCACAACAAGTAACCTTTAATTTATGCTCTCTTGGTTATTCACAATTCAACTGATTAACATAATTGACTTCCTGACTAAGATTTACAAGATAGCCATAGATTGCTTCAAACCAACAATCTCCGTGGGATTCGACCCTTACTCACGTGAGGTATTACTTGGACGACCCAGTGCACTTGCTGGTTAGTGGTACGCGTTGTGAAAAGTGTGATTCACAATTCGTGCACCACTTTGTTTACTTGAGTTTTCCTAATTGTATAACATGCCTACCTGCTTATTGATCTACTTGTTGTATATGAATATTATCTGTGTTTTACTTATTTGCATTAATTGTGTTTGTCTGGTGCTGAGGAGGTTAGGTAGGCGGTGGCGATGGGATCGCACGGAGGTTAGGGTGGTGAAGGCTGTGGGATACAGCGGTGTGATTAATATTAGTTAGAATTCCCCTAAGTTTAGATAACCCGGTTTATGGTTTAAGTTCCTGATTTATTTATTTTGTTCTAAGCTTGAATATCCGTATGTGATGTGAAGCTCTAGGATCGCCTTCGGCGTCCCGAAGCCTTACATCTTACATTATTGGACACTGTTACCATACTAAGAACCTCCGATTCTCATTCCATACTTTTTTGTTGTTTTTCATATGCAGGTCGCAATCTCGGTGAGTTGTCTGGATGGTGACAAAGGCGGAGGATCTAGATACCTTTTGAGTCTCTTGATTTATTTTTCTATTCATCTCTCACTTTTATATTTTGTTTAGCCTAGAGGCATGTATTGAGAGATCAAAACTTGTATAAGCTGTTTTTACTGTCTGGTTTCATGTATGGTCTGTATATGGCTAGCTAGCTTAAACTCCGCGAGCCGGGGCTAGATTCTTATGATATTATACTATGATATTTTGATTATATGGTATCTATTTCTTGTACTTTAAGTTAGTAACTTCGCTAGTACGTTTTGCGCTTTTCAAATCCTATTAAATGAGCTATATGCTTCATTAGGCTTCTAGAATATATTATTTCCTTCCATATATAAATATGTATAAGCCTTAGGACTGTCGTAACCTCTAATTAACCTTGGCTTTACGGCTAGAGGTAAGGCTTAGGGTAATTGGGGTGTTACAACATGCTTCTTTGATTCCTTGCTATTTACATTTCTTGTCTCTTGCCATTAAGACCACAATCCCTCATAGCCAATAATTGATCACTTATTGCAATTCCTAAGGAGAATGACCCAGAACTTAAAACTCTCGGTTAATTGATTTAAATTGTGATAATTCTTGATTTAAACTTTGATGTGAGGATCCATTGCCGGTTTGGACTATACTTGCAACGAAATTTAATTTGTGAATTCCAAATCGGCATAAATCATATACATCACTGATTTATGCAATCTTGTGAAGCATTTCTTCTCTACCCCTGAAGAGATTGGAGAAATTAACAAAACTCTTATCACACTGATTCCCAAAAATGAACTAGTAACCACCTTCTGGCAAATGCAACCCATAAGCCTCTGCAATGTGTCTTACAAAGTGATAACCAAGATTATTGCTACCCGACTGAGGAGTTTGATGGGAAAACTTGTCCAACCTACCCAATGCAGTTTTATTCCGGGAATGCATAATTCTGATAATATTTATTATTTTCCAGGAGGTTTTCCATTCTATGCGAAATAAAAATGACCCAAATGTTGGATGGCTATCAAGATTGACTTCGAGAAAGCATATGACAGACTTAAATGGAGCTTTGTGGAGGACACTCTTCATGACATTGGCTTTCCTACCCAGACCGACAACCTTATCCTGTACTGTATCTCTACAGCCAAGTGGAGTATGTTATAGAATGGGGAGGACCTTGATAAGTTTACACCTTCGAGAGGGATTTGCCAATGGGATCCTATTTCCCTGTATATCTTCATTTTGTGCATCAAAAGATTATCCCATCTTATTAATGCGGTGGTTCATCATGGGTTCTAGAAGCCTATTCGCCTCAGGAAAGATGGCCCTAAGATATCCCACCTTTGCTTTGCTGATGACCTCTTTCTTTTCTTAGAAGCTCATCTAGAATAGGCTGATGTCATTAAGAGATGTTTGAAGGCCTTTTGTGATAGCTCAGGTCTAAAATTCAGTCAGGATAAGACTGGTGTCTTCTTCTCCAAGAATGTGGGAGATCTGGTTTGTACGGAGATTAGTGACGCTCTTCAGTTTTCTAGAACGGACGACATAGGAGAGTACTTCGGAGTCCCCCTCCTTCATTCTAAAGTAACCAAGTACATCTACAAAGAGATCATTAGTAAGTTGAATTCAAAACTGAATTCTTAGAAGGTATCAACTCTCTCTTTAGCTAGCAGGATAACTTTTGGTGAAATCTATTCTTTCATCTATTCTTTTTTATACTATGCAGTATGCTCTTTTACCTATTTTTACTTGTAATAGTATTGATCGTAAATGCAGGAGCTTTCTTTGAGGAGATACCAAAAATTCTAAAAAGATCCACCTCTTAAGCTGGGATAAAGTTTGTAAATCGAAGAAGGCTGGGGGTTTGGGTATCTGTCATGCGAGTAAGATGAACCATGCTTTTATGGTGAAGGCTGGGTGGGGTCTTGTTGAAAAGAAAGACTCTCTCTGGGGCCGTGTTATCATATCCAAATATAATGGAGCGAATGATATTATTCCAAGGGTTGAGAGGAAGTGGAATGAATTTAACCTGTGGAGAGGAATTTGTAAAGCTTGGCCAGATGTTTAGAAAAACCATATTTGGCGCATCAAGGAAGGCTCTATGATTAATTTCTGGAGCCATAATTGGGTACCGGAAGTGGGCCCTTTGAACCAATTCACCTCTCAGGTAAGTAACAGTTTTGATCCTTCTGGCTTTCTCACAGATTTTCTTACCGTTTCAAGGAGCTGGAATGTGGCAAAACTGATACGTGGCTATTGGAGGAGGTGGTCAAGAAGATTACGGCCATTGTGCCTCCATCGCCTTGGAAAAACAGTGATCAAATTGCTTGGAATGCTTCCTCGGATGGTACTTTCAACCTCAAGATAACCTATCAAAAGCTGAATGAAGATCACTATAATCAGAATAAGTTGTTTTCATTGATTTGGAAATGGAGAGGCCCATAACATATACACATGTTTCTCTGGTTGATTTCTCATGGTGCCATCCTAACTAACCTGGAAAGAACCAGACGCCATTTAACAACTGTCGCAATTTGCCCAAGATGTAATCGACAACATATTTTTTTGTCATTCCTAGGTGGCGCAACAAGACCCACGTAGTTAGGGTTAGAGACTATGATAAATAACTGATTCTGTAATGACCCAGGAGTAGCCGAGGTAGAAGGCAAGGACTGAGAAGTCCCATGGGAGCCAGTAGTCACCCTCCTTCTATCCCAACCACGAGGCTGCCTGGTGACACCTCTATCTGATGCCATGTCTATCTGAAACAATATAATTATATCATAATCTAATTGTCAAATCAATAAAAGATATATATATATTTTGAACCTCAAATCGTAGGTTTAAGCTTTACTCTAAGTATGGTATAAACTAATTGGCAAATTAATGTCCTTTTAACCAAGTACATAAACACTTTAAATTACTTTATCGTCAATAGGTCAACAACCTACATTCTACATCCCGAGGGTCATAATACCTCAAGTAAGTCACCCTCATCTTTGATATTACATAATTAAGATACTTGAGAAGAGAACATTGAAATTTAGTAACTTTAACTTTCACTAATTAAATTTACCCACAATTTTGAAAAATATTTTACAGTTCCTACAAATCTACCTAACCTCTTATTTCACAAGTTCTCAATCCACCACAACAATCAAAACTCAATTAAATTCACCAAATCTCATAAACATAATATGAAACTAAAAAAATACAATAATATATCCAAAGCTCAAATCTCCCTTATTAAATTAAAAACGAAAGTTCTTTGGACATTTCGATTTTACAAGTAGCATTGCCTAATTTCCCAAGTATGAGTCTTATAAACATAATATCAACAAGTATGAGTCTCATATGGACTACCATTCTGCATTAATTCAGTTAAAGATAAGATAAGAAATTTCTAGCAGCAGATCAAAATTTTCAATACTTTCAATAACTTAGGTAATTGTTGCTGAATAAACTTAGACATACATAATTTAACAAGAAGTAGAAAATTAAAGATTCATGGATTGAAACTCAAGAAGAAAATATTAAAATAAAATTAATCCATAAATATTTATCATAATAAATATAAAAGTATTGAATTCATAAACTTTCATCGTTGATTTTGAACCTATATCAAAATTGTCTTTGTGAGAGAAAATAATCACTCATTAGATCAATCTTGTTAGAAGACTCATCATTTATAATAAAACTTTTTATTCAACAATAATTTTCACTTTCCCCTTTCTTAAAAATTCACTTCTAAACTTAAATTTTAAACCCTAAATCTGAAATATAAATGTAACATACATAAATTAATTTTTAATAAAAAAAACCTCTTAAATCTATATCATCAATATAATTTATACTAGAAAGTTAAAACCTTTAGAATACATACAACAAGTACTCATTCTAAAAATACAAATCATAAAATTAATCTCTACAAGAGGGCTCCGACTAGCAGCAGTGGCAGTAGCGGGGACACAATGAACCATGTGACACAAGGAGTTCCAACACAGTCCACGCAGTTTTTGGAGGCTGTTGGTGGTAGCCGGTATTGGCGGGGAGAGAGAGAGAGAAAGAGAGAGAGAGAGGGAGGGAGGGAGGGAGGGAGAGAGAGAGAGAGAGAGAGAGGGTGCGCATTTTGAATTTAGGGCAAGTTTACCGTCGGATTTACTGGCGGATAAATCCGACAATAATGCATTGCGGGTCACCAAAATGCTGCATTCTACTAATTGAGTTATCCGCGGGTAAATTCGACACTAACGTTCACGTCTATTTTCCCCGTTTTTCTTCTAATTATTACCAGCAAATTTGCTGTCGGATATACAAATTTGCCCATAATAATTTCAGCTGACGAATTTATTGCTATGTCTGTTAGAAAATTTGACACAAATCTGCGACACTAAATTTAACGAAAAATCTAACGATATTTAACATTTTTCTTATAGTGTCTTCTGAGTTAATAGACATAATTTTCTATTTCTGAGTCACAAATTTTTCATCCCCAAATTGTGCAGTTTGTGGAGAAATAAGCATCGAATGCTTTTAAGATGGTGATTTCATCAAATTCATTTGTTTAGTTAATTTAATACATAATAAATATAAATTAATGATTCCTATTTTTATTAATATAGTCATGTATGTAATTAGGTATTGGATAAAGTAATATTGTGTGTCAAATATTGTAGGTAAATATTAATATTATTTTATACTTTTTTTAATCTTATTTTACCACTAATTCAATAATTTGGTTCATATGATTATTAGTTTTCTAGTTCAATATCACCTTTTTTTTCCAAAGGAATATGACTACTAAATATGAACAAAATCCAACTTCTTTCGCTGGAAACTTATATTAATAAAATACAATGGCATGATTGTCAAATGGATATGATAGGAGAGGTTCAGTGAATTGAATCAGATATGGTTAAAATCTAGATTCGATCTCATCGGATATTGAATATATTCATAAAATATAAAATTTATTAAAAAGTTTATTTTTATAAAAAAATTATTCTTTTAAACTTGTGTATTCTTAAATATTATTAAACTATTTTTTTTTAAACAAAACGTTAAAATAATACCACATATATTTTTAAAAAATTATGAATTAAAATAAAATATAAACACAACATATATATTTTTATTTATTTATTTATTTATTTATTATTTAATGTAGATATATGGATATGTAGCTTGAATCTATGAAAACAAATGTGATATCCATGATGCGATTCCATTAGAGTGCGAATCGGATCCAAATCAATTTGACATTCTGCGGATTGGATTATATTTGTAATTTGCAGATAAATACGAATAAATACTTCTAAGGATGAATTGATGATAAACAAATATCTGAGACTATGAAGACATTTCTAGTCACTACAAGTAAGAAAGTAAAAGTCTTGGGGTGCCTACCACTTGCAACACAATCCAAAAAAAGGCTAACGAATGTAACCTACGTAAATATATTTACATTACAATGAACAAGAATTTTACAGAATGAAGATATACAAATTCTTTTTTTTTTTTTGCCATTGTCAAATATAAGCATCAAACTTTTTTGTCATTCATTTTGTATTGTAAAATCTGTAAAATATACCAGACTCGTACAAAATGAATTATATAATATATGACATCGATATTGACATTAAAAAAAGTGTGTGAATCATTAATAATGATGCGTGGGTTGCAAGAGGGGTGACCTGCCGGTGTTGTATGGTGAATAATAATTATCATTATTACTATTATTATATCTCAAAGGAGACAAAACCAATTGATTAGGGGCCCTGGGTAACCTTGGGCTTGATGATATGGGCCTATTCTTGGGCCTATGTGAGTGGTTATTACTAGTTAGTGGAAGCCTTTCTAAAGTAGATAAAATATCAAGCATCTGAGGCCTGAACTTGGGCTCACTAATGCATTGCAAAGCAAGAAGAGCAACTATATAAGCTGCCCTTTGTGAGTATTGTCCTGCTAACTTAGTGTCCATGATCCTGAACAACTTCCTCCTATCACCCAAATAGGGTTTTGCCCATTCCACAAGATTATGTTCCATCCCAGATTTTGTTACCTCAATTGCACGCCGTCCAGTTAGTAATTCCAATAGTACTACTCCAAAACTATACACGTCACATTTTGTAGTTAGCCGACCTGAAAAAGGGGTCCAGAACAAATAATCAATAGCATAATAAAAGTCAGGAAAGATTTTTAAGGATATCAAAAATAGCATTGTTCGAGTTATTTTAACTATTAATCTCAATAATAAAATATTTACATGATTAAGATTGATGATTAAAACTATTAAACATCAGTATTTATAATATATTTGAAATTTTTTCTAAAAGTTATATCGTTGTTGATTTCTTTTTAGGAAAAGACTAGGAGGTTAGCACTTTTAGCATAAAGATGAAGAGAAATGGCTGGTATTGATTCGAATGTAAGGCAAAAACAAAAAGAAAAGTTGTTGATGAGCGAAAATTTCTAAATTTTTTTATTCAATGATAAAATCTAATGAGTAGTATTAGAGTTGAAATATGAATTGAAATAAAAAATTTAGCCGATACCAGATGGAGTGGGGATTATTTACCAGCATTGCCATATAAGATATGAATGATATGCATGGAAACTATACAAATTTTGGAAGAAAAAATGAAACCTACCTGTAAGGATATATTCAGGAGCAGCATAACCTACAGTGCCCAAGACCTGAGTAGAAACATGACTTCGATCACCAATGGGCCCTGCTTTCGCCAATCCAAAATCAGAAAGTTTTGCATTAAATTCCTGCATTTAATTAATCAATAATTTTAATTAGTAAAAGTACTACACAGGAATTAATAAAATGGGCATACATACATATCAGAAATGCTTGAAAAATAATAAAAATTAGTCTAAATAATTCTAAAGTTATTTTATTTTATATTTATTATCTATTTTTGAAATAAATAGATAATCTTAAATATAATAAATATGTAATTTTAGATGTTATATACATAAAATTATAGATATTAAGATAAATAAAATAATTTTTGATTATTGTCTCCCTAATATTATTGATGTCCATACCAAATCTAATAAAATGTTAGAAGTCTTGAAGTCTCGGTAGATGACTTGTTGCTCAGATTCATGTAGGAAGGTTAGTCCTCTAGCAGCATCAATAGCAACTTTCATTCTTGTTGTCCAAGGAAGCGTTTCATTCCCCTCTACATCCAATATTCAATCTTTTATATTAAATATGGACCAAGCTAAGATTTATGTGATAGTTTTTGTAGTAATTAAGCAGCAACAACCAACATACTATGAAATAGGTGATTTTCTAAGCTTCCTTTTGGCATGTATTCATACACCAGAAGTCGATTATCCCCTTCAAAACAGTATCCAATAAGTCTCACTAGATTTGGATGATGAAGTTGTCCAAGATGATTTACTTCACTCTGTAAATTATGCATGAAAATTCTATATAATTTGGTGATTCATTTGAAACTAAATTAAGATGTTTACTCTCGTACAGAATAAAATTGCCTAGAGAATATAAAAAAATAAAAAGAAATGATCAATTATGTGAATTTTATCACTTTTTTAAATAAAATATAATTTCATTATCAAATATGCCAATACTCTGTATTCTGTATTATTTACTCTATATGTGAGTATTGCCCGTGAATTAATAGGTAGCAATTAATAAGAAACCTACCAACCACTCCTTATGACCTTGAAAACCTTGAGGTTTAAGCTTCTTTACAGCTACAACAACAGTTCCAATTCCAAAGGTAGGGTCAAATGAATGAGCATTAATCCATCCCTTATAAACATAACCAAATCCACCTTCTCCTATTAGATTCTCATGATCAAAGTTTCCAGTAACATTCTTAAGATTATTGAATGTGAAGGATTTTAAATGAGGGGATGAAATTAGTAGTATGTCGCCTTCAGATCTTGATGTTGCTAGAACAATCTCATCATCTTTACCATAATCATCATCATCAACATGTTGTATTGGTGGTGGTGGTAACAATAATGTGCTTCTTTTTCTATAATAACCTCCTTTTGTAGCACCTGCAAAATAATTTTTTTGTTACTATTAAATCAATAAATATAACGAAATAAAGCCAAAAACAAATACAAGATCAAAAACTTAACATTAATATCAAAAGGAAAATCAACACATTATGTAATACAATCAAAACATACAACTAGTCTTGCAATATTAACGAGAAATTGGAAATTGAAACAAAAACACACATGCACAATAATAACAACACCAAAAGCATAACCTAACTATTGCATATATGCATGATGTATATTCAATCATATACCTATTAATTTGAAATTAAAGCACATAATAGACAAAAACATAGTAACGGACGTACCTATAGGATTATTTGGGTATGGCGTGGTGATATCAGAACTTTCTCGAATGCAATTTCCCATTAAAAAAAGAAAAAGAAAAAAATTTCTTGAATAATCAGCATAGAAAATACGAGTAACAATCCATCTTAAATTTCATGCATGCAACATTTCATCTATGGTTATGATTCTCGTGCATGTATTGTCCTTCTCCGTCCCTTTTTAAATTTCCAGAAAAGGCAACAAAAACATAGAATAATGATAATGTTTCATTGCATTTTTTGTTTCATATAATAAACTATAAATAAACATATCTATTAACATATTAAATATATGGACGCATTGTGTGTTTATTATTGATAGAAAAATTTGCTGATGTATTTCGATATAAGCAGGACGGACCCACACACAAGTACGTGGGTGCATTTAGTCTGATAAAATTTTAGGAAAAAAGAAAGTATACACAAATTATATATATAATGTCTCCATTGAACAATGTATTCATCCCTATGTTTAAAGAAATTTTATGTTGTGCAAAACAAAATTATATTATTAACTATGAACATAATGATAAAAGGTTTTGTATTACATAAATTTAATCTATTGAAATTGAAAAAAATATCATATCTACTTGAACTAAAACACAAACAATAATTAATTATCTAAAATCAAATTTGACTTCTCAAATATAAATAAAACTATTAGTATTTAATAGTTTTTCTTAAAAGTTTATTGATATATACATATCATTTACATATTGTATATATACATTATATATTTATTTTTATTATTTTATAAATTTGGTCTTACATATAATAGTTGTTTTTATAAAAGAAAATTCTTTCATAAATATTATAGAAATCAATTCTTCAACTAAATGACAAAAAATAGTTGACTAATTTTTTAATAGAAAGAGAGATATTAATTTTCTAACCTATATATAAAAATAAGGGTTAAGTATTTTTTCGTCCCTAAGGTCTGGGGTGAAAATCAAATTCGTCCCCGACTTTTTTTGTTATTAAAATCATCTTCAACGTTACAAAACGTTATAAAATCGTCCTTTACTACTTCAATTTTATTATCTTGACCAAATTACCTTTTATAATTAATTAAAATAATATTAAAAAACAAAACAACCCCATCCCCCCCCCCCCACCCGAACTCAACCCTGTTTCTCTTCAGTTTCTTCCCTCTCATCCCCTTCTTCCTACCCTTCCTCCTACCCCTTTCTTTGGAACCCCCCTCCCAACCACAACCCCAATTCTTCTTCTCTCTCTTTTCACCACCGTATCATCTCCGCCCCCGCCTTCTTCTCTACCTTCTTCTCCCGAACGAGGTCCACAACCTTGCCGCCCAGTCCCACGTTGCCGTCTCTGTCGACAGCAAAACGCGCCGAACCAGCGAGTCCAATCATGTGAGCGTTGCAAGAGGTCACTGCCATAGACAGCGAAGAAGTCTATGACTCTGTCCCTGCGATTGGCTTGCAAGCCATGAACGACGTAGAAGCGAAGAAGAGAAGTTTGGATTTTGGAGAGCGTAGAAAGGAGACGAGGGCAACGATCCTATCGGCTTGGAATTTGGGAACGTAGAGGGAGAAGATGAGGCCGATGATCTTATCGACGTGGAAGCCCTTTCCAAGATCGGTTCGGAGCTCAGAGTCGTAAGATTGGAGAGTATTGGTGAAGCCTCAGAAGACGAGGAACTCCCGAACCAGCTCCTCTGCGTACTGCATGTTCTCCATTAGCAGAGATAGTGTGGGTTGGGGACTTGCAGAACACGACGCTCTTTTAGAGCGTTTGTTGGCTGTTTTCTACTTTACTAATTGTTCAAGTGGTGGTGTTTGGCTGTTTTAGGGGGTTTTGGATTCATCTTCGTTCCTCTTTTTTTCATTCTTCCTTTGTTTTTTGAAGAACATAAACATCATTTTTTTAATTCTTTTTAATTTTTGTGGTTGCTGATTTTGGATTTGAAGTGCGATTGATGATTGTTGAATTGTTGTCAAATTTAAAATTTTTAGTGATTTATTTTGTGGTTGTTGTTGCTGCTGAATTTGCTATTGTTGAATTTGCTGAATTTGTTTTTGTTGCTGCTGAAGAAGAGAAGAAGAATTATTGTTACTGAATTTAGTTGTTGCTGTTGCTGAAAGAGAGAAGAAGAATTGGAGTTTTTTAGGTGGGAGAGGCAGAAGAAGGGGGATTCCGAAAAGAGCAGAAGGAAGGGGATGGGAAGGAAGAGACATCGGGGGTGGGGGTGGGGGTAGGGGGAGGGTTTTTTGTTTTTGTTTTTGATTTTTATTATTTTTATTAATTGTTAAGGGTATTTTGGTCAAAATATTAAAATTGAGATAGAAAAGGATGATTTTATAACGTTTTGTAACGTTGAGGATGATTTTAATAAGAAAAAAAGCTCGGGGACGATTTTGATTTTGACCCAAGACCTTAAGGACGAAAAAAGTACTTAACCCTAAAAAGAATTATGGTTCTTAATTTGATAGAAATTTGTATCTTTCTCACATCACAAATTTATTTATTTACTTTTATATCTCTTACACAATTATAGTAAAATTCTATACTGTTGGCTAAGACAGTAATATATTTATTTATTGTGGAAATGAATACAAAGGACTTCAATCGGTAGATGTAAGAATTGGTATTTAATTTTGTGTCCCAAGCTCACTGAATAGGTACCCTTCTTTTCTTTGCTCCATATTACCATATCTCTTCCTTTCCTAATTAGCGTGTTTAGGATAGTTTAGATTGTATTTGTTTCAAAAACTATTGTAAGTAGCTCTTTATTCTAAGTTCTGCTTTGTTAATAGCTTATTAACCCAAACCAAATTCTAAAAATTATTCTAAATCATAGGACATGAAATTAGTGGGTGATTAGATATACAATTTTCTCTCCATATTTGCAACTGTATTCTCGTGTCAACCTGTCAACCCATCTTCTTCTCATCGATACCTTTCTTCCCATTTAATCCATTATAATCTATTTTTCCCTTGCTTCTGCCCCCACCAGAATTTTAGCATTTGTCTTGTAGTTCAACAACTAAAGTTTTTGGAAGGTTAAAACACTCAAACGTGTAAATTGAGATTGCTAAATCCACTGACTTAATTAAAACTTCTTTACCACTTGCTGAAAAAAAAAAGATCTCTTCCAAATGTTACAATTTTTTAGTGACTTTATCTTTGATGAAGCTAAATATATCTTTCTTTAATCTATGTATTAATGCAAGGAGCCCTAGATATTTATTTTGTATTCCGACATGTGAAATTTGCAGCATACACTACAAGAAAAACACCCATTCAAGTACACTTGAAAAGTGTAGTCAAAATTAAAAAAAATGATGCCTTAGGCTAAGGCTACGCTTTTCGGGCTTCGGAGACGCTTTAGTGGGGGATGCTTATTCAGCCGTTGCATATTCTCAAAGGCTACGCTTTTCTGCACCAAGGGCTATGCTTTTGGCGTTTGGGAATAGGGTGCGCTTTTTAAGGGATGCTATCCAGGACCAAAGGCTACGTTTTTCAACGCTACTGCATCACCTGTAAAGCATAGCCACATTGTATACCATGACTACCATTTATAAGTGTAGCCTTAGGTCCCTCATTTTTTTTAAATTTTCTGTATATATATATATATATTCTAATAATTTTTTGTACAACCTAATATTTAGTAATATGATTACATATATAATTTTGCATTTTTAATTAAATTAGTTAAATATTATAGAATGAAAAAAAATACATAATAATACTAAATAATTTCTTTAAATAATAAAAATGATCTTTAAACAAAATATATTTATAATGAACCAAAAGTATTAGAATGAACATAATTTTGAATATTCAAACACCTCACACTAAATTAAACATACCCATATCAAAATATACATGAGACCGCTTAGAGTTTACTACTAATAAACTACGAAAAGCTAAAATATTATATCCTACATAAGTATCTTCCAATAAAACTCATTAATCAATCATCTTTCAATTTCCAACACTCCATCTCTGCCAATTAACCATCATATGATAAACACCTTCAAAATTATCCTTCATAATTATATAAAAAATATTAGGCAAACTAAACATGGCAGTGGATGCATGCTGCAGTTGCTATTCTTATCAAATTGGCAATGTAATCTAACCGTTTTAAAAAACATTTAACTATTCAAATGGGATTAAAAAAAGCATGTAAGTATGTAACAATTCATGCATTGCAATAATGATGTGTAATTTGATCTAAAATCACAGAAATTAACAATCTCATGAGTTTTAAACTTTTAATCATCACCAGATATTGCTCTTACGAACATCACCAAACAGATGCAGGTTCTTGATAAAAGGCATTGGGACCTTTAAAAATTATTTTACCAACATTTAATTGTATATAAAATGCAGTTAAAAATATTCATTAAATATATGAGGATAAAGGACATCCCAAGTAGAGATCCTAGATCAAATTCTATGACAATTATACTACACCAGTTGAAGTTTAACATATCCGCTTCCTATAAAGTTTCTTATTCTTACATTCATTACCTTAATACCTTTCAATATGGATATTACTACTCTTCTACATCTTATATCCTAAATGCATCTCATGAGGGAAAAATATCATACAAACAATAAAGAATCCATGACAAAAAATTACCTACTACACTTATAAAATATAATCAGGGAACCGATTGCCAGAGAAATAGTTGTCCATGCCCAAAATAACAACAGTAATCTTTTTAAGGTCAGGAGCTTCCACAAATGAGATTTTTCAGCAAGTCATCTTCATAGAAAAATAAGTAATATATTTGTGCATTAATACAATATAAATGGAACTAGTTATTTTGTATGTTCAAAATGTAATATAGGAGCATTTGAAAAATTACCTTGTGTGCCACAAGATGTGGTGGAACATTCTTCTTTTGCAATTGTTCTAGGTTTGCAAGAAGATGGTTAATTATAAGCCTCAAATTAACCCAAACAAATGCATGCAAACATAGAGTATGTTAGTGACATAATTGACACTAAAATCTCTGCTGCTGAATTCTGTTTTATAGAGGGGTGGACTAAGATAATATAAGAGAGAGATTATGAATTTACCTTCTCATAGGCAAGGGCATCCGGTTGTGCAAAGAAACTTGACATTAGCTCATCATGATTGCTCCCTACCTCACCTGCACGAAGCAAATTAGTTATAAATTGTGGTTAGACTACAAGATCGTAATTAAAAAATAGAGTTTAAATTCTATGCACCCTTCAACATAAAACACTTTTACATTAAAATCCAATCTGGTGCTACCACGTAAATATCTAGTTAACATAGTTGTAACACTTTCATGAAATTTTTTATGAATTTTTGTCTCATCAACCATAATAATCAATTAAAACTACACATTAGTGTTAAAAAAAACACAAACTAACATTCAAATACAAATTATAGCAAAATATCTCTATCTATGTTGTTTGTTCCTAGTTTACCAAAATCAATCTCACCAGGTTCAAATGGTAGAGGTACCCCATCAATCAAAACTCCCTTTCCATTACTTTCCATGCTAACCTAATTTCAAACAAGCAGGAAAATATAAGAACAGAGAAAATAACAATAAAGTGCCTGAGGCTTTAAATCACAAGGCTATAACAAACAAACCTGTTGAATGTGTGGGGCAAGCTTCTCCAAGGCTTGAGAATAAATATGTGTTGTGTGGGGAGTAGTTTTGCAGTGTTCATACAAACTCAAGCAATATGTGGACTAATAAGAGGAAACAAAATTAAACACTCAGAAAAATCTTAATAGATTCATAGCTACAAGAACCCACTTTTAAAAAAACAAAATTAAAAGAAATAAATTTGCAAACAAAGTTTAATAATCTTGTCCCACTAGGTGTAGATAGTTTCCAAAGATTAGACAATACACAAAACAATAAAGACAATAACAATAACTAAAGTTAGATACATGAAACAACCAATGCTATTGTTCCCTGTCATAAGTCATCTTTGTGTTTATCCCATTCATTTTCAAATCTCTTCTAATAATTTCTGCTAAAGTTTTCTTTGTTCTTCCTCTCCTCTAAAATACATCATTTGTAACTAACTCAAGAAATCTCCCCTAACCTCTCTGAAGCTCAGGAAGCTGTAAGAAAATTAACGGACAGAAAGGAATCAAAAAATACAACAACAATATAAGTAGTGCACCAAACAACAATAGAAATCAACAATTTCAGGAAATCAGAGTAGTCCATAAACCAACAACCCTTAACATAACAGCCACAGTACCTGAAAAGCTAAAAATAATTGGGAAACATCAAAACCAAAAACAACAACAACAACAACAACAACAACAAAGTCTTTTCCCACTAGGTAGGGTCGGCTACATGAATCAAACAACGCCATTGTGCTCTGTCATGTATCACGTCTACAGAGAGACCGTTTACATGTAGATCTCGTTTGATCACCTCATGGATGGTCTTCTTAGGTCTTCCTCTGCCTTTCACCCCTTGTCCATCTTCCATCTCATCCACCCTCTTGACTGGGTGTTCTGTCGGTCTTCTTCTCACATGTCCAAACCACCTGAGACGCGATTCAACCATCTTTTCCACAATAGGTGCTACTCCAACTCTCTCCTTTATATCTTTGTTCCTTATTTTATCCAATCGCGTATGACCACTCATCCATCTCAACATCTTCATCTCTACCACACTCAGCTTATGTCCGTGCTCCCCTTTGGCCGCCTAACACTCCGTACCATAAAGCATAGCCGGTCTTATAGCAGTGCGATAGAATTTGCCTTTAAGTTTTATAGGCACCTTTTTGTTGCATATAAAACCATATGCAATTCGCCATTTTGACCAACTTGCTTGGATCCTATGATTTACATCCTGTTCAATCTCTCCATTATCTTGTATGATACACCCAAGATACTTAAACCTTTTAACTTTTGGTAGGATGTTTTCTCCAATCTTCACTCTATATTAGGGTTTTCCCTTCTCAGACTGAAGTTACATTCCACATATTCCGTCTTGCTACGGCTTATGCGCAGACCAAACACTTCTAAAGCTTCTCTCCATAAGTCCAACTTCTTATTTAGATCTTCCCTTGACTCTCCCATAAGGACGATATCATCGGCAAAAAGCATGCACCATGGCACAAGCTCTTGGATGTGCTCTGTGAGTACTTCCAAGACTAATGTGAAAAAATATGGGCTTAAGGATGATCCCTGGTGTAATCCTATACCAATAGGAAATTCCTCTGTCACACCATCTTGAGTCTTCACACTAGTTGTGGCCCCATCATACATGTCTTTAATTGCACGAATATATGCGATCCTTACTCTCCTCTTTTCTAAAACCTTCCATAAGACCTCCCTTGGCACCCTACCGTATGCTTTTTCCAAATCAATAAACACCATATGTAAATCCCTTTTATTACTACGATACCTCTCCATCATCGTTCTTAACAGGTATATCGCTTCGGTGGTGGATCTGCTTGGCATAAATCCAAATTGGTTCTCTGTTACTTGTGTCTCTTTTCTCAACCTCCGTTCTATCACCCTTTCCCGTAACTTCATGGTATGGCTCATGAGCTTGATCCCTCTATAGTTTTCACAACTTTGTATATATCCCTTATTCTTGTAGATAGGTACCAAGGTGTTTTTTCTCCACTCATCAGGCATCTTCTCTGACCTTAAAATCTCATTAAAAAGCTTGGTTAACCAGTTGATGCCTTTCCCTCCAAGGCCCTTCTAAACCTCAATCGGGATATTATCAGGTCCTACTACCCTGCCATTCTTCATCTGCTTTAGAGCCTCTTTTACCTTGAAGTCTCGAATCCTTCGATAGTAGTCAAAGTTTTGATCTTCTTCCCTTGTGCATAACCGATCAAGGCTCGGAAGAGTCTTCTGTCCTTCATTAAATAACTCGTAGAAGTAGCTCTTCCACCTTTCATTAATCATCTCTTCTTGAGCCAGCACCTCTCCATCCTTATCCTTTATGCACTTAACCTGATCCAAATCTCTCGTTCTTCTTTCACAGCTCTTTGCGATTCTATATATACTTTTTTCTCCTTCTTTCGTGCCCAAAGACTGGTAAAGACCCTCATATGCTCTTGTTCTTGTTTCACTTACAGCAACTTTTGTCTCTTTCTTAATTGCCTTATATTTTTTCCAATATCTACATTACGGCATAAAGACCACTCTTTAAAGTACTCCCTTTTTTATCTTTATCTTTTCTTGTACACTCGCATTCCACCACCAAGACTCCTTGTCTATTGGTCCTATGATCGGTTTTTTAGCAAGGTACGGAATATATCATCCAATATTCAATATGATTCCACGAGATCTAGTTTCATTCAAGTAACAGATTCTAGCCAATTGAAAGGATCTTTTGAAATGAAACTAGATCTCATGGAATCATATTGAATATTTGATGATACATTCCGTACCTTACTAAAAAACCGATCCTTGTTTACTAACCACACATTATCTAACCAAATCCAATTCTCTCTCGATATGCTCCTCAAAAAATCCAATTCGTGCGAATTTTTCCTCCAACTAACGAAGAGATCTTGGTGGCATCTTAGAATGATCCTTTTGTCGACGGATGCTCTTATTATACTCGTCGTCTTTGAAGGATGAGAACCGACTATGTATGTAGCACCTACATCGAGAATTTAAGTATTGTATACGTCATTAGTCCGATCCTTTGTAGGAACTACCCATAATAACGAACTTGCAAAATGAATCTGTTTATCATAAAGGGATTCATTGTTCCTGACTCTACTTCACCTTAATTGTTATTTGAACAAGTAAAGTTATGTCATTCCTTTATATTCACCAAAGCTTTCTTTTGTTGTTCTTCTAATAACTTCTGCCATCTCCCTCCAAATCTCTTCTGCGCTTCCTTTCCCATCCCACTTTGCCTCTTCTCCTACCCGTCTTAGGAAGCTTCTTCGTTCCTTACCTTTCATCCGCCACCACCTCGTCCTTAGGTTCTTCGTATGATGTCTTTTTCTCAACTTTTGCTCAATGCAAAAATCCATGACGAGCACCCTATGTTGTGTTGTCAAACTCTCCCCCGGGATAATTTAACAATTAATACAAAATTTCTGGTCGATTCTCCTCAACAAGAAGAAGTCGATTTGAGAGCTTGTCATGCCACTCTTATAGGTTATAAGATGTTCGTCTCTCTTTTTAAAACATGTATTTGTGATGAAGAAGGTCAAAGGTTGAGGAGAGGTCCAAAATAGTTTTACCCTCGGCATTGATTACCCCGAAACCCTGGCCTCTATGAATACTTCCATACCCAGTTACTTCTCTTCCAACATGGCCATTTAAATCTCCTCCTAAGAAAATCTTATTTGACGAAGGTATACCTTGGACCAAACTCTCTAGATCCTCCCAAAACCTTATCTTGTGTTGTTCGTCCGAACCCACTTGCGGTACATAGGTGCTAATCACATGAAAAGCACCTCCCTCCACCACAAGTTTGATAGAGATGATCTAATCTCCCACCCTCTTGACATCTACTACGCCCTTCTTCCACTGCCTATCCACAATAATACCAACCCCATTCCTATTCTTCACCTTTCCTGTATACCAAAGTTTGAAACCAGAAGTATCCAACTCCCTAGCCTTCGCACCAACCCATTTTGTTTTTTGTAGGCACATAATGTTAATCTTCCTTCTTGTCATGGTGTCCACCACCTCCATGGACTTTCCTGTTAGAGTGCCTATGTTCTATGTCCCAAATCTTAACCTTTTGTCGCTCTGACCTTTACCTTTTACTTTGTGAACTAGCTTATTTACCCTCGTCTGTTCACGAAAATGCGGGAACCCTTGCTCATTTAACACTACATCCGGGTACCAATACAGCGGCTCTTGCTCATTTGACACTGTACTCGAGCCATACAACACGTTGCTTCCGGGCAACGACCTAGCTTTAGCGCAATAATGTCTTTGATTCATGTCATGGGGGTTCGACTATATTTTTATGTTGGTTGTCGAAGACCTAACACAACCCTCCTCCTTTATCCGGGTTTGGAACCGGCTATGTACCGCAAGTATAACATAGGCGGAGTTATCAAAACTAAAAACAAATTAAAAATAAAACATGATGCTTCTTAATTAAAAAATAAATAATCGCAGAACCTCCCCTAATCAGAACAATAATCAAAACCCCTAATCAAAAGTTCCAATCATCAAAATCCCTAATCAGAACAATAATTATTTACCTGTGCTTGAGCAGGGGTCAAAGAAGAGAGAAGAAGAAGACTAGCGGCAGAGAAGAAGAGGACGACCAGGGACAACACTGTCGTAACCGAGACAGAAAAACCAGTTGTCGTTGTTGAGGGTCAGAGAAGTGTCATCGCACTTTGTGTTCATTGTCGTTGAGGGTCGTCAACTCGTCATCACTGAGAGGCGAGAAGCAGCACAGCACCGTCGTGACTCTGATGCTGGTGAGTGGTGACGAGAGCCGTGATGCTGGCTGGTTAGAGACAAAGAGAGGGTTGAGAGGGAAAGGGTGATGGCAGATGGTGAGAGGCAAAGAGAGGACTGAGAGAGGAAAGGTGGCGACACCATTCGTGAGCTGTGAGTGGGACCGAGGGTGCATGGCTGCGTCTTGTGGTGCTGAGAGAAGAGGGCTGTGTGCAGACCCTAGAGTGTATGATAGTATGTGGTTTGGTGAAAAAGAAACAAAAAATTACTAAGTGTTTGTGTATTTGGCCCTTGATACATTAGGCATCACTTTTAAAGTGCACCCAAAACATAATAAATAGGTTACTTCTTAAAGCGCTTCCTTTGGTATGAAAAGTGTACCCATAGATATCAATATAAGGCTACGCTTTATAAGAGATCTTTATTGTATCTAAGGCTACAGTTTTTAAATGATGCCACAATTGTGTTTCCTATTTCCTTATAAAAAGGGAACACGGAGAAAAGCATAGCCAATTCTACAAATGTAGCTTAAAAAAAGTGTGGCTGAATGAGTGTTTTTCTTGTAGTGATAAGAAAAAGTTTATCTCGTTTATCAATAGTGGCGTATTTCAACTGAAAAAGACAGACGATTTATTACGGTTCACTTCTTGTCCACTTATGTCATAGTAAATATGTAGAGTCTACATTAAATTCTAGCATGATAAGGAATTAGCTTTGCCAAATAAAATTGGATCATCTGCAGATAGTAAATGGGTGACCATTAAAAAAAATTGAATACCTTCGGATGTACTGGCGGATGTTAGTGGCGGGATTGCCGGCGGATTCGATTTCGACGGTAAATCCAAGGTAATATTTAGAGAGAAAAAAAAAAGAGAAATTGGCGTGAGCATTACTGACAGAATTATCAGTGGATGAATCCACCGGTAAAGCTCAATTAATAGAATGCTACGTTTTGGTCAGGTGCAATACATTACCGGCAAATAAATCCGACAGTAAAGTGCAATTAAGGGACCGCTGCATTTTGGTCACGCGCAATACATTACCGTCGAATTTATACGCCGATAAATCGAACTGTAAATTTGCCCTAAATTAGAATTGCGCGCCCCTCCCCTCATTTTGAAAGACCACTCTCTCTCTTTCTCTCTCTCTCTCTCTCTCTAAACCTCTCTTTCTCTCTCTCCCCATCTCTCTTCTCCAAACCACCTCCGATAGCCCCCTCTGCCAACGTCGGCACCACCAACAGTCTCTAAAGACTGTATGGACTCTATGCGCCACATTGGTCATTCTGTCGCTGTTGTTTTCGTCGCTCCTGCCACTGCTACTGCTGTCGCCACTGCTCCCTGTATCGCCAGAGCTCCCTCCTTCCTCCCTCCAGGTAGGTTGTCCTCCTCCCTCTCCCTATTATCTTTTTGCAATTTATTTAAAGAAAATCCTAATGCAGCTTGTCGGTTGGTCACCGTCGCTGCCACTACGCCGTTTGTGTTGTCACTACGCCAAAAAAGTCCTCTGCGCCACCACTATCTTTGGGTAACTCACTCACTAACTTCGGATTATCTACTAGTACGTTCCCTCAAGACCTCTCCATCCTTTTCCTCGACCTCGTCTACATTTACGAGACGTCATTTGGGTCCTATCCACACCAATAAAAATTAATAACTAACTTAATTATATCAACAATATTTCATATTAGAAATATAAAACTTTATTATATCAAATACGACTAAATTAGAAATTAACAAAATATCTACGGTATAAATTAAAAAAATCACAAGTAATAAGCAAATAAATTCAACTTATATTAAAAAATTCTGAATTTCAAACATAAAAATTAAAAAAAAACAACTTAAGAACAAATAATGTTTTCACCAAAACAAATATATATTTGGCATTATTTTATTAGATAGACTTAAAAAGGGGATTCTAGAACATGTACATTCAAATTCTCAATTTTTATTCTCAATCTTGATCATCTTACAAGTTCACTACTAGAAAACTAGTTATTGAAGACGGATATTTCCGACGAATTTTATCTCACGGAAATACAGACAGAATTTCAAAGGGATTTTTTTGTCAGAAAATAAAAAAATGAATTAGCATAAATTACAGACGGAAAAGAGAATCCGTTCGATAATTCTGTCGAAAAAATTAATTTTTTTTCGTGGGAAATGGTTACAGACGGAAAATCCGTTTGTAATTAAATGGACAAAAATGTTGCATTTTATTAAATTATTACAGACAAAAAATCCGTCTGTAATTTAAAATTTTCCGTCGAAAATAATAAGCTAAACCTACCATTGCCCGAGCTCCATTCCCAGCACACAAATCAAACAAGATAAACCTAGCATTCCTCACCCTTCTTCTCCATCAACGGGCTACTTCTTCTTCTCCTTTCCTCACTCACAGCGCCACTGCCAGCCACCCTAACCGCCGCAGCTACCTTCTCCTTCTTCTCCTCTTTTTTAAACACTGAACTAGTAAAACACAGCCCCTATCTCTCTCGTTCTTTCTCGTTCACAGAACAAAGCAAGCTCAAGGTCCACCACCGCCGCGCCTCTCTCTCTCCTTTTATCCCCCTCAGTTCTGGCTACAACCATCATCTCCTCCAGTCAATGCCGCGGCTACCTTCACGCAAGCTCTAGCTCTATGGCGACCAAAATTGGTTCCACCGTCAACCGCGGTTCCACTTCTCTCTTTCCCCCTATTCGAACCGTAGAGACCTAAGCATCCTTCTTTCCCTCTGCTCTGGTTTGATTGTCTATGCTTCCAGGTTTTGGTTTTAAAATTCTTTTAATTTTTGTGGAGTTCAATTAATTTTGTTTAGTTAGTTTGATTTTAGTAATTATTTTAGTTAGATTTGTTTTCTGATTAGTGGATTTTTAGGTTGTTAAAATAGGATTAGATTAGGTTTTTATTCTGAATAGCTGAGAAATGTTTAGATTGTTAATCTGGATTGCTGAACATTGTTAATATGAGCTTGATGAATGTTGTCTATACCAG
The DNA here is from genome assembly GCF_003086295.3 of Arachis hypogaea. Lineage (NCBI taxonomy): Eukaryota > Viridiplantae > Streptophyta > Magnoliopsida > Fabales > Fabaceae > Arachis > Arachis hypogaea. The sequence goes on from NC_092046.1 coordinate 122,806,403, forward strand.
AAATTTAATTCAGTTAGTGGCTTTTTCTCTGGTAATGCTTCTTCTCAATAGTTTTGCATTTGGAATATTAGCATAATTGTGTTTCTGCTTATCTATTCAACCTATTTTGTTTAATTTATAGATAGATAGTTATTATGAGTTCTCTGTTGTTCATGAGATATGTTAAATTGAGCAATAAAAAAATAAAATGGAATAATAGGTAAAATTCCTTTGCATTATGATTTTAGTTTGTAGGTTTGTTCAATAATTGATACTTTTTCTTGAACAACATTTTGTATTGCAGAAAATTCTCTATTGTTCATGATATTTTTGCATTTGTTATATCTTTTTACATCCTCATGAAATCAGATATTAAGTTACTCAACTTCGCTTCATCGGATGCTGCATTTGGTAAGAACATCTATATTTTGATCTCGTCTTCATCATCTACTCGTTGGATTGCTAGTGTTGTAAAATCTGGAATTGTGATTGATGATGCTGAGAAATGATGTTGAGGTATTGAAAAAGATCGTTGAATTCTTGAAGTTGTAATTTCTATATCCATACGATGTAATTTTGGTTAATCTGTAATTTCTATTTATCCTTCTTGGTGCTGTGGTGGTTGTGATTGAGATCTGGAATTTGATTCTTCTTCTTCTAATTCTTCTCTACTAAGTTGTTCAATTTCTATTTTGTGCTTAATTTCTTCTTCTTCCTCTTTTCTTTCTTGAATTTTATAAAAAGTAGGAGGAGGTAAGCATTTACAAGCTTTGCTGGTTGGTAAAACAGGACCTACAGTTCAAGATCCTTTTCTCATCAAGGTCCCCCACAGTCATTAATTGAAGCTTAAAAATAAGAAGGTAAACAAAAACAACCTTCTTGCACCCAAAACATACACACACATCATGACTCATGAATATTATTGATCAATTTACTGAAATTATTGTTTTGATAGGAATGAGTTTCAGATGAGTTTGGAAAATTTGCTAAGAGAAAGTTGTTTGACCACCAACAGCTTTGTCTTTGACCATTCTTCTACACTTCTCATTTTCCTTTGCTAGTTCACCAAAATCAGATCATCATCGGAGTCTTGCTCAACAAAATCCTGGACTCCTGGTTCTAGTTAAGCACTTTAACAGACTCATCCATGCACTCAGTCCAGTGATTCGCTTAATTATTCCCTTCTAATTTTTCATTTTGCTTCTGAGTTTCTAACTCAATTTTGTTTCAGTAGAATTTAATTTCATGAATCATATGACAATAAAATTTTCTTTTTGATAATAAAACAAAATTCACCATAGAGCTAAAAATAAACAAATGTTAGTGTTTAAGAAGGAAAAGGTAGTAAAGTAAGTTGGTTTTATTTGTAATTTTATACGCAGCTTTACATAGTGACAACGATCGTATTAGTTGTGCAAAGCTTGTACTATAACTATATCTATAGATGGCGCATGCGTCATCGGCAGAAGATGAACAACGACAAGGTACTAGATTTACATGCATAAATTTATTCTCATAGTCGAAAGCAAATTTGACTATTGATATGCAATAACTAGTAGGTGGATGAAGAAGAGAAGAAAGCAAGTTGTTTTCATATAATTCGTAGCTTCCTGTCGTGTCAATTATTTCATACACTTGAGTTTCTCTTATTTTTCTCTTTTTCTCCTATTTCTATATATATAAAGAAAAAGTTCGTTTCAGATGCGTGGTGCATGGAATAACTCAATAAACTACAGTTATTTTAGAGCTTATCCAACTTCATATTGCTATTTTAACAATTTCTTTAAGTATAGTTACTATTAGCAACTTCTAAAAAGCAGAAAGTTTGAATAATAATAATATAAAATATATTTATAATTAATGTAATAAATATTATTGTTATTATTATCTAAATTAACTAATAATTACCACTAATTTATATATAGTTAGTAAAAAATATTTTAGTCAAATATATATTACTTTACTCTTGAAATATTATTTTATAAATATTCATAAATTTGTGTGTTGATTTTATAAAAATAATACTCTAACACATATACACACACTCTCTCTCATTGCACAGTAGTTGATTATTAGAAGACTAATTTGTATGTTTGCTCAGAGACTTTTGGTCCAATCCCTTCAACTTTTTGCTTGAAGTTCAGGCTAGTGCAATTCTTGTGTTGTAAACTTCATTGATTTCTAGGGTATTGTATGATAAATAAAATACTACTTGTGTTGTGTTGTTGCTTGTATTGCATTGAAAATATTGATATGGTTAAATATTGATAGGGTGTTGTATGATAGATGAAATGTTGCTTGTGTTGGATGATTTATAGGTACTAAAAATATTGATTCGTAAGAAATGTCTTGACACCATCGAGTGTGGATGTATGATAGGTTGAATCCAACAAGAGGGGGTATTAAACCTGAGTTTTATGACAAGGTTAAGGAGTTTATAGAAATAATTAATAAGTTAGATGTTGTGAAGTCGGAAGGAAAGTGTAGATGCCCATGCGTTAAGTGTAGATGCACAAACTATAAAGAGTTGAACATTATTAAGATGCATTTGTGGGGAAAAGGGGTTTATGCCAAATTATTGGATTTGGCAGAACATGGAGAGATTGACGACATAGGGATTAATCAGACGGGATTCAATAATTGTCGGGAAGGTGGTTCAGGAAGTGGTGCAAATTTGGAAGAATGTGATATGTATGACATTAGCTGGGAAGACAACTCTAGAAGGTATCATGAAATAGTTTTCGATTCTACTGGTCCAGAGGATCCTCATGTAGAGGCTAAAAACTTTTTTGATCTTCTTGAAGCAGCTCAAAAGCCTTTGTGGGAAGGTTGTGTGCACTCTCAACTATAGATAGCTGTTAGAATACTATGCATTAAGGCCGAGGGAAACCAATCATAGAAGTCATTTAAGCAGTGGGCCACCTTAATTAGGGAAATTGCTCCTGAGGGTAGTGCCATACCTAGGGATTACTATGAGGCTAAGAAGTTAGTGCAAAATCTTGGATTGAAGGCAATCAAAATAGATTGTTGCTCAAACAATTACATGTTGTATCGAAAAGACGATGCTGCTCTAACTAGTTGCAAGTTTTGTGAAGCACTTAGATTCAAGCCTATTTCCGATGGTGGTTGTAAGTCCAAGAGAGTTCCTGTCAGACGGATGCACTACTTACCCTTAATCCCTAGACTTCGAAGGCTTTATGCATCAATGAGGTCAGCTCAGCACATGACGTGGCACATAAAAAACCAACGTGACAATGGCGTGATGACCCATCCGTCACATGGAGAGGCATGGAAAAGCTTTGACCGTATCCACTCTGATTTTGCTTTGGAGCCTAGAAATATTAGGTTAGGTCTTTGCTCTGATGGGTTTACCCCAAATATCTAATTTAGCAAGCCTTTTATTCTTGTTGGCCCATAATTATTATTCCATACAATCTACCTCCTGGAATGTGTATGAAAGATCCTTATTTGTTATTGACTTGCTTAATACCTGGTCCTAATAACCCTAAAGCCAACATTGATGTATTCTTGGGACCCTTGATTGACGAATTAAATGAGTTGTGGAATCCTGGTGTTTTGGCATATGATATTGTAGAAAAGAAGAATTTTGTCTTAAAGGCGGCATTGATGTGGACTATCAATGATTTTCCAGCTTATGGGATATTGTCTGGGTGGATGACACAAGGAAGGTTGTCATGTCCTATTTTCATGGTGGATACCAAGTCTTTTACACTATCACATGGAGGCAAGGTATCATGGTTTGATTATCCTCAGAGGTTTTTGTCGATAAACCACCCTTATAGGCGCAATAAGAATGACTTCAGGATGAATAAAATAGAAATCAATCATGTACATGTAGAGGAGGATGAGGAAGAGAATGATGTAGCTTATCAAACGGATGAGAGCAATCCTTCTAGGATTTCTAACACCGAGCCTCCTATTAGTTTTAAGTCTCCATTTGGAGAGGACCGCATTGTCGAATTGTCTATCGGCTCTAGTTCTAGGGCTAATAAAAATGATTATGATGATGTTGCAGACTTTGATGATGATATTGATTTTTAATAGGGTAATCATTTTTAACTTGTATTATTTTAGCTTATATTTTTCTTTACATATTGGATTATGGCTACTGTTTTAAGTTCTATATTTATATCTGGCTCACCTTTTCCAGGTTTGTTCCATCTACAACCGTTGGGATGGTTCTTGTATAGAGTGCAGGATTGTTAATTGTTTGGTCAAGTTTCATCCTTGGTGTGCTCATCAGAAGGTATTTTGATATGAAAAAAAATCAAAATAAAGTGCACAACCTTTCTAAGAAAATACGGAGATCATACTTATAATCCATTATGCGAACAACAGGAGGATCTGCATCTGGGGATACTATTACCTGCATAAAATAAGTTTCACTCACGTCAGAAGTATAACATTTTAACCAACCCCCATTAAATGGTCCACTGAATCAAATCAAATATTATAAACCATTTGCATATTATTTTAGCTGGTATTGTTTTAATATTGTCTTTAATATATATGTAGGTCATGGCTCCTCGGGTCAAGGGTAAAGGTGTCAAGGGTCATAGAGATTCTTGCACCACCACCGCAGCCGCTATTTCAACCACCTCCACCTCTTCTAATTTTCAATCAGGACCACTTAGCCAGCAATCGTATTTGATGGTACCTAATCCAGGCTACACGGGTCTTCCTCTACCAAGTTGGCCTACTGCAGGATGTATAGGTCCCCCTCCTCCACCCTTTCCTCCAATTTTGATTCCTCCTATGCCTCGCAATTCCAGTCTATTAGTTTATTCAGAGACACCTGGAAACTCTAGTACATCTTCTCCATCAGAGACTGCATCTGTTCCTAATAGTGTCACAAAAGAAAGATTGGTTCCTGATGAAAAAATAAGGTAAAATTTGGATCTCTCCATAACTAAAATTTGGATCTCTCTATAACTAAATACAAGTTGATTAAACAAGGTAATTATTAATTTTGTTTGTATATGTTTTCACTAGTTATATACTTCCTAATTATGATTAAAGTGCTAATAGACTAAAGATATGTGTTTACTACTATATTTTAATTTCAGATTAAAGTGCTAATAACTTAAAACCGTTTTTTTAGTTTTCTAACTTGTCAATTCTTTATGAAATTATCAGTTGGTTACCTTTCCCTCCTGGTTCTCAGAAGATTACAGAGATCATCAAGAAACGATATGATAAATCGTACAAAAAGTTTGGAGATGTCCCTCTTCCGACAAAGAAGTTTTGGTTTAAGGTGTGGAAGGTAAAAATGTTGGATTGAATAAAATTATTTTGGATTGAAATATAGTAGGTGATTAGTTGATAGTTGATAGTTGATAGTTGATTGTTATTTGGAATTATAGAACAAGTGAGAAACTATTTTAAATTTGGCTTAACACAGGCCCTAGTTTTCAATAGCACCACAGTAGCAATTTATAATGTTGTTCCTATTTATGATTCAATCACAACAGTTTTATCCTTTGAAAATTCATTGTACTGTGCTATTATGATTGAAAACGTATGGTTGTTGATTAGAGGTTACTGAATCATCTTTCTCTATCTTGTAGATGCTTAAGATTTTGTTATAATGCAGCTTGGAATATTAGCTCGAGATGTTCAATTTAGCTTATATTTTATGTTGGTTTAAAGGATAGTCTCTATAAAATTAATAGCTTAGTATTAATATTGTGAAAGATCCCATTTTCGAAGGTTCTCCTACCCTTACTAACTATGGTGAAGTTAGGCAGAGTTTGGCAGCTGGGCAAGACACATACAAAGTAGGAAATTTGTATTTGTATCTTGTGTGGGCTACCAAACACAGCCTTAGATAATAGGAACAAAATTAAGATTAAGAGTAGTTCTGTTTTGTGTAAATAACTACATATGGGGTTTGGAGACTACTACAGATAATTAGCATACCAAACTTGTGACCCTGCTCTGTGGCATTTCTCTTCTTTTTTTCATTGATCACTATTGTGACCTCTGCATGTTCTCCTACTGTTAGAGACATAACTTGTCTTTAATCATATCCAAAATTTGCAGATTTATTTTATTGGATTGAATTTAAAATTATTTATGATGGTGGGTATGTGCAGAGCCACTTTCTTATTGATGATGATGATGATGAGTTTTTTGGAGGGCTTTCAAGTATAGGACAAGTAAGCGATTTAGCCAAATGATATTAGATATCCGTGAGGGTATGGATACAACCCACGAATGGCTAATTCCTGCTTACAAAAAGGTGTTGGAAAGGTACTGAAAAACAGATGAGAAATGAAAAAATATAAGGAAAAAAGCAAGGGAGAATCGAGCGTCACTCTTAGGTGGTTCTGTCCATTGCGGTGGTTTATTCCATTGAGCTCAACTATAGAGAAGACGGTAATATAATTTAAGTGGCTTTAAATCTTTTTTAATAGACATCTATTTATGTAAAAATTTTCTTATTTTGTGTTTTATGTGGAACAGAAGAAGCAGTTGGGCCGTACACCAACCCATGAGGAGGCCTTCAAAGAAACCCACACACTTAAAAGTGACAAGTCTAAATGGGTGGACAAGCGCTCTCAAGACACTCATGTGAGATATAGCATAAATGTTAAATTAATATACATGCTACCACTTAAATATTTATATACACGCATGTATGTATATATTCAACTAGGAATGCTTAATTAAGACACTACCATGCATTAGTAGTATAGGAATTTAATTAATTAATGGACTCTGTGTTAACTAGTCATTATCCAAAGGACTTGCTATTGTCCCAACTAGATTCATCTTTAAAGCTTGTACAGTCAAAACATGCTACTGTCTAAACTCACCTGTGTATCGCCCTTATAAGGTAACGTTTAGTAAAGGGCTCTTTTCCTTACCCCTCCCCCTCCCCTCTTTTTTCCAGCATTATATGCTACCAATAAATTTCATCTTTAACTACTTATCCCCTTCATCCGTTACTACTACCTTATTCACAAAGAAATATATAGATATACATGCATTGATACCACTTTGTTACTTAGTAATTAGTTACCCCAATAGTGTACACCATTTTCTTTCTTTCTAAGCCCATGATGTCACCTAAATTAGAATATTCTTCTCTGAGCCATTTTGTAACCACATTCATACAAAATACAAAATATATTGTTTGAAACTTGATTTATATAATTGATATAATCATTGTGCAATAGGAGAAGTTTATAAAAAAGTTGACAGAAGTTCAAGCCCAACATGCCGTTCTCAAGCATAGGAAATGGAGCTACCACCAATTGATGAAGACTTGATTTGGGAGGAAGTGTGTGATGGGCAAAAGAAGAGATAAAAAGGGGTCATTCTTTTCTAGCTCTATCAAGTCTGGAACCACTTCTGCCAATTCTGTATCTGGAAGAGCACCAAAATTCTGTTCCTGATTTGCGATAACAGATTCATAATCTCAATGAAGAGCTTTTTCAGCGTGTTACTCAACAAACAGATGAGCGTATTAGTAAGTTGTTCATTACACACTTGGCTCCTTTGGAAAAGACTCAAAAGAAGTTATAAAAGTTGGAATGGGCAATTGGAAAGGCCAAGAAGAAAAAGCTAAAACAGAAGAGATGGAATGAGGCTTATATTAGCTATTATGAGAAGGTTAGAGTGTCAAGTAGTTCTAGTGCAGTTTCACTACCATCGCCACCACCGCCACCCTCAATCTCTTTGGATGAGGACTATGATGATGATGAGGATGAAGATGACACTGAAGACTATAGCTGATAGTTTTAGTATGGTTGAACAATATACTAGGTGTAACACCCTACCATACAGAGTCTTATGCTTAAGTCATAATTTAGAGATGGCAAGGTATTACGACCTATAAAACAAAAATTTAGTACGTATAGTATTATGAATGATTGATTATAACTAGGAGCCTTTGAAGAAAAAGGGGTAAACAAAAACCGTAACTCGAAAACGCAACACTCCGAATGATAACGTAACGAGCAAAGGGTAAGCTAGCGCAAGATCATATATATAAAGAGTGTCAAAAACGGGAATATCAAGACTCAAAACCCGGTTGCGAAGATAACCGGTCCGAGCATAGCAATATATACATATGATAAAATAAGGAAACCCAAAGGGACACAAATACAGAAAATCTATTCTCCAAAAATCCACTCTAGAAGGAGTCATCACAGTTTGTATTATTTAATGGAGATAAAAGTATCTAAACAAGATATATAAACCAAAACAGAGTCCCGAGAACAAAGGATCTTCGCTAATCCAGAAGTCTCCAGCATGCTTCAGCGAGAAGCCTCACGTCCTGCATCTGAAAACCACAAAATCCGCATGGGTGAGAACCAGAGGTCCCCAGCACGGTAACAGCTTCCACATATATAATACATAATAATAGAGGAAAGCCGAAGGCAATCCTAGAACTTCCTCCAGATAATATCAAAGCTTATAAACAAGCTAAACCGTAAGTGGCAACTGACTAAAGATTCTTCAGTCTAACTAATACTTCCCTTTCCAATTCCTTCAGACCTCCCAACCACCAGCAAGAGTATAATATAGCAAACACAGTTATATCAGACAAGAGATTTACAAATAGGAACAGATAAGGCATTTAAGCAATTAGCAAGTAATATGCAGTCAAATAGGCAATCTCAAACAATTCATGTAGTATGCTTATGATGCATGCCTGTCCCTAGTGGCTGATGATATCATCTGTCGGTTATAGAGCCAACCCGACAAGTCCTGGTAGCTAACCATTGGACTGTCCCTCTGTCGTGCATCCCCAACTCGAGTTATACTCATCATAAACTTGATCATAATCATGATCCATATCCATCACCCTCACTGGTGAATATTTATCCATCACCATCATTGGTGAATATTTACGGGGGCGAGCTCATCCGAGCCTTTCACAGTGCCCGGCCACACTTACGACATTGGGTTAACAGAGTTTCGAGTCTCAACCTGGAGCACATGGTGGCTAGCCATTGCTACTACCCAGGGAAACCCTCATCTCCAATGGTGGAAGTGCAAACATTCACAATTCAATCAACAGCATATATGCATTTATACTTGGCCATAAACATGGCTCCGCCGTAACACGGCAATAATCCAGCCATCCGGCTCACGGTTAAATCCATAACCAGCCAATTCATTAACAATTACGGCCTTTCGGCCCATGGCATAACAAGCACTTCCACCGCCATTCTCCGCATCTCACATAATCATCTTTGATCCTCAATGATCATTCATTTTTCCCTTGCTTCACTCGCAAGTTACCACATTCACTAGCCCTTTTTCTCATGCTAGGCATATCATAATGATTTAAGACATAAGTGGTGAGATCGGAGGCTTAGAAGTATGAAATTTGGCTTTTAAAACTCAAAAATCAACTTTGGGATGAAAACAGGGCCACGCGTATGCGCACTCCACGCGCACGCGTGGATGGCCTTAAAACTCATCGACGCGCAAGCGTCATACGCGCTGACGCGTGGGTTGAAAAATAGCCAAATGACGCGTAAGCGTCAGCCACGCGCACGCGTGGGTGCTCTTGCGCCTCAGGCACAAAACTGGCACAACCCTGACACAACTCTCTGGAAATTGACTGGGCATTTGATGCAGCGCATCGACGCGCTCACGCACACCACGCGCACACGTGGATGGTGCTTTCTCGAAGAACGGCACGTACGCGCCAAGTGCGCCTACGCGCGGAGGGTCATTCTGCTAAAAAAATTTTCTAAGTTAAACGCTGCAGAATTTAAAAATTCAACCCCCAATCTTCCGACGGACATAACTTTCTCATTTTAAATCGTTTTCACCCGTTCTTCGAAAGACATGGACATCCCGGATCCAATTTCATTTCTAAACAGATTTGGCATAAATCAGAGATTCGTAGTCCAAGTTATGTCCCGTCAAAGTATGCCCAAAAACCATGTTTTCATACAAAACCTCAAAGTGCCATTTTCAAAACAAGCCTTTTTCAACTCTTTTCAAAACCAACCAAAACATGCCAATTTCAACCTTTTTTGAAATCAATTAAAATGTACCAGAAATCAATATCAAGCCATCCTCAACTCACACATTGACACTTTGCCAAAATTCCCAAAGTCACCACCTAACCATTTAACACTTCTCAATCAAATGGCTAAAGGACAAACATAATATCATGTCATACATCCTTCCTCATCCCAATTTCCAATAGTACCACTTCCAATCAACCATCATTGTACACAATCAACATCATACTCACCATCAACATGGTACCACCCATCAATTCAACCTCAATCATTCATCACGCATATATCACAACATGCATTTCTCATATATCACACAATCAAGGCATCAACATTAATAATCACATATATGAACACATCATATATCTCAACCATTCAACAACATCAACAATTCAATGCCTATCTTAGGGCCTCTAGCCTAAGTATTTCCTACCACATTACATATTAGATACGGGAAACCGAAACCATACCTTAGCCGATTTCCCACGCTCAACCGGAGCACTTCCAAACCACTTGTCCACAAGCTCTCAAGGTATCAACACCTCCAAGAACAGATTTTATCACACAAAATCCTCTTCCAAGCTTTCCAAACTCACCAATCAAGCTCCAATATTCACATATACACAACCTAAGCCACAACCATCATACCCATACACAACATCTCAATACCCAAACATCATAGAACAACAAATTACACTAGGGTTGAGAATCTTACCATACTAAAGGTCTAAGGAGACAAGATTAACCTTCTCCTTCAAGAGAGTTGGGTCTTATAACATCAAAGAACCCAAAATCTCAATATTACCCAAGAAACTCGAAAACAAGGGCTGGGATTTCGAACAGAAAAACGTGGCTTACCTCAAGATTAATTATATGGGTTTTGTAGAGCTCTCCGCGGTGAATGCGTGGCCACAAACGGAGCGACAATCGGAGCTCTAGATCAAAAGTTATGGTGGTTTGAAGATCAACCAAGGGAGAGAACTTGAGAGAGTGTTCTTCCCCCCTCCATCTTAATTTTCAGCGTGTGTTTGTGTGTTGTGAGGAGAGAGAGTGCTGAAAACTAGGGTTTTGGTTTAGTTTAGTTGGGCCAAGGGCCCACTTTGGGTCCGGTTGGTCCGGTTTGGCCCGTTCGGTCCAATCTTGGTCTGATTTCTATAAAATTGGTACCGAAATTCTCGTCTCAATCTCCTCTATCATATTAAGTCATGAAAATAATATTTTTGGCTTTCTAGAATAAATTCTCATTTTATGGGTTAATTAGCCGTTAATTGACCGGGTCTTACATTCTACCCACCTAATTGGGAATTTTGCCTACAAAATTCAAATTCAATTACCTGAGAATAAATGCGGATAATCCGTTCGCATCTCCGACTCAAGTTCCCAAGTGTGTTCCTCAACACCGCCTCGACTCCATGCCACTTTAACTAATGAAACCTCTTTTCTACGCAACCGTTTGATACTAGTATCGTCAATTCTGACTGGAGCCACTGGAAGCGTCAAATCTTCTCTTAACTGAACCGATTCGGGTTCTAACACATGGCTAGCATCAGGGGTGTACTTCCGAAGCTGCGACACGTGAAACACGTCGTGCAGGTTCGAAAGATGAGGTGGTAGAGCCATCCGATATGCCACCGGTCCAATCCTCTCCAGGATCTGAAATGGACCAATGTATCGAGGATTCAACTTCTTCGCTTTAATCGCTCTACCTATTCCTGTGGTCGGAGTAACCTTAAGGAAAACATGATTTCCTTCCTCAAATTCCAAGGGCTTCCGCCTCTGATCGGCGTAACTCTTTTGGCGACTCTGCGCCGTAAGCATCCTATCTCGAATTTTCTTCACTTGTTTAGTGGTCTCAGCTATCATCTCCGGCCCCAACAAGCCTTTCTCTCCAGCTTCATACCAACATAGCGGAGATTGACATTTCCTCCCATAGAACGCCTCATACGGAGCCATTCTAATGCTCGCATGGTAACTATTATTGTATGCAAACTCCACTAACGGCATATACCGATCCCAACTCGCCGGTTGGTCCAAAACACAAGCTCTCAACATATCCTCTAGTGTTTGGATCGTCCTCTCAGATTGACCATCTGTTTGAGGATGGTAAGCTGTACTCAAGCTTAATCGGGTTCCAAAAGCTTTCTGAAATGCACCCCATAACCTCGAAGTGAAACGAGGATCTCTATCAGAGATTATAGTAGCAGGTACACCATGAAGTCTCACAATCTCCTTTATGTATAACCGTGCTAGCTCCTCAAGGGTGTAAGTCATCCGAATGGGCAAAAAGTGAGCTGACTTCGTCAGTCGGTCCACAATCACCCAGATAGCATCAAAACCAGTCCTAGTCCTTGGCAATCCCGACACAAAGTCCATTGCAATACTTTCCCACTTCCATTGCGGAACCTCTAAAGGTTGCAACATCCCAGAAGGTCTTTGATGTTCAATCTTTACCTTTTGACAAGTTAAGCACTTTGAAACATATTCCGCCACATCATTCTTCATACCCGGCCACCAAAACATCGCCTTTAAGTCATGGTACATCTTAGTACTTCCCGGGTGAATGGAGAATCCGCTTTTGTGTGCCTCCTTTAAGATATCTTGCCTCAAAGTGCCAACATCCGGCACAATGATCCTACCCTTGAATCTCCATAACCCGTCTTTTTCTTCCGACATTCTCCACTGTTTTCCTTGCTCGATAGCCGGTAACACCTTCCATAACGCTTCATCGTTTTCATGAGCCTTTAGGAGTTCGGACTTAAAGTCACTTGAGATTTCTAATCGGCTCAAACACAAAGTTCCAGATACTTCTCGAACACCAATTTTTAGACTCTCGAATCCCTTGAGCAACTTCTCCTCTTGAAGCATCATCCAAGCCGCATATAACGACTTCCGACTTAACGCATCCGCTACTACATTCGCCTTTCCCGGATGGTAATTCAACTCAAAGTCGTAGTCCTTCAATAATTCCATCCACCTCCTTTGCCTCATATTAAGCTCTTTCTGATCAAAGAGATATTTCAAGCTCTTGTGATCAGAGAAGACTTGGAACTTAACCCCATAGAGATAATGTCTCCACACCTTCAAGGCAAACACAACCGCAGCGAGTTCCAAATCGTGCGTAGGGTAACTAACTTCGTGAGGTCTTAACTGTCGTGAGGCATACGCCACCACATTATGATGCTGCATTAGCACGCATCCTAAACCCTTTAGTGAGGCATCGCAGTACACTTCAAATCGTTCGTTCGGCTCAGGTAACACTAACACAGGTGCAGTGGTCAACTTTTTCTTCAATGTCTGAAAGCTCTCCTCGCACTCAGGAGTCCAAACAAACAGAGTGTCTTTGCGGGTTAACTTTGTCAACGGCAAGGCTAATTGCGAAAAGCCTTTGATAAACCTTCGGTAATAGCCAGCTAAACCCAGAAAACTCCTTATCTCAGTTACTGTGGTTGGTTGCCTCCAATCCATCACAGCTTCCACCTTAGTTGGATCTACGACTATTCCCTGCTTTCTCACCACGTGACCCAAAAACTTCACCTCACTCTTCCAAAACTCACACTTAGACAGTTTCGCATAGAGTTTCTTCTCCTTTAAAATCTGCAACATGGTCCTCAAGTGTTCCGCATGCTCTTCTTCAGTCTTGGAGTAAATCAGTATGTCGTCAACGAAGACAACAACGAATTTATCCAGAAACGGACGGAATACTCTATTCATGTAATCCATAAACACTGCAGGAGCGTTCGTCAACCCAAAAGACATCACAGTATACTCGTAATAACCATAACGAGTCCTGAAAGCGGTCTTAGGGATATCCTCACCCCTCACCCTTATCTGGTGATAATCGGATCGCAAATTGATCTTGGAAAAATCCCCAGCTCCTTGTAACTGATCCATGAGATCATCAATCCTCGGCAATGGGTACTTATTCTTTATGGTGACCTTGTTCAGCTGCCTGTAATCCACACAGAGCCGCATACTTCCATCTTTTTTCTTTACCAGTAACACTGGAGCACCCCACAGGGAAACACTTGGTCGGATAAAGTTCTTACCCAACAATTCCTCTAACTGAGACTTTAGCTCGGCCATCTCTAACGGTGACATCCTATAAGGAGCACTTGAGATTGGTCCCGCCCTAGGCACCAACTCAATAGCAAACTCGACCTCTCGGTTAGGTGAAAATTCCTCAATATCATCGGGAAACACTTCTGGAAACTCACACACTACCGGAATCTGATCCAACCTTTGATCATCACCCGAAACACCAGCGGTTAACAACAGGATACCCTGACATTCGATTCCAGAACAGTTCACCATCATCGAATTCAAGTAATAATTATTCACCACGACCGGCCCTTATGTATCTTCCGGCATAAAGTACACCGACTTTGTAGAGAAATCAAGCAGGACATGGTTCTCAGATAACCAGTCCAATCCCAAGATAAGATCAAGACCGATCATCAGTAAACAGATTAAATTATGGACAAAATCACGCTGCTTGAACCTAAACGAAACTTTCGGGCATCCTAGCCTAGTTACCATGGCTTCATGGGTAGCATTATACACTTTTAGGTCATAACCTAAGGTTACGATCTTCAATCCTAACTCATGGGCTTTCTCAAATTCAATGAATGAATGCGATGCTCCCGAATCAAATAAAGCATTTAAAGTTTGACCAGCCATTTCACAGTTACCTCGAATGAGTGTCTCGGATCCCTCTGCACCCACAGCTGAGGTGGTGAACACCCGACCAGTCTGTTGTGCTCTCCCAGCACCTTGCTTTTGCTTCTCTGGACAACTTGCGGCTTTATGCCCTGCCTTTCCACAATTGTAGCACAAACCCCATCCGGCCTTGCATGGTACTCCCGGATGGTGACTCCCACACCTAGTACAAGCTTGATCATTCTGAGGCTGCTTCCCAAACCTTTTTCCCTTGGAAGTAGTTGTTGTTGGGCGTCCTAAAAGAACCTCCCCTCTTGAAAGACAGACCTCTAGGTGCAAAGCTCTTGCCTCGGTTCTGTGGAAACGATCCTTCGTGACTTCCTTTCTCAGCGGCTGCCCTCTTCACACACTCTTCAACAACCCTACACTTGTTCACCAACTCGGAGAAAGTTCTAATCTCCATTGGTCCCACTGAACTGAAAATATCACTCCGGAGTCCTCCCTCGTACTTAACACACTTCCATTCCTCATATTCCACCGGAGTCCCTTGACACATACGAGAGAATCTGAACAGCTCCTCAAACTTGTCAGTATACTCAGATACAGACATAGTACCCTGCTTCAGCTGCAACAATTCAAGCTCCTTGGCCGTCCTAGCAGAAGTCGGAAAGTACTTCTTATAGAATTTCTCTTGGAAGATGTCCCAGGTGATATAATCATCACCCTGCTGCAGGAGGCGTCGGATTCCTTGCCACCAATGCGACGCTTCACCAATGAGCAAATAGGTAGCAAACTCCACACGCTGCCCTTCAGGTACCACCTGCGCTTGCAGTGCTCGTTCCATGGCTTGAAACCATGTATCGGCTTCAGTCGGACTAGTGGTTCCCTTGAACTTAGGTGGATTAACCTTCAAAAAGTTCGCCAGTGTCATCGGGCCCTGAACTCCACCTCCGTCATTACCATGGTTGTTCATCTGTTGACCAAGAGCCTCAGCAGTGGCTTGCATAGCAGCAGCCATATTCTCCAACGCAGTCATAAAGTTCACCGGGTCATTAGGGTTAGTCTCTGGCGCACGAGCGTTAGTACGACTCCTCCCACGACCTCTACCGCGTCCACGAGGCGTCATCTGGTTCCTATACACACCAAACAATCGATATTAAGTTGATCAGTCTCAATATCGGAGGTTTAGTGCTTCAAAGTCCCAAATTCATGCTCATGAACGTTTATGCCAATTATATCAAGCAGATATACTAATAACACATAACACACATACAGAGAATGCACAGAAGCATAGTCAGTCCATTCCTCAGGCTCTACAGGAACGAACTGCTCTGATACCATAATGTAACACCCTACCATACAGAGTCTTATGCTTAAGTCATAATTCAGAGATGGCAAGGTATTACGACCTATAAAACAAAAATTTAGTACGTATAGTATTATGAATGATTGATTATAACTAGGAGCCTTTGAAGAAAAAGGGGTAAACAAAAACCGTAACTCGAAAACGCAACACTCCAAATGATAACGTAACGAGCAAAGGGTAAGCTAGCGCAAGATAATATATATAAAGAGTGTCAAAAACGGGAATATCAAGACTCAAAACCCGGTTGCGAAGATAACCGGTCCGAGCATAGCAATATATACATATGATAAAATAAGGAAACCCCAAAGGAAACCCAAAGGGACACAAATACAGAAAATCTATTCTCCAAAAATCCCCTCTAGAAGGAGTCATCACAGTTTGTATTATTTAATGGAGATAAAAGTATCTAAACAAGATATATAAACCAAAACAGAGTCCCGAGAACAAAGGATCTTCGCTAATCCAGAAGTCTCCAGCATGCTTCAGCGAGAAACCTCACGTCCTGCATCTGAAAACCACAAAATCCGCATGGGTGAGAACCAGAGGTCCCCAGCACGGTAACAGCTTCCACATATATAATACATAATAATAGAGGAAAGCCGAAGGCAATCCTAGAACTTCCTCCAGATAATATCAAAGCTTATAAACAAGCTAAACCGTAAGTGGCAACTGACTAAAGATTCTTCAGTCTAACTAATACTTCCCTTTCCAATTCCTTCAGACCTCCCAACCACCAGCAGGAGTATAATATAGCAAACACAGTTATATCAGACAAGAGATTTACAAATAGGAACAGATAAGGAATTTAGGCAATTAGCAAGTAATATGCAGTCAAATAGGCAATCTCAAACAATTCATGTAGTATGCTTATGATGCATGCCTGTCCCTAGTGGCTGATGATATCATCTGTCGGTTATAGAGCCAACCCGACAAGTCCTGGTAGCTAACCATTGGACTGTCCCTCTGTCGTGCATCCCCAACTCAAGTTATACTCATCATAAACTTGATCATAATCATGATCCATATTGGTGCACGAAATTGTGTTGTCCAGGCTCGAACAATCCCTGGTAATGGCTCCAAAGCTTGGTGCTTTGATCTTAATTTATAGTTGACACAACTTCGATACAACTAACCAGCAAGTGCACTGGGTCGTCCAAGTAATACCTTACGTGAGTAAGGGTCGAATCCCACGGAGATTGTTGGTATGAAGCAAGCTATGGTCACCTTGTAAATCTCAGTCAGGCAGATATAAAACAGTGATATGGTTTTCGAATTTAATATAATAAAATAGGGATAGGGACACTTATGTAAATCATTGGTAGGAATTTCAGATAAGCGAATGGAGATGCTTTTCGTTCCTCTGAACCTCTGCTTTCCTGCTATCTTCATCCAATCAGTCTTACTCCTTTCCATGGCTGGCTTTATGTGATACATCACCACTGTCAATGGCTACTTTCGATCATCTCACGGGAAAATGATCCAATACCCTGTCATGGCACGGCTAATCGTCTGGAGGCATCACCCTTGTCAATGGCTTCATCTTATCCTCTCAGTGAATAATATGCTCACGCACCCTGTCACGGCACGGCTATTCATCTGTCGGTTCTCGATCATGCTGGAATAGGATTTACTATCCTTTTGCGTCTGTCACTAACGCCCTGCAATCGCGAGTTAGGAGCTCGTCACAGTCATTCAATCATTGAATCCTACTCGGAATACCACAGACAAGGTTTAGACTTTCCGGATTCTCTTGAATGCCGCCATCATTCTAGCTTACGCCACGAAGATTCTGGTTAGGAGATCTAAGAGATATTCATTCTAGCTTAATTCATGTAGAACGGAAGTGTTTGTCAGGCACGCGTTCATAAGGTAGAAGGATGATGAGCGTCACACATAATCATCACCTTCATCACGTTCTTGGGTGCGAATGGATATCTTAGAAGCGAAATAAGAAGAATTGAATAGAAAACAGTAGTACTTTGCATTAATCTTTGAGGAACAGCAGAGCTCCACACCTTAATCTATGGAGTGTAGAAACTCTACCGTTGAAAATACATAAGTGAAGGTCCAGGCATGGCCGAGATGGCCATCCCCCCTAAACGAGATCAATAGTCTCCTAAGATGAACAATGGAATAAAACTGAGACCAAAGATGCCTAATACAATAGTAAAAGGTCCTATTTATAATAAACTAGCTACTAGGGTTAACATGAGTAAGTAATTAATGAATAAATCCACTTCCGGGGCCCACTTGGTGTGTGTTTGGGCTGAGCCTGAGTGTTGCACGTGCAGAGGCCATTTGTGGGGTTGAACGCCAGTATTTGTGCCAGTTTGGGCGTTCAACTCTGGTTTTGGATCCTTTTCTGGCGCTGGACGCCAGATTTGGGCAGAAGGCTGGCGTTGAACGCCAGTTTACGTCATCAATTCTTGGCTAAAGTATGGACTATTATATATTGCTGGAAAGCCCTGGATGTCTACTTTCCAACGCAATTGGAAGCGCGCCATTTCGAGTTCTGTAGCTCCAGAAAATCCACTTTGAGTGCAGGGAGGTCAGAATCCAACAGCATCAGCAGTCCTTTTTCAACCTCTGAATCTGATTTCTGCTCAAGTCCCTCAATTTCAGCCAGAAAATACCTGAAATTATAGAAAAACACACAAACTCATAGTAAAGTCCAGAAATATGAATTTAACATAAAAACTAATGAAAACATCCCTAAAAGTAACTAGATCCTACTAAAAACATACTAAAAACAATGTCAAAAAGCGTATAAATTATCCGCTCATCACATATCCATCACCCTCACTGGTGAATATTTATCCATCACCATCATTGGTGAATATTTACGGGGGCGAGCTCATCCGGGCCTTTCACAGTGCCCGGCCACACTTACGACATTGGGTTAACAGAGTTTCGAGTCTCAACCTGGAGCACATGGTGGCTAGCCATTGCTACTACCCAGGGAAACCCTCATCTCCAATGGTGGAAGTGCAAACATTCACAATTCAATCAACAGCATATATGCATTTATACTTGGCCATAAACATGGCTCCACCGTAACACGGCAATAATCCAGCCATCCGGCTCACGGTTAAATCCATAACCAGCCAATTCATTAACAATTATGGCCTTTCGGCCCATGGCATAACAAGCACTTCCACCGCCATTCTCCGCATCTCACATAATCATCTTTGATCCTCAATGATCATTCATTTTTCCCTTGCTTCACTCGCAAGTTACCACATTCACTAGCCCTTTTTCTCATGCTAGGCATATCATAATGATTTAAGACATAAGTGGTGAGATCGGAGGCTTAGAAGTATGAAATTTGGCTTTTAAAACTCAAAAATCAACTTTGGGATGAAAACAGGGCCACGCGTATGCGCACTCCACGCGCACGCGTGGATGGCCTTAAAACTCATCGACGCGCAAGCGTCATACGCGCTGACGCGTGGGTTGAAAAATAGCCAAATGACGCGCAAGCGTCAGCCACGCGCTCGCGTGGGTGCTCTTGCGCCTCAGGCACAAAACTGGCACAACCCTGACACAACTCTCTGGAAATTGACTGGGCATTTGATGCAGCGCATCGACGCGCTCACGCACACCACGCGCACACGTGGATGGTGCTTTCTCGAAGAACGGCACGTACGCGCCAAGTGCGCCTATGCGCGGAGGGTCATTCTGCTAAAAAAATTTTCTAAGTTAAACGCTGCAGAATTTACAGATTCAACCCCCAATCTTCCGACGGACATAACTTTCTCATTTTAAATCGTTTTCACCCGTTCTTCGAAAGACATGGACATCCCGGATCCAATTTCATTTCTAAACAGATTTGGCATAAATCAGAGATTCGTAGTCCAAGTTATGTCCCGTCAAAGTATGCCCAAAAACCATGTTTTCATAAAAAACCTCAAAGTGCCATTTTCAAAACAAGCCTTTTTCAACTCTTTTCAAAACCAACCAAAACATGCCAATTTCAACCTTTTTTGAAATCAATTAAAATGTACCAGAAACCAATATCAAGCCATCCTCAACTCACACATTGACACTTTGCCAAAATTCCCAAAGTCACCACCTAACCATTTAACACTTCTCAATCAAATGGCTAAAGGACAAACATAATATCATGTCATACATCCTTCCTCATCCCAATTTCCAATAGTACCACTTCCAATCAACCATCATTGTACACAATCAACATTATACTCACCATCAACATGGTACCACCCATCAATTCAACCTCAATCATTCATCACGCATATATCACAACATGCATTTCTCATATATCACACAATCAAGGCATCAACATTAATAATCACATATATGAACACATCATATATCTCAACCATTCAACAACATCAACAATTCAATGCCTATCTTAGGGCCTCTAGCCTAAGTATTTCCTACCACATTACATATTAGATACGGGAAACCGAAACCATACCTTAGCCGATTTCCCACGCTCAACCGGAGCACTTCCAAACCACTTGTCCACAAGCTCTCAAGGTATCAACACCTCCAAGAACAGATTTTATCACACAAAATCCTCTTCCAAGCTTTCCAAAATCACCAATCAAGCTCCAATATTCACATATACACAACCTAAGCCATAACCATCATACCCATACATAACATCTCAATACCCAAACATCATAGAACAACAAATTACACTAGGGTTGAGAATCTTACCACACTAAAGGTCCAAGGAGACAAGATTAACCTTCTCCTTCAAGAGAGTTGGGTCCTATAACATCAAAGAACCCAAAATCTCAATATTACCCAAGAAACTCGAAAACAAGGGCTGGGATTTCGAACAGAAAAACGTGGCTTACCTCAAGATTAATTATATGGGTTTTGTAGAGCTCTCCGCGGTGAACGCGTGGCCACAAACGGAGCGACAATCGGAGCTCTAGATCAAAAGTTATGGTGGTTTGAAGATCAACCAAGGGAGAGAACTTGAGAGAGTGTTCTTCCCCCCTCCATCTTAATTTTCAGCGTGTGTTTGTGTGTTGTGAGGAGAGAGAGTGCTGAAAACTAGGGTTTTGGTTTAGTTTAGTTGGGTCAAGGGCCCACTTTGGATCCGGTTGGTCCGGTTTGGCCCGTTCGGTCCAATCTTGGTCTGATTTCTATAAAATTGGTACCGAAATTCTCGTCTCAATCTCCTCTATCATATTAAGCCATGAAAATAACATTTTTGGCTTTCTAGAATAAATTCTCATTTTATGGGTTAATTAGCCGTTAATTGACCGGGTCTTACACTAGGAATTATAGTTGATGATCAATAAACTTTGTTTATGTTTTGAATTATATTGACTTGCTTGTTTATACTACCTTTCTTTTAGTTTGATAATACGATGAATTTATTTATTTTTGAAATATTATAAATATTCGAATACAAATTAGATAAAAATTTGTATTAAATTTATATTTATTTTGTATGAAAACAAGTTTATTTTGTAATTGGAAAAATTTAAAATAAATTCTATTTTACCTTACTGACGGATTTACAGACGGATTTTCTGTCTGTATTCAGAGTGTGAGATGATTTTCCAAGATCCAAGGTTCAAATTACAGACGAAAAATCTGTCAGAAAATCTGTTGCCAATTACAGTCGGAAAATCCGTCTATAATTACCGTCAGAAAATCCGTCTGTAATTACCGACGGAAAATCCGTCAGAAAGTTCGACGTTCCAGGGAAATGAATGAAAAATTTACAGAGGAAAAATCCGTCGGTAACTGGTAAAAATTCGTTGATAATTTTCCGACGGAAAAAATCTGTCGGTAAATAATTTCCGATGAGGCTTTTACAATGGGACAAAATTCGTCGATAATTTCGTCGGTAACAAAAAATCCGTCTATAATAAAGACTAAATCTGTCTGTATTAATCTATTTTCTAGTTGTGGTTGAAGTATCTCCTTCTGTCACTGAATCTTCGAACTCCAAGGATAATCACTTAGTTGGTGTAATAACATTTTTCAACACTTCAGATCCACCATTGTTCGTAATCTCATTAGAGAATTTAAGCAATAAATTCTGTAAAAAAATACTACATTAAATAAAAGATATCCTTCTCACATTTTATTTTAACACAATAATATTTTTTGAATAAAATCACACATTAACTTTAAAAAAAAACAAAAATAATTTGTAGAAAGAGATAACGCCAACTTGAACACTTGAAGCTTTTTGTAAAAATATCGATAAATCTCTTTAAATTTTGCAAAAATATAGGTAGAATTTAAAATTTAAATTTTATTATATCAAATAAAATTAAAAAATTAACTTCATGTTAATAATTAAAAATATTTTGAAATGTGATAGTTATTTAATTGTTTCACAATCATGTGTTGATATCAAATTTTAATTTAATTTAAATTTTAAAACTTTAAAATATTAATTAATTAATTTTTTTGAGAAAATAGATATTAGAATTATAATTTGTTATGATTGCAAAAGATATTTTATATTTAAATTTCATTAACTTATCAACATTTAATTTAAGTATAATTTGAATTTAAAAAACAAATTTAAGTTTGACTTGAATATAAAAACCAAACAAACCTCTTAATTCAATGAGTTTTTAAATCTAAAAAAGGTTTAAATAAATAAGATGATTAGATAAAAATAATCTATGTGCAACCAATTAAAATTACCTTTTTCTTAAATTTTTTTTTCAGTTAAGGATATTACTTTATCTAATTTCTCTAACTGCTCAAGATTTTTCCTTCATAATTTTTAAAAATGCAGCATCATTTTAAATTCTTCCAATATTACTCTTACGTTCTTTAGATCTTGCAAAACTAAAAAAATAAAACGAAAAAATTCTATTAGATAATAGACACATAATCCTAAACACAAGAATTAAAATATATATATATACCTATTTTTAAATTAAAAGACATTTTTATCTTTAAAATTGAAGAACATCTTTGTGTTATACATGAAATTTTGTAAAAAATCTTTTCTAAAAAATTTAATTTAATACACAATGGATAAAAAGTTACATAAAAAGAATATATTTTGAGAAAATTGTGGAAAAATATTACCGTTAAATGACTTTACTCTAACAAATTATATGGCAGTTCCATCCTTATTTCCATAACTTAAAAACATATTTAACTCTTAGCATAGTTATCATAAAGTACACACTCTATTATTTTTCAATGTCAAATATAATGTTTAATATTAAATATACTTTCTTAATTAGCAATTAAATACATAGGATTTAAAATTATAATTAAAAAATTAATTACAACTTAAAAACTAACCACCAATAAAATGGTATCAAACTATATACATATTTATATTTTAAACTTTTAAAATTCACAATCTCATAAAATTTTAAAAATAATTTATAAATAATTTTTTAATAAAAAAATAGTTACAATGTAAAAGTTAACAATTAATTAATTAATCATTTTAATTTTATAAAGATCAAACAATGAAAAATATATTTTTTTAAGTATGCATAGCTTTTATATTTTTAGTATTAACATACCAATAAATAAAATTTTAAATAAAAAGATAGAAAAAATATTTATTCACCGAAAATAATTTTTTTTAACAAATTAAAATCCCTCAAGCACAAAAAAAAGTTTAATATTACAAAAATATTTATAATAAAATAAAGTTAAAATAACAACTTAAATAGATAATACTGAAACAAATAAATTCAAATTTATAGAATAAAATCTTGAAATAAATTCAAATAAATAAATTTACATTGAAATCAATATTAAAATTCTTAGATTTTATTTTACTCATCTAATATGTATAAGTGTTTATATTTTAAAAAAAAACTAATTACAACTTAAAAAATAACAATAAAAAAATTGTATCAAACTACATACATATTTTATATTTTAAAATTTAAAAATTAACATATTCATAAAATTTTATGCACAATTTATAAATTAATTTTTAATAAAAAATAGTTACAATTTAAAAGTTAACAATTAATTAATTAATTATTTAATTTTATAAAGATTAAACGACGTAAAATATTTTTTTGAGTATGCTTATTTTTTATATTTTTAATATTAACATACCAATAATAACATTTTAAATAAGTGTTAGGAAATTATTTTAATTTTTTAATTTGTTTGTGGGTAATATATAATCACATTCAAATTAAATGACTTATATAATGGTGATCTCATTTATTGTTATAAATGTTAAATTGAATAAGTCATAATTACTTTTGATTTAGAATTAAATGAGAATAAAATCATATATTATCTTTTGTTCTTTAGATAATTATCTTTTGGATTTTAGATATATTATCTTTTGGGCTTTAAATACTATTTTATTTGGGTTTTAGGGTCTAATAGGTGATATGTTCAAATATAAATAGTGCCTTTAGGGTTTCGGTTCCCAATATACCAAAGCCGCCTAAACAACTCTTTCCCCATCAGAGAAGTTGCAATTCAGTCGCTTAGAAATACAGAAGGTTTTGGTTGAGGAAGATCGAAAAAACCATAAGACTGAGACAATCCTTCCGTCTAATTTCTAATTTCTATTAGTAAAGGTACGCTTCTGCATTATGATATATTTTTGGTAATTCAATATAGATGATCTGGGTTATTGAAATTAATTTATTCCAACAATAAGAATATAGAAAAAATATTTATCTACTGAAAACAAATTTTTTTAACAAATTAAAATTCTTCATACACAAAAAAAGTTTAATATTATAAAAATATTTATAACAAAATAAAATTGAAATAACAATTCAAATACAAAATATTAAAACAAATAAATTCAAACATATAGAATAAAATCTTGAAGCAAATCTAAATAAATAAATTTATATTGAAATTAATATGAAATTTTTAACTTTCGTTTTACTCAACTATTATGTGTAAGTATTTATATTTAAAAAAATAATAATTCATTATCCATTATCAACTTTTAATTTAACAATATTGTACGTGGTAGACTTGTTATTCTTTTTAAGATTACTTTTACTCTGAATTCAAACAAGATATCCGATAACATTTAAAATGGATTAAAATAAAAAAAAGTTTGTTGTCAATAAGTTTGCTAAGAAAAAAATACAACTGAAATTATCAATAAATTATTAATAATTTATCAGTGAATACTTTTTTAAACAACAAAATTACTAACTAAATAGATGTAATCAAATTCAGGAGCATTGAAAGTATCAAAACTCACAAAGCTAAATCCATATTGTAGGATACTCGACGATTCTGAATATCTGTGCACATCAGTACATTGGTTTAAACTCAAAACCATTCTTTTTCTTAGCAAATTTATGAATTGAGACACAAGAGCCCTCTTAACTAATTGAGGCATGTATTTTTTTTCCTATAATTGACATACAAAAATCAAAGAACAAATAAAAATGGTAAATAAACACATTTGAAATATCAATAATATAAATTCAACATCAATTAAAAAATAGCAAAAAGCTCACATCTTCATCGAGGCAAACCATCTCAATTGATTATGACAGTAGAGAATTTTCGTAGGTCAGTAGTGTCCAATTGTCCATAATTTTATCATTTGTACACACAAATTCTTAACCATAGAATTGATCTCAATAATTTTGTAAACACCAACTACTATTAAAAAAGGTAGAAAAATTTTAAGTAAGGCAAATATGTAAATGAAGTAATTGATTGTATTGAACAATGAAGATGTATTATACATTTCTAACTCGTACTTTTATAGTTGACTCATAACTAGAATTTTTTGAAACATAATTGAGTTTTATTTAAATTTGATTTAAATTTACAAATAAAACAAATAAGTTTAAATTATAAATCCTAATATATAACTAACTAATTCAACATTATAGTTTTCTCGAAAATCAAAGAGAATAATGAGAAATATAAGGTCACTACAATCAATTAGGTGAACTTAATTATTGTTATTAGTTACTAAGTGAACTTAGTTTTTTCGAAAATGATAATTTATTAATTTTTTTTAAATAAAATAGTAATATTATTATAATAAAAATAAAATACAACCATAATTTAAAAATTTAAAAAGTAACTTTTTAAGCAAATAATTTATGAATAATTTTTTAAATTAACTCAACAATATTAAAAACTAAATATCTAACAACTTAAGAAAGTGTATTTAAAAATTTAAAAACTAACAACCTAAGCAAATAAACTTAAAATTTTAAAAATAACGACCTAAACAAAACAATTTATGCAAATAACTTATAATTTAAAAAATAACCATCCAAGTAAATAACTTATAATTTATAAATAAAGTTTTAAAAAATTTTAGTGATGACACCTAAGCAAATAATTTTCAAACTCAATGTATGAGCGCCTCGTCAGTAAAAGAAACTCTCCATTTGTATATTAAAAACTAAATAACATCCAAGCAAATAACTTATAATTTATAAATAAAATTTTAAAAAATTTTAATAACAACACCTAAGCAAATAATTTCTAAACTCAATGTATGAACGCCACGTCAGCAAAAAAACTCTCCATTTATATATTAAAAACTAAATATCTAATAATTAAAAAATTGTATTTAAAAACTAACAACCTAAGCAAATGACTTAAAATTTTAAAAATAACAACCTAAACAAAACAACTTAAGTAAATAACTTAAAATTAAAAAAATAATTATCTAAACAAATAACTTATAATTTATAAATAAAATTTTAAAAAATTTTAATGACAATACTTAAACAAATAATTTTTAAATTCAATATATGAGTATTATGTTAATAAAAAAACCCCTTTTATATTACTATGAAGACAACTATAAAACAATTTTTTCTCCACTTGGAAATGCTAAGTCTACTTTTATTAAGGTTGCGAGAACCAGACCGGTCATTGAACCGGTCAAGTGACAGGTTTAATGGTTCAACAGTCCAACCGGAGTCCAATCGGGGTCTAACTGGAGTTGAATCGGTTTCATTAAATATATAATATAATTATAAAATTCAATATACAATTTTAAATATACAAATTCAATAATTTCTTAATTAATAAAATTCAGAAGTTTATAATTTGACATAATAATTTATTCATATTTTATTATTAATATTCTATAAAATAAAATTTTTTAATTAACTTCTAAATTATAACAAAATAATCAGCAAGAAAATTCATCCTTTAACTCAGAGAATGCTTTGGTACAGAATAAGCTGTTGGTTTAAATCAATGATCTATGTCTAAAGTTCATTCCAAGCTAGACAATGTCCATGAAAAGGTAACCCAACACTCAAAGCTGGTTAGAGATCTTATCTCTACTCTCTGAGTATCAACTGGCTACTATCTGAGAGGAACTTTAATAAAAGAAGAAGCAAGGAAGAAAAGTAAAAGTTGGTCATTGCAATAAAAGTTTAGAATCACAAACTTACACTTAAAAATTTCAATCCATCAGCAATGAAAAAATTCAGTTACAGCAAATTTCAACAACAATCTTTCAATTTATTCAACAATAAAACTCAGAAAACTTAGAATCACAAACTTACACTTACACTTAAAAATTTCAATCCATCAGCAACAAAAAAAATTCAGAGTTACAGCAAATTTTAACAAAAACCTTTCAATCTATTCAACAACAAAACTCAAAAAAATTCAAAATCCAAATCCAAATCCAAAGAATCTAGAAACAGAAAACCTAACCAAAACAATCCAAACTTAACCTCCAAACTAAATTCAAAACCACATGAGCAGCAATCCAACTCAGAACACAATCCCAGTTCAGAAGCCAAAATCTTAGAAATTGAAACTGAAGAAGCAATGGCTTAATTATTACCGGAGACACGGCGAAGGAGGAACGGCAGTGACAGAGTAAGTTCGGAAGAGGATCATTTTGGACGGCGAGGCCCTGAGCAGTGATTTTACGGCGAGGCTCTGGACAGAGATTCACGGAGGAAAGGATGCGCTTGAAGAGGATTGAGTAACCATTTGAATGACATACATGAGAAGAGGATCGAGGACGAGGACAACGACGGCACCCTCCGTCGCCGGATTTCACGACGAGCACAGAGACAGTGAGCACAAGAGTGCCGACAGCTGGGGGTGACGATGGCTGGTGGGGATTCGCGATGAGCAGAGACGGTGAGGAAGAGAAGAGTAGCGGCGGCTAGGGGGCTGACGGTGGCTAGTGGGGCTTCATGACGATGCTGGGGCTGATGGTGGCGGCAGTGTTTTCTCTCATAGCTTAGGCAAATTAGGGATTTTGGTTGGAATGTGAGAGTGAGACAGAAGGGAGAGGGTCGGGTGTTTTGGGGGTGGGGTTTTTACTTTTTTTTTTTTGAGAGAACCGATCTTTTGAAAAACCAGACCGATTCATCCGGTTCACCGATTAATTATTGGTTTGACTAATTTTTAAACCGATTTTTTACAAGATAGTTTTGTATGCCAATCGAACTGGTATAAGACCGATTCTCAGTTAATCCGGTCAAACCGACCGGTCCGATCCAGTTTTAAGAACCTTGACTTTTACATATATATATATATATATATATATATATATATATATATATATATATATATATATATATATATATATATTGCAGAACGGGAGCCCTGAACTTTTTTAAATTAATAGTAAACCCAAAGACTTCGGCACAAAAAATACATAGATGTTAGTAACTAAATTATAATAATCATGCACATCCAGATATGAGAATATTAAATTAAACCTAGCTAGTTCACACAGATTAAGAAGGTAAAGTAAGTATCATGTTAATGCGATTGGAAAAAAAAGGAGTGTAGTGGAGTTTGATGTCTGTTGAACATAATTATAATATAATAGTTATTTTAAATTATAAATTAGGACTATTAATTATATTTGAGTTTTAAATTATGTTATAACATAATAGAATAAAATTCTACATTCAATTTATAATCCTAACTAAGTTTAATAAAGTATTTTAAATTTATATGCGCACGTTTCAGTGCCTTCGCTTCTTCTTCTTTATGATGCTACGTCTTTTTCTTCTTCTTTTCTTTTTTCGATATCTTTCTCTTTCGTTATCGTCATCAGCAACAACACCAGCATTTTGTTAACATCTTTATTGGTTTTAATTTTTGGTGCCATCATTAAATAATTTTGGTTCATTTCTTAGTTTTTTTGAGCTTTATTTAGATCCAGAAATGAATTCAATGTATTTTTGTTGATGATAGAGTCTTTTTGACTGCTTGTTCAAATCTGAAATAATTTCGGTTCATTTGTGAATCAATTGAGATTCACTTAATGCTGCTGATAAGTATTGACCAAAATTTATATTCTTTAAGTAATTTTGGTTCATTTCTTAGTTTAATTGAGGTTCATTTGGATTCAAAAATGAATTCGGTGTGTTTTTGTTGATGATTGAGTCTTTTTTACTCCTTGTTTAAATCTGAACTAATTTCTATTCATTTGTGTGTTAATTGAGATTCACTTGATGCTGCTGATAGGTATTGACCAAATTTTTTATTTCTTAAGTAATTTCGATTCATTTCTTAGTTTAATTGAGGTTTATTTAGATCAAAAAATGAATTCGATGTATTTTTATTGATGATTATTGTGTCTTTTTCAGTACTTGTTCAAATCTGAGTTAATTTCAGTTCATTTGTGTATTACTTGAAGTTCACTTGATACTACTGATAAGTATTGACCAAATTTTTTATTCCTTAAGTAATTTTGGTCCATTTCTTAGTTTAATTGAGGTTCATTTAGATCCAAAAATGAATTTGATGAGATTTTGTTGCTGATTGAGTCTTTTTGACTGCTTGTTCAAATCTGAACTAATTTCGGTTCATTTTGTATTAATTGAGGCTCATTTTATGCAGTTGAAAAGTATTGACCAAATTTTTAGCAAAGAATGAAATTATTCACTATCACTTTATTCAATTGCATTCGATTCCATTCTATTCCATTCAATTTCACTACGGCAGAGGCAGAGAGTAGCGGCGAGTAAATAGCGACCTTCGCCATAATCGCGCGCGCGCTCATTCGAAGGATAGCGGCAGAGGTGAGTGGCGGTCTGGAAGAATCTGCAAAACACCCCTAGATAGCGGCTGGGCAGTGAAAACCGCCGCTCAATTGGGATATATATCTTCAAGCCCCCTTGTTTCGGCCTGTCTTCTTGGCGCGAAGAGAAGCAGGAACAGAGGCGCAAAACACACCCACCCCTCGTTCCGCAACATACCTGGCGACTACTTCAAGAAACGCCGCTAGGTAAGTTTCAATTCATGGTTTCAATTCCCCCTTTTTCGTACTTCCAGCAATTGATTCCCCCAATTGTGTAGAAACTCGTGAGTTGTTTTTGGTAGCGCACCAAACGAGCAGGAGCAGAGCCCCGATTCATCAGCGAAAGAACCCACCCAGGTAAGGATCTGATCATAATTCAATTTGTCCATTCCCTCTTGTCATGTTACAACAATTAATCGACTCCCCCAATTTTGCAGAAACCCCCAACTTTTCGAGCTTTTGCCCACAATTCCAAAAACCCACCCAACTACCATCCGTGCTTCCCTCACCGGCGTCGAAGTTGAGCTTCTCATCGATCGTGCGTGAAACAATTACACCGTCCTCCACTGTGCGCCAAGTTGGGCTATCGCGGCTTCTCCCCTTTCACTGGTTCGTTCTTTGAATTTGTCTATATCTTCTACTAATTTGGGTTAATTGCTGCTGTTTAGAGTTAGGGATTTGATTCATGTGACTTGTTCTACTATGAGCAAGCTCAGCTGGCTAATTATTTTTTCTGTTTTTGTCATAACTTTAACTATTTGAACACTTGAGAGTTGACTAGCTAGATAGCTAATTAATCTTAATTAACTAGCAGATTGTAATTTTATCTTTTAAAAGATAATTCTAATTAGAGTATACATACATCTGTATATGATTAGCAAGAATGGATTGCTCTGTTATTTTTTCTCTTAAGTAATGAGACTAGATTGTAAATAATTATTCTCGTCTATCTCTCACCCTTGAGTAACTCGCTTATTATGTAGACACCTCGAGTAATTTTTGCATGCTATGATAAGTGTTGAGTTGGGAAACAAGGTTGAATAGTTTGAGTGATCAAAAGAGCATGTTGATCTCATTCGATTGAATTAATTTTAAAGATTCTGTGATTCTTAATCGATTGTACATTTTTGCTTTTTTCCTCCCCTTTTTTCTCACGATTGATCACCCATGTATCTCTTTTTTCTCAAACCGGCTTTAGTTAGTTGAATTTAAAGGCAATCATTTTAGTTGAAATGAATCAGACAAGCTTCACTACGAGTTAAGAGAAAACTCCATAAGCCTCTGAACCATCACTGAACCCCTTCTCTATGCATGTTCCTTTTAAAGCGAAGATTCGTAAACTAATCTAGTTACAAGGTTTTGGATGAATCCTAATAAATAGATGCCAAGTGGTTGTCATCATTTCCTCTTTTTTGGTCTCTTCTACACGTGATAACTCATGAACTTTAAATTAACCCTTTAAATTAATTTTCCTTTTCAGATAACTCATGAACTTTAAACAAGCCTTAAACATTCCCGGCTGCCCCTAACAATACCATAATTCTCTAGGAAATTGACGGTTAGAGTATATAAATGAAAAAAGGGTCATTATCATTATTAGAGGAATGAATTGGTCATGGATCCTGCTTTCTGTTCTTGGAATTGGAATCATGAAACAAGAGGGACTTAGGTGCATGTATAGATTAAAACAAACAAATGCTAAGGTCTTCATAATGATCTCCACTATGCTCTTTGCATGCTACTAACATCTATGTTCTGCTTCTAAACTTGGAAATTTAAAGCCACTATACAATTACACTATAGAGAGAGTAGATTGGAACTGAAATCGTGCTGTTTTAATGCAGATCGATTTGAAACCAAAAGTGTTTAGAGGCTCTTCAACGAAGAAGGTTCTGGTGCAGGAAGCGACGTTGTTTGGTGTCGGTTGCTAAGTACTACACAAAGTAATTGCCAAAGTGTGTTTCACTCTCCACTGTTGATAAGAATTTCAAAATTACTTACAGTAGAAAAGCTTCTAGAGCACACTCTGATCAAGGTTATTTTTCTTTCAACTTTGTTATTTGTTATGAGTATGATGATTTTGATTTACTATTGTTGTTCTATTCATTTTTTGCATATGTGAGTAGTAGAATTGATCATTCTATTAGTTAGAAAAAGGAAAATAATAAGTAGGAATTGAGAATGATTCAAACTATAATATTATTGAAGTGTTATAAGCAATATTCATCATTGGCAACTTCTCAACACTACAACTTGGCCCTATTATCAGTATTATTAAAGTGTTATAAGCAATATTCTAGGAGTTTTGAATATTGTTGGAGAATTGATAATATAGAATATTGGGGAATATTGGGTTGGTGACCTCGATTTTTGCTTCGTCATTAGCACAAGTTGATTGGGTTATAGATTTATTGATGCGAACGTTAAATGGGAAGGGTGGGAGTTAAAAAGACTGAAATTCTACGTACTCATGCTTTAAGGATAAAGGATGAAGGGTATATAGAGAATACATATCTAATCAAGCCAATATTTACAACAATTAGCACTTTGTTATTGACTCTTCCAAGTGACAATTGAACATTGGTATTTTTATTTTTCATATGTTGTGTTGCTGCTGGGTTATTTGTGCTTTACAACTTGGTTTTTTGTTAAACAAATTTGCTAGAAAAGGAGAACATTTTATTTCAGCAAAATTTGTCTCTGTTAACTTTGATCAATCCAAATGGCTTTGATGGAACAATTTTATATTTACTTCTTAGTTGAATCTCTTTGAAACTTATATATGTCATTGTACAATTTTTATTTCTTCTTGCTGCTTAGTTCCTGAGATAGCTGCATTTTCAAAGTATTTGGTTTATTGTGTCCGGTTCATTGAATTTATCAAAACTTGTTGATTGTACTTTCTGTATATTGTGAACCTAGTTCTTTTCCATGTTTTGCAGCATTCATACATGTTATCATCTGATTGATGAATGAAATGTTAAAATCAAGAGGAGTTTCTAAGTTCTAAAAAACACATAGACACATAGGTCTTTATTGATTGTACTTTGTGCAGCTAGCTAGCTTAGCTAGTTTATATATTAATTATTGGCAGAAAAAGTGTTGTACAGAAGAGATAAACGATTTTGATATTTTTACAAGTATGAATAATAATGGAGCTATTATATACTTTGCGTGATTAATCTGATTTAATATTTATTTAATTGACTCCAATTTATGTCCCTTAACGAAAGTATCCCCTTTCTTTTTCTTCCTTGGTTAAAACAGTTTCCTTTTTCATTGCAAATGAAGCCAAAATTTCATAAGAACTCAATGATATGCTTTATTATTATTACTATAATTATTATTGTCGTAGCATCTTCTTCCATGGCTCAAATCCAAATAAGGGTACCCCAATAATTCGTCTGTACCAGGTCCATTTGCATCACGTTTTGGTTTCATACAGTCATAGCCAAGCCATTGTTTTTGTTATTTCTCAGAATTCATATTCTTAAGTTTAAATTTTCTTGTTTGACCTTTTCTTTTCCAAGTAAAGAAAATATTGGGTTTTTCTTGAGTCGATCATCAGAAATTGGAATACACAACTTAGATATATCAGTAAATAAATATATAATTTCCATTTTTTTCTATTATTATTATTCATCTCCTCTGAATACAAGATGAAAACTATTATAGTCTATCTATGTGTTGAGAAGAAGAACAATGAATACAAAATAGTTGACTCTTAGTTTTTTTCCTGTTGATCCTACAACTTATGAAGCAAAGAATATTTTACCTGCTAGCATTTTTGGTTCCCATTTCTTTTTTGTCTGACTCTTCTTGCCCTGCCTTTTTTATTTTTTTATTTTCTTTACACTGAATAAATTATTTGTTCTTACACGCTAGAAGACAACACAGGAAAACCATAATATGACTTTCTTAGAAACATATCTAAAGTAATATATCTACGATTTCTAATTTCCATTCTCTATCTGTTATAATTGTTTATTTATATTTTTTATTTTAATTGTTTTTTAAATCTAACTTTCAATTCTGTTTTCATTTTCATTTTTTAAGATATTTTGAATATTCTATTCTCTGTGCCTTATGATGGATTAGTTATATTTCTTGTTTTATTTATTTTTTTAATTTTAACAGTTATTCCTACTTTCTTTTTCATCTTTTAAGGGAGCTTTTCTTTATCTTTTCACTTTTTGGACTTGGAACCAGCAATTTTTTCTACCAGTATTTTTTAAAGAAAACACAGAATTTTGCAATGAGTAAACCTCCTCCCAAATACCTTTCGTGTGCTACATGTTATTCGGGATGCAAGTAATTTTGTTTCTCTTTCCATTTTAAGTTAGTCCTTCTTATAATTGTGATTAACTGTTGTTGTTTCTCTTGACACATAACCCATTTTTTTCATTAGGTTTTTTAGTGTTATGTATTTATTTACTGTACATTTATTTGTTCGTGCTATTTCATTTAATTAGACATTGATAAGAGTTGGATTACAAAGCCACGAGGTAGTACAAAATATAGGGATGGTCTGAATAGATTCCTTGATTTTGCATTTGCCAATGCATCATCCGATGGGATGATACATTATCCATGCCCTTTGTGTGGGTTCCGATTTTTCCAAACTAGAGAGGATGCCTACGATCATCTTCTGATGAAATCCTTTCCCCCTAACTATACCTTTTGGTTACATCACGGTGAGAGGATCATAGACGAGAGCTCCAGAGGTGGTTATTATTAGCTACATAATGTCTCGATTTTCTATTATTAGCTAGCATTATATTCATTGAATGCTTAGTTTATATATCGTCAATAAAAGTTTTGAAATGGTAAAAGATTTCACTTCAAATTGTAGCTTCACCTATTTAACACCTTAATTCTATATATAAACTTGTCCATTTCTAGATGCACTATTAGTTAACGAATTAAAATTCAACTTTTGCTTGTAACAACTTGTCCAAAAAAACATAACTGTGACATGACCAAGACTTGATTGTGATTTAATCTCTTAATTTTTTTCCAAATTGCAACTGTGTTATAACCTCTGTTCTTGTATGTCTGATTTTTATAGAATTTTAAAAGATAGGTGATTTATTTTCTTTTAGGTGGTGAGTGAATGAAATTTAAAATGTATATTTTTGTTTATATATTTTTATTTCATGTCTCCTTAATAATCTTATGAATGTATTATTTTAATTAGACGTCAAGTTTAGACAAAAAGAAAAAGCACTTACCATGAAAAATGTAAAAATCTTATAATAAGAAGATGATTAGTGTATACAAGACTAGGCTTCCATCTAGTAAACCTTTGATGTATATTCTGTAAAAGTAATTGTAATAATCAATATAGGATTTTAATTATGAATTACGAAAGTATACATTATCCTTTGACTTTCATTCACTTTAATTTGTTTTATTTGGGAAATAGGTGCTATTTATCTTTTAAGATGGCTAGGAAAGGTCGTTACACAAAAAAACAAAAATTAGGACTAGGATGTCAGCAACCTCAAACAGCTCCGCCTCCGGCTTCGGCTTCCCACCGCGATGACTCTCAAATTCTCCTAGACAGTGGTGATAGTGTCCCTCCAACTTCACGCCCTTTCCTTCCGCCGCGCAGTGTACCAAGGCCTGCTCTACAAATGAGCACAAATAACATTCAGGACTCGGAGCCAGGCCACGTAAACTTGGCAGCTGATGCACATGATGTAGATTCTCTTGATCAAGAAGCTGATGACCACCTTTGTTAATCCTAGATCTCAGAGTCGCAAAGGACGCAAGACTACAGAGTTTTGGGAAGTTAAGATCATCGGTAACATATTTAATAATTTTTCTTTGTTCAACATGATTTAGAATCTATGTTATATATTAATTTTTTTGCATTCTATCCACAACGGAAACACATATAAGGTATTATATTTGGCTTATAGATTCCGATGGCACAATCAAGCCGGCAAGAATAAGCGTGAGGGAGGCTATGGAACGGCCTAATGGGAGAAAGGTCGTGCTCAGGTTCAACAGCACAAAGCAAGCAATTGGAGACGAAGCTGGACTGTTGAGTGGCGTGCTTGGTTTGTTAGGATCTGACTATGAAAAATTTCCTATCTGTAAGGAAAGTTGGCATAAGATTACCACTAAAGACAAGGTTTATAACGAATGTGTCAAGGTAAAAGTATATATCCATGATGAATCAAATCTACTTATCTTTTTAATTATTGATAAATTGTATTATTTGTATAGCAAATTTTCTACTTTGATGAAGATAGTGAAGGAACTATCAAGAAAAATATTTTAAAAAGTATAGGGAAGTCTTGGAAGGAAGCAAGGCTGAGGTTGTATCGTGATTTTTATGAGCCAACATTCACGATGGAACAAAATATTGAGCAGCATCCGCCGGGAATTGATCGAGATCATTGGAGATGGTTCCTTGAGTATCGCGCCAAAGTTGAGAAGAAAGTACTCTAATATATCATTGGTATACCACAATACAATTTATTTAGCATTGAGTCTTTTTAAATCAGTTTCTAATTGCCCTTTGTCTCTGATGGACCAACAGGAAAAGTGCAGGAAAAACGCGATTAATCGATCAAAACAACTATATAACCACACTGGCGGATCGAAAAGCTTTGCACGGCGGATGGAAGAAAAGGTACTTTACTTTTTTATTCACTCTTTACTGGACTATTTCTATGACTTAAGATACCTTGGTTGTGTGGAATACGGTGATGGCTTGAACTTTGTTGATACAGTCGGAACAACAAGGGAGAAGAGTTTGTAGAGGAGAGTTATGGATCACAGTGGACAAAAAAAAAAGGATGGCTCTTATATCAATGAGGAAGCAAGAGCAATTGGTGTAAGTACTACTTATTATAATCACTACAACAAATAAGAGTTTTTGCAACGGTCAAAAACCATTGCCGTAGATCAAAAAATTGTTCCTAAAACTTTAGGCAACGCTTTGGCAACGGTTTTTGACCTGTGGTATATGCGGCCGTTACCAATACTCATAGGCAACGGTTTTTTACCTAAGGCAACGGTAACAAAAAAAATCGTTGCCACAGTTACTAGCATAGACAACGGTTTTGAAGGGAAGTTTTAAACAACGGTTTCGAACTGTTACTCGATAAGCAACGGTTTAGAACCGTTCTTATTGATGATCCAACAGTTTAAAACCGTAACTGGATAGGCAACGGTTTTAAACTGTTGTAGTTTTGTTATTTACATAGCCAACGGTTTTAAAGCGTTACCATTGGTATCGATTTTTGGCAATGGTTTTAAATCGTTGCCAGCAAGGAGCATCTCTCACGGCGGCGATGGTGAGCTTCAACAACTGCGACGGTGACAGCAAGGAAATCACCCACCACCATGCGTTCTTCTTCTTCCCCTTTCTCTGGTCGTTCGCATTCCTCTTCGTCCTGCCCTAATCGACGGTGCACTTTCGGCGACGACGACAAGGCTGGCTTCAACGCTGACGACGGAACGGCGACAAGGACGATGCTTCCTCTCGCTCACTGCTCGCGTCTCCCTTTCGTCCTTGTTCTCAATGGTGACGCACGATGATGGTGGCGACGGTCTCTCTGGTTCTCCCTGTCTCGGACGCAGCTCTTCCCCTCTCTCCCGGCGACAGCGATAGTGGCGATCCTAAGAGGTGTCGTCCCTTCTTTCTTCCCTCTCCTTCTTCCCCGAGCCCCCACTTCTCTCTTTCCCTTTCTTTCTTTTGTTTCCCCTCTCTGTATTTGCGTGAGTGTAATTAGTGTTGGGTTAGGTTTCGGATTTAAAAATTAAGGTTTTGTAAAGGTATAAGAATAAAATAAATTTTTTGATAAAATTAAAGAATAAAATAATAATTTTAAAATCAAATGTATTTTATTAAAATTATTTAAAAATATTATTTATTAATATATCGTTGAGTTTAAATAATTATTTTTAATTTAAATTATAAAATGAACAGATTAATTATACTTTATAAAATACAGTTTAAGCTTGAAATATTAATTTAATTCTTTATTGTTTTTTATCACCAAAATTTTAATTTCAAATTATATAAATAACTAATTACAATAAAAATATACAAGAATATTAATTAATTTAAATTCAAAGTATTTATAAAATCAATTTTATCATTTTTAATAGATTATTTTCTAAAAATAAAAAACTCGAATTAGATCATAAATTATTCATAATAGAAGTTACTTAAATTAAATTATACAATTCTTTCTTATTTTTCAATTATCGAAATTATAATTTTAGTTATACAAAAATTCAATTATAATAAAAATTATATAAAAATCTTAATGAATTTAAACTCCAATTATTATAAAAATTATATAATTTTTAATTATTTTTAAATTTAAAGTATCATAAAATTTTATTTAACTACTTTTAGTGAAATAATTTTTTTAAAATAAAATTATCAACAAATATGATAAATCATAGATAAATTATTATTTAATTTTTTAAAAACATGGGTTGTTACAAGTTTGACATTATTCGATGATGGCTCTAATGATGAGTGGTGTGGGTTATGGAGCGCTAGGGCTAGTAGAGGGAGGAAAAATTGACAAGTCTCTATGTTTTGTTTTGAAGAGAGGTTGTTGAAATTTTTTTGAAATGTTAAAAAAATATTATCTTAAATTTTAGAGTGGGAATGAAACCAAAAATATAAAATTGTTATAAATTTATTTTAAATTTATTTCTTCTATAAATAATATTTGTAATATATTTATAACAATAATTTTGAGTGTTCTACAAATTTAATATTTATAGAGAAAATTATTTAAATTTGTATAATTATTTAAATAATATTAAAAAATTATTGTTTGATAAATAATTGTTGTAACGGTTATAAAACCATTCTTTAAAATAGTCAAAGAGAACGGTTTTATTTTGTTGCTATAACATAATAAAAAATTGAACTTCAACAGCAACACTGTAAAAACTGTTGTCTAAGACCATCTAATAGAACGGTTTTAAAGTGTAGCATTTTGACAACGGTTTTTATGTGTTTCTTTTGTACAATTATTTAAATAACAATAAAAAACCGTTGCTTAAAACCAAATCATGGTAATGGTTATAAAACCGTTCTTTAAAATAGTCAAAGAGAACGGTTTTAGTTTGTTGCTATAAAATAATGGAAAACTGAATTCAATAGTAACACTCTAAGAGAACGGTTTTAAGGCGTTGCAAAATTTGGCATTGCTAAAGCCCATATTTGTTGTAGTGAATTGATCGATAAAGTTATGATCTCAAATAGGGTTATAGTCTACTTCTCTATTTTATTTTGTTTTTCATTTCTTTACTGAATGGTTTACTCCCCTATGTCAAGATGGACCAAAAGAACTTTACTATTTCCAATTCACCTTACTTTTAATTATTGTTACAAATTTACCTTGCTATGTTTCTAGACATTTTCAACTTCGATGTAACTTAGAGACAGTTGGGGTAGAATTTAAATGATTCAGTTTCACTTATCCTTTATTTCTTTTTATAGTGGTTGGCATCCTATGAAACATATGCTCTATTTTAGTTGTTTTATGTTGTTATCTTTTGAGCCCCAATTTTTATCGTAACACTTGTGTGTGTTTTACTGTGATAAAAGTGATACAATTAATGTTCCTATTTGGAGTGTTCTTGACATGAGATGGACTTATCCACAAAATGATTGTGTTTGCTAATCTGTGATTGTAGGAAAGAATTGAAGAGATTGAGCAAGAGGCTGCGTCTGCTAGAGTGTTGTCTCAAAATGATTCCATTGCTAAGGTTTTTGGAAAAGAGAAACCGGGAAGAGTGCGTGGTGTGGGTTTCGAACCGACTCCTAGTCAATTTTTTGGTCCGAACTCACATGCGCTGGGCAACTGAGTCCAGCTAGAGGAGACCCAGAGGAAGCTGCTTGAACTGCAGGCATAGCTGGAAGGCGAGAAGTTGAAGAGGAAGGCGATGGAGGATCAGGCAGCAGTAGATAAGAAAAAGATGCAGGCGATGGAGAGTGCTCTGATTTATCTATTTCAACGGCAAGGTGAGGAGCTGCCACCAGACATCGCTGTAGGGATGAGTTCTGTGGAATGATAGAGTGAAACATAATTTATTAGAATTGGAGATATTTTAGATTGAAACAAACATTTTGTTGAATTAGACTATGCAATATTCTTTGCAAGAGATTTATTTTTCTTCGTATTTTTATGAATATACTATTTTGTTTTGCAGATAAGTTTTTGTTTTTGCTGCAAGTTTAGATTCCAAGGTTGAAAATATTAACTCTTAGAATAATAAAAAATTCCAAAAAAATAGTTCTATAATATCCAAAAAAATTATAGGCTTTTTTATAGAATCCCAAATTTCTTTTTTTTTTATTTGGCGGCGGTTTTAAAC
Source organism: Arachis hypogaea (assembly GCF_003086295.3). Taxonomy (NCBI): domain Eukaryota; kingdom Viridiplantae; phylum Streptophyta; class Magnoliopsida; order Fabales; family Fabaceae; genus Arachis; species Arachis hypogaea. Next base: position 122,846,733 of record NC_092046.1, read on the forward strand.
CGCCGAAAAATGATTCAAAGTTTAAAAAATCTGTTACACAATGCGGCGGTTTGCAACCGCCGATAACTGTTATCGAAACCATAGAACCGCTTAGCAGAGGTTTTAAAACCCCCGCTGAACGTGTGCTAACTTGAAAACATCTTCATAAATGGCGGCGGTTTCTAATCGTGTGCCGTGAAATATTCATTCAGTGGCGGTTATACCAGCGGTTTCCTAAAACCGCCGCCGAATCCAATCCCGGCGCCCATAACCATGGCGGTCCAGTGAACCGCCATGTAGCGCCCCCTTGTAGTGTTTGTCTTGAAAGTCATCCCAACTTTTTGGACAAATTATTCATTGACAACACACCTAGAGTGCAAATGAACCGAAATATTATTATAACAACACCATTGTGTAATAACAAATAAACCGAAAATTGTACATTTTATAAACTCAGAAACTTATGTAATTTCGGTGCATTTCTGAGTTATTTGTGTCGCAATCACTATATAATTTCGGTGCATTTAATCCCGTTGTCCTGCACAATTCAAAACTTTTCTTCCTCCTCCTTTTTATCTTCGGCTTCGTCTTCTTCTTTTTTTTTATCTTTTTTCTTCATTTTCTCCTTCTTATTTTAGTTTATCAAAATCCTTCTTGATTTACTCTTTTGAGAAGAATAAAACCAAGAAAAAAAATATCAACCAAAAAAAGAAGAATAAATGACTGTAATAACATGAAGAGGAGGAGAAGAAAAAACAAAAACAAAACGCAGGAACAACATCACTAATAGAAGGAGGAGGACGCGCACGAAAAACAAACACAAAGTGAAGTGGGATTTCGTTTATGTAAGCGAAGCGCATGTGTACACACTACGTATAATGAAAATAATTTTTGTTGAATTTAGACCAATTTAATTGAACTTGATTATTAAAAATACTTGAATGTGTAGCTGCTCTCAACATAATAAATTATTTAAGTAGAAAAATTTCTTATAAATCTATATCATTCATACAAAATATAGAAAACATATGATATAATTCAACAAAGAAAAATTAAAATTTTAAGTAAAATTAAAAAAAATAAAGTAAATATATAAAATATAAAATTGTAATAAAATTTAAATCGTAAAATTATTAAATTTAATATAAATTTTATAAAATCGATTGGCTCATTTAAAATTATAATATTACAAATTTTAAAATTTAAATTGAAATTTTAGCTAAAATATCTAACCATGCATTAAAAAAGTCCAGTACTCTCTTGACCTACTAAAAAGGGTTCGAGTAAATGTCCAGAAAAATATATGAGTAACAAAAGTAAAATCTAGTACTGAGAAGAGAATTACAAAAATAAAAAAGAAAATTGATGAAAAGACTATGGATAATAATTATTAAGTATAATAATAATTAAGGATCTACTACTGCAGAAGTAAATTTCTAATCAATGCCGCTTGGGCGGTGTCAGTTGTTGCCAACAACTCCGACAAACGCTCGCTAAGATCATCAACTTCTCTGTGTAAGCTTCTTATATAGTTGCATGTTTCTTGCAACACCTTCGCAGATGACACCTGAAATGCATTATTCTTATTTGCGTTACTCACTTTAATATATACACTTTACTTTTGAATATAATGACGTATGAAGCATTTGAAATAATAATAATAATAATAATAATAATAATAATCTGGTTCAATTTAAATTGGTTGGATCGAGTTGACCAAGTTAATCGGCCGGGTTACTTGAACTTTCTGCTTACAGTTATACTTACTAAAATGTAATTTGACTTATATATATATTAATATATAATATAAAGAGAGATCTAAACTAATAATATTTTTATGCTTTTTCTTTGCTACAACTTAACCTTAGTTAGATGAATGACTAAGATGTTATAATTAAATGGTCGGCAGGTTTAAAGGTAGGAAAAGGCAAAGAAAAAGAGGTTTAAATCGAAGAAGTAACAATACTATAATAAATTTAGAATTTAGCTTTTATGTACTGTAAGTATAAAAAAAAAATGAATATATTTAGTAATAAAAAATTTAGTTAAAAATAATTTAAATTTATTTTATTTAATATTTATTAATTATTAAAATTAATAAATACTAAATAAAATAAATTTAGACTAATTAAACTCGACCTATTAAAAAATAATTCTCCGTTTATTCTTTTTCAATAATTTATTATCATATTTCATTATAAAATATATAAAAGTAATATTTCACGATAACAACCAACTATCATAAAACAATAGTATCATTCAAGAGTTACAAGAAAGAAAGATTTGTTGCTATACTAGCTAACTAGCTTTCATTTATAAAAAATCTATAAAAAAAAAAAAAAAAAGAAAAGAAAAAGAAAGTCGGCAGAATAAGTTGAACTGAAGGAGAACAGGAAACCAGTGAGATATATATATATATATATATATAGCTCAGTTAAATTAAATATACAGTGATTATTTGATGAGTTTGAGTAATTAATAAGCGGTTATTGATTAATTATATGAATAAGCTAAGGGTGAGATAGATTTGTATACAGAAAAAGCATTATTCTCTTATATTTTCTCATTTGCATATATATTTGAGAAATAATGAAAGAGAAAGAAACGAACCTTGTCAGTGCGTGTATGGCGAATCTCAGGAAGAAGCTGCTGTAACTTGGAGACAAGATCCTTTATCTGATCGTCACTGATATTGCTTGAACCACTTGTCTGCCTTGACCTTCTGCTAGACATTATTCTTTTCTTATTTTCTAATTACTTCAAACCAACCAAATAAATTCAAACAATACAATACGTATCTATATAAATTAAGTTAATCAAATAACCTCTGCTATATATAATTATATATTACTTAATAGGTGTATGTAGGGAATGAATGAGCTAGGTAATTAAGAGAAATTAAAAGGAAGATGTGAACTAACTAGCTAGCTAGAAAAAACAGGGAATTCTAATAAGTATTATTGGGGACAAAAATAATTAGGGTAGAGTAGAGTAGAGTATGTGTATATAACTATATATAGAGATAGAGTGGGGAGTGAGAGTGAGAGTGAGAGTGATGAACAGTAGAGTAGAGTAGAGTAATGCATGGGAGAGAGAGGAGAGTGCATAGCTGCTATTTAAATAGAATACGATCGGATTTGAGGGTAGTAGCTGGGTACGAGAGATCAGAGAGAAGAAGCTATAGCTAGCTAGAAAAAACAAATAATAAAATAGCTTTATTAGTAGTACTAGTAATAGAGATTACGCCATATACAGGTCTTTAATTTAATTTCACTTTTCTGAGTGTGTATCGGTCATGAAACGGAATCAACTTTACTTTTTTCTTCTATGTGTTCTCTCTCACGGTCTCTCTCTCTCTCATACTCTGCACGCAATACCATGTTATCTAAATTGCAAATATTGTTTTTTCTCTAATATTTAATTTTTAGATTTTGTTATTGCCTGCTTATTAAAAAATTTGAAAATTAAGTGGAATAGAAGTTGGGATCAACAACACTACCGATGGGAAAACTAGACGGGGACTTCAATTTTTATTTGACTGGTCAATATGCATAAATCCTAAATTCTTTAATACATTATAAAACTTTTAGAGGATTTTTTTATGCAAAGATGAAATTAGAAAATTATTAAATAATTTAAAATTATTTTTTATATTATTTTTATTTATATTTATAATTTTTTATTTGGATATAATTATTATTTAATATTTTGAATATTATATTATTACCCTTATTTTAATATAGAAGGTCTAATTAAAAAAAAAGTTTCATTCTTACCGAAAATTTAATCCTTGGTAAAATTTAAACACTAACTTTTTATTATTATGGACGACATACCGTTGATAACAATAAAAATAAAATCATCAACAGAAAATTTGTTTTACGGATGGTTAGTTATACGTGTAATAAGAGTAAATGATAAAATTAATTTTTAAAAGATTATTCGTTTTTTAAATTATTTTTAAAAGATATTTTTAATTAAATTTATTTTTTAAAGATTTTAAATTAATTATGTTACTCATTTTGCTATTTTTTTTGGGAATGTTCTTATAAAGACGTAGAAAATGTCTTTTTTTAAGATATTTTTTAATAATTAAAATTTAACATATATAATCACTTAAATTATATTATTTTTGTCAAAATTAGGTCAGATAAATTAATTTGATCGAAAAATAGTTAATCAAATTTTAAATCCGTCTAAATTAATATTATTTTTTATAAAAAATGACTACAATATCTCTATTATATAAAATGACTAAAATATTTTTATTATATATATTAATTTTGAAAATCCTAAATTCTAACCCTTTTCTTCTCTATCGTTCTAGGGTTAGAATTTAAAGTTTTCAAAATGAATAATATAATAAGGATATTTTAGTTGTGTTTTATAATAAGGATATTGTAGTAATTTTTTATAAAAAATATTAATTTATACCGATTCAAAATTTAATTTATTAATTTTTTTGCTAAATTGATTTGTCCGGTCTAATTTTAATAAAAATAATATAATTTAATTTATTTTATGTGTTAAATTTTAATTTTTAAAAAATATCTTTAAAAAAAGACATTTTTAACATCTTTATTTAAGTGGTTCCCTTTTTTTTTATGGTGTCAAAATTTGTTAATGTGGTACGTTAAGTGACCACAATATACATTCCTAAGAGTCTCAATTGACTATTAGCATAATAAATTTATGAAATTAGATCAAATCAAAACCTAATTAAGAAAAAATTTGAGGTATTAAAATTCTTCAATTTGGGGTTGATTTGATCTAATTTTATAAATTAATCATATTAATAGTCAATTAAGACTATTAGGTGTGTGTTGTGATATTACTTAACATATTACGTACATCAACAAACTTTAACACCGTTAACAATAAAAGTGATGAAAAGATTAACATGACAAATTTAAAATTTTTAAAAAATAAATTTAATTAAAAAATCTTTTAAAAATTAATTTAAAAAATAAGTGATCTTTCATAAACTAATTTAACTATTTATTCGTATTAATAATGATTATTATCAACGACCATGAAATGTTAGTAAAATGGATCGAATTTTACCAAAGGAAACATACATTTATCAACGTGACTGTTAATAAAATAGCTTTATGACATTTTAAATACTTTTGGTCGTTGATAATACCGTTAGTAACCACAAATTTTTTTTTGACAGTTATATATACATATTAATATCTTAATTATAATTTTTATATAAAGATATTTTTATATAAATAATTATCTAATTTTTTTATCAACAATCTACCAATATATAAATGCTCCATGAACGTACTATCGTAATAATAATATATATCCTTTTCTAATGAAAAGGTTTTTTTTTTTTTAAATAAAAAAGGAAGAGTTGATATCTTCAATTCACAAAAAATCTCCACACCTAATTTCTCTTCTTACTAAAAATTGTTTTTCTCGAAAGTATGTTATTTCAATCTATGATACAGCTCGTGTTTATCATGTCAAGAGGGAGAGAACAACATAGCATGACATTTGATGAAATGTTATTTTATATTTCTCTTACAGTTTAACACTATTTATTATTATTATTATTATTATTATTATTATTATTATTATTATTATTAGAAGTGTGGGATTCTATAATATTTTCCGAAATGTCAAAAAATATCTAAACAATTCATTATTTTGGAGTATATATATCGATTGGTATCTCTGGTGGCCACACTAATTAATTAGGTGACTAGATTGGCTATGATTCCTGTGAACAAAGGATAGATGGATCGCCATTTGACACGTGCATGGTTGATAGGAAGTTGACCAACGTTTTAATCTGCATAAAGGAAAGTAACTTTTTAACCAAAGGAAAAAAAAAAATTAAACAACTGAAAATTAAATCTAACATTTAACAAATTCAAATGATCATGAGATCCTACGCTCTGTAAACCCTCAAAAGGGCAAGTAGGGTTCCATCTCGGAAGACCCTGCTTATCGTTATCCTACGGCCCGTATAGACTGGACTTGTAGGAGTAGGTGGTCTTGCCAGGGTTGTGGTCAATGATGAAAATTTACATGCAGTTAACTTTATGTAAAGTTGATAATTTAGAGTCGTTATAAATGATTTGACTAATTTAATTAAATTTTCATCTAACATAGTTTTCAATTATCAACTTCATATAAAGTTAACTATATTTAAGATTTTATTTTTGTTTTTCAATACATAGTTGATATTTGCTATGATATATATAGAGAAGATCCTACGCATGTCAATGGTATGTATCTAGTTGGGATAATATTTTCGATTACTGATGTATGGTTGATTGTTAAAGTTCGAATCTTGATTTGTTTCAATTTCTTGGAAATTTGGCTCAGAGAAGTAGGGATGTCAACGGGGTAGGGCGGGAGATGCCTCCCTTCTCCCCCTCCCCACCCTCAGATTTGCTCTCCGTCTCCGTTTCCGTTCCTCGTCGTGGGGGAATATTGTTCTCATCTCCATTCCTCACAGGACCCCATTTTCCACGAGGACCCCATTCCCCATTTATCTGATACTTCTAACTAATTATTAATTTCTATATGAATAGAGTTGCAAGTATCCATCCTATACAAAAATAGCAAGATTTTATACAAAAAATCTAAACGACAAGATAATGACTTCTTTCAAAATGCTCAGTGGGGAGACCCAATGGCGAGCCAGAGGACAGAGCAGTGGACGAGGTGGGAGACGCGGCAACAGAGAGGAAAATGGACACGACGACATAGTTATGGAAAGAGACACCGCAAATAGAGAGCACGATGTAGTGAGGGTGATGGCACCGTAGGTGTCACGATGTGGTGAGAAGGGAGAGTGGCGAGGGAATGGCTGCAGAGAGGTTGGATGGAGTATGGACAGCGTTAGGGATCTCTGAATTGAAGAAGGGTTATGCAAATGAGGATTAGGAGTTTTGGGTTTCTATATATGTGAAATGACTAAAACATATATATATGAGAAATAAACAATTAAGGACAATTCAATAAATTTATGAATTTCGGAGATTAGTGGGGATGGAGCGGGGATCCCCACTCGAGTCTCCGCGCCTGCCTCGGAAAAATTTTGTCTCCCATCCCTATTCTCGCGAAAAAAATTTTTCACAGTCAGATCCCATTTGGGGTAGTCTCCACAGAGATCTTTGCATCTCGAAAAATTTTACCATCCCTAAAAAGAAGTGGAATGCGAATGTGAAGGGAACTTAGACTTTTTGAGGCAATAGACCAACTGATGGAGCAGTGATTTCAGGGATGAGAATTGAAAAGGATACAATCGGGTCATATATCTAATACAAATGAAGGGCATATTAAGCTTTTAAGAAATAATAGAGTTAACAAATTAAAATTTAGAGTAAAGTATCGTTTTTGTCCCAAACGTTTGGGATAAGTTCTATTTGTATCTCTAACGTTTAAATCGTCCTATTTGTATCCTTGACGTTTATAAAAGTGATTCAATGTTATCCTACTATCAATTATACTAACAAATCAGATTATATTTTTCAATTATTCTCATTTGGATGTATTCATTCTCAATTAGGTCTCACTTGGATGTGTTCGATTTTAATATTATACCCACTATTTGTGTTTAGATTCAATTATGTCCCTAGAAATGTGAATTGTGTAAATGTTGTAGGAATTAGTTTCAACATTTGATGAGCTATTTTTCGGAATAGATCATCAATTCTATCCCAAACATATGTATTCTAACTTCAAGAAGAGATTTTTAAAATTCAAACTAAAGCGCTCATGATGTGTAATTGACGGCAGGATAACATTAAATCACTTTTACAAATGCTAGGGATACCAATAGGACGATTTAAACGTTAGGGACACAAATAGGATTTACCCAAACGTTGGGAATAAAAACGATACTTTACTCTAAAATTTATTATTTTTAGTTTGTAATTAATCAACGATATTTAAAAATATAGATTAAAAATATATGTATTTTGGATTCTAAAAATATATGTTATTTAAATATATTATAAAAAAATATCTTAATGTTATTTATTATTTTTATACATTAAAAATGTAAAAAATATTATTTTTACAATAAATAATATTAAAATATTTTTTATGATATATTTAACCTATATTTTAGGATACATGATAACAAAATTCAAAATATATTATTAACAAATAAAAACTTTTTACCATTACACATAAGAAATTAGAAAATTATAATTGTACCTTTATCATAAATTTTCACATAATTCTACACAATAAAAAAATAAGTGTTTGTTTCGATATATACGATAATAGATTTATACGTATCAATATTATAAAAATATAGATAAATAAAAATAGGACATGTAAATTATATTATTCATGTTAATATTTATTTATTTATTTAAATAAATATATTATATCATTATTTTTATTAAAATATCTTTATAATTTATTAATAAATAACAAAAACATCCTTTTATTTATTTTTATAAAATAATTTAAACATTCTTATTTTTATCTCTCACAAAATAACCTTTTAAATTTAATAAACAATATAATTCAATTCATTTTCATGTTTGAATTTCAAATTTCAAATAATTTAAAAAAATAGAAACCAAATCTAACAAAATAAAAAGGTAAATTCTATTCAATTCTCTAAATTAAAGGGTAAGTTATTTCTTGTGATATGTTTTTCTATTATTAAATAAAATGAATTGAATTGACTTATTATGGTTAACTTTAACTTTTAATCTAATTTAAGTTTTATTAATATAATTAATTAACATGATATAACTTTTTTGCAAATTACAAAAATGATTAATTAAAAAGGTTAATTTTTTTTCAAATTATGATTTATTAATCGATTTCAATCACAAAATAAAAAAATCTCAGAAGACAAAAAATTAAATAAAAATATTCAAAAGGCACCAAAAAATTAAAATTTCAAATTTGTTTCTCTTGTTTTCTTTTTGAAAAGATATAAAAAAATATAAAATAAAAATTTTCTGGCGATTTTTGTAATTTGTAAAAAAAAGTTATACCCTAGTTAGTTGATTAAGTTAATAAAATTTAAGTTTGATTAAGAGTTTAACTATAATAATAAGACATGTAATAAAAGAATAATTTATCTTTTGTTTTAAAATAGATTTGATAGAATTTATAAAAAAAGAAAAATTGTTCTTCAATCTTCTTCTTCTTCCCCTTTTCAATCTTGATGTCACCGAGATCTCAATCTTCAGCGTCTCGATAACGAACACATACGGCTGAGGATACTCCTTCACGTCAACCGGAATAGTTGCCATTGCCTTTGCGTGACGGACGTAGGTCGTTGCAGGAGCATTGAAGTTCTTACTGTCAGTATTGTTGTTGCTAAGGTCCATCATATGGTGAATGATGCTCAACAATGGAGAATTGAGTCATATTAACCTAAAATAAATCGCGATTTTTTTTTGTTTATTCTTTAAAGATTTCTTATTTGTTTTTATTTGGTGATTGTGTAGTGAGAAGAACGATGAGACGTCCAAGAATATATATATACACCAGAGGAACAATGCAGTGCTGCTTACCTAAAGAAAGGGAAGAAGATGAACAGTTTCTTCTTTCTCATATCTGATTTTTCTATTTTCTTAATTATTTAAAATTTAGAATTTATTTTTTAAAGATATGTAATTGTATTGCTTTGTAAAAAAAAATATACTGTCTATTGTAGGGACAAAGACAAAAAACAAAAGGCCTTCCACTTTGGTAAACACTAAATACTAGCAAAAGAAAAACTAATGAAAGAGATTGGAGATTCACAAAGAACGATACTCTATAACTTGAGTCATTCCCTGCTGGAGCTTTCTTGCAGTTTCCACAATTACTGTTACCGTCAACTTCTCAGCTTCAAAGATCTCCAAATTTCTCGCCTTTCACAACGCCTAACACAGAGATGCAAGGAGAGTCATAGAAGATTGTTCTCTTCCAATACCTCTACTTGCTGTTTGCCACCAGACTGCAAACTCCATGGTTCTATTTTGCACTATAGCATCCACAAAAGGAGAGGAAGACCAAATCTCAGGAGCGGAACTGCATTGCACCAAGGCGTGAAGGATTGTTTCATTGCCATTTCTACATCTTGAGCACATTGCTGAAGTATCTGAGAATCTCTGATTGATCAAATTGAGTACAGATAGTTCTTTATGGGCTGTTCTCCACAGAAAAATATTTACTTGGATGATAATTTTAACCCCTAAATTGATTTTCAGAGCATTAAAGTTGTCATCACCGTTGAAAGGTACTCAATTGGCGCATAAAAAAAATTCATAAGTCACCCAGTATCCCGATGCCACATCGTACTGCTTCCTCTTGCTCCAGGCCCATTCAAGCTTGTCCTCACCATCGTCGTTCAGTAGCAAGGAAAGAATTCACGAACTGAGCTCAGAGAAAAAAACTGCTTCAACTAGCTCTTTATTCCATCTTCTATCTACTGTAAGTAAATTATGTACCTAATTGATGTTTGTTACTGGATTGTTGTTGTTACTGAGTCTAAAAAGGTAGGCTAGGGGTAACCATGGATCCTCCCAGATATGAACATTTGTGCCAGATCCTATACTCTATCTCAAACTCTTTTCTACCACTTTTCTTTCCTCCAGTAGACTTTGCCAACTCCAGGAAGGTTGGTTTCCTATATCTTCCAATAGGGAGTTAGTGTATCTATAGTATTTTTCTTTGAGCATACGCACAAGTAACGAATTAGGCTTAGTAGTAATTTGCTAAAACTGTTTATCCATCAAGGCTAGGTTCTAGGATCTGAGATCCTTGAATATCAATCCACCTTCTTTTGAGTCTGGTCATACAATCCCAACTAACTCAAGCCATCTTTCTCTCCATTGCCTTCTAACCCTACCAAAACCGTCTTAGAATCCTGTGTCTGTCTTCCATTAGAGAATCTGAAAGCTTGAAACATGAAAGCGTATATATTGGAATAGCTTTTTTGACAGCTCTGATTAAAATATGTCTGCCACCTTCTGATAACAGATTCCTCTTCCAAGCCTGAACTCTTTTATGAATTTTAGCCTTTATTGCACCGAATGTAATCCTTTTAGATCTCTGAATAATGGATAGAAGGCCTGGATATTTATCTTGGGTTCCCACATACTCTATGTTAAGTAACTCTAGTGCTAGCTATTGTTCTGGCGAGTGGGGTGTTTTGACTGAAAAAAAACTGTTGATTTGTGGAGGTTAACTTTCTGGCCGCTAAGCATCTCATATTCATTGAGTAGAAATGGGATATTGTTATATGATTCCTCATTAGCCTTTCCAAATAAGATAGAGTCGTCAGCAAAGAGAAGATGATTGATTGTTGGAGACCTTCTATGAATTTGAATCCCCTGAATAGACATATTTTGCTCTGCTTGTGTAACAGATAAGATAATCCTTTCACACAGAATAAAATAGATAAGGTGACAAGGAATATCCTTACCGGATACCCCTTGTTGGCTTAAAAAAGCCATAAGGTTGACCATCCACAAGAACAGAATAAGAAACAGTAGTGACTAGTTCTTTAATCCAAGAAATCCATCTGGTTCCAAACCTATTTTTTCCATGATGAACCATAAAAAACTCCACTCAATTCTATCATATGCTTTACTCATATTCAATTTAATAGTAATTTCACATTTCAATCCGCATATCTTAGTTTTGAGGTAGTGCATACATTCATGAGCTATTAGAATATTGTCATAATTAATCTACCCTTGAAAAATATACTCTGGTTTGGACTTATTAAATTATTCATAAACTCCTGATGTCTATGTACTAGAATTTTGAAAATAATCTTATAAAAGATTGAGGATAACCTAATAGGTCTGACTTGTGGTACGTCTCTAGCATTCGGGACTTTAGGGATCAAGCAAATCTGTGTACGGTTAAACGCCTTGAGAATTTTATCTCCACTAAAGAAGCTACGAACCACCTTAAAAATATCACCACCCACAATATCCCAATAAAACTAGAAAAATCATGCTGTAAAGTTATCCTCACCTAGAGCACTTTGAGAAAAAATGTTAAAAGTGGATCTCTTGGTTTTCTTCATAGAGATTAGTCTCATTAACCTCCGGTTCTTGAAAGCTATAACCGGAGTTTTGAAATTGCTGAATGTGTCACGAGGTTCTAATGAGTTAGCAGATGAAAATATTTTCTGAAATAATTTTCAACCATTAAAGCAATATTCTGTAGATCTAAAGTCATCTCAACATCATTTCGAACTAGTCCCCAAATTTAATTTTTTCGGTTTCTAACTTGAAACTTCTGATGGAAAAACTTTGTGTTGCTATCCTCTTTTTTCAGCCACTTGCATCTTGATTTTTTTTCCAAAAACTTTCTTCTTTTGATAGATTCTCTTCTAATTTTTTCTCTACCTCTTACACCTCTGGCCTACCAAAATAAACCGATGTCCTCAACTGTTCTAATCTAAGATTTAATTCTTCAATTACCTTCTTAGAGTTGGATTTGTTATACTGCTGCCACTGCACCAGATGGTGCTTACAACACTTTAATTTCTGTGCCAAAATGTACATAGGTGAGCAATTAACTTTCATACTCCAAACTTTCGCGTCCTTATAGACTTTATCTCACACCACTGCTCTTGAAATTTAAATCTTTTTTTAGTAGACCGTCTTGAAAGAACCGAATCAAGTAAGAGAGGAGCGTGATCCAAATCATTCTCCAATAATCTTCTTATCACTGCATCTACATAAGTCTTCCTCCAAGCCATTCTAGTCATAAAATGATCAAGCCTCTCCCTAATTAACACCTCTCCAACCCTCCTATTTGACCATGTGAACCGCTGTCTTATCATCCCAAGATCAACCAATTGATTATCGTCAATGAAACTATTAAAATTTTCAATGGAGGTATCAGACCTCTTATTTCCTCCCTCCTTTTCTCCATAATTTGTAATTACATTGAAGTCATCCAAAGTTACTTACCTTCAAATAGCTGAAGTCAAGAAGAGAGTTCTTTAAATTGATTGATTCGAGTCAACTCATTAGTACTCAAGTAAACTCCAACTAACTCCCAACTCACATTCTTATTCTCATCTTTAACTGAAGTAATTATAGGAAAAAATTTTGAAACAGAATGTGTACCTCCATATGATCTTTCCATGCTAGAGCCACTCTTCCTAATGTTTCATTTGAGTCTACTAATATAAAACTTTGATATTTGCATGATCTGACTTTACGTTTTACCATTCGAGACTGATTTTTTACTTTCACAGAGAAAAATCACATCAGGAGAATGAAATTAGTATATCCCTTTAGGATTGTGGATCTGTCAGGGTCTCCTCAAACCCCGACAATTTCACATTAAGACTCTCATATATAATACAATGACTCTGAGTTAGAAATAAAATTGTGGTATGTGTAGCAAAACATTAATTTTGACGACACAAACTTTATTAAGTTAAAAAAATTCTAGTAGAACAATTTAAAAGAGTACGTACTTTTTGTATTATATTCCACAAATTTAAAATTTGGAATTTAATGTTAATTGAATTTTAATGTTTGTTAAATCTAAAAGGGTAAAAACCAAAATAAAGATATTTTAATCGTTTTTAAAAGTAAATAGAATGATATTTTTATTGTTTACTAACTGATTATAAAATTATTTTAATAAAAACAATGATATCATATATTTAAAAAAATAAATAAATGATAACGTGAATTTTTTTTATACCAATACATATAAATTTATCCACGTATCAAACAAACACTTCAAAAATAGGCATCGTTTTCGGACTAATTTCTAACTTAATAACATTTTCAGCCATGACATATGCTAACTCTTTATTGGGTGGTCAATCCTTAGCCACCATAGTCAACCAAACTTGAACTAATTAAACAACTGTATGCATTAAAAAGAAAAATGCCGCTCCATGTTGGAAAAAGTTGCGATGCTTATTAAGCCATCCTATGCGTCTAGCCTAGGGGAATTTATAGTGTGGTTAAAATAAAAGCAAGTACAGACTGATCGAAACAAAATCGTTTCTCCAGAATAATGAACTGTTTTGATATATTTTCACGTTTCACTTGAAGCTAAGCTTAGCAAGCATTGGTGAGAGATGGATTGAGATAGAGAAGAAAGGCAGAAAGCACATGGAAATGAGACTGTTCAGCGTGCATCTCGGAGCACATGATGATGACCTTTGATGTTGGATCCAATTAACAGCAAGGATTCTTCTGCTAATATACAATATTAATACTCACATCGATCCCTTAGCTAGCTAGCTTATTTCTTTAATTAATATATTATATCAATGTATATCTCTGACCTCATTTCAAAATTAATAAGCCAATCATATCTTCGCATATGACCTCTCAACTATTTTTAATTTTCGCGTTTTGTGTATTCAGATCTTAATTAAACGTTTTTTATTGCCTCTGCAACAGTCACTCTGCTGCCAATCTATTTTGTGGAATCTGTAATATGAATACCATAAACTACTTCCATTAGAATGACTCTTAATTATTCGAGTTAATGTTTATCTTGGTTCTTAAAAAATTATGTATAGATCAACTTGTCTCTTAACAATTTAACAATTTAATTTAGTTCCCAAAACATAACTGTTTGAGTTATGTTAATTTTTCTGTTAATTTGTTATTGGTAAACTAATAATAATGGTTATGTTTCTATTAAAAATATAACCATTTATATATTTGTTTTATGAGTTTAAGTCTGGGAAAAATATTTTCGTAAAATAGTTTCAAAATTTTTAAATTATAAAATAATTTAAAAATTTTTAAATTAAAGGACTAGAGGTGGATCCTTATTAATTCCAAATAAAAAAATTTCAGTATAAAATCAATAAAAAAATAAAACTCATGAAAAAAAATTATCTAAATCTAAAAAAACTTTAATTCTTATGTGAAGACATATATTAAAGATATAATAATTATTTATATGTCTTTTTATATTAATTTAAACTTTTATGACAAACGCAAAATACTTAATAACAACGTATTAACATAAACTTATTAAGAGATCAGTCACAATTATATCTTTTAATGATTAAATTAAACATAATAATATTGCTGTTAGTCAAAATTTAAACAAATTTAAAAAATTGAGTTTGAGACTTGTTTGGTACCTTCGAAGATTATGAAGCTCATTGAAAAAGATTTTTCGATGAGAAAGATGGATTCGATCGGATTAACTCATCAAAGAAAAATGAAGTAATCGAAATGGCAAGGAGGCTAACAAGTGAAGATAACTAGTAGCAGTTATAGGATCATCCAGAAACGTCAGAACAGTTATCAAAGAATTTTCATACATGAAAAATATGTTGAAGTTTGATTGGTCAAGGACTCTTATAAATAATTGAAGAATGGAAGGAATAAAGGTTGAAATTCGTTTTTAGAAAACACTCTCGCACACTCACATACCCAGCAATTTTTTGAGTCTGCAAAGAGCACTCTTTTCTGTAGTGTTCTTTCCATGTCTTTTAAATTTCTTTAAGTTTCTTGTAATCTTTTCTTTTCTGCAAATTTACTTTTTCTTGCAAAGTCTTTGTTTTCTTCTTTAATATTTTTGCATTGTCTTCCGATTTCAAAGTCCTTTGACCTTTTGTTGAAGGCACTTTATTACTTTATCTTAACTTTAAGTCATTTACATTGCTTTCTATAATTTTGATTTCAAGTCATTTAAATTCCATTTAGATTTTAAAATTGTTTCTTTTCTTACCTATTCGTTCAAAATTGGGATCTTTTGGTGCACAATTCAAAAACTGGTACTCATAAGACGAGTAGGTTTCACTCCCAGATTATTAGATATCGAACCAACCCAAATTTGCTAAAAATCTGCATAACAAATTGGCATGCCCGGTGGGACAGTTTTGAAAAAGTGTGTCAAGAGATTTTTGTGATGATTTAGTTTATGCAACTTAGAAGTGGAAGGATTATACATATGGCAGACGAAATTTCTAATACCAATGGTGGGTCATCCATGAATGATAATGTTCCTATAGTTGTACAAACTTCTGCAGAATTAACATCACATATAGAAGGTAGTATGTTGGAGAAAATACGATCGTTAGCAATCCCCCTGCTGGGAATAGTGGGCGTAATCCACGCCTGCGAATTGCTCCAACATAAACGCAACCACTAGTAATTGCAAGTTGGCCTCCTTTTGGCCTCCCTCCAGGTTATACTCCACCCATGAGTGGTTATGGGCCTCCAATTCAATTTGGAAGTACATTAGGGGGAGTTAATAATCAACTACCTTTACAACATCGTGAGTTTGCCTGTGATTATCAGGTAGGTTCAACATCGAATATCATGGGTTTAATGGCAGCGTTTCGGCAGCATGTCGATGAAAGTAATCATGATTTGGTCAATTTATTGACTCAACAGATGACTACTATCTTGAATCCTATGATAGCTGATCATAAGACAAAGTTTGAACGTCTTGCTAGACAAGTCGAGCAGATTGTTTGAATTGTTGATTATGATGAAGGGGATCGACAAAATGTTGAAGTAAATCTAGGGGATTTAGAGAACATGCCTAGAAATAGGGATGATGATATACATTTGGGTGAAGAGATCCCTCGAGTAGTTCGACGTGATAAAAATCCAGATGAAGTATTTGCTCGAATGTGAGTTAATCAACGTGTTAGATGTTATCAAGTTACGAGAATTGTTGAAGACATTTTTAACAAGGTCAGATTCAATGTTGGTTTTATGAATCGACCATACTTTGTTTCTGCATTTTCTGCTGTTGCGTAAACGGCAGAAGTACCTAGGGGTATGAATGTAAACCCCGCGAAACTGATGAATAATTAGCTAATAAATTAAATAATATTTAAAAAATTAGAAAATTAAATTTTTTATAATCTAGAGAAGTAGAAATATTAAAAATATAAATTTTGACACTAATTTTAAAAATTATGGCCCAAAACTGGGAAACGGACCGAACCGAGTAGACCGGATCCAAACCGGACCCCAAGACTCACTATATAAGGCCATGAACCAGCCTTCCCTCCCCAAATTATAAGGGATTCACGCTGGAAATTGGGGAAGGAGGAACCAAAGCACAAACCCTAACCCCAAAATCTTTTCTTGATCATATTTCTCAATCCGCAATTCCGATTGATGAGCCGTCAGCGGCCACGCGTTCGTCTCAAAATACTCTTCAAAACCATCTAAACAATTAGGTAAGAAAATTGTATTTTCTCACCCAGCCTTCTCCTCTTCATTTTCAAAAATGTTAAGTTTTGGTATTGAAGAATTGAATAATTTTGATGGTTTACGTGAACTCTAGTAGCGGGTAATCACTGAGTTTTGTCCAATTGACCCGTGGGTAAGGTAAGAAACTATTGAACCCTTGAAAATTATTAAAATTGGGAACCCTATGTTGATTATTGTGATATTGTGTGAATTAGATTGTGTTTCTTGTTGATTTGGAGTCCAAATGGTGGTTTAGAACAAAATTTTGGCGGTTGAACTTGCAGAACTGACAATTGGAGATTTAGAATTTGTGAAGGAGAGACATTTTGAGGTGATTTTGGCTTAGGGAGGAATTGGCAAGATATGGTTTTGGTTTCTCATAGTTAATGTTTAATGTCACGTGAAAACTTAGGCTAGAAGACCTTAAGATAAGAACAAACTAAATGATTTGTTGATTTAAATTGTGTATGTGGTATATAAATTGTGAATGAAGATTGAGTGAGTTGTATCTGTTATAGTATGATTTGGTGATTTCAAAATGATGGTAATTGTTGATGTGATGAAGTTTGATGAAGTTTGTAAATAATGGATTGCAAAATTGAACTAAACAATAAGATGTGAATAATTAAGAAAATGATGTAGGGCAATTGGCATGTTGAGGTATGAATGAGTAGTGTAAGAACATGTTTAGGAGCATTTGGTATTGTGTTCGTTGTGAAATTGTTGGTTTGGAATTGAGAATTTAGAAAACTCGAGGTTTTTTATAAACTTTGGTAAAAACTGATTTTTGACCAATTTCAGTGGGCCATAATTTGGCTTTCAGACTCTCAAATTTTGTAAAACTTATTTTAAATAAAAGTTAGGTCCGTGAAGTTTACAATGTTTGATGAACGGATTAAAAATAATTTTTAACAAAAAAGTTATTCGCGTTCGATGTTAGGGTGTGAAAAACTAATTTTTCTGACTTAACAGCTTTTTCTGAAAAACCTAAGGCATGCGTACGTGAGAATACTCTCTGTTCAACACACTTGCATACGCATGAGGTGGATGCGTACGCGAATATGTCAAATTTTCAATTATGCGTACAGGAAACGTGCATGCGTACGGGAAAATGCTTTATTTACACTCACGTGTACGCGACTGAGGGCCTACGTACGCGGGGACCCCCTTCTATTTCATGAGCTCGTGTACGCGGATGGTGCTCGCATACGCAATTTTGTTATTTTAACACTCATGCGTACGCGAGAATGGGCATGCGTACGCATGACCCCTGTTTTTCTAAAAAGTGTATTTTTAAATTTTAAACTATTCCTCTAACTTTTCGAACCTCTTTAATACCTATTTAAGGTCCGTTAGAGAGTTTTTTTAAGCTTTAGAACAACGGTGAACGTGTTGAATAAATTAGGTAGAAAATTGAGAAAGAGATTGAGAAGTGAAAGGTTGAATTTTTAAGGCAATGAAGTGATGAATGATACATGATATGTAATTGATAATAATGATGATTTAGAGATGGAATGAGACATGAATTGATGATGATAATGACAATGATAAATGATGAATTAAAAGTCTAATTTGACTTGTATAATTTGAGACAAATTGTTGACCTTTTATCATAAGATGTGACCGGGCACTTTAACTCCCCGGGTTCCCCTATGGGCTTGCACATATATATAAATTTGAGCTTGGGGTGTCTCTCCCATGTATAAATTTGAGTTTGGGATTTTGTCTCCCTTATGGATGAACTTGAGATTATTCCCATGGATATTGTTGAGCTTGGAGATGTGATGCGTGAGCATCTTTTCTATCTTTTCCTAGTGAATTTGCATTCAAATTGTTGAGTTTAATCAAGATTTAAATATCTTTTAGCCACTATGAATGCTAATTTGAGTCGTGTGAAATTCTGTTTATTTCAGATAGAATTTAGATGGATTTGACGGAGTTTTATTGAAGAAGAGGCAGAAAGTGAATGATGTTGTCAACCCTGACCTCCCTGCACTCTAATGGACATAACTTGAGTTACAAAGGTCTAATTGACATGATTTCAGTGGCATTGGAAACCTAACTTCTAGAGTTTTTCAAAGATATATAATAGTATGTCCTTTTTCTTCATTCTGTATGGCCAAGGTGGCACCTAACTTGGAATTTCCCAAGTTAGATGCCATGATTCCAAGTTAGGCGCCAGGTGTGAAGGAAACATGAAGTTAGGCGCCCAATTGTTGAAGTTAGGCACTGGGAGGAGTGAAAGCATCAAGTTAGGCGCCATTGGGTTGAAGTTAGGTGCCATGAGGTTATGCCAAGTGAAATTAGGCGCCATGAAGAGTTGGAACATGAAGTTAGGCACCATGACAACCAAGTTAGGCGCCAGACACAACATCAACACTCATTCCTCACTGCCACATTGAAGTTTGGCACCAGGAATGCCAAGTTAGGCACCAACACCATCAACAACACACAATCCAATTCGTCCAGATCCAAGTTAGGCGCTGATTCTTGCCAAGTTAGGCGCCAACATTAATGAATCAAGTGGTCCCCATTCGTTCCTCAAGGCCTGCACGAGATGTTAATTGATCTTTTTATTAAACTTTATTTCATTTAAAAATAAGAAAAGATATTATTTAGTTTTAGAAAATATATTTTACATTAATTAGGATTAGATATAAAAGGGAAAAGAATCAGCCCTTCGAGCTCTTTTCTTCTCTTCTACCTCATTCCGCAATTTACAGTTTTACAGAATCTTAGTTTTCTCTCTGAACCATGAGCAGCTAAACCTCCACTATTAAGGTTATGAGCTCTGTCTATTGTAGGGATTGATACTATTATTTTTCTATTTTAATTCATATACTGATTTCTATTTCAAGAATTATTTTCGTTCTTTATCTTATGAATTTGGGTGGAACGGAAGTATGACCCTTGTTCTAATTGAGTTCTTGTATAACTTGGAAAAGCTCTTTACTTGAACAATAGTTTGAAAACAATTTCTCCTAAATTTCTAATTATCTGGACTTAACAGGATATGTGATATATCATCCTCTTATATTTGGGTAATTAGGATTTCTGTGGCATATAAACTAGAATTGAACTTCACCCTCTAATTGGGATTAAATGACCAAGGAATTGGTGGTTGATGAAGGTTAGAGGAGACTAAAAAGGTTTAAGGAATTAGGGTTTAGTCACATATAGTTTGTCATGAATTGAATCTTGCATGATTAAAATAGTTAATAAGAAAAGTCAATCCGGAAGATAGATATCTCTGAAGCCTTAACTGTTATCTCATATATATTTCACAATCCATTTATTGCTTATTTTCTGATTTCTTGAATTTACTGTTAATGCGTTTGAACTCTCAAAACACTATTTTCTGTTTGTCTGACTAAGCAAATCACTTGATCATTGTTGCTTGATCCATTAATCCTCGTGGGATCGACCCTCATTCACCTGAGGTACTACTTGGTACGATCCGGTGCACTTGCCGGTTAGTTTGTGGACTTTAAATTCCGAGATGCACGTATAGAGGGATTATCCACGGTTAGCTACCAGGACATGTCAAGTTGGCTATATAACCGTAGGATAGGCATACATCATATGCATTTGTATGCTTTGCTTGAGTTTACATTGTTTTAGTTTGCTTAACTGCTTAACTCTGCTTATCTGCTACGTGTTCTACTTGCTATAATTGTACCTCTATCTATGTTTTCTTTGTTTGATTTGTATGTGTATGCTTCTGAGAGACTCTCTCGTGGCGGAAGAGTGATAAGAGTTATTCCACCAGTGTTTAGGAGGTTAAAGGAGGTAAAGGTGAAGAGATAGGTTAAAGGTAGGAATCCCGTAGTTAGAGTACGAATCCTTCTGATTTAGAATTAATTTTAAGTTTAATTTCTGAGTGTCGGAGTTCTAGGAATACCTCTGGCTTTTTCCAGGACCTTTTATATTAATTATGCGGGCACCGTTACCATGCTAAGAACCCCCAATTCTCATTCCATACATATTTCTGCTATTTTTCAAATGCAGGTCGAGAAGTATCTTCTTGAGAATTTTTGTGGCCTTTTTGGAAGCGAAGAACTACAGTTTTGGTGTTTTGTATTTTGATTATGTATATTTTATATTTTGTCCCTCTTAAAGGTTGATATGGAGAAACAGGTATTTACTTTGTGGTTTGAGTATATATTTTGGGTTGTATTTATATATATATAGAATAAGCTTAGTCAATTTATGTGAAACATACTTTTAGAGTTAGGACATACAACTTTGTGAGTTTTTGAACTTTTGATGTATGGTTGTATCATTTCAACCACTATTTTCATTCTTCTGTGTGCTATGCTCTTTCTATAATTGTAATCTTTGACTTGTTTAATTCTTTATGTTTATTATTCTGCGTATGAATGCATTTATATGATTGGAGCCTTTGTTTTATTTAGATCATTTACTCATATAGCCTTACCTTTTTATCTACCTTTGTTAACTAATTTTGAGCCATTTAATTCTATTTTATTCTTAATTCCAGCACATTACTAGTCTTAAGTAAAAAATAATAAATATCCCTTATTTAGATCTTTGATTAGGTTAGGCTAGAGAGGGTGTGTATAATTTAAGTGTGGAAATTTTGGGAACATTAGTTGAGATAAAAATGTGTTTTGGATTTTCATTAAAAATTTTAGAAATTGGGTACATACTCAAGCATTGAATGATTAGTACTATATGCATTGATACTTTTATATGTATATATAAATAAAAAACAAAAAAAAAGAGAAAAAGAAAAAGAAAAGAAAATAAAAAGGGGACAAGTAATACCCAATGTGAAGTTCAATAATATTAATGCATATGAGGTATGTACTGAAAGAAATGCATGAGTGTATGGAAAAGTGAAATAATGGGTAGCTAGATTTTGTATTAGAATTGTATAGGTTGTTATTTATTAGGTGAGAGTTTAAGTTGATCAAAGATTCAAATTCTGGCTCACTTGACCATATGCATCCTCACCCTTACTCTAGCCCCATTACAACTTTTAGAAAAGTCCTCATGATATTTGTATGCATACATTGAATAATTGTTTATTGTTAGATGAAAAACAAGTCTTAGAAGGCAAGATTAGAAGGAAATTGAGTGAATTAACCTTATACACTTGAATGACTAGAGCGTATACATGCTTTCTTGAAAAATGAATTATTTTGACCAAGTAGATAGAAGTAAATAAAGTAGACAGAGGTAGGTAGTATTAGGCGGGTTCGTTGCATGCATTTAGATAGATTGCATTTAGATAGCTTGCATGAAATTATCTTGTATCTTTCTTTATGTTTATCATGAGGACATGCTATGTTTAAGTGTGGGAAAGTTGATAAACCACAATTTTATGGTTTATCTTGTATTGAAAAGAGTGAAATTTATCAACTTATCTTGAATTTATTCATGAAAAATGCATGCTTTTGTGAATTTCTCCTAATTGTGCTTGATTATGAAAAATATGCTTTTTATGACTTTAAATTGTCAAATGTAATCCATCTTTATTCTATTCGATACTTTGATGTGTTTGTTTAAGTGATTTAAGTTTTAGAAGGCAAGGATAGCTTGGAAGGATGAAGGAAAAGCTTACAAAAGTGGAGAATTCATAAAAAAGTGAAGGATTTGTAGAGTTGTCAATCTTGACCTCTTCGTACTAAATTTATCATAACTTGAGCTACAGAATTCCGAATGAGGCTGTTCTAGTGGCATTAGAAAGCTAACATCCATCGCTTCAAAAATGATATGCATATGTCTATAGTGAATGTTGAGTTAAGCCGTCCATATACACAGCCATATCTCACATTCGCGGGATACCAAAAACGTGCCTCATTAAAGAAGCATGTGACTTGCGATTTAGAGCCCATTTTAGGCCTAATCCAACTCATTTTTGATGCTATTAAACCAAAGATTGAAGGAGGAATGAAAGAAAGTAGTGTTAGTTTAGTTTTACATTATGTTTTAGGATAATTCTAGAGAGAAGCTCTAACTTCTCTCTTGGAATTGGGGTTCCTAGCTTAGTTTTCTCTTTAATTTTAGATTTCGATCTTGTTTTAGTGTAGTTTTCTTTATATTTTCATACTCTAGTGTCTTAATTTCCCTACTCTTGTTAGTTTCTCATTTTTGCCACTTTTAGTTTATAAATTCTCTTTTTAATTTCAATTTTGTTTAATACAATTTAATATTTTATGTTTTCTTGATGCTTAATTGAGTTGTTGTTATTAATTTCTTGCATTTGGTAGCTATAGATTTTACTAATTCTTGCAATTTATGATACTTTATGTTTATGTACTCTAGGTGTTTGATAAAATGCTTGAATTAGTTTTAGAGTAGATTTTTGCATTCTTAGCTTGTGATTGAGGAATTAGGTGATCTTGAGTCATTAGTGTCCAATTTGGATTGATAACTAGAGTTGTTAGTTGATCTTGTATTCACTAACGTTAACCTCTTATTAAGCTCAATTAGTAAAGTGGTTATGATTTGTGAATTGAAATCAATTATGCCTACTTTCCCTTCTCCTGATATTGGAGATAACGTAATATGATTACTCTTAATAATTGTTGGGTTTAGATTAATGGCAAGGATAGAATTTCTTGATTCTTAATCCTAGCCAAGAAGCATTTTTAACATTTGTTAGTTTTGCTTTCTTGTAATTTAGTTTCTTGTTTGTTATCATCCAAAACTCCAAAAACATCTCATGACCGATAACACGCGCACCTCACTGCAATTCCTTTGAGAGATGACCTAGAACATAAAACTCCCAATTATTTTGATTTGAATTGTGACAACAATTTTCTAAACTTTGATACGTGTCAATTATTGCTTTAGATTTATACTATCAACGAAGATTCTTTATTTAAAAGGAATTCTGAACCGATGATTGACATGTGTCAAAAGACAGAAAAAAGAGAGCACAATGAGAAATTCAAATCCCACAACAATAGAGAGCACAATACAAAGACAAAAAAAGCAAGCCATAAAACAAGTGTGAGGAAAAAACTAATCCATAGTAGGTACATACAAATACTCAAACATGCTAGATTTTGAATTGAAGTATAAAACATATATTTGTCAATGGATAAGTTAAAAAAAAAGCTTTCGTTACAAAGTATACATCTGTCAACAGATAACATAAAATGCTCCCACAAATAGATTATTTTTACTCTACATAAACTTGCTGCTTGTTACTATTAATACTGGTTTCATATTATGTTTACCCTTAGTGGTATATGATTCCATTTTATGATATTAACTGTTTGTTTAATTGCAGGCCATGTATATAAAGAAGCTTTCATATAAGACGACTCCACAAATGAACTACTTAATAACAAGGCCAGCATAAGTTCTTATAAATTGACCAACAAAACGATTGATTAGCCACTGTAACAGGAGTATATCATCTTGCTAAAAGCCTAAAATACAAACCTGAAATTTGTTGACTAGGCTGATCTTTTGATGAGCTAGAACCATATATATTTAATGATCCTAGTTCTTCTTTGACAATATTATTTTACAGAAAAATAAAATAAATAAAGAATAGTTTAGTACAGAGTTTCTAACTATCTAAGCTATTAATGAAAGAGAGTCGACCACGCTAGGGGACAAGGGAATAAACATTTTAATTTTATCAATTAGACAAACATCAATCTTAATTTCACCTATTTAATGCTAATTGATGAACTTGTTGAAGACAATCAATCAAAAATATTCCTGATAATAGTATCAAAAATTTAAGATAGAGCCTTTCGGTGTCAATAAATCAACACAGTCAAAAATCACTAACTCTGATAACAGTAAACATCAATATTTTATCATCAATTCACAAATCCATAATCGTAATACAATCTAAAGAAACCAAGCAACTAATTAACATGATAAAAAAAAGGGCAAAGAAGTGAAGGGTTAGGATTTAGTAAATACTAATAATGTCAAAAAAAAGAAGAAGAAAGGGAAGAAGACATACCTGGATTAAGGAGGAAGGGTAGCATTGCAGCTGACAGAGGCAAGCAGCGGCGGCGGCAAACACCAGAGGTAGCAACTCGCAAGGAGAAACAAGCTCCTCCATGGCAGAAACAAGCTCCACGTGGACGCTCCTCAACGGTGACGATGGATGGAGTCATCGAAAGTGGTCAACGATGGCGAAACGGCAGCGAATGGTGGCGATGGGGCTGACACGAGAGAAAAAGAGAAAGGAGAGAAAAGTGAGGTTAATGATGTTGCAGAAATGGAAGGGAAGAGTTCACAAATTTGAATATAAGGTCAATTTTATCGGCGAATTTACCATCAGAAAAATTCGCCTGTAACGCACAGTCTGTGACCAAAATGGACAAATTCGACGGTAATGATCGCGCCAATTTTTTTCTCCAATTATTACTGATAAATTTACTATCAGAAATCCGAATTTGATGGTAACTTTTTTACTCGGCGAATTTATTGCCAAATCTACCAGTAAATCCACCAGTAAAACCCGCCTGTTAATCTCCAATGCTAAATCTGACAGTATTTAGTGTTTTTCTTGTAGTGTGAAAAAAATTGTATAGTGATATATGTTGTTTCTAATTTTTGTTTTGATTTTTCACAACATTTACAGTAGTGCCAAAATGATGACAACGCGTTAGCTACAGAACTCAAGAATATTTTGATTAATAGATGACACCAATCTATGTAAAACTTTTAATTTATGATTGAACTTGTAAAAGTAACTTTGATGTTATTTTGCTTTAAAACAATCTTAGTTAAATGAAAGATATTTGAACTATATATATTATATAAATATTGACTTGCTCAGTAAATTAGCTAATAATTCAATTTGATAAATTATGTGTGTAATTTGTATTAAAAAGATATTACAAAATAAATGTGTTTTTGTAACTAAAGGAATAAAAATGTTACAAAATCAAGTTATATTTTGTAACAAAATTTTATGATAGAAAAAATTATATTATTATAAAAAATATTTCAAATGCCAAAAATTGTTTCCACTTTTGTAACAAATTTTAGTTTTTATATTAAAAAAATTTGTTACAAAATATTACTTTGTATTGTAACAATTTTATTTTTTATTATAAAAATTTTTGTAACAGGACATATAGTAACAATCCTGTAACAATTTTTTTTTATAAATTTCTTTCGTTTCAAAATTTAGATTCTTTGCAACAAATTTTTTTGGTTACAAATACTGTTTTTTTTTTTTTTTTTTTGTAGTGTATCACTTGAATGATCTTCGACACCTCTTTTAAAATGGTGGATACTTTGACCTTGATTAGAACGTCCTTCCCATCTAAATCATCCACATCGTCTCATAGGACATGCTAATATTCTCTACATGGATTGGTAACACTTTTTGAGATTTGTAATAGAACTCTCAAACCACAATTACAAAAATGTTCGCCCATTATATTAGAGTTATTGTCATCATAGGAGTCATTTGTAGATCTTTTGCTTCTAAATGTCATTGTTAAATAAACCAAGGTACCTGTCAAAATTAAAAAAATGCAAAAGAACATTCAGAGATGAAAAAAGAAAGATAATGAATAAATATAATACAACTAAATTGTGTGGAAAAAATGAAATGAAATGGCATTACATGAACATAGATACCAAAGGAGTGTTGTGGGGATAGTAAATGGAACTGAGAAGAGAATTTTCCTATGGCCATCAATGATAAGAGATCTTCCATCATATGTTACCTCTTCATCTTCTTCATTACCTCTTATGACTCCTATTATTACCATTAATAATGTCATAAATAAATACACAAGAACCCAATAGCTTTCCATCTATACATACATGCATACAATCACTATCTAATCTTTCCCTAACTATTTTTCTCTGAAATTTTCAGGTGCACATGTACATATATATGACATAAGTAGCAAGTATAGCAAACTAGCGGTAATACACAAGAATTTCTTATTTAAATTTGTTCTGTATACTAGCATTTCATTCTTAAATTAGTTCTAATTTAAATTTGTTCTTAAATTGGTTCCATTCAAACCAAACATATGAACTTTAAAAATATTGCTTGAATTATCACATTCTAATGGTTTTGAAGTCATTTCTCTATGAAAGATAGATAGAAACAGAGAAAACACACTTGATTAATTATATTCAGGACTTTTATATCTTTTAACTTATTGAAAATCTAAGACATGAGAAAATGAATTAACACACACTTGTGACACTTGTTCCTAAAAAAAGCAAGTCAAATTCTTAGACACCACAATAACTCATCTGATTTCTAAAATAAAAGTACTCACGGTATAAAATATAGAAAATAGATACTATTCGCAAGATTCTACCTCTACTTAAACTCAATATTCAATAACAACATATATAAATCAAAAGCTCGCATGGTGGAAAATAAAGAGGACAGATACTATTCGCAAGATTCTACCTCTACTCAATTTTAATATTCAACAAAAGTAAGCAGATACTCTTGTAGACTCTACAATTAACAAAAGAAACAAACAAAACAGGAACCATGTAAAACCTGCGAAATTAATAAATAATTAACCAATAAATTAATTATTATTTAAAGAATTAAAAAATTAAATTTTATACTTTAATGAAGTAGAAATAATTAAAATATAAGTTTTGACACTAATTTTAAAGATTTTGGTCTAAAAATAGGCGAATGAGCCGGACCTGTCGAACCGGACCCAAACCAGACCTAAGGCCCACTTATATAAACAACTCCAAACCCTTTCTTCCCCATTTTCTCATGGAAGCACGCAGAAGAGAGCGATTCAACACAAAAAAAACCAAACCATCGTCAAAAAATTTCAATTCCACGTAACTTTCGATCCGGAACTCTGATTGACGAGCCGTCAGCGGCCACGTGTTCATCTCAAAATTCTCTTCAATTATATTCAAACAAAGTGATAAGAAATTAGCATTTCTCTCCCATTTCTCCCTCTCCTCAATTTCATGATTTTAGGGTTTGAGTATTGAGGAATTGAATGATTTTGATGGTTTAGGTGAATTCTAGTAGCAGAAAATCAGTGAATTTTGTCTAATTGATCTGTGGGTAAGATAAAAAACTATCAAACCCTTGTGAATCATTAAATTAGTGAACTCTATGATGATTATAGTGATATTGTATGAGCTAGGGAGGAATCAACCAAGGTATGGTTTTGATTTCTCGTAGTTAATATTTAATGTCACATAAAAACTTAGGCTAGAAGACCTTAAAATAGGAACGAACTGAATGAATTATTGATGGATTGTGTATATGGTATATGATGTGTGTATAAAGGATGAATGAATTTGTATGTGCTGGATTATGATATTGATGAGTATAAAATAATGATGATTGTTGATGTGTTGAGGGTTGATGAAGGGTTTGTGAAATTGAATTGAACGGATTAGTTGAGAAATGTGTGGTTGGATTTTTAAATAATTTGATACTGAAAATAATTTGAATCACCGAGAGGTGTTTGGGACCCTTGAGGGGTGGCAAAAGTCTAAGTTTTAGAGGAGATGCTGCCGAAATTTTTATGAAAATAGGAGGTTTCGTTTGAAATGGTTATTTAGAAAGATTTGGATTTTTAAGGGTTTTATAATTTGATTTTGAATTATTAAGAAAAGGATTATGTTTTGAGTTTGTTTTATTTAGAAAAGAATGAATTGTGTTTTGAGTATGAATTGTTGATGAACGAAATGGAAGGTGTGATAATAAGGTTTGAAGTAATGAATTGTGGTTGAGGAAGTGCAGAAATGATGGTTTGTAAATGAATGAGATATGTGACCCTGGGTAAGAGGCAGTGGCGTTGTCCACTTGCTCCGGGAAGAGATGAGGAAGAAAAATGATGAAAACTGAGTTTGAATATAAAATTGAATGAATATGATAAATGAGACATGGTTGAGGTTGATTGATGGCAAGTATGTCTGTGTTTTCTCTCTGGTTTTAAAGGTGATAGGGCACCTATT
The DNA here is from genome assembly GCF_003086295.3 of Arachis hypogaea. Lineage (NCBI taxonomy): Eukaryota > Viridiplantae > Streptophyta > Magnoliopsida > Fabales > Fabaceae > Arachis > Arachis hypogaea. The sequence goes on from NC_092046.1 coordinate 122,875,784, forward strand.
CCCTCTAATGGTGACAGAGCACATAATCTCTCTAATGGTGACAGGGTACATAATCCTTTTAATGGTGACAGGGCATGTATTCCTCTAATAGTATTAATGCGCAACAGAGAGATAGTGTCCGGGTTAGCTACCAGACATGTCGAGTTTGGCTCTATAACCGACAAATGAGCTCATCAGCCATAGGACAGGCATACATCATGTGCATTTGTATGTTTTGGTTGAGTGTATATTGTTTTAGTTTGCTTAATTGCTTAACTCTGCTTATCTGCTACTTGTTCTACTTGCTGTAATTGCTCCTCTACCTGTGATTTCCTTGCTTGAATTGCATGTGTATGTTTTCTGAGAGACCCCTCTTGGCGGAGGTGTGAGGCGGGGAGGGGGGGAGTGTTCCACCGATAATTCGGAAGATTGGAGGAGATAGAAAGTGAAGTGTTAAATTAAAGTTATATTTAGAACTTGAATACCTTAGATAACTTACTTAATTTCTGGTTTAGTTGGATATTTAAGCTGAAATCTGAGTGTCAGAGTTCTAAGAATGCCGCTGACTTTTCCAGGACCTTTTATATTAACTATGCGAGCACCTTTACCATGCTAAAAACCTCCGGTTCTCATCCCATATATATTGTTGCTTTTCAAATGCAGGTCAGGAGGTACCTCATTGAGTGTTCTGGAGACTTTGTGGAAGCGAAGAACTCTGAGGACTTAGGGTTGTATTTTATTTATGCTTATATATGTATATAGATTCTCCATCTTGTATTTTATGCTTGTCCCTTTTAGAGGTTGACTTGGAGAAACAGGTGTTTATTTGCAGGTCGAGTCTAGAGTTTGATATCTGTGTTTTGGAACTCTAATCTGTATATTATGTTTTTTTTCCTTCTTTTGATCTAATCTATCCATTTTACGATTATCCACGCGAGTGTGACACGATTTTCTATTTTCGTTTTTGCTTAACTTCTTCTTCAAGGCTCCTAGATATGATTTCTTTCAACTATATTTATGTACGTATTTTATTTTTAGAGGTCGTAATACCTTGCCACCTCTACTTTACGACTTAAGCGTAAGGCTCTGTGTGGTAGGGTGTTATAAACCATATGAAAATAGGACAAATAAAAAGGAAAAAGAGGAGGTATGAAGAAGACATCAATGACAATGACAGTAGAGAGAGAGAGAGAGAGAGAGAGAGAGAGAGAGAGAGAGAGAGAGAGAGAGAGAGAGAGAGAGAGAGAGAGAGAGAGAGAGAGAGAGAGAACCATATTTAAAGCAATGGAGAAATAGTAGACTTCTTCGTTGGAGGCAAACTCGACGCCAAGGAGGGGAGTGGTGCCGACGAAATGGGGAGATCCTATAGGAAAGCACTGAAATTGAGAAATGAGAAAGGAGAAAGTGATGGCAGTAATGTTGGGTTATAGTTCCTTTTTTTTCTTTTTTATTTTATTTTAAATAATAAAAGTAATTTAGTCATTTCATGTATTTCAGTCTATACTTTTATTTGACCTAATTAATTAAAATACTGAGGCATAACTCAGTTCTATATATCTTACACTATTATTAAGTCTTTGTCTAGATCTTTCAATCTCTATCTTTCGGTCTCGATTTCTCTTCCAAATGCTACTCTATAGACTATAATCAAGCAAAAATATATTGAAAAATTTAGAAATCGAATCTAATAATAAAAAACAAAAAATACTGTGTAAGCAAGACTTAATTCAATATTTAATTTCTTACCATTTTTAGACTATATCTAAAAGCTTATAAATATTACTAGACTATAGAATTTTAATGATAAAAAATTTTAATTTATTCCTTTAATTATTTTTTAATTTGTAAATAAATAAATTTAGTATATATATATATATATTAAAACATCAAGAGAAAAAAAATTTGAAATTTTAAAATAATTAAGAAAATAAAATATAAAACTGATCTTTTTTCTTAGTCGAGATACCCGGCATAAGCGCAAATCACAAGCCCAAGTGGGTGGATTGAGTCAAGCCTAGAAACTCGTCAAAGACAAAACTGTGGACTAAGTTTTTGTTTGTTTCTATGGAGCCTTATTAGTTTTGTTTTGACAAGAACAGGAGGAGTCACCGATGATTCATGATTGATACAATAGTAACTTTTTAGATAATCTTAATTAAAAGGGTTTTGATTTCAATCTTTGTTTTTATTGTTTGTTCCTATCAGCGAATTCTGCTCCCTCGATGCATGGAGGCTCAAGATCAAGACTTACAGGCTCCTCTTCTTCTATGCCCCATCACGTGCATCTTCAAGTAAAGTAACTACTCCGAATCATGCACTCGCGCCGTTAAATTGAGGCTTAAAGCTATCCACGTATACTTCGGTTGAACACGCGAGATAGACGTCAATATAATAATACTTAGATATCTAAATATGTTCAGCATCAGTGATGTTTAGTATATTTAGTTGGTTCTTTAAATAAATTTAAAATTAATAATCATAATAGAGGTATGTATTTAGTGTTTATAAAAGTTTGATTATAATATTATGAAAAAATTAATTATTTAACTATGATAATATTAATTATTCTATTATATCAATTTAATTATTTGATTGCTAATTACTTTATTTAAAAATATATACACACTCAAATTACCGCTTTTTGTGTTATGGTTTAACTCTAGAATTGGGTCTAGCACCACTAGTAGACCAGAAGTCCCTGGCTAGGGGCGCCTCGACCCAAAAGAGAAGCCATCTCGAACACGTTTCTGGAAATTTAACACATATCTCGGATAGGATCATGTAGATCTCTTCATTCGCCCATCCGAACATGGTAAATAGGGAGCAATAGTTCGACCCCAGGTATAACATCTAACACTAATCCTTATATCTCTTAGATTAAAACTGATTTGAGTGTTAGAATCCGTTATAGGTAATATGCGTGTGTTTAGATTACAGTTTACAAACGAGAGTTTGAATAAAATTGATTTTACAAATTTGATTTTGATGAAAGGTAAGTTTGTGTTAAAGTGATTTATTTTTGGCAATCTTTGCATCAAAATGAATTATAATAAAATAAATGTTGTTTGAATTATACTACTCAAAATCACTTTTAGATAAAAAATTACTAAAATAGACATCAACGTAAATAATTTTTGTATATTATCTTATCATTTTAATTTAGATAATTGAATAGATCTTATTAAATAATTCTATAATAAAATTAATATTTATACACTAAAATAAAAATAATATATAAAAATTGGTAAAATATATTTTTAATTAAAACTAACAAAATATAAATTTTAGAAAGTACATCAGAATAATAAAAAAAATTAAATATTTATCTTGATAATAATTGAAATAAATCAAAAAAATTTTTATGATATTTTTTATATAGTATATTTTTAGTACTTTTTTTTAGTATGCTATAATTTATTATTATTATTATTTATAATTAATTTTTTGTTTAATTTATTTTACCTAATAGAATCAATAAATTATATTATAAAAAGATAACAAAAATAATACAAAAAATTATAATTATAAAAGTGTATAATATCAAATAAATAATTAATAAAAAATAAAAATAATAAATAATAAAAAGAGAGTTTTTTTTTTTTTACCAAAGATAGGAGACTCGAACCTACAACCTCTTAATTGAGTATGGAGAGACTATGCGATTTGAGCTATAACTCATTGCCAAAAAAGAGAATTCATGTAAACAAAAATAATAAGAATTTTATAAATAATATAATAACATGCATAAAGAATAAAATTGGTAAAAAATAAATAAAGATAGAGCATTAATGACTAAAAGTCCGTTGATAAAACACAGAAGCTCAAAATTGTAGCTTCTTATAAACATGATTTTAAAAACAAAATCACTTTTATGTTCATGAAATATTTTGTGATATGAACATATTATATTCATGAAATATTTTGTGATATGAACATATTAATTTAGCTAAATTTAAAGAGGCTACAAAGGAAGAAACATTAAATTTCTCACCTCAGATTTTTTATTTTTCTCAATACCTAATAAAATGATTATAACTAAGATTTAGTTAATAAAATGATTTTATATATATATATAATGTATTTAATATATGTACATAAAAAGCTTAAAAATTTTATGTTTAACTTATATTTTTTATTCAAACTCTCTAATTATTATAATGAGTTTAATTTAAATACACTAATATTATAAAATATTTTATATAGTTGTCTAATTATATTTATTTTTTTGATGATTATTCACAAAATTAAAATAAAAATAATTATTTTTATTAATATATTATTATATAATTAAATATATATATAAAAATATTTTATATTAATAATACATTAAAATTAAATTTTTACTAAAATACTTGTTAATGAAATTTTTTTTGTTTGTTATAGTATCTAAAAGAAATTGTCTAATTGCTAAAATAAATTAAATAATAAATTTTAAATTTAAAGTATAAAGATTAAAAAATTTTAAATATTTTAAAATTATTATAAAATATAATTTAGACAAAAATTAGACACTAAACAAAAAATACCATAAAATTGACAAACTTTTTTTGCTAACAGCTATATTTCTTAGCAAAGTTTTCATGAGCTTTACTTTTAATACAACATGGCCCCTATAATAGTATCCTAACGAGTAATTTTAGCAGGTTAAAGGCCGCACCATGTATGGTGCATGTTTCGCTCTAATTAATTAAAGATTTAATTACTCTGTTGGTCCTTATAGTTTCACCAAATTTTTAATTAGGTTTCTATACTTTTTTTTCTTTTTAATTGGGTCTCTACACTGCTTTTAATTTTGTAATTACGTCCTTTTCATGTTAAAAATATTAAAATTAAGATAATATTTTTACCAAAATACATGCGGTCAAAGATTTAATTAAGTTTTTAATTATAAATATCTTCAATTTATAAAAAAATATTCAGTTAACTCTAATATTTTTTACACTAAAAAGGACTTAATTATAAAATTAAAGCAATATAGGGACCAAATTAAAAGAAAAAAAAGTATAAAAACTTAATTAAAAATTTAATAAAATTATAGGACCATCAGAATAATTAAACCTTAATTAAATGGAATCCTACATACCTTATTGGATCTTTTGCTTTCTTAACTATTATCCTTACTCGATGATCATGGGGAAGATTGGAGATAGATAGATTTAAAAACTTTCGATACTTGTGTATGTTGGGTTAATAATATCTACATCATTTGACATAGTGAATTTTACGATAACAGAGATGAGAGGCGGTGTTCTTGTCGTTTGACTACTCATGACATTGAGATCTGCTGTAGCAGTATTATAAAGTTAATCATCATATATAATTAAATAATATAGCTAGCTAGGTAGGTCCGCATTCCTAAATCACACGTACCTAAGAGTAAAACATTATAATGAAATGAAATGAAATGACGCATAATAAGGATTAAGACTACGTACTAATCAATTGGATCTTTAAAGAAGAGAAATATTTGAATTTAAATAGAATTTATTATTTTTAATTAATAATTAATTAATAATATTTAAAAATATAAATTAAAAATATATTATTAAATTATTATTAAACTAAAAAAATTAAATTAATAATTAAAAATATTAACAAAAAATAATAGATTATGCTTATTCTTAAATTTTTTTTAAAAGTATTTTAAAATTTTATTATAAGAAAATAAATATTTTAATTTTAATTTTAAAAATATTATAATTTTTTTACAAATTTATGCTGACATAAATGCATAATATAAAAAATATGTATAAAATAATAGGTTTAATTACTCTGCTGGTCCCTATAGTTTCACAAATAAAATTTTCAATTAGGTCTCTATATTTTTTTTCTTTTAATTGAGTCCTTGGACCAAATTTTTTTTAATTGGGTCTCTACACTTTTTTTTCTTTTATTTAGGTCCCTGTACCAATTCTTTTTTTTTTAGTTGGGTCCCTATAAAATTAAGCCAATTATTACTAAGAAGGACTTAATTGAAAAAAAATTTGGTGCAGGGACCCAATTAAAAAGAAAAAAAGTATAGGAACCTAATTAAAAATTTCACGAAACTATAGGGACCAACAGAGTAATTAAACCAAAATAATATCATCAAAAATAATAATAACAATTGTTATGCTGAATTTTAGCAAATTTAGGTTTGTTCAATATCTAATCAGTGGCGGAACCAGAAATTTCATAAGAGGGGGCCAATTAAATATAAATATAACAAAAAATTAACAAAATATGATTTGTAGCATATATATCAAAAAAGTAATTATATTATATAAAAGTCAATGTTCAACTACATACTTTAAGATTTTGATATTTTTAAACTTGCTCGACGATGCTTCATGGAACTAAAATCATCAATTATCATCTCTGAAGTAAATTTTGAAGCAATTTCCTTTTCAATATATACAATCATACAATCTGCTAAAAATTCATCTTCCATCTTGTTTCGAAGCCTTGTTTTAATAATCTTCATAGCTGAAAAGGCCCGTTCAGTTGTTGCTGTTGTCATAGAAAGAGTCAAAACAAGACGAATTAATCTATCAATTAAAGGATATATATTTGATTTTTCTGTCTCTGTCAATTTTTGACACAATTCAGCAAGAGTAGACAAATTCTGAAAATCTGGAGCTTTAACCACATCAAGTTCATAATGTTGTAACTCATAATCCAATTGAATCTTTTCTTGCTCAGAAAAATCTAAAGAATAGAAATTCTTTACAAGATTGCATATGTTGCAAACACTGAATAACTTGAAAGCATCTTTAGGATCTAAAGATGTACTCAATATGAGGAGCTCGGTTGCTTGTTCACTAAATCTACTATTTAGCTCTTTCAATTGAAAATCTATCACGCTAGTAAAAATGTCAACACGATAGTGGTGTTCAACAGTGACAACATCCTTTTTACGACGAGACCGAATTATGTCACTAAAAAAAGCACCCATATCAGGTATCTGAATAGCATGATCATTGCAGAAAGAACTAACTTTCTCCAAAAGTGCTCTCCAACTATTATCTCTTAACTGTTGAATCAATGACTTTGTACTAGAAACCAGATGCATAGCATTCAAAATGTCTTGAGATTTTTGTTGCAATGCTTGACAAAGTTTATCAGTGATTCCCATGATTTCTTTCATCATATGCAAAATGAAAACAAAATCAAATGATAATAAAGATTTAAGAGCATAAGTAGCATCACCACGTTGAGAATATGTAGATCCATTAGTAGCCAAATCTTCTAGAACTGAAGTTTTTGCTCCAAACATAAGTAAAAGGCTACAAATTGAGTTGAAGTGAGAGCTCCACCTGGTATCTCCTGATCTTTTTAATGTGCCAATTTGATTTGCTCCCCTTCCTGTTTCAATTTGATTAGTTGCAACTAAATAGGAAATTTCAGTTGCATAAGCAGATCGTAATTCATCATTGCGTTTGCAAGAAGAGCACACAACATTGATAATATTACTCAAACTTTGGAAAAAAGCATGAACATCAACATGCATTATTCACTTTTTTCCAATTGCGAAATCCTCCTGATGTGAATGGACTTGATTTTCTAGAAAATAAATAGCATGGAAGACAAAATGCAGCATCCACTTCTGGCGAATATTCTAGCCAAGAAAAACTCTTAAACCAATGAGTTTTGAAACGACGAGGATGACTTTCTAGACCAGAAAGAGGGTACTCATCCATAATAAATTGATATGGTCCAAACTTTATGTATGCTCTACGGATTTCATCTTGTTGATTGATAGGATAATTCCAAATTTGCGGACGCTTTCCGGGATCACGCATCAATGTATCAATATTAACTTGATCTATTTCAGTCCTTGTTATTTTGGAAGCAGGGGGTTGAATATCTTGCTCAACAAGTTGTGTCACAGGTTGTTCAATAATATTTTGAACATTACTCAAAGAATCTGAAGCTGAATTTTGTTCATCATATATTCTCTCTTTTCTCTTGAAAAATGAGTGAATTGTTTTCATCTTTGACATTTTTAACTTAACTTGAACTATCTAACAAAAAAAAAAACAAAAATAATTGCATATATATTATTTTCTTAAAAAAAAATATTAAACCTATTGAGCAATAACAAATAATTTTAGAAACACAAATATATAATAACCAAAAATAAAGTTATTGATTTACCTGATTATTTTTTGTTCCAAGTCTCACAAAAAAATAATTCTATTGAGTTTTGTCCTCACTTCAATCTTTAAACACTGTCCATTATAAAAAAAAATAAATTAATTATTTTAAATAAATAATATAAATAATACTTGACATTGTTATTAACTTAAAAAAAATTGAAATATACCTCTTTGAATCTTTGTTGTGCATTCAATGGTTAATATTTTGCTGTTCACTTCTCTTCAATGGTTTTTCTTCATATGTCTTGTTTTAGTATGGAAGGAAAATTAGAATGAGAAGAGTAGAAGACCAAAAGTTTGAGAACCACTAAAAGAGAGAGAAAAGTGGCGCTGATACATGGTTTGAAACAAATATTTAAAAAATGTACTAGGGTTACTTTAATTAATAGTATGGGCTTGGGCTAGTATAATAGAACCATTTTTATTAATTATTAGAATGGGCTATTTGTTAACAAGAGCAACAATAATTCAAATATCCAATACATAGTGCAGTTTTTAGTTATTTTAATTTATAAAATTTTGTAACTTATATTTTTTTTAATATTATTAATTATTACTATTTACTATTTTTTTTTAAAAATTTTGGGGGGGACCATGCCACCTTAGGTCCCCCCGTGGATCTGCCACTGTATCTAATAATCTAGGAGCAAAATCTACTCTTCTTATGAATACTAATTTTCGAATTATGCACCAAAAGATCACAATTTTCAACGAATAGGAAAGAAAAGAAAAAATTTGAAATGTAAATGAAATTTAAATGACTTGAAATTAAAATTACAAAAAAGCAATGTAAATAACTTAAAGTTATTAAGATAAAACAATAAAATGCCTTCAACAAAAGGTCAAAAGACTTTGAAATTGAAAGACAATGCAGAAATGTTAAAGAAGAAAACAAAGACTTTGCAAGAAAAAGTAAATTTGCAGAAAAGATAAGATTACAAGAAACTTAAAGAAATTTAAAAGACATGGAAGGAATCCTACAGAAAATAAAGCTATTTGCAGACTCAGAAAATCACTGGAGATATGAGTGTACGAGAGTGTTTTCTGAAAACGATTTTCAACATCTATTCCTTCCAGTTGTCAACTATTTATAAGAGTCATTGACCAATCAAACTTCAACATATTTTCCATGTGTGAAAATTCTTTGATAACTGTTCTCGCGTTTCTGAATGATCCTATAATTGCTACCAATTATCTTCACTTGTTAGCCTCTTTGCCATTTCGATTATTTCACTTTTCTTCGATGAGTTCATCCAATCGAATCCATCTTTCTTGTCGATAAACCCTTCTCGATGAGCTTCACAATCTTCGAAGGTACCAAACAAGTCTCAAACTCGATTTTTAAAACTTGTTTGAATTTTGACTAACAAATTGTCCCCTTAGGATTGATGCGTTCATCGCAATCAAACTGGGAATAAAACGCTCAATCCTATCTGAACAAGACTCTTTAAATGCCATAATCAATTAATTAATTTAAACAAAGTCCATTAATTATCCACGTCTCCATAAATCCAATAATTACGCCTACTACAACACGTTTTCTCATTAATTACCGTTTCTCTCTCCTTTAGTTTTACCTTCCCAAGGAAGGTTTTTTCTATTTTAAATTTGAAAAAACAAACCACAAAAATCATTCACTCCTAACCAAGAAAAATTCCATTTTTCTCTCACAAATTCTCCTTGGCAATATCTTTTCAAGAACGACAACAGTGACTTCCTCAACTTTGTAGTTCTTTCACCTACTTTTTTCCTCATTCTATCTAGTGATCGTTCCATTTCCAACTTTATCTTTCTTCTTCCCTAATTTTATTTCCTTTTCTATAACAATGGCTTCATCCAAAGTTTCAGAAACTTCGTCGTCAAAAAGCAAAAGAAAACAAATTGCCACTGACACTTTCGAACAACCTGATTTAAAAATCCTTTCTCGAATTACGGATATTGTTATTGAAGATCCAACCAATACAACAAATGACAACAAAATCCTTTTTTCCTTCTCTATTGAAGACGACGTGCACTGTTTCATCAGTCCTTTAAACTTCCTAGACCAAGCCAAAAAAAATCTCCCACCATTTTTCTAGTGCCAAAGGAGAGGGCTTACTTATTAAAAAAAGATATTTTTATAGCTCCCTTCATCGATAATAGAAAACCTTTCGGGAACAATCCTAAGAGTTTTTTTAAAAATGCCAGCTTCCTCACTTGGTATCAAAGGGTTGAATCTGCCAAAGGCGAAGCTTGAAAACTTTAAGGCTTTCATGTTCTCCTTCGACTCTCCCATTTCCCGCCAATCACACATCATTGGATGATTAGGGCTGCACTTTATTTTTGGATCAAAACCACAAACAACTTTCATCTTCCATGTGAAATGATTGACTCCACACTTTTCGATGTAGTAGCTATCACTGGGCTTCCGAAGGGCAACCTTGTAGCCATGTTTGAAATGAAGCCCAATAAAAAATAAAACATTGTCGAGAAAAAATCTTGTGAGGAATTTATCAAACATAATAAGGAAAAAGAAGATAGCTCCGTCACAGAAGATGAATGTGTAGCTTTTTTGTATTATTGGCTAAACATTATTATTTTTTGCTCGAGGAGTGTCTCGATGCAGAAGTTATTCATCCCATTGGCCACTTTACTTTATGAAGGGCACAAATTCAATTTGGCCAATTGCTTCTAGGCAAACTCTATGACGAATTGGGGCAAATGGTCGATAGTCTTCAGAAAAAGACTTCGATCAATGCAAGGGGCCCCTTTGGCTACTACAACTCTAGCTAAATGCAATCTTCGAAAAACATATGAAACAAGGGGGAATCACAACTTCAGATAAGCAAAGTATCAAAGGTTTTCGACTGATCACCTTACAGCCAGATTTCAAAAATGCACGTTCAACCGATGAGCTCTTTCGGGAAGCTTTCTCGAAATTTCACTCATGCCAGAATTTTCGAAATGAAGATCTAATACTTTCCCCTTTTGCGGATCGAAGGTGTGGACCATCATGGTTTCAACGTCATATCTTTTCAGACAACGATAGCCATGGTTCGAACAATGTGACCTAGACCAATTTTCTTACTGTTCAAATATTCTCAACGGGAATTCCTCAATACAAAAAAGAACAATTCAAGGTAACCCTTCATGTTCCACATTATGTTGCTAGACATTTGGATTTCTTACAAGCTATCCCATCTCCTTTTCCAAGAAAACCTGCAGCTCTCTGTCATGTTATCTTTAAATCAAAAGAAGACATCAAAAAATGTCTTGATCTCAGTGATAAAAATCGAAGCCACTACTCCCCACTATCCTTTATCCATAGTGACTTCGTTACCAAGTCTTTCATCGAGTGGTGGAGCAATTATTATTCTCGATATAATCACTCTCTAGACAATATTATGAAAAGATCGATAAAAATCTTTCCTAGTACTTCTGAAGCACCTTCTAAAAAAGCTCCAAAAAGAAGAGTGAAAACATCAAGACAACATAAACAGAAAATGAAAAAATTCAACTACAGCTTCAACGACAAAGAAGGTAAAACTTAGAGAAATTTTCTTTCCTTTTTTATATATTTTTTAAGGTCCCTACCTTAAATCTCTTTCTTCATCACAGAAAGAATCTTCCACTAAAGAATCATATGATAAAAATGCCAAACCTTCTCCAGAGCAGACTTTCTCTCATCCGAATTATTCCTCTTCTGTAGTAGTACGTCGAGAAGCTCGACTCGCTCCCAACATTCTGAGACCAGAAAAGCCACAAAGGTACATTAAATTATTATTATTATTATTATTATTATTATTATGGTAACAAACTCATCGATTAGCTCTTTAATAGTTTTCTTCTTTCTTTAATATGAAAAGATTGATTCACCCTTTCAACAACCTCCTTCCACTTCAACAGAAAGGTCACTTCTGGTAGAGAAAGCGAGCAACCTTTGAGCTCATCATCTAGTGGTAATATAATCTCTCACTATTTACAAACCACTTAAAATGTAAGAATCGAAAATAATTAATCGATTAATTAGCATAAAATAATAATAAATTAATTGTTCAAGAAAGTTTCAAAATTTATAAATCTTAATTTTATAATTTAGAGGTGAAATTTGAATTCAGTAGAATTTTTCGAGTTGGAAAATGTAAATTTCTGCGAAAAGTTACGCAAAAACGCTTACCGGTAAATTAGTTGGCAGTACCGGCTTAAGACTGTCCGGTACTATGTAAGAATAATAAAAATAGTAGAAAAACTTAGGAAAATAATTAAAGTTAAAAACCGGGAACTAATATTAAAGGTTTTGGCCCAAAGTGGGCCAGACAGACAAAAAACGCTAACGGGTTGGACCAGGCCCAAGTTGGGCCGAAACCCAACTTTATATAAGTTCAATATGAAGCTATTTCAGCTTCATAACTCCCCAAAATTAAACCGTAGCAGCCAAGTAAGGAAAGGAAGAAGAACGCTATTCACCCTCTCACTATTTTGCTTATAACTTGAGCTACGGTACTCCGATTGATGAGTCGTTTGCGACCACGCGAAGCTCTCACCGAGCCTGTCATTTCTAACAAACTTTTGCTGGTAAGTTTTCGAGTTTCATACCCCCATTCTCTCCCTAAGTGAATTTTGAATTTAAGGTTAATTTTTTGAGTGAATTTTTGTGAGTTGGTTGTTTAGGTACTAACAATTAGTGAGAAATTGTTGTGTTTCATCCCTAATTTCTATGGATAAGGTAAGGTTTCTCAAAAACCCTTGTAGTTTGGTATATTGTGATTATTAGGTACTGATTTTGATGAAATATATGATGTTAGTTTGAGCATTGGTGCTTGTTAGAGTTATCTTGGCTATTTGGAAGCATTCGGATTTGAGTTGGTGGCTTGGTTGTGATTGAAAGCTTATGGGCTCCAAATTTTGGTGTTTTGGTGCATATTGAGAATCAGTCAAGGTATGGTTTCGATTTTCTTTATGTAATATATAATATTTTTGGACATTTAGGCTAGTGGACCTTAGGATAAGTTTTAAATTGTTGATGAATTATGATGTTAAATGATGATGTGAATGATTGATGATGATTGATGATGTTGTTGTGGATTGAATGATGATGAATTTGAATAAATGGGATGATGAGTGGATAAATGTTATTTTTAATGCGTTGAATTGATGTATATGTGATTTTTTATGTTAGAATGATGGTTGTTGAGAATCGTGATGTATGAGTATGAATTTTAGAAGAATTTGATGAGTTTGGTAATCTATAGATAATGATAGAATTATGTTAAATTGAGGGGTTGGAAGGAATTTGGAAAGTAGAATGGATTGAGAAGGGTGTGGTATGAGTCTAATGTTGTTTAGGTATGGTTGAAATGTGATGGAATTGGTTTGATTTTGAAAGTTTTGGAAAAACTAGATAATTGTCACTTTTGGTAAAAATCTATTTTTAGTAAATTTTGGCCGATCATAACTTAAGCCTCGAACATTGAAATTGAAAGATTTTTATTTTAAATTAAAGATAATTTCAAGAGCTTTAAAATGATATAAAGTTTGAGAAAAATAAAATTTTGTAGAGGAAGTTATGAGCGTTTGAAGTTCGGTATGAAAATCTAAAATTCTGCAGCTTTACAATTTTTCTGATTCTGATACAGCATGCATATGCGACACAATGCACGGGAAGCGAGCATTTTCCACTGCCTGGGAGTCTCGCGTACATGGGCACTAGCATGCGTACGTGAGCATGTGATTTCAAGGTATGCATACACGAGAATTTAACACGCGACGCGAGCGTTCCATTCGGGTTGGAACACTCGCGTACTCGAGCAGGGGGTTGCGTACGTGACCACCCATTTTTTAACCCTGTGCGTACGCATAGCAGGGGTGTACATACGTACACTCCCTGTTTTGATGAAAAATTATTTTTCTTCACTTTTCAAGGGTTCTCTAGCCTTCCAAACTTCTTTATCTACTATTTAAGATTGCTAACTAGTAATTATGTCTTAAGATTAATAGAGATGGGTTAGTGAAATAAATTGGTAAATTTTTGTATGAGTTTAGAAGACGGAGACTTAGGTTTCTAAAGTTGTGGGTGAGCGGGTGAAGTACTATATTGGTGATGGCTCAGAGAACTTAAGAGGTGACGATAGTTGGTGATAGATTTGAGAAATTGGAAATTGATTATGGTAATGATGAGGTTGGATCTTGGAAAGGAATTATAAGCGTGTTGGTTATTGAGAGGAAGTGTGCCAGGCACTATATCCTTGGAACGATATTGTGCCGAGCACTATATCCCTGGAATGTTGAGACTTGAGAATTGAGAATAGATTAAGATGAAAAAATGGTGATGACTGATGATGATTTGAGGTTGATGGATGATAGAGTAAATTATTGTCTGTCTAGAAATTTCTCTTAATAGAAAAGGAAATTTGTTGTAAGCATAGTTCCAAACCAACTAATAATTCTCAATCAAATTTAAAAGTTTTAGTTGTCACAAGTACAAACCCCAATGAAAATTAACTGAAGTATTTAAACCTCGGGTCGTCTCACAAGAAATTGCAATGAAGTGTATGATTATTGGCTATGAAGGAACATGGGGGGGGTTTGATTTATAAAAGGGGCAAGAAAGTAATGGCAAGAAAAGTAAAGAAAATAATTAAAGAAATCAATTAATAAAGAGAGACATTGGTGGCAAGGATTGAGATCATAGGCTTTCTATCCTAGTCATACAATGATTAACAAGAATTTATCTTATTTCGTCATCTCCAACTATGGAAGAAGGTATATTGTTATTTTCACATAGGGAGAAAGTCAAATAAGACTAGCTAATCTCAATCCAAAAGTCCTAATCAACTCATTAATTGAATTAGCATTTAGCAAGAGATTAGAGTCAATGAAAATAATACTAGCCAACAACTCTAGATCACCAACATAGGTTGGGTCTTAGTGACTCAAGATTGCCTAATTACTCTTTTCAAGCCAAGAATGCTCAAAGATCTACTCTAACATCCTTCCAAACATTTTGTCAAACACTTAGAAGGCATAAAAGGAAAGCAAGATAAAATGACAACAAGAATGGTAAATTGACAACAAGAATATTAAATCTATAACTACCCAATACAAGAAATTAACAACAATTACTCAAATCAACAACAAAGGAACATGAAACATAAATTGCATTAAAGGAAAATAGAGATCCAACAATATTGCATCAACATAAAAGAGGCATACAAAGGAAAATTAACAAGAGAAAAGAAAAGAATTAAGACAATACAACAAAGAATTGTAAAGAAGATAAGATGAAAACAAGGAATTAAACCTAGATATAGGAGAATTTGACCTAATCCTAACCTAATTCTAGAGATAAGAGGGAGCTTCTCTCTCTAGAAACTAATTACATGCTTTATAATCTACAACTAATTGCTCCCCCCTTGCCCAAGCTTGAATTCTGCATGAAATACCCTCAGAAATGAGTTGGATTTGGGCCTGGGCAGCCTATAAATCACCCCACCGTTTTCACTTTAATGAGGTCTCGTGCGAGATGTGACGCGTACGCATGGGTCACGCGTACGCGTCGTCTGGCGTTTTCCTTCCCATGTGTACTCGTCATATCACGCGTACACGTCGCCTGGACAACCTCATCTTCACGCGTGCGCGTCGATGTATGCACTCCAAATCCTTGTTTTTCCATGAATTTTCCACTTTGCATGCTTTTCTCTTCACTTCTTCCATCCAATACTTGCCTTATGAACCTGAAATCACTCAACACACACATCAAGGCATCGGATGGAATTAAGGTGAATTAAAATCATCAATTTAAGGGCCTAAAAAGCATGTTTTTACACTTAAGCACAAATTAAGGGAGAATTACAAGACCATGCTATTTCATTGAATAAATATGAGAAAAGGTGATAAAATCTCCCAAATTAAGCACAAGATAAACCACAAAATTGGGGTTTATCAATTCTTCCCACACTTAAACCAAGCATGTCCTCATGCTAAACTTAAGAAAGAAACAAAAGGTTTCAACATTTATTCAATGCAAGCTATCTATATGCAACCTATCTTCATGTAATCTATCTAAATGAATGCAAGTACTTGGTCAAAATAAATCAATTCCCAAGAAAGCATATATGAACACAAGGGCTAAAGAAATAGCAATCAAAGAAAACCTACAATTGAATTGAGTTATTGAAAAGAGTGTACAAACTTGCAAGAAAAGATGGTCATAGGTGAAAACATGTAATTGAGCAATCGAACCCTCACCGGATGTGTATCCGCTCTAGTCACTCAAGTGTATGGGGTTGATTCACTCAATTTTCTCCTAATCATACTTTCCAAGATTTGTTTTTCATCTAACAATCAACAATTATTTCATGCATGCATACAAATATCATGAGGACTTTCCCATAGGTTGTAATGGGGCTAGGGTCAAGGTAAGATGCATATGGTTAAGTGAGCTTGAAATTTGAATCTTTGATTAACCTAAGCTTCCCACCTAACCTATATAACAACCTATACAATTCTAAACAAACCTAACTACCCATTCTTCACTTTTTCACACACTCATGCATTCTCTTTTTGATCACCACACATATGCATTGATTTTTTTATTACTTTACTTTGGGCATTTTGTCTCCTTTTTATTGCTTCTTTTTTTCTTTCTTTTTCTTTTCTATTTTTTTCGTTATATATATATATATTTTTTTTTTCTACATTTTTTTGATGAATTATATACAAAGGTACCAATGCATATGGTTTTACATATTTAATGCATGAGTATGTACCCAATTTCCAATATTTTTAGCAAAAATACAAAAACACTCTTTTATCCTAACCAATGTTCCCAACTCTCCCAAACTTGAATGATAAGCACTCTCGTTAGCATAAGCTAATCAAAGATCCAAACAAGGGACATTTATTGTTTTTCACTTAGGGCTTGGGATGTGCTAAAATTAAGAACAAATGGGTTTAACATAGGCTCAAAGTTGGCTAACAATAGAAGATAAAAGGTAGGCTATTTGGGTGAGTGAGCTATTTGAAACAATGACCTCAATCATATAAGTGCATTCATACACAAAATAATGGACATAAAGAATCAAACAAATCAAAGATTACAATCATAGAAAGAGAATAATGCACACAAGAATGAAAATAAATGGTTATATAATGCAACCACACAATTAGGCTCAAATCTCACATGCTTGTGTTCTTAGCTCAAAAATATGATCCACAATATATGTAACTCAAGCAAGTTCTAAAAATTTTTTTAATCAATTGGGGTGCCTATAAATAAAATCCTTGAAAAATTTTATTACTTTGACTAAGCTTATTATATATAGATGCAAAACAAGAAAATGCACTAAAAATTCTAAAAAATGAAATGCAAAACTGTTGGGATTAGAAATTTGTCACCCAAAAATACCGATTCGGTCGGACGACCTCCCTACACTTAAAATTTTGCACCGTCCTCGGTGCATTCAAAGATGAGCAAGGGGGTACGGTGACTTTCCGGATTGCCACCTTCAGCTGGCGGATCAACCGGTGCTGCATGTTCTTTCTCTCGCTTTCGTTTTTTGCTTATGATGACTTATCCTGAAAATAGAAAACAGAAAAGTAAGAAGCGTAGATGCAAAAGCAAGGAAGCATAAATTGTTAGAATGAGGTAAGAACCACTAGAATGAAGTGAGTGAGTTAGTGTGATATTAATGTAAAATAGGTGTGTGAGTTCTAAGTTAGGCACCCTTTAGAACACACACACTATAGCATAAAAAGACTATGTCACAAGTACACAAAAGAAAGCATATACTTCACTCATTCTAGTGTGCTTGAAATACTTTAAAAGACTTGTAAGTTAAGGTATAAACAAGTAGTGAAGAAGCATGAAAGCATTCAAGCAACAATCAAGTAATTGTGAAATTGGATAATGCATGTGTATTGATTGATGTGCAAGGAAACTTAATGAACCAATTGAAATATAGAGCTCACACATCAAACAATGACACATGTCAAAGTTGTTGCAACACCTAAGTGACATAGGAGTGGAACACATGGATGCTATGGAACTTAGGAAAAATAATATAGAAGTGAAAATCAATCACATAGCAAGCATGGTCCACAAAGCTTAGAAAGCTCAAAAATATGTCACTTAGGTAAGCTTACGATCCAATTTCACAATCCCACAATCTCAATGCATGAAATAGGTGATGTAAATGAAGGACGATCATAAACAAGTATCACCTAACAAAAAAAAATGCATTGATAATACACAATTGCCTAACAATATATGATGAATGCATGGTGGCCAAAACATGCAATTCAAAAGATTTAGAGCTTGAAGGCAGTGTACAAGTACTTGGTATGCAAAAAGGTTAAGCATGAAAAATTCAAAGTCAAGTAACAAAATGTAACCTCAACAAAGAATCCAACAATGACTAATTTTAACAATGATGTTAAAA
Organism: Arachis hypogaea; assembly: GCF_003086295.3. Classification (NCBI taxonomy): domain Eukaryota; kingdom Viridiplantae; phylum Streptophyta; class Magnoliopsida; order Fabales; family Fabaceae; genus Arachis; species Arachis hypogaea. The sequence continues at coordinate 122,894,319 of NC_092046.1, forward strand.
TAACATCTTATCAATAATCGGCAGCAATAAACAGTAAACAAGATTAGTAATTCCAACACTCATAAAGAAAAATTAAACGAAAAATCAAACTAACTAAATAACTAACTAAAATAAATGGTAATAGATGGTGATTGGTAGTGTTGGATGATGATTGAGGGTGGAATGAAAAGGGAAGAAGAAAGAAGAAGGAAAGAAATGGAAAGAAGAGAAGAAAAGAAGATGGGTGATGCAGGGCAATCCACGCGTACGCGTGGTAAGGTGAAAGGGGACCGACGCGTACGCGTGGGTCACACGTACGCGTGATGGGTTATTCGGAGAGGCGACGCGTACGCGTGGGTGGATTTTGTGCTAAACGCACAATTCCAGCCCAAAACTTGCACAACTCTCTGGAATTTGTATGGAGGTGAAAATTTTGGATCCACGCGTACGCGTGGATGGTCAAAATTCTTGGTGTCACATGTGACGCGTACGCGTGGCATGGTGCTCTATTTTTCAAAATGTTTTTCAAGTTCTTGCACCAAACCAAGCATTCCAAACCTCCAAACCGCTACCAAAACACCATAAAACTTTATGTAACCTACTTGACTCCCAAATAAACTCAACTAACTAAACAAAACATGAAATTAAACCTATTTTACCAATATGTACAAAAAGGAAAAAGGAAAAGATGTTACCATGGTAGGGTGTCTCCCACCTAGCACTTTTGTTTATTGCCCTTAAGTTGGACTTATGGGGAGCTCTTCATCAAGGTGGCTTGTGCTTGAATCCATCCTTGAACATCCACCAATTCTTGGACTTCCAATAAGCTCCATCATTCAATGATATCTCCAAGCTTTGATGGAGTTCTCCACAAACCATAGGCTCCCAAGGTTGATCCACACCTTGTAATCTGGGATTCCATACTTTGTTTTCACACCCGTCTTGAAGTTGATCATGGTAATTCCCTCCGGGTGGTAGAAAAGTCGAATTCTCACTAAAGTACCAAACTATCCTCCTAGACTCATCCAATCCATGCTCCTCAATCTTGAGCTTCCAACCATGATGAGCCTAGATTTACACCGCCAACCACTAAACATCCTCCTCTTATGCTTAATTCCGCAAAACGCCCTAAGTTGGCCATCCGTTTCAAGCAAGCCAAATTCAAGTGGGACAATAAAACTAAGAGTTAGAAGTTTTACCCACTCAAATGAAGGATTAGATGGCAACTTAGGTAGAGAAGTTCCCAATGATCTTGACAAAGCATGTTCCACTCCCGTTCATCCTCTTTTAGAGGCTTCCACCACTTGGCAAGGTTCTTCAATCTTTACCTCTTGCCAAGCTTCCTCAAGTTCATCTTCTTCTTCACCAATGTCCTCTAGCTCTTCCTCATCACTCAAATTATATCTTGGAGGTTGAGTGAAATCTACCTCATCATCAACCCCAAGTTCAAAGGGGGAAGGATTCATCAAGCTCAAAAGGATCATATATTGATGCAGAATCATCATAGATAGGAGAACTTGGTGCTTGCTCCACTTCTTCCAATTCTTCAATCACATTATGCCTTGGAGTAAACCACTATTTTATGGTTTATCTTGTGTTTAATTGAGTGGTTTTTATCAAGTCTTCACCCACTTATTCATATCATTTGCATGATTTTATAATCCCTTCCTAGTATTGTTTTATGATTGAAAACTTGCTTCCTAGAGATCTTTAATTAGTATATTTTAATTCCCCTTTATACCATTCGATGCCGTGATCCATGTGTTAAGTGTTCAGGATTTATAGGGTAGGAATGGCTTAGAAAATGGAGAGGAAGCTTGCAAAAATGGAAGGAACACATGGAACTAAGGAGATGACTAGCGAGCACCGACGCGCACGCATAGCTCACGCGAGCGCACGGAATGGAGGAAATTGCAGCGACACGTGCGTGTGCCTGACGCCTACGCGTGGAATGGAGTTCTGCAAGATGACGCGCATGCATGGACGACGCGTACGCGTGACAAGGGAAAACACCAAATGACGCGCACGCGTGACTGACGCGTACGCGTGACTTGCGCGATCTGCAAAATTAACAGAAAACACTGGGGGCAATTTCGGGCCACATTTTGATCCAGTTTTCGGCCCAGAAACACAGAATAAAGCCATGGAAAATGCAGAGACTCGATAGATGGAGATATACATTCACATATTCTCATTAGGATAGTTTTTAGGTTTTTAGATCTGAATCTAGAGAGAGAGAATTACTCTTCCTCTAGTTTCTCTTTACATACCTACTTTATTGCTTTTGCTTTTGGATACTGAAGAGTCATTACCTCAGTTGAAGATACTATTCTAGTTTGTTTCCTTACTTACTCTTTTATTTATTCCATATTCTTAATTCTTGTTTAAAGTGGTAGTTGGATTATTTTCATGGATTATTAGTGAAAAGGATTACTTTTATCTTTAATTAATTTTCAAAGCTTTATTTTATTCAATTTATCATGCCTTCTTTTTATATTTCTACAAGAGTTATATTCATGTCAATGGAGTAGATTCCCTACTTGACAAGGGAGTTGATTAAAAGGAGACACTTGAGTTGGAAGGCTTAAGTGATGGTTAAATTGGAAGTTGTTGGCTAGTTCTGTATTTACTAACGCTAAACATTCCCAAGGGAGAGGACTAGGATTTGCGAATAAGAGTTAGCTCAATCACTTGACTTTCCTTTATTTAGTAAGGGTTAACTAAGTGAAAACAACAACCTTTTTGATACTACACTTAAGAGATCCCAACAAGGATAGAACTTCTGATTAATCATTCCCCCAGTCAAGGCTTTTTATTTAGAATATTACAAATCTCCTTTAATTTTTATTGCTTTAATTTACAATTATTTAATTGCTCATTATTCAACTCTCAAATTCTCTTGGAAACTCCTGATTAATAAATTAGTACCCTTTCTAGCAACTCGTTGGGAGACGACCTGGGACTCATACTCCCAGTATTTTTTTTTACTTTAACCTTTTGTGACAACCTTTCTAAATTGATGAGGCGGATTTTTACTGGTTAAGAGCTATACTTGCAACGCTATTCTATTATACTATAATCTCTTAATTGGTCTAACTTCCGCCGCTCGTCATGCCCTATCCTCCTTGACATCAACTTCAAACTCCATGGAAGAAGGTCCTTCAACTCTAGATTCCTCCTTGCACTCAACATCTCCTACATCTTCAACTACTTCCTTTTGTTCAATAATCTCTACCTCCTCCTCTTGTTGCACTTCTTGCTTTAACTCTTCCTCTTCACCTTGAAGCTTCAAGTCCATTCCCTCACTAAGCTCCTTGAGTGCTTCTCCACATTCAACCATGGGAGTACCTTGATTGTGTAAGCTTAGGTGGGATGAGACCATGTTGCTAACGGCTTCCATCACGATAGCAATCTTGGCTTCTACCTCCTTGAACTTCCGTCTCCGATCCTCTTGTTACCTTAGGATATAGGATCTAAGATCTCTTTGCTTTAGCATGAGGGCATAGAGACCTTCATCTATTGGAGGTGGTGGAAGAGAGGGTTCATTGTTTGAGGAAAAGGTATTGTAGTTGGAAGGTGATTCATATTGGTGAAAGTCTTGAGGTGGTGTATATGGAAATTATGGTTCTTGGGAGTATTGGTGTTGAAAATGTGGTGGCTCTAGGTATGGTTCATATGGTGGTTGGTATGGTGGATATGAGTTAGGATCATATGGAGGTGAATGGTGGTATGAGGCTTGTGAGTATGAAGGATAACAATGTTGAGGGTTTGGGTCATAATTGGGTACATTGTGGGCTGGATTGTAACCATGAGAGATTGGAGGAGGTTGTTGCCATGAAGGTTGACCATAAGCATGTGGCTCCTCCCGAATTTGATATCCATTCCCACAGTGTGGTTCCTCATTGAAGCTTTCATTCCCTACAACATAATTGTAACCAAACTCATAGCCAAAAGGATGAGAATTCATAGTGAAAGAGAAAACAATAACAAAAGCTAACAAGAAACAAAGAAAACAAAGTTCTAAAACTAACAACAACTAACAAAGAAGCAAAAAGGCACACATATTCACAATATCAACATATATACAATAGCCAATAACATAACACCATTGCAATTTCCCAGCAACGGCACCATAAATTTGATAGAGCAAATTATTGTCAGCCTAGAAATTTCTCTTAATAGAAAAGGAAATTCGTTGTAAGCATAGTTCCAACCAACTAATAATTCTTAATCAAATTTAAAAGTTTTGGTTGTCACAAGTACAAACCCCAATGAAAATTAACCGAAGTATTTAAACATCGGGTTGTCTCACAAGAAATTGTAATGAAGTGTATGATTATTGGCTATGAAGGAACATGGGGGTTTGATTTATAAAAGGGGCAAGAAAGTAAATGGCAAGAAAAGTAAAGAAAATAATTAAAGAAATCAATTAATAAAGAGAGACATTCATGGCAAGGATTGAGATCATAGGCTTTCTATCCTAGTCATACAATGATTAACAAGAATTTATCTTATTTCGTCATCTCCAGCTATGGAAGAAGGTATAATGTTATCTTCACATAGGGAGAAAGTCAAATAAGACTAGCTAATCTCAATCCAAAAGTACTAATCAACTCACTAATTGAATTAGCAAGAGATCAGAGTCAATGGAAACAATACTAGCCAACAACTCTAGATCACCAACAAAGGTTGGGTCTTAATGACTCAAGATTGCCTAATTACTCTTTCCAAGCCAAGAATGCTCAAAGATTTACTCTAACATCCTTCCAAGTATTTTGTCAAACACTTGGAAGGTATAAAAGGAAAGCAAGATAAAATGACAACAAGAATGGTAAATTGACAACAAGAATATTAAATCTACAACTACTCAATACAAGAAATTAATAACAATTACTCAAATCAACAACAAAGGAACATGAAACATAAATTGCATTAAAGGAAAATAGAGATCCAACAATATTGCATCAACATAAAAGAGGCATACATAGGGAAATTAACAAGAGAAAAGAGAAGAATTAGGACAATACAACAAAGAATTGTAAAGAAGACAAGATGAAAACAAGGAATTAAACCTAGATCTAGGAGAATTTGACCTAATCCTAACCTAATTCTAGAGATAAGAGGGAGCTTCTCTCTCTAGAAACTAACTACATGCTTCCTAATCTACAAATAATTGCTCTTCCCTTTGCCCAAGCTTGAATTTTACATGAAATACCCTTAGAAATGAGTTAGATTTGGGCTTGGGCAGCCCAGAAATCGCCCCCAGCATTTTCACTTTATTGAGGTCACGTGTGAGCTGTGACGCGTACGCATGGGTCACGCGTACGCGTCGCCTAGACGACCTCATCTTCACGCGTGCGCGTCTGTCACGCGTGTGCGTCGATGTATGCACTCCAAATCATTATTTTTCCATGAATTCTCCACTTTGCATGCTTTTCTCTTCACTTCTTCTATCCAATACTTTCCTTATGAACCTAAAATCACTCAACATACACATCAAGGAATCGGATGGAATTAAGGTGAATTAAAATCACCAATTTAAGGGTCTAAAAAGCATGTTTTTCCACTTAAGCACAAATTAAGGGAGAATTACAAAACCATGCTATTTCATTGAATAAATGTGAGAAAAGGTGATAAAATCTCCCAAATTAAGCACAAGATAAACCATAAAATTGGGGTTTATCAATGGACTGGTTGGATGTTGAAAGTGTGTCAAGCACTATATCCTTGGAAAGATAATGTGCAGGGCACTATATCCCTGGGATTGAATTATGATTGGTAACCTTTTCTACCGCAAGAGTGTGACAGGTACTATATCCTTGGAATGATGCATGCAGGTGTACCAGGCACTATATCCTCGGAACGATAGTGTGCCAGACACTATATCCTCACAAAAAAAGCTTGCTAGGTGCTATATCCTCGGATGTGGCAGAAAGGTGACATCCAAAAAGATGTGTTGGGTTGGCATTTATGGACCGACAAGTGATATTACGAGCCAATAGGACAGACATTCATCATGTGCATCTTCTATGTGTTTTTTTTGCTTTGCCTAATTGCATCTTTTTCCTAAATGTATAATATGTTTACTTGCTAGTTGTTTTACTTATTGTACATGTATATTACTTGTGTTTTACTTGCTTGTATTATTTGTGATTATCATGTGCTGAGGAGGTTAAGTAGGTGGTGGTTATGGGATTGCAAGGAGGTTAGGTTGGCGAAAGTTGTGGGATACAGTGGTGTGAATGACATTAGTTAGAAATCTCCTAAGTTTAGCTAACCATGTTTATGGTTTATAGTTTAAGTTATTTATTTTGTTAAGTTTGAATATCCTGTATCGATGTGAAGTTCTAGGATTGCCTTTGGCATCCCGAAACCTTATATCTTACATATTGGGCACTGTTACTATACTGAGAATCTTCGGTTCTCATACCATATGTTGTTGTTGTTTTTCAGATGCAGGTCGCAACCCACCTCGGTGAGTTTGCAGAAGTAGTGACAGAGCGGAGGATGATCTTTATTATGTTTTATTATACTTTACTTTTGTTGTAGTTACTCTCTCTCACCTTTTGTATTTTATACTTTATTGCCTTAGAGGCTTAATTTGAGAGATAAGTTGTATAAGCTGTTTTAACTCAAAAATTCTGTATCCTGTTTGTAACTAGTCAGCCTAAACTCCGCGGGTTACGACTAGAGTTCTCATGACTATCATACTTATATATATATATATATATATATATATATATATATATATATATATATATATATATATATATATATATATATATATATATGGCCCGAAGTGGATCAAGGAGGGAAAAAGGGGAAGAAGGCGTAACGAAAGATAAGATAAGATGCAGTTATGTAAGTATGATGCAGAGACAAGGAAGTAAATATGAAGTTAGATACGGTGGTAGTCCGCATGCATATGCAAGTTAGGGTATGAAGTTAGATGTGACGGTAGTCCGCACAAATATGCAGATGCAAAAGCTTAAATGAACACGAAATTGAAGGAGTGAAAAGTCTTTATTGAATTGGAAATATGATTGATAAGAAGAAGGGGAAAGAAGAAGAGTTGGAGAGCTTACAAGAGAACTCTCAGAGCTTCTCTCTCTAACTTCTCTCTATAATTATGTTTCTAAAATCTGCCTCAGAATGTTGCTGAGGTTCTCTTTTATAGACCTAGATTCTACTGTTTCTACAGTTCAGGTCATGTTGACTTGCACTATTTCTACAGTACAAGTTCATACAATTTTGGATTTTACATAAATTTTGAAATGCTTACATAACAAATTTTCAAATGCTTATGTAATCTTCTCCTAGGTTGATCCCGAAGCAATCATCTTCATTTTGATTATAATCGCTTGAGGATTCTGCTGAAGAAGTAGGGTCTTCTTTGTGTGTTTATCTTCTTCGATCATCTGCATTATTTGCTGGAGATGTTTTGCTAGTGTTTCTTTTGATTGGGCTCTGCTAGGGCTACAGCAATTTGGGCCTTCTAATTGAGAAATATTGACTTTTCATGATCAAATGGCTTGGCGAACTTAGGGTGTTCGTTAAACCATTTTTGGACTATGTCCAGGTGAGCCATGGTTGCATCGAATTGAGACCACCATTTAACATAGGCATTTCTTTGCAGCATTGGTGGTGCTTTTGGGTGCTCCTGTTTGCCGTACCTGTATTGCCAATACCCAGGCTAGTGAAAATGTAGAGAAAAAATTGAAGATCCGCAGGGATGCTTGTTTCCTGTTGGTCAAATTTTTTGATGAAAATTTTGAACCCCTCATCGGCAGGTGGGGGCAAGATATCTGGTAATGGGCCAAAATAATTCCACCATTGAGTAAACCAGTTTGAAAAATGATAATTGGTATTTTTCTTGAAGTAAATGAGCCAGGAATGCCTATTCTGATTATTTTGTAACCAAAATACTCTTGTCCAAGCGTCCACATAATCCCAATAAGAATATCCTATTGGGTTAAAAGGTTGGGAAAATTTCTTGGTATTATTTGGGTTTTTTTCCAAATTGAATAGGGGTGAGTATTTTTAAAATTTGAATGGTTGAATGGGTTATGTTGGTAATATCTTTAGGATCTTTGTAGTGTTTTATCGAGACTGAATCTGAATCCACTAATATGAATTCATAAAACTGTCTGGTTTTGTTTATGGCTGTTGCTCTAAAATGGAATCCTTGTGGAAAAACTTTAGGGATTACCTTAAAGGGTGATTTTTCCCAGAACTCGGGTTCCATTAAGAGGACAGATGAGGATTTGTTTTTTGAAATGTATGTGGATTGTGGTTTTGGTTGGGTGTTTAAGGGCTGAGTCTGAATTGATTGGGGTAATTTTTTTTAGGTGACTGTTTTACCTTTTGGGTCATTACATATGGTTTTTTGGGCTACTACTTATGGCAAAAGTTTGGTTAGGTCTATTTCATCATCATCTGAGCTGTCACATATATCAGCCCAGGATTTTTTGTGAAGTTTTAAAAGGCCTGCATCTTGTAAGGCCAACAAGGTTTGGATTGAGAGAGAATAGTCTGCCTTTGTTTGTTTTGCTGTTTGGCTACTTGGAGGTTGAGTAGATGACTCAACTATATTTTTTGTGATCTGAGTAGATGACTCAGTTGGCTCTTGGGTTATTGGGGGGTAGGTTGTTGGGTAGATGACCCAGTTGGGGTGCTTGACCCTGATTTTTTACTTGGCCCTGGTAGGGCTAGGCGGATGCCTCTGCCTTTTACAGAGGCTAATGTTGCCCTTTTAGGCATGTGGTGGCTTTCCCTACAAATATTCACGGGTAAGGTAATAAGGGAGAGAGTTTGAGATTCCTTGAATGTATTCAATTTCGAAATAAAAAACGCTTAAGATAGCTTGCCATCTGGCAAAAATTTGTTTTGATGCAAGATTTTTAACATCTTTTTGTAAGACTTCTTTGGCCGATTTGCAATCAACTCGGACCAAAAATTTTTGATTGAGTAAATCAGATTGAAATTTTGTGATGCACAAAACTATGGCTAAAATTTCTTTTTTGATTATGGAATAGACTTGCTGAGTGCTATTCCAATGTTTTAATGTAAATGCAATGATACACTCTTTATCATGAAATTTTTGTTTTAAGATACAACCATATCTTAAATCAGATGCATCTGTTTCAACAATTTTGAATGAATGAGGAACATGTAAGTAAAGACAAGGAAGATTGAGAACTTTGGTTTTAAGAAATCTGATGACTTGATTGACTTCCGAATGTTTGTCAGTCCAGGGTGGAGGATTTTTCTTGAGCCTGTCATGAAGAGGCTTAATAAGATTACTAAGATTTGGAATGAAGTCCGAGACATAGTTAAGACATCCTAGGAACCTCTGGAGCTGAGGTTTGTCAATGATATAGTCTGGAAACTTATCTGCAAACAAGATTGATCGTTCAATTGGGGTTATTGTTCCTTGGGAAATCATATGACCAAGAAAATTGATTTTTGTTTGAAAAAGGACAATTTTTGATTTGGAAACAGCAAGCTCGTTTTTCTGGATGATGTACATAAAGGTTTTAACATGTTTGAAGTGTTCTTCCAAAGTTTGAAAAAAGATTAAAAAATCATCTATATAAACGATTGCAAAGCTTAAGTATAGGTTGAAAATGTCATTCATGATTTTTTGGAATTTAGAAGGAGCATTTTTCAGACCAAAAGACATTACATTCCATTCATATTGACCGAATAGAACTGTAAATGTAGTTTTATATCTGTCAGATTCTTTGATTTAGATTTGCCAAAAACCAGATTTCATATCAAATTCTGAGAAGATATTTGTTGAGTTTAACCTATTGAGCAAATCCTTTTTGTTTGGGATAGGATAACGAATCCATTGTAAAGCCTGATTTAAATGTTTGTAATTGATGACAAACCTGGGAGTTCCTCGTTCTATCTTAGCTTGCATGTTGACATAAAAAGCTGGACAAGACCAAGGACTTTTACTTGGACGAATTAATCCTTTGTCTAAAAGATCTTTAATCTCCTTTTGACAATGCTGCAAAAGCTTTTGTAGGGATTTGTGATTCTTTGAAATCTTTTTCATAAGGAAGATCCACAATGTGTTCTTTCCTTTTCCAGAAGGCATGAGGCAGATTTGAACAGATAGACTTTTCAATTTGATTTAAAAGACTTTTGATTTTTTCTTGAATCCTTGGTTGGCAAAGTTGGGATTCAAAGGTTTTGAAGGAGATTTTTTCTTTCAAAAGACAAATCTGTTTGGTTTTGGATTCAATTTTGTTTAAAGGTTTCTGGGTTGGTGAGTCTAGAAATTCAAAGAAAGTTTCCTGTCCACCCACATAAGAGGTAATTCTAGGAAAATCTGCTAGGTATGGAAACAAAACAATTATAAAAGGTGTCCCCAAAACTACATCATTTTTGATATCTTTTGCTATGACAAAATTAGTTGGAATCCTAAGATTACCCTTCTCAACAAAAGCATTGGTTAATTTAAAATTGATTTTTAGTCTTTCACCCGTTATCGAGCTAAGACGTTCAGTAGTTTTTTCAAAATACTTTGTGGGGACTAGACCTTCTTTAATACAATTTGAATCTGCACCTGTGTCAAAGAGTACAATGGTTTCGAAAATAAAATCTTTAACGACAATTCGGATATTAACATGACATTTCATAAAAGAGAATATGCTTATTAATCTCAAGATTTCTTTTCCATTATTGTCGTTAGAGCTTTCATTTTCCTGTTTTTCAGAAAACTCAAGTTGTTTTTCAAGAGAGTCAAGTTATCCATCATCATATTCTTCATCTTGCATTAATTGCGAGAGAATAAATTGATGATTGTCTTGATTTCTTTTGATTTCTTGGATTTCCTTCTTAAGGTTGTTAACCTCAGTCTGGAGATCCTGAATGGTTATAGGACGAATAACTTGTTTTTCTAATTTTTTGAAAATGGGTTTGACATCATATTTATTGCTAAGGAAAAGATTTTTGGGCTTCTTTTCCTTTTGTAAAGATTTTTTTAATTTAGAAAGAAAGTCTTTCTTTTGTTCAGGATCGCCAATAGCCTCTATAGCTTCAAATAAAAGATCTTGATCTTTGGATAAAATATTAATTTCCTTGACATCAGAATCTGAGGATGATTCAATATCATCAACTTGGATATTATTGATATCATCCGAAGATTCTGGTCCAGAATCGTCATCTGAACTTTCAATTAAAAGATTGTTAATCTGTTCCTCAATTTGAGGATCAAGGTTCAGATTATTAATCTTTCCTTTTAACTTACAGTATTTGCTAACATGTCCTGATTTTTTACATGTATAGCAAATAATGGGGGTTTTTTGGGGATACTTTTGAAAATTCTTTTGGAAACCTTTTTCATTTTTAGGTCTTTGAAAACTTTTTCTTGATCTTCTGAAATTCTTTTCAGGATAAGGTTTAAAAGCTTTTTGATTGGATGATCTTTTAGATCTCTTTGGATGACAAGCAGGAAGACCAAATTGTTCACAGAAGGTTCCCAAATCGATACAATTTTGTTTTTTTTCACAAGCAAGTTGCCGTTGGATCTTATCTTCTGGACAGATCTTTAGAGCAACTTTTTAGATGAAAGAGATAATTTGGCCATAGCTTAACGCATCACAGGGAATTATCCCATCTGGAAATAAGCTACGAATTTTGTCCCTTACTTTATCTCCCAGGGATTTGGGAAGTCCGGCTAGGAATTTTTCCTTCCAGAAGGGTTGTTGACTGTCTTCTCTGGTATAGACCCTAGTAAGAAAGGTGTCATTGTACCATCTAAAGTCAGACAAAGTTTTGCATTTGAGATTGGAAAGTAATTCAGTAGAATGATCTCTCCGAAGAAATGGATCCCCTATGAAATGGCTTGCTATAGTAAAGATTAAGGTATTAACAGCATCAGGGATAGGTTCCCCGTCATCTCCAAGGATGGATTCGTTTTGATCATTAACCTTTATAGTAGAAAAAATTGATTATTTTTGGTCATCAGAAAGGTAGTTATCCCACCAACCGTTGAGTTGATCAGAGAACCCAGAAACAATAACATTGGCTATTGCTTCCTAAGAGGTTTCATGAGCAGCTTGATAGGCTGTGCCTACCATGGTCATATGCTGAAGCATACTCATGATGTTATATTCGGTTTTGCCATCTATATTCCATTCATAGATATTATTGGCATTGAAGCTGACAAAACCTAGTTCCCTTTCTTCGAGAGCTAGATCAGGGGCAGACATACGATTATAACTAAGCAGAGAGGGTTTGGTTAAACCTTTCTATTTAGTCATAGAATTGGTCATAATTGGGCTAACTTTGAGAGTTGATTTGTCAGAATCATCACTTTAGTCAAAAGAAGACTCATTAGAATCTTGGCCAAGGGCATTAATGGCCTTGGATGAGCGAGTTTGTATACGAGATGTAGATTCACCAGAGTTTGTAGGAGTTTCAGGGACAGTACTAAGTCGATTTAAAAGTTGGTCGATCTTTTGCATGACTTCAGAATCACTAGATTCTTATTTTAGAATAGAAGTTTTAAGACTCTGTTTAGCCTTGATACTCATTTTGAAAGGTTTAAAAAGGGGTTTTTCAATGGGTTTGGAAGTAGAGGCTTCAAAGACATTTTTCAAAGACAAAGGAGATCCTGAAGATGAAAGGTTGTCACCCAAACATTGTAAAAACCTATTGGTGTAATTTGATTGCTCAATGTGATTTTTAATATCTTTTGGGGCGACAGCTTCATCTATGTTTTTTATTTTAAATGGAGAGGCCATAATTGGGTTATGTCATTCCGTATTTGAAATAACGAAAGATCCTTTTGGAGGAAACTCAGATCTGATTAAATTTCCATCTTTAACTTTCCAGGTTGAAATAACATTTGCTGATGACGAGATTTTTTTATTTTTAAAAGGATAATTGATATTATTTTTGATGGAATAAGCCTAAAACCATTCAAAGAAAAGAATATGGATTATGACCTCATTGAGAAAATTGTAATATTTTTCTTTAAAAGATGAGATTGGGAAGCTGTATATGTATGTAAATACCATTCTCTATAGAGATCATACTCCTTAGAGTAAAGATTTTTACGTAGGGCTTCTTTATTTATAACAAATTCTGTTCTACTCATGGAAATCATTCATTGAAGAATATGTTGGAGATTGAATAGATTGTAAATCAACATCATCATCAGTTTGATAAAATAGTTGAGAAATGTTTGAATTATTTTGTACCCCAGAAATATTAATTCCAGAATTTATAGATCTGGGAATTTTACTTGAAAACTGAGATGTGAAATCATAGAAAAAGATTTTCTTGCTGAAGCAAAATCATTAGATGTTCCTGCTTCAGATCTAGAAGAAAAAGAGTTTCGTCTGTCAAAGAAAATCTCTACTCTTCCTGACTCATCTTGTTTTATCTCTCGTAAGAGAGGTTCTTGTCTAGGTTGCGTTGGAATGGCTCGATCAATTGACCATGACTGAGCAAGGTCAATTTCATCCTACTTTATGAGCCTTGGGACCGTGACGTTGGCCTTTGTCATGTCTGTGACAAACAAAGTAGTTTCGCTATCACTGGATTTAAGAAGGACTTTAGAATTACAAGTGTTCATGACCTTGTATTGAATCCTATAGTTTAAAGCGGCTGGGATAGATCCTTCCTTTATGTTAAGACCATGAATTCGGATGTTTAGAAAAAGGGAGTCAAGGATGTTGACATCTAACAAACTGACCGTTTTGATATATATATATATATATATATATATATATATATATATATATATGGTATTATGTCCTATGTTGTACCTTGGGCCCTTACGCTTTTAGTTAACGTGTGAACATTTTGCACTTTTCTGTTTCTGTTCTGAGATGTAATTATTCATCAGGCTTCTCATATTATTGTTATTATTCCCTTCTATAGATACATATATTATCGTATAAGTCTTAGAATTGTCGTGACACTTAGTTATCCTTTGCTTTACGGTATGAGGTTAGGCTTAGGATAATCAGGGTGTTACATAAGAGACACAATAGCCTAACAAGCAAGTAACTAAAGAAGTTGACCCCCCTGATGTAGATATTGGTCAACCAGCTGTCGAAAAGCATACCTCAAAGGATTTGAATCAAGAAAAATCCCTATAAATTCATTCTGTTGATGATATACCTTCTTCTCCTCAGGTCGATGTCGATCTCACTGTTGCCTCTTCTCCCTCGAAGGAAAATAACCCACTTGCAAAGAATATTGAGGAAAAGGAACATCTTTTGGGTTCTCCAAGTGTCGAGATTTTGCCGAATTCAGTCAATCAACCTAGGCAATCTTCAAATCAAACTTCTGAAACCCAAGAAACTCCTTCCACCAATGTTTCCAGTCCACCAAAGGCTGATTTAGCTGAACTTCTTGCTTCCATGTCCAAAATCTCTGATAAAACAAAGATGCCAACTTGGATTCCGACCATGGAAGAGTTATCAGAACAAGAGCTCCTAAAAGAACTAACTCATCATGCCATCAAAAGACTATCTGCCTTTCTTAGGCTCCTAACGCATACTATCGATAAGTGGGTAAACTGAGATGACTTGAATGCAATTTTTTCAAATATGTTGTGTACTACTCTCGAATATCAGGTCCCACTCAACTTCTCCAAAGTAGTGAAGAAATTCAAAAAATTTGCCAATAACCTATTCTTCTCCCAAAACAAAATGAATTAAGTAAGAAAGAGAAGACAGTCATCGAAACAGAATGCACAAAGTTTGATACTTCCTCTAAGTCAACACAAAAAACTTATAAAGAATATGAAGTTGGTTTTGCTCACGCTGCAGTACTCAAGTTCGGTTAACTCAGTGCAGGGAAGAACTTGCCCAAATTCATGAGGAAGAAGCTCAATTAGAAGGGCCTTACTTAAAAAGCTAAAAAGAGGAAACAAGATCTTTTTCGAACCCTTTGTGAAATGGAAAACAATCTGGCTGGCTTAGGAGAAAGTAAGAGAAATTGCAACTCAAAGAGCACGATGAAATCAATGTTTACACTTCTTTTGACGAAGAAAGAGTGTGTTTTCGATTCGAATTAGAAGAGTTATTAGAACCTTATCTTTAAAGACTTGGGATGCCAAGTATTTGTTGTTTTTTTATTTTTTTTAGACATAGTACTTCCGAAACTCTCCTGTTGTTATTTATATTTCTTTACATGTATTAATCATTATTCTCCCAACATCGATACCGCTTCAAATATTTTCCATTGACTGATTTAACCTCAATGCTAGAATCGATATTCTTAATTCGGCATGCATTTCCATAATATAAGTCAATTACCTGGAAAGGGCTTTCCCAATTATGGGACCATTTACCATAGAATCTTGACTTCTTTTCCATTGGTAAAATAACCATAAGGACTAATTCACCCACTTGGAAACACTTTTCTTTTACCCGTCGATTATAAATGTGAGCAACATTCTCTTTTTGATGAATAATATGATCGAGTGCTAACATTTGGTCACTGTCCAAGTTATTCAACTCATCGAACATTGCATTCCAATAATCCTCAACTGGTAATTCCTCTTGATACATCACCCTTATAGTGTTAAGATTAATTTCTAAATGTAAAACTGCATCATGGCCATAAACTAATTTATAAGGAGATGTGTTTGTCGAACCTCTTGGTGAATTTTGATAAGCCTATCATACCTGACTCAAAGTTTCATACCAACTGCAAGGTTTTTTGCCAATTTGTTTATTAATCAAATTAATTAACATCTTATTTGCTTCTTCAACTTGACCATTTGCTTGTGCATAATACGGGATCGAAGTCACCATAGTTATATTCCTCGATATTGCAAAATTTTTAATACATTGACCAGTAAACATAGTGCCTTGATCAGTACTTAAAGTTTGAGGAATTCCAAATCGATGAATTATATGTTCCTCTATGAAATTAAGAATCTCATTTTGACAAACTTCTATCAAAACAATAAACTCCACCCATTTTGTAAAATAGTCAATCGCTACAAAAATAAATTTGTGATTTTTAGATGATGGATGGTAAATCATTCCAATTAAATGCAAACCCCATCCTCTAAATGGCCAAGGCTTTATAATCAAATGCAATTCAAAAGCGGGAATTAGTTGTATTACCCCGTGTTTCTGACACTCTTGACATGCTTTTGCATAATCAATACAATCTTTGACCATGGACGGACAATACACTCAATCGCGTCGCAGTACCCACTTCATTCTTTCACCAGCTTGATGGGCACCACATATACCTTCATGGACTTCACCAAAAGCGATTATTTTCTCTGACTGACCCAAATAACTCATGACACTTTCTTCGATGCTTCTTTTATACAACTCATCACCTATTACCACAAAATTCATTGCTTTTAACTTCACATCTCGATCAACTCGCATATTAGGATCTTTTAAATATTCTGTAATTGGTTTTCTCCAATCATCATCCCACTCATCAATGACTAAAATTTCATTTTCTTCAATAGGGTTAAGTATTTGTTGAACCTCTATCAACTTTCCTAAGGTCTCAAGTAGAACTTTATATTTCGATGCAATTTGAGCCAACTCATTAGCAAATTCATTTTGAATTTTTGGAATATGAACAAATAATACTTTTCGAAATGACACTAATAACTCCCATGCTATCGACAAATACTTTTGTAACTTTTCATTGTTACACTTGAATTCTTTTGACAACTGCTTTAAAACCAATTAAGAATCCCCAAGATTTGGATATTTAATGCCCCTTGTCGATCAAAATTTCTAATCCTAAAATCAAAGCCTCATATTCAGCTATATTGTTCGAGCATGGGTATTTTAATTCGAACAAAAATTTCAATGGAATACCTTCTAGAGATATAATCAGAATGCCAACACCAGCACCATCCTTGTGTTTCAATCCGTGAAAGTACAATTTCCAAGGTTCAGACTTAATATGAATAATATTTGCCCCCTGGTCATTAAGATGGTTGGTTAATCAACCAAAAAATCTGCAATGACCTGACCTTAGCCGGGACATACTGCAAATTAAACTTAGTTAAAGCAACCATCCATTTTCCCAATTGACCTCTTAGTATCGAGTACGACAACATATACTTAATTAGATCAGTTTGTGCAATAAATTGAATAGTTTTTACAATCATATAACATTTTAATTTTGTACAAGAATAGTAAAGGGAAAGGCACAGTTTTTCGATGGCAAAATATCTCATTTCGATATCAGACAACACTCAACTTAGGTAATAAATTTCCCTTTCATGTAGTTCCTGATCGTTTTGAGCCAGCATACAACCAATTATATTTGTTGAAGCCGCAACATACAATTTTAAAGGTTTAAAAGGTCAGACTGTTGCCATTACAGGTGCTTTCGATAGATAATCCTTAACTGAATCGAATGCCTATTGGCGTTCTTCCTTCCACAAATATTGGGAATCATTTTTAAGCTTCACCATGGTCGAAAAGATGCATGTTCGACCAGATAAATTAGAAATAAATTGACGAAGAAAGTTAACTTTCCCCAAAAATGATTGAACCTCTTTTTTCGATTAGGATATGGCAATGCTAGAATTGCTTTCACTTTGTTTTGATCAATAGCAATCCTTTCTTTTGTACCATGAATCCTAAAAAATTTTCCACCGAAACTCCAAACGCACATTTTATAGGATTCATTTTTAAACCTTTCTTTCGCATAGTTTGGAATGCATGGCTTAAATGATTGAGATGTTGATCCATTGATTTTGATTTCACCATTACATCATCGATATATACTTTAATAAATTTTTCAATGTATTCATGAAAAATAGTATTCATAGCACATTGATATGTTGCCCCAGCATTCTTTAAACCAAAAGGCATCATTATCCATTCATAAGTTCCCAAAGCTCCAGGGCATCGAAAAGCTATTTTCAAAACATCTTCTTTAGCTATGAAGATTTGATTATAGCCAGAATAACCATCCATGAAACTTAAAATTTCATTACCTGCCACTGAATCGATTAACATGTCTATCATAGGCATAAAATACTCATCTTTAGGAGTGGCATTATTTAAATCACGGAAGTCGATACAAACACAAAACTTTCCATTATTTTTCATTACTGGTACAATATTCGATACCCAATCGACATAGCGAGCAGTTCGAATAAACTTTGCTTTGATTAGCCTTTCAATTTCTTCTTTGATTTTGAGATTAATTTCAGGGGTGAATCATCTAGGTGATTGTTTTACTGTTCGACAAAATGGCTTCAATGCCAATCTATGTTCTACCAACGAACGATCAAGACTAGGCATTTATCATAATCCCAAGCAAAACAAGCTTTCTATTCGATCAATAAATTAATGAACTTCGTTCAAAATTACTCATTAAGATTGTTACAAATATAAGTCTGTAATCACTATCTGATCCTAAATTAATTTCTTCAAGTGGATCCTAGGATTCAAACCTTTTTCAATATGAGTGTCTTCAACTGAAGTTTTCTCAAAACCTAAAGGCTCCAAATCATAAATGCAAGTGAAAGTAAAATCAACTTGATCATCTAAAGCAAAGAAAACTTTATTATTGACTGAGTTAGCAGTCAAACCATTTACAACACTAAGACGTTTAGACATTTCAACATCAGACTGATCCATAATATTAATACTAGAAATGAAAATACATGTAGTACCTAACACACAAATAGACTCGACTTTAGGAATCGAAGCTACACTAGGAATTGAAAAACTGAATTGAAATCCCTATTCGACTCGACCTCATAAGAAGAATCATTTCTAGAACATGAAATGTTTTTTATAGAATCAAAACTACTTAGATAATTATTTAAAGAACCTAAATAGTGTGATACATCTTGTTCATTAGCCATGACAAGATGAAATCGAACTCTCACGTTGAACCGAATCACTCCCAGCCAGTGGGAGTATAATCAAGTATTGGGTGTTGAAGCTTCACGCTAAGTCCTTCTGAAGTTTAAAAGCAACCTTCACAATCATAATATTTGAGCATCCTGTCAATATCAAGTGGTTTCATCTTATCATTACACACCTTAAAATCAACATGCATTTGCTCAACATAAAGGTTTGAATCTGCCTTGATTACTTCAGACATTCCTTCATCATTCCAAAAAAGGATCCATTCTTGACCGAGTAAGGCATTATAACATGCCTTCAAAGGAACCACCATAAAAACCGTGGTCCAAGATGATGACCCTACTTGCACTTGGAGAGTTACCAAACCTTTTGATGGTGTCGATACTCCACTATAATCAGTCACTGAGACGTTTGTGGGTATCAAATCATCGAAATATTTTCCTACTTTGATTAGCATATTTTCTGGCAACAAGCTAATTGTCGCTCCTCCATTGACCAACACTTTATCGATGCATATACCACTCATACAAGCAGTGATGTGTAAAGGTCGAAGGTGCAGTTTTTGCTTCTTAGTTGGCTTTTTGAAGCATCCCAACTCCTCATCTTCACGTACAAAAGCAAAAACCTCTTCATCTTCGACATCATAGTCTTCACTCAAGTTTTCTTTATATTTTCCTAAATATTCAGTTGGTATAATGGAAATAGTGCCTACCATTTCCTCACCTCCCTCACCAAAGTACTCTTCATCCAAATCAGCATCTTTTTCTTTACCATCAATAGGGACTATTGCAATAGCCTTGCCTTTCTCCCCTTTTATTGGGAAAAAAAAAATCCCTTTCGAATAAGTTTCTCCATCAGACGAAAAAACAATCTGAGTATGAACAGAAGGAGTTACCCCTTTGTCTATTGAGGTCGATGGTCTTTCTGACTTTGTTTGGTGCACAAATCTTCCACCTCGATTTCCTTTAGTTCTTCCTTGAGGATATGGGTAACGTCCTCGATTATAACATCGATGGCCCCTTTGAGGATTACGCCTATATTCTGCGTCTCAATTGTGAAACTCTTGACAGTTCTTGATCCATTGTACTCCCAAAGTTTGTGAAAATGATCAAGTGGAGGAACAAAATTTTCCTAAGAGCTGTGGGAACTCTGTCCATCTTGTCATCAAGGGGAATGCCTCTGACGAATCTGCTCCTCCTTATGAGCTTTTTCATTCTTTCCTTTTCAAATAGTGTCGTAGGCTCAGCATCAAATACAACATTACATTGAGGGCACAAAGAAATGTCTTGATCCTTTAATTTTTGTTGTATTAGAAATTCCAACAGCTCCTCACCAACACCAGGGTATATTGATCGAACATTAGTTTCAAAATCTCCCAAAGCAGTATCAAATTCATAAGTGAAGCCGACCATGTTGATCCCTAAGAAAATAGGCTCAGCAAAATTTGCTCTAGCATAGAAAGGATCAGTATAAATTATCATTTCCTTTTTGCTATCATCACACTTCAATCTTCCTTCTATAATTACTTCTTGGATCAAGTCCCTGAAACAGACATAATTATTAGTCAAATGGCTAGTTGCTTGATAAAATTTATAATAAAGTTTTCCTTTTAAATCTTTTATCGAAAGTAATGTCTTGCCTTCTGGTAAAACCAATTGTTTATCTCTAAGCAACGCATCAAATATTTTATCTGATTTCGAAATATCCTATACTTTTTTCCATTCTTATATTTCATATCATTAGCTTTATCAACACTTTTAATTTTATTAAGCAAAGAACAAATATAAGGTGGACCATTTTTCAACTCAGCCAAATCGACTTCAAGAAATTCAACATCAGACTCCTCACTCAAGGTCTCCATTTTAACATATGAACCATTCCTTTTGAGCAAAGGTTTTACCTTTTAACTATTTCTCACTTTTAAACTTTTCTTTTTTCTTTTTGAAGAATTTCTACCTATCGAACCCTTTCAGCCAAATGAGCCAAATCAGGTATATGCACATTAAGCAACTTTTGACGCATATAAAAACTTAACCCCATAGTTGCTATTTTTACTACTTCACTTTCGGTAAGTGACACGTAACATTGACTTCGAGCATTCTTAAAATGAATCATGGAGTCATCAATCGACTCCCTTTCATCACGTTTGAAAGCTATTAAATTAGTGATTAGAATATTCAATTCCTCTCTATAAAATTGGGAATTAAAAACACTTTCCAACTATGCCTAAGTTACAATCAAATTAGGCTTGAGATTTAAAAACCAAGTAAAAGCAATCTTCATTAAAGAACAAGGAAAAATTTCATTTTCAAATTTTCATCATTTGCTAAATTGCCCAATTCGACCATATATCGAGCGATATGCTCAGTAGTCAATTCACCAACCTCTCCTGCAAACTTTGTTATTATCTTAGGATTTTTTATTGTAACACCTTACCATACAGAACCTTACTCTTAAGTCATAAAGCAGAGGTGGGGAGGTATTACGACATGTAAAAGAGAAGACGTACATATATATATATATATATATATATATATATATATATATAGTTGAAAGAAAACCATAACGAGGAGCTATGAAGAATAAGCTAAACAAAATCGAAACTGAGGATTGCGTCACTCTCCTAAGGATAATCGTAAACAGATAAGCAAGATCGTAAGAAAGCTAAAATATATATATACAAATCAGAGTTCTAAAAATACAAATATCAAGCTCCAGACTCGACCTGCGAAGCTAAGGCCGGCCAGAGTATGTGTATATATATATATACAACCTAAAATATATACTCAAACCACAAAGTAAATTCCTGTTTCTCCATATCAACCTCCGAGAGGGACAAAATATAAAATATACAAGGCGGAGAATCTATATACATAATCGAAATACAAAGCACCAAAAGTGTAGTTCTTCACTTCCAAAAAGGCCTCCAAAATTCTCAGTGAGGTACCTCTCGACCTACATCTGAAAGACAGCAGAAATATATATGGAATGAGAACTGGGGGTTCTCAGCATGGTAAAGGTGCACGCAGAGTTAATATAAAAGGTCCCGAAAAAGCTAGCGGCATTCCTAGAACTTCGACACTCAGAAATTAAACTTAAAATTAACTCTAAACCAAAAGGATTGGTACTCTAACTATGGGATTCCTAGTTCTAACCTATCTCTTCACCTTTACCTCCTTCAACCTCCTAAACACTGGTGGAACAACCCTCATCACTCCTCTGCCATGAGAGAGTCTCTCAGAAGCATACACATACAAATTAAATAAGAAAATACAGATAGAGGTAAAATTACAGCAAGTAGAACAAGTAGTGGATATGCAGAGTTAAGCAGTTAAGCAAACTAAAACAATGTACACTCAAGCAAAACATACAAATGCATATGATGTATGCATGTCCTATGGCTGATGATATCATCTGTCGGTTATATAGCCAACCTGACATGTCTTGGTAGTTAACCATGGACTGTCCCTCTGTACTTGCATCCCCAATCTCAACAATATCCATGGGAATAATCCCAAGCTCATCCATGTGGGAGACAAAATTCTAAGCTCAACTTTTTACATGGGGGAGACACCTCAACCTTAAATTTATATATATGTGTATGCCCATGGGGGAACTGGGGAATTAAAGTGCCCTGTCACATCTTATGACAGAGGGTCAACAATTTATTTCAAATTATACTAGTCAAATTGGACTTTTAATTCACCATTTATCATTGTCATTATCATCATCAATTCACATCTCATTCCATCTCTAATCATCATTATTATCACCATCATTATAAATTACGTATCATGTATCATTCATCACTTTATTGCCTTAACAATTCAACCCTTCACTTCTCAATCTCTTTCTCAATTTTCTACCTAACTTATTCAAAATGTTCGCCTTTGTTCTAAATCTTAAAAAAGGTTACCAACAGATCTTAAACTGGTATTAAAGAGGTTCGGAAAGCTAGAATAATAGTTTAAAACTTAAAAAATACACTTTTAAAAAAAAAATAGGGGCCCATTCTCATATACGCATAAGTGTTAAAATGCCAAAATTGCGTACACGAGCACCATCCGCTTACACGAGCTCATGAAACAGAAGGGGCTCCCTGCATATACAGGCCCTCAGTTGCGTACGCGTGAGTGTAAATAAAGCATTTTCGCTTACGCATGAACGTTTCCTCGTACGCATAATTGAAAATTTGACATATTCGCGTACACATTCACCTCATGCGTAGGCGAGTGTAGTATTCTCACGTACGCATGCATGTTTTGTGTACGCATGCGTTAGGTTTTCTAGAAAAGCTGTTAACTCAGAAAAATCAGTTTTTCACACCCTAACCTCGAACGCGCATAACTTGTTTATTAAAAATCATTTTTGATCCGTTCTTCAAATGTTGTAAACTTCACGAACCTAATTTTCATTTAAAAAAATTTTGCAAAATTTGAGAGTTCAGAAGCCAAATTATGGCCCACTGAAGTTGGTCAAAAATCAGCTTCTACCAAAGTTTACAAAAACCTCTAGTTTTTCAAATTCTCAATTCCAAAGCAACAATTTCACAACCAACACAGTACCAAATGCTCCTCAACATGATCCTATACTACTCATTCATACCTCAACATGCCGCCATACATCATTTTCTTAATCATTCACATCTAATTGTTCAATTCAATTTTGCAATCCATTATTTACATACTTCATCAAACTTCATCACATCAATAATTACCATCATTTTGAAATCACCAAATCATACTATAACATATACAACTCAATCCATCTTCATTCATAATTCATATACCACATACATAATTCAAATCAACAACTCATTCAGTTCATTCCTATCTTAAGGTCTTCTGATGAGCGGATAATTTATACCATTTTTGGCATTGTTTTTACATAGTTTTTAGTATGTTTTAGTTACTTTTTATTATATTTCTATTAGTTTTTATGCAAAAATCAAATTTCTGGACTTTACTATGAGTTTGTGTATTTTTCTATAATTTTAGATATTTTCTGGATGAAATTGAGGGACCTGAGCAAAAGTCTGATTCAGAGGCTAAGAAAGACTGCAGATGCTGTTGGATTCTGACCCTCCTGCACTCGAAGTAGATTTTTTGGAGTTACAGAAGCCCAATTGGCGCGTTGGAAAGTAGACATCTTGGGCTTTCCAGCAATATATAATAGTCCATACTTTGCTCGAGATTTGATGGCCCAAACTGGCGTCTAAACACCAGCCAGAGACCATTTTCTGGCGTAAAACGCCAGAACTGGCACCAGAACAGAAGTTAAACACCCAAACTGGCATCCAAGCTGACGTTTAACTCTAGAAAAGGCTTATGCACGTATAAAGCTCAATTCTCAGCCCAAGCACACACTAAGTGGGCCCCGGAAGTGGATTTCTGCACAATCTGCACTTAGTTACTTATTTTCTATAATCCTTAGTAACTAGTTTAGTATAAATAGCACTTTTTACTATTGTATTCGGGGAGCTTATGCCATTGTTTACATTTGGGAGGCTGACCACACGGCCATGCCTAGACCTTTTTCTCTTATGTATTTTCTACAGTGGAGTTTCTACACATAGATTAAGGTGCGGAGATTTGCTGTTCTTCATGAATTAATGCAAGTACTATTGTTTCTCTTTCAATTCACGCTTACTTCTTCTCCAATATATACTCTCGTACTTAATTCAGTTAAGTCAGAATGAAGGGTGACCCATGACAATCACCCACTATCTTCGTTACTCGCTTAGCCAAGATCCGCGTGCCTGACAACCACAAGCAGTCTACATGATGTTCAACGTAGTCATTGAACGACAGCCGGAGTATATTCTCTTGGGTCTCTAATCCACGGACCGAGTCCATGAGATTAGAACCTTCGTGGTATAGGCTAGAACCAATTGGCAGCATTCCTGAGATCCGGAAAGTCTAAAACTTGTCTGTGGTATTCCGAGTAGGATCTGGGACGGGATGACTGTGACGAGCTTCAAACTCGCGAATGTTAGGTGCAGTGACAGTGTGCAAAAGGATAGAGAGATCCTATTCCGACACAAGTGAAAATCGATAGATGATTAGTCGTGCGGTAGCTGTGCCTGGTTTTTTTCATCTGAGACGAGAAATATGACAGTTGATTAGCCGTGTAGAAACCGTACTTGGACCATTTTCTCTGAGAGGATCATACAGCTTGCCATGGAAGGGAGCACGCATGATTGGATGAAGACAATAGGAAAGCAGAGGTTCAGAAGCAACAAAGCATCTCCAAACGCTTATCTGAAATTCCCACCAATGAATTACATAAGTATCTTATTTTATTTTATGTTTTATTTATCTTTTAATTATTAAAACCTCATAACCATTTGAATCCGCCTGACTAAGATTTACAAGATGACCAT
Organism: Arachis hypogaea; assembly: GCF_003086295.3. Taxonomy (NCBI): domain Eukaryota; kingdom Viridiplantae; phylum Streptophyta; class Magnoliopsida; order Fabales; family Fabaceae; genus Arachis; species Arachis hypogaea. Next base: position 122,919,525 of record NC_092046.1, read on the forward strand.
AGCTTGCTTCAAGCTGACAATCTCCGTGGGATCGACCCTTACTCACGTAAGGTATTACTTGGACGACCCAGTGCACTTGCTGGTTAGTTGTGCGGAGTTGTGAAAAGTGTGATCACAATTTCGTGCACCAAGTTTTTGGCGCCATTGCCGGGGATTGTTCGAGTTTGAACAACTGACGGTTCATCTTGTTGCTTAGATTGGGTAATTTTATTTTATGTTTAAGCTTTTTATTTTTATTTTCGAAAAAAAATACAAAAAAAAATTTAATAAAATCATAAAACCAAAAAAAAGTTTTTGTGTTTCTTGTTTGAGTCTAGTGTCAAATTTTAAGTTTGGTGTTAACTTCATGTTTTTAATTTTTCTTAGATTTTCGAAAATTCATGCATTGTGTTCTTCTTTGATCTTCAAGTTGTTCTTGATGATTTTTCTTGTTGATCTTTAATTTTTCTTGCTTTATGTATTTTCTTGTTTTTTCTTGTGTATTTTTGAATTATTAGTGTCTAAAGTTTAAAAATTTTTAAGTTTGGTGTCTTGCATGTGTTTCTTTTCTTAAAAAAATTTTCAAAAGTATGTTCTTGTTGTTCATCATGATCTTCAAAGTGTTCTTGGTGTTCATCTTGACATTCAAGTGTTCTTGTATGTTCCATTTGTTTCAATCTTAAATTTTTATGTTTTGTGTCATTTTTTTTAGACTAGTTTTGTGTCATTTTATTGTTCTTCTCTTTCTTCATTAATTCAAAAAAATAAAAAATAATATCTTTCCTTATTTTACTCATAAATTTCGAAATTTTGGATTGACTTAGTAAAAAAATTTTAAAATTTAGTTGTTTCTTGTTAGTCAAGTCAAAATTTCAATTTAAAAATTCTATCTTTTCAAATCTTTTTCAAAAATCAAATCTTTTTTATTTTTCTTCTTAATATTTTCGAATTTTTTAAATAAATTTTCAAAATCTTTTTCTTCTTATTAATGTTTTGATTCAAAAATTTCAAGTTTGTTACTTTCCTGTTAAGAAAGGTTCAATCTTTAAATTTTAGAATCATATCTTTTAGTTTATTGTTAGTCAAGTCATCAACTTTATTTTTAAAAATCAAATCTTTTTAATTTCTTTTTCAAATCTTTTTCAAAATAAATTTCAATCATATCTTTTTCGAAATTTAATTTCAAAATCTTTTTCTAACTTCCTATCTTTTCAAAATTTATTTTCAAATCATTTTCAATTAACCACTTGACTTGTTTGTTTTAATTTTAAAAAGTTTACTATTTCTTATCTTTTTCCCAAAAGAAATAAAAGCAAATTGAAAATTACTTAACTACTTTTTCAATTCTCATTTTCGAAAATAACTAATCACTTTTTCAAAATTCTTTTTAATTAACTAATTGTTCTAAATTCTAATTTTACTTTTATTTCCTTTCTTAAATTTCGAATTCTAACTTATAATTAAAATAAAAACAAAAATATTTTTCTTTTCTTTTAATTAATATTCGAATACTCTCTCTCTCTCTCTCATCTCTTTCTATTTATTTTATTTATTTACTAACACTTCTCTTTTACTCATAATTCGAACCCTCTCCCTCTCTCTGTGTTCGAATTCTTCTTATTCTCTCTCTACCTTATTCTTCTATTCTTCTATTCTTATACTCACATAAAGGAATCTCTATACTGTGACATAGAGGATCCACATTCTCCCTTTGTTCTCTTCTTTTTCAAATGAGCAGGAACAGGGATAAAGACATTCTTGTTGAAGCTGATCCTGAACCTGAAAGGACTCTAAAGAGGAAGCTAAGAGAAGCTAAAGCACAACACTCTGGAGAGGACCTTACAGAAATTTTCGAAAAAGAAGCAGACATGGCAGCCGAACCCAACAACAATGGTGGAGATGCAAGGAAGATGCTTGGTGAATTTACTACACCAACTTCCGACTTCTATGGAAGAAGCATCTCAATTCTTGCAATTGGAGCAAACAACTTTGAGCTTAAGCCTCAATTAGTTTCTCTAATGCAGCAGAATTACAAGTTTCATGGACTTCCATTTGAAGACCCTCATCAATTCTTAGCTGAATTCTTGCAAATCTGTGACACTGTTAAGACCAATGGGGTTGATCCCGAGGTCTACAGACTTATGCTTTTCCCCTTTGCTGTAAGAGACAGAGCTAGGATATAGTTGGACTCACAACCTAAAGAAAGCCTGAACTCTTGGGAAAAGTTGGTCAATGCTTTCTTGGCCAAATTCTTTCCACCTCAAAAGAAGAGCAAGCTTAGAGTGGAAGTCCAAACCTTCAGATAGAAGGAAGGTGAATCCATCTATGAAGATTGGGAAAGATACAAGCAATTGATCAGAAGGTGTCCTTCTGACATGCTTTCAGAATGGAGCATCTTATGTATATTCTATGATGGTCTGTCTGAATTGTCCAAGATGTCATTGGACCACTCTGCTGGTGGATCTCTTCATCTGAAGAAAACCCCTACAGAAGCCCAGGAACTCATTGAGATGGTTGCAAATAGCCAGTTCATGTACACTTCTGAAAGAAATCCTGTGAATAATGGGATGACTCAGAAGAAAGGAGTTCTTGAGATTGATACCCTGAATGCCATATTGGCTTAGAATAAAATATTGAGTCAGCAAGTCAAGCTGATTTCTCAAAATCTGACTGGAATGCAAGCTGCATCCGGCAGTACTAAAGAAGCTCCCTCTGAAGGAGAAGCTTATGACCCGGAGAATCCTGCAATGGAAGAGGTGGATTACATGGGAGAATCCTATGGAAACACTTACAATCCTTCATGGAGGAATCATCCTAATTTCTCATGGAAGGATCAGCAGAAGCCTAATCAAGGCTTTAATAATAATAATGGCGGGAGAAATAAGTTTGGCAATAGCAAGCCTTTTCCATCGTCTTCTTAGCAACAGACAGAGAATTCTAAGCAGAGCCTCTCTGACTTAGCAACCATAGTCTCTGATCTATCTAAGACCACTCTCAGTTTAATGACTGAAACAAGGTCCTCCATCAGAAATTTAGAGGCACAAGTGGGTCAGCTGAGTAAAAGAGTTACTGAAATCCCCCCTAGTACTCTCCCAAGCAATACAGAAGAGAATCCAAAGAGAGAGTGCAAGGCCATCAATATACCCAAAGTGGCCTAACCTATAGAGGAGGAAGAGGCAGTGATTTCCAGTAAGGAAGACCTTAATGGACGTCCACTGACCACTAAGGAGTTCCCTAATGAGGAACCAAAGGAATCTGAGGCTCATACAGAGACCATAGGAATTCCACTGAACTTACTATTGCCATTCATGAGCTCTGACGAGTATTCTTCCTCTGAAGAGGATGAATATATTGTTGAAGAGCAAGTTGCTCGGTATCTAGGAGCAATCATGAAGCTGAATGCCAAGCTAGTTGGTAATGAGACTTGGCAGGATGAACCTCCATTGCTCATCAATGAACTGAATACCTTGGTTCAGCAGGAATTACCTCAGAAGAAACTGGATCCCGGAAAGTTCTTAATACCTTGTACCATAGGCACCATGACCTTTGAGAAGGCTCTATGTGACCTGGAGTCAGGAATAAACCTCATGCCACTCTCTGTAATGGAAAAATTAGGGATCTTTGAGGTACAAACTGCAAGAATCTCACTAGAGATGGCAGACAGATCAATGAAACAGGCTTATGGACTTGTAGAGGATGTCTTAGTGAAGGTTGAAGGCCTGTACATCCCTGCTGATTTCATAATCCTAGACACAGGGAAGGATGAGGATGAATCCATTATCCTTAGAAGACCCTTCCTAGCTACAGCAAGAGCTGCGATTGATGTGGATAGAGGAGAGTTAGTCCTTCAATTGAATGAGGACTACCTTGTGTTTAAGGCTCAAGGATCTTCTTCTGTAACCATGGAAAGAAAGCATGAAAAGCTTCTCTCAATACAGAGTCAAACAGAGCCCCCACACTCAACTTCTAAGTTTGGTGTTGGGAGGCGACCATTAAGCTCTGAGTCTCTGTGAAGCTCTCTAAGAGCTCACTGTCAAGCTGTTAACATTAAAGAAGCGCTTATTGGGAAGCAACCCAATGTTATATTTATCTTTATAGACATTTGTTTTCCATTGTCATGTTATGTTGTCTTTAGGTAGATGATCATGTGGAGTCACAAAAACAGCTGCAAAATTAAAGCGGAATAAAAAACAGCATCAAAAATAGCACACCCTGGAAGATAGGCTTACTGGCGTTTAAACGCCAGTAAGGATAGCAGAATGGGCGTTTAACGGCCAGTCTGGCAGCATTCTGGGTGTTAAATTCCAGAATTAGCAGACAGACTGGCGTTTAACGCCAGAATTGACAGACGGATTGGCGTTTAAAGCCAGAAAAGGGTGTCTGGTTGGCATTAAATGCCAGAAAAGGGCATCAGCCTGGCGTTTAACTCCAGAAAAGGTAGCAGAGATGGCGTTAAACGCCAGAAATGGCACACAGAGGGCGTTTAAACGCCAGAAAGGTGTAGGGACCAGAATTCCTTGACACCTCAGGATCTGTGGACCCCATAGGATCCCCACTACCGCACCTCTCTTTCTCTCTGGTGCACAAAATTGTGTTTACACTTTTCACAATTCCGCACAACTAACCAGCAAGTGCACTGGGTCGTCCAAGTAATACCTTACGTGAGTAAGGGTCGATCCCACGGAGATTGTCAGCTTGAAGCAAGCTATGGTTATTTTGTAAATCTTAGTCAGGAGATTAATGATAAGAGTGATTATATTTACGAAAAATAAATAACATAAAATAAACAGTACTTGTGATTCAGTAATGAGAAACAGGCTGAGGTTCTGGAGATGCTCTGTCATCTGAATCTCTGCTTTCCTACTGTCTTCTTCTCCAAACACGCATGGGATCCTTCCATAGCAGGCTGTATGATCCTCTCGGATGAAAAATACCAAGCACTGTCACCGCATGGCTAATCATCTATCGATTCTCACTAGCGTCGGAATAGGACCATTATCCTTTTGCACACTGTCACTGCGCCCAACATTCGTGAGTTTGAAGCTCGTCACAGTCATCCCCTTCCAGATCCTACTCGGAATACCATAGACAAGGTTTAGACTTTCCGGATCTCAGGAATGCTGCCAATGATTCTAGCCTATACCACGAAGGTTCTAACCTCCGGACTCGGTCCGTGGATTAGAAACCCAAGAGATACGCACTCAAGCTATCGCTCAATGACTACGTTGAGCTCAGAAAGAATGGAGTGGTTGTCAGACATGCGTTCATAGGGTTGAGGATAATGATGAGTGTCACAGATCATCATATTCTCCATATTGAAGTACGAGTGAGTATCTGAGAATAGAATCGAGCGTGATTGAATAGAAAATAGTAGTAATTGCGTTAATCCATTGAAACACAGCAGAGCTCCTCACGCCCACCTATGGTGTTTAGAGACACATGCCGTCAAAGGTACAATATGAAATGTAAAAAATGTCATAGGTTGCTAAATGAATCTCTAAAAGTAGTTTTTATATTAAACTAGTAACCTAGGGTTACAGAAAATGGGTAACTAAGTGCAGATAGTGCAGAAATCCACTTTCGAGGCCCACTTGGTGTGTGCTAGGGCTGAGCATTGAAGATTTTTCGTGCTTAGGCTATTCCTGGAGTTAAACGCCAGCTTTGGTGCCAGTTTGCGCGTTTTACGCCAGAACTTTTAGGCTGACTTTGAACGCCAGTTTAGGCTAACAAATCTCGGGTAAAGTATGGACTATTATATATTGTTGGAAAGCCAGGATGTCTACTTTCCAACGCAATTAAGAGCGTGCCAATTGAGATTCTATAGCTCCAGAAACTCCAGTTCAAATGCAGGGAGGTCAGAATCCAACAGCATCTGCAGTCATTTTTCAGCCTCTGAATCAGATTTTTGGTCAGGTCCCTCAATTTCAGCCAGAAAATACCTGAAATCACAGAAAAATACATAAAATCATAGTAAAGTCCAGAAATGTGATTTTTGAATAAAAACTAATAAAAGTATAATAAAAAGTAACTAAAACATACTAAAAACTATGTAAAAACAATGCCAAAAAGGGTATAAATTATCCGCTCATCACAACACCAAACTTAAATTGTTGCTGTCCCCAAGCAACTAAAAACAAAATAGGATAAAAAGAAGAGAATATACAATAAATTTCAAAAACATCAATGAAGATTAATCTTAATTAGATGAGCGGGACTAGTGGCTTTTTGCTTCTGAACAGTTTTGGCATCTCACTTTATCCTGTGAAATTCAGAATGATTGGCATCTATAGGAACTCAGAATTCAGATAGTGTTATTGATGCTCCTAGTTCAGTATGTTGATTCTTGAACACAGCTACTTTATGAGTCTTGGCCGTGACCCTAAGCATTTTGTTTTCCAGTATTACCACCGGATACATAACTGCCACAGACACATAACTGGGTGAACCTTTTCAGATTATGACTCAGCTTTGCTAGAGTCCCCAGTTAGAGGTGTCCAGAGCTCTTAAGCATACTTTTTTTGCTTTGGACCACGACTATAACCGCTCAGTCTCAAGCTTTTCGCTTGACACCTTCACGCCACAAGCACATGGTTAGGGACAGCTTGATTTAGCCGCTTAGGCCAGGATTTTATTCCTTTGGGACCTCCTATCCATTAATGCTCAAAGCCTTGGATCCTTTTTACCCTTGCCTTTTAGTTTAAAGGGTTATTGGCTTTTTCTACTTGCTTTTTCTCTTTTTTTTTCACTGCTTTTTCTTGCTTCAAGAATCAATTTTATGATTTTTTTAGATTATCAATAGCATGTCTCCTTTTTCATTATTCTTTCAAGAGCCAACAATTTTAACATTCATAAATTCCACTATAAAAAATATGCACTGTTCAAGCATTCATTCAGAAAACAAAAAGTATTGCCACCACATCAAAATAATTAAACTAATTTCAAGATAAATTTCAAAATCCATGTACTTCTTGTTCTTTTGCAATTAAAAACATTTTCATTTAAGAAAGGTGAAGGATTCATAGGACATTCATAGCTTTAAGATATAGACTCTAAACTTTATTGATCATGAAATAAAAATAAGACATGAAATAAGCATAAAAGTAGACAAATAATAATAAAAGAAAGGAAATTAAACACATAAAAATAAATGACTCTAATACTAATGCTCATGTAACTCTTAAAATAGATCTCTAATAACAAAAGTTATCACAAAGTTAGGACTCAACAGCCTGCATTGGGAGAGGATAGTGCTCCTTCAATTTGTGGGACGCCTGGCTCTTCAAGGGATAACTTCTGGCGCTTTAGCTCCTGTATCTCACGCCCTTGTTTCTCTTGTTCTATGAGCAGTTTGCAAAGCATGCTGTTTTGATTCTGTTGCTCCTCTTTGAGTTGATTCACAGCTTCTTGCAGCTTGGTGACAGATGCTTCTAAGCGAGCCCAATAGTCAAATTGAGGAATTTCTGGAAGAAATTCATGCGCCCTCCTCTTGGTGGGGTTATCTTGAATTTGAGATCCATCCATCACTTTTTTGGTGATTGGGCGTTCAACTGGGATAAATTCATCCACACCCATCTATACCCCCGCATCTTTGCATAGCAGACTAATCAAGCTTGGGTAGGCCAATTTGGCCTCAGTGGATTCCTTGTTTGCAATTGTGTAAATTTCACAAGGAATTAATTTATGAACCTCCACTTCTTTTCCCAGCATAATACAGTGGATCATCACTGCTCTTTTGACAATGACTTCGGAGCGGTTACTGGCGGGAAGTATGGATCGCCCAATGAAATCCAGCCAGCCTCTAGCAACTGGCTTGAGGTCTCCTCTCTTCAGTTGGTTTGGGATACCTTTTGAATTGGTTATCCACTTGGTTCCAAGGAGGCATATGTCCTCTAGAACTTGATCCAACTTTTTATCTTTAGCCATTCTCCTGTTAAAAGATTCTGGATCATCTTGCAGTTGAGGAAGTTTGAGGACTTCTCTCACTTTGTCAAGATGGAAGTAGATAATTCTCCCTCTGACCATGGTTCGGAAAGTGTGGAAGGCAGTTCCCTCCATTCTTTGCTTATCTGTCAGCCACAAATTTGCATAAAATTCCTGGACCATGTTTCTTCCCACATTCATCTCAGAATTAGCTAGGATTTCCCAGCCTCTGTTTCGAATCTGCTCTTAGATCTCTGGATATTCGTCTTCTTTCATATCGAACTTGACTTCCAGGATCACTGATCTTCTGCACACTATTTTGAAGTAATGATCTGCATGTTCTTTGGTGCAGAACCTCTCATGCATCCATTGTGGTTTTGGATTATTTTCTTTCTTACCTCTTTGAGTGGGTTGTTTTCCTTTAGGGGCCATGATCTTGGTTAGTGATCACGAAAAATCACACCAAACTTAGAGGTTTACTTGTCCTCAAGCAAAAGCAAAGAAAGAAGATGAGTAGATGGAGAGAATGATTCGAATGATGGAGGAGGGGTGATGGCCGAATGTATAAAAGAGGGGAGGGATGGTATTGGTTCGAAATTTTAGAAAAAGATATGATTGAAAGATATGATTGATACAAGATAAACATGATACGCAAAAGAGAAGATTGTTTTCAAAATTTAAGAGATATGAAGAAGATATGAGGAAGTTAAATCTGAATTTTTGTTTATGCATCTAAGAAATAAAAGATAATATGAATGAATTGAAAAGATTTGAAAAGAAATTGGAAAGATAAATGAGTTTTTGGAAAAGATTTGAAAAGAATTTGAAGGAGAATTAAAAGGAATTTATAAGATTATGAATTTTTGTTAATGGAAGTTAGAAATTCAATGTTTGTAATGTTTAGATGCAGAAAATTTTGAATTAAAACAAGAAAATTTGAAAAAATTTGAATTGAAAACGAAATTACGTCTCCCCTATCTGTTCTGGCGTTAAACGCCCATCTGGTGGCCATTTTGGGCGTTTAACGCCTAGCCAGGTACCCTGGCTGGCGTTAAACGCCAGAAATCCTTTTTCACTGGGCGTTTTTCTGAACGCCCAGAATGCTGCCTATTCTGGTGTTTAACGCCCAGAATGATACCTTTACTGGCGTTAAACACCCAGAATGGTAGCCATTCTGGCGTTTAACGCCCAGATTGTCTCTTTACTGGTGTTTTGACGCCAGTGAGCTCCTTTCCTCTGTGATTTCTCTATTTTATGTCCTGAACCTCAATTTTCCTGACTTTTTCACTGAAAATATATTAATTAACAAGGAAAACAAAATTAAAAAGACTTATCTAACTGTTACAAACATCTAATTATTGATAATGGCTGGGTTGCCTCCCAGCAAGCGCTTCTTTACTGTCTTTAGCTGGACTTTTACTGAGCTTTTAACTTAGTCTCAGCTTTGAGCATTCTTGCTCAATATTGCCCTCAAGATAATGTTTGATTCTTTGTCCATTAACAATGAACTTTTTGTCAGAATTAATATCTTGAAGTTCTACATAGCCATATGGTGACACACTTGTAATCACATATGGGCCCCTCCACCGGGATTTCAATTTCCCGGGGAACAATCTGAGCCTAGAGTTAAATAGCAGGACCTTCTGCCCTGTCTCAAAGACTCTAGATGACAGCCTTTTGTCATGCCATATTTTTGCTTTCTCCTTATAAATTTTTGCATTTTCAAAAGCATTGAGTCTGAATTCTTCCAACTCATTCAACTGGTGTAATCTCCTCTCTCCAGCTACCTTAGTATCAAGGTTTAGGAACCTAGTTACCCAATAGGAATTGTGTTCCAGTTCCACTGGCAGATAACAGGCTTTTCCATACACAAGCTGGTATGGAGAGGTTCCTATAGGAGTCTTGAATGCTGTTCTGTATGCCCACAGAGCATCATCCAGACCTCTTGCCCAATCCTTTCTACAGGCATTTACAGTCCGCTCCAGGATTTGTTTTAGTTCTCTATTTGAGACTTCAGCCTGCCCATTTGTCTATGGATGATATGGAGTCGCCACTTTATGGTTAATTCCATATCGAGCCAGAGCAGAGTCAAGCTGTTTATTGCAGAAATGAGTGCCTCCATCGCTGATCAGTATCCTAGGGACACCGAACCTGTTGAAGATATGCTTCTGGAGGAACTTCAGCACTATCTTAGTATCATTAGTGAGTGTTGTAATTGCCTCTACCCATTTAGATACATAGTCTACTGCCACCAGAATATAAGTGTTTGAGTATGACGGTGGGAAAGGCCTCATGAAGTCAATACCCCATACATCAAATAACTTAATCTCTAAGATCCCTTGTTGAGGCATGGCATAACCGTGAGGCAGATTACCAGCTCTTTGGCAGCTGTCACAGTTACATACAAACTCTCGGGAGTCTCTGTAGAGAGTAGGCCAGTAGAAGCCACACTGGAGAACCTTGGTGGCTGTTTGCTCACCTCCGAAATGTCCTCTATATTGTGATCCATGGCAATGCCATAGGATTTTCTGTGCCTCTTCTCTAGGTACACATCTACAGATCATACCATCTGCACACCTCTTATAGAGATATGGTTCATCCCACAAGTAGTATTTTGCATCAAAAATCAATTTTTTCGTTTGCACCTTGCTGTACTCTTTGGGTATGAACCTCACAGCTTTATAGTTTGCAATGTCTGGAAACCATGGTACTTCCTGAATGGCAAAGAGTTGCTCATCCGGGAAGGTTTCAGAGATCTCAGTAGGAGGGAGGGACGCTCCTGCTACTGGTTCTATTCTGGATAAGTGATATTCTACTTGGTTCTCTATCCCTTTTCTGTCTCTTATTTCTATATCAAACTCTTGCAGAAGCAACACCCATCTTATGAGTCTGGGTTTTGAATCCTGCTTTGTGAGGAGATATTTTAGAGCAGCATGGTCAGTGTACGCAATCACTTTTGATCCTACTAAATAAGATATGAACTTGTCAATGGCATAAACCACTGTAAGTAACTCTTTTTCTGTGGTTGTATAATTCTTCTGTGTGTCATTCAAAACACGGCTAGCATAGTAAATAACGTGCAGAAGCTTGTTGTGCCTCTGTCCCAATACTGCACCAATGGCATGCTCACTGGCATCACACATCAGTTCAAATGGTAATGTCTAGTCTGGTGCAGAGATAACTGGTGCTGTCACCAGCTTAGCTTTCAGAGTTTCAAATGCCTGCAGATACTCCGTGTCAAAGACAAATGGCATATCAGCAGCTAGAAGATTGCTCAGAGGTTTTGCAATTTTTGAAAAATCCTTTATAAACCTCCTATAGAATCCTGCATGCCCCAGAAAGCTTCTGATTCCCTTAATATTGGCAGGTGGTGGTAATTTTTCAATTACCTCTACCTTAGCTTGGTCCATGATGAGCGGATAATTTATACGCTTTTTGGCATTGTTTTTAGTATGTTTTTAGTAGGATCTAATTACCTTTAGGGATGTTTTCATTAGTTTTTATGTTAAATTCACATTTCTGGACTTTACTATGAGTTTGTGTGTTTTTCTGTGATTTTAGGTATTTTCTGGCTGAAATTGAGGGACTTGAGCAAAAATCAGATTCAGAGGTTGAAGAAGGACTGCTGATGCTGTTGGATTCTGACCTCCCTGCACTCAAAATGAATTTTCTGGAGCTACAGAACTCAAAATGGTGCGCTTCCAATTGCGTTGGAAAGTAGACATCCAGGGCTTTCCAGCATTATATAATAGTCCATACTTTGGCCAAGAATAGACGACGCAAACTGGTGTTCAACGCCAGCTCTCTGCCCAATTCTGGCGTCCAGCGCCAGAAAAGGATCCAAAACCAGAGTTGAACGCCCAAACTGGCACAAATGCTGGCGTTCAACTCCAAGAAGGACCTCTACACGTGCAACACTCAAGCTCAGCCCAAGCACACACCTAGTGGGCCCCGAAAGTGGATTTATGCATCAATTACTTATTTCTGTAAACCCTAGTGACTAGTTTATTATAAATAGGACCTTTTACTATTGTATTAGACATCTTTGGACGCCTGGTTCTTAGATCAGAGGGGCTGGCCATTCAGCCATGCCTAGACCTTTCACTTATGTATTTTTAACGGTAGAGTTTCTACACTCCATAGATTAAGGTGTGGAGCTCTGCTGTTCTTCAAAGATTAATGCAAAGTACTACTATTTTCTATTCAATTCATCTTATTTCGCTTCTAAGATATTCATTCGCACTTCAACCTGAATGTGATGAACGTGACAATCATCATCATTCCCCATGAACGCGTGCCTGACAACCACTTCCGTTCTACTTTCGATTGAATTAGTGTCTCTTAGATCTCTTAACCAGAATCTTCGTGGTATAAGCTAGATTGATGGCAGCATTCAAGAGAATCCGGAAAGTCTAAACCTTGTCTATGGTATTCCGAGTAGGATTCAATGATTGAATGACTGTGACGAGCTTCAAACTCGCGATTGCTGGGCGTAGTGACAGACGCAAAAGGATAGTAAATCCTATTCCAGCATGATCGAGAACCGACAGATGAATAGCCGTGCCGTGACAGGGTGCATTGACCATGTTCACTGAGAGGATAGGATGTAACCATTGACAAGGGTGATGCCTCCAGACGATTAGCCGTGCCGTGACAGGGCATTTGGATCATTTTCCCGAGAGAAGACCGAAAGTAGCCATTGACAATGGTGATGCATTACATAAAGCCAGCCATGGAAAGGAGTAAGACTGATTGGATGAAGATAGCAGGAAAGCAGAGGTTCAGAGGAACGAAAGCATCTCTATTCGCTTATCTGAAATTCTCACCAATGATTTACATAAGTATTTCTATCACTATTTTATTAATTATTTTCGAAAACCCCATTACTATTTTATATCCGCCTGACTGAGATTTACAAGGTGACCATAGCTTGCTTCATACCAACAATCTCCGTGGGATTCGACCCTTACTCACGTAAGGTATTACTTGGACGACCCAGTGCACTTGCTGGTTAGTTGTGCGAAGTTGTGAACCATGGTATTGGCATCATGTTTTTGGCGCCATTACCAGGGAAAGAAAGAGCGATGAATTTTACATAATCAAAGTGTAGTCACAATTTCTGCGCACCAAGTTTTTGGCGCCGTTGCCGGGGATTGTTCGAGTTTGGACAACTGACGGTTCATCTTGTTGCTCAGATTAGGTAATTTTTTTTTTGTTTTGTTTTCAAAAATTTTTCAAAAATCTTTCAAAAAAATTTTTCTTTTGTTTTCGAAAAAAAAATGTTTTCAAAAATACATTTTTCTTCAAAATTTTTAAGAATGAATTCTAGTGTTTCATATAACATGTTTTAGCTTGGCTGGCTATTAAGCCATGTCCAATTCCCAGGATTTTGATTGAGGACTATGAATTCATTGCTTCCTTTTTCCCAAATATTTTCGAAAAAATTAAAAGAAAATACAAAAAAATCATAAAATCATAAAAATCAAAAATATTTTTTGTGTTTCTTGTTTGAGTCTTGAGTCATGTTATAAGTTTTGTGTCAATTGCATGTTCATCTTGCATTTTTTCGAAAAAAATTCATACATTCATAGTGTTCTTCATGATCTTCAAGTTGTTCTTGGTAAGTCTTCTTGTTTGATCTTTGCATTTGCATGTTTTGTGTCTTTTCTTGTTTTTCATATGCATTCCTGAATTCTTTATGTCTAAGCATTAAAGAATTCTAAGTTTGGTGTCTTGCATGTTTTCTTTGCATTAAAAATTTTTCAAAAATGTGTTCTTGATGTTCATCATGATCTTCATAGTGTTCTTGGTGTTCATCTTGACATTCATAGCATTCTTGCATGCATTCATTGTTTTGATCCATAACTTTTATGCATTGCATCATTTTTCTTGTTTTTCTCTCTCATCATAAAAATTCAAAAATCAAAAAAATATCTTTTCCTTTTTCTCTCTTAAAATTTCGAAAATTAGATTTGACTTTTTAAAAAAATTTTAAAATCTAGTTGTTTTCATGAGTCAAATCAAATTTTCAATTTAAAAATCAAATCTTTTTCATTTTTCTTAGTTATTTTTGAAAATTTCAAAAATATTTTTCAAAAATCTTTTTCTTAATTTTACATCATATTTTCGAAAATAACATCATCAATTAATGTTTTGATTCAAAAATTTCAAGTTTGATACTTACTTGTTAAGAAAGATTCAAACTTTAAGTTCTAGAATTATATCTTGTGATTTCTTGTGAATCAAGTTATTAATTGAGATTTTAAAAATCAAATCTTTTTCAAAAACTAATTTCTATCATATCTTTTCAAAAATATCTTCTTATCTTACCTTTTTCAAAAAAAGTGACTGCAAAATATCTTTTCTAACTTCCTAACTTCTTATCTCTTCAAAATTGTTTCAACTAACTAACTAACTTTTTGTTTGTTTCTTACCTTTTTCAAAACTACCTAACTAACTCTCTCTCTCTAATTTTCGAAAATATCTTCCCTCTTTTTCAAAAATTCTTTTTAATTAACTAATTGTTTTAATTTTTTATTTTAATTTTCGAAAAAATCACTAACCTTTTTCGAAAATTATTTTCGAAAATCACTAACTCTTTTTCAAAAATTATTTTCGAAATTTTCCCTCTCTCATCTTATTCTATTTATTTATTCATCTACTAACATCTCTCCCTCACCCACCAAAAATCCGAACCCTCTCTCTCTCTCTCTTTCTGAATTCAGATTTTTCTCTTCTTCTTTTCTTCTACTAACAATAAGGAACCTCTTTACTGTGACATAGAGGATTCCTCTTCTTTTCTTGTTCTCTTCTCTTTCTTATGAGCAGGAACAAGGAAAAAGGCATTCTTGTTGAAGCTGATCTAGAACCTGAAAGGACTCTGAAGAGGAAACTAAGAGAAGCTAAATTACAACAATCCAGAGACAACCTTATTGAAAATTTTGAACAAGTAAATGAGATGGCAGCCGAACCCAACAACAATAATGCAAGGAGAATGCTTGGTGACTTTACTGCACCTAATTCCAATTTACATGGAAGAAGCATCTCCATTCCTACCATTGGAGTAAACAATTTTAAGCTGAAACCTCAGCTAGTTTCTCTGATGCAGCAGAACTGCAAGTTTCATGGACTTCCATCTGAAGATCCTTTTCAGTTCTTAACTGAATTCTTGCAGATCTGTGATACTGTTAAGACTAATGGAGTAGATCCTGAAGTCTACAGGCTCATGCTTTTCCCTTTTGCTGTAAGAGACAGAGCTAGAGTGTGGTTGGACTCTCAACCCAAAGACAGCCTGAACTCTTGGGATAAGCTGGTCACGGCTTTCTTAGCCAAGTTCTTTCCTCCTCAAAAGCTGAGCAAGCTTAGAGTGGATGTTCAAACCTTCAAACAAAAATATGGTGAATCCCTCTATGAAGCTTGGGAAAGATACAAGCAGCTGACCAAAAAGTGTCCTTTTGACATGCTTTCAGAATGGACCATCCTGGATATATTCTATGATGGTTTATCTTAGCTATCAAAGATGTCATTGGACACTTCTGCAGGTGGATCCATTCACCTAAAGAAAACGCCTGCAGAAGCTCAAGAACTCATTGACATGGTTGCTAATAACCAGTTCATGTACACTTCTGAGAGGAATCCTGTGAGTAATGGGACACCTATGAAGAAGGGAGTTCTTGAAGTTGATACTCTGAATGCCATATTGGCTCAGAACAAAATATTGACTCAGCAAGTCAATATGATTTCTCAGAGTCTGAATGGAATGCAAGCTGCATCCAACAGTACTCAAGAGGCTTCTTATGCAGAAGAAGCTTATGATCCTGAAAACCCTGCAATAGCAGAGGTGAATTACTTAGGTGAACCTTATGGAAACACCTATAATCCATCCTGGAGAAATCATCCAAATCTCTCATGGAAGGATCAAAGGCCTCAACAAGGCTTTAATAATGGTGGAAGAGATAGGTTTAACAATAATAAACCTTTTCCATCATCCACTCAGCAACAGACAGAGAACTCTGAACAAAATACTTCTAATTTAGCAAACTTAGTCTCTGATCTATCTAAGGCCACTGTGAGTTTCATGAATAAAACAAGGTCGTCTATTAGAAATTTGGAAGCACAAGTGGTCCAGCTGAGCAAAAGGATCACTAACATCCCTCCTAGTACTCTCCCAAGCAATACAGAAGAGAATCCAAAAGGAGAGTGCAAGGCCATTGACATAAGCACCATGGCCGAACCTGTAAGGGAAGGAGAGGACGTGAATCCCAAGGAGGAAGACCTCCTGGGACGTCCAGTGATCAATAAGGAGCTTCCCTCTGAGGAACCAAAGGACTCTGAGGCTCATCTAGAGACCATAGAGATTCCATTGAACCTCCTTATGCCATTCATGAGCTTTGATGAGTATTCCTCTTCTGAAGAGAATGAAGATGTTACTAAAGAGCAAGCTGCCAAGTTCCTTGGTGCAATCATGAAGCTGAATGCCAAATTATTTGGCATTGAAACTTGGGAAGATGAACCTCCCTTGTTCACCAATGAACTAAGTGATCTGGATCAACTGACATTACCTCAGAAGAGACAGGATCCTGGAAAGTTCATAATACCTTGTACCATAGGCACCATGATCTTTAAGTGTCTGTGTGATCTTGGTTCAGGGATAAACCTCATGCCCCTCTTTGTAATAGAGAAACTGGGAATCTATGGGGTGCAAGCTGCTAAAATCTCATTAGAGATGGCAGACAATTCAAGAAAATAGGCTTATGGACAAGTAGAGGACGTGTTAGTAAAGGTTAAAGGCCTTTACATCCCTGCTGATTTCATAGTCCTGGATACTGGAAAGGAAGAGGATGAATCCATCATCCTAGGAAGACCTTTCCTAGCCACAGCAAGAGCTGTGATTGATGTGGACAGAGGAGAATTAATCCTTTAATTGAATAAGGACAACCTTGTGTTTACAACTCAAGGATCTTTCTCTGCATCCATGGAAAGGAAGCAGAAAAAGCTTCTCTCAAAGCAGAGTCAAACAAAGCCCCCACAGTCAAACTCTAAGTTTGGTGTTGGGAGGCCACAAGCAAACTCTAAGTTTGGTGTTGAACTCCCATATCCAAACTCTAAGTTTGGTGTTGGAGAGTCTCAACAATGCTCTGAACATCTGTGAGGCTCCATGAGAGCCCACTGTCAAGCTATTGACATTAAAGAAGCGCATGTTGGGAGGCAACCCAATTTTTATTTATCTAACAATAATTTTCTTAGTTATATGTCTTTATAGGATCATGATCATGTGGAGTCACAAAATAAATATAGAAATTGAAAACGGAATCAAAAACAGCAGAAGAAAAATCACATCCTGGAGGAAGCATCTGCCTGGCGTTCAACGCCAGAACAGAGCATGGTTCTGGCGCTGAACGCCCAAAATGGGCAGTGTCTGGCCGCTGAACGCCCAAAATGGGCATCATCTGGGTGCTGAACGCCAGAAATGCACCCTGGAGAGGAGCTGGCACTGAACGCCCAGAACAAGCATGGTTCTGGCGTTCAACGCCAGAAATGGCCAGTAAATGGGCGTTGAACGCCCAAAATAGGCACCAACCTGGCGCTGAACGCCCAGAGTTGTGTGCAAGGGCATTTTACATGCCTAATTTGGTGCAAGGTTGTAATTCCTTGAACACCTCAGGATCTGTGGACCCCACAGGATCTCCACCTACCTCCACTCACTTCTTCTCACCCCTCTTTCACACAATCCCATAAACACTCTTCCCCAAAACTCTTCACCAATCACCTCAATCCCTCTTCCCCATCACCTCTTCACCACTCACATCCATCCACTCTTCCCCATAAACCTACCTCATAAACTCCACCTACCTTCAAAATTCAAAATCAATTTCCCACCCAAACCCACCCTACATGGCCGAAACTTAACCCCCTCCCTCCCCTATATAAAGCCTTCCATTCTTCCTCATTTTCACACAACACAACCCTCTCTTCTCTTCTTGGCCGAAACACAACCCCTTCTCCCTCTCCTCCGTTTTTTTCTTCTTCTTCATCTATTCTTTCTTCTCTTGCTCGAGGGCGAGCAAAATTCTAAGTTTGGTGTGGTAAAAGCATAAGCTTTTTGTTTTTCCATTACCATTGATGGCACCTAAGACCGGAGAATCCTCTAGAAAGGGGAAAGGGAAGACAAAAGCTTCCACATCCGAGTCATGGGAGATGGAAAGATTCATCTCCAAAGCTCATCAAGACCACTTCTATGATGTTGTGGCCAAGAAGAAGGTGATCCCTGAGGTCCCTTTCAAACTCAAAAGAAATGAGAATCTGGAGATCCGACATGAAATTCAAAGAAGAGGTTGGGAAGTTCTAACAAATCCCATCCAACAAGTCGGCATCCTAATGGTTCAAGAGTTCTATGCCAATGCATGGATCACCAAGAACCATGATCAAAGTAAGAACCCGGATCCAAAGAACTATGTTACAATGGTTCGGGGGAAATACTTAGATTTTAGTCCGGAAAATGTGAGGTTGGCGTTCAACTTGCCAAACATGGAAGAGAACGCACGCCCCTACACAAGGAGAGTCAACTTTGATCAAAGGTTGGACCAAGTCCTCATGGACATATGTGTAGAAGGAGCTCAATGGAAGATTGACTCAAAAGGCAAATCGGTTCAACTAAGAAGACTGGACCTTAAGCCTGTAGCTAGAGGGTGGTTGGAGTTCATTCAATGCTCAATCATTCCCACTAGCAACCGGTCTGAAGTTACTATAGACCGGGCCATCATGATCCATAGCATCATGATTGGAGAAGAGGTGGAAGTTCATGAGATTATACCTCAAGAACTCTACAAAGTGGCGGACAAGTCCTCTACTATGGCAAGGTTAGCCTTTCCTCACCTCATCTGCCACCTATGCAATTCAGCTGGCATTGACATAGAGGGAGATATCCTCATTAAAGAGGACAAGCCCATCACCAAGAAAAAGATGGAGCAAGCAAGAGAGCCCATTCATGGAGCTCAAGAGGCGTATGAAGCTCATCACCATGAGATCCCGGAGATGCCTCAAATGCATTTTCCTCCACAAAACTATTGGGAGCAAATCAACACCTCCCTAGGAGAATTGAGTTCCAATATGGGACAACTAAGGGTGGAACATCAAGAGCACTTGATAAGCGGATATTTTATACGCTTTTTGGGGTTAATTTCATATAGTTTTGAGTATGTTCTAGTTAGTTTTTAGTCTATTTTCATTAGTTTTTAGGAAAAATTCATATTTCTGAACTTTACTATGAGTTGTGTATTTTTATGTAATTTCAGGTATTTTTCTGGCTGAAATTGAACGAGCTGAGCAAAAATCTGATTCATGCTGAAAAAGGACTGCTGGTGCTGTTGGATTCTGACCTCCCTGCACTCAAAGTGGATTTTCTGGAGCTACAGAACTCGACATGGTATGCTTCTAATTGTGTTGGAAAATAGACATTCAGGGCTTTCCAGCAATATATAATAGTCCATACTTTTCACAAGGATAGACGACGTAAACTGGTGTTCAACGCCAGTTCTCTGCCCAATTCTGGCGTCCAGCGCCAGAAAAGGATCAAAAGCTGGAGTTGAACGCCCAAACTGGCACAAAAACTGGCGTTCAACTCCACAAATGGCCTCTGCACGTGAATTGCTTAAATCTCAGCCCCAGCACACACCAAGTGGGCCCCAGAAGTGGATCTCTGCATCATCCATCATAATTTACTCATTTTTTGTAAACCTAGGCTACTAGTTTAGTATTTAAAACAACTTTTAGAGACTTATTTGGCATCTCATGACATTTTAGATCTGAACTTTGTACTCTTTGACGGCATGAGTCTCTAAACTCCATTGTTGGGGGTGAGGAGCTTTGCTGTGTCTCGATGAATTAATGCAAGTATTTCTGTTTTCTATTCAAACACGCTTGTTCCTATCTAAGATGTTCATTCGCGCTTAATTGTGATGAAGGTGATGATCCGTGACACTCATCACCTTCCTCAAACCATGAACGTGTGCCTGACAACCACCTCCGTTCTATATCCGATTGAATGAGTATCTCTTAGATCTCTTAATCAGAATCTTCGTGGTATAAGCTAGAACTGATGGCGGCATTCAAGAGAATCCGGAAAGTCTAAACCTTGTCTGTGGTATTCCGAGTAGGATTCAATGATTGAGTGACTGTGACGAACCTCAAACTCACGAGTGCTGGGCGTAGTGACAGACGCAAAAGGATAGCAGATCCTATTCCGGCATGATTGAGAACCTACAGATGATTAGCCGTGCGGTAACAGCGCATTGGGAATCTTTTCACTGGAAGGATGGATGGTAGCCATTGACAACGGTGATCCACCTACACACAGCTTGCCATAGGGGGACGTGCGTGCGTGAATCAGAAGACAGAGGAAAGCAGAGATTCAGAAGACAAAGCATCTCCAAAACTCCAACACATTCTCCATTACTGCATAACAAGTAACCTTTAATTTATGCTCTCTTGTTTATTTGCAATTCAACTGATAAACATAATTGACTTCCTGACTAAGATTTACAAGATAACCATAGATTGCTTCAAACCAACAATCTCCGTGGGATTCGACCCTTACTCACGTGAGGTATTACTTGGACGACCCAGTGCACTTGCTGGTCAGTGGTACGAGTTGTGAAAAGTGTGATTCACAATTCGTGTACCAAGTTTTTGGCGTCGTTGCCGGGGATTGTTCGTGTTTGGACAACTAACGGTCTATTTTGTTGCTTAGATTAGGAAAAATTTCTTTTTTTGTTTAGAGTCTCTTATTATTGTTCTCGGTTAAAATATATATATATATACTTCTTCAAAACAAGTGTTACATTCATAACTCATTTGGCTAGAGCGTTAATCTGTGTTCTTGGTAATTGGGTTAGAATCTTTTATATTCTTTTCAAAACCTTCTTTTTCATAAATAATAATTTCTCTATTAAATTGTGTACCAAACTTTAAGTTTGGTGTTTTCTTGTTGATTTCCCTTTGGTTTTCGAAAATTTTGGTTTGGTTTTCTAAAAATTTTAAGTTTGGTGTTCTTTCTTCATGTTCTTGTGTTCTTGTGAGTCTTCAAAGTGTTCTTGAGTTTTCCTTGTGTCTTGATCTTAAAATTTTTAAGTTTGGTGTTCCTTGGTGTTTTTCCTCCAAAATTTTCAAAAATAAGGAGCATTAGATCTAAAAATTTTAAATCTTGTGCTATGTTATTGTTTTTCTCTTTCCTCACTAAATTCAAAAATATCTTTTCTCTCTATTTTTAAAACAAATTTTCGAAAATTATTTTTTTAAAAAAAAATTTCAGATTTTTTTAAAATTTAAAATATTTTCTAAATCATATCTTTTTCAAAACTTCCTAACCACTTTCTCTCTCCTCAATTTTTTTTTCGAAAATCTTCCCCTATTTTTATTTATTTTATTTTAATTTATTTTATTTTTGAAATAATTAAATAAATAAATAAATAAATAAAAATATTTTTTATTTTACATCATCTCCCTTTCTCCATCATGGATCTAAGTGGAAATGAACAGTCCAGGAGGACTCTGGGGTCATATGCCAACCCCTCTACTGCTTTATATGGGAGTAGTATCTGCATACCCTCCATTGGAGTCAGTAGCTTTGAGTTGAATCCTCAGCTCATTATCATGGTGCAGCAAAGTTGCCAGTATTCCGGTCTTCCACAGGAAGAACCTACAGAGTTTCTGGCACAATTTTTACAAATTGCTGACATAGTACATGATAAAGAAATAGATCAGGATGTCTACAGACTATTACTATTTCCATTTACTGTAAAAGATCAAGCTAAGAGGTGGTTAAATAACCAACCTAAGGCCAGCATAAGGACATGGAAACAGCTGACAGAAAAATTCCTGAATCAATACTTTCCCCCAAAACGGATGACACAGCTAAGGCTGGACATCCAAGGCTTTAAACAAAGAGATAATGAATCTCTTTATGATGCCTGGGAGAGATACAGAGAGATGCTAAGAAAATGCCCCTCTGAAATGTTTTCAGAGTGGGTTCAGTTAGACATCTTCTACTATGGGCTTGCAGAAGGAGCTCAGATGTCTCTAGATTACTCAGCTGGTAGATCTATCCATATGAGAAAGACAATTGAAGAGGCTCAAGAGCTCATTGATACAGTTGCCAGGAATCAGCATCTGTACCTAAGCAGTGACCCTTCCATGAAAGAAGAGGTTAAAACAGCAACTGCTGAACTCAGTCCTGTGAAACAAGCTGCTGAATTCAATCAGCAATTGGACTTCCTAACAAAGCAATTAAACGAATTCAAAGATAGACTACAAGAGACAAGGATGGCTAATATACATATGGAAGAACAGTTTAAGCAAACAAAGCAGCAGCTGTCAAGACAAATAACAGAAGAATGCCAAGCAGTTCAATTAAGAAGTGGTAAAACATTAAATACCCCACCTCAAGGCAGCAAAAAGCTAAGGAATGAGCAAACCACCCAAAATTCACCTGAGGACAATAAGAGCCCAGGGAAAAATAATTCTGGCACTAAAACGCCAGAAAATTGGTGGAAGGCTGGCGCTGAACGCCCAGACCATGCTCAAAACTGGCGTTCAACGCCAGAAACAAGGCAAAACTGGCGTTCAACGCCAGAAATGGGCAAGGATCTGGCATTGAACGCCCAAACTGGGCAAGATCTGGCGCTGAACGCCCAAAATGGGCACAATTCTGGCGTTCAGACGCCAGGAGCAGACAAGGAGTTGGCATCTAACGTCACTCCAGTTTCTAACTCTGGCACTCAATTGCCAGTGAGGGATCAGACACACACAAATGCTGATAACAACCCCTCTAAAAAGGCTTCTTCAACCACTTCTGTAGGCAATAAACCTGCAGCAACTACGGTTGAGGAATATAAAGCCAAGATACCTTATCCTCAAAAACTCCGAAAAGAGGAACAGGATAAGCAATTTACTCGCTTTGCAGATTATCTCAGGACTCTTGAAATAAAGATTCCATTTGCAGAAGCACTCGAGCAAATACCTTCTTATGCCAAGTTCATGAAAGAGATCTTGAGTCATAAAAAGGATTGGAGAGAAACAGAAAGAGTTCTCCTCACTGAAGAATGCAGTGCAGTCATTCTGAAGAGCTTTCCTGAAAAGCTTAAAGACCCTGGGAGTTTTCTGATACCATGCATATTAGAAGGTAATTGCACCAAGACAGCTTTATGCGATCTTGGGGCAAGCATCAATTTAATACCTGTATCTACTATCAGAAAGCTTGGCT
Organism: Arachis hypogaea; assembly: GCF_003086295.3. Taxonomy (NCBI): domain Eukaryota; kingdom Viridiplantae; phylum Streptophyta; class Magnoliopsida; order Fabales; family Fabaceae; genus Arachis; species Arachis hypogaea. The sequence goes on from NC_092046.1 coordinate 122,942,683, forward strand.
TAACTGACGAAGTTAAACCGACCCGGATATGTCTCTAACTTGCTGATGGCTCCACTAAATACCCATCAGGCGTGATTGAAGACATGATTGTCAGGGTTGGGCCATTCGCCTTTCCCACTGACTTTGTTGTGCTGGAAATGGAGGAGCACAAGAGTGCTACTCTCATTCTAGGAAGACCCTTCCTAGCAACTAGACGATCCCTCATTGACGTCCAACAGGGGAAAATAACCATGAGAGTCAATGATGATGAATTCAAGTTGAACGCTGTCAAAGCCATGCAGCATCCAGACACATCAACAGACTGCATGAAAGTTGATCTTATTGACTCTTTGGTAGAAGAGATCAACATGGCTGAGAATCTCGAATCAGAGTTGGAACATATCTTTAAAGATGTTCAGCCTGATTTGGAGGACTCAGAGGACATGAAAGAGCCTCTGAAATTTCTTCTGGAAGAGGAAAAACCTCCTAAACCCGAGCTCAAGCCATTACCACCATCCTTGAAATATGCATTTCTGGGAGAAGGTGATACTTTTCCAGTGATCATAAGCTCTGCTTTAAATTCACAGGAAGAGGAAGCACTTATTCAAGTGCTAAGGACACACAAGACAGCTCTTGGGTGGTCCATAGGTGACCTTAAGGGCATAAGCCCAGCTAGATGCATGAACAAAATCCTATTGGAGGATAATGCCAAACCAGTGGTTCAACCACAGAGGCGGCTAAATCCAGCCATGAAGGAAGTGGTGCAGAAAGAAGTCACCAAATTACTAGAGGCTGGGATTATTTATCCCATTTCTGATAGCCCCTGGGTGAGCCCTGTCCAAGTCATCCCAAAAAAGGGAGGCATGACAGTGATTCATAATGAAAAGAATAAACTGGTTCCTACGAGAACAGTTACAGGGTGGCGCATGTGTATTGACTACAGAAGGCTCAATACAGCCACCAGAAAGGATCATTTTCCTTTACCATTCATAGACCAGATGCTAGAAAGACTGGCAGGTCATGATTATTACTATTTTTTGGATGGCTACTCAGGCTATAACCAGATTGCAGTAGATCCCCAGGATCAAGAGAAAACAAGATTCACATGTCCATCTGGAGTGTTTGCTTATAGAAGGATGCCATTTGGGTTGTGTAATGCGCCTGCAACCTTCCAGAGATGCATGCTCTCTATTTTCTCTGATATGGTGGAAAAATTTCTGGAAGTATTCATGGATGACTTCTCAGTATATGGAGACTCATTCAGCTCCTGTCTTGATCACCTGAAACTTGTTCTGAAAAGATGCCAAGAGACCAACCTAGTTTTAAACTGGGAAAAGTGTCACTTCATGGTGACTGAAGGAATTGTTCTTGGGCATAAAATCTCAAACAAGGGAATAGAGGTGGATCAAGCAAAAATAGAGGTAATTGAAAAATTACCACCACCTGCCAATGTTAAGGCAATCAGAAGCTTTCTAGGGTATGCAAGATTCTCTAGGAGGTTTATAAAGGATTTTTCAAAAATCGCAAAACCTCTAAGCAATCTACTAGCTGCTGACACGCCATTTGTGTTTGACACAGAGTGCCTGCAGGCGTTTGAAACGCTGAAAGCTAAGCTGGTCACAGCACCAGTCATTTCTGCACCAGACTGGACGTTACCATTTGAGCTAATGTGTGATGCCAGTGATCATGCCATTGGTGCAGTATTGGGACAGAGGCATGACAAGCTTCTGCATGTCATTTATTATGCCAGTCGCATTCTAAATGATGCCCAGAAAAATTACACAACCACAGAAAAAGAATTAATTGCAGTGGTTTACGCCATTGACAAGTTCAGATCATACTTAGTAGGATCAAAAGTGATTGTGTATACTGACCATGCTGCTCTTAAATATCTACTCACAAAGCAGGATTCAAAACCCAGGCTCATCAGATGGGTATTGCTTCTGCAAGAGTTTGATATAGAAATAAGAGACAGAAAAGGGACAGAGAACCAAGTGGCTGATCATCTGTCCCGGATAGAGCCAGTGGAAGGGACGTCCCTCCCCTTTCTTGAGATCTCTGAGACGTTTCCTGATGAGCATTTATTTGCCATTCAGGAAGTACCATGGTTTGCTGATATTGCAAACTATAAAGCTGCAAGGTTCATACCCAAGGAGTACAACAGGATACAAAAGAAGAAATTAATTACTGATGCAAAGTGTTACTTGTGGGATGAACCCTATCTCTTTAAGAGATGTGCAGACGGAATTATCCGTAGGTGTGTGCCTAGAGAAAAAGCACAGAGGATCCTGTGGCATTGCCACGGATCTCAATATGGAGGCCATTTCGGAGGTGAGCGAACAGCCACCAAGGTCCTCCAATGTGGCTTATATTGGCCCACACTCTATAAAGATTCCCGAGAGTTTGTACGTAACTGTGACAGTTGCCAAAGAGCTGGTAATCTGCCTCATGGTTACGCGATGCCTCAACAGGGAATCTTGGAAATTGAGTTGTTTGACGTATGGGGAATTGACTTCATGGGACCTTTCCCACCGTCATACTCAAACACTTATATTCTGGTAGCAGTTGACTATGTATCAAAATGGGTTGAGGCCATTGCCACACCCACCAATGATACTAAAACAGTGCTGAAGTTCCTCCAGAAACATATCTTTAGCAGGTTCGGTGTCCCTAGAGTACTAATCAGTGATGGGGGCACCCACTTCTGCAATAAACAGCTTTACTCTGCCATGGTTCGGTATGGGATTCGCCACAAGGTGGCTACTCCATATCATCCACAAACTAATGGGCAAGCTGAAGTCTCTAACAGAGAATTAAAGAGAATCCTGGAACGGACAGTAAATACCCGTAGAAAGGATTGGGCACGGAGCTTGGATGATGCTCTGTGGGCTTACAGAACAGCATTCAAGACCCCTATAGGGACCTCTCCATACCAACTCGTGTATGGTAAGGCATGTCACCTGCCCGTGGAACTGGAACATAAGGCCTACTGGGCAACCAGATTCCTAAACTTTGATGCCAAATTAGCAGGAGAAAAACGATTGCTCCAGCTAAATGAGCTAGAGGAATTCAGATTCACAGCTTTCGAAAATGCCAAGCTTTATAAAGAGAAATAAAAAAAGTGGCATGACAGAAAGCTGTCATCTAGAATCTTTGAACCAGGACAGAAGGTTCTGCTGTTCAACTCTAGACTCAGGCTATTCCCCGGGAAATTAAAATCCCGGTGGAAAGGACCATACGTGATTACAAGCGTATCACCATATGGTTATGTAGAGCTTCAAGATATTGACTCTGACAAGAAGTTCATTGTTAATGGACAGAGAATCAAGCACTATCTTGAAGGCAATGTTGAGCAAGAGTGCTCAAGGTTGAAGCTAGATTAAAAGCTCAGCAAGGTCCAGCTAAGGACATTAAAGAAGCGCTTGTTGGGAGGCAACCCAATTTTTATTTATTTTCATGGTTTTTCATGTTTTATTAGGTTCATGATCATGTGGAGTAACAAAATAAATATTAAAAATTGAAAACGGAATCAAAAACAGCAGAAGAAAAATCACACCCTGGAGGAAGCACCTGTCTGGCGTTCAACGCCAGAACAGAGCATGGTTCTGGTGCTGAACGCCGAAAATGGGCAACATCCTAGCGCTGAACGCCCAGAACAAGCATGGTTCTGGCGTTCAACGCCAGAAATGGCTAGTAAATGGGCGTTGAACGCCCAAAATGGGCACCAACCTGGCGCTGAACGCCCAGAGTTGTGTGCAAGGGCATTTTACATGCCTAAATTGGTGCAGGGATGTAAATGCCTTGACACCTCAAGATCTGTGGACCTCACAGGATCATTTCAAGATCTGTGGACCCCACAGGATCCCCACCTTCCCTCCTCATAATCCTAGTTTTTTTTCCACATCTTCTTCTTTATCTATTCCTTCTTCTTTTGCTCGAGGGCGAGCAACATTCTAAGTTTGGTGTGGTAAAACAATTATGTGAAGGATCTATAGCTCAGTAGTAGAACATGTGGCTGCAAATCAAGAGATCCCTGAGATACCTCAGGGGATGCACTTTCCTCCACATAATTATTGGAAGCAACTGAGGATAGAAATACCAAAAATCACTAGGAATCAAGCCACAAAGGCAAGGAAGAGACATAAAAGAGCTCAAGAACATCATTGGTTCCTCAAGAAGGAAATGCCATCATCACTAAGGTGGACTCGTTCCTTGTTCTTACTTTCTCTGTTTTTCGTTTTCTCTATGTTAAGTGCTTATCTATGTTTGTGTCTTCATTACATGATCATTAGTAGTAATTAGTGTCTATTTTGATTTTATCCCCAATTAAGTTATAGTCTATTTTTCTCATCGTCAGCAAACATGAATAAAATAGTAGATCTTTTGAATAAGAGGCAATAAAATTTTGAGTTTTTAATAAGAAAAATTCTAATTAGTAACATGTGGTGGCAATGCTTTCTGTCTTCTGAATGAATGCTTGAACAGTGCATAGGTCTTTTGAATTTGTTGTTTAAGACTGTTAAATATGTTGGCTCTTGAAAGAATGATGAACATGAGACATGTTATTGATAATCTGAAAAATCATAAAAATGATTCTTGAAGCAAGAAAAAGCAGCAAAGAACAAAGCTTGCAGAAAAAAAAATATATATATATAATAAAATAGGCGAAAAAAAATATAGAAAGAAAAAGAAAAAGCAAGCAGAAAAAGTCAAAAGCTCTTAAAACCAAGAGGCAAGAGCAAAAAGCCAATAACCCTTAAAACCAAAAGGCAAGGGCAATTAAAAAGGATCCCAAGGCTTTGAGCATCAGTGGATAGGAGGGCCTAAAGGAATAAAATCCTGGTCTAAGCGGCTAAACCAAGCTGTCCCTAACCATGTGCTTGTGGCGTGAAGGTGTCAAGTGAAAACTTGAGACTGAGCAGTTAAAGTCAAGGTCCAAAGCAAAAAGAAGAGTGTGCTTAAGAACTCTGGACACCTCTAATTGGGGGCTTTAGCAAAGCTGAGTCACAATCTAAAAGGTTCACCCAATTATGTGTCTGTGGCATTTATGTATCCGGTGGTAATACTGAAAAACAAAGTGCTTAGGGGAATCAATAACACTATCTAAATTCTAAGTTCCTATAGATGCCAATCACTCTGAGCTTCAATGGATAAAGTGAGATGCCAAAACTGTTCAGAAGCAAAAAGCTACTAGTCCCGCTCATCTAATTAGAATCTGAACTTCACTCAAGAACTCTGAGATATTATTGCTTCTCAACCTATTAGTCTTCTATTTTATTTGTCTAGTTACTTGAGGACAAGCAACAGTTTAAGTTTGGTGTTGTGATGAGCGGATATTTTATACGCTTTTTGGGGTTAATTTCATATAGTTTTGAGTATGTTCTAGTTAGTTTTTAGTCTATTTTCATTAGTTTTTAGGAAAAATTCATATTTCTGGACTTTACTATGAGTTGTGTGTTTTTCTGTAATTTCAGGTATTTTTCTGTCTGAAATTGAAGGAGCTGAGCAAAAATCTGATTCAGGCTGAAAAAGGACTGCTGATGCTGTTGGATTCTGACCTCCCTGCACTCAAAGTAGATTTTCTGGAGCTACAGAACTTGAAATAGCATGCTTCCAATTGCGTTGGAAAGTAGACATCCAGGGCTTTCCCGCAATATATAATAGTCCATACTTTGCACAAGGATAGACGACGTAAACTGGCGTTCAACGCCAGTTCTCTGCCCAATTCTGGCGTCCAGCGCCAGAAAAGGATCAAAAGCTGGAGTTGAACGCCCAAATTGGCACAAAAACTGGCGTTCAACTCCACAAATGGCCTCTGCACGTGAATTGCTTAAATCTCAGCCCCAGCACACACCAAGTGGGCTCCAGAAGTGGATCTCTGCATTATCCATCATAGTTTACTCATTTTTTGTAAACCTAGGCTACTAGTTTAGTATTTAAAACAACTTTTAGAGACTTATTTGGCATCTCATGACATTTTAGATCTGAACTTTGTACTCTTTGACGGCATGAGTCTCTAAACTCCATTGTTGGGGGTGAGGAGCTCTGCTGTGTCTCGATGAATTAATGCAAGTATTTCTGTTTTCTATTCAAACACGCTTGTTCCTATCTAAGATGTTCATTCGCGCTTAATTGTGATGAAGGTGATGATCCGTGACACTCATCACCTTCCTCAAACCATGAACGTGTGCCTGACAACCACCTCCGTTCTATATCCGATTGAATGAGTATCTCTTAGATCTCTTAATCAGAATCTTCGTGGTATAAGCTAGAACTGATGGCGGCATTCAAGAGATTCCGGAAAGTCTAAACCTTGTCTGTGGTATTCCGAGTAGGATTCAATGATTGAGTGACTGTGACGAACCTCAAACTCACGAGTGCTGGGCGTAGTGACAGACGCAAAAGGATAGCAGATCCTATTCCGGCATGATTGAGAACCTGCAGATGATTAGCCGTGCGGTGACAGCGCATTGGGAATCTTTTCACTGGAAGGATGGATGGTAGCCATTGACAACGGTGATCCACCTACACACAGCTTGCCATAGGGGGACGTGCGTGCGTGAATCAGAAGACAGAGGAAAGCAGAGATTCAGAAGACAAAGCATCTCCAAAACTCCAACACATTCTCCATTACTGCATAACAAGTAACCTTTAATTTATGCTCTCTTGTTTATTTGCAATTTAATTGATAAACATAATTGACTTCCTGACTAAGATTTACAAGATAACCATAGATTGCTTCAAACCAACAATCTCCGTGGGATTCGACCCTTACTCACGTGAGGTATTACTTGGACGACCCAGTGCACTTGCTGGTCAGTGGTACGAGTTGTGAAAAGTGTGATTCACAATTCGTGCACCAAGTTTTTGGCACCGTTGCCGGGGATTGTTCGTGTTTGGACAACTAACGGTCTATTTTGTTGCTTAGATTAGGAAAAATTTCTTTTTTTATTTAGAGTCTCTTATTATTGTTCTCGGTTAAAATATATATATATATATATATATACTTCTTCAAAACAAGTGTTACATTCATAACTCATTTGGCTAGAGCGTTAATCTGTGTTCTTGGTAATTGGGTTAGAATCTTTTATATTCTTTTCAAAACCTTCTTTTTCATAAATAATAATTTCTCTATTAAATTGTGTGCCAAACTTTAAGTTTGGTGTTTTCTTGTTGATTTCCCTTTGGTTTTCGAAAATTTTGGTTTGGTTTTCTAAAAATTTTAAGTTTGGTGTTCTTTCTTCATGTTCTTGTGTTCTTGTGAGTCTTCAAAGTGTTCTTGAGTTTTCCTTGTGTCTTGATCTTAAAATTTTTAAGTTTGGTGTTCCTTGGTGTTTTCCCTCTAAAATTTTCAAAAACAAGGAGCATTAGATCTAAAAATTTTAAGTGGAAATGAACAGTCCAGGAGGACTCTGGGGTCATATGCCAACCCCTCTACTGCTTCATATGGGAGTAGTATCTGCATACCCTCCATTGGAGTCAGTAGCTTTGAGTTGAATCCTCAGCTCATTATCATGGTGCAGCAAAGTTGCCAGTATTCCGGTCTTCCACAGGAAGAACCTACAGAGTTTCTGGCACAATTTTTACAAATTGCTGACACGGTACATGATAAAGAAATAGATCACGATGTCTACAGACTATTACTATTTCCATTTGCTGTAAAAGATCAAGCTAAGAGGTGGTTAAATAACCAACCTAAGGCCAGCATAAGGACATGGAAACAGCTGACAGAAAAATTCCTGAATCAATACTTTCCCCCAAAACGGATGACACAGCTAAGGCTGGACATCCAAGTCTTTGAGCATTAATGGATAGGAGGGCCCAAAGGAATAAAATCCTGGCCTAAGTGGCTAAATCAAGCTGTCCCTAACCATGTGCTTGTGGCATGAAGGTGTCAAGTGAAAAGCTTGAGACTGAGCAGTTAAAGTCGTGGTCCAAAGAAAAAAGAGTGTGCTTAAGAACTCTGGGCACCTCTAACTGGGGACTCTAGCAAAGCTGAGTCACAATCTGAAAAGGTTCACCCAGTTAAGTGTCTGTGGCATTTATGTATCCGGTGGTAATACTGGAAAACAAAATGCTTAGGGTCACGGCCAAGACTCATAAAGTAGCTGTGTTCAAGAATCAACATACTGAAATAGGAGAATCAATAACACTATCTGAATTCTGAGTTCCTATGGATGCCAATCATTCTGAACTTCAAAGGATAAAGTGAGTTGCCAAAACTGTTCAGAAGCAAAAAGCTACTAGTCCCACTCATCTAATTGAAACTAATCTTCATTGATATTTTTGAAATTTATTGTATATTCTCTTTTTTTTATCCTATTTTGTTTTTAGTTGCTTGGGGACAAGCAACAATTTAAGTTTGGTGTTGTGATGAGCGGATAATTTATACCCTTTTTGACATTGTTTTTACATAGTTTTTAGTATGTTTTAGTTACTTTTTATTATATTTCTATTAGTTTTTATGAAAAAATTACATTTCTGGACTTTACTATGAGTTTGTGTATTTTTCTATAATTTCAGGTATTTTCTGGCTGAAATTGAGGGACCTGAAAAAAAAGTCTGATTCAGAGGCTGAGAAAGGACTGTAGATGCTGTTGGATTCTGACCCTCCTACACTCGAAGTGGATTTTCTAGAGCTACAGAAGCCCAATTAGTGCGCTCTCAAATGAGTTGGAAAGTAGACATCTTGGGCTTTCTAGAAATATATAATAGTCCATACTTTGCCCGAGATTTTATGGCCCAAACTGGCGTCTAAACGCCAGCCAGAGACCCTTTTCTGGCGTAAAACGCCAGAACTGGCACCAGAACTGGAGTTAAACGTCCAACTGGTATCCAAGCTGGCGTTTAACTCTAGAAAAGGCCTATGCACGTGTAATTCTCAATGCTCAGACCAAGCACACACCAACTGGGCCCCGGAAGTGGATTTCTGCACTATCTGCACTTAGTTACTTATTTTCTGTAATCCTTAGTAACTAGTTTAGTATAAATACCACTTTTAACTATTGTATTCGGGGAGCTTATTCCATTGTTTACATTTGGGAGGCTGGCCACATGGCCATGCCTAGACCTTTTTCTCTTATGTATTTTCTACGGTGGAGTTTCTACACCTCATAGATTAAGGTGCGGAGCTCTGCTGTTCTTGATGAATTAATGCAAGTACTATTGTTTCTCTTTCAATTCACGCTTACTTCTTCTCCAAGATATAATCTCGTAATTAATTCAGTTAAGTCAGAATGAAGGGATGACCCGTGACAATCACCCACTATCTTCGTTACTCACTTAGCCAAGATCCGTGTGCCTGACAACCACAAGCGGTCTACATGATGTTCAATGTAGTCATTGGACGACAACCGGAGTATATTCTCTTGGGTCTCTAATCCACGGATTGAGTCCATGAGATTAGAACCTTCGTGGTATAGGCTAGAACCAATTGGCAGCATTCCTGAGATCCGGAAAGTCTAAACCTTGTCTGTGGTATTCCGAGTAGGATCTGGGACGGGATGACTGTGATGAGCTTCAAACTCGCGAATGTTGGGCGCAGTGACAGTGTGCAAAAGGATAGAGAGATCCTATTCCAATAAAAGTGAGAACCGACAGATGATTAGCCGTGCGGTAGCTGTACCTGGTATTTTTCATCCGAGACGAGAAATCCAATAGTTGATTAGCCGTGCAGAATCCGTACTTGTACCATTTTCACTGAGAGAATCATACAGCTTGCCATGGAAGGGAGCACGCATGATTGGATGAAGACAATAGGAAAGCAGAGGTTCAGAAGCAACAAAGCATCTCCAAACGCTTATCTGAAATTCCCATCAATGAATTACATAAGTATCTTATTTTATTTTATGTTTTATTTATCTTTTAATTATTAAAACCTCATAACCATTTGAATCCGCCTGACTAAGATTTACAAGATGACCATAGCTTGCTTCAAGCCGACAATCTCCGTGGGATCGACCCTTACTCACGTAAGGTATTACTTGGACGACCCAGTGCACTTGCTGGTTAGTTGTGCGGAGTTGTGAAAAGTGTGATCACAATTTTGTGCACCATCTTCTAGCCTAAGTTTTCATGTGATATTAAACATTAACGACGAGAAACCAAAACCATACCTTTGCCGATTCCTGTCTAAGCCAAAAATACCTCAAAATGCCTCTCCTTCACAAATTCAAATTTCCAATTGTTAATTCCACAAGCTCAACCGCTAGAATTTCATTCTAAACCACCATTTGGACTCCAAATAAACAAGAAACACAATCTAATTCACACAATATCACAATAATCAATATAGGGTTCCCAATCTCAATAATTTTCAAGGGTTCAACAGTTTCTTACCTTACCCACGGGTCAATTGGACAAAACCCAGTGATTACCCGCTACTAGAGTTTACTTAAACTATCAAAATCATTCAATTTATCAATACCAAAACTCAATATTTTTGAAATTGAAGAGGAGAAGGCTGGGTGAGAAAATGCATTTTCCTTACCTCGTTGTTTAGATTGTTTTGAAGAGAATTTCGAGACGAACGCGTGGCCGCTGACGGCTCATCAACCGGAGTTGAGAATTAAGAAATATGATTACAAGAAGATTTGGGAGTTAAGGTTTGTGCTTTGGTTCCTCCTTCCCCAATTTCCAGCATGAAAGGGAGGGAAGGCTGGTTCATGGCCTTATATAGTGAGTCTTGGGCCCGATTTGGGTCCGGTCCACCCGGTTGGCCCGTTAACCCGGTTTTGACTAGAATCTTTAAAATTAGTGTCAAAGTTCATATTTTTAATATTTATACTTCTCTAGATTATAAAATTTAATTTCCTAATTTTTTTTAATAATATTTAATTTATTAGCAAATTATTCATCTGTTTTGCAAGGTTTACATCCTACCCACCAAATTAAGAATTTTGTCCCCAAAATTCAGATTTGATTACCTGAAAATAGGTGCGGGTAGTCCTTCCTCACTTCTGATTCAAGTTCCCAAGTGTGTTCCTCAATTCCAGCTCGACTCCAAGCAACTTTTACTAATGTCACTTCCTTTCCATGCAACCGTTTAATACTGGTATCGTCAATTCAAACCGGAGTTACTTGAAGTGTCAGATCCTTTCTCAGTTGAACTAATTCAGGTTCTAGAATGTGGCTGGTGATGAGCGGATATTTTATACGCTTTTTGACATCACTTTCATATAGTTTTTAGTGTGTTTTATTTAGTTTTTATTAAGTTTTTATAGGTATTAGTGTTAAATTCACATTTTTAGATTCTACTATCAGTTTTTGTATTTTTGGACTATTTCAGGTATTTTCTGCTGAAATTGAAGAGCTAGAGTAGAAGTCTGATTCAAAGACAGAGAAAGCACTGCAGATGCTGTCCAAATCTAACCCGCCTGTATTCGGAAGAGGTTTTGTGGAGCTACAGAAGTCCAAAGGGAGCGCTCTCAACGGCTATGGAGACCTGACTTCCAGAGCTTTCCAGCAATATATAATAGTTCATACTTTGCTTCAGATTAGAAGGCCCAAAACTGGTGTCCAACGCCATCTTCCTGCCTCCTTCCAGGCGTCCAGCGCCCAAAGAGCAGAGCCCAGTGTCCAAAGGCCCAGAGAGGACCCCTAGTTGGCATTCCATTCCCAAGGAGCCTCATAGCACGTGGATCTCATTAAAGCTCAGCCCAAACGCTCACCAAGTGGGCCTAAGAAGTGGATTTTAGTACTAAATAAACTGTTATACCCTTACTATTCATCTGTTTAGTATTGAAAGTGTATTTTACATAATCATTCGAACACATCATACACCATTCACGTTTTTCCATTGTATTTTCTCTTCAGCATGAGTTTTTAAACCTCCTAGGTTGAGGGGAGGAGCCCTACTGAATCCTATGAATTAATAAAAGTATTACTGTTTCTCTTCGATTCGTGTTGATCAATTCAAAGATGTATATTCGTTCTTCATCAATATGAATGCGTTGAACTGGCATAAGGTTATCACATTCTACATGGGTTCAGAGTGTGTCTTTCATTGGACCATGATGAACCACCAGCTTGAATATACGTCTCTCAGACGGCAAATCCACGACTTCGTTGGGGACTTCTCGAGACATCAGTTCAGCTGATTTACGGGGAGATTAGGGTCTCTGTGGTAGAGGCTAGAATCCTAAGAAGCTTCATCCTCAATCAGAATGGATCCGCACTAAACTTGGGGTTTAGATCTGGAGGAGTATTGGCAGCTGCTCAAACCAGTGTCAATCACATACAGCCTGCAATTGAAGAAATCACTCACAAGCAAGGAGAGTAGTAGTACCAGAGTTAATTCACAAAGACAAAGCAACTCCAACTCTCAATCTAATTCTATCATCTATTTCTATCCCTGAAAACACATGCTTTACACATCCAACATAAAATCTTCTGATTCTGCCTGACTAAGATCTGCAAGACAACCATAAGCTTGCTTCAAACCACAATCCTCGTGGGATCGACCCTGACTCGCTCAGGTATTACTTGGACGACCCAGTGCACTTGCTGGTACAGTTGTATGAAGGTGTGGGGATTTGTGTACCAGCTGGCATCAGAAGTGTATTTTCGAAGTTGCGAGACGTGAAATACGTCGTGCAAGTTTGAAAGATGCGGTGGTAGAGCTATTCAATATGCCATTGGCCCAATTCTCTTCAAAATCTGAAACGGATCGATATATCGAAGATTCAATTTCTTTGCTTTGATCGCTCCACCTATTCCTGTTGTTGGAGTAACCCTTAGGAATACATGATCTCCTTCATCAAATTCTAACGACTTACGTCTCTGATTGGCACAGCTTTTCTGGCAACTCTGAGCGATAAGCATTTTGTTTCGGATTCTCTTAATTTGTTCTATGGTCTTAGCTACTAACTCAGGCCCAAATAAACTTGACTCTCCAGCTTCATATCAACACAATAGAGATTGGCACTTTCTTCCATACAGATTCGTTCTAATGCTCGCATGGTAACTGTTGTTGTATGCAAACTCCATTAACGGCATATAACAATCCCATTTGCCAGTTGGTCCTGCACACAAGCCATCAATATATCTTCTAGAGTTTGTATCATCTTCTCTGATAATCCATCGATTTGAGGATGGTACGTAGTACTTAGGCTCAATTGAGTTTCAAATGCTCTCTGAAACGCTCCCCAAAATCTTGAAGTGAAATGAGAATCTCTGTCAGAAACTATAGTTGTAGGCATACTATGCAGTCTTACAATCTCCTTGAAATATAAACAGGCAGACTTCGTCAATCGATCCACAATCACCCATATTGCGTCAAATCCTGTCCGAGTCTTCGATAATCCAGACAAAAAGTCCATTGCGATATTTTTCCACTTCTATTGCAGAATTTCTAAAGTTTGTAATGTTTCAGACGATCTCTGGTGTTCAATCTTTACTTTCTGGCAGGTCATACATTTTGAAACATGCCATATCATTCTTCATTTCCGGCCACCAAAACATTGCCTTCAGATCATGATAAATCTTAGTACTCCTTGGATGGATTGAAAACTGACTTTTGTGAGCTTCTGTTAACACGTCATTCCTTAATTTCCCACATTTGGTACACAGATCCTCTCCTTGTACCTCCAAACTCCTTCTATGTCTTGAGTAACCTCTCCTTGTTGCTTTTACTCAATTACTTGCAGCATTTTCTGCAGTTCCTCATCATCCTGCTAAGCCTTCTAAATTTTAGCTTTGAAATCAATGGAGATATGTAACTGATTCAATCACATATCTCCAGCTACTTCTCTAATGCCCAAGTTCAAGTTCTCAAACTCCTTCAGTAATGTTTCTTATTTAAGCATCATCTAAGCAACGTATAATGATTTCTGACTCAAAGCATCTGCCACAACATTAGCTTTTCCTGGATGGTAACTCAACTCGAAATCATATTACTTCAGCAGCTCCATCCACCTTTTCTGGTGCATGTTAAGCTCTTTCTAATTAAAAAGATATTTCAAGCTCTTATGGTTAAAGAAGACTTAAAACTTAACCCCATACAGGTAGTGCCTCCATACCTTTAAGCCAAACACAACCATAGCGAGTTCCAGGTTGTGAGTTGGATAGTTTACTTCTTGCAGTCTCAACTATTGTGAAGCATAAGACAATTCAATCTCTGCTCATCACCCGACACACTTGCCGCTAAAAGCATGAAACCATGACACTTACTTCAACTACAGTTCACCATAACTAAATTCAAGTAATATTCCTTCGTCACCACCTGTCCTTCTGACCCTTCAGACATAAATCGCATTGATCCTTCAGAACAATCGAGCAATACGTGATGCTTTGATAGCCAATCCAAACCCAGAATTAGATTGAGTCCAGTCATCAATAAGAAAATTAAATCATGGATAAAAGCTCAGTGTTTAATTTGAAACGGGACTTGCTGACAGTCTAATCTAGTCACGACAGCTTCAGAGGCAGGAGTATGTACTTGTAAATCATAGGCTAACATGGTTATCCTCAATCCTAACTCACTGGCTTTCTCAAACAATATAAATGAATGTGATGTCCTAGTATCAAACAAAGCAATTAATATTTTACCATTAATTTCCAAATTACCTCTAATCAGAGTGTCTGACCTCTCAGCACCATCCGTCGACATAGTAAACACACGTCCCTGCTACTTAACTCTCCTAGCTTCTTGTCTCTTCCTCTCTGGACAATTCTAGGACAAATTCCTAGCTCCTACATAGTAGTAGCATACACCCAAACCATCTCTGCATAGAGTATTTGGGTGGTATCTGCCACACGTCCTATAAGTCAAGTCATTCGGTGGAATCTGAGCTTGCTTTCCTTTGCCTCTTCCCTGATTGTTGTTATTATTGAATCTTCAGAAATTATTCTAACCCTGAGGTTGTTGCGAATATAGCCTCCTCGCTTGAAGTTTCGACCTCTAGGCGCACAATTTCTCCCTTGATCTCTCCTAACAAAAGCTCAGTGACCGCCCTTGTCTGACATGGCCTTTCTTGCACAATCCTCAGTAACTCGGCTTTTGTTTACCAGTTTAGAAAAAGTTCTGATCTCTATTGGGCCCACTGTTCTCAGAATGTCACTTCGAAGTCCACCTTCGTACTTGATGCACTTCCACTCTTCAAAATCCCCTGGAGCACCCTGACAGATCCTAGAGAACCGACACAATTTCATGAATCGATTGGTGTACTTTGATACTGACATCGAATCCTGCTTCAACTGTAGTAATTCGAGCTCCTTGGCTGTCCTGACTGAATTGGAAAAATACTTCTTATAAAATTCAGCTTGAAAGACATCCTAGAGTATTGCGGCATTGTCTCGCTACAGAAGGCATCGGGTTCCCTGCCACCAATGATGAGCTTTACCCACCAGCTGGTAAGTAGAAAAATCAACACAATGGTCCTCAGGCCCTTGCTATGCTTGCAAAGCTCATTCCATCGCCTAAAACCAATTATCAGCCTCTGTGGGATTTGTGGTTCCTCAAAATATCGGTGGATTTATCTTCATGAAAGTCGCTAAGGTCATCGGCCCATTTCCTCCGTTACCCCCATTTTCGTTGTTAATTTGCTGACCAAGGACCTCAGCCGTTGCCTGTATAGCAGCCGCCATATTTTCCAGGTAATTCATGAAGTTAACAGGATTATTTGCAGTTGTTTCAGGTTCTGCATTACTATTCTGGCCTCTCCCTCGACCACGACCGCGTCCATGAGACGTCATCTGGTCCCTATTCACACCAAACAATCGATATCAAGGTGATTAGTCTCAATATCTCAAGTCTAGTGCTTTAAAGTCCCAAATACATGCTCATGAACAAGTATGTCACATATATCAGTTAGATATCATAATTAGCATATACACACACACACCCAGAGTATGCCCATATGCATAGTCAATGCATCCCTCAGTCTCTACAGGAACGAACTGCTCTGATACCATAATGTAACACCCTACCACACAGAGCCTTATGCTTAAGTCGTAAAGCACAGGTGGCGAGGTATTACGGCCTTTAGAAGAGAAGACATACATACATACATATATATATATATATATATATATATAGTTGAAAGAAAACCATAACGAGGAGCCTTAAAGAACAAGCTAAACAAAATCGAAACCGAAGATCGGATCACTCTCGTAAGGATAAGCAAGATAGTAAGAAAGCTAAAACATATATATACATATATCAGAGTTCCAAAAATATAGATATCAAGCTCCAGACTCGACCTGCGAAGCTAAGGCCGGTCACAATATTTTTCAAGCAAGTTCAATAAAAAGCTCGAACTCAAATCAATGGGATGCCCTATAAAAAAAATAGCTTGGAAATTAATTATTTTGACTAAGCTTATTATGTATGTATGTATGTATATGTATATATATACATACATACATACATACATACATACATACATACATACATACATACATACATACATACATACATAATAAGCTTAGTCAAAATAATTAATTTCCAAGCTATTTTTTTTATAGGGCATCCCATTGATTTGAGTTAGAGCTTTTTATTGAACTTGCTTGAAAAATATTGTGGAACATAGATGAGAACTAGAATACACACCCAAGTGAGATTTGAGCTTTTATGTGTGCTTGCATTATATTAACCACTATTTTCATTCTTGTATGTTATTCTCTTTCTATAATTGCAATGTTTGACTTGTTTAATTCTTTATGTCCAATATTTTATGTATGAATGCATTTACATGATTGAGGCCTTTATTTTATTTGAGCTCACTCATCCAAATGGCCGTACCCTTTTATCTACCTTTGTTAACCAATTTTGAGCCTATTTAATCCCCTTTTGTTCTTACTTTTAGCACATTATTAACACTAAATCAAAAACAATAAATGTCCTTATTTTGAATCTTTGATTAGCTTAAGCTAGTGAAGGTGTGCATCATCTAAGTGTGGAAAAATTTGGAAACATTGGTAGAGAAAAAATGGATATTTTGCATTTTTTTATTGAAATATTTTAGGAATTGGGTACATACTCATGCATTGAATGTAAACCATATGCATCAACCTTCTTGTATATATTATGTTATTAAAAAAAAGAAAAAAAAAAGAAAAAGAGAAAAAACGAGAAAACAATAAAAAGGGAACATATGTTATCCCAAAAAGAAAAGTTTGAGAAATAAATGCATATGTGATATGAATTAAAAGAATGCATGAGTGTATGAAAAAAGTGAATAATCGATAGTTAGGTTTTGCATTAGATTTGAATAGGTTGTCATAGGTTAGGTGGGAGTTTAAGTTAATCAAAAATTTAATTTCAAGTCCACTTAGCCAAATACAATCTTACCTTGACCCTAGCCCCATTACAACCCTTGAAAAGACCTCATGATACTTGTATGCATACATTGAATAACTGTTTATTGTTAGATGAAAAACAAGTCTTGAAAAGTAAGATTAGAAGAGAACTGAGTGAATTAACCCTATACACTTGAGCGATTAGAGAATATACACATCCGGTGAGGGGTTTGATTGCTCAATTTTATGTTTCCACCTTTTACTTATTTTGTTGCAAGTTGTTACAATCTTTTGGAGCTCAAATGGATTTATGGGAATTGTATTGATTGCTACATTGTTTAAGCCCTCTTTATTTATATGTTTTCTTAGAAATTGATTTGTTTTGACCAAGTAGATACATATATAGATACAAGTATATAGATAGAATAGATATAAATAGTGTACTTTTAATAAATGTTGAATATCCCTTGATCTTATCTTTCTTGATGTTTAGCATGAGAACATGCCATTGTTTAAGTGTGAAGAGGTTGATAAATCCATATTTTATGATGAATTTTGGGTTGAAAAGAGTAGAATTTATCAACTTATCTTTCATTTATTCATAGAAAATGCATAGTTTTATGAATTTCTCCTAATTGTGCGTAATTGTGAAAAATATGCTTTTTATGCTTGAAAATTGTCAAATTTAATTCACTGTTATTCCATTTGATGTCTTGATGTGTTTGTTTGAGTGATTTAAGGTTTAGAAGGGACGGATGGCTTGAAGAAATGAAGAAAAAGTATGCAAAGGTGGAGAATTCATGAAGAAATAAAGGTTGGACATTTTCATGGTTGTGCATACGCATGCCTTGTGCGTACGCATTTCCTTGAATTTGTGCGTACACATGGCTTGTGTGTACACATGAGTAGTAGTACGTGATTTACTTAAGTAAACATGTGGCTTATGATTTCAAGCTCATTTTGGGCTCAATCCAACTCATTTCTGATGCATATGGAGGCAAGACTCAAGGAGGATGAACCAAGTAGCATAGTAGTAGTGTAGAACCATGTTTTAGGAAGAAATCCTAGAGAGATAAGCTCTCTATTCTCTCTTATCTCTAGGAATTTAGTGTTTTTAGGTTAATTTCTCCTTAGTTTAGGTTTTAATTCTTATTTTAGTGTAGTTTTCTTTATATTTTCATGTTTTCTTTACTGGTTAGTTTCTTTATTTTATCAATTTTAGTTTATGAACACTTGTTTGAATTTTATTTTCCTTTAATGCAATTTTATGTTTTCATGTTTATTGATGTTTGCTTAAGTTGTTATTATTGTTTTCTTGCTTAGGTTATTAGTTATAGATTTTATAATTCTTGCAATTTACCAGGTTTTCCTTTTATGCATTCCAAGTGTTTGTTGAAATGCCTTTCTTAGTTTTAGATTAGAATTTTGCATTCTTGGCATAGAATTGAAGACTTAAGTGACCTTGAGTCATTGATGTCCAATATTGATTTATAATTTAGGATTGTTAGTTGGTTTTGTTTCCACTGACGCTAGTCTTTCACTAAGTCTAATTAGTGAGTTGGCTAAGACTTGTGGATTAAGATCAATTATGCCTATTTGACTTTTTTTCGATGTTTGGGGATGAAGAAGTGAATCAATTCTTCTTAATTGCCATGTTTGTGGTCAATGACTTGGATAGGAACCCTTGGTGGATTTTGTCAATTTTTCTCCCATTTATTCACTAAAATAACATGGTTTCATGAATTTCTCCTAATTGTGCTTAATGGTAAAAAACATGCTTTTTAGGCCTTTAATTAGTCAAATTTAATTCACTTTTTATTCCAATCGATGCCTTGATATGTTTGTTAGTGATTTCAGGATTAAAAGGGCAAGGAATGGATCAAGAAAGTAAAGAGGAAAGCATGCAAGATGGAGAATTCATGGAAAATAAGGATTTGGAAGATTCAGGGCGACGCGTACGAGTGAAGAAGAAACTCGTTAAGGCGACGCGTACGCGTGAGCCATGCTGATGTGAGAATTTATGTTGATCTAGAATTTCACAAAAATATAATCTCGTTGCAAGCATAGTCTAGACCAACAATTAAAGGTCAATCAAAGTTTAAATCAAAGATATCACAATTCAAATCAAATAACCAAGAGTATTCAAACTCCCGTGTCGTTCTCCCTAGGAATTGCAATGAAATGTTCAATTATTGGCTATGAGAGCAAAGGGGTTTTGATGGCGATTGACAAGAAATTTAAAAGGCAAGAAATTAAATAAGCATGCAAGAGAATTAAAGCTCAAAGCAAGTAAATCAAAAATGGAATTCAAGTGGCAAAAAGGACTCTTGGTAAGGATTGGGGAATTGAGGATTCCTATCATAATCATAGACCACAAACATGATAATTGCTAAGAATTAATTCAAATTAGTCTGTCCTAACATCGAGGATAAGTCAAAAGGGTATAATTGATCTCAATCCACAAATCCTAATCAACTCACTAATTAACTTAGTGAAAGATTAGCGTTAGTGGAAACCAAACTAACAATCCTAACATCGAATGGACATCTATGATTTAAGGTCACCTAATTATCCAATTCCAAGCCAAGAATGTGAAAAACTATATAAAAATTAGAAGAGACATTTTATCAAATACCTAACATGCATAAAAAGAAAAATGTCATAAATTGCAATAAAAATAAATTCTATAACTACCAATTGCAATAAAATGATAATAACAACTCAAATAAGCATTAAAGAAACATAAAAACGTCAAAATTGCATTAAATGAAATTAAAAGTGACAAGTGTGTTTAAAGAACTAAAGTGGCATGAAAGCAACATTAACAAAGGAAACTAAGAGATTAAAGGCAATAAAACATGAAAATGTAAATGAAACTACATTAAAACAAGAATTAAAGAAATAAATTAAAGAGAAAATAAAGCTAAAAACCCTAATTCTAAAGGGAAAGGGGAGCTTCTCTCCCTAGAAAACTAAACAAAACATGTACAAAACTAAACCTAATTGCTCTCCCCTTCATCCTTCTTCAATTTGGCTTGAAATAGCTTCAGAAATGTGTTGGATTGGGTTTTGTGGGCCCAAAAATCGCTGCCAGCGAGTTGCAATTAATGAGGTCACGTGCCAAGACTTGTGCGTACGCACACTTAAACTTATGTCCACTATAGCAAATTGTATATCATTTTGAAGCCCCGGAAGTTAGCTTTCCAATGCCGCTGAAACCGCCTTATTTGGACCTCTGTAACTCAGGTTATGATCAATTTAGTATCGAGAGGTCAGGACTGACAACTTTACAAATCCTTCATTTCTTGAATTTTTCCACTTTGCATGCTTTACTTCCACTTCTTCAAGTCATTCTTGCCTTCAAAACCTTAAATCACTCAAACAAATATATCAAGACACTGAATGGGAGAAAAGTGAATTAAAATTAGCAATTTAAGCATGAAAAATATATTTTTCACAATTAAGCACAATTAGAAAAGAATTCACAAAAGCATGCTATTTCAATAGATAAGTGCAAGAAAAGTCAATGAAATCCACCCAAATAGAGCAAATAAATACCATAAAATGTGGATTCATCACATCCCCACACTTAAATAATAGCATGTCCTCATGCTATACCAAAGAAAGATAAGAAGGGGAAACAACATTTATTTAATGTAGCTAACTATATTCAATCTATCTACATGTATGTAGCTATCTATATGTAATCTATCTATATGTATTTAACTAGTCCAAAGAAATCAATTTCCAAGAAAGTATCTATATACAACCAAGGGCTAAAGCAATTATAACCAAATCCTATTCACAATTGAATTTAGTCATATAAAAGAATTTAACCAAACTTGCAAGATAAGCAATAATTATAAGTGAAAATATGGAATTAAGTAATTGAACCCTCACCGGATATGTGTATGCACTCTAGTCAGTCAAGTGTTTAGGGTCAATTCACTCAATTCTCCTCTAATCATGCTTTCAAAAGTTTGTTCTTCATCTAACCAATCAACAAGTATTTAATGTACATATGCAAAAATCATGAGGTCTTTTTAAGGTTGTAATGGGACTAAGGGTAAAGATAAAGATATACATATGGCTAAGTGAGCTTGCATTTGAATCTTTGATTAACCTAAGCTCTCACCTAACACATACACAACCTATACAATTCTAATATCAAGCTTAGCTACCCATAATCTCACTTTTACATATACATAAACTCATGCATCAAATTCAATTCCATCACATATGCATTGATTATTATTGAATTTCTCATTGGGGTAATTTTGTCCCTCTTTTCATTATTTCTTTTTTTTTCCTCTTTCTTTTATTTCTTTTTTTTTTCAAGAACGTAATATATATATACCAACACATTAATGCATATGGTTTCTATAATATTACATGAGTATGCACCCCAAATTTCCAAAATTTTTCAACAAGAATAAAACATCTATTTATCAACCAAAATTCTCACATTTTTTCCACACTTAAACATCACACACTCTCACTAGCTTAAGCTACTCAAAATTCAAATAAAGGACATTTCATTATTTTTCACTCAAGGTTAATGATGTGGCAAAATAAAGAACAAAAAGGGGACATTCATAAGCTCAAAGTGGCAAACAAAGGTGAATGAAATAGTAGGCTATTTGGGTTAAGTGAGCTATAAAGAAATAATGGCCTCAATCACATAATTGCATAAATATACATTAAACAATAGATATATAGAATTAAAAAACCAAAGATTACAATCATAGAGAAGAGCAACACACAAAAATGAAATAAGTGGTCAAATGGTGTAACCACACAATAAGGCTCAGAATCTCACAAGTTGTATGTTCTTTAACTCAAAAACCATATTCCACAATGTATAAATCATGCAAGTTTCCATGAAAAATTTTAACTCAATTCAATTTGAATTTCAATGCCCTTCATAAAAAGTAAGTTTCTTGAAAATTTCATTAAATTGACTAGCATTTATTCTATATGTATATAATGTGATTGGATGGAAAAGGTAAAAAATCCTAAGTTAAATTCCTAATTTCAATCAAACCAAAATAGCAAGTGTATAGGAAATCAAACTTAGGTGCAATTATCACATCATCCCAAATCACAATCAAGACTAAGAACCAAAAAGCATATGTAAAAGCTAAAATTAAAAGCAAAATGTCAAAATATGCATAACTACTATATAATACTAAGTTATGTACAAGCAAAATTAAAAAGTGCAATAAACTAAGTAAAAAGTTTCTCAAAAGGATAAAATATATACAAAGTACAAAAAAAACATAAAAAGAAACTACACTAAAAGTGTTTGAAAATGAAGATTGTCACCCAAAATATGCTTGTTGAAGTTGCACAACCTCCCCACACTTAAGATGTGGCACCGTCCTCGGTGCTCAAGATCATGCGGAGTGGAAAGAGTCGTCACTGGGTCACCTCCACCTTCAGCTGGTGGGTTAGGCCATAGAGTGGTTGCAAGAGTGATGGTGGTGCTGAAAACGAAAGAGCTAAGTCACAAAACAGCATATGAAGTGAACAGATAATAAAAATTTGAATGGAAGCATACATGAGAATCAAATTAAATCAAACACAAACAACTTCCAATCAAATTCAGGACATGAGGAAAGCTAACTTGCTTGTTTATCAAAGAATAAAAGAAGGAAGGAGCATTGTTACTATGCACAACGAGAAAGAAAACAGTTAAAAGTTAAAAGTTAATGTTAGTTGAAAAGTAAAAAGAAAGTTAAAAGTTAAAAGTTATGTTAGTAAAAAGGAAAATGGTTAATTGAAAGTGAAAAGAAAAGTTAGATGAAAAAGACAAGCAAAGTTAAAAGTTAGGCAAAGAAAAAGAAAAATTAGTTGAAAAGGAAACAAAGGTAGAAAATCAAGTGAAAAGGAGGGAAAAAAATTAGTTAAAGAAATGAAAACAAGCAAAAATTCAAAAATTAGGTGCATAGTCAAAAGTTCCTTAATTCCAAAAAGTTTCAAAAGTTTCAAAACAAGCAAGTTTGTATTCACTTCTCAACAATTCAAAATGCCAAAACAAGTGATGCACATGTATGTGTAGAGCACATAATCAAGTAAATATCAATCACAAGTAAATTGGCATAATTTGAAGCAATTTGGTGTTGGCAAGTTAAAACTATTGAGAATAAGTTACTCAAGGAACATTCAAACACCAAATTCCAATGAAGCATAAAAGTCACAAGTTGAAACAAGAATTGAAAACCTCATGATCTAAGTGACTTAATGAAAGTTAGGCAAAAATAAAATGAATCAATTCAGCCACTTAGATTTAAAACCTTCAATCTTGTGAGTTTATGCAAAAAAAGTTTAAAATCTCAAAAAAATTCAAGTTTATGGTCAATTTAAAAAAAAAAAATTCACTTGAACTATTCAATGCATAGAAGTAAATTAGCATTACAAACAAGCAAAGAATGTTAGAAGCATGACCAAAACTTGCAAAGAAGTTCTTGAGGCAATCAGAAATCATGTAGCAAACAAGGGTCTCTTTTGACACAGAAATTCGTCAAATAGAACTTGTTGGTTCAAACAACACAATGCAGCTTAATTGAGCAACCAAATAGAATAGCAGCGGAGTAGTGAATGCAAAAACCTCAACATCCAACAACCAAAACAAAGAAGCAATCAACCGGATAGTCACTTAATTGAGTTAACAACAGTTGAAAACCAAAAGCAATGAAATACCAACTCAATCAATTAATTGAATCAAAGATGAATATTGAAAACAGATTAAGATAAATTCCGGCAGCATTTCAGTTTCAGCAGTAAATTGGCCTATTTTCCAATTCAACCAATCAAAATCAAATTCCATATGAATTCTTTGACAGTTAAAAACACAAAAAATCATAATGAATTCATAAGAAGTAAGTAAATAAGCCAATTCCAGCAAGAAAACATGAGAAAACAATTAAAACCAATCCAACCAGCAAGAAGCATAGCAGCACTCAGCAGAACAGCAATCAATGGCCCATCATACAGCACCCACAACAGTAAAATGAACAACCCAGCAGCAATGAGCAACTCGAATTCAAAAATTTATCAAAAACATCATCACTGCAACAGCCATATCTAGGAATCGTTTGTTTCAAAAACCAGCCACCAACAAGAAAAAGCAACAATTAACAACAGGGCAGCATTCTGTTCTTTGATTTTAACAACCAATCACAAGTATTCAACATGAATTTAAATAACTAAGCATCACTGAATCAAACAATGAAGTTCAAATTGAAATAGGAATTCAGCAGCAATCACAATTGAAATTTACAACAGCCTTCAGCAAGAGTAGAGCAGCAATAAAACTATGCAGTAGCATGAACAAATCAATTCAGCACAGGGCAAATCAATGAAAGAGCAACATTCCAAACAACATTATTAATCAAAACAAACCTAAATCCACTATCCACGCCAGATTCTCTAACACCCTAATCAACTAAAGATGCATTTCTAACTAAATTAAGCTAAAAAAATTAACTAGCAGTAAACTAATGATTGAAACAGAACTCAATTAAAGAAAAACGTGAACCTGGGAAGCAGAATTGGAACAGAGGAAGGGAAGGGAAGAAGAAGGTTGATGATGGTCAGTGAACGGCTGGAGCAACTCAGCTGGCCTGGTGGTGGAGCTGCTCTAATGGCAGCAGCGGAGGAGGGGCGCAGCAAAGAAACAGGGGCCTTACCCTGTTCTAGCCTTCGAAGGCAGTGAAGAGCAACAGGGGGAAGAAGCTCGTGTCTGGGAGGAAAGAGGGTTGGGTCGCCGTGGCTCGTCGATGGAGGAGGCTACGGTGGTTCGCGGTGGTGGTTCGGCCGGGAGAGGAGGCGCGAGGGTAACGTCGCGATGGCACTAGGCTCGGTGGAAGCTAGAAGAGGGAAAGGGGAAGAGAAAGGGGCGTGGCGATGTGGGTTATCGCCGGCGATTGTGGTGAAGGGAGGTGGCTGTGGCGGCGCTGAGGTGATGATGATGGTGAAGACGATGGAGGTTATGGTGGCTGGGAAGAGACGCGAGCTGGAGGCGGCTCGCGATGGTGGTTCGGCCATGGGTCAGTGGTGAGGGGAAGAGGAAGAAAGAGAGAGATGTGGTGGCTCTGTGTCGGCTGTGGGTGACAGACGCCGGCTGCGGTGGTGATGACTGGAGGCTGAGGCGAGGCTAGGGTTCGGAGTTCGGATAGGGGGAAGGTGGGGCTCTGGCGGAAGGTGAGACAGGGAAGGTGGTTCTGGGCGGCACTAGGGTACCGCGAAGATTCAGGAATGGGGAACAGAAAAGGGATGAGAGAGGAGATGAGAGAAGAGAGGGGAAAGGGCACGGCGGTCGCCGGCGGTTGTGGTGGCGGGTGGTTCGACGCTGGTGATTCTGGTGGTTGGA
The DNA here is from genome assembly GCF_003086295.3 of Arachis hypogaea. Taxonomy (NCBI): domain Eukaryota; kingdom Viridiplantae; phylum Streptophyta; class Magnoliopsida; order Fabales; family Fabaceae; genus Arachis; species Arachis hypogaea. Next base: position 122,968,274 of record NC_092046.1, read on the forward strand.
GAACTCGAAACGGAGAAGAGGAGGGCTTATGGTGGCTCAGGGAATAGGAAAAGAGAAGGGAAGGAAGAGTAGGGGGATGCGAACGCACCAACTCTGCGGGTGCTCCCAGCAGAAGGGGATGAATTGGGGGTGCGTACTAATGTTCATTCGTGCGTACGCACGGACAGAAAAATGGGCAACAGTGCGTATGCATATGTTGTGCCAACGTTGTGAGCAGAAAGTGTGCATGAGAGTGTACGTTCGCACTAGGTATGTGCGAATGTACAGAGTGATTTTTTTTTTTTTCAAAAAAGATTTAACCCAACATTCTAATATGCATATAAATAAAAAATTAACAAAAATATGCAATTATTCACATTAATTTTAAAATTAATCTAAAATTTTATTTTTCAAATCAAAATCATGGGACAATGTACTAGTAATATGCACAAACAAAAGTCTATCAAAACTATTTTAACCATTTAAAATTTAATTAAAAATTTTAAACATGCAATTTAAGTTAAAAAGACAATTTAAATAAAATTACTAACTATTCACATAAGCATTTGAAAACAAAAATTTATTAAGACAAGCTAACAACTAAGAGATATATTTACAAGCAAAAACAAGCAGCCAATCAAAAACAAACAATTCACAAATTCACATATTAACAATAGCCAACAATGTAATACCATTCCAATCCCCGGCAACGACGCCAAAAAGTTGATGTGAGAATTTATGTTGATCTAGAATTTCACAAAAATAGAATCTCGTTGCAAGCATAGTCTAGACCAACAATTAACTCTCAATCAAAGTTTAAATCAAAGATATCACAATTCAAAGCAAATAACCAAGAGTATTCAAACTCCCGGGTCGTTCTCCCTAGGAATTGCAATGAAATGTTCAATTATTGGCTATGAGGGCAAGGGGGTTTTGATGGCAATTGACAAGAAATTTAAAAGGCAAGAAATTAAATAAACATGCAAGAGAATTAAAGCTCAAAGCAAGTAAATCAAAAATGGAATTCAAGTGGCAAAAAGGACTCTTGGTAAGGATTGGGGAATTGAGGATTCCTATCATAATCATAGACCACAAACATGATAATTGCTAAGAATTAATCCCAATTAGTCTATCCTAACATTAAGAATAAGTCAAAAGGGCATAATTGATCTCAATCCACAAGTCCTAATCAACTCACTAATTAACTTAGTGAAAGATTAGCGTTAGTGGAAACCAAACCAACTAACAATCCTAATCACAATATCGAACGGACATCTATGATTGAAGGTCACCTAATTATCCAATTCCAAGTCAAGAATGTGAAAAACTATACAAAAATTAGAAGAGACATTTTATCAAATACCTAACATGCATAAAAAGAAAAATGTCATAAATTGCAATAAAAATAAATTCTATAACTACCAATTGCAATAAAATGATAATAACAACTCAAATAATCATTAAAGAAATATAAAACGTCAAAATTGCATTAAATGAAATTAAAAGTGACAAGTGTGTTCAAAGAACTAAAGTGGCATGAAAGCAAAATTAACAAAGGAAACTAAGAGATTAAAGGCAATAAAACATGAAAATGTAAATGAAACTACAATAAAACAAGAATTAAAAAGAGAAATTAAAGAGAAAATAAAGCTAAAAATCCTAATTCTAGAGAGAAGTGGGAGCTTCTCTCTCTAGAAAACTAAACAAAACATGTAAAAAAACTAAACCTAATTGCTTCCCCCTTCATCCTTCTTCAATTTGGCTTAAAATAGCTTTAGATATGTGTTGGATTGGGTTTTGGGGGACCAGAAATCACTGCCAGCGAGTTGCAATTAATGAGGTCACGTGCCAGGACTTGTGCGTACGCACACATGCTGAATCCCGACTTGTGCATACGCACACTTAAACTTATGTCCACTATAGCAAATTGTATATCATTTTGAAGCCCCGGATGTTAGCTTTCCAATGCCGCTAGAACCGCCTCATTTGGACCTTTGTAACGCAAGTTATGATCAATTTAGTACCGAGAGGTCAGGACTGGCAGCTTTACAAATCCTTCATTTCTTGAATTCTTCCACTTTGCATGCTTTACTTCCACTTCTTCAAGTCATTCTTGCCTTTAAAATCTTAAATCACTCAAACAAATATATCAAGGCATTGAATGGGAGAAAAGTGAATTAAAATGAGTAATTTAAGCATGAAAATCATGTTTTTCACAATTAAGCACAATTAGGAAAGAATTCACAAAAGCATGCTATTTCAATGGATAAGTGTGAGAAAAGTCAATGAAATTCACCCAAATAGAGCAAATAAATACCAGAAAATGTGGATTCATCACATCCCCACACTTAAACAATAGCATGTCCTCATGCTATACCAAAGAAAGATAAGAAGGGGAAACAACATTTATTCAATGTGCTAACTGCTAACTATATGCAATTTATCTACATGTATGTAGCTATCTATATGTAATCTATCTATATGTATTTAACTAGTCCAAAGAAATCAATTTCCAAGAAAGCATCTATATATAACCAAGGGCTAAAGTAATTATAACCAAATCCTATTCACAATTGAATTGAGTCATATAAAAGAATTTAACCAAACTTGCAAGATAAGCAATAATTATAGGTGAAATTAAGGAATTGAGTAATTGAACCCTCACCGGATATGTGTATGCACTCTAGTCACTCAAGTGTTTAGGGTCAATTCACTCAATTCTCCTCTAATCATGCTTTCAAAAGTTTGTTCTTCATCTAACCAATCAACAAGTATTTAATGTACATATGCAAAATTCATGAGGTCGTTTTAAGATTGTAATGAGGCTAAGGGTAAAGATAAGGATATACATATGGCTAAGTGAGCTTGCATTTGAATCTTTGATTAACCTAAGCTCTCACCTAACACATACACAACCTATACAATTCTAATATCAAGCTTAGCTACCCATAATCTCACTTTTACATATACACACACTCATGCATCAAATTCAATTCCATTACATATGCATTGATTATTATTGTATTTCTCATTGGGGTAATTTTGTCCCCCTTTTCATTATTTCATCACATGCGTACGCGTGACAAGCAGCACGTGACCTCATTAAAGGCAACACGCTGGGGGAGATTTCCGAGCTCATGGAAGTCCAAATCCAACTCAATTCTGAAGTATTTGAGGCCAAACTCAAGAAAGAACAAGGGAGGGCAATTAGGAGTAGAGTAGTAACATGCTTTAGGTCATATTCTAGAGAGAGAAGCTCTCTCTTCTCTCTAGAATTATGTTAGATTTAGATTAGAATTCCCTTAGATTTAGGTTTAATTCTTATTTTATGTTGGTTTTCCTTGCAATTCATTGTTCTTACCTCTTTGCTTTCCTAGTTTACTTGCTATCTCCTTTATTTTGTCATTTTTATGTTTATAAACTCTTTGTTGATTTTAATTTCATTTAATGCAATTTATGTTTTATGTTTCTTCTTGTTTAATTTAGTTGTTATTATTGTTTTCTTGTAATTAGTAGTTGTTAGATTTTATATTTCTTGTCATTTTACCATGCTTTCCTATTATGCCTTTCAAGTGTTTGATAAAATGCTTGGTTAGATTTTAGAGTAGATTTTTGGGTTCTTGACTTGGGTTGGTAACTTAGGTAACCTTGAGTTACTAATGTCCAAGTGATTGATAATTTGTTTCCATTGACTCTAGTTGTCACTAAATTAATTAGTGAGTGGCTAGGACTTATGGACTAGGATCAATTAAGCTCACTTGACTTTCTTCTAATTTTGGGGATGATAAAGTGGGAATGATCCTTATAATTATCATGTTGTGGTTAGTGGCAATGATAGAGATCCCTAACCATTAACCCTTGCGAAGACCTTTTCACCATTTGAGTTCTTTTACTTGCTTGCAATTTACATTTCTTGTTCATCAAACCCAAAACCCAAAAATATACACTCCATAACAAATAATGTGCACACTTCCCTGCAATTCCTTGAGAGACGACCCAAGGTTTAAATACTCTCGATTTTTATTGGTTTGTACTTATGACAAACAAATTAAACTTTGATTGAGGGTTAATTGTTAGTTTGGATCTATACTTGCAATGAGATTATTTTTGTGAAAATTCTTAACCGACATTTATCCTACATCAAAACTTCTAATGGCTTTGACACTTACAGGAGGTGGTAATTTCTCATTTATCTCCACCTTGGCCTTGTCGACTTCTATGCCTTTGTTTGAGATCCAGTGGCTAAGAACAATGCCTTCGGTAACCATAAAAAAATATTTTTTTCAATTTAAAATAAGGTTTGTCTCTTGGAACCTTCTTAAAACTAAGGATAGATGTTGCAAGCAATCATCAAAGGAATCACCAAAAACAAAGAAATCATCCATAAATACCTCAATAAATTTTTCAACCATGTCAGAAAAAATAGAAAGCATGCACCTTTAAAAAGTGGCGGGAGCATTGCAAAGCCCAAAAGGCATGCAGCGGTAAGCAAAGACACCAAACGGGTAAGTGAATGCGTCTTCTCTTGATCCACATGGTCCACTGAAATTTAATTATATCCCGAATAGCCATCCAAGAAACAATAGAATGCATGTCCCGCCAATCTCTCAAGCATCTGATCAATAAAAGGGAAGAAAAAGTTATCTTTCCTAGTGGCAGTGTTGAGCTTCCTGTAGTCAATGCACATGCGCCATCTTGTGACGGTTCTTATAGGAATGAGTTTATTCTTTTCATTGGTGATCATTGTGACTCTGTATTTCTTGGGAACAACTTGAACCGGGCTCACCCAAGGATTGTTAAAAATTGGGTAAATTATCCCCTGCTTCCCACAACTTCATTACTTATTTTTGAACCATCTCTTTCATAACTGGGTTGAGCCTCTGTTGTGCTTGCACCACCGGTTTAGAACTATCTTCAAAAAGGATTTTATGCATACACACACTGGAGTTTATTCCCTTAAGATTTTTGATGGTCTATCCAAGGGCAACTTTATAGTCTCTTAGCACTTTAAGCAATTCAACTTCCTTAGATATGCTCAAAGAGGAACTTATGATCACTGGAAAATTGTTGTCATCACCAAAAAATGCATTTGTGGGCTGGAGGCAGGGGCTTCAATTCAAGTTTTGCTGTCCCTTCCTCCTTATCAGGGACCAAAATTGCTTCATTTTGTGGTGCTGGACAATTTCTTCTTCACCCACGTGGCTTTCTTTATAGGGCTCTGATAAACCACTATTTTATGGTTTATCTTATGCTCAATTGAGTGGTTTTTATCAACTCTTTACCCACTTATTCATACTATTTGCATGGTTCTACTTTTTCCTTCCTGATTTTGTGCTATGATTGAAAACATGCTTCTTTGGTCTTAACTTTTATATGTTTAACCCTCTCTTATTACCATTCGATGCCTTGATATGTGTGTTAAGTAATTTTAGGATTTACAGGGCAGGAATGGCTTGGAGGATGAAAAGGAAGCATGCAAAAGTGGAAGGAATACAAGAAGTTGAAGGAACTGCAAAGCTGTCAGCCTGATCCTCTCGCTCTAAAACGGTCATAACATGAGCTACAGAGGTCCAAACGATGCGGTTCTAGTTGCATTGGAAAGCTAACGTCCAGGGCTTCGATTTGATATATAATATGCCATAGTTGCCCTAACGCTAAATGACACGAACACGTGCTCCACGCGGACGCATCGCAGTGACGAAAATCAGCATGGCAGATTTCTTCTCCAGCGATTTCTGAGCTATTTTCGACCCAGTTTGCGGCCCAGAAAACACAGATTAGAGGCTATAAAGTGGAGGAATACATCCATTCATGAGATGCCTTCCATTATTCACTTTTAATAATTTATATGTAGTTTTTAGAGAGAGAGGTTCTCTCCTCTCTCTTAGGATTTAGGATTAGGATTCCTCTTAAAGGAATTAGGATTTCTTATTATTTCAACTTTATTATTTCAACTTACAATTTCTTCCAAGTTCCAGGTTCAATGTCCTTTTTATTTATTTTATCAATTTAGCTTATGAACTCTTTATGTTTGGATTAATATCCTTTTATTAATGGAATTGAGGTATTTCAGATTTATGGTTCTTATTTAGCTTTTTATATTCTCGGCTTTAATTGATTAACTGGAGGCTCTTGAGTTATCAAACTTATCGTTATTGATTGTTATGTCTGCTAATTGAATTGAATTCCACTAACTCTAGTCTTTCCCTTGGAGTTGGCTAGGACTTGGGGATCTAACTAATTAGTTCACTTGACTTTCCCTTGCTTTCGTAAAAGTTAACTAAGTGAGATTAACTTCAACTCTCATAAGAATAACTAGGATAGGACTTCCGAATTTTCATACCTTGCCAAGAATTTTATTAGACATTAATTTATTAATTCCTACAGTTTATTTTCCTTGTTCAAACCTTTCAAAACCCAAAACACTGTTTTCTATAACTAATAATAAGAACACCTCCCTGCAATTCCTTGAGAAGACGACCCGAGGTTTGAATACTTCAGTTTATAAATTTTATTGGGTTTGTTACTTGTGACAACCAAAACGTTTGTAAGAAAGGATGATTGCTTGGTTCAGAAACAATACTTACAACGGGAATTTATTCTGAATTCTAAACCGTCAATCTTCCGTTCTTCAGGATCCTCTAGGGAATTTGGCTCCTCCTCTTCTAAAGTCTCTTGTATCAAAGGATCAATTAAGTCAATTGTCATGTAATCCTCTAAGTCACTAGGATATTACATAGCTTTGAATACATTGAACACAATGTGCTTATCATGAACTCTTATAGTGAGCTCTCCTTTTTAAACATCAATTAGTGCTCTCCCAATGGAAAAGAATGGTCTTTCTAAAATTATTGAGGCATTTGTATCCTTCTCTATATCAAGAATAATAAAGTTGGTAGTGAGTATGAATTTTTCCACTTTAACCAACAAGTTTTCTACTACTCTGTGTGAAAATTTGATGGAATAATCCGTTAATTGGAGAGATATTCTTGTGGGCTTAACTTCATCTATTTGATTTTTTTCATCAAAGAGAGAGGCATCAAATTATTACTAGCTCCCAAGTCACAGAGAGCTCTTTCTATAGTGATTTCACCAATGGTGCAAAGAATTAAGAAGCTCCTAGGATCTTTCAACTTTTGGGACAAGTTCTTTTGGATTATTGCACTACATTCTTTTATGAAAACTACTATTTTATCCTTCTTCTAATTTCTCTTTTTTGCCATCAACTCCTTCGTGAACTTGGCATAAAGAGGCATTTGTTCCAATGCCTCAGAAAAAGAAATATTGATTTGTAATTTTTGAAACACTTCCAAGAACTTAGAGAATTGCTTGTCCTTGGTCTCTTTCTGAAACTTTTGAGGGAATGGAGGTTTGGGCTTGTACTCTTCCACTTTTACCTTCTCCAGTGCTCTAGTGACTCGTTCCTCTTGTTGATTGGCATCCTCCATGGCTTCTTCAGATTGCTTGTTATTTCTTGTGGCTTCTTTTTCCACCACCTTTTTACTTTTCAAATTAATAGCTTTACATTCTTCTCTGGGGTTTGGTATCATTGGAAAAGGCATTTGTGGATTTTTCAACAAATTGCTTGGCAAGTTGGCCAACTTGCACCTCCATGTTTCTGATGGAGGCCTCTTGATTTTTAAAATTAGCTCTGGTCTCTTGCATAAAACTGGAGGTTTATTAAATAAATGTGAATATATATTCGGTGAGTTTCTCCAAGGCATTTTCAAGAGGGGTGGCCTTTTGTGAATTTTGTGATGGTTGTGTAGGAGGTGTTTGTGGTTGGTGAAGGTTGTCGAAGTTGTTGAAGTTATTGTTTCTTTGGTTTTGATTTCCCAGCCAGAGTTGTAAGTTTTGGAAAATGGGTTATTGTGTAGTGACCTAGAGAAGTTGCCCATGTAATTTACTTGTTCAACAGGAGGTTGATCATGATTGAATGGCTCAGAAACTTCACTTTGATGGCCTTCTCCACTCATGTCATAGGTTAAGCTTTGGGTTTCCACTGCAGAGACTTGTAAATGCCCTAGTTGCTTGGTGAGTGCACTGATTTGTTGAGACATAGCCTTATTTTATGCCAAAATAGTATCTAAAGTATCTAACTCTATCACATCTCTCTTCATTGTTCTTTCAGAGGAATACAAATACTTATTGTAGCCAAATCTCAATTAATTCCAAGGCTTTTTCAGTAGTCTTTATATGCATGGATCCTCCAGCTGAAGAGTCCAATAAGTTCGTTGAAGTGGGAGTGATCCCATCATAAAAAATCTGAAGTTGCATCCAATCGACAAACATATCCGGAGGCACTTTCTCAATATTTCTTTGTACCTCTCCCAGGCTTCATAAAGGGATTCTCCATCTTTTTATATGAAAGTCTGGATATTATATCTTAGCTTTTTCCAACCTCTACAGTGGGAAGAATTTAGTTATGAACTTATTGACGAAATCATCTCATGTCACTAGGCTCTCCTTTGGTTGAGTTTCAAGCCACTGCTTGGCTTGGTCCCTTACATAGAATAGAAACAACCTCAATCGATAGGCTTCAGCCGAGACGCCATTGATCTTGACTGTGTCACATATTCGTAGAAAGCTAGATATGTGCATATTAGGATCTTCCTATGGTCTCCCACTAAATTGGCAATTTGGTTGCACCAAGGTGATGAGTTGAAGTTTCAACTCAAAGTTTTTTGCCTCCACATTAGGTGCTATAATGCTACTTCCACAATTTTCAGGAGTGAGTTTTGTGAAAGAGCCAATAGTTTTTCTAGCATTAACTGTGTTGTTGGTATTGTCAGCCATTGTGCCTAACTCCTCAAACTCTTCAATCTCTTCCACTGCCTTAGCTTCTTCTCTTTGATCTCTAGATTTCTTCCTTATCTGGAAGAGTGTTCTCTCAATTTCTAAATCAAAATGGAGTAGTTCTTTGTCCTTATTGCCTTGTATAAACACAGAGACAACAAAGAAAACTAGAATTTTGAATGTCATAGTGATGAAAATTCCGGATGAGATAACAAATTAAAAAGACAGAAAAATAAAGGTCTAATATAAGTAATCAATTAACCGGTTTGATGTCAATCTCGGTCTTGATACGGAATTTCGCAACGCCACAACTCAGCAAGTGCACCAGATCGTATCAAGTAATACCATGGGAGTCAGTTATCATTCCCACGAGGATTAACGGACTGAGTGCACAAGAGTTAATCGATTATTCTAACTAGACAATTGCAAATTAAGGTTTCAAAGATATCCTAATAACAAAAATAGAGAATTAACTGAAGGCAATTTGTAAACAATTAAGAAAGTGATATGAATGGAGGAATGTTAAGGCTTTAGAGATGTTTAAAACTTCAAGAAGAATGCTTTTCACTATCCACCTTAATCATGCAAAGATGTATCTTATGGCAAATCATAATTAATCAAACCCCAATTCCTTGGTGATTCAGTTTCTCTTAACCTAATAAATCGCCAATTCCTTGATCAATTAGTTAAGATAAGAGGTGAAATGCGTTCACTGATTTAAAAGCCACACAATTCTCAAAACTTAAACCTAGTTGATTTAATGTCACTTATCAAGTCAAGTTCAAAACTTAAAGAATTAAGAGAAGAAGTTTTCAAGCTCAATTCTAACAAACAACTTTTCCAAAATGAATATAGAATTCAATTTAGATTAGAACTATTTTTCAATAGATTCAAACCCTTGTGATGAAGTACGAAAACTTTTTTGTTAAGAAAACATCAATGCATTAATCAAGATAGAAAAGTAATAACATTAATCCATTAGAACAAACAGAGCTCCTAACCTTAACAAAGGAGATCAGTTGCTCATGATGTGTTGAAAATAAAAACTATGAATTCTAAAATGGCCAGAGGAGGAAAATTACGTGTGTTTCCCCTTCCTGATATATGTTAACTTAAAACCTAAAAAATTCAGAATTCAAAACTAAATCAAATTAAAATATAATTAAATCTAAAATAATTAATGTTCCCCTTATGATTTTCCTCTCAAGTCAAGCTAAATGTGATTCTCCTCATAATTGTCAATCAATGCTAGATAACATGGGCTTGTGCTTAGTTTTCACTCATCCAATCATGCTTAGAGGTTTAGAGATTAGTGAAAATAATTAAGAGGCCCTGGAGGTTGGCCCAAGTGGCACATTCAACTCACAAGATCCACGTTAACACAAGGGCTTGGAGAGGGCTTAGAGAAGCTATTGGAGGTGATGCTTAATGCACGTTGGATATGGGGCTTGAGATTGGCTCCTAAAGGTACTCCATAAGTGGCAAGTTGGACGTGCAAGTGCTCACATTGAATGTGAGGCTTGGAGGCAAGTCTTGGATCTATCCATGAATGGCACGTTAGACGTGGGGGTAAGCATGTTAAATGTGAAGGCATGTCCATTGGATGTAGGAGCAAGTTAAAGCCAGTGGAGGTGCCTTTGAGTGGCACGTTCAATGTGAAGCGAAGCAAGTTGAACATGAGGTTAAATACATTGGACATGGGGCTTCTTATGTTGGACGTGAGGCTTGGAGAAGCTATGGAGGAGGCCTCAGATGGCACGTAGGGGCATGTTGGATGTGGGGGCTTGGTGAGGACACTGGAGGTGTTCCATAAGCTCTCTGTTTGGTTCAACAATCCTCTATTTTGCTTACTTCCTTTCATAATCTCCTGTAGTCAAACAATTCAAACAACTCAAAGAAATATGCACTAAACCATAAATTAATTGCTTATAAATAAAGAATCCTTAGCTTATTAAATGAAATCTTTAAGAGGAAAATTACAAAAGATGCAGATGCATCAGTTGGATCATTACAAGTTGATATCAGAGTAGTCTTTCCTGTAGAGCCTTGGGAGTGCAATGATTATGCTTCACTACATACTCTGAGTGTCTATCATATAGTAAGACTTATCATAATGACAAGAGTTTAAGTTATATATGTATGATTGTCTATTGATTAATGCTCTTAGTTTACCGTTGTATATTTCTTGGTATTAGGTCTGGCTAGCTTGATACTAATGAATTATGTATACGGGAATACTAATAGGTTATCCTTGAAGGAAGATTTTTGTCCTTATTCTAAATAACCTTCATTTTACAAATCCCACATAACTTATTTCAACTTGAATATGTTTCAATGTAACGTAAACATTTATGCCTTTGTTATTCCTTTTGAAAAATGTTTATTTCATATATTTTCTTTTTAGAAGATGAAATAATTCCCTCTTATGTTTTCTTGTTCCCTGTAGACATTTTATTCTATTGTGTTCCTAAGCATTCTCTTGAATTTTGTGAACGATGCCATTGACTTTGGTTATTCTCCTCTTGTGAACTTTGTACTTTTTGACTCAACTTTGTTTCACCAGGATCTCTATATGTTTTAACTGCACCATGGCCATTTTTTATGTGGGAAATGGATGTTATTGGTCCTATTGAACTAAAAGCATCAAGTAGGCATCGTTTCATTTTAGTGGCAATTGATTACTTCACAAAATGGGTGAAAGCTACTTCTTTGCTAATATTACACAAAATATGATGACTAAGTTCATAAAAAAGGAGTTAATATGTCGTTATGGTATACTAAGCATGATCGTTACCGATAATGCGACAAATCTCAATAATAAGTCAATGAAAGAAATATGTGAAAAGTTCAAAACCCAACATCATAACTCATCGCCTTATCGTCCAAAAATGGATGAGGTAGCCGAAGCAGCAAATAAAAATATCAAGAAAATTATGCAAAAGATGGTAATCACATACAAGGATTGACATGAAAATGCTCCCTTTTGTTTTGGATGGATACCGAACTTCTATTCACATTTCAACAGGGGAAATGCCATTCTCTTTAGTCTATGGGATAGAAGCAGTACTTCCTATTGAAGTTGAAATTCCATCCTTGAGAGTATTAATGGAAACAAAATTGAAAGAGTCGGAATGAATTCAAAATTGATTTGACCATTAAATCTAATTGATAAAAAACGATTGGCCGCAACTTTATCAAAAAAGAGTGATAAATGCCCATGGAAAAAAGATCCATCCCCGACATTTTCAGGAAGGAGATTTAGTCTTACAAAAAAATCTTGCCAATTCAAAAAGATCAATGTGAAAAGTGGACACTAAATTATGGCAGACCTTATGTTGTAAAGAAAGCCTTTTCTGGAGGAGATTTGATTCTTACAACAATGGATGGAGAAGATATTCCTTTGCCAGTTAAATTCAAATATTGTAAAAAAATACTATGCATAAATGACAAAAAATAAAAATGTAGAAAATTAAAAGGCTACAAAGGCAAGCATAGAACAACCGAAAACAAAAAAAAAATGAAAAAAAGCAAATAAGATCTCATTTTTCATGAGTTCTTCTCCTATGCCTAATGTCATAGAAACACTAAGGGAAACCACTATAATAACAAAATGGTCAAAAAGATTAGATCTCATTTTTGCCTCCTATTATACTCATCCGACCCTATAGGATCATTTCCTAGTGGCTGAAGTCCACTCTTCTGAATCGTTATTCGTGTTCATCATTGGATCCAAACCTTCCGATGTCCAAGAGCTGTCGGTCGATGCTTCCTTCTCCAAAACTGTTGATGCATTCTCCGTCGTCTTGCCGTGAGTGACGTTCTTCACCCAAGATACCGTTTACCATGCACAACCACAATGACAACTTCCACTTCTTCTTGTCCACCATTGCTTTGTCATCTTCTTCTTCTCTTTCACTCTCTCTCACAGTTGTTTGTATGTGTATGCATGTGTACTGTCTCGGCCCTAATTAGGTTTTCATCACCTAGTGGGTGCTTAAATAAAAGGAAAAAGAAAAGAGAAAAAAATAAATAGGTCCCTGATCTTTTGCAATACGAACATTTAGGTCCTTGAGGATTGAAAAATACATTTACGTCCCTGACCTCTTCATAACCAGGACATGTAGATCCCTCTGTTCAACTAAGCTTGTGAGACGTAATGGCGATATCTGATGTGGACTCTATTCTACTGACATGGTCGTTCCAGTGTGCCACGTGGACGTGCAAAAATTTCTAGGGATAAAAAAGTCCCCCATCCCAAAAATGACATCGTTCAAGTGTTAGCTCTAATCCTACTAAAGGGTGAATGAAAATAGGGTCTCTGATGCTTTTCATAGCCACTGATGGTGTATCCTTGAGTTCAAGGAGAAGTGGAGGAGGAGGAGAAAGACAAGATCGGTCTACTGCGAGCTCAGGGCCAATTGCATTGCATGCAAGAGATGAGAAAGGTGGTGACATCTCCCCAAAGTGATTTTGTGGAGTTTATGCGATCATGTTCATGTCGAAGACTAACAAGAACCCTAACAGAGCCTTCTTTGGGTGCCAATTCTATAAGGTAAGTAAAGAATTTTGTTGGGTTTGAATTAGGATTCACCTGAAATATTATATGATTTTCAAGTTGCATAGTATGTTGTGTAGGTAAGAGAACCGTATTGCAAGTTTTTTTATCTGGCTTGATGACCACATTGTGAGAAACGGGAGCTCTGATACAAGGATCCTGGGAGAGAAGGATATCGAAAACGCTGAAAAGCATCACAAGACACATAAGCTGGAAAACAGAATCACTAGTACTCTTGATTATGGATGGATATGGCTTTGTCAATTTAGATCTTGACCAGTACTCTTCGCTTGGCACATGTTTATGCAATGCGGATAGGTCCTATGGATTGACTCCATATATAGACAGGGATGCACATATTCTTGTGGTGAATTAGTGAGGATTTTTGGAATGTCCACAACTGAACCGGTAAATGCACTGGGTCGTCCAAGTAATATCTCAGGTGAGTGAAGGTCGATCCCACGAGGACTGATGGACTGAGCAACAATGGTTGACTAATTGGTTTAGTTAGGCAGGTAGAGAAGTTGGTTTGGTGAATTGAGATCACATTAAACAGTAATTCAAGAATAAAGAAAGCAAATAAGAGAATTAGTGAGAAATCAATAAGAGAAAATAGTTAAGGTATCGAAGATGTTTACTTTTCCGGATTAAGTTTTCTTACCAACTATTTTAATCATGCAAGATTTATTTCATGGCAAACTGTAATTCACTAAACCCTAATGTCTTAGTGATTTAGTCTCCTCTAACCTTCATCAACCGCCAATGTCTTGGTGACTTGATTCTGATTATAGGGTTAAGTTCAATTCTAGTTTATGGCCACAAAAACCCTAATTACCTAAAGCTAAGAGGATTATATGTCACGTATCCCGATTAGTTCAAGTAATTAGCCATTTAGGAGGAATTTACTTTCAAGTTGTTCTTCCAAGGGTTACAAGAACACAAATGGAATAAGGGTCATACTTTTGTTCCACCCAGATTCATAAAATGAAGAATGAAAGTAATATTTGAAACTGAATCAATACATTAATTAAAATAAAAAAGTAATATTCTCAATCCATAGAAATAAATAGAGCTCCTGACCTTAAACAAGAAGGTTTAGTGGATCATGACTTACAGAGAAAACAGGGATTCTGAAAAGTGTGAAAGTGTGGAAGTGAAAAGATTCCCTTGAAGGGTGAATCTTTTCCCTTTTATATCTAACCTAATTTGATTTGAAACTAAAATAAAATAATAAATCCTAAAGCTAAAAGATATTATTTGTAAATAAAAATTACAAAAATAAAATAAAGAATAACTAATAAAGGCTAAATCCACTTGAAAATGCTTCATTGATGTGGGCTTGGTTTGGATTGCCTGGTGCTAAACGCCAGTTAGGCGTTTAGCGCCCAAGGAGGCAGAAAGCTTCTTGTTTCGTGAGGCTCGCTGGCGCTAAATGCCATCGCCCTGAGGTGTAATGCCAAGTCTTCTCCTTTTTGCACAAAGTTCTGCCTAATTGCTCTGAATTTCACCTAAAATAAATAAAAAATACTAAAACACTCAAAGTAGCATCCAAAGAGGATTTTTGCACTAAAATATTATAAAACTTAATAAATTCTATTGGAAAATGACTAGAAAACAAGGGGAAAATGGGTACAAGATGCTCATGCATCACAATACTAAACTTGAACTGTTGCTTGTCCTCAAGGAACTAAAACAATATAAGACTGAGAAAAGAAGAGAAAAATGCCTAAGTCTTGAGTGTTCATTTAAGCTAATGTCTAAGTACTGAGTGGGGCTAATGACACTCTAACTCTGAATAGGTTCAGCATCTCACTATCCTTTGAAGTTCAGATATATTGATAACCTTCAGCACTAGAACTCGGATGATATTATGGACTCTCTCCCTTAGGCTCTAATTGATCCTTGAACACAGCTTTTTCTTTTCTGTTCTTTTGGTGCTTTGCACCTTGAGCCTAGCTGTGACTCTAAGTGTTTTGTCTTAAAGGTTAACTTGATACAACAACACCACAAGCACTTGACTGGGGAACTCCTTGAGTTCTAATTTTTCTTTTTATTTCCTCCTAGTTAGTGGTGCTCAGAGCCTTAGGCATACTCTATAATTGCACTTGATCTCGACTCTTAGTGCTCTGTCTCAAGGATTACTTGACACATTTACATCACAAGAATATGGTTAGGAAAACAACTCTTATGAGCTTTTAATCCTTTTAAACATTCCTAACCATTGATGCTCAGAGCCTTGGACTTTGCCTTTTTATTTTTCTTCTTTTTTTTCTCTTTTCTTTTTGCTGTTTGTTTTGCTTCAAGGGTCAATTTCTCACTGAGTTTTAGAGAATCCATAATATTTCTCTAGGTTCCTGTACCTTAAGAACTAATATTCTTAATTTCAATATCAAATATGCACTGTTTATTCATACATTCAGAATTAAAGATAATGCCACCACATCAAGTAACTAGAAAAACTCATAATATATAACTCAAGCCTCATGTATTTTACTATTTCTTTTCTTTTTATTTTTATTTTTTGAGCTCAGTGAGCAATACATGAGACATCTTTAGCATAATACAAGATAAATAATTAAACTAGAAAGCAATAAAAGACTACTAGTGATCATGCAAAAGCTTTAATAGAAGACAGAAAATAAGATAAAAATATTGAGAAATAGAAAATAAGATAAGCAAAAGATAAAGAAACTCAACTACCTCAGTCATGGCGGCTGCTGCTCCCTCATGGGAATCCTTTCTGGGGCTTCAGCTTATCTATGTCGTGTCTTTGCCTCAGCTGCTCCTCCACTAGTTGGTGGAGAAAGGCCAAGTGGTCCTGATGCTCAATCCTCAGCTGATCAACAGATGATGTTATCTTCTTAATGGATGTCATTAACTGGTCCCAGTAGTCACAGAGATGGAAATAGAATCCCTGAGGCATCTTCGGAAGCTCCTGTTGAGGAGGAGGAACTGGCTCCTACAGTGGTGAATGCCCATGCTCCCTAGCATACTCCATACCCTCCTAGTGATAAGTCGGTCAATGTCAATAGGGGTATCACCATCAAGCGGACTCGGGCCTCAGCACACAGGCGAAAGATGAGGTGAGGGAAGGCCAATCTCGTAGAGGTGGAGGCCTTCTCGGCTATTCGGTACAGCTCCTGAGGAATCACGCGGTGTACTTCCACCTCATTACCGAGCATGATGCAATAAATCATCACTTCTTGGTCCACTGTAACATCAGATCGGTTACTTGTAGGGATGATGGAGCGGTAAATAAACTCCAACCACCCCCGAGCAACTAGCCTCAGATCGTGCATAACCAGCTAGTACGACTGACCTTTGGCTTCCCTCTTCCACTGTGCTCCGGAGAGGTAAATATCAGCAAGGACCTGGTCCAGTCTCTGGTCAGTGTTGACACTCTGCGTGTAAGAGTGAGGGTCGTCTCAATATGGTGGCAGGTGAAGTATCTCCCCCACCCTCTTTGGACGAAACTCCATAATCTCCCCTCGAACCAAGGTGCGCCAGTTATTTAGATCCGAGTTAACGTTAGTGGCATGCTTATAGGTCACCCAAGCATTGGCGTAGAACTCCCTGACCATAAGCACACCCACTTCAGTCACGGGGTTGGTCAGAACTTCCCAACCCCTCCTCAAAATCTATTCCCAGATCTTCGGGTACTCCTCCGGCTGAAGATCAAAGCGGACCTTGTGGATCCCTTTCTTTTTGCTCATTATCTCATGGAAGTGATCCTCGTGGGTCTTGGAGAAAAACTGGATGAAATTATAAGGACTGGAGGCAGGTGCCTTCTCTTTCCTCTTCCTTGAAGATGATTCACCGATTTTGGGTGCCATTGGGATAGTAAAAATGAGGAAAAAGCGGAGCATCCAATACCAAACTTAAAAGTTTTGCTCGTCCCCGAACAAAGTAAAAGATAAAATAGAGAAAAGATAGAAAAAGGGAATATGGTAATAGGGAAGCAAAAGAGAAAGAAAAGTGGAAGGAGGGGAGCTACGGTTTAGTGGGGAAAAAGATAGTGTATGAAAATAAGGAGATAGTAAGATGGAAGATGGTAGTTGGAGGTGTGGGGATAAGAGGTGAGAAAATGGGTATTTATCCATATTTATATAGGTGGGGGGGAGGGTTCGGTTATAGGGAGTAAGGGTGGGAGGGAAAATAAAATTTGAATGTGGTTAATGGGGAATAGAGATTGATGAGTGGTGATTGGATAGAGTGGGGGTATGTTGAAAGATTAAAGGGATTTGATAGGTTGATGGGAGGTGATTTTAGGAATTGGGTGAGAGTTGGGGTTTTAACCATTGGTTAAACACCCTTACCTTCATATTCGAAACTGGTGTGCCTAACGCTAAACGTCAACCTCGGCATTTAGCGCCAACAATGGCACTTTTTTAGGGACAAGTATTGGTGCTAAACACCCATGACCCAGCTGGCGTTTAGCGCCTTAAGAGAGGTGACAAAGCTTCAAAATAGTGCCATAGTTGGGTGTTAAACGCCCACCTGGCGTTTAACGCCAGCCTCTGCCTGTCTGTTCTGGGTGTTAACGTGCTCCTGGCGTTTAACACCAGGTCCCCTTGCTCCATTCCTGGCGTTAAACGCTCAACCTGGAGTTTAGCGCCAGAGCTCTTCAAATTCTCCTTGCTCCAGGGTTTTCTATTCTTCCTTCCGAGTTCCCCTGTCCTTGTTCTAGGCACTGTGCATGATCACAATCAAAATTAAACTAAGGAAAACTATGAAAAACAATGAAAAATAAATGAAACTCAAACTGAAATTAAAACTAAAGGATACTCTTGGTTGGGTTGCCTTTCAACAAGTGCTTCTTTATCGTCACTAGCTTGATGGTCATCTCCGTTAAGGAGGAGGGTGGTCATAGGGGCTTTGGTCTTCACCCCTCACTGTGAATCTCTTTCCTTTCTCTTATGGATTAACTCAATATGCTCCAGAGACAGAATCCTATTTACTGTATGAGGTAGGACTGGACTTCTAGTGAACACTGAACGCCACTTTCATCCCAGGTGAGAAGTCCTCAGTGGGAATCTTTTTGTTCCTCCAGCCCTTGGGTACTTTCTTCTTGGGACCTCTGCGCTCCTTAGTGGGTGATGAATGCCTAACACCAAACTTAGCTTTGTTCTCAGGGGGAATTGTATTGGTTCCCACCAAGGGAGGAGGCTTAAGCAATGAACGCTGCATGCAAGTACCTCTTCTATAGAGAGTAATGAAGGTTTAAAAACCTTGAATACCAAATAGCCTTCACTTAGCCTCAGAATCAATTTACCTCTCTCGACATCGATTAGAGTTCTCCCAGTGGCCATGAATGGTCTTCCTAATATTATGGAGTCATTTGCATCCTCTCCCATATCAAGTATTATAAAATCTGCAGGGAGAAAAAGCTCTCCAACTTTGACCAAGGTATTTTTCACTAGCCTATGTGCCTGTCTTAGAGATTTATTAGCCATCTGCAATGCTTTCCTTGTAGGTTGAGCCTCTTAAATTTGTAACTTCTTCACCACAAACAAAGGCATCAGATTGATTCTTGAGCTAAGATCACAAAGGACTTTGTCAAAATTGACATTCCCAATAGTACAAGAAATCTGAAAGCTCCCTGAATCTGGCACCTTCTTTAGCAGCTTAGTCTAAATGAGTGCACTACATTACTTGGTCAGGACTACTATTTCATTTCCCTTTAGGGTCTTCATCTCAAAGAGTAATCCTTTCATGAATGCCACATAGGGAGGCATTTTCTCAAGAGTCTCAGCAAAAGAAATATTGACTTGTATCTTTTTAAAGACTTCCAAGAACTAAGAGAATTGCTCGTCCTTGGTCTCCTCTTGGAGCTCCTAAGGGTGTGATACTTTAGACTCTTGTATAGGTGCCTTAAGTGGGGCTTATGATATTGTAACTTCAGCCTTTTCTGGAGCTTATTTCTCCTCTGACCCCTTAGCAATATGCACCTCCTTCTTCAGCATGGATTCGTTAGCAGTTGTGAGGGCCTTACACTCTTCTCTTGGGTTAGTCACTGTGTCATTGGGGAGAGTGTAAGGAGGCCTCTCAAGTATCCTCTTACTCAACTATCCTACTTACATCTCCAAGTTTTTGAGTGAAGCTCTAGTCTCATGCATAAAACTATCAGTACTCTTGGAGAGCTCAGCAACTACTGAAGCCAAGTCAAGGTTGCTTTGAGATTGAGTGGACGCCTGCTGTGGCTAAAAAGCTTGAAATTGATAGTTGTTGAAATTGTTGAACTTATTCTGATTAAAATCGCCTTGAGAGTTATTGTTGAAATTCGGCTGAGGCTTCTGGGGTTGCTCTCTCCACCCAAAATTGGGGTGATTCCTCCATCCCTGATTGAATGTATTCGAATAAGGATCATTATTGGAATTTTTAGAGGAATTTCCCATATAATTAACTTGCTCAGGAGTGGGTTGAGCATAATCATAATTCTCCCTTTAGTTGAAGCTTCCACTCATGTCATGAGAGGCATCTTGAGTATTAACAGCTGAGACTTGCATACCACTCAAGTGCTGAGTAATCATACTGATCTGTTGTGACATGATCTTGTTCTGAGCTAGAATAGCATCCAGGGTGTCCACCTCCATAACCCATTTCTTCATAGGATTCACAGGATTCCTCTGAGAAGAATATAGATATTGGTTGTTAGCAACCATCTCAATAAGCTTATTAGCCTATTCAGGCGTCTTCTTCATGTGCAAGGAACCTCCTGCAGAATTGTCCAGAGACATTTTTGCCATCTTAGAGAGGCCATCATAGAAAATATGCAGCTTGGTCCAATCTGAAAACATGTCTAGGGGACACTTCCTAATCATCTGCTTGTATCTTTCCCAGGCTTTATAGAGGGACTCACTATCTCTTTGCCTGAAAGTCTGAACATCCACCCTCAGCTTAGTCAGCTTTTGAGGTGGGAAGAATTTGGTCAAAAATCTATTGACCACCTTATCCCAAGAGTCTAAGCTCTCCTTGTGCTGAGTATCCAGCCACTGTTTTGCTCTGTCCCTCACAGCAAATGGGAAGAGCATGAGCTTATAGACTTTAGGATTCACTCCATTAGTCTTCACAGTATCACAGATCTGCAGGAAGTTGGAGATGAATAGAATTGGATCTTCCTGCAGGAGCCCATGAAACTGGTAGTTTTACTGCACTAGAGTGATCAATTGTGGCTTCAGCTCAAAATTGTTTGCACCAATAGGAGGTACTGCAATACTGCGCTCATAAAAATCAAGGGTGGGAGCAGTGTAGGAACTCAGCATCCTCCTAGCTTGCTTGTTACCATTCGAATTTCCACCATTAACATTAACAGCATTATTGGGATTGTTGGGATCCATGGCTTCCTTCTCAAAAGTATCCCTGAGATTTTCACTGGCTCTGTAAGCTCTAGCTTTTTGCAAATGCCGCCTCAAGGTCCTCTCAGGTTCATGATCAAAATCAAGAAGGGGTTCTTTGTCTCTGTTCCTGCTCACAAACAAACAGAAAACAAAGAAAAGTGGAAATCTCTACGTCAGAGTGCAGAGAATTCCCAGTGAGGTATCCTATGTAAAAAGAAATAAAATAAGATAAAACAAGAAATAGACCTAAATGTTTCAAAAATAATTAAGAAAAATTAAACTACTAATTCGAAAATTAAACAAGGAAGAACACTAATATTTTCGAAATTTAAAGAGAAAAATTACTATAGGGACACCAAACTTAATTTCAAAAATTGAAGAAAAAATTGTAAGTTAATTTCGAAAATTAAAGAAATAAATAGAATAAAACTAAAGTAAAAACACCTAATCTAAATAACCAGACAACTAGTAGTTGTCAATCACTGTCAGTCCCCGACAACGACGCCAAAAACTTGGTGCGGATTTTTGGAATGTCCACAACTAAACCAGCAAATGCACCGGGTCGTCCAAGTAATACCTCAGGTTTGTGAGGGTCGATCCCACGAGAATTGATAGACTGAACAACAACGGTTGAATGATTGTCTTAGTTAGGAAGGCAGAAAAATTGGTTTGGTGAATTGAGATCTCATTAAATAGATATTCAAGAATAAAGAAAGCAAATAAGAGAATTGGTGAGAAATTAATAAGAGAAAACCGTTAAGGTATCGAAGATGTTTACTTTTTTGGATTAAGTTTTCTTACCAACTATTTTAATTATGCAAGATTCATTTCATGGCAAACTGTAATTGACTAAACCCTGATGTCTTAGTGATTTAGTCTCCTCTAACCTTCATCAACCGCCAATATCTTGGTCACTTGATTCCGATTAGAGGGTTAAGTTCAATTCTAGTTTATGGCCACAAAAACCCTAATTACCCAAATCTAAGAGGATTATATGTCACATATCCCGATTAGTTCAAGTAATTAGCCGTTTAGGAGGAATTTACTTTCAAGCTGTTGTTTAGGTGAGATCCTCTTCCAAGGGTCACAAGAACGCAAATAGAATAAAAGTCATACTTTCGTTCCACCCAGATTCATAAAATGAAGAACAAAAGTAATCCTTGAAACTGAATCCATACATTAATTAAAATAGAAAAGTAATAATCTCAATCTATAGAAATAAACAGATCTCCTAACCTTAACCAAGGAGGTTTAGTGGCTCATGACTTACAGAGAAAACAAGGGTTCTGAAAAGTGTGAAAGTGCGAAAGTGAGGAGATCACCTTGAAGGCTCTTTTCCTTTTTATATCTAACCTAATTTGATTTGAAACTAAAATAAAATAATAAATCTTAAAGCTAAACGATATTGTTTGTAAATAAAAATTACAAAAATAAAATAAAAGATAACTAATAATGGTTAAATCCACTTGAAGATGCTTCATTGATGTGGGCTTGGTTCGGATTGCCTGGCGCTAAACGCCAGTTGGGCGTTTAGCGCCTAAGGAGCCAGAACGCTTCCTCTTTCGTGAGGCTCCCTGGCGCTAAACGCCAGCCAGGCATTTAACGCCCAGAGGGGTAGTGCCAAATCTTCTCCTTTTTGCACAAACTTCTGCCTAATTGCTCCAAATTTCACCTGAAATAAATAAAAACACTAAAACACTCAAAGTAGCATCCAAAGATGATTTTTGCACTAAAATATTATAAAACGTAATAATTCTAACTGAAAATGACTAGAAAACAAGGAGAAATTGGTACAAGATGCTCACGCATCACGAATCATGTCTCTTTCTAATGGAAGCAATTGCATGGTAGCAAGGCATTTCTAAAACAACGTGGGAATGAAATAATCAAAGCACATTAGGATGAAATATAATCTAATAGTTATAAACATTTTATTGTAGAAATATAATCCTATAAAT
Organism: Arachis hypogaea; assembly: GCF_003086295.3. Lineage (NCBI taxonomy): Eukaryota > Viridiplantae > Streptophyta > Magnoliopsida > Fabales > Fabaceae > Arachis > Arachis hypogaea. Next base: position 122,990,899 of record NC_092046.1, read on the forward strand.
ACCAGTCAACTACCATCTGTTGCATGAGCATCTATGCTTGATGAGATCTACATCCACCCTGATTGCTTTGCGACTCACCTCAAGCCTCTTCCTTTCATGGTCACTAGTCCATTATGCCATCCATTTGGTGCTAAGTTTGACAAGCCTTTCCATCCTCTTTTACTAAACTAGTGCAAGCTTGCCAGGATAGTTGTCTAATAGCCGCTTATGGTTCACCATTCTCCTCATTAGATAACACATAATTTCCTTACACATTGTGAGAATGGGCTTGCTTCTTTAGTTCACGATCTTTGCATTAAAGACCTTACGCATGTTATCTGTGAGGTTGTCTAGCTTAGGACAATGGGAGAAATAAGCTTTGACCTATGTAGATGGCTCAAACTTGTTTAGGTATTTCCATGTACCTTGATTGACTCCTTTTAGCTTCTCCATGCATTTGTTGAATTCGGGTTTCGTAGTGCACCTAGCACACTCCTAAATGATCTCTTTGATATAAAAGTCTTTGAATTGGTTGATAAAATTCTTACAAATGTGCATCACGTAATTGCGATGATGCACATTTGGCATCACCTCCTTCAGAGTAGGTAACAAACCATGCATTAAATAGTTAAAACAAACAAGATAATGTAAAATTAACAAACAGTGTAAAATTTAGATCAGATTTATATACGAATTGCAAATAGAATAATATAGAATATAGAGTTAACAATCAATATATTATTTAGATCAGATTTACATACACATTGCAAATAGAATAGTATAGAGTATAGAGTTATCAATCAATATAAAATTCATATCAGAATTACGTACAAATTGCAAATAGAATAATATAGAGTTAACAATCAATGTATTATTCAAATTAGATTTACATACACATTACAAATAGAATAATATAGAGTATAGAGTTAAGAACCAATGTAAAATTCATATCAGAATTACATACAAATTGCAAATAGAATAATATAAAGTTAACTATCAATGTAAAATTTACCTTTTATTGAGTGAATATGAAGTTTCAACCATGACTGATTATATCTCCTAGGTCTTCTTAAAGGAGAGTCAGAAACCACTTCCAGAAATCCTTGGTTTCAGACCTTCCAACACTATAAGCAACCACATAAACTTGGTTGTTTGCATCCTGTGCCACTGCTGTTAAAAGCTGCCCCCCCAATATATCTTAAGAAAATAGTTATCAAGATGTAAAAAAGGCCTACAACCACCCTTGAAACCTTGCTTACATGCATCTAAACATATATATATTTTATCAAAGACAGGGGGAGACTGTGGAATTGGGGTTAGCTCTAATCGTGAGGTTGATCTTGGGTTGCTCCATAAAATCTCAAATGCATAATCCCGGAGCTTAGTGTATTGATCTCGCTCATTACCCATAATAGTCTCCTTTGCCTCCCTTACTGCCCTGTAAACCATTTCCGGATGGACACATAATGAAAATTCTTCTCTAAGAAAATCAATTGCTTCTTTTGTGGTCATGTGTGGTTGAGTGTTCATCCTCTTCTCAACCTTCTTACTAATCCAATGCTGATCAGCAGCATTACTCCCTAAATCCCAGCACATGTGTGTTCATCTTTATATGTCTTCACTTGGTAACACTGCAGAGTCTTATTGTATGACAAATGCACTAAGAAAGGACACTTCTCATCTTTGTAATCCACTCTGACTCTCTCCCTATCATTCTTAATCCATTGTAGCTCCCTACCCTCAGTAATGAATGGATTTTTCACACTTTCTTAAACCTTTCAATGGTGGCAAACCTAGTCCCTAATTCAAATCTCCCTCTCCAAAAGCATATTCATCATCAAATTGAGGAAAGTGATGTCTGCTGTCTTCATCCTCTGATGAGATGGGGGTATGTAATTCTTCATACTGATACTCAAATATGGGGTCTTCTTTATTTGACTGGACGTCACTAACATAAAACCCAACTACTAGTTCCCTGTTGGGATGCACATTGAGCTGCACATTAGGCCCATCATTTCCATCATTCTGCACATTAGGCCTATTACCTACATTATATACACCTTCAACACTTGTTCCCATCCTTCCATTTCCACTATGTCCACCACTTCTGTTCACCCTCCTCCCATGCTTCACCTTCTTCTTCTCTGTGTTAGCATTTCTCTTTAACCCTTGCCTCTTTGCAGCTGCATTCTTTGGAGACACAATTTTCTTTTTTCCCTTTAAAGCTTTTTTTCTTTTAGCATTCTGATCTCCTTCACTGCTGTTAGTTGAATCACTATCACCTTCAAACCCTGGTGGTGGAGGTTTATACAAACATCTTCCGTGCTCTCGTACCCATCATCAGAGGAGAAGGAGGAGAAGGATGTATGAAGTTCTTCTAGAACATCATCTATATCCACTTGTCTATTACTCTCTTTACCGTAGTATCAACAATCTCAGGATTATCCACGGGGTAGTCAAAGTAAATGTAGAACTCATCATTTTTTAGATTCTTTATTTTATTCTCTCGCATCATATTGATCCCTGCATCCCCTGTCAGAATATGCAGCCTTGACTCAATGTTTGGACTAGTTGGGTCATACCAGTAGACAGCCTTGTATGATTGATATCCTAAGCCCTTGAACAAGGTTACCAAGTCTCCGAAGTTGAAAAAATCATTGTCCATCTTCAGAAACTTCTCTACCTTACCATCCACATAAACAAGCTCACCACCATCTCTCCTGGTAAAATTATCCCCATGATATAAAACTGGCACCACATAGTAATCATCCATCTGAAAAATATAAACCAACCATTCTTACCATTTTGAATGAATCAAACGTGTATTTCACTATTCTGTAAAATTTAGTTCTATTCGCATGCAATTTTACTCATGATCAGAGATAACAATTGAACAAAACAACTTTTCCCCAACACAGATTTCACTATCATTTATGTAATAGGTTGCAGTTTATGAATCAAACCCTAAACAACAACAAAATAAACCCACATTACAATACGCAACATGCATCTTCCCAAACCCATGTACCAACTAAAATCCTTCTACAGAAAACGAATTAATGAGGTCAACGAAACTTACCTTCGTATACGAAGAGAGACGACAAGCAAACAATGTTGTCCCTTCACCTTCTCCTTCGATGACTTCACCACGCAACAAGGAATAAGAAACTGAGACTTTTTTTATGGAGAAACAGAGTATGACTGTGACTTTTGAGTTTTGATCTTTGTTATGGGGTTTCTGTAATTATATTGCTGTCTTATAGGCTTTAAAGGAAATTTAAAAAAGCAAAAGGATGAGCATGGGGGGGGGGGGACACGAACGGCGTCGTTCTTGGGGTGGGGAAATTTTTTGTGCCTAAACCTATTTGCGCATCTATGCGGCACACCGTAATGGCCACATCAGCAGAACGGAGTCCGTGTCAGACATCGCCGTTACGTCTCACAAGCTCAGTTGAACGGAGGAATTTAAATGTCCTGGTTTTAAGGAGGTCAAGGACGTAAATATATTTTTCAATCCTCAGGGACCTAAAATGTCCGCGTGGCAAAAAATCAAAAACATATTTGTCATTTTCTCAAAAGAAAAAGAAAAGAAAAAGAAAAAAAAAGAAAAAAAAAAGAAAAGAAAAAGGAAAAGGTGATTGATAATAATATGACTTTTTGGATGGGGACCTAAACTGCAATGTCGATCAACATTTTTAAGATTTGGTTACAGGTGATCCAAATTAGAAGCTGGCTTCTAGTTTTATCATTCTCGAAAAATATATTTGATGGAATGTTTATTTTTTCTTTTTTTGTTGGTCTCTATGATCCTATTTTTATTAGTTATGTCATTAATACCACATTTACTTACTTCAATCTGCATTTTATTTTAATACTATAATGTGAAACATCTGCTAATTTTACGAAGAAAATGAATAACAAGAAATGTCACAAAGATTATGTGCTTTTGATGAGCGGATAATTTATACGCTTTTTGGCATTATTTTTAGTATGTTTTTAGTAGAATCTAGTCACTTTTAGGGATGTTTTTATTAGTTTTTATGTTAAATTCACATTTCTGGACTTCACTATGAGTTTGTGTGTTTTTCTGTGATTTCAGGTATTTTCTGACTGAAATTGAGGGACTTGAGCAAAAATCAGATTCAGAGGATGAAGAAGGACTGCTGATGCTGTTGGATTCTGATCTCCCTGCACTCGAAGTAGATTTTCTGGAGCTACAGAACTCAAAATGGCGCGCTTCCAATTGCGTTGGAAAGTAGACATCCAGGGCTTTCCAGAAATATATAATAGTTCATACTTTGGCCGAGTTTAGATGACCTAAAAGGGCGTTGAATGCCAGTTCTATGCTGCTGTCTGGAGTTAAACACCAGAAACACGTCACAAACCAGAGTTGAACGCCAGAAACACGTTACAACCTGGCGTTCAACTCCAAAAGAAGCCTCTGCACGTGGAAAGCTAAAGCTCAGCCCAAGCACACACCAAGTGGGCCCCGGAAGTGGATTTATGCATCAATTACTTACTTCTGTAAACCCTAGTGGCTAGTTTATTATAAATAGAACTTTTTACTATTGTATTAGACATCCTGGATTGTATTTTTGATCCTGTGATCAAGTCTAAACCTTGTCTGTGGTATTCCGAGTAGGATTCTGGGATTGAATGACTGTGACGAACTTCAAACTCGCGAGTGCTGGGCGTAGTGACAGACGCAAAAGGAGGGTGAATCCTATTCCAGTATGATCGAGAACCTCAGATGATTAGCCGTGCTGTGACAGAGCATTTGGACCATTTTCACAAGAGGATGGGATGCAGCCACTGACCAAGGTGATGCCTCCAGATGATTAGCCATGCAGTGACAGCGCATCGGACCATTTTCCAGAGAGGAAGAAAAGTAGCCATTGACAATGGTGATGTCCTTACATAAAGCCAGCCATAGAAAAGAGTAAGACTGATTGGATGAAGACAGCAGGAAAGTAGAGATTCAGAGGGACGAAAGCATCTCTATACGCTTATCTGAAATTCTCACCAGTGATATACATAAGTATTTCTATTTTTATTTTCTGTTTAATTAGTATTATTTTCGAAAACTCCATAACCATTTGATATCCGCCTGACTGAGATTTACAAGATGACCATAGCTTGCTTCATACCAACAATCTCCGTGGGATCGACCCTTACTCATGTAAGGTTTTATTACTTGGATGACCCAGTGCACTTGCTGGTTAGTTGTATCGAAGTTGTGAATGAAAAACGATTTATTAAGACGTGCGTACAGAGTTTTTGGCGCCGTTGCCTAAGATCACAATTTCGTGCACCAAGTTTTTGGCGCCGTTACCGGGGATTGTTCGAGTTTGGACAACTGACGGTTCATCTTATTGCTCAGATTAGGTAATTTTCTTTTTGTTTTATTTCCAAAAATTTTTCAAATTTTTTTTTCAAAAATCTTTCTAAAATTTCTCATCTGTTTTCGAAAATTATTTCAGAATTTTTAAGAATGAATTCTAGTGTTTCATGAAGCATGTTGAAGCCTGACTAGCTGTAAAGCCGTATCTAAATTCATTTAGACTGGGGCTTCCAACCCAACATTATCAAGAGCAAGCTAGTTGTTGCTGATCCACCTGTTGCTGTTCCTGATCCACTTGATTTACATGCTAAAGCTTGACTGGCTATTAAGCCATGTCTAACCCTCAGATTGGAGCTTTAGACTAAGAGTGCAAGATTCTTGAAATTCATATTAAAAATTTTGGAATCCTTATTTTTCTTTTTCACAAATAATTTTCGAAAAATCCAAAAAAAATTAGAAAATCATAAAAATCAAAAAAATATTTTGTGTTTCTTGTTTGAGTCTTGAGTCAATTTGTAAGTTTGGTGTCAATTGCATCTCCATTTGCACTTTTTGAAAAAAAATGCATTCATACATTGCATTCATCATGATCTTCAAGTTGTTCTTGATAAACCTTCTTGATTGATCTTCATATTATATTGTTCTGTGTTGTATGGTGTTTTTCATATGCATTCTTGAATTCTTAGTGTCTAAGCATTAAAGATTTCTAAGTTTGGTGTCTTGCATGTTTTCTTTGCATCAAAAATTTTTCAAAAATATGTTCTTGATGTTCATCATGATCTTCAAAGTGTTCTTGGTGTTCATCTTGACATTCATAACATTCTTGCATGCATTCATTGTTTTGATCTAAAAATTTTCATGCATTGCATCATTTTCATGTTTTTCTCTCTCATCATAAAAATTCAAAAAAAATCAAAAAAATATCTTTCCCTTTTTCCTCTCATAAAATTCGAAAATTTGAGTTGACTTTTCCAAAAATTTTTAAAATCTAGTTGTTTTCTATGAGTCAAATCAAATTTTCAAATTTTATCTTTTTCAAAATCTTTTTCAAAAATCATATCTTTTTCACTTTTCCTATTTATTTTCGAAAATTTTTAAAATATTTTTCAAAAATCTTTTTCTTATCTTTATCTCCTAATTTTCGAAAATAACATCATCAATTAATGTTTTGATTCAAAAATTTCAAGTTTGTTACTTGCTTGCTAAGAAAGATTCAAACTTTAAGTTCTAGAATCATATCTTGTGATTTCTTGTGAATCAAGTCATTAATTGTGATTCTAAAAATCAAATCTTTTTCAAAAACTAATTTGAATCATGTCTTTTCAAAAAAATATCTTTTTATTTTATCTTTTTCAAAATCATATCTTTTTCAAAAATTTGATTTTAAAATATCTTTTCTAACTTCTTATCTTCTTATCTTTTCAAAAATTGATTTTCAAATTTGTTTCAACTAACTAACTAACTTTTTGTTTGTTTCTCATCTCTTTCAAAACTACCTAACTAACTAACCCTCTCTTTCTAATTTTCGAAAATATCTCCCTCTTTTTTAAAAATTCTTTTTAATTAACTAATTGTTTCAAAATTCAATTTTAATTTATTTCTTCTTTTAATTTTCGAAAATCACTAACCATTTTTCAAAAATAATCTTCAAAAATTCTCTTTCTCTCTCATCCCCTTCTATTTATTTATTCATCTACTAACACTTCTCTTCATCTCACATCTCTGCTCTCCTCACCCTTGTGTTTCTTTCCTTACATTACATTCTTTTCTCCTTCTTTTCTTCTACTCACACAGGGACCTCTATACCTGGGTAAAAAGGATCCCAATTATTATTATTTTTCTGTTTCCTCTTTTTCATATGAGCAGGAGCAAGGACAAGAATATTCTTGTTGAAGCAGATCCAGAACCTGAAAGGACTCTGAAGAGGAAACTAAGAGAAGCTAAATTACAACAATCCAGCAAGCACCTTTCAGAAATTTTTGAACAAGAAGAGGAGATGGCAGCCGAAAATAATAATAATAATGCAAGGAGAATGCTTGGTGACTTCACTGCACCTAATTCCAATTTACATGGAAGAAGCATCTCAATTCCTGCCATTAGAGCAAACAATTTTGAGCTGAAACCTCAATTAGTTTCTCTGATGCAGCAAAACTGCAAGTTTCATAGACTTCCATCTGAAGATCCTTTTCCGTTCTTAACTGAATTCTTGCAGATCTGTGATACTGTTAAGACTAATGGAGTAGATCCTGAAGTCTACAGGCTCATACTTTTCCCTTTTGCTGTGAGAGATAGAGCTAGAATATGGTTGGATTCTTAACCTAAGGATAGCCTGAACTCTTGGGATAAGCTGGTCAAGGCTTTCTTAGCCAAGTTCTTTCCTCCTCAAAAGCTGAGCAAGCTTAGAGTGGATGTTCAAACCTTCAAACAGAAAGAAGGTGAATCCCTCTATGAAGCTTGGGAGAGATACAAGCAACTGACCAAAAAGTGTCCTTCTGACATGCTTTCAGAATGGACCATCCTGGATATATTCTATGATGGTCTGTCTGAATTAGCTAAGATGTCATTGGATACTTCTGCAGGTGGATCCATTCACCTAAAGAAAACGCCTACAGAAGCTCAAGAACTCATTGACATGGTTGCTAATAACCAGTTCATGTACACTTCTGAGAGAAATCTGTGAGTAATGGGAGTTCTTGAAATTGATACTCTGAATGCCATATTGGCTCAGAATAAAATATTGACTCAACAAGTCAATATGATTTCTCAGAGTCTGAATGGAATGCAAGCTGCATCCAACAGTACTCAAGAGGCGCCTTCTGAAGAAGAGGCCTATGAACCTGAGAACCCTGCAATAGCAGAGGTGAATTTCATGGGTGAACCATATGGAAACACCTATAATCCCTCATGGAAAAATCACCCAAATCTCTCATGGAAGGATCAACAAAATCCTCAACAAGGCTTTAATAATGGTGGAAGAAACAGGTTTAGCAATAGCAAACCTTTTCCATCATCCACTCAGCAACAGACAGAGAACTCTGAACAAAATACCTCTAATTTAGCAAACTTAGTCTCTGATCTATCTAAGACCACTGTAAGTTTCATGAATGAAACAAGGTCCTCCATTAGAAATTTGGAGGCACAAGTGGGCCAGCTAAGTAAAAGGATCACTGAAATCCCTCCTAGTACTCTCCCAAGCAATACAGAAGAAAATCCAAAAGGAGAGTGCAAGGCCATTGATATAACCATCATGGCCGAATCCAAAGAGGAAGGGGAGGACGTGAATCCCAAGGAAGAAGACCTCCTGGGATGTCCAGTGATCAATAAGGAGTTTCCTTTTGAGGAACCAAAGGAATCTGAGGCTCATCTAGAGACCATAGAGATTCCATTAAACCTCCTTATGCCATTCATGAGCTCTGATGAGTATTCCTCTTCTGAAGAGAATGAGGATGTTACTAAGGAGCAAGTTACCAAGTACCTTGGTGCAATCATGAAGCTAAATGCCAAATTATTTGGTATTGAGACTTGGGAAGATGAACCTCCCTTGTTCACCAATGAACTAAGTGATCTGGATCAACTGACATTGCCTCAGAAGAAACAGGATCCTGGAAAGTTCTTAATACCTTGTACCATAGGCACCATGATCTTTGAAAAGGCTCTGTGTGACCTTGGTTCAGGGATAAACCTCATGCCCCTCTCTGTAATAGAAAAACTGGGAATCTTTGGGGTGCAAGCTGCTAAAATCTCATTAGAGATGGTAGACAATTCAAGAAAACAGGCTTATGGACAAGTAGAGGACGTGTTAGTAAAGGTTGAAGGCCTTTACATCCCTGCTGATTTCATAGTCCTAGATACTGGGAAGGATGAGGATGAATCCATCATCCTTGGAAGACCATTCCTAGTCACAGCAAGAGCTGTGATTGATGTTGACAGAGGCAAATTAGTCCTTCAACTGAATGAGGACTCCCTTGAGTTTAAAACTCAAGGGCATCCTTCTGTAAATATGGAAAAAAGGCACAATAAGCTTCTCTCAAAACAGAGTCAACCAGAGCCTCCACAGTTAAACTCTAAGTTTGGTGTTGGGGAGTCTCAACAATGCTCTGAACATCTGTGAGGCTCCATGAGAGCCCACTGTCAAGCTATTGACATTAAAGAAGCGCTTGTTGGGAGGCAACCCAATTTTTATTTATCTAATTTTATTTTTATTGTTATTTCATGTTTTATTAGGTTCATGATCATGTGGAGCCACAAAATAAATATAAAAATTGAAAACGGAATCAAAAACAGCAGAAGAAAAATCACACCCTAGAGGAAGGACTTACTGGCGTTTAAACGCCAGTAAGGAGCATCTGTCTGGCGTTCAACGCCAGAACAGAGCATGTTTCTGGCGTTGAACGCCAGAAACAAGCAGCATCCTGGCGTTCAGACGCGCAGAAATGCACAGTGAAGAAGAGCTGGCGCTGAACGCCAGAAATATGCTGCATCTGGGCATTGAACGCCCAGAACAAGCATCAATTCGGCGTTTAAACGCCAGAATTGCATGCAAAGGCATTTTACATGCCTAATGGGTGCAGGGATGCAAATCCTTGACACCTCAGGATCTGTGGACCCCACAGGATCAACTCAGCATCTGTAGACTCCACAGGATCCCCACCTACCACCACTCACTCTCTTCCCTCTTCTCAATGTTCATCCTCTCTTCCCAATAAACACTCTTCCCCAAAACTCTTCACCAATCACCTCAATCTCTCTTCCCTATCACTACTTCACCACTCACATCCATCCACTCTTCCCCATAAACCTACCTCATAAACTCCACCTACCTTCAAAATTCAAAATCAATTTCCCACCCAAACCCACCCTATATGGCCGAAATTAATCCCCCTCCCCTCCCTATATAAAGCCCTCCATTCTTCCTCATTTTCACACAACACAACCCTCTCTTCTCTTCTTGGCCGAATACACCTCTCCCTCCTCTCCTCCATATTTTCTTCTTCTTCTTCATCTATTCTTTCTTCTCTTGCTCGAGGGCGAGCAATATTCTAAGTTTGGTATGGTAAAAGCATAAGCTTTTTGTTTTTCCATTACCATTGATGGTACCCAAGACTGGAGAATCCTCTAGAAAAGGGAAAGGGAAGACAAAAGCTTCCACCTCCGAGTCATGGGAGATGGAAAGATTCATCTCCAAAGCTCATCAAGACCACTTCTATGATGTTGTGGCCAAGAAGAAGGTGATTCCTGAGGTCCCTTTCAAACTCAAGAGAAATGAGTATCCAGAGATCCGACATGAGATCCATAGAAGAGGTTGGGAAGTTCTAACAAACCCCATCCAACAAGTCGGAACTCTAATGGTTCAAGAGTTCTATGCTAATGCATGGATCACAAGGAACCATGATCAAAGTAAGAACCCGAACCCAAAGAATTATCTCACCATGGTTCGGGGGAATTACTTAGATTTTAGTTCGGAAAATGTAAGGTTGGCGTTCAACTTACCAATGATGGAAGAGAACGCACGCCCCTACAAAAGGAGAGTCAACTTTGATCAAAGGTTGGACCAAGTCCTCATGGACATATGTGTGGAAGGAGCTCAATGGAAGATTGACTCAAAAGGCAAACTGGTTCAACTGAGAAGACTGGACCTTAAGCCTGTAGCTAGAGGATGGTTGGAGTTCATTCAACGCTCAATCATTTCCACTAGCAACCGGTCTGAAGTTACTATAGACCGGGCCATCATGATCCATAGCATCATGATTGGAGAAGAAGTGGAGGTTCATGAGATTATACCTCAAGAACTCTACAAGGTGGCTGACAAGTCCTCCACTATGGCAAGGTTAGCTTTTCCTCACCTCATTTGCCATCTATGCAATTCGGCTGGGATTGACATAGAAGGAGACATTCCCATTGAGGAAGAGAAGCCCATCACTAAGAAAAGGATGGAGCAAACAAGAGAGCCCATTCATGGAGCTCAAGAGACGCATGAAGCTCATCACCATGAGATCCCGGAGATGCCTCAAATGCATTTTCCTCCACAAAACTATTGGGAGCAAATCAACACCTCCCTAGGAGAATTAAGTTCCAACATGGGACAATTAAGGGTGGAACATCAAGAGAACTCCATCATCCTTCATGAAATTAGAGAAGATCAAAAAGCAATGAGGGAGGAGCAATAAAGACAAGGAAGAGACATAGAAGAGCTCAAGGACATCATTGGTTCCTCAAGAAGGAAACGCCACCATCACTAAGGTGGATTCATTCCTTGTTCTTACATTCTCTGTTTTTCGTTTTCTGTGTTAAGTGCTTACCTATGTTTGTGTCTTATTACATGATCATTAGTAGTTAGTAACTATGTCTTAAAGTTATGAATGTCCTATGAATCCATCACCTCTCTTAAATGAAAAATGTTTTAATTCAAAAGAACAAGAAGTACATGAGTTTCGAATTTATCCTTGAACTTAGTTTGATTATATTGATGTGGTGATAATGCTTCTTGTTTTCTGAATGAATGCTTGAACAGTGCATATGTCTTTTGAAGTTGTTGTTTAAGAATGTTAAATATGTTGGCTCTTGAAAGAATGATGACAAGGAGACATGTTATTTGATAATCTGAAAAATCATAAAAATGATTCTTGAAGCAAGAAAAAGCAGCAAAGAACAAAACTTGCAGAAAAAAAAAGGGCGAAAAAAAAATAGAAAAAGAAAAAGCAAGTAGAAAAAGCCAAAATCTCTTAAAACCAAAAGGCAAGAGCAAAAAGCCAATAACCCTTAAAACCAAAAGGCAAGGGTAAATAAAAAGGATCCCAAGACTTTGAGCATCAGTGGATAGGAGGGCCTAAAGGAATAAAATCCTGGCCTAAGCGGCTAAACTAAGCTGTCCCTAACCATGTGCTTGTGGCGTGAAGGTGTCAAGTGAAAACTTGAGACTGAGCGGTTAAAGTCAAGGTCCAAAGCAAAAGAAGAGTATGCTTAAGAACCCTGGACACCTCTAATTGGGGACTTTAGCAAAGCTAAGACACAATCTGAAAAGGTTCACCCAATTATGTGTCTGTGGCATTTATGTATCCGGTGGTAATACTGGAAAACAAAGTGCTTAGGGCCACGGCCAAGACTCATAAAGTAGCTGTGTTCAAGAATCAACATACTGAACTAGGAGAATCAATAACACTATCTGAACTCTGAGTTCCTATAGATACCAATCATTCTGAACCTCAATGGATAAAGTGAGATGCCAAAACTATTCAAGAGGCAAAAAGCTACAAGTCCCGCTCATCTGATTGGAGCTATGTTTCATTGATAGTTTGGAATTTATAGTATATTCTCTTCTTTTTATCCTATTTGATTTTCAGTTGCTTGGGGACAAGCAACAATTTAAGTTTGGTGTTGTGATGAGCGGATAATTTATACGCTTTTTGGCATTGTTTTTAGTATGTTTTTAGTAGAATCTAGTCACTTTTAGGGATGTTTTTATTAGTTTTTATGTTAAATTCACATTTCTGGACTTTACTATGAGTTTGTGTGTTTTTCTGTGATTTCAGGTATTTTCTGGCTGAAATTGAGGGACTTGAGCAAAAATCAGATTCAGAGGATGAAGAAGGACTGCTGATGCTGTTGGATTCTGACCTTCCTGCACTCGAAGTGGATTTTCTGGAGCTACAAAACTCAAAATGGTGCGCTTCCAATTGAGTTAGAAAGTAGACATCTAGGGCTTTCCAGCAATATATAATAGTTTATACTTTGGCCGAGTTTAGATGACGTAAAAGGGTGTTGCACGCCAGTTCTATGCTGCTGTCTGGAGTTAAACGCCAGAAACACGTCACAAACCAGAGTTGAACGCCAAAAACACGTTACAACCTGGCGTTTAACTCCAAAAGAAGCCTCTGCACGTGGAAAGCTAAAGCTCAGTCCAAGCACACACCAAGTGGGCCCCGGAAGTGGATTTATGCATCAATTACTTACTTCTGTAAACCCTAGTGGCTAGTTTATTATAAATAGAACTTTTTACTATTGTATTAGACATCCTGGATTGTATTTTTGATCCTGTGATCACGTTTTGGGGGCTGGCCATTCGGCCATGCCTGGACCTTTCACTTATGTATTTTCAACAGTAGAGTTTCTACACTCCATAGATTAAGGTGTGGAGCTCTGCTGTTCCTCATGAATTAATACAAAGTACTACTGTTTTATATTCAATTCAACTTATTTCGCTTCTAAGATATTCATTCGCACTTCAACATGAATGTGATGAACATGACAATCATCATCATTCCCTATGAATGCGTGCCTGACAAGCACTTCCGTTCTACCTTCGATTGAATGATTATCTCTTGGATCTCTTAATCAGAATCTTCGTGGTATAAGCTAGATTGATGGCGGCATTCATGAGAATCCGAAAAGTCTAAACCTTATCTGTGGTATTGATAAACCCATATTTCATGAGTTCTTTTGTGCTTAATTTCAGTAATTTATACAATTCTTCACCTACTTATTCACATTAATTGCATGGTGTTACTTTCCCTTCCTTATTATGTCATATTGTGAAAAAACATGTTTCCTAAGCTTTAAAAATTAGTTATTTTAATTACCTTTATTTCCATTCGATGCCGTGATTAGTGTGTTGAGTAGGTTCAGATTTTCTAAGGCAGAATGACTTAAAGGATGGAGAAGGAAACATACTAAAATGGAAGGAGAAAGCAAAACGGAGCTTTAAGGAAACTGGTATTCACGCGATCGCGTGCCAGAAGCGAAGATGCAGCGACGCGGCCGCATGACTGACGCGACCGCGCGCTTTAAGAAGAATGCACATGACGCGGTCGCATGACTGACGCGACCGCGTGGTAAGGAAAAGCTCCAAACGACGCGACCGCGTGACCCACGCGGACGCGTGACAGAGGCCACGTATCAGAATTTACAGAATACGCCCCAGCGAATTCTGAAGCCCTTTTTGGCCCAGATCCAAGTACATACAGCATAGACCAGAGGTTATAAAGTGTGGGAATGCATCCATTCAAAGGGAGCTCGCATATTTTTATTTTTCAATGATTTAGATTTAGTTAGGAGTGAGATCTTCTCTCTCTCTCTCTCTTAGGATTTAGGATTTCTTCTTGTTTTAAGAGTGACTCTCAATCCAGGTTTTACGTTCCTTTGTTTTAGCTTCCTTTTACCTTTATTTATTCCAGCACTTGAATTGATCACTGAATTTATGAATTTCTTCCATGCTACAGACTGTTATTTGAATTAATAATAATTGAGGTATTTTCAGTTTATGATTGTTCTTTTGATTTAAGTTACCATTGCTTCCCATCTAAGGATATTTTTATTATTCCAGCAATTTTACTCTTTCCCCTTTTGGTCCTGGTTAAGAATTCAGTAACTCAACAGTTATTAAACTCAACATAACTGATAATCGTTATCTTGCTAATTGAGCTGAACTTAAGTAATCCCAACCTTTTCTTAGGAAATAAATAGGATTCAAAGGTCAATTTAATTAGTCCCCTGACTTTCCTTTGCGCTAGTAAAGGTTGACCAAGTGGAGTTTAGATTCAACTTTCATTATAGTTGAGAGAGATAACTACGTTGGACCTCCAACTTCTCTTACCTTGCCAAAAGCCTGCTTTACAGTATTTATTTATTTTAATTACCATTTACTTTACTTGTCATTTAAATTACTTGCTTCTCATCTTCTAAACCCCGATTACAACCTTTATAGCCAATAATAAGAACATACTTCCTCGCAGTTCCTTGAGAAGACGACCCGAGGTTTGAATACTCGGTTAACAATTTTTAAAGGGGTTTGTTCCTTGTGACACCCAAAACGTTTGTACGAAGGGATTTTTGTCGGTTTAGAGACTATATCTACAACGCAACTGTTTCTATGAATCTCTTTACTGGTAAAAACCCCGACGTCAAAATGGCGCCGTTGCCGGGGAACTGCTAACGTGAGCCTTGTTATTGGTTATTGTAAATATTTTTCTTTTGCTTGTTTATTTATTTTTGTTTTTCCTTTTTATCTTTATTTGCTACTATGAACTCTCACCCCTCTGGCTTTGAGTTTGGTTCTAATATTGTTAAAGGAAATAGAAGTTACAGCAGGAATGTGCATCAAGGTCAGACCAATCAAGGATGGATGAAACCAAGAGGATCTAATCAACCCTTTTGGCAGCAACACCCTCCGAGATATCCTGGACAAAGACCATTCTACAGTGCATACCCAGCTGAAAGACATGGTGGACAACCTTGTAGCTACCAACAAACCCCACCCCGTGCATATAAACCATCCTTTCAACATAACCTCGAACCACCACACTCACAAGCTTCTCTTCACCATTCGCCACCATATGATCCTTCCTTACCCCAATACCAATCCAATCACCCCCAATCACCACCACTTTCCTTTGTATCATGTCCAAGTCCAGCAACCCGAGAAGCAGAGGATCGCCTAAGGGAAACAGTAATTAAATTTCAAACAACCATTCAACAACTGGAGCAAGCGATAATTCAATGGGCTTCTAGGCGCTCAAATACACAAGGATCAGCCACAGCTCCATGTGGACAGCCCAATGAAGAGTGTAGCATGAAGGCGCTACCAGAAACTTCAGTGGATAAGACAGAAAATGAATTTGTACTAGAACAATTAGAAGAAGCTGTCTTTGTTTAAGAAGAAGAGTTGGTTGAAGATCTAGGAGATGCTGAACCTCCATGGGAATCCATAATTGAGGAAAACTCCGTCCAGGATGCTACAGTTGATGCTAAGGAGGATACTGTACAATCTCCAAGGCAAGTCGTTTATGAGGAATCAGACGGAATAATCCAAGGAGCAAATTCCCTTGATGATGATAGTCACAAGTCTAGCTCTCTTGGTGATGAACTTGCATCCGCAAGTGAATTCTATGAGAACGAAAAATCTTCCCTAAGTGAATATGAAGATGATGTGGAGGTAGATTTCTCTCAACCTCCAATCTATGACTCAAGTGATGAGGAAGACATAGACGACTTTGGCCAGGACACATATACAATTGAAGATCTTTGCAAAGAAGTGGAGGAATTCACAGAAGAGCACAAGAAAACGGAACTTGCAGAACCACCAAAAACACCTATCCCAAGGCCATTACCACCTAATACAAGCTTCAAGTGGGTACAATCCTTAACTTATAACTTCACTTATTCACTTGAATACGGTTTGCTAGAAACAGATGGCCAGCTTAGAGCTCTCTGCGGCTTTAAGAGTAAGAGGGAAATGGCTCGTACTCAGAGCTGGTGCACAAGGTTCAATAAGGTTCCACGCTTCACCTCGAAGTACACGGATTGGTATCATGCTCAATTGCATGGATCACAGAGAACGTTTGGTCACCACAGTGAGATTCTACTTTTAAACCGCCCGGATGGAGACATGTAGATCAAGACGGAGGCGGATTTAAAAGCAAGGCTTGGAATCCTGGACTCTATCCTGACATTCGTAGTCCCGGGAGCCTGAAAATCTGTTTGGAGCTGCTCAAAAGCTTTGCATGCTTAGTTTGGGACCTCGGAGGCTATTGGCATTCCAAGCACTGGTGGAGATTTTTGGACGAATTTAAACATAAACCACCATAACAGGATACTCCTCCAATGTCCAACTGAAGGACTTTAACTAAAAGTGCTAGGTGGGAGACAACCCACCATGGTATGGTCGCTTCTTTTTCAATTTATTTCTTATTCATTGCTTTTATTTCTCCTTTTTTATTTTAATTTATTAAACCTGGAATCATGCATAACATTCATGTTAATCATTGCATTCTGCATTTTTCATGCATATAAAAAAAAAATATATATATATATATAGGGGTGCACGATGCGACCGCATGCCCCATGCGATCGCGTTATATTGCGAAAAACACCACCCGCGCGACCGCGTGACCCACGCGGCCGCGTGATATATATATCGGCGTAAGGATCCAACGAACAGAAAGTTAGGCTGGAATCGTGCGGCCCTTGTGCGTTTCGCACAGATTGGCCCACGCGATCGCATGCCCATGCGATCGCGGCACTTGCACAATACCAATCCCACGCAACCGCGTGAGCGACGCGATCGCGTCGCATGAATTGCACATCACCCCAAAAGGAGACAGAGAGTTGCACTAAAACGGCGCTGGAGTCGTGCGTTTAGCATGAATTCCAGCGACGCGATCGTGCGACCCACGCGATCGCGTCACCCTTCTTTCCCCCCTCTCATGCGATCGCGTCACTCCTATTTTCACCCTAACCACGCGACCGCGTGGATTCAAAAGTATAACCCCCCAGCCACGCGAACCCTATCAGTCGCGCAGCCCCCCACCCCCAACCCCCTTCCCCATCTCTGCTCCTTCTTCCTCCAACCACCACCCAGCCGCCACTGCGCCATCACCCAGACGCCGCCGTCCTCCACACACCGCCGCCGCAACCCCCTCCCCTCCCTTCTTTCTTCTTCTTTCTTCCTCTCTCCTCCCCTCTCCACCACTGCCCACCGCGACCACCGCCCACCACCGCCGGCCATCCAGCCACGCCACCCACCCACAACCCCCCTTCTTCTATCACTAACCTTAAACCCTCTTCGCCACTGCCCCCCTCAGCCGCCACCGCGACACCGTGCCCCGCCACCGCGCCGGACGCCGCCGCAGCCACCTTCTTTCCCGTTCCACCCCTCCCGCCTACCAGGTTCCGCAAAACGCAACCCCCCTTTTATCCGTTCGTCGTTTTTCTGTAATTTTTTCCGTTTCTGTTCATCATTAGGATAGATAGATATGCATGCTGTAGTGGATTTTTAGGTTGTTAGGTAGCTTAGGCTGTGGTTAGTGGATCTAGGTCTGTTTACTTGCACTGTTCCTATTTATGTTTTATCATAACTGCAATTCTGCTGTTCCTGTGACTTCGTTCATATGCTGTGATTTCTTGCAATTGCTGCTTGTTACTCTAAAATTTT
Organism: Arachis hypogaea; assembly: GCF_003086295.3. NCBI lineage: Eukaryota > Viridiplantae > Streptophyta > Magnoliopsida > Fabales > Fabaceae > Arachis > Arachis hypogaea. The sequence goes on from NC_092046.1 coordinate 123,009,144, forward strand.
CCTGTTTCTATTCATTACTGATAACTGCAGCAAGTTTTTAATTCATATGAACTGCTATGATTGCTGTTTATTTTCCGGGACACTCCAATTTTAGCCGGAATGCTGCCCAAATTTTTTGTAAATTGTTTTCATTCATGTTTTGGTTTGGCATTTCTGAACTCTATTTTACGCTACTTTACCCAAACCATTTCATGAATGCTATGGCAGACTTTCTTATCCTCTTTGATTTCCTTGTTCATAAACTGCATTTGTGATTCACTGATTCCAATTTTTGCTTTCTTTATTTCTATTCGAATCAACATCACCCTGTTTTCCTTGTTCGATTATGAGTACTTCTATTCTTACCTGTGAATCCTTATTATATGGAATTTTTCTATGCCACTTACTTTAACCCGCACTTTACTAACTCACTAATTTTAATTTACTAATTTCTTTTTCAAATTCTAACCATACTAACCCTTTTAATCTCTTTTCTGATTATTTTCACTTTCCTCTAACTTTCTTACCATGGCATATTGATTATTTTTTTCCGTTTAACATAAATTCAATCACATTTCATTTACTCATTTTCCTTATTTTATTTCCCCTTGCCGCTTTGAGTTTCCTTTGTTTAATTGCCTATTTGCTTTCCTATTTTATCCATATCCTGGTTTTCTGTTTTTCAGGATGTCTGCCTCACAAAGGAAAGGAAAAGGCAAGGCTACTGGCAAGCGCAAGAGAGGAGATTCCTCCCAGTCCATCATTGCTCTAATGCACGATTCTTCATGGCGGGAGAAGAACTTCACACAGCAGGAAAAAGCTGACCAGCTACTCCCTGCAAATGATCCTACAAAATTTGCAAACCGGTACTGTGAGCTGAAGTACCCAGCTTTTGCAAACTCCAGAAATCTATACCTGGAACGAACTCTGAAGATTCCAGAAGCACTCCAGCAGTACACCACTGAGCAAATCAAGCAAAGGGGCTGGTTTTTTCTGGAGCGAACACTGACAGAGGTCAACGCATCTTGAGTCCGGAAATTCTACTGCAACTACTACCTCACCACCCTAGATGCAGTGAATCTGAGAGGAAAACAAATTCTGGTCACTGAGGAGGCCTTAGAGGACATTCTCTGGCTCCCAGCCAAGTCCGATCAGCCTGATGGTTATTCAAAGGCTGAGGAGGACATGCGTCAGATGCAGTTTGATTGGGATGCTGTGAAGGCACGGATAGCTCTCGACCCGACAGTCCCTTGGGTGATGGGTCAGGACACTACCATGCCTAGAGGGATCAAGAGAGCATACTTAAATGATGAGGCTCGGTTATGGCATCAGATCTTGAGTAATTATGTGATGCCGAGTACTCACGAGACGGAGATCCCGGCTGCTATGATCACCCTCCTTTGGTGTGTGTTGGAGGGTAAGGACCTTTATTTGCCACGTTTCATTCGGCACTATATGGCCAGGGTCCACGTCCGAGGCACCCTCCCTTTTCCATATCTGGTTACACAGCTTGGCCGTCGAGCTGACGTGCCATGGGAGGATGCCGATGAGAGACCACCAGCGGCGGATTGCAGGAAGATCATTCCGCACAGCCGGAACTTCTTAGCCTTGGGCCACAGACCACCACCATTCACTACTACTGATGAGTCAGCCCCACCGTCTGCTGGACCCTCTTCCTCCACTGCTGCACCACCTACCCCTGCGACCACCACTGCACCTCCACCTGCCACAAAGCCCGTCTATCATCTGGTGCACCGCTTGTTCCGACGACTTGACCAGATGGAGCGTCGCAACAAGCAGCACTATGAGCACCTAAAGCTGATGATACGATTCGGTGACATCCCCTCCGAGCCCGACACACCGTCCGAGGCATCTGAGGAGGAGGCGGATGCGCCCGAGGCAGAGACCCATCCCCAGGAGGCAGCACCAGCCGCACAACAGGCAGCAGTCCCACATCAGATTGAGGCTGCAGATCTTGAGATCCCGGTCCAGTCAGCACCTCCTCCACAGCAGCCAGACTCCCAGCCTACCACCATTGAGACTACAGCTACCATCCCTTCCAGTGATGACACTCCTTCACACCCGGCTTGATTGAGCATCGGGGACGATGCTTCCTTTTAAGTGTGGGGAGGTCGCCATCTTTGGCGTTTATTTTGGTGAACCACTACATCTTTTTTTTCTTTTATTTTGGATATTTTTCTATATTTTTCTTTTTACTGTTATTTTCTGAGTACTTATACATTGCTTTCATGTATTTTTACTCTATTTTCTGCATTTTGCATCTTTAGTTCATATTTTAGCCATTTAGTTTATTTTAGTTATTTAGTTTAGTTTGCAATTCTGATTTGTTAGTGGATTAATTAGTATAGTTTACCCTTTTTAGCATAAGATAGTATAGTTTAAATAGAAAAATATAAAAAGGAAGTAAGCTAGGAAATTGAACATAACAGATTTAAATCCACAAACCTTATATATAGCATTACATGATGTAGTTAAGCTGACAACATTTCATCAAGGAGGAACATTAAAACTTTAAAAGCTACCCTAAATAAATTTTTTTATGAGAATAATGGGAATTTTTAACTAAACCTTCATACAATATATAAATGATATATGATGCTTGAGTTAGAGAACACACAGCCTGTGAGTCTTGAGCTTAATTGTATGGTTGCATTCAAACCATAATTTCATTTCTGTGTGTTTCATTTCTTTTTATTCTGATGTTCTTTACTTTGCTTTAATCTATATGTCCAATTATAGAATATAGAATGTAGATACATACCAAGAGAATGATTGAGGCCATCATTTGATTTCAGCTCACTTACCCCAAATTAGCCTACCTTTTACATCACCCTTGTTAGCCCCCTTGAGCCTTTTAAAACCCCTTTATTCTATTTAGCCAAATTACTAGCCTTAAGTAGAAAAACAAAAGAAAATTCCAAGTGAATCCTTGGTTAGCTTAAGATAGAAAATCATGAATAGAGTTAAATGTGGGAAACCTTTTGGGAACATGGATGATAGAAACAAAAGGTAGAGAAGTTAAAAGAAATAAAATAAATTTGGGAAGCATGCTCATGAGAAAATCAGAGTGATTTAATTGCCATGTGCCTTGAAAAAAAAAAAGAGTTATTTTTCAGCATTTAAATAAAAGGGGGATACAAAAGAAATTCCCCAATGCAAAATAAAAGCAATGCACATGGAATAAAAAATAAAAAGTGAAACATGAGTATGTAACAATAAGTGGGATAATATGGAAAAATAGGCAAAGAAGTTTTATTTTACTAAATATGTATGTTAGGTGAGATCTTAGTCTAATTAAGGATTCACTTATTAGCTCACTTGACCCTATACATAAATCCTTACCTTTACCTTGACCCTATTACAACCTCAATTAAAGACCTCATGACTTTTTGGTATGACTATATTCTATAATTGTTGATTGGTTAGATGAAGAACAAAGCTATGCAAAGTAAGAATAAAAAGAAAAATAGAGTGAATAAACCCAATAAACACTGAGTGACTAGAGAGTAAACACAAAATCCAGTGAGGGTTCTATAACTCATCAACATATATCTGTGCTTATATTTACTAATTGTTTTGCAAGTTTGTACAATGTTTTCTTTCCCACCTCATTTGCTAAAATGCTTTATTATTTAAGGGTTGACTATATATATATATATATATATATATATATATATATATATATATATACATGACTCCTTGAGAATGTGAATTAACTTGGCTACATGTAAGCTTTATATATGAGAGTTGCATGATGCATCATTCATTTAGGTAGTTGCATTTAAATTAGGTTGCATTGCATGACATTCCATCACTTTAACCTTAATTATTTACCTTGGATTTAGCATGAGGGCATGCTAGTGTTTAAGTGTGGGGAGGTTGATAAATCCATATTTCATGAGTTCTTTTGTGCTTAATTTGAGTGATTTATACAATCCTTCACCTACTTATTCACATTAATTGCATGGTTTTACTTTCCCTTCCTTATTATGTCATATTGTGAAAAAACATGTTTCCTAAGCTTTAAAAATTAGTTATTTTAATTACCTTTATTTCCATTCGATGCCGTGATCAGTGTGTTGAGTAGTTTCAGATTTTCTAAGGCAGAATGACTTAAAGGATGGAGAAGGAAACATACTAAAATGGAAGGAGAAAGCAAAACGGAGCTTTAAGGAAACTGGTATTCACGCGATCGCATGGATGACGCGATCGCGTGCCAGAAGCGAAGATGCAGCGACGCGGCCGTATGACTGACGCGACCGCGCGCCTTAAGCAGAACGCACATGATGCGGTCGCATGACTGACGCGACCGCGTGGTAAGGAAAAGCTCCAAACGACGCGACCGCGTGACCCACGCGGACGCGTGACAGAGGCCACGTATCAGAATTTACAGAATACGCCCCCAGCGAATTCTGAAGCCCTTTTTGGCCCAGATCCAAGTACAAACAGCATAGACCAGAGGTTATAAAGTGTGGGAATGCATCCATTCAAAGGGAGCTCGCATATTTTTATTTTTCAATGATTTAGATTTAGTTGAGAGGGAGATCTTATCTCTCTCTCTCTCTTAGGATTTAGGATTTCTTCTTGTTTTAAGAGTGACTCTCAATCCAGGTTTTACGTTCCTTTGTTTTAGCTTCCTTTTACCTTAATTTATTCCAGCACTTGAATTGATCACTTAATTTATGAATTTCTTCCATGCTACAGACTGTTATTTGAATTAATGATAATTGAGGTATTTTCAGTTTATGATTGTTCTTTTGATTTAAGTTACCATTGCTTTCCATCTAAGGATATTTTTATTATTCCAGCAATTTTACTCTTTCCCCTTTTGGTCCTGGTTAAGAATTCAGTAACTCAACAGTTATTAAACTCAACATAACTGATAATCGTTATCTTGCTAATTGAGCTGAACTTAAGTAATCCCAACCTTTTCTTAGGAAATAAATAGGATTCAAAGGTCAATTTAATTAGTCCCCTGAATTTTCTTTGCCCTAGTAAAGGTTGACCAAGTGGAGTTTAGATTCAACTTTCATTATAGTTGAGAGAGATAACTACGTTGGACCTCCAACTTCTCTTACCTTGCCAAAAGCCTGCTTTACAGTATTTATTTATTTTAATTACCATTTACTTTACTTGTCATTTAAATTACTTGCTTCTCATCTTCTAAACCCCGATTACAACCTTTATAGCCAATAATAAGAACATACTTCCTCGCAGTTCCTTGAGAAGACGATCCGAGGTTTGAATACTCGGTTAACAATTTTTAAAGGGGTTTGTTGCTTGTGACACCCAAAACGTTTGTACGAAGGGATTTTTGTCGGTTTAGAGACTATATCTACAACGCAACTGTTTCTATGAATCTCTTTACTGGTAAAAACCCCGACGTCAGGTATTCCGAGTAGGATTCTGGGATTTAATGACTGTGACGAACTTCAAACTCGCGAGTGCTGGGCGTAGTGACAGACGCAAAAGGAGGGTGAATCCTATTCCAGTATGATCGAGAACCTCAGATGATTAGCCGTGCTGTGACAGAGCATTTGGACCATTTTCACAAGAGGATGGGATGCAGCCATTGACCAAGGTGATGCCTCCAGATGATTAGCCATGCAGTGACAGCGCATCGGACCATTTTCCAGAGAGGATGAAAAGTAGCCATTGACAATGGTGATGTCCTTACATAAAGCCAGCCATAGAAAGGAGTAAGGCTGATTGGATGAAGACAGCAGGAAAGCAGAGATTCAGAGGGACGAAAGCATCTCTATACGCTTATCTGAAATTCTCACCAGTGATATACATAAGTATTTCTATCTTTATTTTCTGTTTAATTAGTATTATTTTCGAAAACTCCATAACCATTTGATATCCGCCTGACTGAGATTTACAAGATGACCATAACTTGCTTCATACCAACAATCTCCGTGGGATCGACCCTTACTCACGTAAGGTTTTATTACTTGGACGACCCAGTGCACTTGCTGGTTAGTTGTATCGAAGTTGTGAATGAAAAACGATTTATTAAGACGTGCGTACAGAGTTTTTGGCGCCGTTGCCTGAGATCACAATTTCGTGCACCAGCTTTTCAAAAGGGAAGACAATGAAGATCATATATTCCTTTCATAAAACACGTTGCAAGAGAAAAAGAAAAAAAATGTTCTAAGTTCATTCATCTTTGAATGCGATTGATGACAATAAGGATGTGTATAAAAAAAAACAACAATAACAACAATAATCATGCATCATATATATCTTTCAGAAAAAAAATTCAGTTGAAAATATTGAGTTATGTTTTTGAAACTCATCATCATATCATGATCATATATTGCCTTAAGCATTTCAATCATATGATTTTTATTTTGTGAGAAAATCATATCCAATTGATATCCAAAAGCAGCCTATTTTAATCATGAACAGCCTATTCTATCAAGTAACCATTGCATTGAGACTAACTCATTAGTCATCAAATATTTACTTTATGGGACAACCATACCCGACTGATATCACATTTGCCTTTTCATGGGACAACCGTATCTAACAGGTACCTATATTGTCTTTTTCTTGTGAGGCAACCATAACCAACTGGTACCCATCTTTGTTTTTCCATTCTTCATGGGACAACCTAATATAACGGTACTCATCATATTTTTCTTTCCCTGTGAGGCGACCATACTCGATTGGTACCCATCTTATTTTTTCTTCCCTTATGAAGTGACTATATCCGATTGGTACCCACTATTTTTTTTTTTTTTTGGGTAACGGAATTCAATTAGTACCTATTATTTTTTATTTGAAGGTTATCTTGCTAGTCACCTTGCTTAAAAGTTCTTATCACATCACATTTTATCTTCATTATGTGGCAACTGTATCGGCCAGTACTCATTATGTGGGGCAATTACATCAAATCAATACCCATTGTATTTCATTATCTAATCATACATGTTAATTTTATATAACATGGGACAACCGTGCCGATCCAGTACCCATTGTATTTCACTTCCAAAAATTCTTAGTCTTCTGTTATATCTTTATGTTTCTTTCAACCGCACCAAGACGTTACCAACCATGTATTTTGATAGTACTCAATCTTTCTTCAAGGACAAGTTTGGATCAACTCCTTTGTCTTTTTATTTTTTTATAAATAAAAATGCAAAGGGGGCGGTTGTTGATATCTAAAATTTTTTAAATAATTACATATTATTATTATTATTTTGAGAAAATAAAAAATATAAATATAAAAAGTCACAACAATATTTTCTGATACATTAGTATCTAAAAAAACCAAAAATAAAAAATTGTGAAAGTCACAAGTAGCAAGTCAGCAGTAGATCAAAGCCAGAGACAAAATCTTTGGCAACATGAAGATGTTGAATAATAAAGACATGTCCATCTTATCTAAAACTTGCCATTGAAAATACTTGTCAAAGCATGTACGAGTGTTAAAATTTTCTTCTTCAATTTGCGTTGATGCAAGAACATTTTTTTTTTCTATAAGTACTACAAGCAAATCAGTGCAAAGGGGAAGGAGATTTAAAACAAAAAAGGATTTGAAAAGAAGAAATTTTGAAAAGGAGATTTAAAAAAGAAAAGATTTGAAAACGAAAAAAAAAAGTCAAAGAAAAAATTCGAGAGGAGGTTTAAAAAAAATACACAGAGAGGAGAGCTTATAGATCATTACCATCAAAATAATTTTCGCAAAAGATATGAAAATTTTAGCACAAAATTTTTAGAAAAATATCTCAAAGATTTAGTGTAATCAAATATTTTTGGTATATTACTTATCTGTGCTTATTTTATTTTGTAAATATTATTACAATTATTCATATTTTTTCCCACATAAATATTATCTATATTAATTCAGTTTATCAAAAATAAAATTAAAATAAAAAGAAGACTAAAATAAACTTAATTATTATTGAAACAGATCTTATAAAACATCATGTTTATTATCTGTAAAATTATATTACATTTGATGTTAAAGCATATTTGTAAATATGTGATGTGTTTTTTATCTGAAAAATATGTATGGTGCTTATGAAATTTTCATCTGAATGTGTGTATGAAAATGTTCAGAAAGATGTAAGAGTATAATCTGTGTTAAAAATGATAGTGAATTTAATTTGTAAGAATGTAAAGGTTTGATTGAATTATTTTATTTGTTTATTTTATTTTTTTTTAAAAAAGAAAACATCATCATTTTTAATCATTCACTTTCTTTTGTGACCTCGTGTCGTGACTCCAAGATTGTGAAAGTGTCATTTTATTTTATTATTTTTTTATGAGAAGATTTTTAAAAAATAAAGTAAATTTTGCAATTCCTATTATCTGAACACCGAACCTCCAAGGGAAACAACACTTCAATCACCATTAGGCTATCAGATAATTTGTTACTAAAATATGAGTCAAAAATAATTTTAAAATAAATATAATGAGATACTTCATACATATTAATAATTAATCTGCCAATTCTTTTCCCTTTTTTTATCATATTCAACACTAACAAATATAATACATGTAACCTTTTTTATTTCATTTCCATTTTTTTATTATTTAATTAAATATTCTTATACATCTTATAATATCATTGGTGTGCGAAATCGTGATCTTTACTTCCTTGATAACGGCGCTAAAAACTTCATACGCACGTTTATATTCTTAATTTTGTTTTACAACTTCGTACAACTAACCAGCAAGTGCACTGGGTCATCCAAGTAATAAACCTTACGTGAGTAAGGGTTGATCCCACGGAGATTGTTGGTATGAAGCAAGCTATGGTCATCTTGTAAATCTCAGTCAGGCGGATTAAATTGCATTAAGAAATTATAGTGGATGAAAATAAATAAAATAGGATAGAGATACTTATGTAAATTATTGGTGAGAATTTCAGATAAGCGTATAGAGATGCTTTCGTTCCTCTGAACCTCTGCTTTCTTGCTGTCTTCATCCAATCAGTCCTACTCCTTTCTATGGCAAGCTTTGTGTAGGGCATCACCGTTGTCAATGGCTACTTCCCATCCTCTCTGTAAAAATGGTCCGATGCGCTGTCACTGCATGGCTAATCATCTGGAGGTTCTCGATCATACTGGAATAGGATTCACCCTCCTTTTGCGTCTGTCACTACGCCCAGTACTCGTGAGTTTGAAGTTCGTCACAACCATCCCTTCCCGGATCCTACTCGGAATACCACAGACAAGGTTTAGACCTTTCGGATCTCAAGAATGGCTGTCCATGGATTCTAACTTATACCACGAAGATTCTGATTAAGGAATCCCAGAGATACTCATTCAATCTAAGGTAGAACGGAAGTGGTTGTCAGGCACGCGTTCATAGTTGGGAATGATGATGACTGTCACGATCATCACATTCATATTGAGGTACGAATGAATATCTTAGAATCGGAATAAGCTTGAATTGAATAGAAAAACAGTAGTACTTTGTATTAATTCATGAGGAACAGCAGAGCTCCACACCTTAATCTATGGAGTGTAGAAACTCTATCATTGGAAATACATAAGTGATAAGGTTCAGGCATGACCGAATGGCCAGCCCCCAATCGTGATCTAAAGATGAAACTAAAGATAGCATAAAGTCCTATTTATACTAAACTAGTTACTAGGGTTTATAGAAATGAGTAAATAATGCAGAAATCTACTTCTGGGGCCCGCTTGGTGTGTGCTTAGGCTGAGCTTGAAGTTTACACGTGGAGAGGTCATTCTTGGAGTTGAACGCCAGTTTGTAACGTGTTTCTGGCGTTGAACTCCACTTTGCAACTTGTTTCTGGCGCTGAACGCCAGACTGCAACATGAAACTGGCGTTCAATGCCAGTTTGCGTCATTTAAACTCGGGCAAAGTATGGACTATTATATATTTCTGGAAAGCCCTGGATGTCTACTTTCCAACGCAATTGGAAGCGCACCATTTGGAGTTCTGTAGCTCCAGAAAATTTACTTTGAGTGCAGGGAGGTCAGAATCCAACAGCATCTGCAGTCCTTCTTCAACCTCTGAATCTGATTTTTGCTCAGGTCCCTCAATTTCAGCCAGAAAATACCTGAAATCACAGAAAAATACACAAACTCATAGTAAAGTCCAGAAATGTGATTTTTACTTAAAAACTAATAAAAATATACTAAAAATTAACTAAATCATACTGAAAACTATATAAAAACAATGCCAAAAAGCGTATAAATTATCCGCTCATCATAACACCAAACTTAAATTGTTGCTTGTCCCCAAGCAACTGAAAATCAAATAGGATAAAAAGAAGAGAATATACTATAAATTCCAAACTATCAATGAAACATAGCTCCAATCAGATGAGCGGGACTTGTAGCTTTTTGCCTCTTGAATAGTTTCGACATCTCACTTTATCCATTGAAGTTCAGAATGATTGGCATCTATAGGAACTCAGAGTTCAGATAGTGTTTTTGATTCTCCTAGTTCAGTATGTTGATTCTTGAACACAGCTACTTTATGAGTCTTGGCCGTGGCCCTAAGCACTTTGTTTTCCAGTATTACCACCGGATATATAAATGCCACAGACACATAACTGGGTGAACCTTTTCAGATTGTGACTCAGCTTTGCTAAAGTCTCCAATTAGAGGTGTACAGGGTTCTTAAGCACACTCTTATTTTTGCTTTGGACCTTGACTTTAACTGCTCAGTCTCAAGTTTTCAGTTGACACCTTCACGCCACAAGCACATGGTTAGGGATAGCTTGGTTTAGCCGCTTAGGCCAGGATTTTATTCCTTTAGGCCCTTCTATCCACTGATGCTCAAAGCCTTGGATTCTTTTTATTACCCTTGCCTTTTGGTTTTAAGAGCTTTTGGCTTTTTCTGCTTGCTTTTTCTTTTTCCCATTTTTTTCTGCAAGCTTTTGTATTCACTGCTTTTTCTTGCTTCAAGAATCATTTTTATGATTTTTCAGATTATCAAATAACATGTCTCCTTTTTCCTTATTCTTCAAGGGCCAACATATTTAACATTCATAAACAACAACTTCAAAAGACATATGCACTGTTCAAGCATTCATTCAGAAAACAAAAAGTATTGTCACCGCATCAAAATAATTAAACTAGTTTCAAGGATGAATTCGAAACCATGTACTTCTTGTTCTTTTGTAATTAAAAAATTTTTCATTTAAGAGAGGTGATGGATTCATATTCACTACTTTAAGGCATAGACACTTAGATACTAATGATCATGTAATAAGACACAAACATAATTAAACATTTAACATAAAAAAATGAAAAACAGAAAATTTAAGAACAAGGAATGAGTCCACCTTAGTGATGGTGGCGTTTTCTCCTTGAGGAACCAATGATGTCCTTGAACTCTTCTATGTCTCTTCCTTGTCTTTATTGCTCCTCCCTCATTGTTCTTTGATCTTCTCTAATTTCATGGAGGATGATGGAGTGCTCTTGATGTTCCACCCTTAGTTGTCCCATGTTGGAACTTAGTTCTCCTAGGGAGGTGTTGATTTGCTCCCAAAAATTCTGTGGAGGAAAGTGCATCCCTTGAGGCATTAGTGGTTATGAAAAAAAAGCAATGCTTTTTCCACACCAAAATTAAAATGTTTGCTCGTCCTCGAGCAAAAGAAGAAAGAAAGGATGAGAAGAAGGAGAGATGAAGGTGTGTTGATGGTTTGAATTTGAGTGGGTGGGTGTAGGTGATGGGGAAGAGAGATTGAGGTGATTGGTGAAGGGTTCTTGGGAAAGGGTGATATAGGATTATGAGGAGGGAAGGTGAGTGGAGGTAGGTGGGGATCCTGTGGGGCCCACAGATCTTGAGGTGTCAAGGATTTACATCCCTGCACCAATTAGGCATGTAAAACGCCTTTGCATGCAATTCTGGCGTTTAAACGCTGAATTGATGCTTGTTCTGGGCGTTCAACGCCCAGATGCAGCATGTTTCTGGTGTTGAACGCCAGTTCTATGCTTGTTTCTGGCGTTCAGCGCCAGCTCTTCTCAGGGTGCATTCCTGGCATTTGAACGCCAGGATGTTGCTTGTTTCTGGCGTTCAACGCCATATCCATGCTCTGTTCTGGCATTGAACGCCAGCCAGATGCTCCTTACTGGCGTTTAAATGCCAATAAGTCCTTCCTCCAGGGTGTGATTTTTCTTTTGCTGTTTTTGATTCTGTTTTTAATTTTTGTATTTATTTTGTGACTCCACATGATCATAAACCTAATAAAACATGAAAGAACAATAAAAATTAAAATAAAATTAGATAAATAAAAATTGGGTTGCCTCCCAACAAGCGCTTCTTTAATGTCAATAGCTTGACAGTGGGCTCTCACGGAGCCACACAGGTGATCAGGTCAATTTTATGGACTCCCAACACCAAACTTTAGAGTTTGGATATGGAAGTTCAACACCAAACTTAGAGTTTGGCTGAGGCCTCCCAACACCAAACTTAGAGTTTGACTGTGGGGGCTTTAGTTGACTCTGTACTGAGAGAAGCTTTCTATGCTTCCTCTCCATTGTTACAGAAGGAGATTCTTGAGTTTTAAACACAAGGTTGTCCTCATTCAGTTGAAGGATCAATTCTCCTTTGTCTACATCAATCACAGCTCTTGCTGTGGCTAGGAAGGGTCTTCCAAGGATGATGGATTCATCCTCATCCTTTCCAGTGTCTAGGATTATGAAATCAGCAGGGATGTAAAGGCCTTCAACCTTTACTAACACGTCCTCTACTAGTCCATAAGCCTGTTTTCTTGAGTTATATGCCATCTCTAATGAGATTCTGGCAGCTTGCACCTCAAAGGTTCTCAGTTTCTCCATTACAGAGAGGGGCATGAGGTTTATCCCTGACCCAAGGTCACATAGAGCCTTTTCAAAGGTCATGGTGCCTATGGTACAAGGTAATAAGAACTTTCCAGGATCCTGTTTCTTCTGAGGCAATCTCAGTTGTTCCAGATCACTCAGTTCATTGGTGAGCAAGGGAGGTTCATCTTTCCAAGTCTCATTACCAAATAATTTGGCATTTAGCTTCATGATTGCACCAAGGTACTTGGCAACTTGCTTTTCAGTAACATCCTCATTCTCTTCAGAAGAAGAATACTCATCAGAGCTCATGAAAGGCATAAGGAGGTTCATTGGAATCTCTATGGTCTCTAGATGGGCCTTAGAGTCCTTTAGTTCCTCAAAGAGAAACTCTTTGTTGATCACTGGACGTCCCAGGAGGTCTTCCTCACTGGGATTCACGTCCTCTTCCTCCCTTGTAGGTTTGGCCATGATTGTTATATCAATGGCCTTGCACTCTCTCTTTGGATTCTCTTCTGTATTGCTTGGGAAAGTACTAGGAGGGGTTTCAGTGATTCCTTTACTCATCTGGCCCACTTGTGCTTCCAAATTTCTAATGGAAGACCTTGTTTTATTCATGAAACTCACAGTGGCCTTAGATAGATCAGAGACTAAATTTGCTAAGCTAGATGGATTCTGCTCAGAATTCTCTCTCTGTTGCTGAGTGGATGATGAAAAAGGTTTACTATTGTTAAACCTGTTTCTTCCACCATTATTAAAGCCTTGTTGAGGCTTTTGTTGATCCTTCCATGAGAAATTTGGATGATTTCTCCATGAGGGGTTATAGGTGTTTCCATAAGGTTCACCCATATAATTTACCTCTGCTATTGCAGGGTTCTCAGGATCGTAAGCTTCTTCTTCAGAAGATGCCTCTTGAGTACTGTTGGATGCAGCTTGTATTCCATTCAGACTCTGAGAAATCATATTGACTTGCTGAGTCAATATTTTGTTCTGAGCCAATATGGCATTCAGAGTATCAATTTCAAGAACTCCCTTCTTCTGAGGCATCTCATTACTTACAGGATTCCTCTCAGAAGTGTACATGAACTGGTTATTAGCAACCATGTCAATGAGTTCTTGAGCTTCTGTAGGCGTTTTCTTTAGGTGAATGAATCCACCTGCAGAAGTATACAACGATATCTTAGCTAATTCAGACAGACCATCATAGAATATATCTAGGATGGTCCATTCTGAAAGCATGTCAGAAGGACACTTTTTGGTCAGTTGCTTGTATCTCTCCCAAGCTTCATAGAGGGATTCACCTTCTTTCTGTCTGAAGGTTTGAACATCCCCTCTAAGTTTACTAAGCTTTTGAGGAGGAAAGAACTTGGCTAAGAAAGCCGTGACCAGCTTATCCCAAGAATTCAGGCTATCTTTGGGTTGAGAGTCCAACCACACTCTAGCTCTGTCTCTTACAGCAAACGGGAAAAGCATAAGCCTGTAGACCTCGGGATCAACCCCATTGGTCTTAACAGTATCACAGATCTGCAAGAATTCAGTCAAGAACTGAAAAGGATCTTCAGATGGAAGTCCATGAAACTTGCAGTTCTGTTACATCAGAGAGACTAATTGAGGTTTAAGCTCAAAATTGTTTGCTCCAATGGCAGGGATTGAGATGCTTCTTCCATGTAGATTGGAATTAGGTGCAGTAAAGTCACCAAGCATCTTCCTTGCATTATTATTATTTTCGGCTGCCATCTCCTCTTCCTTTTCGAAAATTTCTGTAAGGTTGTCTCTGGATTGTTGTATTTTAGCTTCTCTTAGTTTCCTTTTCAGAGTCCTTTTAGGTTCAGGATCTACTTCAACAAGAATGTTCTTGTCCTTGCTCCTGCTCATATAAAAAAGAAGGGAACAAAAAATAATAATAGGGATCCTTTTTACCACAGTATAGAGGTTCCCTTGTGTGAGTAAAAGAAAAGAAGAAAAAGAATGAAGAAAAGAAGAATTCGAACTCAGAGGAGGATAGGTTTCGAATTTTTGGGTGGAAGAGAAGTGTTAGTAGATGAATAAATAAATAGAAGGAGATGAGAGATGAGAGAATTTCAAAAATTAATTAAAATAAAAATTAAAAATTAAAGTTAAATTTCGAAAATCAAAGTTTGAAATTAAATTAAAAATTAAAATTTAAAACAATTAGTTAATTAAAAAGGAATTTTGAAAAAAAAAGGGAGGGATTTTCGAAAATTAAAGGTAGAAAGTTAGTTGGGCAGTTTTGAAAAAGATAAGAATCAAACAAAAAGTTAAGTGGTTAAGAGATTTTGAAAATCAAATTTTGGAAAGATAAGATTGAAAAAAGATGTGATTGAAACAAAAAGATAAGATTGATTGAAAAAGATTTGAAAGTCAAATTTTGAAAAGATAGGAAGTTAGAGAAGAAGTTAGAAAGGATTTTAAATTTGATTTCGAAAAAGATATGATTGAAATTGAAAAAGATATGATTGAAAATTATTTTGAAAAAGGTTTGAAAAAGAAATTCAAAAAGATTTGATTTTAAAAATTAAAGTTGATTACTTGACTAACAAGAAACAAAAAGATTTTATTTTAAAATTTAAAGATTGAACCTTTCTTATTAGGCAAGTAACAAACTTTACATTTTTGAATCAATCACATTAATTGTTAGTAATATTTTCGAAAATTATGAGATAGAATTAAGAAAATGATTTTTGAAAAATATTTTTATAATTTTCGAAAATAAATAAGAAAAAATGAAAAAGATTTGATTTTTGAAAAAGATTTTGAAAAAGATAGGATTTTCAAATTGAAAATTTGATTTGACTCATAAGAAACAACTAAATTTTAAAAAGTTTTGAAAAAGTCAACTCAAATTTTCGAAAATTTATGAGTGAAAAAGGGAAAGATATTTTTTTATTTTTGAATTTTTAATGATGAAAGAGAAAAACACAAAATTGACTCAATGCATGAAAATTTTTGGATCAAAACATGTGATGCATGCAAGAACACTATGAATGTCAAGATGAACACCAAGAATACTTTGAATGTCAAGATGAACACCAAGAACTTATTTTTGAAAAATTTTTTATGCAAAGAAAACATGCAAGACACCAAACTTAGAAATTTGCAAACTTCAGACACTAACAAATTGAAAATGCATATGAAAAACAAGAAAAGACACAAAACAAGAAAATATGAAGATCAAACAAGAAGACTTACCAAGAACAACTTGAAGATCATGAAGAACACTATGAATGCATGAATTTTCGAAAATTTTTAGAAAAATAAAAGTATGCAATTGACACCAAACTTAAAAATTAACTCAAGACTTAAACAAACAACATAAAATATTTTTTTGATTTTTATGATTTTGTTAATTTTTTTTGGATTTTTGTATATTATTTTTTTTTCGAAAACATATAGGAAAAAGGAAGTAATGAATTCAAAGTCCTCAATCAAGATTCTAGGAATCATACCAGGTTAGTCTAAAGCTTGATGGCCAGCCAAACTTCAGCATACCATTTTGAAACTTTAGAATTCACTCTTAAAAATTTTAAAATAATTTTTGAAAACAAAGGGAAAAAATTTTTTTGAAAGATTTTTGAATTTTTTTTTTGGATTTTTTTTTGAAAATTATTTTGGAAAAATGAAAAAGAAGAAAACTTTTTGTATTTTTCGAAAATAAGAAATAAAAAGCTTAAAATTAAAATAAAATTACCTAATCTGAGTAACAAGATGAACCGTCAGTTGTTCACACTCGAACAATCCCCGGCAATGGCGCCAAAAACTTGGTGTGTGAAATCGTGATCTTTACTTCCTTGGTAATGGCGCTAAAAACTTCATACGCACGTTCATATTCTTAATTTTGTTTCACAACTTCGTACAACTAACCAGCAAGTGCACTGGGTCGTCCAAGTAATAAACCTTACGTGAGTAAGGGTCGATCCCACGGAGATTGTTGGTATGAAGCAAGCTATGGTAATCTTGTAAATCTCAGTCAGTCGGATTAAATTGCATTAAGAAATTATAGTGGATGAAAATAAATAAAATAGGATAGAGATACTTATGTAGATTATTGGTGAGAATTTCAGATAAGCGTATAGAGATGCTTTCGTTCCTCTGAACCTCTGCTTTCCTGCTGTCTTCATCCAATCAGTCCTACTCCTTTCTATGGCAAGCTTTGTGTAGGGCATCACCGTTGTCAATGGCTACTTCCCATCATCTCTGTGAAAATGGTTCGATGCGCTGTCACTGCATGGCTAATCATCTGGAGGTTCTCGATCATACTGGAATAGGATTCACCCTCCTTTTGCGTCTGTCACTACGCCCAGTACTCGCGAGTTTGAAGTTCATCACAGCCATCCCTTCTCGGATCCTACTCGGAATACCACAGCAAGGTTTAGACTTTTCGGATCTCAAGAATGGCCGTCCATGGATTCTAACTTATACCACGAAGATTTTGATTAAGGAATCCCAGAGATACTCATTCAATCTAAGGTAGAACGGAGGTGGTTGTCAGGCACGCGTTCATAGTTGGGAATGATGATGACTGTCACGATCATCACATTCATATTGAGGTGCGAATGAATATCCTAGAATCGGAATAAGCTTGAATTGAATAGAAAAACAGTAGTACTTTGTATTAATTCATGAGGATCAGTAGAGCTCCACACCTTAATCTATGCAGTGTAGAAACTCTACCGTTAGAAATACATAAGTGATAAGGTTCAGGCATGGCTAAATGGCCAGCCCCCAAACGTGATCTAAAGATGAAACTAAAGATAGCATAAAGTCCTATTTATACTAAACTAGTTACTAGGGTTTACAGAAATGAGTAAATGATGCAGAAATCCACTTCCGTGGCCCACTTGGTGTGTGCTTGGGCTGAGCTTGAAGTTTACACGTGGAGAGGTCATTCTTGGAGTTGAACGCCAGTTTGTAACGTGATTCTGGCGTTGAACTCCACTTTGCAACTTGTTTCTGGCGCTGACGCCAGACTGCAACATGGAACTGGAGTTCAACGCCAGTTTGTGTCATCTAAACTCGAGCAAAGTATGGACTATTATATATTTCTGGAAATCCCTGGATGTCTACTTTCCAACGCAATTGGAAGCGCACCATTTGGAGTTCTGTAGCTCCAGAAAATCCACTTTGAGTGTAGGGAGGTCAGAATCCAACAGCATCTGCAGTCCTTCTTCAACCTCTGAATCTGATTTTTGCTCAAGTCCCTCAATTTCAGCTAGAAAATACCTGAAATCACAGAAAAACACACAAACTCATAGTAAAGTCCAAAAATGTGATTTTTACTTAAAAACTAATAAAAATATACTAAAAACTAACTAAATCATACTGAAAACTATGTAAAAGCAATGCCAAAAAGCGTATAAATTATCCGCTCATCAATCATCATAATCATAAAGATATATTATTATAATTTAATATATTTTATAACTCTTTAAATAACCGATAATAGAAATTAATAGAAGGTTTAATTAGTCTGCAGATCTTTATAGTTTCACCGAATTTTCAATTAGGTCCCTATACTTTTTTCTTTTCAATTGGGTACTACAAAAAAAACAGGATTAAAACGGCAGTTATTTTGGGGAATTACGGCGGTTAGAACCGCCATTATGACCAAAATTGGCGCCTCCAAAAAACGCCGTTATTCTGGGCACCATTTTGGTTATTACGGCAGTTTTTTGATGGTTAAAATGGCGATTTTTTATTTGTTTAAAATGGCGGCTGTAACCGCCGTTACCAGGATGTTGTGGCATCATTTCTGTTTAAAATGGCGGTTGGAAACTGCCGTTTTTACCATTATAACCGCCATTTTTACCAAGTTATAATGGCATCTTTTGTGTTTAAAATGACAGTTTTTAGCCGCCTTTTTACCAGGTTATAATGGCATTTTTTGTGTTTAAAATGGCAGTTTTTAACCGCCATTTCTACCAGCGTATAATGGCATCGTTTTCATTTAAAATGGGGTTTCTAACCGCCGTTTGTACCTAATTATGATGACAATTTTATGCTTTTTAAAATAAGATTGAAACTACCAATTTAAAGTGATATTTTCGAAACTCACTTAAAAATCTCGTAATAACCAGAAGGCATAATCATAAATCAAACATCATAAGATGATTTTTAATTCATACATGATCTAAAAGTCATAATCCAAGTCATAATTGAAATATCATAATCCAAAAACAAAGTATCAAAGTAACATTTTTCAATAATACGTCTTAACATATAATTCTTAATATACGTCTTAACATATCAAACAAGGTCATGCTTCCTTGTTGCTTGCTCCAGAAGACCTACTTCCTAACTCTTTTGGTGATGAAATCTCACTCTCCTGATCCAATCCCTACAACAAAAATATAACTATTATGAGCATAAGAAATGCAACAAAAATGCATATATTGATATACATTTATCATGTCTAATTACATAACATTGATACAATAATGAAACCAATTTAAGATTATAGAGCCAACTACACATGAAAACTAATTAGCACCATATAAACCACATTATATTTCTCATTAAATTGATGAAAAAAATTTAAGAGTATAAAAACAGGTTTGACATCGTTTTCCAAACCTCATTGTTCAAAAGTTGAAATCCAAACACAAATTCCATTATAGTTCCTTAGACAATTTAAGCTAAGCTGTTTTGTGTTATGTTGAGCTTAGAAGGTAAGACTTTAATTTGCACCTTTACCCAAAGCAGTGTTGTGTTGTGTTCCACTATTTGAACTATCTTATATGTGTAGTTGAGGCTATACTATAAATTACACTCTCTCTTCTTTAGTATTTCACATAACCGTGAGTTTCATAAACAGAAGGAAAGTATATGCCTTTTGTTAAACTTGTATTAATTATTACTATCACTCTAGCATAAGCTAGCACTACTACTAATTATATTAATAATAGGAATCATAAGTAGAATATGAATGTACCTGTGAAACTTGTTGAGTAGGGAATATTCCAGCCAATTGTATTGGAATTTTACCTCCTTCCTTAGAAGTAATATAAGAGACTAGCACTTGAAATTGCGCTTTTAACGGTATCCAACTCTTCTTGCACATTTGGACCAGAAGTAGATGATGTGCCAACATCATTTGAAGAACCTAAATCTATTTGACTAATCCTTGTAGTGTTGTTCTTGAAAGAAATTGTTGGAACAGCTTCCATACCTAAACCTCGAACACGACCAGGGTGCTCTTTCCCAAAAACTACTCCAAGAGCATCAAGAGGAGAATTAACAGTTAATTCCATCGGTTGTTGGCTGCTATGTACTTCAATCTTCTCCTACATATATAAAAAGAAAGAGAAAGAATAAAAAATAGTATTATCTTATAAAAAAGAAAGAAAAAGAAATACAAACAAGTTACTTATTGCACTTTAGTCTTACCGCTATTTCTTTAGCCTTTTCATTAACATAACTTCCATCTATTTTCTTGTGAGTGATGTCCCACATTTGAACCCTACTAACTTCTTTTCCCATCTCTTCCGTCTAAAATTTAAGAAAAGTAGAAAGACTCGATCCAAAAATAGCAGCCTACTAACTTAGATTAAATATGTAGAAAATTAAGAGATGATGCATGCATTATATTTGAGATAGATTAGATATGCATGAATTAATTGATTACCAATTCAGCCCTTCTTCTTGCAATTGATTTAGCACCTGAAGTATAAGGAATTATTTGTTTTTGCCGAATTTCTTGATTCCTTTTACAAAATTTCTGCAAGTTAAATTTGGACACAATTATTACATTAGTTTGTTTAGTTAATAATGGGAAACCGAAGTGAATACACACGAACAACTATGATAAAAACCACTCTTCAATTGCAGAGGGCAACTAGCATAGAATATTCACTTCTGCATGTTAACCGCAAGAACCATCATCTTTCAAAACTGACTTAAATAGGGTAAAAATGTGCACTAACCACAATAATTTAGGACTAAAATAAATAGAGACTGTACCACTATTTATGACTGCCCCGCAGCCAATAGTTCAATTGTAAAAATAAAGATCAGAACCTCTGGCAACTCTAGAGACACCCAGAAATCAAAATCACTCTTCAACAACATTGACTAGTTCATATTCAATTATATATATATTTCAAATGCTGTAAAAAAGGACAACATTTAACTAGGAGAGTAAGTACTTACCTGAGTTTCAGGCTTCAAACGATATTCTACGAATAAAGCCCATTGATCAGGAGCAATATCTTCTGGTGCATTATTTATGATCTCGGTTTTACTCAACCTTGGATCATAAAAATCATTCCAAAGCTTTATCCTATGTTCCCTCCATATTTTGCCAAGCGATTGGAGCAAAAAACGTTTGGACAAGTTATCACTCACTTTGAAGCAAAATCGAGCCTTCAATATTATAAAGAATATATATTAACCAGCAAATATAATTAAATAATGGCAAAGAAATAAGCTTTAGAGTTTGAGTAATCTTTGGTGCACGGAATTGTGATCACACTTTTCACAACTCCGCACAACTAACCAGCAAGTGCACTGGGTCGTCCAAGTAATACCTTACGCGAGTAAGGGTCGATCCCACGGAGATTGTCGGCTTGAAGCAAGCTATGGTCATCTCGTAAATCTTAGTCAGGCGGATTCAATTGGTTATGAGTTTTGATAATTAAAAGATAAATAAAACGTAAATTAAAATAAAGATACTTATGTAATTCATTGGTGGGAATTTCAGATAAGCGTTTAGAGATGCTTTGTTGCTTCTGAACCTCTGCTTTTCTACTGTCTTCATCCAATCATGTGTGCTCCCTTCCATGGCAAGTTGTATGATCCTCTCAGTGAAAATGCTCCAAGTACGGTTTCTGCACGGCAAATCAGCTGTCGGATTTCTCGTCTCGGATGAAAAATACCAGGTACAGCTACCGCACGGCAAATCATCTGTCAGTTCTCACTTGTGTCAGAATAGGATCTCTCTATCCTTTTGCACACTGTCACGGCGCCCAACATTCGTGAGTTTGAAGCTCGACACAGTCATCCCGTCCCAAATCCTACTCGAAATACCACAGACAAGGTTTAGACTTTCTGGATCTCAGGAATGCTGCCAATTGGTTCTAGCCTCTACCACGAAAGTTCTAACCTCACGGACTCCGTCCGTGGATTAGAGACCCAAGAGATTATACTCTGGCTATCGTCCAATGACTACGTTGAACATCATGCAGACCGCTTATGGTTGTCAGGCACGCAGATCTTGGCTAAGCGAGTAACGAAGATAGTGGGTGATTGTCACGGGTCACCCCTTATTCTGACTTAACTGAATTAAGTACAAGAGTATATCTTGGAGAAGAAGTAAGCGTGAATTGAAAGAGAAACAATAGTACTTGCATTAATTCATGAAGAACAGCAGAGCTCCGCACCTTAATCTATGAGTTGTAGAAACTCCACCATTGAAAATACATAAGAGAAAAAGTCTAGGCATGGCCGAATGGCCAGCCTCCAAAGTCCAAAGATGATCAAAAGATATTCTCTCTGAATACAATAGTAAAAAGTTCTATTTATACTAAACTAGTTACTAAGGATTACAGAAAATAAGTAACTAAGTGCAGATAGTGCAGAAATCCACTTCTGGGGTCAACTTGGTGTGTGCTTGGGCTGAGCATTGAGATTTACACGTGCATAGGCCTTTTTTAGAGTTAAATGCCAGCTTGGATGCCAGTTTGGGCGTTTAACTCCAGTTCTGGTGCCAGTTCTGGCATTTTACGACAGAAAAGGGTCTCTGGTGGGCGTTTAAACGCCAGTTTGGGCCATTAAATCTCGGAAAAAGTATGGACTATTATACATTGCTGGAAATCCCAAGATGACTACTTTCCAACGCAATTGAGAGTGCGCCAATTGAGCTTCTTTAGCTCTAGAAAATCCACTTCGCGTGTAGGAGGGTCAGAATCCAACAGCATCTGCAGTCCTTTCTCAGCCTCTGAATCAGACTTTTGTTCAGGTCCCTCAATTTCAGCCAGAAAATACTTGAAATTACAGAAAAATACACAAACTCATAGTAAAGTCCATTAATGTGATTTTTGCATAAAAACTAATAAAAATATTATAAAAAGTAACTAAAATATACTAAAAACTTCCTAAAAATAATGCCAAAAAGCGTATAAATTATCCGCTCATCACAACACTAAACTTAAATTGTTGCTTGTCCCCAAGCAACTAAAAACAAAATAGGATAAAAATAAGAGAAAATACAATAAATTTCAAAATATCAATGAAGCTTAGTTTCAATTGGATGAGCGGGACTAGTAGCTTTTTGCTTCTGAACAGTTTTGGCATCTCACTTTATCCTTTGAAGTTCAGAATGATTGGCATCCATAGAAAATCAGAACTCAGATAGTGTTATTGATTCTCCTAGTTTAGTATGTTGATTCTTGAACACAGCTACTTTATAAGTCTTGGCCGTGGCCCTAAGCATTTTGTTTTCCAGTATTACCACCGGATACATAAATGCCACAGACACATAACTGGGTGAACCTTTTTAGATTGTGACTCAGCTTTGCTAGAGTCCCCAGTTAGAGGTGCCCAGAGTTCTTAAGCACACTCTTTTTGCTTTGGATCACAACTTTAACCGCTCAGTCTCAAGCTTTTCACTTGACACCTTCACGCCACAAGCACATGTTTAGAGACAGCTTGATTTAGCCGCTTAGGCCGGGATTTTATTCCTTTGGGCCCTCCTATCCATTAATGCTTAAAGCCTTGGATCCTTTTTACCCTTGCCTTTTAGTTTAAAGGGTTATTGGCTTTTTCTGCTTGCTTTTTCTTTTTCTTTCTTTGCCTTTATTTTTCGCCCCTTTTTTTTTTGCAAGCTTTGTGTTTTTCCCTGCTTTTTCTTGCTTCAAGAATCAATTTTATGATTTTTCAGATTATCAATAACATTTCTCTTTTTTCATTATTCTTTCAAGAGCCAACAATTTTAACATTCATAAACTTCACTATAAAAAAATATGCACTGTTCAAGCATTCATTCAGACAACAAAAAGTATTGTCACCACATCAAAATAATTAAACTATTTTCAAGATAGAATTTGAAATTCATGTACTTCTTTTTCTTTTTTAGAAAACATTTTTCATTTAAGAAAGGTGAAAGATTCATGGAACATTCATAGCTTTAAGACATAGACACTAAACACTAATGATCATGTAATGAAGACACAAACATAGACAAAACATAAAGCATAGAAACCGAAAACAGAAAAACAAATAACAAGGAGATTAAAGAACGGGTCCACCTTAGTGATGGTGGCTTCTTCTTCCTCTTAAAGAACCAATGGAGTTCTTGAGCTCCTCTTTGTCTCTTCCTTGCCTTTGTTGCTCCTCTTTCATGGCCTTTTGGTCCTCTCTGATTTCATGGAGGATGATGGAGTGCTCTTGTTGAGGTCCATGAGTGGGCTCTCTTGTTTGCTCCATCCTCTTTCTAGTGATGGGGCTTTTGAGATGAATCTCTCCATCACCCATGACTCGGAGTTGGAAGCAACTGCCTTCCCTTTCCTCTTCCTAGAGGTTTCTCCGGCCTTATGTGCTATTAATGGTTATGGAAAAACAAAAAGCAGAGCTTTTTTCACACCAAACTTAAAAAGTTTGCTCATCCTCGAGCAAAATAAGATAGAAGGGAGTAGAAGAAGAATGACGTAATTAATTTTGAAAACTTATTACTGTATACAAGAAAAATTAAAAAGAGTTGAAAAGAATTTGAAAACATATGTAAGTTTTGAAAACGTTTTGGAAGGAATTGAAAAGAAATAAAAAAAGAATTAAAAAGAATTGGAAAGGTTATCAATATTTGAAAATAGAAATTGAAAGATGAACGTTTAAAATATGTTTAATGCAAAAAATTATGAATTAAAACATGAAAAATTGAAAAAAATCGAATTGGAAACAAAATTACCTCCCTTGTGTCATCCTGGCGTTAAACGCCCAGAATGCTATCCATTCTGGCGTTTAACGCTCACTTGACTGCCTCTTTGGGTGTTTAACGCCCAGCCAGATACCTTGGCTGCGTTAAACGCCAGGAATCCTTCTTTACTGGGCATTTTTCTAAATGCCCAAAATGCTGCCTGCATAGGCGTTAAAGCGTTAAACGCCCATTCTGCTATCCTTACTGGCGTTTAAACGCCAGTAAGCCTGTCCTCCAGGGTGTTCTATTTTTGATGCTGTTTTTTATTTCGCTTTAATTCTGTAGCTATTTTTATGACTCCACATGATCATCAACCTAAAGAAAACATAACATGGCAATGGAAAACAAATGTCTATAAAAATAAATATAATTAAATAACATTGAGTTGCCTCCCAATAAGCGCTTCTTTAATGTCAATAGCTTGACAGTGAGCTCTTAAAGAGCTTCACAGAGACTTAGAGCTTAATGGTGGCCTCCCAACACCAAATTTAAAAGTTGAGTGTGGGGGCTCTGTTTGACTCTGTATTGAGAGAATCTTTTCATGCTTCCTCTCCATGGTTACAGAAGAAGATCCTTGAGCCTTAAACACAAGGTAGTCCTCATTTAATTGAAGGACTAACTCTCCTCTGTCCACATCAATCACAGCCCGTGCTGTGGCTAGGAAGGGTCTTCCAAGGATAATGGATTCATCCTCATCCTTCCCAGTGTCTAGGATTATGAAGTCAGCAGGGATGTACAGTCCTTCAACCTTCACTAAGACATCCTCTACAAGTCCATAAGCCTGTTTCATTGATTTGTCTGCCATCTCTAGTGAGATTCTTGCAGCTTGTACCTCAAAGATCCCCAGTTTTTCCATTACAGAGAGTGGCATGAGGTTTATACCTGACCCCAGGTCACACAGAGCCTTCTCAAAGGTCATAGTGCCTATGGTACAAGGTATTAAGAACCTTCTGGGATTCAGTTTCTTCTGAGGTAATTTCTGTTGAACTAAGGCATTCAGTTTCATGATTGTTCCTAGATACCGAGCTACTTGCTCTTCAACAATATTTTCATCCTCATCAGAGGAAGAATCTTCATCAGAGCTCATGAACTACAACATTAAGTTCCATGGAATCTCTATGGTCTCTATATGAGCCTCAGATTCCTTTGGTTCCTCAATAGGGAACTCCTTATTGGTCAATGGACGTCTAGCAAGGTCTTCCTCACTGGAAATCACTGCCTTTTTACTCTCTCTAGGTTCGGCCACTTTGGATATAGTTATGGCCTTGCACTCTCTTTTGGGATTCTCTTCTGTATTGCTTGGGAGAGTACTAGGAGGAGTTTCAGTAACTCTTTTACTCAGCTGACCCACTTGTGCCTCCAAATTTCTGATGGAGGACCTTGTTTCAGTCATGAAAATGAGAGTAGTCTTAGACAGATCAGAGACTATGGTTGCTAAGTCAGAGAGGCTCTGCCTGGAATTCTCTGTCTGTTGCTGAGAAGATGATGGAAAAGGCTTGCTATTGCCAAACCTATTTCTCCCACCATTATTATTATTGAAGCCTTGTTGAGGCTTCTGTTGATCCTTCCATGAGAAATTTGGATGATTTCTCCATGAAGGAATATAGGTGTTTCCATAGGATTCTCCCATGTAATTCACCTCTTCCATTGCAGGATTCTCAGGGTCATAAGCTTCTCCTTCAGAAGAAGCTTCTTTAGTACTGCCGGATGCAGCTTGCATTCTAGTCAGATTCTGAGAAATCATATTGACTTGCTGAGTCAATATTTTATTCTGAGCCAATATGGTATTCAGAGTATCAATCTCAAGAACTCCTTTCTTTTGAGTCATCCCATTATTCACAGGATTTCTTTCAGAAGTGTACATGAACTGGTTATTTACAACCATCTCAATGAGTTCCTGGGCTTCTGCAGGGGTTTTCTTCAGATGAAGAGATCCATCAGCAGAGTGGTCCAATGACATCTTGGACAATTCAGACAGACCATCATAGAATATACATAAGATGCTCCATTCTGAAAGCATGTCAGAAGGACACCTTCTGATCAATTTCTTGTATCTTTTTCAAGCTTCATAGAGGGATTCACCTTCCTTCTGTCTGAAGGTTTGGACTTCCACTCTAAGCTTGCTCATCTTTTGAGGTGGAGGCCAAGAAAGCATTGACCAACTTTTTCCAAGAGTTCAGGCTTTCTTTAGGTTATGAGTCCAACCATATCCTAGCTCTGTCTCTTACAGCAAAGGGAAAAAGCATAACTCTGTAGACCTCGGGATCAACCCTATTGGTCTTAACAGTGTCACAGATTTGCAAGAATTCAGCTAAGAACTGATGAGGGTCTTCCAATGGAAGTCCATGAAACTTGTAATTCTGCTGCATTAGAGAAACTAATTGAGGCTTAAGCTCAAAGTTGTTTGCTCCAATTGCAGAAATTGATATGCTTCTTCCATAGAAGTCGAAAGTTGGTGCAGTAAAGTCACCAAGCATCTTCCTTGCATCTCCACCGTTGTTGTTGGGTTTGGCTGCCATGTCTGCTTCTTTTTCGAAAATTTCTGTAAGGTCCTCTCAGGAGTTTTGTGCTTTAGCTTCTCTTAGCTTCCTCTTCAGAGTCCTTTGAAGTTCAGGATCAGCTTCAACAAGAATGTCTTTATCCCTGTTCCTGCTCATATGAAAAAGAAGAGAACAGAAAAGAAGAGGAATCCTGTATGTCACAGTATAGAGATTCCTTTATGTGTCAGATGAAAAGAAGAATAGAAGAATGAGGTAGAGAGAGGAGATGAATAATTCGAACAGAGAGAAGAGAGAGGGGTTCAAATTATGAGTAGAAGAGAAATGTTAGTACTTAAATAAAATAAATAGAAAGAAATGAGAGAGAGAGTATTCGAATTTTAATTAAAAGAGAAGAAAAATATTTTTGTTTTTTTATTTTAATTATAAGTTAGAATTCAAAATTTAAGAAAAGAAATAAAAGCAAATTGAAAACTAAATTAATTAATTAATTAAAAATATTTTTGAAAATTTGTTAGTTAGTTTTCGAAATTAATGAGAGAGAAAAGTAGTTAGGTGGTTTTGAAAAAGATAAGAAATAGTAAACTTTTTAAAATTAAAACAAACAAGTCAAGTGGTTGATTGAAAAAGATTTGAAAATAAATTTTGAAAAGATAAGAAGTTAGAAAAAGAGTTTGAAATTAAAATTTTAAAAAGATATGATTGAAATTTATTTTGAAAAGGAATTGAAAAAGAAATTAAAAAGATTTGATTTTAAAAATTAAAGTTGATGACTTGACTAACAAGAAACTAAAAGGTATGATTCTAGAATTTAAAGATTGAACCTTTCTTAACAAGAAAGTAACAAACTTGAAATTTTTGAATCAAAACATTAATTTTTAGTAAAGTTTTCGAAAATATGAAATAAAAATAAGAAAAAGATTTTGAAAATTTATTTAAGAAATTCGAAAATATTAAGAAGAAAAATGAAAAAGATTTGATTTTTGAAAAAAAGATTTGAAAAGATAAAATTTTTAAATTAAAATTTTGACTTGACTAACAAGAAACAACTAAATTTTAAAAATTATTGACCAAGTCAACTCAAAATTTCAAAAATTATGAGAAGAATAAGGAAAAGATATTTTTTACTTTTGAATTTTTAATGAGGAGAGAGAAAAACAACAAAATGAAACAAAAGATAAAAATATAAGATCAAAACAAATAATGCATGCAAGAACACTTTGAATGTCAAGATGAACACCAAGAACACTTTGAAGATCATGATGAACATCAAGAACATATTTTTGAAAATTTTTAAGAAAAGAAAGACATGCAAGACACCAAACTTAAGAACTTTTGTACTACGGACACTAACAATTTGAAAATTCATATGAAAAACAAGAAAAGACATAAAACAAGAAAAATTAAAGATCAAACAAGGAAAATTATCAAGAACAACTTGAAGATCATGAAGAACATAATGCATGAATTTTCAAAAATTTTAAGAAAATTAAAAAAATGCAATTGACACCAAACTTAAAATTTGACACAAGACTCAAACAAGAAACACAAAATTTTTTTGGTTTTTGTGATTTTATTAAATTTTTTGTATTTTTTCGAAATTATTTTGGAAAAAGAAAATAAAGAAATTCAAAATTTTTTTTAATAAGAATTCTAGGATTCATGCAATGTTAGTCTAAAGCTTCGGTCCAAAAGAATTAGACATGGCCAAATGGCCAGCCAAGCTTTAGCATAACAAATACAGACATGTCCTTTCTACAATGGAAAGTGGAAACCTCAGTCCAAAAGATTAGACATGGCTTAACAGTCAGCCAGGCTTCAACATATCTCATGAAGCTCTAGAATTCATTCTTAAAAAATTTTTTTGAATTCTTTTTTTGAAAACTAATTTTTTTTTCGAAAATAAAAATAAAAAGCTTAAACATAAAATAAAATTACCCAATCTAAGCAACAAGATGAACCGTCAGTTGTTCAAACTTGAACAATTCTCGGCAACGGTGCCAAAAACTTGGTGCACGAAATTGTGATCACACTTTTCACAACTCCGCACAACTAACCAGCAAATGCACTGGGTCGTCCAAGTAATACCTTACGCGAGTAAGGGTCGATCCCACAGAGATTGTCGGCTTGAAGCAAGCTATGGTCATCTTGTAAATCTTAGTCAGGCAGATTCAATTGGTTCTCGCCTCTACCACGGAGGTTCTAACCTCGCGAACTCGGTCCGTGGATTAGAGACCCAAGAGATTATACTCCGGCTGTCGTCCAATGACTACGTTGAACATCATGTAGACCGCTTGTGGTTGTCAGGCACGCGGATCTTGGCTAAGCGAGTAACGAAGATAGTGGGTGATTATCACGGGTCACCCCTTCATTCTAACTTAACTGAATTAAGTACGAGAGTATATCTTGGAGAAGAAGTAAGCGTGAATTGAAAGAGAAACAATAGTACTTGCATTAATTCATGAAGAATAGTAGAGCTCCACACCTTAATCTATGAGGTGTAGAAACTCCACCGTTGAAAATACATAAGAGAAAAAGTCTAGGCATGGCCCAATGGCCAGCCTCCAAAGTCCAAAGATGATCAAAATATATTCTCTCCGAATACAATAGTAAAAAGTGCTATTTATACTAAACTAGTTACTAAGGATTACGGAAAATAAGTAACTAAGTGCAGATAGTGCAGAAATCCACTTTCGTGGCCCACTTGGTGTGTACTTGGGCTGAGCATTGATTTTTACACGTGCATAGGCCTTTTCTAGAGTTAAACGCCAGCTTGGATGCCAGTTTGGGCGTTTAACTCCAGTTCTGGTGCCAGTTCTGGCGTTTTACGCCAGAAAAGGGTCTCTGGTAGGCGTTTAAACACCAGTTTGGGCCATCAAATCTCGGGAAAAGTATGGAGTATTATACATTGCTGGAAAGCCCAAGATGACTACTTTTCAACGCAATTGAGAGTGCCCCAATTGGGATTTTGTAGCTCCAGAAAATCTACTTCGAGTGCAGGAGGGTCAGAATCGAACAGCATCTGCAGTCCTTTCTTAGCCTCTGAATCAGACTTTTGCTCAGGTCCCTCAATTTCAGCCAGAAAATACCTGAAATTACAGAAAAAGACAAAAACTCCTAGTAAAGTCCAGAAATGTGATTTTTTCATAAAAACTAATAAAAATATAACAAAAAGTAACTAAAACATACTAAAAACTACCTAAAGACAATGCCAAAAAGCGTATAAATTATCCGCTCATCAATCTTCTTACTAGGAAAAAAATATTCCATTGATTTTCAAAAAAGCTTGCTGGAATGTCTGACCACTTTTCAAAACTGATTGGAAATGCTACACAATCAGTGGCCAATTGTCCACAAACTCCTGCAAGGAGTCCAACTACTTCTCCTATTGCTGAATGATGTTTATCAAAATTGACAACTATGCGCAAACCTTCTGGCAAATTATGCACATCCTTCGCTAATAAATGAAGGCGTGTACTATCTTCGTATTCATCTAAAATAGACAAATGAGTATAAATAAATGAGTAAATGAGCGACTAAAGAATAAAATAAATAAAATTCACGTTGTATGTTGGACAGCAACATAAGTAGATAAGGCAACGTATATAAGCCAATAACTAGCTAAGGGTATCATAGAATTCAATTTCTATTTTCAATCCTTTCAAACTAATTCATATATAACATCTATACATCTAAAAATACTAATAGAACATCTATACATACCTATGGCATCAACAGTCTAATAATGTTTAGATTCACGTCCACGTTTACGATTAGGATCGGATGGATCCTCATATATAGTTGGAGCAACTGATGATGGCTCAGAAGAATTTGAAGCTGCCGACATGTCTCGGGATGAACTTGCAGCTGCTGCCAACTTGTCTCGGGAGGAACTTGCAGCTGCTGCCGACTTGTCTCGGGAGGAACTTGCAACTACTGCCGACTTGTCCCGGAAGGAATTTGAAGCTGCCGACTTGTTTCAGGAGAAATTTGTAGCTACCAATGTGTCTCGAGAGGAATTTGCAGCTGTTGCGGACTTGACTTGTGATGCATTTGAAGCTGCCGACTTGTCTTGTGAAGAATTTGCAGTTGCTGCTACTTTAAGTAGATTCTTGTACCTCTTTTATTTTGGCATATCTGCATAATAGATTAAATCAATAATTAATAAATATAATATAAAATGTGCATCAAGATTAAAAGAATAGACCCTGTAGCTAAGTTGGTGAAATAATTTAAAGCAAATTAAAGCCGTTTCAAGCATTTTAAATATGAATATTGTCATTGCTGCTAGATTCGGTCTTTATCTTATCATAATTACATGGCCCATACTTTACATGACTAACTTTTCTTCATGCAATGCAATCCATTTATTCTAATTCAGTTAATGCAAATAAACTGAAAAATTAAACAATTGATCAAATAATTAAGTTAATGCAAATAAACTAAAGTTATCAAAAGTTACATAATATAAATTTCGTACCATAAATTAATTTAACCTACTAACTATTCTGACATGTGTTCGTCTTCTCCAATGTCATCATCTAGTAATTTATCATCTACCTCATCTCTTAACAATGATAGATTATCACCATTTTCAAATAAAGAATCCAGGTTTTGCTCTAACCAAGGCTCATTCTCACATGCTTCATCATCTTCATTTCCCCCATATCATATGAGTCTCTTGGCTTCAAATGCACGACAACACTCCAATCTTTATTCACTTCATCATTGACGAAATACACCATTCGAGCTTGTGAGGCTTCAATATATGGATCATCCTCCTCTCGGTCACCACTGTGTATTACTCGTGAAAAATTAACAGAAGTAAAATCCCAACTATCCTTTCTACATCCCCGTTCTCTTGTGGTGTCAGCCCATTTACATTTGAATAAAGTAACCCGAAATCGGCCATTGTAGTAATATCTTCTAATTTGCCATAATATGACAAATCAACATTCCTAACATTAGTATCACTAGCGCTAGCAACACAAGGAGTTGAAGACATTAAGAAAACTCCACTATTCTGGGTCCTTAACCCATTGTCTCGATTGGTAGTTCGAAAGGAGAACCCATTGATACTAAATGTAGAAAACCTCTTGGCATATTGTGATGGACCCCTTGCTAAGTATCTCAAATCCTCATGCACAGTATTCATAATGTCTGGGTTCATAAGCTATTATGATAGAACAAAATATTAGTTATTATATCCACAAATACTGCTGAATATTAGCAAAAAAGATCACTTTTCTATTTACCTGCGTAGGAAACCAAGTAACAAAATCTTTATTGACTCTTTTTTCTATCTCTACATTTGAAGGCCTTCTACCCTTAGATCGTCTTCGTACAAAATCTTTGAAGTCACTGTCAGATATGAAAGTTTAACTCTAACTAAACAACTATTTTTAGGTAAATAAAAAACATGTATGCAAATCCTTAAGTACTTACTCAATGAACGGTTTGACATATGGACAATTTAGAACCACATAGCGATGTGCTTCTTTTTTTTCCATAGGTGACAACTCAAATACTGTGAAAGCTCCCTTAGACTTACCTATTTGTGGAAAAAGCGAATCAACATGTGTACTGTAGTTACCATCCGGACGATCATCAATACGTGGTGGCCTATTAAATCTTGTCTCAATCCCTTCTAAGTATCGAGAGCAAAATGTAAGAGCTTCTTCAGCCACATATCCCTCAGCTATAGAACCTTCTTATTTAGCTTTGTTTCGTACATAGGACTTCAAATATCCTAAATACCTAGTTTGTATAATTGGCTTTAGTAAGCAAGATATAACTAAGTGATAGGTTAAATAAATAATGATTGAAAAGAGATATTTACCTCTCAATAGGATACATCCACCTATAGTGTACTGGTCCTCCAAGTTTTGCTTCATCAACTAGATGACAGGTTAAATGAACCATGATTGTAAAGAAAGAAGGAGGGAACAACATTTCTAAATGACAAAGGGTAAGGATTATTCGAGGTTGGAGCTTCTCAATTTCTGTAAGACTTAAGCTTTTAGAGCACAACTGTTGAAAGAATGAAGACAACTCTATTAGCACTGCAGTAACTTTATCTGGTAGCACATTACGTATGGCAATGGGTAATAGTTGCTGCATAAGGACATGGCAGTAATGGCTCTTCAATCCAGAGAGCTTTCTTTGCTTCAGGTCAACACACCGTGAAATATTACTCGAGAGACCATCTGGTACTCTAATATTCTTTATAGTACGCAAGAATACATCTTTCATGGAATTTGACATTGTAAACAAAGATGGATGATATCTCCCATTTTCATCTGGCCATAAATCTTTCCTTATACCCATTTCTTTAAGATCCTTACGAGCTTTGAGATTATCCTTTGACCTTCCAGTCTCATTGAGAAAAGTGTATAACACATTGTCGCAAACATTCTTTTCAATGTGCATGACATCTAGATTGTGGCGCAATAAGTTAGAATCCCAATAAGGAAGATAAAAAAAATATGCTTTTCTTCCTCCACATCCCAGATTCATCATCTTCTTCAATAACTTTTCGTCGAGTCCTCTTACCTTTACTTGCCTGTAGTTCCTTCCCAAATGAAACATTGATGCCTTCAAGTTGTTCCAATTTTTCTGACCATGTTAGTACTGCTGGGGGATCCCTCAACTCAATTTTTCCATTAAATTTTGCACGACTTAGCCTAAACTTATGACCCCTTTCTAAGAAACGGGGATGTCCCAAAAAATTCCTTAGGAAGAGGAGAAACCTCCTAAACCCGAGCTCAAACCACTACCACCATCCCTGAAATATGTATTTCTAGGAGAAGGTGACTCTTTTCCGGTGATCATAAGCTCTGCTTTAAATCCACAGGAAAAGAAAGCACTAATTCAGGTGCTAAGGACACACAAGGCAACTCTTGGGTGGTCCATAAGTGATCTTAAGGGCATTATCCCAGCTAGATGCATGCACAAGATCCTATTGGAGGATAATGCTAAGCCAGTGGTTCAACCACATAGGCGGCTAAATCCAGCCATGAAGGAGGTGGTGCAGAAAGAGGTCACTAAGTTACTGGAGGCTGGGATTATTTATCCTATTTCTGATAGCTCCTGGGTGAGCCCTGTCCTTGTTGTCCCCAAGAAGGGAGGCATGACAGTGGTTCATAATGAAAAGAATGAACTGGTTCCTACAAGAACAGTTACAGGGTGACATATGTGTATTGATTACAGAAGGCTCAATATAGCCACCAGGAAAGATCACTTTCCTTTACCATTCATAGACCAGATGCTAGAGAGACTAGCAGGTCATGAATATTACTGCTTTTTGGATGGCTATTCAGGTTACAACCAAATTGCAGTAGATCCTCAGGACCAAGAGAAAACAGCATTCACATGTCCTTCTAGAGTATTTGCCTACAGAAGGATGCCTTTTGGCCTGTGCAATGCACCTGCAACCTTTCAGAGGTGCATGATTTCTATCTTCTCTAATATGGTAGAGAAATTTTTGGAAGTCTTCATGGATGACTTCTCAGTATTTGGAGACTCATTCAGCTCCTGCCTTGACCATTTAGCACTTGTTCTGAAAAGGTGCCAAGAGACCAACCTAGTTTTAAACTGGGAAAAATGTCACTTTATGGTGACTGAAGGAATTGTCCTTGGGCATAAAATTTCAAATAAGGGAATAGAGGTGGATCAAGCTAAAGTAGAGATAATTAAAAAATTACCATCACCTGCCAATGTTAAGGCAATCAGAAGCTTTCTGGGACATGCAGAATTCTATAGGAGGTTTATAAAGGATTTTTCAAAAATTGCAAAACCTCTGAGCAATCTGCTAGCTGCTGACATGCCATTTGTGTTTGACACAGAGTGTCTGCAAGCATTTGAAACTCTGAAAGCTAAGTTGGTCACAGCCCCAGTTATTTCTGCACCAGACTGGACATTACCATTCGAACTAATGTGTGATGCTAGTGACCATGCCATTAGTGCAGTATTGGGACAGAGACATGACAAGCTTCTGCACATCATTTACTATGCTAGCCGTGTTTTAAATGATACGCAGAAAAATTACACAACCACAGAAAAGGAATTGCTTGCAGTGGTTTATGCCATTGACAAGTTTAGATCTTACTTAGTAGGATCAAAAGTGATTGTGTACACTGACCATGCTGCTCTAAAATATCTTCTCACAAAGCAGGATTCAAAACCCAGACTCATAAGATGGGTGTTGCTTATGCAAGAGTTTGATATAGAAATTAGAGACAGAAAAGGGACAGAGAATCAAGTAGCTGATCACCTGTCCCGGATAGAACCAGTAGCAGGAGCATCCCTTCCTCATACTAAGATATCTGAAACCTTTCTGGATGAGCAATTGTTTGCTATTCAGGAAGCTCCATGGTTTGCAAACATTGCAAACTATAAGGCTCCATAAGAGCTCACTGTCAAGCTATTGACATTAAAGAAGCGCTTATTGGGAGGCAACCTAATGTTATTTAATTGTATCTATTTATTTTCCATTGTTATTTTATGTTTTCTGTAGGTTGATGATCATGTGAAGTCACAAAAACAACTGAAAAATCAAAAACAGAATGAAAAATAGCATTAAAAACAACTCACCCTGGAGGAAGAGCTTACTGGCATTTAAACGCCAGTAAGAAGCATCAGACTAGCATTTAACGCCAGAAAGAAGCACCAACTTGGCGTTAAATGCCAATAAAGGGAGAAAAGCTGGCATTAAACGCCAGAAATAAGTAGCACTCTGGCGTTAAACGCCAAGATTGCACTCTAAGGGCATTTACACGCCTAAATAGACCAGGGATGATAAGTCCTTGACCCCTCAGGATCTGTGGACCCCACAGGATCCCCACCAACCTCAACTCACCCTCTCTCTCTTCTTCACACCTTTCTATAACACTATTCCCCAAATACCCTTCACCTATCAAATCTTACACTCTTCTCCATAATCTCTTCACCACTCACATCTATCCATCATAAAATCCCACCTACCTTACCATTCAAATTCAAACCATATCCCTCCCAAACCCACCCCATCATACACACTCAACCCTCCTTGGCCGAAACCACACACCACTCTATCTCCTCCACTTCTTCTTCTTCTCCTCCTTTCTTTCTTCTTTTGCTCGAGGATGAACAAATATTTTAAGTTTGGTGTAGAAAAAAGCACTGCTTTTTTTATAACCATTAATGGCACCTAAGGCCGGAGAAACCTCTAGAAAGAGGAAAGAGAAGGCAATTGCTTCCACCTCCGAGTCATGGGAGATGGAGAGATTCATCTCACAAGCCCATCACTAAGAAAAGGATGGAGCAAACAAGAGAGCCCACTCATGGACCTCAACAAGAGCATGAGGAAGTTCTTCATCATGAAATTCCTGATATGCCTCAAGGGATGCACTTTTCTCCACAAAACTATTGGGAGCAAATTAACACCTCCCTAGGAGAATTGAGTTTCAACATGGGACAACTAAGGGTGGAGCACCAAGAGAATTCTATCCTCCTCCATAAAATTAGAGAAGATCAAAGATCTATGAGGGAGGAGCAACAAAGGCAAGGAAGAGACATTGAGGAGCTAAAGCACTCCAAAAGATCTTCAAGAGGAAGAACTAGCCGCCATCACTAAGGTGGACCCGTTCCTCAATCTCCTTGTCTATTTATTTATTTTTCTGTTTTTCGTTTACTATGCTTTATGTTTATCTATGTTTGTGTTTTTATTACATGATCATTAGTGTTTAAGTGTCTATGTCTTAAAGCTATGAATGTCCTATGAATCCATCACCTTTCTTAAATAAAAAATGTTTTAATTACAAAAGAACAAGAAGTACATGAATTTCGAATTCATCCTTGAGATTAGTCTAATTATTTTGATGTGGTGACAATACTTTTTGTTTTCTGAATGAATGCTTGAACAGTGCATATGTCTTTTGAATCTGTTGTTTATGAATGTTAAAATTGTTGGCTCTTGAAAGAATGATGAAAAAGGAGAAATGTTATTGATAATCTAAAAAATCATAAAATTGATTCTTGAAGCAAGAAAAAGTAGTGAAAAAGCAAAAGCTTGCAAAAAAAATGGCGAAAATAAAAGAAAAAAAAGAGAAAGAAAAAGAAAAAGCAAGCAGAAAAAGCCAAGAGCTCTTTAAACCAAAAGGCAAGAGCAAAAAGCCAGTAGCCCTTAAAACTAAAAGGCAAGGGTAAAAAGGATCCAAGGCTTTGAGCATTAATGGATAGGAGGGTCCAAAGGAATAAAATCCTGGCCTAAGCGGCTAAACCAAGCTGTCCCTAACCATGTGCTTGTGGCGTGAAGGTGTCAAGTGAAGAGCTTGAGACTGAGCGGTTAAAGTCATGATCCAAAGCAAAAAGAGTGTGGTTAAGAACCCTGGACACCTCTAATTGGGGACTCTAGCAAAGCTGAGTCACAATCTGAAAAGGTTCACCCAGTTATGTGTCTGTGGCATTTATGTGTTCGGTGGTAATACTGGAAAACAAAGTGCTTAGGGCCACGGCCAAGACTCATAAAGTAGCTGTGTTCAAGAATCAACATATTGAACTAGGAGAATCAATAACACTATCTAAATTCTGAGTTCCTATAGATGCCAATCATTCTGAACTTCAAAGGATAAAGTGAGATGCCAAAACTGTTCAGAGGCAAAAAGCTACTAGTCCCGCTCATCTAATTGGAGCTAAGTTTCATTGATATTTTGGAATTTATAGTATACTCTCTTCTTTTTATCCTATTTGATTTTCAGTTGCTTGGGGACAAGCAACAATTTAAGTTTGGTGTTGTGATGAGCGGATAATTTATACGCTTTTTGGCATTTTTTTAGGTAGTTTTTAGTATGTTTTAGTTACTTTTTATTATATTTTTATTAATTTTTAAATAAAAATCACATTTCTGGACTTTACTATGAGTTTGTGTGTTTTTCTGTGATTTCAGTTATTTTTCGGCTGAAATTGAGGGACCTGAGGAAAAATCTGATTCAGAGGCTGAAAAAGGACTGCAAATGCTGTTAGATTCTGACCTCCCTGCACTCGAAATAGATTTTCTGGAGCTACAGAAGCCCAATTGGTGCGCTCTCAATTGAGTTGGAATGTAGACATCCAGGGATTTCCAGCAATATATAATAGTCCATACTTTGCCCGAGTTTTGACGACGCAAACTGGCGTTCAAACGCCAACTTCTTGCCCTATTCTGAAGTTTAACGCCAGAAACAGGTTACAAACCGGAGTTAAACGCCACAAACAGGCTGCAACCTGGCATTTAACTCCAAGAGAAGCCTCTACACGTGCAAAGCTTCAATGCTCAGCCCAAGCACACACCAAGTGGGCCAGGAAGTGGATTTATGCACTATATACACTTAGTTACTTATTTTCTGTAACCCTAGCTACTAGTTTAGTATAAAAATAACTTTTAGAGACTTACTATGTACCTCATAACATTTTTTACATGTTTCACATTGTATTTATGACGGCATGAGTCTTTAAACCCCATGGTTGGGGGTGAGGAGCTCTGCTGTGTTTCGATGAATTAATGCAATTACTACTGTTTTTCATTCAATCACGCTTGTTTCTATTCTAAGATATTCACTCGCACTTCACCTTGATGAATGTGATAATCTGTGACACTCATCATCATTCTCACCTATGAACGCGTGCCTCACAACCACCTCCATTCTATCTGTACTAGCTTGAGTGTGTATCTCTTAGCCTCCTGGTTCACGATCAGAGTCTTCGTGGTATAGGCTAGAATTATTGGCGGCCATTCTTGAGATCCGGAAAGTCTAAACCTTTTCTGTGGTATTTCGAGTAGGATCTGGGAAGGGATGACTGTGACGAGCTTCAAACTCGTCAGTTTGGGCGTAGTGACAGACGCAAAAAAATCAATAGATTCTATTCCAACATGAGTGAGAACTGACAGATGATTAGCCGTGCGGTGACAGCGCATTTGAACCATTTTCACTGAGAGGATGGATGGTAGCCATTGGCAACGGTGATCCACCAACATACAGCTTGCCATGGAAGGAGACCTGCGTGCGTGAAGAAGAAGACAGTAGGAAAGTAGAGATTCAGAAGACAGAGCATCTCCAAAACCTCAATCTGTTCTCCATTACTGCACAACAAGTATTATTTACTTTATGTTAATTACTTTTCATAAACCCAATCAATTTTATTTCTAATTTCCTGACTAAGAGTTACAAAATAACCATAGCTTGCTTCAAGCCAACAATCTCCGTGGGATCGGCCCTTACTCACGTAAGGTATTACTTGGACGACCCAGTGCCCTTGCTGGTTAGTTGTGCGGAATTGTGAAAAGTGTGAATAAAAATTTCGTGCATCAGTAACATACTCTAAAGTCTGAACTAATAATGAGCTGATTAGCTTATTAGCATATTACCAATAGTAATAACTAAGACACATGCAATTTTGGCACTAATCCTAATCATGATGAAAGGAAAAATACTCCATGTTCTCCATATCAATTATTATTTTTGCCTTAAATTTGTTTATTATATGATGAAAAAGAAGACTTTGTATGTATACATATATAATATATTATTTATACATAGGAACCAATAGTGTCTCACATGGGACCATGCAAATGGATCAAAAGTCAAAGCAAGTTGATGAGAGAAAGTTTTTATTTGATTAGAGATTAGATGCTCTGTCCTCCACTGATGATGATGATCTTTAATATTCTAAATCAGCTTATCCAACATAAATAGGTATCACTACCAAAGCTTAAAATAATAGAACGAACCTGATATTCTGGAATAAGCTCATTCAACTCAGAACGTAGATCCTGAAAGATAGAAAAATAAATGGTTATGTTATCAACAACATTAATAATGATAACAAAGTTCCAGAAAATATCATGATTAGTATCAAAATCCCTCCCCCCCCCAAAGACCAACTGTACCAATATAACAATGCTAGGAAATATAGCAGTAATTCCATTCACAGAGGAAAAAAATACACGCGATAAAGGCTTATTGTATACATTTCATACAACACCAAATATAAACAGGAAGTGAGGGAGAGCATACAGTGGCAGTGGATGTCTGAATTTGAAGCCATCTAACTGAATTGGCAAGGCTAGGTTGTGGACCCTGTGTTCATAAAAATAAAAATTAGATAATCATTACAGAGAAAAGTAAAATGACGTGCGCAAAGAGAGAAAAGATAAAGAAAGAAAAAAATAGCAGAGCATCTAATCTAATCTAACTAGAAGAAAAGAAGTAGGAACAAAATATAGGATTCGAATTTCAAATACTTCACTAATTTAGTAGATAGATGCTCAAATTAAATAGAATGCACTTTAAAATTGACTAGTTATTAAAATAAGTTAGTTATTTCATTTTTCTTTTTTCCTTTTTACAATATGTCATTTGAAAGCATTCAAGTTGCAGTGAGTTATTAAAATCAGTTTGCAATTGAGTGCAACAGCAACAACTATAATTAATGTCAATTTTTGACTAGTTAATAAGCTCAAAAACTGCAGCAAAGATAAATTCAGTCATCATGAATGTAGCTCATGTTGAATTTGACACTGAAATCTGCAGATAATTCAGTATTCTTAGCCTAACTTTAGGTAGCACATGTCAGCTGAGAGAGATTCATCCATGTGCCATGTGGGTGCTTGGTGCCACATTATATGACTGCCACGATAACTGAAAGCACTATCTTTATCATTGTGATGGCTGTCTAAAATATGACTTGTGTAGCACATAGTTAACACAATTGGATAGTACGCTCTTGAATAATAATCAAGTGACATTTTCAAATCACAAAATCCATGTTGACAAAACTTCCCTTACTACAAAAATAAAGAACATTTGACAAGCTCATGTAATGGAATAGACCATGATACATAAATTGAAAGAGAAACAAATCAACGCAACAAGGTAAAAAACGTTCACCAAAAGATCTCATTTCTAGTATTTGTAAGAGCACTTAAGGAAACAAGATTACTATCTTAATTTCCAAAATCAAGCTAAATGCAAGATAAATACTAAAAATAAAGAATAGATTGTTGCAACAGTGAAGTAAGCATTCAATTCAAACACTTGAAGAAGCAAACCAACGACAATTGCTGGAGAATAGCAGCAAAAATCAGATACAGCAAAAAACCTGTTTCACATGAAAAATTATCAAGAACAAATTCATGTTAGTTAAAGCAAGTTAGTTAGTTATCTAAATAATCAAACAACTAGTTTACATAAAAACACAAAGACACACTATCTGTTTTCAATTAATTCTTATTTCTTCATTCCTTGGTCAAATGCAAAATCTGGTGGCGCCTATTTGAATAATTGATTAAAAACCAGCTGAAAGTCTCAAACACAAGTAAGACAAGTGAGTCTAATAGTCAATATAGGGTATTCGAAGACATATAAAATTTTGAAACTGAAAGTTAAAATATAAAAAGGGGTCAGCAAATGTGAATTAAAAAAGGCCTAACATGTGAATAAGGAATAGAATATACTAAAAATCTGACTGGTCATTGAGAACATTTAAAAATGCAGTGCTTTGAGAACTATTTTAATCCAGAAACTGCGCCTTAAAAATTGAACCAACAAACAAGAAAAAACAAACCCAAACTGCTCCAAGTTTCGGATCAACACACTACTTGACTTTATCCTTGCTAAGTCTTGGTGTAGCCTGAAATACAAGTTGCTATGATAACCTAAATTGGAAGATATATAAAATTTAATACATCTCAATTAACAAACCCAAACTTGTCTAAATTAGAAACGGATACAAATGCAAATTTAAACAAGTCAGAACACTAGATACTTGAATCAACATAACAAAACCAGTTCAGATAACAAGTAGTTTTTAATCAACATAACCAGTTCAGAACACTAGACATTGGCACTAAATCTGAGATCAGGGAGAGAGAGAGAGAGAGAGAGAGGAGAGAGAGAGGAGGGGGTAAGGTTAGGGAAACAACCTTTCCGGCTTCGCAAGCAGTGTCGATGGCAGATGTGAGGAAGGAAGATCCAAGATCCAAGATCTGAGATCGTCGACTGGTTGAACACAAGATGGTAAGAGAGAGGAGAAGCCCGAGAGAGAAGAACGGTGATGTGGAGAGCTTCTTTACACGGAGGAGACGAAGGAGAGAGAAGGGAGATCGAGAGTGCCGTTATGATGTGTTTCGTTTAATGAGCTAGGGTTGCGGTTCCTTTGTTTTATATACGTGTGAAAACGGCGGTTCAAAACCACCATAATCACCAGAACCGCCACCAAACCCAAAGTTAATTATGGCAGCAACCAAAAATGCCATAATAACGGGTATTACGGCGGTTCTTTAAAACCGCCGTAATGTCAATGCCATTTTAAACTCTTTTTTTTTGTAGTGGGTCCCTATACATTTTTTTTTCAATTTAGTCCTTGTTAACGTTAAACGTCCAAAAAATTTTAGTGAATTGTGAAATTACTTGTATACCCTTAGGGACTCAATTGAAAAGAAAAAAAAAGTATAGGGACCTAATTGAAAATTCAATGAAATTATAAATATTCAATGAAAGATATTCCTATAATCCCTATTCAATGATTCTACGATATGAAAGATATTTCTATAATCCTTTTTATTTTGTTACTATCATTTTTTTGCTTATTTATATACAAATTGTACCAAAAATACCTTCTCTTTTCTTTTTTACTTTCAAAATACTTTATCTTAAGAACATACAAAAAAAAGGATAAAATGAAACAAAAATAGTAGTATAAAATTCAATTTCTATCATTCAAGTATTTATTATGATCATGTAATATTTTACATTTGTGTGGATTCATGGAATATAGTTTGTGTCTTTATCATATTATGGTACACCATAAAAAATCACAAGGCTATGTAATTTGTGTTATTAAAATTTGAAATCTAAAAACAAAAACCATAGGAAACGTAATTTCAGTGTTATACAGATAATCTAGAAATCAGTTCTTGTGTTGTAGCCTCCCACAACCAGCATAGGATCAACAATAAAGAGCAGACTTGAGTTCATTAGGGGTCCCAATATGATAGTCTTTTCTACCAAAAGTTTCAACCAAAGCATGGTAGCCTGCTTTCGAAACAAAGGAAGTCGGAGTAGGATCATCTTTGTGAGGTCCATTTATCTCTTCGGGGATTCTCCGGTCACCACTATATACCCCTCCATTATTGTAAATAATCGCTACCATAGGTAACTCGTACTGAACTAATGTCTGGATTGAAAACTACAGAAACGTCTTGGAAATACAGTGGTAAGTTGACAAGTAAACTAACTTACATTCTGAGAATTAGCATCACTTTCTTCACTGCTACCTTCACTTGCTATAAGTTCATAATCTGACCTCAATGAAGTTAACAATGACATTTAGGTCAGATTTAGCATCTTTTAGAGCTGACAGTGCTTCTAAAATCATTGCATTGTACTTAGGGAGAAGATGAACAAAAGCAACCAAGTCTCAGAACAATTCAAAAGTAACAAAATACCTTTCTTATTTTGTTAAGGCATACAACAGTTTTAACTAGAATTACAATCTTAATCCACATAATTTAATTGCAATAATCCATATAAAATTAGTGACATCAATTTGCATACCGCAGAGGAATTTTAGCATCTTCGTCATTTTGAGAGGAACCACCCACAGCAACAGAAGGATCAGGTTGATGAATCATAGTCGTGACAGGGGTAGCATCTTCCCCAGAAACAACAATGGCATTGCAGCAACTAGGATAGCAGTAGGGGCCGTAGCCTTATTCTAGGAATCCTGGACTTTTCTTTGGATTCTTTAATGCAATTGCTAATGCTCAAATTTCGTCACTTATCCTGAATTACCACAAAAGAACAAAAATTAAAAATCCTAAACCCTTAACTTAGTTTTCTCACACTCAAATTTCACCATTTATCCAAAAAACGGAATACATGAAGGGGAATTAGGCACATTGCAGTGAAATTTAAAACCCTAAATTGAGATAAGACGCAAAATTGAAAAGGCTAATTAGGAGAATTTTGCACCTTGAGGTCGATGTTGGAACGTGAAGTGAGAAAGGGTGCAAATTGGGGCTCTTTGAAAATCTGCTTCTGATTACCCATTTTTGATTTCGTTCTTCTTTCTTTTTTGAATTCTTCAACTCAATGAATTCAATTTAAGAGAAATTGAAGAGCTTCCTCCAAAGCTGTGGAGGTAAACAAGACTTCGATAGTGACGTCTGTGTTATGGAGTTGCCACTAATAGCGCAGAGCAGTGCAGGACAGACCAAGGATGACGGACGACGACAGATGCTCATGTCGCCAAGGACGACGACAACGCAGATGGACGACGACACCAGCGAACAGAGAAGAAACGCCACTGACTTCAGAGAACAAGCGCTGGATAGGGTTCTACAAAATGTCAAAGGTAGTTTTGGGATTTTGAAAATTTGGAGGTGGGTTCAGTTTGCTTTTTTAACCCAATTATAAGAATATTCGATTTTTTAACAGAATATTCTGTTATCTCAAACGATTTTGTCACGGCAGGGACTAAATTAAAAAAAATTAACGTCTAAGGACCCAATTGAAAAGAAAAAAAGTATAGGGACCTAATTAAAAATTCGGTAAAACTATAGGGACCTGCAGAATAATTAAACCTTAAAAGAAATTAGGGTACCAATTAAATTATTTCTTTTTAATATTCTTAAGGTTATATACTAAGTAGCGTTGATTAAATTTAATTTTCATAATAAAAATAACAATAATATAAAATAAATATTCTTTTTGATAAAATTATT
The DNA here is from genome assembly GCF_003086295.3 of Arachis hypogaea. Classification (NCBI taxonomy): domain Eukaryota; kingdom Viridiplantae; phylum Streptophyta; class Magnoliopsida; order Fabales; family Fabaceae; genus Arachis; species Arachis hypogaea. The sequence continues at coordinate 123,054,063 of NC_092046.1, forward strand.
AGAATATAATATATTACATCTTACCAATTATGTTGAAGAAATTTAATTACCAAAATAATAAAAATAAATAAAGAATACATAATATCTTTTTTTAAAAAAAAAAAGACCAACAAAATTAAATACATAAATAATAATAGATAAAAGATAAATGTTTAAAAACAAACAATATAGAGTACGAATACCTTCCTTATTCGTAATTAACTCCTGAACTCTAAATTCTGATTTGGCAGATTTTTTTTATTTTTGGCATCCAGTCAGCCATTCCATTCTTATGGAAAATTAATTGATGGCCACTCTAAATCTCATACCACAATTTCTTTTAAAAATGATGATTATTTTTCTCATCTCTTGGTTGCCTTTGAATTACAATGTCCCGAACAGGGACATTGCGACAAACACAATAGTAGGTTTTACATCACAAATTTAATGCCAAGTACAATAATAACAGTCAAACTCACAGTAGTAGCTATCCCTATTCCGTACAACTAGCTCGCCACTCTTTATACATTTCAATTGCCATGTTATTCTACTGTTATGTCTGCTTATTGGTATTCTCGATTACATCAATAAGCTCTTCTAGTGCTTCCTCTCCAACAGGAAGATATTCATCTAAGATGCTAGTTTGCTCTTCGAGATCCGTATTCATATTTATCTGAATAAAATTTTGTAGCAAACAACAAGCTATAATCATCTGACTTATGTTTTTGGAGGGTAAAAACATGGACTTCTTAATATTTACCATTGATAACCCGTTATATTACGGTTTATTTTGTATTGAATTGAGTAGATTTTATCTATTATTCTCACACTTATGCATATAAATCGCATGTTTTACATTTTTCTTCTTGATTTTGTGCTATAATTGAAAACATGCTTCTTTGGCCTTAAATTTGCTAATTTTAATCCTCTCTTATTACCATTCGATGCCGTGATATGTGTGTTCAACGTTTTCAGGTTTTCCAGGGCAGGAATGGCTTAGAGGATGGAAAAGAAGCATGCAAAAGTGGAAGGAACACAAGAAATTGAGGTTTTGAGAATCTGGTAGCGACGCGCACGCATGAACGACGCGTATGCGTGACCAGTGCAAGAGGCAAGCGACGCGTACCCGTGGATGACGCGTACGCGTGACCAGAAATTTGTTCAGCGACGCATACGCATGGCTGACGCGTACGCGTGACAGAGCGTCACATGCTGCATTAAACAAAAAACGCTGGGGGCGATTTTTGGGCTGCTTTGGACCTAGTTTTAGGCCCGAAAATACTGATTAGAGACTGCAAGGTGGAGCTGGAAGGGAAATCAATCATTCAACTTTCACTCACACAATTTTAGGTTTAGATGTAGAATTCTAGAGAGAGAGAGAGAGGCTCTCTCCTCTCTCTAGGTTTAGGGTTTCTTCTTTCAATTTCTCTTTAGGTTCAGGTTCAATCTTCCTTTAATTTAGTTTTTGTCTTACTTTTATTTGTTTAAGCACGTTAGTTCATCTTCTTCTCTTGTTAATTTCCCTTTTTCGTTATTTTTATATTTATGAGCTCTTGTTACATTTGATTTCTTTTAATACAATTTATGTTTTCCATGTTTATTGTTACTCTCTTTAATTGTTAGTCATTGATGCTTGCAATTGGTTGTTTAAATTTAATATTCCTTGTTAACTTTATCATGCTTTTATTTTGTGCCTACCAAGTGTTTGATAAAATGCTTGGTAGGATTTTAAATTAGATCTTTATATTCTTAGCTCGAATTGAGTAATTTGGAGACTCTTGAATTGTCAAAATCTCTTGTTGGTTAGTGACTGAAAGTTGCTAGTTAGCTTGAGCTTCACTAACTTTAGTCTTTGATTAGGATTTGTGAACTCAAGTTGACTTGCTCACTTGACTTTCCTTCAATTGTTAGAGGTTAATTAAGTGGGAGCAATTTGTAATTACCACCACAATTGACAATGATAATGAGGATAGGAATTCCAACTCCCAACCCTTGTTAGGAATTTTTCTTAGTTGTTAGTTCATTTGCTTGTTATTTACATTCCTTTCTTATTAAACTCAAAACCCAAAAAGATAATCTCATAACCAATAATAAATATACTTCCTTGCAATTCCCTGAGAGACGACCCGAGGTTTAAATACTTTGGTTTATTTTTATTGGGTTTGTATTTGTGACAAACAATCTAAATATTGATTGAGGTTTAATTGTCGGTTTAGAACTATACTTGCAACGCGATCATTTTTGTGAAAATCTTTACCGACATTTTTCCTCCGTCAAGTTTATGGCGCCGTTGCCAGGAAATTGAAAACGTGTGCCTTATTATTGGTTATTGTATATATTTACCTTTTGCTTGTTTGTTAGCTTTTGTTAGTTTTAGGACTTTGTTGCTTATTTTTATTAGTTATTATTTTTATTTACTACTATGAATTCTCATCCCTTTGGCTATAAGTTTGGTTCAAATTATGTTGTAGGAAATAGAAGCTACAATGAGAACATGCATCAAGGTTGGGACAATCAAAGGTGGGAGGAGCCTCAAGCTTATGGACAACCATCTTGGCAACAACCCCTTCCAACTTACTATGAGCAAGAGCCATTCCAAGATGCATACCAAGACAATGGATATGGTGGACCTCTTTGTGACAATCAACAACCACCACCATATGCCTATGAACCCCCTCTTCAACATAGCTTTGAATCACCATACTCACAAGCCCCTTTCTACCATTTACCTCCATATGACCCTAACCCTTATCCACCATACCAACCACCATATGAGCCATATGAACCATACATAGAACCACCCACATTCCAACAAAATTACCCCTAAGAACCACCACCTCAATATACACCATCTCCATATCCTTATCAAGAAGAACCACCTTCATATTATGAGCCCTTTCTCCTAACAAATGAACCCTCTTATCCACCCCAAGTTCTCATAGATGATACCTTTAGTGTTATTCGCCAAGGGCAAAGAGAGCTTCAAACCACACTTACCTCTACTCTCACTGGTTTCACCTCTACTCTCCAAGCTCTTATATCCTGTGTGGATCTACACTCTACCCCCCAATACTTAACCCTCGAGCTCTAGTGCACTTCCTTTTCACCCATATCCATCAATCTAAGAGCAATACGATCCCAATTATGCTGGTAACATGGAACAAAAGAGAATGGATCGTCTTAGGGACTTAATGGATTGGATTCACGCATCCATACTTCAAGATAAGCAAGAGGAGGCCCAAAAGGTAGAGGTAGGAGAGACCTTTGAAGATGAAGGAATAGTTGAAGAATTAGGGGAGGTTGAACAAAAGGGAAGTTCCATCATTGAAGATAAATCTACACCAAGTGACAATGATGAGTTCATATTTGATGGTATATTTTGATTCAATTTGGATGGATTCTAGCACATGAACTCACACTTAAGCACCAAAATAGAATACTTTTGTGTTTGATCCCTAATTTTAACTTAAATGTGAAAACATGCATTTTTGTGCTTTAATAGAGCAACTTAATCCCACTTTTGTGTCATTTAATGCTGTGATCTGTTTCGTGAGTGATTTCAGGTCATTTAAGCAAGGTTGGCTAGGCAAAAGTGGAAGAAAGCATGTACAAGGGAGAAAACATGAAGAAAATAAGGAAAAGCACACACAGCAAAGTGTGCGTGCACACAGCCCTGTATGCGTGCGCACAAGCGAGAATTTCTATGTGTGCATGCGCACAAGCACCTGTCCGTACGCACAGGTCAATTTTTAGCCGAGTGTGCGGACGCACACGTCTAGACTATACTTGCAACGAACATATTCTATTTTGAGAAATTCTAGATCGACAATAGTTCTTCTTATCAGACAATAGGAATCTTGTTGAAGTTTCTTCCATCGGATATGAGACCAATGTTGAGAAGGAATGTATACACCCTCTAACACATGACTTGATCAATGAGGAAGAGTTGGAAGAAGTTAACAAGATAGTGGGAATTGAAGAAAAGTGTCAAGAGGTGGAAGTCATCAAGGAGGAGCTGGATTTTGTACTAGAGCAAGTGGAGAAAGCCGAAATTATCGAAGAAGAGTAAGTGGTTGAAGACTTAGGAGATGCGGAACCTCCATGGGAATCTCAAGTCATAGAGCCTCCTTCCAAGACGTTTGAATTTGATGTTGAGGAGGGTGTGCAACCTCCAAGGCATATCTTGGTTAAAGAATTTGAGGAGGTTGATCATGAGATGGATTCAATAATTGATGAGTTTTTATCTACAATTGAATCCTCTCCCATTGAACTTGAGAAAAAGGTTGATGTTGAAGAAGCTTTTCAAGAGGTGGAGATCATCAAAGAGGAGTCTAAGAGAGTGAAGCATACATTGGCAAGGCCGCCATTCGAGACACCTCTCCCGAAACCATCACCATCCGTCCTTTCATTCAAGTGGATAAATCTCTACTCCTTAAGCTTTAATTTCTCGCTTGCATACGGTTTCCTTGAGATAGATGGACAACTTAGAGCTCTTTGTAGCTTTAAGAGAAAAAAAGGGATGGTTAGTGGTTGGAATTGCCATTCAAAGTTCATTATGGTTAGAAGCTCAAGGCCTAATTACAATGGTTAGTATAGTTCTCAACTGATTGGGTCTAGGAAGTTGTTGGGATGCTTTATTGAGAATTTGGATTGCTTGTCACCCGGTTGGAACAATGATGATCAACTTAAAGACGGGTGTAGAAACTAGATTTGGGATCCCAGCATAGAAGAGGATCAACTTTGGGAGCTCAAAGCTTGTGAAGAACTTCATCAAGGCTTGGTGAATTGATGAGTCCATATTTTACGATATCTTTTGGTTTGATTTGGGTGGATTTCATCACATAAGCCCACATTTATTCATCTAAATAGCATGCTTTTGAGATTTCTTCCTAAATTGTGCTTAAGAGTGAAAACATGCTCTTTTGTGCTTAATTTAGTCAATTTTAATTCACTTTAATCCTATGTGGTACCTTGATGTATTTGTTAAGTGATTTTAGGTTTCCAAGGCAAGTATGGGTTGAAGAAGTGAAGCAAGAGCATCTAAAAGGGGAAGAAATCATAAAGAAAATGAGATTTGGAAAGCTGCCAGCCCTGACCTCTCTGTACTAAATTGGTCATAACTTGAGCTACAGAGGTCCAAATGAGGCAGTTCTAGTGGCATTGGAAAGCTAACGTCTGGGGCTTCAAAATGATATACAATTTGGTATAGTGGACTTGTGCACGGAAATCGTGACGGTTCCATTCCTTGGTAACGGCGCTAGAAACTCAATACGCTCGTTCATGATCTTAGTTCTTTGTCACAACTTCGCAAAACTAACCAACAAGTGTACTGGGTCGTCCAAGTAATAAACCTTACGTGAGTAAGGGTCGATCCCACGGAGATTGTCGGCTTGAAGCAAGCTATGGTCACCTTGTAAATCTCAGTCAGGCGGATTCAATTGATTATGGTGAATTGATAATTAAAATATAAATAAAATATAAAATAAAGATAGTGATACTTATGTAATTCATTGGTGAGAATTTCAGATAAGCGTATAGAGATGCGTTCGTTCCTCCTGAACCTCTGCTTTCCTATTGTCTTCATCCAATCATTCATACTCCTTTCTATGGCAAGCTGTATGTTAGGCATCACCGTTGTCAATGGCTACATCCTGTCCTCTCAGTGAAAATGGTCCAATGCGCTGTCACTGCATGGCTAATCATCTGTCGGTTCTCGATCATACTGGAATAGGATCTATTGATCCTTTTGCGTCTGTCACTACACCCAACACTCGCAAGTTTGAAGCTCGTCGCAGCCATCCATTCCCAGATCCTACTCGGAATACCACAGACAAGGTTTAGACTTTTCGGATCTCAAGAATGGCCGTCCATGGATTCTAACTTATACCACGAAGACTCTGATTAAGGAATCCCAGAGATACTCATTGAATCTAAGGTAGAACGGAAATGGTTGTCAGGCACGCGTTCATAGGTTGGGAATGATGATGATTGTCACAATCATCACATTCATATTGAAGTACGAATGAATATCTTAGAATTAGAATAAGCTTGAATTGAATAGAAAAATGATAGTACTTTGTATTAATTCATGAGGAACAGCAGAGCTCCACACCTTAATCTATGGTGTGTAGAAACTCTACCGTTGAAAATACATAAGTGATGAAGGTTCAGGCATGGCCGAATGGCCAGCCCCCAAACGTGATCTAAAGATGAAACTAAAGATGTAACTAAAGATATAAATACAATAGTAAAAAGTCCTATTTATGCTAAACTAGTTACTAGGGTTTACAGAAATGAGTAAATGATGCAGAAATCCACTTCTGGGGCCAACTTGGTGTGTGCTTGGGCTGAGCATTGAGCTTTACACGTGTAGAGGCTTCTCTTGGAGTTGAACGCCAATTTGTAACCTGTTTCTGGCATTTAACTCCACTTTGCAACCTGTTTCTGGCGTTTAACTCCAAAATGCAGCATGAAACTGGCGTTGAACGCCAGTTTGCATCGTCTAAACGCGGGCAAAGTATGGACTATTATATATTGCTGGAAAGCTCGGGATGTCTACTTTCTAACACAATTGAGAGCGCGCCATTTGGAGTTTTGTAGCTCCAGAAAATCCACTTTGAGTGCAGGGAGGTTAGAATCCAACAGCATCTGCAGTCCTTCTTCAACCTCTGAATCTGATTTTTGCTCAAGTCCCTCAATTTCAGCCAGAAAATACCTGAAATCACAGAAAAATACACAAACTCATAGTAAAGTCCAGAAATGTGATTTTTATTTAAAAAATAATAAAAATATACTAAAAACTAACTAAATTATACTGAAAACTATGTAAAAACAATGCCAAAAAGCGTATAAATTATCCGCTCATCACAACACCAAACTTAAATTGTTGCTTGTCCCCAAGCAACTGAAAATCAAATAGGATAAAAAGAAGAGAATATACTATAAATTCTAAAATATCAATGAAACTTTATTCCAATCAGATGAGCGGGACTTGTAGCTTTTTGCCTCTTGAATAGTTTTGGCATCTCACTTTATCCATTGAAGTTCAGAATGATTGGCTTCTATAGGAACTCAGAGTTCAGATAGTGTTATTGATTCTCCTAGTTCAGTATGTTGATTCTTGAACACAGCTACTTTATGAGTCTTGGCCGTGGCCCTAAGCACTTTGTTTTCCAGTATTACCACCGGATACATAAATGCCACAGACACATAACTGGGTGAACCTTTTCAGATTGTGACTCAGCTTTGCTAGAGTCCCCAATTAGAGGTATCCAGGGTTCTTAAGCACACTTTTCTTTTTTCTTTGGACCTCGACTTTAACCGCTTAGTCTCAAGTTTTCACTTGACACCTTCACGCCACAAGCACATGGTTAGGGACAGCTTGGTTTAGCCGCTTAGGCCAGGATTTTATTCCTTTAGGCCCTCCTATCCACTGATGCTCAAAGTCTTGGATCCTTTTTATTACCCTTGCCTTTTGGTTTTAAGGGCTATTGCCTTTTTCTGCTTGCTTTTTTTTCTTTTTCTTTCTCTCTCTCTCTCTCTCTCTCTTTTCGCTATTTTTTTTTGCAAGCTTTTGTATTCACTGCTTTTTCTTGCTTTAAGAATCATTTTTATGATTTTTTAGATTATCAAATAACATTTCTCCTTTTTATCATTCTTTCAAGAGCCAACATATTTAACATTCATATACCACAATATCAAAAGACATATGCACTGTTCAAGCATTCATTCAGAAAACAAAAAGTATTGTCACCACATCAAAATAATTAAACTAGTTTCAAGGATGAATTCGAAACCCTGTACTTCTTGTTCTTTTGTTTTTAGAACATTTTTTCATTTAAGAAAGGTGATGGATTCATAGAACATTCATAACTTTAAGGCATAGACACTTAGACACTAGTGATCATATAGTAAAGACACAAACATAAATAAAACATGAAGCTCAAAAATTGAAAAACAGTAAAATAAATAGACAAGGAGATTAAGGAATGAGTCCACCTTAGTGAGGGTGGCGTCTTCCTCTTCTTGAAGAACCAATGGTGCTTTTGAGCTCCTCTATGTCTCTTCCTTGCCTCTGTTGCTCCTCCCTCATAGCTCTTTGATCTTCTCTAATCTCATGGAGGATGATGGAGTGCTCTTGGTGCTCCACCCTTAGTTGTCCCATGTTGGAACTTAATTCTCCTAGGGAGGTGTTGATTTTCTCCCAATAGTTTTGTGGAGAAAAGTGCATCCCTGGAGGCATCTCAGGGATTTCATGGTGAGGAATTTCCTCATGCTCTTGTTGAGGTCCATGATCTCTTATTTGTTCCATCCTTTTCTTAGTGATGGGCTTGTCCTCTTCAATGAGGATGTCTCCCTCTATGTCAATTTCAGCCGAATTGCAGAGGTGGCATATGAGGTGAGGAAAGGCTAACCTTGCCCAAGTGGAGGACTTGTCAGCCACCTTGTAAAGTTCTTGAGGTATAATCTCATGAACTTCCACCTCCTCTCCAATCATGATACTATGGATCATGATGGCCCGGTCTATAGTAACTTCAGACCGGTTACTAGTAGGAATGATTGAGCGTTGAATGAACTCTAACCATTAGGATCCCGACTTATTGAATGGGGTTGGTGAGAACTTCCCAACCTCATCTTTGGATCTCAAGTCGGATCTCCGGATACTCATTCTTTTTGAGCTTGAAAGGAACCTCAGGGATCACTTTCTTCTTGGCCACAACTTCATAGAAGTGGTCTTGATGGACCTTTGAGATGAATTTCTCCATTTCCCATGACTCAGAGGTGGAAGCAATTGCCTTACCTTTCCTCTTTCTAGAGGTTTCTCTGGCCTTAGGTGCCATAAATGGTTATGGAAAAATAAAAAGCTATGCTTTTACCACACCAAACTTAAAATGTTTGCTCGTCCCCGAGCAAAAGAAGAAAGAAAGAAGGAGAAGAAGAAAAAAAAGAGGAGATGGAGGGAGAAGGTGTATTCGGCCAAGGGTAAGAAGAGGGGGTTGTGTTGTGTGAAAATGAAGAAGGAGTGAGGGGTTTATATAGGAGTGAGGGGGTGTATGGTTCGGCCATTAGGGTTGGGTTCGGGAGGGAGGTTAGTTTGAATTTTGAAGGTAGGTGGGGTTTATGGGGAAGAGAGGATGGATGTGAGTGGTGAAGAGGTGATGGGAAAGAGTGATTGAGGTGATTGGTGAAGGGTATTTGGGGAAGAGAGTTATGAAAAGGTGTGAAGAGGAGAGAAGAAAATGTGGGGATCCTGTGGGGTCCACAGATCAAGTGGGGTCAAGGACTTAACATCCCTGCTCCAATTAGGCATGTAAAACGCCCTTGCTGTGCAATCCTAGCGTTTAACGCCAGACTGCTGCTTGTTTCTGGCGTTAAATGCCCAACTGTAGCTTGTTTCTGGCATTTAATGCCAGGTAGATGCTTGTTTCTGGCGTTAAACACCAGCTTGGTGCCTGTTTCTAGCGTTAAACGCCAGACAGATGCTTGTTTCTGGCGTTTAAATGCCAGACTGCTCTCCTCCAGGGTGTGCTGTTTTCAATGCTATTTTTCATTCTGTTTTTTTTATTTTTCAGTAGTTTTTGTGACTTCACATGATCATCAACCTAATAAAACACGAAATAACAAAAAGAAAATAAAATAGATATGATTAAATAACATTGGGTTGCCTCCCAATAAGCGCTTCTTTAATGTCAATAGCTTGACAGTGAGCTCTCATGGAGCCTCACAGATAATCAGAGCAAGGTTGGAACATCCCAACACCAAACTTAGAGTTTGAATGTGGGGGTTCAACACCAAACTTAGTGTTTGGTTGTGGCCTCCCAACACCAAACTTAGAGTTTGATTGTGGGGGCTTTGGTTGACTCTGCAGTGAGAGAAGCATTTCATGCTTCCTCTCCATGGTTATAGAAGGAGATCCTTGAGTTTTAAACACAAGGTTGTCCTCATTCAGTTGAAGGACCAACTCTCCTCTGTCCATATCAATCACAGCTCTTGCTGTGGCTAGGAAGGGTCTTCCAAGGATGATGGATTCATCCTCCTCCTTTCCAGTGTCTAGGATTATAAAATCAGCAGGGATGTAAAGGCCTTTAACCTTTACTAACACGTCCTCTACTTGTCCTTAAGCCTATTTTCTTGAGTTATCTGCCATCTCTAATGAGATTCTAGTAGCTTGCACCTCAAAGATCCCTAGTTTCTCCATTACAGAGAGTGGCATTAAGTTTATTCCTGACCCCAGGTCACACAGAGCCTTCTCAAAGGTCATGGTGCCTATGGTACAAGGTATTAAGAATTTGCCTGGATCCTATTTCTTTTGAGGTAATTTCTGCCTCTCCAATGCATTTAGTTCATTGGTGAGCAAGGGAGGTTCATCTTCCCAAGTCTCATTACCAAATAATTTGGCATTCAGCTTCATGATTGCACCAAGGTATTTAGCAACTTGCTCTTCAGTAATGTCTTCATCCTCTTCAGAGGAAGAATACTCATCAGAGCTCATGAAGGGCAGAAGAAGGTTCAATGGAATCTCTATGGTCTCTAGATGAGCCTCAGATTCCTTTGGTTCCTCAAAAGGATACTCCTTATTGGTCACTGAACATCCCAGGATGTCTTCCTCACTAGGATTCACGTTCTTCTCCTCCTCTTTGGGTTCGGCCACATCATGTAAGGCTATGGCCTTGCACTCTCTTTTTGGATTTTCTTCTGTATTGCTTGGGAGAGTACTTGGAGGGATTTCAGTGACTCTTTTACTCAGCTGGCCCACTTGTGCCTCCAAATTCCTAATGGAGGACCTTGTTTCATTCATGAAACTCACAGTGGCCTTAGATAGATCAGAGACTATATTTGCTAAGCTAGATGGATTCTACTCAGAATTCTCTGTCTGTTGCTGAGTGGATGATGGAAAAGGTTTGCTATTGCTAAACCTGTTTCTTCCACTATTATTAAAGCCTTGTTGAGGCTTTTGTTGATCCTTCCATGAGAAATTTTGATGATTTCTCCATGAGGGATTATAGGTGTTTCCATAGGGTTCACCCATGTAATTCACTTCTGCTATTGCAGGGTTCTCAGGATCATAAGCTTCTTCTTCAGAAGATGCCTCTTTAGTACTGTTGGATGATTCCTTCAATCCATTCAGACTCTGAGAAATCATATTGACTTGCTGAGTCATTATTTTATTTTGAGCCAATATGGCATTCAGAGTATCAATTTCAAGAACTCCCTTCCTCATAGGTGTCCCATTACTCACAGGATTCCTTTCAGAAGTGTACATGAACTAGTTATTTGCAACCATGTCAATGAGTTCTTGAGCTTCTGCAGGCGTTTTCTTTAGGTGAATGGATCCACCTGCAGAATAGTCCAATGACATCTTTGATAATTCAGATAGACCATCATAGAATATATCCAGGATAGTCCATTCTGAAAGCATGTCAGAAGGACACTTTTTAGTCAATTCCTTGTATCTCTCCCAAGCTTCATAGAGGGATTCACCTTCCTTTTGTCTGAAGGTTTGAACATCCACTCTAAGCTTGCTAAGCTTTTGAAGAGGAAAGAACTTGGCTAAGAAAGCCGTGACCAGCTTATCCCAAGAGTTCAGGCTGTCTTTAGGTTGAGAGTCCAACCATATTCTAGCTCTGTCTCTTACAGCAAATGGGAAAAGCATAAGCCTGTAGACCTCGGGATCAACCCCATTGATATTAACAGTATCACAGATCTGCAAGAATTCAGTCAAGAATTGAAAGGGATCTTCGGATGGAAGTCCATAAAACTTGCAATTCTGTTGCATCAGAGAAACTAGTTGAGGTTTCAGCTCAAAATTGTTTGCTCCAATGGCAGGGATTGAGATGCTTCTTCCATGTAAATTGGAACTAGGTGCAGTAAAGTCACCAAGCATCTTCCTTGCATTGTTATTATTTTCGGCCATGCCTCCTTCTTTTTTGAAAATTTCTGTCAGATTTTCTCCAGAGAGTTGTGCTTTAGCTTCCCTTCGCTTCCTCTTCAGAGTTCTTTCAGGTTCAGGATCAGCTTCAACAAGAATTTTTTTATCCTTGTTCCTGCTCATATGAAAAAGAAGAGAACAGAAAAGAAAATTTGGAATCCTCTATGTCACAGTATAGAGATTCCTTTATGTGAGTAGAGGAAGAAAAGAAATTCGAACACAGAAAGATGGAGAGGGTTCGAATTTTTAAGAAAAAGAGGAGTGTTAGTAGATAAATAAAATAATTAGAAGGAGATGAGAGAAAAGAATTTTCAAAAATTAAATAAATTAAAATAAAAATACTTTTGTTTTTAATTTAAAATTAAAATTAAAATTTCAAAAATTAATCAAGGAAAATTAAATCAAATTAAATTAAATTTAAAACAAATAGTTAATTAAAAAGGAATTTTGAAAAAGAGGGGAGGGATTTTCAAAAATTAGAGAGAGAATTAGTTAGGTAGTTTTGAAAAAGATATGATTGAAACAAAAGGATAGGATTAATTGAAAAAGATTTGAAAATTAATTTTGAAAAGATTTGATTTTTGAAATCAAAGTTGATTACTTGACTAACAAGAAACTAAAAAGATATGATTCTAGAGTTTAAAGATTGAACCTTTCTTATTAGGCAAGTAACAAACTTAAAAATTTTGAATCAATCACATTAATTTCGAAAATATGAAATAAAAATAAGAAAAAGATTTTGAAAATAATTTTGAAAGTTTCGAAATTTATGAAAGAAAAAGTGAAAAAGATTTGATTTTTGAAAAAGAATTGAAAAATATAGAATTTTTAAATTGAAAATTTGTTTTGACTCATAAGAAACGATTAAATTTTTGAAACTTTTGATTAAATCAAATCAAATTTTCGAAAATTATGAGTGAGATAAGGAAAAGATATTTTTTTTTATTTTTGAATTTTAATAAGGAAAGAGAAAAACATCAAAAAGACTCAAGACACAAAAATTTTGGATCAAAACAAAGGAAACATGCAAGAACACTTTGAATGCAAAGATGAACACCAAGAACACTTTGAAGATCATGATGAACATCAAGTATGTATTTTTGAAAAATTTTCAATAAAAGAAAACATGCAAGACACCAAACTTAGAAATTTTTAATTTTTAGACACTATGAATGCAAGAATGCATATGGAAAACAACGAAAGACACAAAACAAGAAAATATGAAGATCAAACAAGAAGACTTGTCAAGAACAACTTGAAGATCATGAAGAACAAGAAAAGAAATTCAATGCATGTGTTCTTCGAAAATTAAAAGAAAACTAAATGTATGCAATTGACACCAAACTTAAAATTTGACTCAAGACTCAAACAAGAAACACAAACTTATTTTTGATTTTATGATTTTATTAAAAATTTTTTTGGATTTTTCGAAAATTATTTTGGGAAAAAAATGAAAAAGGAGAATTTTTTTTTGTATTTTTCAAAAATAAGAAATAAAAAAGCTTAAAAATAAAATAAAATTACCTAATCTGAGCAACAAGATGAACCGTCAGTTGTCCAAACTCGAACAATCCCTGGCAACGGCGCCAAAAACTTGGTGCGCGGAAATCTTGACGGTTCCATTCCTTGGTAACGGCACTAGAAACTCAATACGCTCGTTCATGATCTTAGTTCTTTGTCACAAGTTCGCACAACTAACCAGCAAGTGCACTGGGTCGTCCAAGTAATAAACCTTACGTGAGTAAGGGTCGATCCCACGGAGATTGTCGGCTTGAAGCAAGCTATGGTCACCTTGTAAATCTCAGTCAGGCGGATTCAATTGATTATGGTGAATTGATAATTAAAATATAAATAAAATATAAAATAAAGATAGTGATACTTATGTAATTCATTGGTGGGAATTTCAGATAAGCGTATAGAGATGCGTTCGATCCTCCTGAACCTCTGCTTTCCTATTGTCTTCATCCAATCATTCATACTCCTTTCTATGGCAAGCTGTATGTTAGGCATCACCGTTGTCAATGGCTACATCCTGTCCTCTCAGTGAAAATGGTCCAATGCGCTGTCACTGCATGGCTAATCATCTGTCGGTTCTCGATCATACTGGAATAGGATCCATTGATCCTTTTGCGTCTGTCACTACGCCCAGCACTCGCGAGTTTGAAGCTCATCGCAGCCATCCTTTCCCAGATCTTACTCGGAATACCACAGACAAGGTTTAGACTTTTCGGATCTCAAGAATGGCCGTCCATGGATTCTAACTTATACCACGAAGACTCTGATTAAGGAATCCCAGAGATACTCATTCAATCTAAGGTAGAACAGAAGTGGTTGTCAGGCACGCGTTCATAGGTTGGGAATGATGATGACTGTCACGATCATCACATTCATATTGAAGTGCGAATGAATATCTTAGAATTAGAATAAGCTTGAATTGAATAGAAAAACGATAGTACTTTGTATTAATTCATGAGGAACAGCAGAGCTCCACACCTTAATCTATGGTGTGTAGAAACTCTACCGTTGAAAATACATAAGTGATGAAGGTTCAGGCATGGCCGAATGGCCAGCCCCCAAACGTGATCTAAAGATGTAACTAAAGATGTAAATGCAATAGTAAAAAGTTCTATTTATGCAAAACTAGTTACTAGGGTTTACAGAAATGAGTAAATAATGCAGAAATCCACTTCTGGGGCCCACTTGGTGTGTGCTTGGACTGAGCATTGAGCTTTACACATGTAGAGGCTTCTCTTGGAGTTGAACGCCAATTTGTAACCTGTTTCTGGCGTTTAACTCCAGAATGCAGCATGGAACTGGCGTTGAACGCCAGTTTGCGTCATCTAAACTCGAGCAAAGTATGGACTATTATATATTGCTGAAAAGCCCTGGATGTCTACTTTCAACACAATTAAGAGCGCGCCATTCGGAGTTCTGTAGCTCCAGAAAATCCACTTTGAGTGCAGGGAGGTCAGAATCCAACAGCATCTGCAGTCCTTCTTCAACATCTGAATCTGATTTTTGCTCAAGTCCCTCAATTTCAGCCAGAAAATACCTGAAATCACAGAAAAATACACAAACTCATAGTAAAGTCCAGAAATATAATTTTTATTTAAAAACTAATAAAAATATACTAAAAACTAACTAAATTATACTGAAAACTATGTAAAAACAATGCCAAAAAGCGTATAAATTATCCGCTCATCATGGACATAAGTCTATGTGTGCGTACGCATAGGTACTTGTGCATACGCACAAGTCAGAATTCAGCATGTGTGCAGACGCACACATCTGTGCATCCGCACAGGTCCCTGCACATGAGCTCATTAATGCAAATTGCTGGGGGCGAATTCTGGGTCTCCAAAACCCAATCCAACTCATTTTCTGAAGCTATTTGAGGCCAAAGTGAAGAGGAATTAAGGGGGGGCAATTAGGGTTAGCTTTTATCATGTTTTAGCTTAGTTTTCTAGAGAGAGAAGCTCCCCCCTCTCTCTAGAATTAGGGTTTCTTAGTTTATTTTCTTGTAATTTCTATATTTAATTCTTGTTTCTATTTACTTTTCCTTGTCATTTATTGTTATTGCTTCTTTACTCTTCTTCATTTCTCTTCTTATTTCCTTTATTTTGTCATTTTTATGCATATGGATACTCTTTGTTACTTTAATTTTAATTAATGCAAATTTATGTTTCCATGTCATTTATTGCTTTCTCTAGTTGTTATTGTCACTTTCTTGCTTTGGTAGCTTTAGAATTTATTTTAATGTATTTTAATATTATTTTATTCTCATGCACACCAAGTGTTTGATAAAATGCTTGGCTTAGTCTTTAATTAGTTTTTTCTACACTCTTGGCTTGAAATTGTTGACTTTGGTGATCCTTGAGTCATTGATGTCCATTCTTGTTTGATATATTAGAGTAGTTAGTTGATTTAATCTCTATTGACTCTATGTGACCCCTAGCGTTGACATAGGACTTATGGATTGAAATTAACTATGCCTATTTGACTTATCTTCGATGTAAGGTTGACTAAGTAGGATTAACTCTTCATAATCATCATGTGTTTGTGGTCAATGGCTAGGATAGGTAACCTTAGCTCTCAATTGCTTGCCATGAGGTTCCTTGCATTTTAAGTTTTCTTTCCTTGCATTTAATTGCTTTGAATTTTATTGCTTTGACTTTTAATTCCTTGCCTTGCATGTTTAGTTTTCACACTCTTGGTTGAGAAATTGGATGTTTGGGTGGAATTGAGTTGTGGATGTCTATTCCGCATTGTGTGAGAATAGTTAATTGGTTTGGTTTCCATTGACGCTAGTCTTTCACTAAGTAATTAGTGAGTTGACTAGGACTTATGGATTGAGATCAATTACGTCTTTGGACTAATTCTCAAGGAGGATTGATTGATTTGGATCGACTCCACACAATTGCCATGTTTGTGGTCCACAACTAGGATAGGAAACCTAGATTACCCACATCTTGCCAACTGTCCTTTAATTGCTTTCTTTTCAATTCCTTGCATGCTTGTTTCAATTCCTTGCTATTTACATTTCTTGCTCTCTTGCTTGCATTCTCAATTCTCCATGCTCTCTCATAGCCAATAATTGTACATTTCATTGCAACTCCTAGGGAAGACGACCCGGGAGCTAAATACTCTCGGTTATTTTGTATTGTGACATTAAAATTTGATTTTGAGAATTCATTGTTGGTTTGGACTATGCTACCAATGAAGTGATGCTTGTCTTTGATTGATTCTGAACCATACAAGAATTCTCGTTATCAAATTTGGCACCATTACCGGGGAGTTGCAATGGTGAAAAGTTATTGGTTATTGTAAATATGTTAATATGTAAATAGCTTGCTTTTTGATTGTCTTTTGTTTTTGTCAATGGTTAGGATTGGGATCCTAGAGGACATTGGACATTCAAGAAATTGGTGAGGAAGTCAAGCACAAGCCACCATAGCAAGGGCTCTCCCAATTGTCTAACTTAAAGACATTAAATAAAAGTGCTTGGTAACATTGTTCCTACTCTTCTCTTTTTGTATATATTTTGATTTATTGCATGTTTGTTTGGTTGGTTAGCTTAGAATTAGTTTAATCTTGATATTTGTAAGTGAATTTTGGTTTGGATCATGAATTTATGGGTTCTTACATGTTTTGGTGTTGAGTTTTGATTGAACTAAGGCTTGGTACCTTAGAATTTTGAAGAAATTTTTTTGCAAAATAGGGCATTTGTGCGGACACACGTACTTGTGCGTGCGCACAAAACGTTCATTTTCTGCTTCCTGAGCGTGCGCACCAACTCGTGTGCACACATACGCATGATTTTGCCCTCTGGTTGCAGCGCCAGCACGCCTTGTGTGCGCGCGTTTCCCTGCTTTCTGCGACCTGTGCGTGCGCACCCATGTGTGCGTACACACACATACCCTTTTTCGCACCCTCTGTGCGGCAGCACAGACGTGTGCATCCGCACGCCAACTTGCAACCACTCTGGTGGGAGCATTGGCACAGCTTGTGCGTGTGAACCCCAACCCCTTATGCTCTTGTGCGCCCGCACGGACATGTGTGCGCGCGCACACATGATCCTTCCCAAAAAAAAAATCTTCTGTGCGTGCGCACACCCTTGTGTGCACGCACACTTCTTACTCCCTCTTCTGCCAGGAGCGCTCGCATAGTGGGTGCGCTCGCACACCTTCCCCTTTCCTCATAGTGTGCGCACGCACACACACCTGTGCGTGCGCACACCCCTGTTTTCTCCCACTTTACTTCTTTTCTTCTCTTCTCTCAACTTCTTCTTTTCTTTTCTCTTCCACTCCTCTCCTCTCTTACTTTTACCCTCTTTTCTACTTATTCTAGTTGCTTTCTGGTGCATGAAATTACAATCACACTTCTGCAATTCTGCACAACTAACCAGCAAGTACACTGGGTCATCTAAGTAATACCTTACGTGAGTAAGGGTCGATCCCACGGAGATTGTCGGCTTGAAGCAAGCTATGGTCATCCTTGTAACTCTCAATCAGGCGAATTAAAATGGTTTTGAGGTTTTGATAATTAAAATGTAATTAAAATAGAAAATAAGATAGAAATACTTATGTAATTCGTTGTTGGGATTTCAGATAAGCGTATGGAGATGCTTTGTTGCTTCTAAACCTCTGCTTTCCTACTGCCTTCTTCCAACCATGCGTTAGCTCCTTCCATGGCAAGCTGTATGATCCTCTCGGATGAAAACAAATCCATCTACGCTGTCACCGCAGGGCTAATCATCTGTCGGTTCCCGCTAGCGTCGGAATAGGACCATTGTCCTTTTGCGCACTGTCACTTGCGCCCCACATTCGCAGGTTTGAAGCTTGTCACAGTCATCACTTCCCAGATCCTACTCGAAATACCACAGACAAGGTTTAGACTTTTCGAATCCCAAGAAAGGCTGGCAATAATTCTAGCCTATACTATGAAGACTCGGATCTCACGGAATGGAAGGCTCTATTGTTAGGAGAGGCAACCATGCGTCGCGAACCAGGAGGCTAAGAGATACACACTCAAGCTATCGCAGATAGAACGGAAGTGGTTGTCAGGCACGCGTTCATAAGTGAGAATAATGATGAGTGTCACGGATCATCACATTCATCAGGTTGAAGTGTGAGTAAATATCTTAGAGAAGAAGTAGGCATGAATTGAATAGAAAACAGTAGTAATTGCATTAATTCATGAAGAACAGCAGAGCTCCACACCTTAATCTATGGGGTGTAGAAACTCCACCATAGAAAATACATAAGTGAAAGAAGGTCTAGGCATGGCTGAATGGCCAGCCTCCCAAAGAGGGTTCAATCATCAAAACATGATTAAAAGATAGATGAAAATACAATAGTAAAAGGTCCTATTTATAATGAACTAGTAACCTAGGATTTTACAAAAATAAGTAAATGATGCAGAAATCTACTTCTGGGGCCCACTTGGTGTGTGGTTGGGCTGAGCATTGAAGCTTTCACGTGCATAGGCTTTTCTTGGAGTTAAACGCCAGCTTTGGTGCCAGTTTGGGCGTTTTACACCAGAAATTTTAGGCTGACTTTGAACGCCAGTTTGGGCCATCAAAGCTCAAGCAAAGTATAGACTATTATATATTTCTGGAAAGCCCAAGATGTCTACTTTCCAACGCAATTAAAAGCGCACCAATTGGAATTCTGTAGCTCCAGAAAATCCACTTCGAGTGCAGGGAGGTCAGAATCTAACAGCATCTGCAGTCCTTTTTCAGCCTCTGAATCAGATTCTTGCTCAGGTCCCTCAATTTCAGCCAGAAAATACCTGAAATCATAGAAAAATACACAAACTCATAGTAAAGTTCAGAAATGTGATTTTTATTTAAAAACTACTAATTATATACTAAAAACTAACTAAATCATACTAAAAACTACCTAAAACGAATGCTAAAAAGCATATAAATTATCCTCTCATTACAACACCAAACTTAAATTGTTGCTTGTCCCCAAGCAACTAAAAACAAAATAATATAAAAAGAAGAGAATGTACAATAAATTCCGAAAACATCTATGAAGATCAGTCTTAATTAGATGAGCGGGGCTATTAGCTTTTTTTGCTTCTGAACAGTTTTGGCATCTCACTTTATCTTTTAAAGCTCAGAATGATTGGCATCTATAGGAACTCAGAATCCAGAGAGTGTTATTGATTCTCCTATTTCAGTATGTTGATTCTTGAACACAGCTACTTTTTGAGTCTTGGCCGTGACCCTAAGCATTTTTTTTTCCAATATTACCACCGGATACATAAATGCCACAGACACATGACTGGGTGAACCTTTTCAGATTGTGACTCAGCTTTACTAGAGTCCCCAGTTAGAGGTGTCCAGAGCTCTTAAGCACACTCTTTTTGCTTTGGACCACGACTTTAACCGCTCAGTCTCAAGTTTTCACTTGACACCTTCACGCCACAAGCACATGGTTAGGGACAGCTTGGTTTAGCCGCTTAGGCTAGGATTTTATTCCTGTGGGCCCTCCTATCCATTAATGCTCAAAGCCTTGGATCCTTTTGTTTTCTCAACTATATGTTGTAGCTACCATGTATTTGAGAACCTTATTATTTTGCAATAGCCTACATATATTTTATTTCTTTTCATATCTTTGTTTGTGGGTTATTTTTCTTCCTTTTTCTCTTCTTTCAGGATGGCCACAAAGAAGGGGAACAGAACACTCCTAAATGGGGCACCAAACAAGCCCCGCCGCACAATCTTTGGAGAAAGCGCATCAATTGTAGCACGCCGTCCACTTGCACATCTTTGCATGCACCGAGGACGGTGCAATCTTCAAGTGTGGGGAGGTCGATACCAACTTCCGTGGGTTAGTTATTTTCTTCTCAACACCAATGTTTAATTTTCTTTGTTAGTTCATTGTTGCATTTGCATGATTGATTGCATGTTTGTTAGATTTTGTGCATATTTGGTGCACGAAATCACAATCACACTTTTGCAATTCCACACAACTAACCAGCAAGTGCACTGGGTCATCCGAGTAATACCTTATGTGAGTAAGGGTCGATCCCACAGAGATTGTCGGCTTGAAGCAAGCTATGGTCATCCTTGTAAATCTCAATCAGGCAGATTCAAATGGTTATGATGTTTTGATAATTAAAACATAATTAAAACAGAAAATAAGATAGAAATACTTATGTAATTCATTGGTGGGATTTCAGATAAGCGTATGGAGATGCTTTGTTGCTTCTGAGCCTCTGCTTTCCTACTGCCTTCTTCCAACCATGCGTTACCTCCTTCCATGGCAAGCTGTATGATCATCTCGGATGAAAATAATTCCATCTGCGTTGTCACCGCAGGGCTAATCATCTGTTAGTTCCCGCTAGCGTCGGAATAGGACCATTGTCCTTTTGCGCACTGTCACTTGCGCCCCACATTCGCAGGTTTGAAGCTCGTCACAGTCTTCCCTTCCCAGATCCTACTCGGAATACCACAGACAAGGTTTAGACTTTTCGGATCTCATGAATGCTGCCAATGGTTCTAGCCTATACCACGAAGACTCTGATCTCACGGAATGGAAGGCTCTGTTGTCAGGAGAGGCAACCATGCGTCGTGAACCAGAAGGCTAAGAGATACACACTCAAACTATTGCAGATAGAATGGAAGTGTTTGTTAGGCACGCGTTCATAAGTGAGAATAATGATGAGTGTCACAGATCATCACATTTATCAGGTTGAAGTGCAAGTGAATATCTTATAGAAAAAGTAGGCGTGAATTGAATAGAAAACGGTATTAATTGCATTAATTCATGAAAAACAGTAGAGCTCCACACCTTAATCTATGGGGTGTAGAAACTCCACCATAGAAAATACATAAGTGAAAGAAGGTCTAGGTATGGCCGAATGGCCAGCCTCCCCAAAGAGGGTTCAATCATCAAAACATGATTAAAAGATAGATTAAAATACAATAGTAAAATGTCCTATTTATAATGAACTAGTAACCTAGGGTTTACAAAAATAAGTAAATGATACAAAAATCCACTTCCGGGGCCCACTTGGTGTGTGCTTGGGCTGAGCATTGAAGCTTTCACATGCATAGGCCTTTCTTGGAGTTAAACGCCAGCTTTGGTGCCAATTTGGGCGTTTTACGCCAGAAATTTTAGGCTGACTTTGAACGCCGGTTTGGGCCATCAAATCTCGGGAAAAGTATAGACTATTATATATTGCTGGAAAGCCCAAGATGTCTACTTTTAACCCAATTAAAAGTGCGCCAATTGGACTTCTGTAGCTCTAGAAAATCCACTTCGAGGGCAGGGAAGTCAGAATCCAACAGCATCTGCAGTACTTTTTCAACCTCTGAATCAGATTTTTGCTCAGGTCCCTCAATTTCAGCCAGAAAATACCTGAAATTATAGAAAAACACACAAACTCATAGTAAAGTCCAGAAATGTGATTTTTATTTAAAAACTACTAATTATATACTAAAAACTAACTAAATCATACTAAAAACTACCTAAAAACAATGCTAAAAAGCGTATAAATTATCCACTCATCACAACACCAAACTTAAATTATTGCTTGTCCCCAAGCAACTAAGAACATAATAAGATAAAAAGAAGAGAATATACAATAAATTCCGAAAACATCTATGAAGATCAGTCTTAATTAGATGAGCGGGGCTATTAGCTCTTTTTGCTTCTGAATAGTTTTGGCATCTCACTTTATCCTTTGAAGTTCAAAATGATTGGCATCTATAGGAACTCAGAATCCAGATAGTGTTATTGATTCTCCTATTTTAGTATGTTGATTCTTGAACACAGCTACTTTATGAGTCTTGGCCGTAACCCTAAGCATTTTGTTTTCCAGTATTACCACTGGATACATAAATGCCACAGACACATGACTGGGTGAACCTTTTCAGATTGTGACTCAGCTTTGCTAGAGTCCCCAGTTAGAGGTGTCCAAAACTCTTAAGCACACTCTTTTTGCTTTGGACCACGACTTTAACCACTCAGTCTCAAGCTCTTCACTTGACACCTTCACGCCACAAGCACATGGTTAGGGACAGCTTGGTTTAGCCGCTTAGGCTAGGATTTTATTCCTATGGGCCCTCCTATCCATTAATGCTCAAAGCCTTGGATCCTTTTTATTTTACCCTAGCCTTTTGGTTTAAAGGGATATTGGCTTTTTCTTGCCTTTTCTTTTTCTTTCTTTTTCTTCTCTTTTTTTTTCTGCAAGCTTTTCACTGCTTTTTCTCGCTTCAAGAATCAATTTTATGATTTTTCAGATTATCAATAACATTTTTCCTTTTTCATCATTCTTTTAGGAGCTAACAATTTTAACATTCATAAACAACAAATTCAAAAATATACACTGTTCAAGCATTCATTCAGAAAACAAAAAGTATTGCCACCACATCAAAATAATTAAACTATTTTAAAATTCGAAATTCATGTACTTCTTTTTCTTTTTCAGAAAACATTTTTTTTATTTAAGAGAGGTGAAGGATTCATAGGACATTCATAACTTTAAAGCATAGGCACTAGACACTAATGATCATGTAATGAAGATGCAAACATAGATAGCACATAAAGCATAAAAGTAAAAAAAAAAACATAAAGATAAGAACAAGGGAATCAAAGAACGGGTCCACTTTAGTGATGGCGGCTAGTTCTTCCTCTTGAAGATCCAATGGAATGCTTGAGCTCCTCTATGTCTCTTCCTTGCCTTTGTTGCTCTTCCCTCATGGCTATTTGATCCTCTCTAATTTCCTGGAGAATAATGGAGTGCTCTTGGTGCTCCATTTTTAGTTGCTCCATATTAGAACTCAAATCTCCTAAGGAGGTGTTGATTTGCTCCCAATAGTTGTGTTGAGGAAAATGCATCCCTTGAGACATCTCAAGGATTTCTTGATGAGGGACTTCCTCATGCTCTTGTTGAAGTCCATAAGTGGGCTCTCTTGTTTGCTCTATCCTTTTCTTAGTGATGGGCTTGTCCTCTTCAATGATGGTGTCTTCCTCTATGACAATTCCAGCTGAATTGCAGAGGTGACAAATGAGATGAGGGAAGGCTAACCTTGCCAAAGTGGAGGTTTTCTCAGCCACTTTGTAGAGTTATAGAGATATGACCTCATGAACTTCTACTTCCTCTCGATTCATGATACTATGGATCATGATAGCCCGATCTATTGTAACTTCAGACTGGTTACTAGTAGGAATGATAGAGCGTTGGATGAACTCCAACCATCCCCTAGCCACAGGTTTGAGGTCAAGCCTTCTCAATTGAACTGGCTTGCCTTTGGAGTCTCTTTTCCACTGCACTCCTTCCACACATATGTCCATGAGGACTTGGTCCAACCTTTGAGATGAATTTCTCCATCTTCCATGACTTAGAGGTGGAAGCTTTTGCCTTCCCTTTCCTCTTTCTAGAGGTTTCTCCGGTCTTAGGTGCCATTAATGGTTATGGAAAAATAAAAAGCTTTAGCTTTTCCCACACCAAACTTAGAAGGTTTGCTCGTCCTCGAGCAAAAGAAGAAAGAAGGGAAGAGAATAAGAAGAAAATAGAGGAGATAGAGAGATGTGAGTGGTTCGGACAAAAGGGGGAAAGAAGTGTTTATGATGTTTGAAAATGAAGGAGGGATGAGGGGTTTATATAGGAGTGGAGAGAGGGGTTGGTTCGTGTATTAGGGGTTGGGTTTTGGAGGGAAAGGATTTGAATTTAAATTGTGAGGTGGGTGTTATAGGGAAGAGAATTGGAGGTGATTGGTGAGGGATATTTGAGGAAGGGTGTTATGGAAAGTTGTGAAAAAGAGAGAGAGAGAGTTGAAGTAGGTGGGGATCCTGTGGGGTCCACAGATCCTGAGGTGTCAAGGATTTCTCATCCCTGCACCATTTTGGGCGTGTAAACGCTCTTTAGAGTGCCAATCCTGGCGTTAAATGCCAGGTTGTTGCCCATTTCTGGCGTTTAACGCCAGCTTTTCTTCTTTTTCTGGCGTTAAACACCAACTTTTCTTCCCTTTCTGGAGTTTAAACGCCAGTCTGGTGCCCTTTTCTGGCGTTAAACGCCCAGAATGGTGCCAGACTGGGCGTTTAACGCCCATTCTGCTACCTTTACTGGCATTTAAACGCCAGTAAGCTCATCCTCTAGAGTGTGCTATTTTCAATGCTATTTTTTTTTTAATTTTAGCTTTTATTTTTGTGACTCCACATGATCATCATCCTAGAGAAAACATAAAATAATAATAGAAATTTAACATAGATAAGTAAAAATTGGGTTGCCTCCCAACAAGCGCTTCTTTAATGTCAATAGCTTGACAGTGGGCTCTCATGGAGCCTCACAGATACTCAGAGCATGATAATGGCCTCCTAACACCAAACTTAGAGTTTGAATGTGGGGGATCTATTTGACTCTGTATTGAGAGAAGCTTGTCATACTTCTTCTCTATGTGTACAGAAGGAGATTCTTTAGCTTTAAATACAAGGTAGTCCTCATTCACTTGAAGAACCAACTCTCCTCTGTCAACATCAATCACAGCTTTTGCTGTGGCTAGGAAGGGTCTGCCAAGGATGATGGTTTCATCCTTACTCTTCCCAGTGTCTAGGATTATGAAGTCAACAGGTATGTAAAGGCCTTCAACCTTTACCAAGACATCCTCTACAAGTCCATAAGCCTGTTTCCTTGAATTGTCTGCCATCTCTAGTGAGATTCTTGCAGCTTGCACCTCAAAGATTTCTAATTTCTCCATTACAGAGAGGGGCATGAGGTTTATACTTGACCCTAGGTCACACAGAGCCTTCTCAAAAGTCATGGTGCCTATTGTACAAGGTATTAAGAACTTTCTAGGATCCGGTTTCTTCTGAGGTAATGTCTGCTTAATCAAGTCATTCAGTTCATTGGTGAGCAAGGGGGGTTCATCCTCCCGAGTCTCATTACCAAATAACTTGGCATTCAGCTTCATGATTACTCCCAGGTACTTAGTAACTTGCTCTTCAGTAATATCTTCATCCTCTTTAGAGGAAGAATACTCATCAGAGCTCATGAATGGCAGAAGTAGGTTCAATAGAATCTCTATGGTCTCTGTACGAGCCTCAGATTCCCTTGGTTCCTTAAGGGGAACTTCTTTTCATTCAGAGGGCATCCCATGAGGTTTTTCTCACTAGGAATCACGTCTTCCTTACTCTCTCCAGGTTCAGCCATGTTAGTCATGGTTATGGCCTTGCACTCTCTCTTGGGATTTTCTTCTGTATTGCTTGGAAGGGTGCTAGTAGGAGTTTTAGTAATTCTCTTACTCAGCTGACCCACTTGTGCCTCCAAATTTCTAATGGAGGATTTTGTTTCATTCATGAAACTTAGTGTGGTCTTAGATAGATCAGAGACTATGGTTGCTAAGCCAGAATGGCTCTGCTTAGAATTCTCTGTCTGTTTGCTGAGAAGATGATGGAAAAGGTTTGCTATTGCCAAACCGTGCTCTCCCACCATTATTATTATTGAAGCCTTGATTAGGCTTCTATTGATCCTTCCATGAGAGATTAGCGTGATTCCTCCATTAAGGATTATAATTGTTCCCATAAGAATCTCCCATGTAATTCACCTCTTCCATTGCAGGATTCTCAGGGTCATAAGCTTCTCCTTCAGATGAAGCTTCCTTAGTACTGCCTGATGCAGCTTGCATTCCAGACAGACTCTGAGAAATCATATTGACTTGCTGAGTCAATATTTTTTCTAAGCCAGTATGGCATTCAGAGTATCAATCTCCAGAACTCCTTTCTTCTGAGTTGTCCCATTATTCACAGGATTTCTTTCAGAAGTGTACATGAATTGGTTATTTGCAACCATTTCAATGAGTTCCTGAGCTTCTGCAGGTGTTTTCTTCAGATGAATAGATCCACCTGCAGAATGCTCCAATGACATCTTGGATAATTCAGACAGACCATCATAGAAGATACCTATGATGCTCCATTCTAAAAGCATGTCAGAGGGACACCTTCTGATCAACTGCTTGTATCTTTCCCAAGCTTTATAGAGGGATTCGCCTTCCTTCTGTCTGAAGATCTGGACTTCCACTCTAAGCTTACTCAATTTTTGAGGTGGAAAGAACTTTGCCAAGAAGGCATTGACCAGCTTTTCCCAAGAGTTCAGGCTTTCTTTAGGTTGTGAGTCTAACCATGTCCTAGCTCTGTCTCTTACAGGAAAAGGGAAGAGCATGAGTCTGTAGACCTCAGGATCAACTCCATTGGTCTTAACAGTGTCACAGATTTGTAAAAAATTAGCCAAGAACTGATGAGGATCTTCCAATGGAAGTCCATAAAACTTGCAATTCTGTTGCATCTGAGAAACTAATTGAGGCTTAAGCTCAAAGTTGTTTGCTCCAATGGTAGGAATAGAGATGCTTCTCCCATAAAAATTGGGAGTTGGTGCAGTAAAGTCACCAAGCACCTTCCTTGCATTGTTGTTGTTGGGTTCGGCCATGGCTGCTTTGTCTGATTCCTTTTCGAAAATTTCTGTCAGGTCCTTGATAAACCCATATTTTATGATATATTTTGTGCTTAATTTGAGTGATTTATTCAATCATTCACCCACTTATTCATATTAATTGCATGGTTTTACTTTCCCTTCCTTGTTATGTGATGTATGTGAAAAACATGTTTCCTATGCTTTAAAATTAATTATTTTAATTACCTTTATTTCCATTCGATGACGTGATTATTGTGTTGAGTAGTTTCAGATCTTCTAAGACAGGAATGACTTAAAGGATGGAAAAGGAAACATACAAAAACAGAAGGAAAGCACAAAACGGAGTTTCTAAAGAAATTGGCATCCACGCGATCGCATGGGCGACGCAGACGCATGCCAAGCGCGAATCAACAGCGACGCGGCCGCATGACTGACGCGACCGCGTGACAAGAAAAGCTCCGAATGACGCGACCGCGTGACCCACGCGGACGCGTGACAGAGGCCACGCACCAAAAATTGCAGAAAACACTCTCAGTGATTTCTGAAGCCCCTTTTGGCCCAAATCCAAGTCCAGAAGGCATAGACCAGAGGTTATAAAGTGTGGGAATGCATCCATTCAAAGAGAGCTCGTCAATTTAGTTACTTCTCCTGATTTAGATTAGTTTTGAGAAAGGTTCTCCCCCCTCTCTCTCTTAGGATTTAGGATTTCTCTTAGTTTTAGGAGTGACTCTCAATCCCAGGTTTAATATTCCTTTTATATTTTTATTCTACTGCTTTTATTCGTATCTATACTTTATGTCACCAATTTGGCTTATGAACTCTTCATGTTAGATTATAATTTATCTTATTAATGCTATTTGAGGTATTTCAGTTTATGATTGCTTTCTTTAATTTATGTTATTGTTGCTTTACATCTGAAGGCATTTTTATTCCAGCAAATTTACTTTTTCCTCTTTTGGTCTTGGTTGAGAAAGCAGTAACTCAGGAGTTATCTTATCTCAACATAATTGATAACTGTTATCTTTGCTAATTGAACTGAACTTCAATAATCCCAACCCTTTCTTAGGAAATAAATAGGATTCGAAGATCAAACTAATTAGCCCCTTGACTTTCCTTTGCTTTAGTAAAGGTTAACTAAGTGGAATTAAGATTCAACTTTCATTGTTTTTGATAAGGATAACTAAGTCTGGACTTCCAAATTCTCATACCTTGCCAAAAGTTTATTTTACAGTTATTTATTTATTTTTAATTGCCATTTAAATTATTTGTCATATTCGTTCCTCATTCTTGAAACCCCAAATTTATAATCCCCATAACCAATAATAAGAACATACTTCCCTGCAGTTCCTTGAGAAGACGACCCGAGATTTGAATATTTCGGTTAACAATTTTAAAGGGGTTTGTTACTTGTGACAACCAAAATGTTTGTATGAAAGGACTTTTGAAGGTTTAGAAACTATACTTGCAATGAGGATTTATCCACAAATTTCTAGACCACGCAAAAGTTCTCTCATCAAAATGGCGCCGTTGCTGGAGAACTGCTAACGTGTGCCTTATTATTGATTATTGTAAATTTTTTTCTTTTACTTGTTTATTTATTTCTGTTTTTCCTTTTTAATTTTATTTGCTACTATGAACTCTCACCCTTCTCACTTTGAGTTTGGTTCTAATTTTGTTGAAGGAAATAGAAGTTACAGCAGGAATATGCATCAAGGTCAGACCAATCAAGGATGGATGGAGTCAAGAGGATCTAATCAACCCTTTAGGCAACAACACCCTCCAAGATATCATGGACAATGACCATTCTACAATGCATACCCAGCTGATAGATATGGTGGATGACCTTGTAACTACCAACAAGCCCCACCCCGTGCCTATAGACCATCCTCTCAACATAACCTCGAACCACTACACTCACAAGCTTCTCTTCACCATTCGCCACCACATGATCCCTATTTATCCCAGTACCAATCCAATCACTCCCAAGCACCACCACTTTCCTATGTTTCATGTCCAAATCCATCACCCCGAGAATCAGAGGTTCGCCTCAAGGAAACAGTAAATAAGCTTCAAACAACCATTCGACAACTGGAGCAAGCAGTAATTCAATTAGCTTCTAGACGTTTGAACATTCAAGGACTAACCACAGCCCCGTGTGGACAATCTAACGAAGAGCGTAGCATGAAGGAAATACTAGAAACTCCAGTGGACAAGATAGAGAATGAATTCGTACTAGAACAAGTAGAAGAAGCTGTCATTACACAAGAAGAAGAGTTAGTTGAAGATCTAGGAGACGCTGAACCTCCATGGGAATTCAGAGCTGAGGAGAACTCCGTCAAGGACGTTACAGTTGATGCTAAGGAGGATAGTGCACAATCCCCAAGGCAGGTCGTTTATGAAGAACTAGACGGAATAACGCAGGACACAAATTCCCTTGATGATGATAGTCACAAGTCAAGCTCTCTTAGTAATGAACTTGCATCTGCAAGTGAATTCTCTGAGATCGAAGAATCTTCCCCAAATGAATACGAAGATGATGCAGAGGTAGATTTCTCTCAACCTCCAATCTATGACTTAAATGATGAGGAAGACACAGAAGACTTTGACCAGGACACAGATGCATTTGAAGAATCTTGCAAAGAAGTGGGTACAATCCTTAACCTTTAACTTTACTTTTTCACTTGAATATGGTTTGCTTAAAACAGATGGCCAGCTTAGAGCTCTCTGCGGCTTTAAGAGTAAGAGGGAAATGGCTCGTGCTCAGAGCTGGTGCACAAGGATCAATAAGGTTCCACGCTTCAACTTGAAGTGCACGGATTGGTATCATGCTCAATTGAATGGATCTCGGAAAACGTTTGGTCACCATGGTGAGAATCTACTTTCTAAACCGCCCGGATGGAAAAGTATAGATCAAGACGGAGGCGAGTTTAAAAGCAAAGTTTGGGATCCTGGAATCTATTCCGACATTCGTCATCCCAGGAGCCTAAAAATTTGTTTGAAGCTGCTCAGGAGCTTTACATGCCTAGTTTGGGACCCCGGAGGCTATTGGCATTCCAAGCATTGGTGGAAATTTTTGGATGAATTTAAACCTAAGCCGCCATAACAGGAAGCCCCTCCAATGTCCAACTTAAGAACTTTAACTAAAAGTGCTAGGTGGGAGACAACCCACCATGGTATGATCATTCATTTTTTTTCAATTTCTATTTCGTTTTGTTTGTTTTAAAGTTTTATTTTATTTTATAATATTGAACCTGGAATTTCGCATCGCATTCATATTAATCATTGCATTCTGCATACTGCATAAAAAAAAAGAAGGGTGCGCGACGCGACCGCATCACTCATGCGATCGCATCATATTGCGAAAAACACTACCCACGCGACCGCGTCATCCATGCGGCCGCGTGATATGAAAATCGGCGTAAGGATCCAACGTCCAGAAAGTTGGGCTGGAATCGTGCGGCCATTGTGAGTTTTGCACAAAATGCCCACGCGATCGCATGCCCCATGCGATCGTGTCACTTGCACACAACCAATCCCATGCGACCGCGTGAGCGACGCGATCGCGTCGCATGGATTGCACAACGCCCTAGAAGGAGACAGAGAGTTGTGCGGAAACGACGCTGGATTCGTGTGTTTCGCACAAATTTCAGCGACGCGATCGCATGTCCCAGCCGATAGCGTCATTCAATCTTTTTTGCCCTCTATGCGATCGCGTCACCCACGCGATCACGTAACCCCCATTTCGCTCCAGCCACGCGACCGCGTGCCCCACGTGGCCGCGTCGATTCAAATTTATAACCCCCCAACCACGCGAACCCTAGCAGTCGCGCCCCCCCTGAAACCCTTTCCTCCTTCTCCTCCCCTCCAATCTAACCACCACCATCCAGCCACCATCACCGCCACCCCCAGACGCCGCCGACCTCCCAGACGCCGCCGTCACCGACCCCCTTCCTCCCCTCTTCTTCCTTCTTCCTTCTTCTTCTCCCCCTTTCTCCGCCACTGGCCCCTTCGCAACCACCACCCACCGCCGCCACCCGTCCCAGCCACGCCCCCCCATCCGCCACACACACACCTTCCCCTCTTACCCCCTACCCCATTACCCATCTCTTCTTTCCCCCTGCCCCGAACAGCCGTGCCCACCGCTGCCAGCCGCCGTGCCAGACGCCGTCACCACCATCCTCAGCCTCCTTTCTGCCCACTCTCCTTATTCGGCCTACCAGGTTCCGACGAATGCCACCCTTCTATCCTTAGTCGTTATTTCATTATTTTCTGTTTATGTTCATGTTTAGGCTAGTTAGATATGCATGTTGTAGTGGATTTTAGGATGTTAGGTAGCCTAGGATGTGGTTAGTGGATTTAGGCCTGTTTACCTGCACTGTTCATGTTTCTGTTTTATCAAATTTGCAATTCTGCTGTTGTTGTGATGTTTGTAATGTTCATATGCTGTGATTTCTTGTTTCATGCTGCTCTTTACACTGAATTTTCCTGTTTATATTCTTTATATGTAATTGCAAGCTCTAATTTTAATTCATATGAACTATTTGATTGCTGTTTATTTTCCAGGACAATCCAATTTTAGCCGGAATGTTGCCCAAATTTCTGTAAAATATTTTCATTCATGTTTTGGTTTTGGCATTTTGAAATCTGCTTTCCTCTGCTTTACCCAAACCCATTCATGAATGCCAGGCACGCATTCTTATTCTCTTTGATTTCCTGGTTCATATATTGCATTTTTGATGTTTGATTCCAATTTTTGCTATTTCTATATCTACTTGAATCATCATCAACCTGTTTTCCTTGTTTGGTTATGAGTTACCTATCGCTTCTAATTATGAATGCTTGTTACTTAGAAACTTATCCTTATGCCACTTACCTTAACCCATTTTTCATTAACTCACTAACTCTAATTTCCTGAAATCTTTTTTTTTTCTAACCAAACTAACCTTTTAAAATCTTTTTTCTGGATTTGCACTTTCTTTTAACCCTCTAACCATGGCATACAGATACTTTTTCCTACTTAACATGCCTTCTATTATATTTTGGATTGTAAATTTTTCCTTTCGAACTTTTAACTCCTATACAATCCTTAATGCACATTTACTTAACTCATTTACCTCATTCTAATTCTCCTTTGCCACTTTATGTTTCTTTTGACTATTTGCCTATTTGTTTTCCTATTTTTATTATATCCTGGTTTTCTATTTTTTAGGATGTCAGATTCCCAGAGAAAGGGAAAAGGCAAGGCTACTACTGGAAAATAGAAAAGAGGAGAAACCTCTATGTCTATCATAGATCTTATGTATGATGCCTCCTGGCGGGAGAAAAACTTCACCCCGCAGGAGAAGGCCGACCAGCTGCTCCCTGCTAATGACCCAGTGAAGTTTGCAAATCGATACTGTGAGTTGAAGTATCCGGTGTTTGCAAACTCTAGGAACCTATACCTGGAGAGGACTCTGAAGATCCCAGAAGAACTCCAGCAATACACCTCTGATCAGATCAAACAAAGAGGCTGGTTCTTTCTGGAGAGAGACCTGTCTGAGGTCAATGCATCTTGGGTAAGAAAATTCTACTGCAATTACTTCAGGACTTCCCTAGATGCAGTGAACCTTAGGGGGAAGCAGATTCTGGTTACTGAAGAGGCAATTGAAGATGTTCTGAAGCATCTGCCTAAATCTAATCAGCCAGATAGTTATCAGAAAGCTGAGGAAGACATGCACTTTCTGAAGTTTGATTGGGATGCAGTCAAGGCCCGGATAGCCCTTGACCCAACCGTTCCTTGGATTATGGGTCAGAACACCACCATGCCTAAGGGAATCAAGCGGGCATACTTGAATGATGAGGCTCGGCTGTGGCATCAGATACTTAGCAACTTCATTATGCCGAGTACTCACGAAACAGATATACCTGCCGCTATGATCACCCTCCTATGGTGTGTGATGGAGGGTAAGGACCTGTACCTGCCACGCTTTATCCGGTTCTACATGGCCAGGGTCCACGTCCGAGGCACTCTTCCCTTTCCCTATTTGGTTACACAGCTGGGCCGTCGAGCTGACGTGCCTTGGGAGGATGCTGACGAGAGGCCACCTGCTGCAGAATGCAAGAAGATTATCCCGCACAGCAAGAACTTTCTGGCTTTGGGCTACAGACCTCTATTCCTCACTGCTCCTGGTGACACTGCCACACCATTTGCCGGCCCCTCTTCTTCCACAGCTACACTTTCTACCACTACTGCACCTCCACCTGCCCCAGAGCCCATCTATCATCTAGTGCACCGCCTGTTTCGACAGCTTGACCAGATGGAGCGTCGCAACAAGCGACGCTATGAGCACCTGAAGCTAATGATACGATTTGGCGACATCCCCTCCGAGCCTGACATACCATCCGAGGCATCTGAGGAGGAGACGGATGCATCCGAGGCAGAGATACACCCACAGCAGGAGGCAGAGCAGGTAGGCACCCAGCAGGAAGCACACCATCAGGAGGCTCCGCCCCAGATCCAGGCTGTAGACCCTGAGATCCCTTTTCAGACAGTCCCTCTTCTACAGCAGTCGGATGCTCAGATCCCCACCACAGAGACCTCAGCTACCCACCCTTCCAGTAATGACACTCCTTCACACCCTGCTTGAGTGAGCATCGGGGACGATGCTACATTCTAAGTGTGGGGAGGTCGCCATCTCTGGCATTTTTTTTTTTTGGTGAACCACTACATACTCTTTTTATTTATTTTTCTATTTTCTGTATTTTTCTTTTTATTTCTATTTTGCAGTACTTATACATTGCTACTTTTTATGTATTTATACTCTATTTCTGTATTTTGCATTTTTATTTCATATTTTAGCCACTTAGCTTAGTTGCAATTCTAACTTATTAGTTATAAAAATTGTGGATTGATTAGTATAGTTTACCCTTTTTAGCATAAGATAACTCAGAATAGATTGAAAAGAAAAAGGAAGTAAACTAGAGACTTTAATAGAATCAAAACAACCCACACCTTGCATATATAGCATTACATGTTAGTTAATTAAACAACATTTCATCAAGGAGAAACACTAGAACTTTAAAGCCATTCAATATAAGTTTTACATTGAGAATAATGGGAATTTTTAACTAAACCTGCATGACATACATAAGTGATAAATGATTTTTTGAGCTAGAGAACACATAGCCTGTGAGTTTTAAGCTTAATTGTATGGTTACATTCAAACCATAATTTTCATTCCTGTGTGTTCCGCCCTTCTTTTATATTCTGGTGTTCTTTACTTTGTTTTAATCTATATGTCCGATTATAGAATATAGATACATACCAAGAGAGTGATTGAGGCCATTATTTGATTTTAGCTCACTTATCCCAAAATAGCCTACCCTTCACATCACCCTTGTTAGCCCCCTTGAGCCTTTAAATCCCCTTTTATTCTGTTAGCCACATTACTAGCCTTAAGCAGAAAAACAAAATAAAATCCCAAGTTGAATCTTTGGTTAGCTTAAGATAGAAAATTATGTATAGTTTAAATGTGGGAAAACCTATTGGGAACATGGATGATGGAAACAAAGGGTAGAAGGGTAGAAAAGAATTAAGATGTTTCAAAATAAGAATTTTTGGGAAACATGCTCATATGAAGTTACAGAAATTAAATTACCATGTGCATTAAAAAAATTATTATTTTTCAATATTTGAATAAAGGAGACACCAAAGGATTCCCCAAATGCAAATAAAGCAATGCACATGGGATAAAAATAAATATTGAGATATGAGCATGTAACATCAAAAGTGGAAAAATATGGGAAAATAGGTAAAGCAACTTTGCTTTAGAAAGTATGTATGTTAGGTGAGATCTTAGCCTAACTAAGGATTCACTTAATTAGCTCACTTAGCCTTATACATATACCCTTACCTTTACCTTGGCCCCATTACAACCTTAATTAAAGACCACATGATTTTTGGTATGTCTATATTCTATAATTGTTGATTGGTTAGATGAAGAACAAAGTTATAGAAAGAAAGAATAAAAAGAAGAATAGAGTGATTAACCCAATAAACACTGAGTGATTAGAGAGTAAACACAAAATCTAGTGAGGGTTCAATAGCTCATTAACATTTATCTCTGTTTAAATTATTAATTGTCTTGCAAGTTTTTAAAATGTTTCTCTCTCCCATCTCAATTGTAAAGGCACTTTATCACTATCTAAGGCTTGGCTATATATATACATGACTCCTTGAGAATGTGAATTAATTTAACTACATGCAATCTTTATATTCAAGTAAATAAAAATTAGAATTGCATGATGCATCATTCATCTAGGTAGTTGCATTTAGATTAAATTGCATTGCATGATATTCCACCACTTTAACCTTACTTTTTACCTTGGATATAGCATGAGGACATGCTATTGTTTAAGTGTGGGGAGGTTGATAAACCCATATTTTATGATATATTTTGTGCTTAATTTGAGTGATTTATTCAATCCTTCACCCACTTATTCATATTAATTGCATGGTTTTACTTTCCCTTCCTTGTTATGTGATGTATGTGAAAAACATGTTTCCTATGCTTTAAAATTAATTATTTTAATTACCTTTATTTCCATTCGATGCCGTGATTAGTGTGTTGAGTAGTTTCAGATCTTCTAAGGTAGGAATGACTTAAAGGATGGAAAAGGAAACATACAAAAATGGAAGGAAAGCACAAAACGGAGTTTCTAAAGAAACTGGCATCCACGTGATCGCATGGGCGACGCGGACGCATGCCAAGCGCGAATCAACAGCGACGCGGCCGTATGACTGACGCGACCGCGTGACAGAGGCCACGCACCAGAAATTGCAGAAAATGCTCCCAGCGATTTCTGAAGCGCTTTTTGGCCCAAATCCAAGTCCAGAAGGCATAGACCAGAGGTTATAAAGTGTGGGAATGCATCCATTCAAAGAGAGCTCACCAATTTAGTTACTTCTCATGATTTAGATTAGTTTTGAGAGAGGTTCTCCCCTCTCTCTCTCTTAGGATTTAGGATTTCTCTTAGTTTTAGGAGTGACTCTCAATCCCAGGTTTAATATTCCTTTTATATTTTTATTCTACTGCTTTTATTCGTATCTATACTTTATGTCGCCAATTTGGCTTATGAACTCTTCATGTTAGATTATAATTTATCTTATTAATGCTATTTGAGGTATTTCAATTTATGATTGCTTTCTTTAATTTATGTTATTGTTGCTTTACATCTGAAGGAATTTTTATTCCAGCAAATTTACTTTTTCCTCTTTTGGTCTTGGTTGAGAAAGCAGTAACTCAGGAGTTATCTTATCTCAACATAATTGATAATTGTTATCTTTGCTAATTGAACTGAACTTCAATAATCCCAACCCTTTCTTAGGAAATAAATAGGATTCGAAGATCAAACTAATTAGTCCCTTGACTTTCCTTTGCTTTAGTAAAGGTTAACTAAGTGGAATTAAGATTCAACTTTCATTGTTTTTGATAAGGATAACTAAGTCTGGACTTCCAAATTCTCATACCTTGCCAAAAGTTTATTTTACAGTTATTTATTTATTTTTAATTGCCATTTAAATTATTTGTCATATTCGTTCCTCATTCTTGAAACCCCAAATCTACAATCCCCATAACCAATAATAAGAACATACTTCCCTGCAGTTCCTTGAGAAGACGACCCGAGGTTTGAATACTTCGGTTAACAATTTTAAATGGGTTTGTTACTTGTGACAACTAAAACGTTTGTATGAAAGGAATTTTAAAGGTTTAGAAACTATACTTGCAACGAGGATTTATCCGCAAATTTCTAGACCATGCAAAAGTTCTCTCATCAGTCCTCTTCAGAGTATTGTGTTTTAGCTGCTCTTAGCTTCCTCTTCAAGGTCCTTTCAGGTTCAGGATCAGCTTCAACAAGAATGCCTTTGTCCTTGTTTCTGCTCATATGAAAGAGAAGAGAACAAAGAAAGTATGAAATCTTGTATGTCACAGTATAGAGATTCCTTGAGGTGTCAGAAGAAAATAAGAATAGAAAGATGGGGTAGATAGAGAAGAATTCGAACATATAAAGAAGGAGAGAGTCCGAATTGCTAATAGAAGAGAAGTGTTAGTGATTAAATAGAAAGAGATGAGAGGGGGAAAATTTTTGAAAATTTTTAAATTAAATAAAAATTTAAAATAATTAAAAAGAATTTTGAAAAAAAGTGATTGATGGTTTTCAAAAATTAAAAATGAAAAAGTGGTTATGAAAAAAATAAGAAATAATAATTTTTGAAAAGACAAGAAATTAGAAAGAGATTTTGAAATTGGAATTTTAAAAAGATGTGATTTGAAAAAGATATGATTTAAAAAAAAGATATGATTGAAAAACAATTTAAAAAGATTTAATTTTTAAAATTGATGACTTGACTAACAAGGAATTTAAAAGATATGATTCTAAAATTCAAATGTTGAACCTTTCTTAATAAGAAAGTAACAAACTTGAAATTTTTGAATCAAGATTTTTGAAAATAGTGAAAGAAAATGAAAAAGATTTGATTTTTGAAAAATATATGATTGAAAAGATTTGATTTTGAAAGATATGATTTCAAAAATAAGAATTAAAACATGAAAAACTGAAAAAGATTTGAATTGAAAACTAACATTCCTCCCTTATGCCATCCTGGCGTTTAACGCCCAAAATACTACCCTTTTGGGCGTTTAACGCCCAGCTAGGTACCCTGTCTAGCGTTTAAATGCCAGAATTCCTTCCTCACTGGGCGTTTTGAACGCCCAGCTTTTTCTCTGTGATTTCTCTGCTGTATGTTCTGAATCTTCAATTCTTTGTATTTATTGACTTGAAAAGACATAATTTTGAAAAAAAAAATTTTTGAATTTTTAATGAAGAGAGAAAACAACAACAAAATGAAACTAATCATGAAAAACTAAGATCAAATAAACAATGCATGTAAGAACACGTTGAATGTTAAGATGAACAACATATATATTTTTTTAGGGAAGAAAGACATGCAAGACACCAAACTTAGAAATTTTCATATTAGAGACACTAACAAATTGAGAATGCACATGAGAAACAACAAAAGACACAAAACAGGAGAATTTAAAGATCAAACCCAATAAAATCATCAAGAACAACTTGAAGATCAATGAAAAACATAATGCATATATTTTAGAAGAATGCAAGAAAATTAAAAATATGCAAAACACCAAATTTAAAATGTGACACTAAACTCAAACAAGAAACACAAATTATTTTTTATTTTCATGGTTTTATTAATATTTTTGTATTTTTCGAAAATTATTTGGAAAAAGAAAAATAAGGATTTCAAAGTTTTTAATAAGAATTCCAGGAATCATGCAACGTTAGTCTAAAGCTTCAGTCTAAAAAGATTAGACATGGCTAGCCAAGCTTCAGCATGACATTACATACAACAGCCAAATTGATAGGAATCAACCAGGCTCCTGTGATGATAAAAGCATCATTTGAAACTCTAGAATTCATTCTTAAAAATTCTGAAGAATAAAATAAAAATTTTTTTTCGAAAATAAAAAGAATAAAAATAAAAAGCTTAAAATTAAAATAAAATTACCTAATCTGAGCAACAATATGAACCGTCAGTTGTCCAAACTCGAACAATCCCTGGCAACGGCGCCAAAAACTTGGTGCATGAAATCATAATCACACTTTTGCAATTCTGCACAACTAACCAGCAAGTGCACTGGGTCGTCCAAGTAATACCTTACGTGAGTAAGGGTCGATCCCACGGAGATTGTCGACTTGAAGCAAGCTATGGCCATCCTTATAAATCTCAGTCAGGCAGATTCAAATGGTTATGATGTTTTGATAATTAAAATATAATTAAAACAGAAAATAAGATAGAAATACTTATGTAATTCATTGGTGGGACTTCAGATAAGCGTATGGAGATGCTTTGTTGCTTCTGAGCCTCTGCTTTCCTATTGCCTTCTTCCAACCATGCATTACCTCCTTGCATGGCAAGCTATATGATCCTCTCGGATGAAAACAATTCCATCTGCGCTGTCACCGCAGGGCTAATCATCTGTCGGTTCCCGCTAGCGTCGAAATAGGACCATTGTCCTTTTGCACACTGTCACTTGCGCCCCACATTCGCAGGTTTGAAGCTCGTCACAGTCATCCCTTCCCAGATCCTACTCGGAATACCACAGATAAGGTTTAGACTTTCTGGATCTCAGGAATGCTGCCAATGGTTCTAGCCTATACCACAAAGACTCTGATCTCACGGAATGGAAGGCTCTGTTGTCTGGAGAGGCAACTATGCGTCGTGAACCAGGAGGCTAAGAGATACACACTCAAGCTATTGTAGATAGAACGGAAGTGTTTGTCAGGAACACGTTCATAAGTGAGAATAATGATGAGTGTCACGGATCATCACATTCATCAGGTTGAAGTGTGAGTGAATATCTTAGAGAAGAAGTAGGCGTGAATTGGATAGAAAACAGTAGTAATTGCATTAATTCATGAAGAACAGCAGAGCTCCACACCTTAATCTATGGGGTGTAGATACTCCACCATAGAAAATACATAAGTGAAAGAATGTCTAGGCATGGCCGAATGGCCAGCCTCCCCAAAGAGGGTTCAATCATCAAAACATGATTAAAAGATAGATTAAAATACAATAGTAAAATGTCCAATTTATAATGAACTAGTAACCTAGGGTTTACAAAAATAAGTAAATGATGCAGAAATCCACTTCCGGAGCCCACTTGGTGTGTGCTTGGGCTGAGCATTGAAGCTTTCACGTGCATAGGCCTTTCTTGGAGTTAAACGCCAGCTTTGGTGCCAGTTTCGGCGTTTTACGCCAGAAATTTTAGACTGACTTTGAACGCCGGTTTGGGCCATCAAATCTCAGGCAAAGTATGGACTATTATATATTGCTGGAAAGCCCAGGATGTATACTTTCCAACGCAATTGAGAGCGTGCCGATTGGGTTTCTTTAGCTCCAGAAAATCTACTTCGAGTGTACAAAGGTCAGAATCCAACAGCATTTGCAGTCCTTTTTCAGCCTCTGAATCAGATTTTTGCTCAGATCCCTCAATTTCAGCCAGAAAATACCTGAAATCACAGAAAAATACACAAACTCATAATAAAGTCCAGAAATGTGATTTTTATTTAAAAACTACTAATTATATACTAAAAACTAACTAAATCATACTAAAAACTACCTAAAAACAATGCTAAAAAGCGTATAAATTATCCGCGCATCAATATTCTACCACTACTTGGTTGAAGTGATGAATTCTTTTCCAAAAAAACTGTTTATAGAATTTAACTAATTTGAATTAAAACTTCTGTTAAACTTGGTTAAAGAAATTTAATTTGGAACATGGTTTAGAGCTCGAACACACAAACCCAGTCAGATTTTTGGGCCTATTTGATTGGTTGTATTTTATTAACCAATACTTTGTTTTGGTGTGTGTTGTTCTCTCTAAAATTGTGATCTTTGTCTTACTTGATTCTATATTTCCATTGTTTGATGTATGCATACACTTACGTGATTGAGGTCTTTGTTCACTATAGCTCACATACCCATATAGCCTTACCCTTTCATTATCCTTTGCAAACCAATGTTGAGCCTATTTACCCCATTTATTCTTTACTTTAGCTCATCATTAAATCTAAGCAAGAAATAATGAATGACCTTAATTTGAATCCTTGGTTAGCTTAGACTAGTGAAAGTACTCATGATTTAAGTGTGGAAAAGTTGGGTTTCGAGATATTTGGTTTTGGAAATTGAGTATGTTAGACTCTTTTGTGAAAATATGAAAAGAATGTTGAGGACATGTTCATGCATTCAATACCTTAATCATATGCATTGAGAAAAACAAAAAAAAAATAAAAAATAAAAAAGAGCAAATAATAAAAGGGGACAAAATGCCCTAAAGTAAATGGTGATAGCAATGCATATGAGTTGTACTCAAGTTCGGATGCATGAATATGTGAAAACACATGGTTAATGGATAGTTAGGTTTTGTATTTTGATTACATGGATTATCTTAGGTTAGGTGGGAAGTTTGGGTTACTCAAGGATTCAGATTTAGTCCACTTGACCAAATACAATCCTACCTTGACCCTAACCCCATTACAACCCTTAAAAGACCTCTTGATATGTGTATTTGTGCATTAAATTTTTGTTGATTGGTAGAAGAAGAGCAAGCCTTAGAAAGCAAGGTTAGTAGAGAATTGAGAGAATCGAACCTTAAACACCTGAGTGATTAGAGTGTATACACTTCCAATGAGGGTTCGATGCTCGATTCTTTGTTCCCGACTTTCACGAGATTTCTTCTTGCAAGTCTATTTGTACTTCATTTTATGATTTGAATTAGTGAGATCCAGTTCATATTTGTTCTTGAAAGGTTTATTTACTTTTAACCAAATAGGTAGAAATATTCTGCATTTAGTTGCATTCATATAGATAGGTTGCATTTCATAAATTCTACCATTCCTCTTCACTCTTTTGCTTCTCTTGAACTTAGCATGAGGACATGCTAATGTTTAAGTGTGGGGAGATTGATAAACCGCTATTTTACGGCTTATTTTGTATTGAATGGAGTGGATTTTATCCATTATTCTCACACTTATGCATATAAATCCCATGTTTTACATTTTCCTTCCTGATTTTGTGCTATGATTGAAAACATGCTTCTTTGGCCTTAAATTTGCTAATTTTAATCCTCTCTTACCATGCGATGCCGTGATATGTGTGTTCAATATTTTTAGGTTTTCCATGGCAGGAATGGCTTAGAGGATGGAAAAGAAGCATGCAAAAGTGGAAGGAACACAAGAAATTGAGGTTTTTAGAATCTGGTAGCGACGCGCATGCATGGACAACGCGTACGCGTGACCAGTGCAAGAGGCAAGCGACGCTTACGCGTGGATGACGCATACGCGTGACTAGGAATTTGTTCAGTGACGCGTACGCGTGATAGAGCATCATGTGCTGCATTAAACAGAAAATGCTGGGGGCGATTTTTGGGCTGCTTTGGACCCAGTTTCAGGCCCAAAAATACTAATTAGAGACTGTAGGGTGGAGCTGAAAGGGAAATCAATCATTTAACTTTCATTCATATAATTTTAGGTTTAGATGTAGAATTCTAGAAAGAGAGGCTCTCTCCTCTCTCTAGGTTTAGGGTTTCTTCTTTCAAGTTCTCTTTAGGTTCAGGTTGAATCTTCCTTTAATTTAGTTTTTGTCTTACTTTTATTTGTTTAAGAACTTTAGTTCATCTTCTTCTCTTGTTAATTTCCCTTTTTCGTCAATTTTATGTTTATGAGCTCTTGTTACATTTGATTTCTTTTAATGTAATTTATGTTTTTCATGTTTATTGTTACTCTCTTTAATTGTTAGTCATTGATGCTTGCAATTGGTTGTTTAGATTTAATATTCCTTGTTAACTTTATCATGCTTTTATTTTGTGTCTACCAAGTGTTTGATAAAATGCTTGGTAGGATTTTAAATTAGATTTTTATATTCTTAGCTTGGATTGAGTAATTTGGAGACTCTTGAATTGTCAAAA
The DNA here is from genome assembly GCF_003086295.3 of Arachis hypogaea. NCBI lineage: Eukaryota > Viridiplantae > Streptophyta > Magnoliopsida > Fabales > Fabaceae > Arachis > Arachis hypogaea. Next base: position 123,096,426 of record NC_092046.1, read on the forward strand.
TCTCTTGTTGGTTAGTGATTGAAAGTTGCTAGTTGGCATGAGCTTCACTAACTCTAGTCTTTGATTAGTATTTGTGAACTCAAGTTGACTTGATCACTTGACTTTTCTTCAATTGTTAGAGGTTAACTAAGTGAGAGCAATTTGCAATTACCACCACAATTGACAATGATAACGATGATAGGAATTCCGACTCTCAACCCTTGTTAGGACTTTTTCTTACTTGTTAGTTCATTTACTTGTTATTTACATTCCTTGCTTCTTAAACTCAAAACCCAAAAAGATACAATCTCATAACCAATAATAAACATACTTCCCTACAATTCCTTGAGAGATGACTCGAGGTTTGAATACTTCAGTTTATTTTTATTGGGTTTGTATTTGTGACAAATAATCTAAACATTGATTGAGGTTTAATTGTCGATTTAGAACTATACTTACAATGTGATAATTTTTGTGAAAATCTTTACCGATATTTTTCTTCCGTCAACCATTACTTTTTAAGTAAACCAAAGCATCGCTCAATTATATTTCTAGCAGAAGAATGCTTCTTATTAAAATACTCTTGATATTTGCGAGTTGTACGTGCTCCATGGGTCCACTCTCTTACATGATAATGAGTACCTCTATACAGTGCTAAGAACCCAGGACCATTTGTGTAACCAGTATCGACTAAAGGGTAATTACCTATAAACATTAAAAACAAACATCTTAAGATCAACTACCATGAACTCAACCTCAATGTACCAAAATCTAATTAATTCTTACAAATTAAGTATTACCATGTGGTATCTTGAAACTATTTCAACGAGTGATTGTACTCGGAGTATTCTTGAATTAGATGCCGATCCCTCCCATCCTCTAAGTACATAAATAAAGCTCATCTCTTAGTTACACACTCTTAGGACGTTGGTACATACTTTACCCTTTATTTTTTGATATCTTGAATTATCACTCTTGGGGACTGTCACCTCTAAATAAGTGCTAGCTAACGCTCCCAAACAAACCTACAATTAATAGAAAATTGAGACAATTAGATAGACATTCCTATAATCTGAAAAACAAACTACACACATCAATCATTAACTATACCTTAAACTTTTTCCAAATAGGGTCTATGCAATGTTCTTCAACTGATGACGTCTTGGCGAACAATATGCTTTGAATACGTATAACATGCTTTAAAATTTTATTAAAATACTTGCTAACTGTTTTTCCAGACCTAAAAAGTCTAATTTAAAGTCTAATTTATAGACTACAATTTTTTTTTGTAATGAGCTAAGATTATTAAAAAGGTTGCAACTTGTTTTAATAAGCTTACTTCACCATCCTCTCGTAATCTTCTTTGGACTTGAAGCAACTCACACAAATTAGCAAAAACCTTTGTCTCCATTCTTAGCTCCCAAATACAATTCCTATCACCCTCGCCAACAAGACGCTCTCATGCATCATGTCTAATTCTACTGTTCATTCTTCCACCTAATGAAAATTGGCCACTACTTTTATTCCTTAAGTACACAAATAGTGTAACAACAAAGAACAACATCATATTATCATACCTCAATCTCATCATTTGATAAAAACCAACACATCATTTAAGGGTTAAGTACTTTCTCCGTCCCTAAGGTTTGTGGTCAAAATCATAATCGTTTCGGCCATTTTTTTGTATGAAAATCATTCTCAACATCACAAAATGTTATAAAATCATCCTTTTCACCCTAAAAAGACAAATTTACCCTTACAAAAAATAAATTTTAAAATAAAAAAATACAAAAAATAAATTATAAAATTAAAAAATATAAAATAAAAAAAAATTAAACTCCATTCTCCTTTTCCATTCCAGATTCCAACATCATCTTTAGCCTACCCCTCGTTCATCAACATCCTCTCATCTCTCTCATCTATCCCTAAAAAGACACCCATGCAGTTGCGCCGCCAGCCTCCCAACCGGTGCCGGCGAGCTTCCATCCATAGCAAACCGCCGCCTGTCAACTCGCCGGCGACGACGACCACAGCCACCACGAAGGGAGTATCGAGCGCCGTTGATCAAGTGCCACACGTTCTCCAGACCTCTTCGCTGGCGACGATGACCATGGCCTCACGAACAGAGTTTCGAGTGCCGTCGTTACCCCACACAACCAAAGCTCTCGACCCCCGACCGCATGCTGTCCGTTCCTCCCAACGAAGCAATTGACGGCGTCTACTAACTACAAAAGACGACGTCAACAACCGCACGAATGTAGCCCGTATCTTTCTCGTGCCCAACCACAACCTCCATAAGCTCTAAGCCCCTTGTTTGTGTTCTGTTTGTTGTTTTTCTTTTTTTTTTGAAACCATTAATTGAAAGGAACAAACATGAATAAATTAATTATTGTTAGTGTTATTGTTAGCAGAAGAGATATGGTAGTGGGTAAGTGTTCCGAGGGTTATTTGAAACTGAAGGTGGATCTCGGAGGATATCTATTGTTGTGGCCGGAGCTGTCGTGTCTGACTTGCTGAACCTTGAGATGTTACTGATCCTTCATCATCGGAGGGTAGTGGTACTTGAGCTACAGAGGTTCAAATGAGGCGGTTCCATCGGCATTGGAAAGCTAACGTCCGGGGCTTCAAAATGATATGCAATTTCCTATAGTGGACATAAGTCTAAGTGTGCGTACGCACAGGTACTTGTGCGTACGCACAAGTCAAGATTCAGCATGTGTGCGGACGCACAGGTCCCTGCACGTGACCTCATTAATTGTAACTCGCTGGCAGCGATTTTTGGGCCCGCAAAACCCAATCCAACTCATTTTTGAAACTATTTAAGGCCAAATTGAAAAAGGATGAAGGGGGGCAATTAGGTTTAGCTTTTATAATATTTTCTTTTAGTTTTTAGAGAGAGAAGCTCCCCCCTCTCTCTAGAATTAGGGTTCTTTAGTTTAATTTCTTGCAATTTCTACTTTTAATCCTTGTTTTTATTTACTTTTTCTTGTCATTTATTGTTATTGCATCTTTATCTTCTTTATTCCTCTTGTATTTCCTTTATTTTGCCATTTTTATGTTATAAACACTCTATGTTGATTTTTCTTTCAATTAATGCAATTTATATTTTATGTTCATTTATTGCTTTCCTTGGTTATTATTGTCATTTTCTTACTTTGGTAGCTTTAGAATTTATTTTATTGCATTTTAATATTATTTTATTCTCATGCACACCAAGTGTTTGATAAAATGCTTGGCTTAGTCTTAGTTTTTCTTTACTCTTGGCTTGAAATTGTTGACTTTGGTGATCTTTGAGTCATTGATGTCCATTCTTGTTTGATACATTAGAGTAGTTAGTTGATTTGGTCTCCATTGACTCTATGTGACCCTTAGTGTTGACATAGGACTTATGGATTGAAATTAACTATGCTTATTTGACTTATCTTCGATGTAAGGTTGACTAAGTAGGATTAACTCTTCATAATCATCATGTGTTTGTGGTCAATGTCTAGGATAGGTAGCCTTAGCCTTCAATTACTTGCCAAGAGGTTTCTTGCATTTTAAGCTTCCTTTCCTTGCATTTTATTGCTTTGACTTTTATTACTTTGACTTTAATTTCTTGCATGTTTAGTTTTCACACTCTTAGTTGAGAAATTGGATGTTTGTGTAGAACTGAGTTGTGGATGTCCATTCCACATTGTATGAGAAAGGTTAATTGGTTTGGTTTCCATTGACGCTAGTCTTTCACTAAGTAATTAGTGAGTTGATTAGGACTTATGGATTGAGATCAATTACGCCTTTGACTAATGCTCAAGGAGGATTGATTGATTTGGATTGCTTCCACACAATTGCCATGTTTGTGGTCCACAACTAGGATAGGAAACCTAGATTACCCACTTCTTACCAAGAGTCCTTTAATTGCTTTCCTTTAAATTCCTTGCATGTTTGTTTCAATTCATTGCTATTTACATTTCTTGCTCTCTTGCTTTCATTCCCAATCCCCCATGTTCTCTCCTTCATAGCCAATGACATTACACTTAATTGCAACTCCTAGGGAGGAACGACCCGGGAGCTAAATACTCTCGGTTATTTTGTATTGACTTTATTATTTGATTGATGGTCAATTTGTTGGGTTAGGACTATACTCACAACGCCAATTCCATTTTGATAATCAAATTCCTAACCTATGCAAATTGGTCGTCATCAAATTTGGCGCCATTGCCGGGGAGTTGCAATGGTGTAAAGTTATTGGCTATTGTAAATATGTTAATATGTAAATAGTTGTTTTTGATTGTTTGCTTGTTTTTGCTAGTTTTAGGAGTTCATTTTATTTGTTCTTATTACGTTTGGTTTTGTTTTCCTTTTATCCTATGAATTCTCACCCATGGCGTTGTGAGTTTTGTGCTATTGTGCTAAAGGAATTGGGAATTTCAATTGCTTGTTACCTACATGGAATGCAAGGAATTGATAATAAGATGTCGGTGCACAAGCTTTGGAGCCTCAAAAGCCTTGGAGAATACAAGCTTGGGTGGGATTTCAAGGAGGTTTGATGAGAGCTCTCCATAAGTCCAACTTAAGGACAATAAACCAAAGTGTTAGGTGGGAGACACCCCACCATGGTAACATTGTTCCTACTCTTCTCTTTTTGTACATATTTTAGCTTAATTGCATGTTTGCTTATTTTGGTTAGCTTAGGATTAGTTAATTTTGAGTGTAGATATGTTAATTTTGGTTTGGATCATGAATTTATGGGTTCTTGCATGTTTTGGTGTTGAGTTTTGATTGAGCTAAGGCTTGGTGCCTTAGAATTTTTAAGAAAATTTTTTGGGAAAAAAGGGCATGTGCGTGCGCACAGCCTTGTGCGTATGCACACAATAAGAAATTTTCACTTCCTGTGCATACGCACCCACCAGTGCGTACGCACACAAGCCTTTATTCCCACTGTTTGTAGCGCCAGCACACCTTGTGCACGCGCATTCCCCTGCTTTCTGCGACCTGTGCGTGCGCACCTACTCGTGCGTACGCACACATGCCCTTTTTCGCACCATATATGCTGCCGCACAGTCGTGTGCGTCCGCACGCCAACTTACAACCACTCTGATGGGAGCGTTGGCACAGCGTGTGCGCGTGAACCCCTACCCCTTATGCTCTTATGCGCGTGCACGGACCTGTGTGCGCCCGCACACATGATCCAACCCAAAAAAATAAAACTTTTGTGCGTGCGCACACCCTTGTGCGCACGCACACTTCTTACTCCCTCTTCTGTCAGGAGCGCTCGCATAGCGGGTGCGCTCGTACACCTTCCCCTTTCCTCATAGTGTGCGCACGTACACACCCCTGTGCGTGCACATGCCCCTGTTTTCTCACTATGCCTCTTTTCTTCTCTTCTTCTCTTCTCTCCTCTCTTCTTCTTCTCTTTCACCCTATTTTCTACTTGTTCTTGTTCATTTTGTTTGCATTCCATTTTTATTTTGGTAATTATATGAGTTTATGTTTAGTTGTTTGTTAATTAAATAAGTTGCAAGTGTTTGTTAATAATTGTTGGGTTGCTTCTTGCTTAATTTTTGGTTTAATAGTTGATGAATATGTGCACTGAGCATTAAGGTTTCGTTTGATTGCCTAGATGAATTGTTAGCTTGATTCATATATTGTCATGACCATATGCATTAAACTTTATCCTTGTTTGACATCTTGAATTGTGCACTTTTACTATAGTGAATTGAGTTGAGCTACTTAGTCATCATGGTTCTTAAGTGAATATAATCACATAACAAGGTATTTGTTCCTTTTTAATGCTTTGCATTTGTTTGAGTGACTTAACTTGATTGCTATCAAGTGTATCACTTTTTGTAACAAGTACCTATACCATGTGGCTTTTTCCTTGTTTTTCATGATGAATAAGTAGTTTTCTTTTCATTAATAGATTGGTTGTTGTTTATTGTGCTATTTTGTATCACTCTTGAGCTTTCACTTGTACAACTTCAATATCTAATAATTCCTACATTCAATTCACTCTTGTTGTAGTTGCCTAAGTTGCATGTGCTTGAATGACACTCATCTCTTAGTTGCATCTTAGGCCATTTAGTTGAGAAACTCATGCTTACTTTTTTATTGTGTGGATGCCACGTTAGCCGGCTGTCGTATGTATTCCATGCCACTATGCAAAATTCCTCAATTAGATGCTTATTTACTCTCTCCTTTACCCTTTTGTGATACTTGCCCTATGAGTCCTAACTATACTTTGCTCTTCTTTTTGAGAATGAGACATAAAGGCAAGGAGCCGGGAGAGGATGAAGACACCGAGGAGGGAGATGCCGAGCATACATGGACTTGGCAATCTCCACACAACCCAAGCCCCCGCATCTGCCAACCGAAGGTGGAGCTCTTGAGAGACATTCTCCCCAAATTTTGTTTGTGCACGGAGGACCGTGCAACACTTAAGTGTGGGGGAGGATTTGCCATTTTGGGGTGTAAACTTTCTTTTTTCAAATACCTTGCACTTTATTTTTACTTCTTTTAGTAAGTTTCTTGTATATATTTGGAGTGATTTTGATTATTGCATTGCATTTCCTTCTAGTATATATGTCTTAGACTATTCATAGTTTACATCTATTGTGTTTTGCATCTTTTTCTTAGTATATATTTTATTGATAGAAATTGTGATTGGATGACGTGAATAGTATAATACCTAGTCAATTTTGTCCTAATTGTTCATGTTAATTTTTGCTTGTTGAAAATTAGGAATAGAACTAGGAGAGATTTTGAAATTGCAACCATCACAACATACATACATACATACATATAGTAAATAAGTTTGGTAAAACAACAAAGAATTTTCAAGAAATCTCTTTTTGGGCATTCCACTGATTAGATTTGAAAATTATTTTTGAACTTGCTTGAAGTATCTTTTTATGGAACATAGAAAAGAGCTTGAACAAATACCAAGTGAGATTTGAGCTTAAATTGTGTGGTTGCATATTTTCAATCACAAGTTCTGTTCTTATGTGTTATAAACTCCTTTTATGATTGTGATCTTAGATTTGTTTTAGTCTATATGTCCTATATTTGTTATTTTGGATTGCATTTAGTATGATTGAGGCCATCTTTGTATAGCTCACTAACCCATATGGCCAACCCTTGCATCTATCTTTGTAAACCACTTTTTGAGCCTTTAATTTTCCTTTGTTCTCATTATAAGCACATCATTCACCCTAAGTGAAAAACTATTATGTCCATTGATTGTATCTTTGATTAGCTTGGGTTTGAGTGTGTGTGTTAATCAAGTGTGGGAGAATTTGTGGGAAACATTGGTAGTTAGTTAGCTTTGGGTGTTCACTGAAAATATGGCAAAATGGGTAACTACTCATGCATCTATTGGTTAAAACATATGCATTTCTTTTTGTTGATAATAAGAAAAGAAAAGAAAAGAAAAAAGAAAAAAAAAGAAAAAAAAGAGAAAAAGAGAAAAAGAAAAGAAAGAGAAATGATAATAAGAATGTTAAATAAAGGATGCATATGTGTGTGAATTGGAAAGAAGGATGCATGAGTGAATGTGAGAAAAGAAATGGATGGGAAGTTAGGTTGTTTTGTCATGTATGTAGGATGATATAGGATTAGGTGGGATACTTGAGCTAATCAAAGATCCAATCTATTAGCCCACTAAACCATATTAATCCTACCCTTACCTAAGCCCCATTACAACCCACAAAAGTCCTCATGATATTTGCATTCACTCATCAAATATTAGTTGATTGTTAGACGACTTGCAAATCTTTGAGAAACATGATTAAAGGAGGATTGAGTGATTAAAACCTACACACTGAGCGATTAGAGTGTAAACACATCTGGTGAGGGTTTCAATTGCTCAATTCTATGTTTCCATTGCTTATCTTGTATCTTCTTGCAAGTTATTGAACTTAATTTTTGAAAATTTCAAATCAAATCTTTGGACTTTGATCATATTGCTATATTTGCTTTGTCTTGGCCCTAAGTTTTTACTTTGGATTGATTGAGACTCTTTTGTTTATTTTTACCAAACTCAATAGGAATCATAGTATAGATATAGATAGATAGCATTTAGTATAGTTGCATACATATAAGTAGTTGCATTGAATAAATCATTTACCCCTTCATTCATCTCCTTTGGTTGGTTTAACATGAGGACATGCTTGGTTTAAGTGTGGAGGAATTGATGAATCCATATTTTACGATATATTTTGGTTTGATTTGAGTGGATTCCATCACATAAACCCACATTTATTTACCTAAATAGCATGCTTTTGAGATTTCTTCCTAAATTGTACTTGAAAGTGAAAACATGCTCTTTTGTACTTAATTTAGTCAATTTTATTCACTTTAATCCCACTTGGTGCCTTGATGTATTAGTTAAGTGATTTTCAGGTTTCCCAGGCAAGTATAGGTTGAAGAAGTGAGGAAAAGAGCATGCAAAAGGGAAGAATTCAAGAAATGAAGGATTTGGAAAGCTGCCAGCCCTAACCTCTCTGTACTAAATTGGTCATAACTTGAGCTATAGAGGTCCAAATGAGGCGGTTCTAGTGGCATTGGAAAGCTAACGTCCGGGACATCAAAATGATATGCAATTTGCAATAGTGGACATAAGTCTATATGTGCGTATGCACAAGTCAAGATTCAGAATGTGTGGGGACGCACTGCACGTGACCTCATTAATTGCAACTCGCTGGCAACGATTTTTGGGTCCCAAAACCAAATCCAACTCATTTTTGAAGCTATTTAAGGCCAAATTGAAGAAGGATGAAGGGGAGGGGCAATTAGGTTTAGCTTTTATAATGTTTTCTCTTAGTTTCTAGAGAGAGAAGCTCCCCCCTCTCTCTAGAATTAGGGTTCTTTAGTTTAATTTCTTGCAATTTCTACTTTTAATCCTTGTTTTTATTTACTTTTCCTTGTCATTTATTGTTATTGCATCTTTATCTTCTTTATTTCTTTTGTATTTCCTTTATTTTGCCATTTTTATGTTATGAACACTCTATGTTAATTTTACTTTCAATTAATGCAATTTATGTTTTATGTTCATTTATTGCTTTCCTTAGTTATTATTGTCATTTTCTTGCCTTGGTAGCTTTAGAATTTATTTTATTGCATTTTAATATTATTTTATTTTCATTCACACCAAGTGTTTGATAAAATGCTTGGCTTAGTCTTTACTTAGTTTTTCTTCACTCTTGGCTTGAAATTGTTGACTTTGGTGACCCTTGAGTCATTGATGTCCATTCTTGTTTGATATATTAGAGTAGTTAGTTGATTTTGTCTCCATTGACTCTATGTGACCCCTTGTGTTGTCATAGGACTTATGGATTGAAATTAACTATGCCTATTTGACTTATCTTCGATGTAAGGTTGACTAAGTAGGATTAATTCTTCATAATCATCATGTGTTTGTGGTCAATGTCTAGGATAGGTAGCCTTAGCCTTCATTTACTTGCCAAGAGGTTTCTTGCATTTTAAGCTTCCTTTCCTTGCATTTTGTTGCTTTGACTTTTATTGCTTTGACTTTAATTTCTTGCATGTTTAGTTTTCACACTCTTGGTTGAGAAATTGGATGTTTGGGTGGAATTGAGTTGTGGATGTCCATTTCGCATTGTGTGAGAAAGGTTAATTGGTTTGGTTTCCATTTACGCTAGTCTTTCACTAAGTAATTAGTGAGTTGACTAGGACTTATGGATTGAGATCAATTACGCCTTTGACTAATGCTCAAGGAGGATTGATTGATTTGGATTGCTTTCACACAATTGCCATGTTTGTGGTCCACAACTAGGATAGGAAACCTAGATTACCCACTTCTTACCAAGAGTCCTTTAATTGCTTTCCTTTAAATTCCTTGCATGTTTGTTTCAATTCATTGCTATTTACATTTCTTGCTCTCTTGCTTTCATTCCCAATCCCCCATGCTTCTCTTTAATAGCCAATAATTGTACACTTAATTGCAACTCCTAGGAAAGACGACCCTGGAGTTGAGTACTCTCGGTTTATTATTTTGTATTTGAATTTATTATTTGATTGATGCTCAATTGTTGGGTTTGGACTATACTTACAACGGAAAAATTCTACTTTTAGTGTGAAAAATCCAAACCCGTGCATTTGGGTCATCGTCAGGTACCTGCAAGAGACTCCGATGCTTAAGTTAGAACGGGCTTTGAGCAGGTTTTTTGTGTAGAATCAGAGTATGAGTTATACCTGGGTGCTCCAGTGTATTTATAGTAGTGTGGAGTGACCTCCCTTGAGATAAGTTAGTTATCTTATCTTATCTTATCTTTTGTGGGTGAGTCCCCTTATCTTTGACCAGCCGCCTTTTAGGCGGGCTGTTATCTTCTGCTTTGGGCCTATTTGGGCCCTTATAGCACTTTGGCCGAGCTCTTTGGGAAGAGATCGGTGTCAACCAACCTTTATAAGAGGTCGTTCGTTTTTGTCTTCGCTCAAACCGGTTCGCCTAGATCGACCTAGGGTATGAACAGTGCCCCTGCTTGAGCTCGATCTTCCCCTTGAGGTCGTGTTTTCCAAACTTCGGCCTCTTTGAGGAAGTCGTGCCCGAGCATCTTTGACTTTGGTCGATATTGAGTAGTTTCTCCTCGTGCGAGTCTGGTATCGCCTTTTTGAATGCAAGGCGTTTTCAACTTCTTTTAATTGCGACGTGCCTTTGGTGTGCGTTTTTATTTTCCTTGGGAATGCGCGATTGTTTTTAAAGCTCATTGATTAGGTTTTTAACCCTTTATTGTTTTGTTTTTCCTTCTTTGCTTCGAAAAGAGAAGAATTTGAACTTAGCCCTTTTCTCCTACTCCCTTCTGTTCCGCTTTGTTCTTCGCCCTTGCCTCCAAACTTGCTTTTTTCGTGCATTCCTTTTGCTCAGCGAAGAGGAGCTTCTCTTTCTCAAGGATTTTTGAAGCTTTGTTGGTTGAAGATTGCTCGTGGCTTACTGCTTGTTTTACCTTCTTCCTCAGGTTGGTATTTTACTTCATACCTTTTCTTTTTACATGCTTTATTTGTCGTCATTCTCATCGCTTTTTACCCTTGCATGCTTTCCCTTCGTACAAAGTTTTGATCTTTGTTGAACTTCTCTTGAAAAAGGTTGAAACTTTCTTGGCGATTCTTGTGTGCTTTTGTTTTTTGATAGTTTCAGTCTTTTTATTTTTGTTGTTTGTATGAAGAAATGATGGTGCTTAGGTTGAAACTCCTTGTATTTTCTTTTGTTTGAGAGGGTTAGGGCTCTGAATTTTGCTTCGTTTCCTTTTCTGGGTTCTGTTCTGTTGTTGCCTCCAAAGGATGCCCTTGGGCTTTTGGTGTTGATCCTCTATTCTTTGCGAGTCCTGGGGTTCCCTTTTGCTACCATATCTGACACTTGTTGTTTGTTTCTTTGTCATTCTCTTACTGTCCGAGTTGTTTGGTAGTGACCTCTTTTCTTTCTTACTGTAGGTGTAGTTGCTATATGTCTAACCGTAGGAATATTGTCGAGATGTCTGATAAACCCATATTTTATGATATATTTTGTGCCTAATTCAAGTGATTTATTCAATCCTTCACCCACTTATTCATATTAATTACATGGTTTTACTTTTCCTTCCTTATTATGTGATGTATGTGAAAAACATGTTTCCTATGCTTAAAAAGTAATTAATTTAATTACCCTTTATTTCCATTCGATGCCGTGATTTGTGTATTGAGTGGTTTCAGATCTTCTAAGGCAAGAATGACTTAAAGGATGGAAAGAAAACATACAAAATTGGAAGGAAAGCATAAAACAGAGTTTTTGAAGAAACTGGCAGCGACGCGATCGCATGGACGACGCGATCGCATGCCAGCGTGAAATGGCAGTGACGCGACCGCGTGCTTGACGCGATCGCGCGCCTTAAGCGAAACGCATACGACGCGGACGCATGATTGAAGCGACCGTGTGGCAAGGAAAACTCCAAATGACGCGACCGCGTGACCCACGCGGACTCGTGACAGAGGCCACGCACCAGAAATTACAGAAAACGTACCCAGCGATTTCTGAAGCCCTTTTTGGCCCAAATCCAAGTCCAGAAGGCACAGATCAGAGGTTTTGAAGTGGGGGAATGCATCCATTCAGAAGAGAGTCTCCAATTAGTTACTTTTCATGATTTAGATTTAGTTTTGAGAGAGGTTCTCTCCTCTCTCTTTTAGGATTTAGATTTAGGATTTTATTCGCTTTCAGGATTATCTCTTTCTATCAGGTTCAACATTCCTTTTTATTTATCTTTTCAATTTAATTTATGAATTCTTCTATGTTACAGATTATTCTTTGAATTAATGTTATTTGAGGTATTTCAGTTTATTATTACTCTCTTTTATTTATATTACTGTTGCTTCCAATCTGAAGGCATTTTTATTCCAGTAGATTTACTTTTCCTTTTTTGGTCTTGGTTAAGAAATCAGTAACTCAGGAGTTATCAAACTCAAACATGATTGAAAATTGTTATCTTTGTTAATTGAATTGAACTTCAATAATCCCAATCTTTCCTTAGGGATTAACTAGGATTTGAAGATCTAACTAATTAGTCACTTGACTTTTCTTTACTTTAAGTAAAGACTAACTGAGTGGAATTAAGATTCAATTTTCATCATCATTGATAAGGATAACTAGGATAGGACTTTTAATTTCTCATACCTTGCCAAAAGTTTATTTTACAGTTATTTATTTACTTTACAGTCTTTTACTTATTTCAATTGCAATTTAAATTACTTGTTCCTCATCTTAAAAACCCCAATTTACAATCTTCATAACCAATAATAAGAACATATGTCCCTGCAGTTCCTTGAGAAGACGACCCGAGGTTTAAATACTTCAGTTATCAATTTATTTAGGGGTTTGTTACTTGTGACAACCAAAACGTTTGTAAGAAAGATTGATTGCTTGGTTTAGTAACTATACTTGCAACGAGTGTTTACTATAACTTCTAAACCATCAATCTTTAGTTCTTTCAATGTCCACCAAAATTCCTGCTGGCATGGCTGACTGGCTAGACTCTATAGTCCTTATGTGTGTTACTATGGCCGATCCGGAGTACTATGTGAGGCTTAGGAGGTTCCATAGGATCTGTAGCAATAGGGATGATGAAAAGAATTATGAACTGTTGTCGCCCGATCCTGAGGAGAGGGTTAGTTTCCCTCCCTTAACTCAGGGAGAATGCCCCTTCTTCTATGCTTATGACTATTTCTTTAGTCAGCTGAATATTACCATCCCTTTTATTGCCTTTGAGACCGACCTCTTATGGACTTGTAATGTGGCCCCTTCCCAGCTTCATTTGAACTCTTGGGCCTTCATTAAGATTTTTTAGCTGTTGTGTCAAGAATTAGGTGTCCGACCTACCATATCCCTTTTTCATTACATTTTTGTGTTGACAAAACCTAGAGTGGCCAAGAAGAAAGCTTCTTGGGTTTCCTTCCGAGCTACCCAGGGGAAGAAATTATTTTCGATTTTTGACGAGTTCTTTCGGGATTTTAAGAACTACTACTTCAAGGTCCGAGCTGTTGAGGATGCTTGCCCTTTCTTTTTGGATGAGAATGATGAGCCTACCTTTCCTTTATGGTGGCAAAAAGATATAGTAGCTCCCAAATATTCTTGGGAGAGTCTAGATGAAGTAGAACAAGCATTTGTAGGTGTTCTAAAGGAGCACTGGGGAGAACCTCTTCATCTGGACACAAAGAGATTTCTGGGAGATCCTTCCCTCCTTCATGCCAAGCTAGGTAGTGTCCGACCTCTTTCTTTGTGGAAGTGGTTTTATTTTGCTATTTCATGGTTTTTATCCTTGTGTAATTGTTTTTCTTGCTTCTTTTCAGAGATGGTGAAATCTTCGGATTCTATGAGGTCTTTTTGGAAGGCCAAGAAAGCGATGGCTGCCCAGAATCTGTCAAGTAAAACTTTGGGGGAGGGGTCTTCGGCGCAGGTGCCTCCGAAGAAGCCGGTGGCTGAGTCCCAGGGGCTGAGGAAGGTTATCCCGAGCCCACGATTTCGGATAGTTCCTTCTGACCCGTCTCAGGCGACCTCTGGTCCTGTTTCCTCTCCTCCTGCTGCTGGTCCCCTCCCAAGAAGCAAAAGACTTTTGGGACTTATGACTTGAATGATAAAGAGTTTGATGGAGTTGGTTTTGCTACAGAGTTGATAGCTCCTTATGGTAAGGTTCCATTGGATGATGTGTCGATCCTTCATCACCTTGATTTTATTGCAAGTAATAGAATTCAGATGGCCAATGTTGGCGCGGCCTTGTCTCAGGTTATCAGGGAGTCTCCAGTTCATGCCACTAAGGGTGTGTGTGGTTGGAGGGAATACAAGTATATTCCCAGAAATTTTGAGATGAGAATATCTTATTCCCATGTTTGGTTTAAGATTTAAAAAATTATTTCTGGGTATGTTTTATTCCCTGGAATCAAAATCCAACCCATTTTATTCCCATCTCCCCCCTGGTTATCTTTAATTCCAATGGGAATGGAATGTGTATAATAAAATAAAAAGACCAAAATACTCTTGTAAATTTCACTCCAACCCTTCTTTTTAGATTTTTACTCCTCATTTGATCAGAAATCCAAACCCTAGCAGAGCCCCTCTCCCATCGAAACTAAAACCTATCCGAGCTTCTTCCCCAAATTCATGGAAGCTCCACCGACGTTGTAACACCCTAATATTCAAATCCTTATGCTCGAGTCATAAGTCAATGATATTACGGTGGTACGACTCTCATGTGGATTTTTCATATATAAATATAGGTAATTTTCGAAAGGAGTATTAATCGAGAAGCCTGAAAAGAGTAGAAATAAAATCGCGAAGACGTATCACTCACGTTTCGACAACGAAAAGTTAAACTGCTAAGCCAAACGCGATATACGGACAAGGCATAAAGGAGATTAAGAGATAGATAACAGATAGATATATATAGCATAAGTAAATAGCCACTAGTCGCGACCCGCGAAGTTTAGGCCGGCTAGGGTACAGTATGAAAGTAGATAACAACAGTATATCCTAATCTCTCTGATGAGCGGATAATTTATACGCTTTTTGACATTGTTTTTAGTATGTTTTTAGTAGGATCTAGTTACTTTTAGGGATGTTTTCATTAGTTTTTATGTTAAATTCACATTTCTGGACTTTACTATGAGTTTGTGTGTTTTTTTGTGATTTCAGGTATTTTCTGGCTGAAATTGAGGGACTTGAGCAGAAATCAGATTCAGAGGTTGAAGAAGGACTGCTGATGCTGTTGGATTCTGACCTCCCTGCACTCAAAGTGGATTTTCTGGAGCTACAGAACTTGAAATGGCGCGCTTCCAATTGTGTTGGAAAGTGGACATCCAGGGCTTTCCAGAAATATATAATAGTCTATACTTTGGCCAAGAATAGACGACGTAAACTGGCGTTCAACGCCAGCTTTCTGCCCAAATCTGGCGTCCAGCGCCAGAAAAGGAGCCAAAACCAGAGTTGAACGCCCAAACTGGCACAAAAGCTGGCGTTCAACTCCAAGAAGAACCTCTACACGTGCAACACTCAAGCTTAGCCCAAGCACACACCAAGTGGGCCCCAGAAGTGGATTTATGCATCAATTACTTACTCATATAAACCCTAGTAGTTAGTTTATTATAAATAGGACATTTTACTAGTCTTTTTGACAATCTTTGGACGCCTGGTTCTTAGATCAGAGGGGCTGGCCATTCGGCCATGCCTGGACCTTTCACTTATGTATTTTTAACGGTAGAGTTTCTACACTCCATAGATTAAGGTGTGGAGCTCTACTGTTCCTCAAAGATTAATGCAAAGTACTACTGTTTTCTATTCAATTCATCTTGTTTCACTTCCAAGATATTCATTCGTACTTCAATCTGAATGTGATGAACGTGACAATCATCATCATTCCCTATGAACGCATGCCTGACAACCACTTCCGTTCTACCTTCGACTGAATGGGTATCTTTTAGATCTCCTAACCAGAATCTTCGTGGTGTAAGCTAGAATGATGGCGGCATTCAAGAGAATCCGGAAAGTCTAAACCTTGTCTGTGGTATTCCGAGTAGGATTCAATGAATGAATGACTGTGACGAGCTCCAAACTCGCGATTGCAGGGCGTTAGTGACAGACGCAAAAGGATAGTAAATCCTATTCCAGCATGATCGAGAACTGACAGATGAATAGCCGTGCCGTGACAGGGTGCGTTGACCATTTTCACTTAGAGGATAAGATGAAGTCATTGACAAGGGTGATGCCTCCAGACGATTAGCCGTGCCGTGATAGGGCATTGGATCATTTTCCCGAGAGATGACCGAAAGTAGCCATTGACAGTGGTGATGTATCACATAAAGCCAGCCATGGAAAGGAGTAAGACTGATTGGATGAAGATATCAGGAAAGCAGAGGTTCAGAGGAACGAAAGCATCTCCATTCGCTTATCTGAAATTCTCACCAATGAATTACATAAGTATTTCTATCCCTATTCTATTAATTATTATTCGAAAATACCATTATCAATTTATATCTGCCTAACTGAGATTTGCAAGGTGACCATAGCTTGCTTCATACCAACAATCTCCGTGGGATTCGACCCTTACTCACGTAAGGTATTACTTGGACGACCCAGTGCACTTGCTGGTTAGTTACACGGAGTTGTGAACCATGGTCTTGGAATCATGTTTTTGGCGCCATTTCCAGGGAAAGAAAGAGCAATGAATTTTACATAATTAAAGTGTAATCACGATTCCGCGTACCAAGTTTTTGGCGCCGTTGCCGGGGATTGTTCGAGTTTGGACAACTGACGGTTCATCCTGTTGCTCAGATTAGGTAATTTTCTTTCTGTTTTGCTTTCAAAAATTTTTCAAAAATCTTTCAAAAAAAATTTTCTCACATGTTTTCGAAAAAAAAATGTTTTCAAAAATTTTAGATTCAAAATTTTTAAGAATGAATTCTAGTGTTTCATGAAGCATGTGAAGCCTGGCTGGCTATAAAGCCATGTCTAAATTCATTTGGACTGAGGCTTCCAAACCATCAGCATAGAGGCAAGTTACATATTTGATAAGTAATGAGCAGTATATTCTGATATCTTTCTGAAGCTTGGCTGGCCATTGGCCATGTCTAGTGTTTTGGACCGGAGCTTTCATTAAAAGCTTGGCTGGCTAGAGAGCCATGTCTAATTCCTGGACTGAAGCTTTAGACTAACATGGCAAGATTCCTGGAATTCATATTAAAAATTTTAGAATCCTTATTTTTCTTTTACAAAATAATTTTCGAAAAAATCCGAAAAAAAAATTAGAAAATCATAAAAATAAAAAAAAATATTTTTCATGTTTCTTGTTTGAGTCTTGAGTCATGTTATAAGTTTGGTGTCAATTGCATGTGCATCTTGCATTTTTCGAAAATTCATGCATTCATAATGTTCATCATGATCTTCAAGTTGTTCTTGGTAAGTCTTCTTGTTTGATCTTGATGATTTCATGTTTTGTGTCTTTTCTTGTTTTTCATATGCATTCTTGAATTCTTAGTGTCTAAGCATTAAAGAATTCTAAGTTTGGTGTCTTGCATGTTTTCCTTGCATTAAAAATTTTTCAAAAAATATGTTCTTGATGTTCATCATGACATTCAAAGTGTTCTTGGTGTTCATCTTGACATTCATAGCATTCTTGCATGCATCACATGTTTTGATCTAAAATCCTCATGCATTCCATCATTTTTCTTGTTTTTCTTTCTCTTCATTAAACATTCAAAAATAAAAAAAAATATCTTTCCCTTTTTCTCTCTCATCAAATTCGAAAATTTGAGTTGACTTTTTCAAAATTTTTTAAAATCAAGTTGTTTCTTATGAGTCAAATCAAATTTTCAATTTGAAAATCTTATCTTTTTCAAAATCTTTTTCAAAATTCAAATCTTTTTCAAAATTCTTAGTTATTTTCGAAAATTCCAAAAATATTTTTCAAAAATCTTTTTCTTATTTTTATATCAAATTTTCGAAAATAACATAATCAATTAATGTTTTGATTCAAAAATTTGAAGTTTGTTACTTGCTTGTTAAGAAAGATTCAAACTTTAAGTTCTAGAATCATATCTTGTGATTTCTTATGAATCAAGTCATTAATTGTGATTTTAAAAATTCAAATCTTTTTCAAAAACTAATTTCAATCATATCTTTTCAAAATATCTTCTTATCTTATCTTTTTCAAAAATTTGATTTCAAAATATCTTTTCTAACTTCCTAACTTCTTATCTTTTCAAAATTTGTTTCAACTAACTAACTAACTTTTTGTTTGTTTCTTATCTTTTTCAAAACTACCTAACTAACTCTCTCTCTCATTTTCGAAAATCCCTTCCTTCTTTTTCAAAATTTCTTTTTAATTAACTATTATTTTAATTTTTAAATCTTAATTTTCGAAAAACTACTAACATTTTTCCAAAAAAAAAAAACTATTTTCAAAAATCACTAACTCTTTTTCAAAATTTATTTTCGAAAATTCCTTCTCTCTCATCTCCTTCTATTTATTTATTCATTCACTAACATCTCATCTCACATCTCTGCCCTCCTTACAGTTGTGTTTCTTTCTTTACATCACATTCTTTGTCTTCTTCTTTTCTTCTACTAACACAAGGACCTCTATACTGTGGTATAAAGGATCCATATTATTATTATTATTATTTTTCTGTGCCCTCTTCTTTGTCATATGAGCAGGAGCAAGGACAAGAATATTCTTGTTGAAGCAGATCCAGAACCTGAAAGGACCCTAAAGAAAAAATTAAGAGAAGCTAAATTACAACAATCCAGAGATAACCTTTCAGAAATTTTCGAACAGGAAGAGGAGATGGCAGCCAAAAATAATAATAATATAAGGAAGATGCTTGGTGACTTTACTGCACCTAATTCCAATTTACATGGAAGAAGCATCTCCATTCCTGCCATTGGAGCAAACAACTTTGAGCTGAAACCTCAATTAGTTTCTCTGATGCAGCAAAACTGCAAGTTTCATGGACTTCCATCTGAAGATCATTTTCAGTTCTTAACTGAATTCTTGCAGATAAGTGATACTGTTAAGATTAATGGAGTAGATCCTGAAGTCTACAGGCTCATGCTTTTCCCCTTTGCTGTAAGAGACAGAGCTAGATTATGGTTGGATTCTCAACCCAAAGACAGCCTGAACTCTTGGGATAAGCTGGTCACGGCTTTCTTAGCCAAGTACTTTCCTCCTCAAAAGCTGAGCAAGCTTAGAGCTGATGTTCAAACCTTCAGACAGAAAGAAGGTGAATCCCTCTATGAAGCTTGGGAAAGATACAAACAGTTGACCAAAAAGTGTCCTTCTGACATACTTTCAGAATGGACCATCCTGGATATATTCTATGATGGTTTATCTGAGCTATCA
The DNA here is from genome assembly GCF_003086295.3 of Arachis hypogaea. Lineage (NCBI taxonomy): Eukaryota > Viridiplantae > Streptophyta > Magnoliopsida > Fabales > Fabaceae > Arachis > Arachis hypogaea. The sequence goes on from NC_092046.1 coordinate 123,115,754, forward strand.
AAGATGTCATTGGATACTTCTGCAGGTGGATCCATTCACCTAAAGAAAACGCCTGCAGAAGCTCAAGAACTCATTGACATGGTTGCTAATAACCAGTTCATGTACACTTCTGAAAGGAATCCTGTGAGTAATGGGACGCCTATGAAGAAGGGAGTTCTTGAAGTTGATACTCTGAATGCCATATTGGCTCAGAACAAAATATTGACTCAGCAAGTCAATATGATTTCTCAGAGTCTGAATGGAATGCAAGCTGCATCCAACAGTACTCAAGAGGCTTCTTATGCAGAAGAAGCTTATGATCCTGAGAACCCTGCAATAGCAGAGGTAAATTACTTAGGTGAACCTTATGGAAACACCTATAACTCATCATGGAGAAATCACCCAAATCTCTCATGGAAGGATCAAAAGCCTCAACAAGGCTTTAATAATGGTGGAAGAAACATGTTTAACAATAATAAACCTTTTCCATCATCCACTCAGCAACAGACAGAGAACTCTAAACAAAATACTTCTAATTTGGCAAACTTAGTCTCTGATCTGTCTAAGGCTACTGTAAGTTTCATGAATGAAACAAGATCTTCCATTAGAAATTTGGAAGCACAAGTGGGCCAGCTGAGTAAAAAGATCACTGAAATCCCTCCCAGTACTCTCCCAAGCAATACAGAAGAGAACCCAAAAGGAGAGTGCAAGGCCATTGACATAAGCACCATGGCCGAACCTATGAGGAGAGGAGAGGACGTGAATCCCAAGGAGGAAGACCTCCTGGGACGTCCAGTGATCAATAAGGAGCTTCCCTCTGAGGAACCAAAGGACTCTGAGGCTCATCTAGAGACCATAGAGATTCCATTGAACCTCCTTATGCCCTTCATGAGCTCTGATGAGTATTCCTCTTCTGAAGAGAATGAGGATGTTACTAAAGAGTAAACTGCCAAGTTTCTTGGTGCAATCATGAAGCTGAATGCCAAATTATTTGGCATTGATACTTGGGAAGTTGAACCTCCCTTGTTCATCTATGAACTAAGTGTTCTGGATCAACTGACATTGCCTCAGAAGAGACAAGATCCTGGAAAGTTCATAATACCTTGTACCATAGGCACCATGATCTTTAAGGCCCTGTGTGACCTTGGTTCAGGAATAAACCTCATGCCCCTCTCTGTAATAGAGAAATTGGGAATCTATGGGGTGCAAGCTGCTAAAATCTCATTAGAGATGGCAGACAGTTCAAGAAAACAGGCTTATGGACAAGTAGAGGACGTGTTAGTAAAGGTTGAAGGCCTTTACATCCCTGCTGATTTCATAGTCCTGGATACTGGAAAGGAAGAGGATGAATCCATCATCCTAGGAAGACCTTTCCTAGCCACAGCAAGAGCTGTGATTGATGTTGACAGAGGTGAAATAGTCCTTCAATGGAATGAGGACTCCCTTATGTTTAAAACTCAAGGATCTCCCTCTGCAACCATGGAGAGGAAGTATGAAAAGCTTCTCTCAAAGCAGAGTCAACCAGAGCCCCCACAGTCAAACTCTAAGTTTGGTGTTGGGAGGCCACAACCAAACTCTAAGTTTGGTGTTGAACTCCCATATCCAAACTCTAAGTTTGGTGTTGGAGAGTCTCAACAAAGCTCTGCACATCTGTGAGGCTCCATGAGAGCCCACTGTCAAGCTATTGACATTAAAGAAGCGCTTGTTGGGAGGCAACCCAATTTTTATTTATCTAACTATATTTTTCTTAGTTATATGTCTTTGTAGGTTCATGATCATGTGGAGTCATAAAATAAATATAAAAATTGAAAACGGAATCAAAAACAGCAGAAGAAAAATCACACCCTGGAGGAGCATCTGTCTGGCGTTCAGCGCCAGAACAGAGCATGGTTCTGGCGCTGAACGCCCAAAATGGGCAGCTTCTGGGCGCTGAACGCCAGAACAGGCATGGTTTTGGCGTTCAACACCAGAAATGGCACACAAATGGGCGTTGAACACCCAAAATGGCCACCAACCTGGCGCTGAACGCCCAGAGTTGGGTGCAAAGGCATTTTTGCATGCCTAATGGGTGCAGGGATGTAAATCTTTGAACACCTCAGGATCTGTGGACCCCACAGGATCCCCACCTACCTCCACTCACTTATTCTCACCACTCTCTTTCACACAACCCCATAAACACTCTTCCCCAAAACCCTTCACCAATCACCTCAAACTCTCTTCCCCATCACCTCTTCACCACTCACATCCATCCACTCTTCCCCATAAACCTACCTCATAAACTCCACCTACCTTCAAAAATTCAAAACCAATTTCCCACCCAAACCCACCCATATGGCCGAAACCTTTCCCCCCCTCCCTTCCCTATATAAAGCCCTCAATTCTTCATCAAATTCACACAACACACCCCTCTACACCCTTCTTGGCCGAAACACTTCCCACTCTCCCTCTCCTCCATTTCTTCTTCTTCTTCTTCTATTCTTCTTCTCTTGCTCGAGGACGAGCAAAATTCTAAGTTTGGTTTGGTAAAAGCATAAGCTTTTTGTTTTTCCATTACCATTGATGGCACCTAAGACCGGAGAATCCTCTAGAAAGGGGAAAGGGAAGACAAAAGCTTCCACATCCGAGTCATGGGAGATGAAAAGGTTCATCTCCAAAGCCCATCAAGACCACTTCTATGATGTTGTGGCCAAGAAGAAGGTGATCCCCGAGGTCCCTTTCAAACTCAAAAGAAATGAGTATCCGGAGATCCGACATGAAATTCAAAGAAGAGGTTGGGAAGTTCTAACAAATCCCATCCAACAAGTTGGCATCCTAATGGTTCAAGAGTTCTATGCTAATGCGTGGATCACCAAGAACCATGATCAAAGTAAGAACCCGGATCCAAAGAACTATGTTACAATGGTTCGGGGGAAATACTTGGATTTTAATCCGGAAAATGTGAGGTTGGCGTTCAACTTGCCAAACATAGAAGAGAACGCACGCCCCTACACAAGGAGAGTCAACTTTGATCAAAGGTTGGACCAAGTCCTTATGGACATATGTGTAGAAGGAGCTCAATGGAAGATTGACTCCAAAGGCAAGCCGGTTCAACTAAGACGATTGGACCTCAAGCCTGTGGCTAGAGGATGGTTGGAGTTCATTTAATGCTCAATCATTCCCACTAGCAACCGGTCTGAAGTTACTATAGACCGGGCCATCATGATCCATAGCATCATGATTGGAGAAGAGGTTGAAGTTCATGAGATTATACCTCAAGAACTCTACAAGGTGGCTGACAAGTCCTCCACTATGGCAAGGTTAGCCTTTCCTCACCTCATCTGCCACCTATGCAATTCGGCTGGGATTGACATAGAGGGAGATATCCTCATTAAAGAGGACAAGCCCATCACTAAGAAGAAGATGGAGCAAGCAAGAGAGCCCATTCATGGAGCTCAAGAGGTGTATGAAGCTCATCACCATGAGATCCCGGAGATGCCTCAAATGCACTTTCCTCCACAAAACTATTGGGAGCAAATCAACACCTCCCTAGGAGAATTGAGTTCCAATATGGGACAACTAAGGGTGGAACATCAAGAGCACTCCATCATGCTTCATAAAATAAGAGAAGATCAAAAAGCAATGAGGGAGGAGCAACAAAGGCAAGGAAGAGACATAGAAGAGCTCAAGGACATCATTGGTTCCTCAAGAAGGAAACGCCACCATCACTAAGGTGGATTCATTCCTTGTTCTTATTTCTTCTGTTTTTCGTTTTCTATGTTATGTGTTTGTCCATGTTTGTGTCTTCATTACATGATCATTAGTAGTTAGTAACTATGTCTTAAAGTTATGAATGTCCTATGAATCCATCACCTCTCTTAAATGAAAAATATTTTAATTCAAAAGAACAAGAAGTACATGAGTTTCAAATTTATCCTTGAACTTAGTTTAATTATATTGATGTGGTGACAATGCTTCTTGTTTTCTGAATGTATGCTTGAACAGTGCATATGTCTTTTGAAGTTGTTGTTTAAGAATGTTAAATATGTTGGCTCTTGAAAGAATGATGACTAGGAGACATGTTATTTGATAATCTGAAAAATCATAAAAATGATTCTTGAAGCAAGAAAAAGCAGCAAAGAGCAAAGCTTGCAGAAAAAAAAAGGCGAAAAAAAAAATAATAGAAAGAAAAGCAAGCAGAAAAAGCCAAAGGCTCTTAAAACCAAGAGGCAAGAGCAAAAAGCCAATAACCCTTAAACCAAAAGGCAAGGGCAATAAAAAGGATCCCAAGGCTTTGAGCATCAGTGGGTAGGAGGGCCTAAAGGAATAAAATCCTGGTCTAAGCGGCTAAACCAAGCTGTCCCTAACCATGTGCTTGTCGGGTGTAGGTGTCAAGTGAAAACTTAAGACTGAGCGGTTAAAGTCAAGGTCCAAAGCAAAAAAAAAAAGAGTGTGCTTAAGAACCCTGGACACCTCTAATTGGGGATTTTAGCAAAGCTGAGTCACAATCTGAAAAGGTTCACCCAATTATGTGTCTGTGGCATTTATGTATCCGGTGGTAATACTGGAAAACAAAGTGCTTAGGGCCACGGCCAAGACTCATAAAAAGCTGTGTTCAAGAATCATCATACTGAACTAGGAGAATCAATAACACTATCTGAACTCTGAGTTCCTATAGATGCCAATCATTCTGAACTTCAATGGATAGAGTGAGATGCCAAAACTATTCAAGAGGCAAAAAGCTATAAGTCCCGCTCATATGATTGAAGCTATGTTTCATTGATAGTTTGGAATTTATAGTATATTCTCTTCTTTTTATCCTATTTGATTTTCAGTTGCTTGGGGACAAGCAACAATTTAAGTTTGGTGTTGTGATGAGCGGATAATTTATACGCTTTTTGACATTGTTTTTAGTATGTTTTTAGTAGAATCTAGTTACTTTTAGGGATGTTTTCATTAGTTTTTATGTTAAATTCACATTTATGGACTTTACTATGAGTTTGTGTGTTTTTCTGTGATTTCAGGTATTTTCTGGCTGAAATTGAGGGACTTGAGCAGAAATCAGATTCAGAGGTTGAAGAAGGACTGCTGATGCTGTTGGATTCTGACCTCCCTACACTCAAAGTGGATTTTCTGGAGCTACAGAACTCGAAATGGTGCGCTTCCAATTGCGTTGGAAAGTAGACATCCAGGGCTTTCCAGAAATATATAATAGTCCATACTTTGGCCAAGAATAGACGACGTAAACTGGCGTTCAACGCCAGCTTTCTGCCCAAATCTGGCGTCCAGCGCCAGAAAAGGAGCCAAAACCAGAGTTGAACGCCCAAACTGGCACAAAAGCTGGCGTTCAACTCCAAGAAGAACCTCTACACGTGCAACATGCAAGCTCAGCCCAAGCACACACCAAGTGGGCCCCGGAAGTGGATTTATGCATCAATTACTTACTCATGTAAACCCTAGTAGCTAGTTTATTATAAATAGGACATTTTACTAGTCTTTTTGACAATCTTTGGACACCTGGTTCTTAGATCAGAGGGGCTGGCCATTTGGCCATGCCTAGACCTTTCACTTATGTATTTTTAACGGTAGAGTTTCTACACTCCATAGATTAAGGTGTGGAGCTCTGCTGTTCCTCAAAGATTAATGCAAAGTACTACTGTTTTCTATTCAATTCATCTTGTTTCACTTCCAAGATATTCATTCGTACTTCAATCTGAATGTGATGAACGTGACAATCATCATCATTCCCTATGAACGCGTGCCTGACAACCACTTCCGTTCTACCTTCGACTGAATGGGTATCTTTTAGATCTCCTAACCAGAATCTTCGTGGTGTAAGCTAGAATGATGGCGGCATTCAAGAGAATCCGGAAAGTCTAAACCTTGTCTGTGGTATTCCAAGTAGGATTCAATGAATGAATGACTGTGACGAGCTCCAAACTCGCGATTACAGGGCGTTAGTGACAGACGCAAAAGGATAGTAAATCCTATTCCAGCATGATCGAGAACCGACAGATGAATAGCCGTGCCGTGACAGGGTGCGTTGACCATTTTCACTGAGAGGATAAGATGAAGCCATTGACAAGGGTGATGCCTCCAGACGATTAGCCGTGCCGTGACAGGGCATTGGATCATTTTTCCGAGAGATGACCGAAAGTAGCCATTGACAGTGGTGATGTATCACATAAAGCCAGCCATGGAAAGGAGTAAGACTGATTGGATGAAGATAGCAGGAAAGCAGAGGTTCAGAGGAACGAAAGCATCTCCATTCGCTTATCTGAAATTCTCACCAATGAATTACATAAGTATTTCTATCCCTATTCTATTAATTATTATTCGAAAACACCATTATCAATTTATATCTGCCTAACTGAGATTTGCAAGGTGACCATAGCTTGCTTCATACCAACAATCTCCGTGGGATTTGACCCTTACTCACGTAAGGTATTACTTGGACGACCCAGTGCACTTGCTGGTTAGTTACACGGAGTTGTGAACCATGGTCTTGGCATCATGTTTTTGGCACCATTTCCAGGGAAAGAAAGAGCAATGAATTTTACATAATTAAAGTGTAATCACGATTCCGCGTACCACTCTCCCAAAGGAAACATAAGAGCCTCTATAGGCAAGTTCCAAAAGAGTTCAATACATAATATAATCTTTTCAAAACAAAGGTGGAGAGATTCTAAGCAAAACACAAAGTAGGGAAAATAAATATCTTCGCCGTCTCTCAGGCGAACCACAGCTCACTTCTGAGCACCTGGACCTGTATCTGAAAAACAAGAGATATATACGGAATGAGAACCCCGGGCCCATGGGTTCCCAGTACGGTAAAAGTTCCAAATAAATACAATGCACTGCAATAAAAACTCACTAAGCATCCTAAACTTCTTCACCAAATATCCAGCCTAAATTCTCACTAATCCATGAATAGGCAACTGTCGTAAGGGGATACTAAACCTAGTTCCTGTTACACATGTTTCCAAACTTGCTGACTCTTCCACGAGTCAGACTCAGAATCATAAGCAAAACTATCACCAGTTGTTCTGCCTCAGCAATTCTATATCAATACATCATACCCTCGCCTGGAGCTAGTAAAACCACATCACTGCGTCTACCCAGGGAGTTCCAATTATCTCATTCAATAATCATCATCATCATACAATCGCATCATCAATTCATCCCATCAAGAACAGCCCTCACACCCACCGACACCAACATGAGGGGCCTCTGAGTTGTACAAACACAAGCAATACAAGCAAGTAATACACAAATATGGTACAAGTAGAACAAGTAGCATATAGTCAAGTAACATGGCATATATGATGTAAAAATCCAAAACAAATGGCAAACCCAAACAATTCAAACATATGCAAATGATGAATGCCTGCCCTATGGCTGATGATATCATCTGTCGGTTATCAAGCCAACCCGACATGTCCGGTAGCTAACCCGGGCACAGTCTCTCTGTTGCGTATTAATATCATTAGAGGGAGTATGTGCCCTGTCACCATTAGAGGGTATCTGCGCCCTGTCGCCATTAGAGGGTATCTGCGCCCTGTCGCCCTTACAACCAGAGAGAAAACACAAACATGCTTACATTCAACATTTTTCATCATTATTCATTTATCATATGCCTTTATACTCAGCCATAATCCATAATGGCTTTGCCGTAACTCGGCAATAACTCAGCCATCCGGCTCATAGTTCAATCCAGAACTAGCCAATTTATCAACATGGCTCCGCCGTATCCGGCAATAACTCAGCCATCCGGCTCATGGTCCAATCAAGAACTAGCCAATTTATCAACATGGCTCCGCCGTATCCGGCAATAACTCAGCCATCCGGCTCATGGTCCAATCAAGAACCAACCATTTATCAATAAATATAGCCCTTCGGCTCATGGCATACACGGTACTTCCACCGCCATCCTCCATATCTCATATAATCATCTTTGATCATCATTGATCTTACCCTTTCCCCTTGCTTCACTCGCAAGTTACCACATCCCCTAGCTCCTTTCTCATTGCTAGGCATATCATAATGATTTAATACATAAGGGGTGAGATTGGAGGCTTAGAAGTATGAGATTTGGCTTTTAAAACTCAAAAATCAACTTTGGCATGAAAGCAGGGCCACGCGTACGCGCACTCCACGCGCACGCGTGGATGGCCAAAAACTCATCGACGCACAAGCGCCATATGCGCGAACGCGTGGGTTGAAAATATCCAAACGGCGCGCAAGCGTCAGCCACGCGTACGCGTGGGTGCTCTTGCGCCCAGGCACAAAACTGGCACAACCCTGGCACAACTCTCTGGAAAATAGCTGGGCATTTGGTGCAGCGCATCGACGCGCCCGCGTACACCACGCGCACGCGTGGATGGTGCTTTCTGGAAGAACGTCGCGTACGCGCCAAGTGCACCTATGCGCGGAGGGTCGTTCTGCTAAAAATTTTCTAAGTTAAAAGCTGCAGAATTTACAGATTCAACCCCCAATCTTCCGACGGACATAACTCTCTCATTTTAAATCGTTTTTCACCCGTTCTTCGAACAGCATGGACATCCCGGATCCAATTTCATTTCTAAACAAATTTGGTACAAAACAGATATCCGTAGTCCAAGTTATGTCCCATCAAAATATGCCCAAAAACCATGTTTTCATACAAAACCACAAGGTGCCATTTTCAAAACAAGCCATTTTCAACCCTTTTTGAAATCAATCAAAATGTACCAAAATCAACATCAAGCCATCCTCAACTCATACATTGACACTTTACCAAAATTCCCAAAACCACATCCAACCATTTCAACACTTCTCAATCAAATGCCTAAAGGATAAACACAATATCATGTCATACATCCTTCCTCATCCCAATTTCCAATAATACCATTTCCAAATCAACCATCATTATACCTAATCAACATCATACTCACTATCACGTGGTTTCACCCACAAATCAACCTTAATCATTCCTCAAGCATATATCACAACATACATATCTCTAATGCATCATCATACCATCAAGGCATCAATAATCATAATCACATATATGATCACATAATATATCTCAACTAAACCAAACATACCTCATCTACATAATTTCACCCAAAATTACCAAATTCTGCACTTCAACTCCTCATACCTTATTATTCAATAACCAACCTAATCATTCATATATTCATTATCTGAAATTCATCCAATCACTTGTGCCATCATACAATGCACACATCGACTTACCTTTCTTACCTCTTTTCGGCCTCCGGCCCAATTTTCACAATTTAAATGCACGAACCACAAATCAATACTCATTACCCAGTACATCAAATTCTCAATACACCAAGCATACATGGCCACACAATTTTCAACCCAATCATTAATTAACATTGCATACCAACTATGCATATTAGCACCAACCATTTACACAATCCAAACTTAATCCTAGGGGCATCTAGCCTAGGAATTCTCGTCACAACACACGGTACTTAAATGAAACTTAAACCGTACCTCTTGTAGCCAAACCAATTGAGCCTCTTCTTTGGAAGTCTTCACCAACCTTAGCTCCAAGCCTCACCAAAGCTCCTCAAGCAATACCAATCTCCCAATTATGCACCAACATCACCAAATACACTAACATAACCAATATCACATACATACATCAACCTAGGGCTCATAAAAATGACAAATCACAAGGGTTTGAGCACATCTTACCTCAGCCCATATGAAGTAGGGATAGAACCCACTTAGAATCCATGTTGGAGTATCCCTAAACACCCAAAACCACAAGATTTCAACACCAACTACCTAAAAACGTGTAACAGTAGAGAATTTTGAAAACTGGGCAGAGATGAATGGAATACTCACCATAAAACTTAGATAGAATTGTAGAGGATGAAAAGAGCGACGCGTGGCCGCAAACGGCTCGTCAATCGGAGCTCCGTAGCTCAAGTTATGGTGGTTTGAAGATCAAAGAGAGTTAGGTTTTCTCTCTTCTCTTTTCTTTTCCCAATTTCAGCGCCCAACACCCCTTCTTTAGGGCAAAATGAGCTGAAATGCTCATAACTAATGTTCATATATGTTGGGCCTTGGGTCCACTTAGGCCCGGTTCACTTATTTTTTTCCATTGGCCCAATTTTGGACCAAAACCTTTAAGATTAGCGCTCTAAGTCGCACTTCAAATATTTCTACCTCCCCTAATTATAATTCCTCATTTCTTAATCTTATTTACTCATAATCAATTTTCTCAGCTGCAGTACCAGACAGATCTCAGCCGGTACTTCCGGTCAAAATTCCACTGCGCGCTTTTACGCAGAAAACTATGTTTTCCGACTCGGAAAAATTCACTGAATCCAAATATCATATTTAAATCATTAAATTCCAATTTCCAAATCTTCCAACCATATTCGCTCCTATTTAACTTATTATTTAATTAATTTTGGTTAGACCGGGTATTACAGACGTCAGCACCGTCTCGCCGCCAATTTGAGTTTGCACGACCACCCCTCACCTTATTCTAGAAGGAAATTCACTTCAATCGTTCATTTGCGTTCGTGTTCCATCATCACAGCTCACGGCGGTTTACCGCCACTATATGCTTGCCGTCGTCGCTGCCGCGCCTCTAGCCGGATCCTCCGCGTCACGTGCTCACATTTGGTCTCTCTCCTCCGTCTGAGCTCGATTGCTACAACATTTTCTGAGGTTTTCGGTTTCTACTTGTTCATTCAAAATGAGTTTATTTACGTCTTTGGATTGTTGTTTTAATTGATACATCCTAATTCCTTTTTCATGATATATAGATGCTGATTTGCTTTTTAGTGGCAATATTTTCTTATCTCTGTGATTTGAACTATGTTTATTTTATTTCTCAAATAAATTGCTGAACTCTGTGGATTGAACTCTATTTACTTTTTTTGGCTGAAACTCTAATTTGAACTATGTTTATTTTATTTTTCAAATAAATTGAAGGTTTTTTAATTGTTGTGGTGCATATAGTGTTATAGCATATATTAATTTGTAAATTGTTGTGGTGCATATAGTTTCATCTCTTGATCAAAACTTGAAGATCACTTTCTGTTTGTTGTCGTTTTTCTTTGAATCTTATATTATATAATAATTGCTGAATTTTGATCTTTTGAATTTGTTAATATTTCTTTCTTTGTCTTGTTTTGATGCCTAATATCTTTGTTTCTTTGATGTTTCAAGAATATTTGATTAGCCATGGCATTGCCATTAGTTTCATATTGAAAATTGGGTTTCCATGGTGTAAAAGGTTATTGGTTGTGGTATTGTTTAGTTTTACTGGAAGCTTTTATAATTGGCATAACTATTTGTTAATATTTGTTATTTGTCCAAGTTGCAGCATAGCTAAAAGAATAAATATAATTATCAGGTAGTAGTAAGTAGTAACTTTTGGTGAATAGAGAGTTTGCACTTACTAAGTTAGTGCTTTGTCTTATGTATCCTGTGTTCTTTATTTTAGTAAGTAGTAACTTTTGGTGAGAAAGAGGGTTGCAGATACTATTTTAGGCATATTCCTATGTACCCAGTGCCTCTCTTCTTTTCATTAAGGAAGCATAACAAGAGGTTCTTTGATGATTACTACAACACTCAAAGCCCTTTGAAAAATGAAAGCAATTCTTTTTTGAAATTGGAAAAGGCTTCTTTTACCTTTTGATCAATGTATATATAAGACAAAGGCTATGGTGGATTGAATCAAAGATTGAATGCTGAGGTTATAAAATAGAGTTGTGTTTATTTTTTTCTCTGTTGATTCTGTTTTCAGTCATATGTTGTAACTTAGAATTGTTATTGTTTTTGGGTCTGCATTATGAAATTTTAGGTTTGATTCTTGTGGCATAAGGATTTATAAAGACTGTCGAGTAAACACACCAGTCCCTTTGCTTTGTATTCTCATAGCTTGTTCATAGAATAGAGCAGGATGTGGAGGAGCATGAATTGCTCCAGAAAAAGACTGAAAAAATAGTAGTTACAAGCTAACATGTTAGAAACAAATAATAATTGTATAACCTCTTATCAAGGACTAGTAATCATTCAAGTGTAACTGTGAGAGTGAATAATAATAATAATAATAATAATAATAATAATAATAATAATAATAATAATAATAATAATGATTAATAATAATACCATCCAAAGAAAGGATTGTGTCTTGGCCCCTCCCAGTTTCGTAATCTTAATTAATTATAACATTACATAAGTGTGATCATGACCTTACACCCTGTAGCTTTCTCCTTTCATATTCAATAATTCTTATTTTCGGTTTGGTTTTCTTTCCACCTCCTCATTAGTCACTAGGTTTGTTCCTTTAGAATTTCCAATAAAGGCATATAGATAGATAGATAGATAGATAGATAGATAGATAGATAGATAGATAGATAGAAGGGTGAAAGTGAAAGCAGGTAGAGAGGTTAATTAACAAGATAGATATATGGCTGATGCATTTGATGAGGAGTGTGATTATCTGTTCAAAGCTGTTCTGATTGGGGACTCAGGGATTGGGAAATCAAATCTGCTATCAAGGTTTTTGGGTCTGCATTATGAAATTTTGGGTTTGATTCTTGTGGCATAAGGATTCATAAGGACTGTGGAGTAAACACGCCAGTCCCTTTACTTTGTATTCTCATAACTTGTTCATAGAACAGAGCAGGATGTGGAGGAGCATGAATTGCTCAAGAAAAAGATTGAAAAAGTAATAGTTACAAGCTAACATGTTAGAAACAAATAATAATTATATAACCTCTTTTCAATATGATTGCGTAACCTCTCACAATATTATTCTATGTATTATTAATTCTCACTCGAGCCATTAGGTGATGATGCCATATATATCTCTCTATCTATTTGAATGTTTTTAATTGGTGTATGGATATATACATCTTTTAACTTTCTTTTATGTCTACTGCCTTTGCAACAATTGAAGAGAGAGAGTACTATACGGCTGCATTGTTTAATTAATTTTCTTGAATTTCAGTAATAAGTAGTTCATCTCTTTATGGTTTGACCAACAACACTATAGAGAGAACCATTAATGTGCCTTAGACAGAACCATTTTATTATTTTAGTCTTCTTGAAACTGCCAAACTGCTTCTATATCTATATATGTGTGTTTGTGTCCTTATCCCTTCATGAAATTGAAGTACTTGATGATAAAGTTGCCTTCATTCTTTTTTAAATAGTTCTTAGACAGAATCATTTTAACTTTTACTACTTACCAATAAAGGCAGAAAAATAAAATATAACAAATTTTAACATAATAATAAGTCAAATTGAAATTCTGAAATCAAATTAAAAAAAAGTTAAGTGCTGTATGTATATCTCTATGGTCTGATCTCATTACTTAGCTTTGAAGTATGATTTATGCAATAAGCTTAGGTAGTGATCACTGATCAGAGATGTAGAGAAATCTAACATAGCAAAAAGGAAATTGAAGGGGAAAAAATTATCCTTTTGGCTAAGATATATATCATGTGTTGTGAGATGTCCTTTTGGCTATTAATTTTATTTTTTAAATGATAGAAAAAAGTTTACATAGAATAAATAAATAGTAAAGTCTTCTAACTAAATATTTTAATATTTTTTTGACAGAATGGATCCCAAATAGAAAATGAGAGTTATTGCCTGCTTGATTTTACATTTTGAATTAATAAATGACCTTATGGTTAATTTGTTGATGATTTTCTATGTTTTTATTATATTGTAATTGAAAAAAAAAAGAAAAGAAAATGGAATGATAGTTACAGTAGGCAAGTAATAAGGGATGTTAGTGTCGATAGGATTATTTATTTTAGTGATCTAGCATGTATAGAAAATACAAGAATGGATAGATGTGCCTTTCATGCATTGTGTAACATGCTTAAAAGGGTTAGAAGGTTAGAATCAAGTAGGAATATGGGTGTGGAAGAAATGGTTGCCATGTTTTTACATATTATAGCACATGACGTCAAAATTAGAGTAATAACGAGACAATTTGTGAGATCTGAAGAAACAATTAGTAGGCGGTTTAATAATGTATTGCTTGCTATTTTGATATGTTATAATCTCTTACTGAAGAAACCTTAACCATTTAGCCAGGATAGAATGGATGAACGATGGAAATGGTTCAAGGTAATTTATCTTGCTAATGTTATTAAACCTAATATGCTTGGTGTGCTTTAGAATTGAGTTAATTGATCTCTTTTTTTGGATTTTAGAATTGTCTAGGAGTCTTAGATGGTACTCATATCAAAGTCAATGTCCTTGAGTCTGATAAGCCTAGATATTGAAACAGAAAAAGGTGACACAACAACCAATGTGCTTGGAGTGGTTGCTCCTGATATGCAATTTATCTACATACTAGCGGGTTGGGAGGGTTCAGCTGCGGATTCTAGGGTATTGCGAGATGCACTATTTCGCAATGGGTTTAGTGTTCCCCAAGGTATTTTTATTGAGACTTTATTATGTTATCAAAGTAACTATTTGATTTTTCATTAATTTTGTTCAATTTTATATGTCACACTAGGTCATTACTACTTATGTGATGTTGGACACATGAATTGTGAAGGATTTTTAGCACCTTATAAAGGACAAAAATATCATTTGAGTGAGTTTAATCCACATAATCAACCCAGTACAGCTCAAGAGTTTTTTAATATGAAACACTCACAAGCTAGGAATGTCATTGAAAGGGCATTTGGAGTATTGAAAGCAAGATGGAAAATTTTAAGGGGAAGATCATTTTATCCTCTTAAGACTTAAGGAAGAATTATAACTGCTTGTTGTCTTTTGCATAATCATATTAGAAGAGTGATGGTTGTGGATCCTATTGATGAGATAGAAGATCAAAATATACTTGGAGTAGATGGTGAGACGATCCACCATATTGAGACGAGTGATGCTTGGGATAAATGGAGAGATCAACTTGCACAAGAAATATGGAACCAATGGAGGAGAAGACATCACGCTCGATAATTGTAATAATTTTTCTATGTGTGAGATTATCTGTCGTAACATTGATTTCATTTTCTTTATGTGTTTGTGTTCTTGTATAAGAGTTCTGCATGTATGCTTATTAGTGCAAGTAATTTTTTACTTTTGAGACTTCTTTGTAACTTTCATTTGGATAATAGTAATACTTTTTTAGTAAATTTAATTGTGATAATGTTAATTTTAATTAAAGATATTTGTTATTAGGAGAATTTTAGTAAATTTGAAAAGATTAGAATCGATAATAATTTTAATTAAACATATTTTTATTAAGGGTATTTTAGTAAATTTTTTATTAGAAGTATTTTTGTAAATTCAAAATGTAAAAAAGTAATAATTTTAATTAAACATATTATTATTAAGTGAAATTTAGAATCAATAATAATTTAAGTAAAGATATTTGATATTGGGAGTATTTTAGTAAATTTAAAAAAATAGAATCAATAATAATTTTAGTTAAACATATTTGATACTGGGGGTATTTAAGTAAATTTAAAAAAAAATAGAATCAATAATAATTTTATTTGAACATATTTAATATTAAGGGTATTTTAGTAAATTCTAAAAAAATAGAATCAATAATAATTTTAGCTAAACATATTTATTATTAGGGGTATTTTAGTAAATTTATTATTAGAGATATTTTGTAAATTAAAAAAAACAATGTAAAAAAAATAATAATATTTAATTAGCTTTATATTTAATTTTTAGTCATTAATATTTTAATTTGAATGAGTAAGAGTAATTTTGACATATTACATAATATGACCAAGAAATTTAAACTCAACCAAATAAAAATTTATTCATTCCTAGGATTATTATATAACATTCCAAGACATTAAATTTTATAAACAAACATAGGTATCTTATAGTACAAGTAATCTAATTCCTAGGCATTATATTCCTAGGAATGACATTCCTAGTAATAAAATTTAATCTTTGAACCACACACCCCCTAAGGCTTTTACGGAGGATGCCAAGTCTGAGTATGATAGAATTAAAGGTCTGAAGGATGAACTCGATGCCAGGGTTGCCAAGTTGGAGATTGATGTCGAGAAAGAGAAGGAGTGTGCTACTAGGGCGGAGGCAGCTGCTAACTTGGCCGAGGAGGCTGCAAAAAAGTATAAGGAGAGCTATACCCGAACCTACGGGGAGTTACTAGAAACTAAGGAGAGGCTTCAATCTGCCCAAGATGATTATGCCGAGCTTCAGGGAAACATGGTGAATAGTATGACCGACATGTATGAGATCCTGAAGGCTCAGGTCCGAGTTCTTGCTCCCGAGGCCAATCTCTCCTTGTTTAGTATGGATAACGTGGTGGAAGATGGCAAGATTGTGCCTGCCCTTGATGATGAGGATGAGGGTCCTCCTCCTGCTCCACCAGCCAAAGCTTCGGCAGCTTCAACTTCTTCCATTCCTTTAGAAGTCGATCCTCCTGAGCCTGAGCCTGACGTGGAGATCCTGAACGGGCCAGATAGAGTTGTCAATGCTACCCCTATCTCGACCATGCCTCCTCCTCCTCCTCCCAAGGATGTTGCCACTGGGGTGAATTTGGATCCCCTATAACTTGTTGTTTCCTTTATGCTTGTTTTACTGGTATAGCCCGACTTGTGGGCTTTGAACTTGTTTATGTCTCTTGTAGTTGACTCTCTTGACATTTGGTTGCTTCCTAGAAACTTTTATTTTTTTAAAAAACAAAACACTTTAAACTCCTGGGCTGCCCTTTAGGCAGCCTTTGAGTCTTTAATGCTTGAAGAATGCATTTTGCTGAACGTTTGGAGGTTTACTTTTTTCAACCCTTTGTGAATTTTATAGAGATTAGGTATTTCCTAGTCCGACCTCCTTTTGAGTGGGTTTTCCACCCTTGCCTTTTGGATTACGCCTTGCTTTGAGTTGGTACTTGTTAACCCTTTGCTTTTTGGCAAAATTATCCTTGCAGCTTGGTGTCCGGGCTTTTATTGATTTGTCCGATAACTTTTTAGTGTTCTTTATATAGAACCTTTTTAGTCTCGGATGACTTTTGTAGCCCTGTTTTGAGATCGTGCCTTCTTTGAGCGAAGTTGTATCCCTTTTAGCTAAGCACTTTTGATCCTTAAGTTGTTTCTCAACCTTTTGGCTTGTTCTTCTTTTTTGAGATCGTACTTGCGTCTCTTCTTAGCTGTCATCGACCTGTACGACTTTGTTACCCGGGATTTTTAGTCACATTCCAACAACTTTTAGGTAGTGTTCCAATGAGGAACCTTTTCTTTATAGTTTGTTTGGATGAATTTTTAGTGCCGTTTCGACTTGTGCTTTTGCTTTTTAAGTATTGTCTTTTTTTCCAAGACTTGTACTTTTATAGTTGAGCATTTCGGGCCATGGTTTATTAACTTTTCTTTGGCCTTTGCGAGATATTTTTTATACCTTTTTAGTCATCCTTTCATCAGTCCGACTTCTCTGTCGGGCCTTCTCAAGTTATTTTTAGTAATCCCATTTTAGTTAGACCTCATCAGGCCACTTTTTCTGGGTTACTTTTTATAATTTCTTGCATTATCTTGCTTCTATCGCTTCACCTTGCCGACCTCTTTTTAATCGGGTGATGAATTTTGCATTTTATGAGCTTAGAGTAATGCGTCTTGGTAGGAAACTTTTTAGAGAATTGGCGACTTTCATTCAAATAATAATAAGATAAAAACATAAATAAGAATATACATGAGAGTGCTTACCCTTCTAGGTCGGGTAGCTTCTTAGATCTCGGCCTGGCGCCTCATTAAAATACCTTTTTAGGAAAAAAGAGTGCGCCTTGATCTAAGATCCTTACTATTTCCTAGCTATAGTACCTTCTTAGGTTACAGGCATGCCATGACCTTGGTAGCTCTCGTCCTTCGAGGTCGGACACCTTGTAGTAACGTTTCCCCAGTACCTCTGCAATTCGGTATGGTCCTTTTCCAGTTGGCTGCTAGCTTCCCTTCTCCTAACCGACCTGCTCCGATATCATTTCGGATTAAGATGAGATCATTGGTGGTGAAGCTTCACTGGATTACCTTCCGATTATACCTCAGAGCCATTCGACGCTTTAGGACTTCCTCTCTAATCCGAACTCTTTCTCGGACTTCTGGAAGTAGATCAAGCTCTTCCCTTTGAGCTTGGGAGTTGGTATCTTCATTATAGAGGATCATTCTGGGAGATCTTTTTTCTACTTCAACGGGAATCATTGCTTCCATTCCGTAAGCAAGTCAGAATGGTGATTCTCCAGTGGTTGAGTGTGATGTTGTTCGGTATGCCCATAAGACTTGCGGGAGCTCTTCGGCCCAAGCTCCCTTGGCGTCCTGTAGTTTCCGTTTTAACCCAGCCAGTATGACTTTGTTGGCGGCTTCCGCATGTCCATTGGCTTGTGGGTGCTCTATAGAGGTGAACTGGTGCTTGATTTTCAAATTGGCTACCAGATTTCTGAAGCCCGTGTCAGTGAATTGAGTGCCATTGTCTGTGGTAATGGAGTATGGGACCCCAAACCTTGTGACAATGTTTCTGTATAAGAACTTCCGACTTCTTTGGGCGGTGGCAGTGGCCAAAGGTTCTGCCTCAATCCATTTTGTGAAATAGTCTATTCCTGAGGAGGTCGAGGAGGTCGAGCCCCCCATTTTGCGAATGGCTAGGGTGAAGTGATACAAATGAGTTCTTCGGGTGGTGCGATATGAAAGTTCGTGTGTTTCTGACATGGGGGCATGTTTTGACGAACTCTGCTGCTTCCCTTTGCAAGGTCGGTCAGCAGAATCCAGCTTGGAGTACCTTTTTCGAAAGAGCTTGTGCCCCGAGGTGGTTGCCGCACATGCTACTATGGACTTCTTCGAGAACTTCCCTCGTAGCGGAGGTCGAGACGCATTTTAGGAGGGGTGTAGAGATTCCTCTCCTATATAGGACGTCGTGTACTATGGTGTAGTACTGCGCTTCTCGTACTAGCCTTTTGGCCTCCTTTTTGTCTGTGAGAAGTATTTTCGACTTGAGATAGCTGACTATAGGAGTCATCCACCCTTGGTCCTGGTCTGATATGCTTAGGACCTTTTTCTCTTCCGTGGTTGACGGATTTTGCAGTGTTTTTTGCATGAGGCTTCTATTATTGCCCCCTAGTTTGGTGCTGGCTAGTTTCGAAAGTGCATCAGCTCAGGCATTTTGTTCTCTGGGTATATGTCGGATCTTATATCCCATGAATTGTCCGAGCTGTTCTCTGGTCCTGTCTAAGTACTTCCTCATAGTGGGATCCTTAGCTTGGTAGCTCCCTTCTATTTGTGAGATAACTACCTGTGAATCGCTGAAAATGGTAAGCTTCTGAACTTCTACCTCCCTAGCCAGGTTCAAACCAGCCAGTAGGGCTTCGTATTCAGCTTGATTATTTGAAGCGGGAAACTCAAATTTTAATGAGAGCTCGATTTGGGTTCCTGATCACTCTCTAAAATGACGCCTGCACCACTCCTAGTTTTGTTCGAGGAGCCATCCACATAAAGGATCCACTCTGTAGGCGTGCCTGGGGTGTCAGTGTACTCTGCGATGAAGTCGGCCAGGTACTGAGATTTGATAGCTGTCCGGGCTTCATACTTGAGGTCGAATTCGGATAACTCGACTACCCATTGTAGGATTCTTCCAACTAAGTTTGTTTTCTGTAAAATCCCTTTATGGGTTGGTTGGTCCGCACTCTGATGGTGTGAGCTTGAAAGTATGGTCAGAGTCGTCGGAAAGTGGGTATAAGGGCGTAGGCAGACTTTTCTATTTTTTGATAGTTCAATTTAGCCCCTTGCAAAGCCTTACTGATGAAGTAGATGGGTTGTTGGCCACTTTCGTCTTCTCTGACTAGTGCTGAAGCTATTGCCCAACTTCCTACGGCGAGGTATAGTATGAGTTCTTCGCCTTCCTGTGGTCGAGTAAGGATGGGTGGTCGCCCCAGAAATTTCTTGAAATCTTGGAAGGCTTGTTCGCATTCTGGGGTCCACTCAAACCTCTTTCCCTTCCTTAATGTTGCATAGAAGGGGAGAGATCTTAAGGCTGATCCAGCTAGGAACCTAGACAGAGCCGCTAGTCTTCCATTGAGCTGCTGGACCTCTTTGACACGGGTTGGACTTTTCATGCGAAGTATGGCCTGGCACTTATCTGGGTTTACTTCGATTCCTCTTTGGGTGAGCATGAAGCCCAAGAATTCGCCAGCTTCTACCGCAAAAGTGCATTTTGCGGGATTAAGTCTCATCTCATGCTTTCTTATGGTATCGAACACTTCAGTGAGGTCGGATAGCAATGTTTCCTCCCTTTGTGTCTTTACCAACATGTCATCGACATAAACTTCCATTAGCTTCCCAATGTGATTGGTAAAGGCTTTGTTTATCAGTATTTGGTATGTAGCTGATGAATCCATATTTGATGATATATTTTGACTCAATTTGGATGGATTCTAGTATATGAACTCACACATAAGCACCAAAATAGCATACTTTTGTGTTTTGTCCCCAACTTGATCCTAAATGTGAAAACATGTGTTTTTATGCCTAAAATAAGTAATTTAATTCCATTTTTATTCCATTTGATGCCATGACATGTTCATTGAGAGATTTCAGGCCTTAGAGGCAAGAATGGATAGCCAAAAGTGGAAGAAAGCATATACAAGGGAGAAAACATGAAGAAAATAAGAAAAAGCACATACAGACAAGTGTGCATATGCACAAGCTTGCATGCGTGCGCACAAGAAGAAATTTGCATGTGTGCGTGCACACAAGCACCTGTGCGTACGCACAGGAGGAAATTCAGCCAAGTGTGCGGACGCACACATCTGTGCGTACGCACAAGACCCTGCATGTGATTTCATTAATGAAACACGTGCTTCGCAATTTCTGAGGCCTCTTGGCCCATTTTGGAAGGCTGGAAGGCTGAAATAAAGTGCTATATCAAGGGGATTGAAGCCATATGAAGGCATTAGAGTATAAGGCCACATTTTTACATTTTCTTAGCATAGTTAATTAGGAGTAGGAGTAGTGTAGAGTAGAGAGCTCTCCTAGTGTTTATCAATTTCCATTGTAGCATTTTATAGCAAGCTTAATTTTGGATTTTGATCATCTTTAATTGTAAGTACTCTTTAATTCCTCTTTAATTACATTGTCTTTATTTTCAATTTCCTTTGGTTCAAGTTACTTTGTTCATATTTGCAATTTTGTGTTTCTTGAAGTTTTGATCAATGAATTTTATGTTTCATGCTTTCTTTATGTTTGATTGCTTATCTCTTGTTGATATTGTTGATAGTTAGTTATAGTTTTCCATTTTCCCTTGCAATTTCTTATGATTTACTTTTATGCTCACAAGGTGTTTGTGAAAATGCGAATTATGGATTTTGAGTATATTTTTACACCTTGGCTTGGGATTTTGAGTTCCTAGGATACTAGAGTCATAATGTCCAACATTTAGTGGTAATTCTTCGGTAGTTAGTTGACTCTTGTTTCCATTGACACTAGCTTTTTATCAACTAGTTTGGTAAGTTAGCTAGGACTTATGGATTAAGGTCAATTATGCTTGCTTGACTTACTCCTCGATGTTAGGGTTAACTAGGCGAGATTGACTCATCATAATTATCATAGTTGTGGTTATGGCGATGATAGGATTCCTTGGATCCCCATTCCCAAGTCAAGGCTCTTTTATGCATACCTTAGCATTTTCACTAGTTTTGATCTTGTCTTCTCTTCACTTGCATTGATTCCAATTTTGATCATTCCTTAGTTCTTTTATTTCTTAAGTTCCTTTAATCTTTTGTTCTTTGATTACAAAACCCCTTTTTGCCTCTACAACCAAAAGAGCAACACTTTCAATTGCATCCTAGGGATGAATGACCTGAGGGCATGACTATGTAGCAGTAGTTTGCTTTTGGGGTTAAGAATGATGTTTTCTCCTGGTTGGGTTGATACATTGGGATTTGATTGTATCCCGAGTAAGCATCCATGAAGGAGAGGTACTGATAGCCTGACAAAGCGTCAACTAGTGTGTCTATGTTTGGGAGTGGGTAGGGATCTTTTGGGCAGGCTTTGTTGAGGTCGGTGTAATCAGTTCACATCTGTCACTTCCCATTTGACTTCTTGACCAATACCACATTGGCTAGCCATAATGGGTACTTTACCTCCCTTATGAACCCTGCCTCCAATAGGGCTTTTACCTGCTCCTCCACGGCTTGCGATCTCTCCGGGCCAAGCTTTCTATGCTTCTGTTGCACTGGCCGAAACCCAGGATATACGGCTAACTTATAGTACATTAGTCCAGTATCAATATCGGGCATGTCGGCGGCCTTCCATGCAAAGAGGTCAGAATTATCCTTTAGGAGCTTTATTAGCAGCTCTTTTAGGTTTCCTTGTAGATTTTCCCCTATGTTTGTTGTTTTGTCTTGAGTGTCTCCGATTTGAACTTCTTCGGTCTCACCTTTCGGTTGAGGGCGGAGTTCCTCGTGAGCTCGGATTGCCCCGAGTTCTATAGTATTAGTTTCCTTTCCTCTGGGATCGCCTTTAAAGTTAAGGCTTTCGTTGTAACAGTGTCGCGTAAGTTTTTGGTCCCCCTTTATGGTAGCGATCCCCTCTGTAGTTGGGAACTTCATACATAGGTGTGGAGTGTAGACCACCGCGGTGAGCTGATTTAACATTGTCCAACCTATAAGGGCGTTGTATGCTGAGTTTACGTCAACTACTATGTAGTCTATGCTTAACATTCTAGACCGTGTTCTTTTTCCAAATGTTGTATGCAGTGGGATGTACCCAAGTGGCTGGATTGGAGCATCTCCGAGCCCGAATAAACTATTTGGATACGCTCTGAGCTCTTTTTCTTGTAAGTCGAGCTTGTCAAAGGCGGATTTGAACAGGATATCTGCGGAGCTTCCTTGGTCTACCAATGTTTGGTGGAGCTTGGCATTAGCTAGTATGATTGTAATGACTACTGGGTCATCATGCCCCGGGATGATGCCTGCAGCGTCTTCTTGAGTGAAGGTAATAGTGGGGAGGTCAGGTGACCTGTCCCCTTCTCCGACATGGTATACCTCTTTAAGGTGTCTTTTTCGGGATGACTTAGAGATCCATCCTCCTGTGAATCCACCATTTATCATGTGGATATGTCTCTCAAGGGTGTGAGGGGGACGTTTAGCTCGTCCGACCTCTTCGTCCCTTCTTCTCTTTTTTGGTTCATCTGCTTTGTTCGCTAAGAATCGATCTAACCTCCCTTCTCGTGCCAAGTTCTCTATAACATTCTTTAGGTCGTAGCACTCGTTGGTAGAATGCCCATAAAATCGGTGGTATTCGCAATACTCAGTCCGACTTCCTCCTCTCTTGTGTTTAATCGGGCGAGGTGGTGGGATCTTCTCAGTGTTGCATATCTCTCGGTAGACATCCACAAGAGACACCCGAAGAGGGGTGTAGTTGTGGTATTTTCTGGGTTTCTCAGTGGGTTGGTCTTCCTATTTTTGGAATCTTTATCCTTGTCCCGAGATGGCTAGGAGAATCCAATCTTTGAAGTTTCTCCTAATTGGGAGTTCTCCTCCATATTGATGTATTTTTCCACCCATTCTTGTACCTCATTCAGAGATGTTGGGTGTTTTTTGGATATGGAGTGGCTAAAGGGTCCTTCTCGTAGACCATTGATAAGTCTTATAATTGCTGCTTCTATTGGGAGATTTTATATGTCCAGGCATGCTTTGTTGAATCTCTCCATGTAACTGCAGAGACTTTTCCGATCTCCTTGCTTAATCCCCAATAGGCTTGGAGCATGCTTGGCTTTATCCTTCTGGATGGAGAACATAGCCAGGAATTTCTTGGCGAGGTCATCGAAGCTTACAATCAATCTTGGCGGCAAGTTGTCGAACCACTTTGTTGCTGTTTTGGTTAAGGTAGTCGGGAAGGCTTTACAACGAATTGCATCTGAGGCATCCATAAGATACATCTGATGAACAGATAATTTATACCCTTTTTGGCATTGTTTTTACATAGTTTTTAGTATGTTTTAGTTACTTTTTATTCTATTTTTATTAGTTTTTATTCAAAAATCACATTTTTGGATTTTACTATGAGTTTTGTGTGTTTTTCTGTGATTTCAGGTATTTTCTGAATGAAATTGAGGGACCTGAGCAAAAATCTGATTCAGAGGCTGAAAAAAGACTGCAGATGCTGTTGGATTCTGACCCTGCTGCATTCGAAATAAATTTTCTGGAGCTACAGAAGCCCAATTGGCGCGCTCTCAATTGTGCTGGAAAGTATACATCCTGGGCTTTCCAGAAATATTTAATAGCCCATACTTTGCTCGAGATTTGATGCCCAAACTGGCGTCCAAAGCCAGCCTAAAACTTTCTGGCGTAAAACGCCCAAACTGGCACCAGAATTGGAGTTAAATGCCCAAACTGGCACCAAAGCTGGCGTTTAACTCCAAGAACAGCCTATGCACGAAAAAGCTTCAATGCTCAGCCCAAGCACATATCAAGTGGGTCCCGGAAGTGGATTTCTGCACTATCTGCACTTAGTTACTTACTTTCTGTAAACCCTAGTAACTAGTTTAATATAAATAGCACTTTTTACTATTGTATTCGCATGCTATCATAGACCTTTGTTCACGTTTGGAGGCTGGCCTCACGGCCATGCCTAGACTCTTTTCACTTATGTATTTTCTACGGTAGAGTTTCTACACCCCATAGATTAAGGTGTGAAGCTCTGCTGTTCTTCATGAATTAATGCAAGTACTATTGTTTTTCTTTCAATTCACGCCTACTTCTTCTCCAAGATATACTCTCGTACTTAATTCAGTTAAGTCAGAATGAAGGGGTGGCCCGTGAAAATCACCCAATTTTCATTACTCGCTTAGCCAAGATCCGCATGCCTGACAACCACAAAGCGGTCTACATGATGTTCAACGTAGTCATTGGACGACAACTGGAGTATATTCTCTTAGATATCTAATACACGGACCGAGTTCGTGAGATTAGTATCTTTGTGGTATAGGCTAGAACAATTGGCAGCATTCCTGGGATCCGGAAAGTCTAAACCTTGTCTGTGGTATTCCGAGTAGGATCTGGGAAGGGATGACTATGACGAGCTTCAAACCTGCGAATGTTGGGCGCAAGTGACAGTGTGCAAAAGGATCAATGGATGCTATTCCGATGCTAGCGGGAACCGACAGATGATTAGCCATGCGGTAGCTGTACCTGGTATTTTTCATCCGAGACGAGAAATCTGACAGTTGATTAGCCGTGCAGAAACCGTAGAGGACCATTTTCACTGAGAGGATCCTACAGCTTGCCATGGAAGGGAGCACGCATTGTTGGAAGAAGGCAATAGGAAAGCAGAGGTTCAGAAGCAACAAAGCATCTCCAGACGCTTATCTGAAATTCCCACCAATGAATTACATAAGTAACTTTATCTTATTTTATGTTTTATTTATCTTTTAATTATTAAAACCTCATAACCATTTGAATCCGCCTGACTGAGATTTACAAGATGACCATAGCTCGCTTCAAGCCGACAATCTCCGTAGCATCGACCCTTACTCACATAAGGTGTTACTTGGACGACTGATAAACCACTATTTCATGGTTTATATTGTGTTTAATTGTGTGGTTTTATCATGATCTTTGCCCACTTATTCATTAAATAAGCATGCATTTATATTTCCTTCCTAAAGATGTTTTATGGTTGAAAACTTACTTCCTAGAGACTTTTAATTATGTATTTTATTTCTCCTTTATTCCATTCTATGTCGTGATCTGTGTGTTAAGTGTTTCAGGCTTTATAGGGCATGAATGAGTTGGAGATTGGAATGGAAGCCTGCAAAAATGGAAGGAACACAAGAAATTGAGGAGATGACCAGCGAGAGGCGACGCGGTCGCATGGATGATGCGACCGCGCGGAACAGAGCAATTTGCATCGACGCGGCCGCATGGATGATGCGATCGCGCGGATGGAATAGCACGAGTGACGCAGCCGCATGGACGACGCGTCCGCGTGGCAAAGCAGAAACGCGAATGACGCGTCCGCATGAGCGACGCGATCGCGTGACGTGCGCGACCTGCATAATTTGCAGATTCGCTGGGGGTGATTTCGGGCCCTATTTTGACCCAGTTTTCGGCCCGGAACAGCAGACTAGAGCCAGAGAACATGCAGAAACCAAAGACAACATTCATTCTACACAGTTTTAGTTTTAGATCGAGTTTTGCTCTTCCCCTAGGTTTTCTCTCTACACATTCATAGTTTTTAGGATTATTATTTTACATTCATAGTTTGGGATATTGAGAAGAGTTATTACCTCATCAAGACTTCGTCATTCTAGTTCGTTTTCTTTACTTGGTCTTACTCTTCCATGTTCTTTGCTTTGTTTAATTTTACCATTGGAATATTCTTAGGGTTATTTAATACAAAGATCACTTTTATTTTTAATTGACTATTTTAATTTTATTTACAATGTCTTTCCTTAATTCCTTTTTATATGCTATGAATTTTACCTTTACAATGAGTGAGTAGTTCCCTAACTTGATGGGGAATTGATTGAAAGGAACCTTTGAGTTGGAAGGCTTGAAAGAAAAATTGTAATTGGGTTTATGGTTGGATTGCCTTCTAATCACTAACACCAATCCCTTTTAATTAAGTGGATTGCAACTTGTGAACGGACGTAGCATTCCAACTTGTTTAACTTTCCTTCACCTAGTGAAGGATAACTAAACAGGATAACCTTTAATTGTCAATTAATCCTGAGAGAATTCCAACAATAATAGGGATTCCAACTAATCAATTCCCAGTCAAGGCTTTTATTTACATTATTCAAATTCACCAATTTAATTTCCTGTTTGCCCAATTCAAACCTTTTTGAAAACCTCTGATTAATAAAATAGCACACTTTTCTGCAACTCGTTAGGAGACGACCTGGGATTCATACTCCCAGTATTTTAAATTCAATTTTCTGTGACACCTTTCTAAATTGATAGGCGGATTTCCGGGGAATTAAGAACTATACTTGCAACGTATATATTTTAATAATTTTTAATTTGCTAATTTCTGCCCGCATCAACGACCCATTGCACTTGTTGGTCAGTTGCACGGAGTTGTGAGAAAAGTGTGAGATCACGATTCCGTGTACCAAGTTTTTGGCGCCGTTACCGGGGATTGTTCGAGTTTGGACAGCTGACGGTTCATCTTGTTGCTTAGATTGGGTAATTTTATTTTATGTTTAAGCTTCTTATTTTTTATTTTCGAAAAAAATAATACAAAAAAATTAATAAAATCATAAAACCAAAAAATTTTATGTTTCTTGTTTGAGTCTTGTCAAATTTTAAGTTTGGTGTCAATTGCATTTTTTTTATTTTCTTAAAAATTTTCGAAAATTCATGCATTGTGTTCTTCTTTGATCTTCAAGTTGTTCTTGATGATTTACCTTGTTTGATCTTTAATTTTTCTTGTTTTGTGCTTTTTGTTGTTTTTCATATGCATTTTCGAATTCATAGTGTCTAAACATTAAAAATTTTTAAGTTTGGTGTCTTGCATGTGATTCTTTTCTTAAAAATTTTTAAAAATATGTTCTTGATGTTCATCATGATCTTCAAAGTGTTCTTGTTGTTCATCTTGACATTCAAAGTGTTCTTGCATATATTTTTTATTTTGATCTTAAATTTTTATGTTTTGTGTCATTTTGTTGTTTTTCTCTTTCTTCATTAATTCAAAAAAATCAAATCTTTTCAAAAATCAAATTTGAAAAGATATGATTTAGTCAAAAAAATTTTAAATTTAGTTGTTTCTTATTAGTCAAGTCAAATTTTCAATTTAAAAACTTTATCTTTTCAAATCTTTTTCAAAAATCAAATCTTTTTCATTTTTCTTTTGTAACAGCCCAGACCATCCGCTAGCACGATATTGTCCGCTTTGACACACAAGGCCTCACGGTTTTGCCTTTGACGATAGGGATGATAGCCGAAGCCCCCCACACTTACTCGTCAAAATGCGTCATGCTAGAAAGAGGTATCCTTACCCTTATAAGGCATGCTTCGTTCCCCTCTCCAACCGATGTGGGCCTTACAATCCACCCCTCTAAGGGAGCCCAGCGCCCTCGCTGGCACATCGATCCGAGTTCTGGCTCTGATACCATTTGTAATAGCCCAGACCACCCGCTAGCACGATATTGTCCGCTTTGGCACACAAGGCCTCACGGTTTTGCCTTTGACGATAGGGATGATAGCCGAAGCCCCCTACACTCACTCGTCAAAATGCGTCATGCTAGAGAGAGGTATCCTTACCCTTATAAGGCATGCTTCGTTCCCCTCTCCAACCGATGTGGACCTTACAACTTTCATGTTTTCTGAATTTTTTTTATTAATTTTCAAAAATCTTTTTCTTATTTTTATCTCATAATTTTCGAAATTATTGCTAACATTTAATGTTTTGATTCAAAAATTTCAAGTTTGTTACTTTCCTGTTAAGAAAGGTTCAATTTTTAAATTCTAGAATCATATCTTTTAGTTTCTTGTTAGTCAAGTCATCAACTTTAATTTTAAAAATCAAATCTTTTTAATTTTTTTTTCATATCTTTTTTAAAATTTTAATTTCAAAATCTTTTTTTAACTTCTTATCTTTTCAAAATTTATTTTCAAATCTTTTTCAATTAACCACTTGACTTGCTTGTTTTAATTTTAAAAAGTTTACTATTTCTTATCTTTTTCAAAACCACCTAACTACTTTTCTCTCTCATTAATTTTGAAAACTAACTAACAAAGTTTTCAAAAATCTTTTTTACTAATTAATTTATTTAGTTTTCAAATTACTTTTATTTCTTTTCTTAAATTTCGAATTCTAACTTATAATTAAAATAAAAACAAAATTATTTTTCTTTTCTTTTAATTAATATTCGAATACTCTCCCTCTCATCTCTTTCTATTTATTTACTAACACTTCTCTTCTACTCATAATTCGAACCCTCTCTCTCTCTGTGTTCGAATTTCTTCTTCTTCCTTCTTCAATCTATTCTTCTTTTCCTCTGACACATAAAAGAATCTCTATACTGTGACATAGAGGATTCCTCTTATTTTCTGTTCTCTTCTTTTTCATATGAACAGGAACAGGGCTAAAGACATCCTTGTTGAAGCTGATTCTGAACCTGAAAGGACTCTGAAAAGGAAGCTAAGAGAAGCTAAAGCATAACACTCTGGAGAGGACTTTACAGAAATTTTCGAAAAAGGAGTAGACATGGCAGCCGAACCCCAAAACAATGGTGGAGATGCAAGAAAGATGCTTGGTGACTTTACTGCACCAAGTTTTTGGCTTCAATAATAACAATGGTGGGAGAAATAGGTTTGGCAATAGCAAGCCTTTTCCATCATCATCTCAGCAACAGACAGAGAATTCTAAGCAAAGCCTCTCTGCCTTAGCAACCATAGTCTCTGATCTAACTAAGACCACTCACAGTTTCATGACAGAAACAAGGTCCTCCATTAGAAATCTAGAGGCACAAGTGGGTCAGCTGAGTAAAAGAGTTACTGAAACTCCTCCTAGTACTCTCCCAAGCAATACAGAATAGAATCCAAAGAGAGAGTGCAAGGCCATCAATATACCCAAAGTGGCCGAACCTATAGAGGAGGAAGAGGCAGTGATTTCCAATGAGGAAGACCTCAAAAGACGTCCACTGACCACTAAGGAGTTCCCTAATGAGGAACCAAAGGAATCTGAGGCTCATATAGAGACCATAGGGATTCCACTGAACTTACTGTTGCCATTCATGAGCTCTGATGAGTATTCTTCCTCTAAAGAGAATGAAGATATTATTGAAGAGAAAATTGCTCAATATCTAGGAGCAATCATGAAGCTGAATGCCAAGTTATTTAGTAATGAAACTTGGGAGGATGAACCTCTATTGCTCATCAATGAACTGAATGCCTTGGTTAAACTAAAATTACCTCAGAAGAAACCGGATCCCAGAAAGTTCTTAATACCTTGTACCATAGGCACCATGACCTTTGAGAAAGCTCTGCGTGACCTGGGGTCAGGAATAAACCTCATGCCACTCTCTGTAATGGAGAAACTAGGGATCTTTGAGGTACAAACTGCAAGAATCTCACTAGAGATGGCAGACAAATCAATGAAACAGGCTTATGGACTTGTAGAGGATGTCTTAGTGAAGGTTAAAAGCCTGTACATCCCTACTGAATTCATAATCCTAGACACTGGAAAGGATGAGGATGAATCCATCATCCTTGGAAGACCCTTCTTAGCCACAGCAAGAGCTGTGATTGATGTAGACAGAGGAGAGTTAGTTCTTCAATTGAATAACGACTACCTTGTGTTTAAGGCTCAAGGATCTTCTTCTGTAACCATGGAAAGGAAGCATGAAAAGCTTCTCTCAATACAGAGTCAAACAGAGCCCCCACACTAAACTTCTAAGTTTGGTGTTGGGAGGCCACATTAAGCTCTGAGTCTCTGTGAAGCCCTCTAAGAGCTCACTATCAAGCTATTGACATTAAAGAAGTGCTTATTAGGAGGCAACCCAATGTTATTTAATTATACTTATTTTAGACATTTGTTTTCCATTGTTATTTTATGTTTTCTTAAGGTTGATGATCATGTGAAGTCATAAAAATAGTTGCAGAAATAAAGTAAAATAAAAAATAGCATCAAAAATAGAACACCCTGGAGGACAGGCTTACTGGCGTTTAAACGCCAGTAAGGATAGCATTCTGGGCGTTCAGAAAAACGCCCAGTAAATAAGGAATCCTGGCGTTTAACGCCAGCCAGGGTATCTGGCTGGGTGTTAAACGCCCAAAATGGCAGTCAAGTGGGCGTTAAACACCAGAATAGATAGCATTCTGGACGTTTAACGCCAGGATGACACAAGGGAGGTGATGAGCGGATAATTTATACGCTTTTTGGCATTGTTTTTAGTATGTTTTTAGTAGGATCTAGTTACTTTTAGGGATGTTTTCATTAGTTTTTATGTTAAATTCACATTTCTGGACTTTACTATGAGTTTGTGTGTTTTTCTGTGATTTCAGGTATTTTCTGGCTGAAATTGAGGGACTTGAGCAGAAATCAGATTCAGAGGTTGAAGAAGGACTGCTGATGCTGTTGGATTCTGACCTCCCTGCACTCAAAGTGGATTTTCTGGAGCTACAGAACTCGAAATGGCGCGCTTCCAATTGCGTTGGAAAGTAGACATCCAGGGCTTTCCCGCAATATATAATAGTCCATACTTTGGCCAAGAATTGACGACGTAAACTGGCGTTCAACGCCAGCCTTCTGCCCAAATCTGGCGTCCAGCGCCAGAAAAGGATCCAAAACCAGAGTTGAACGCCCAAACTGGCACAGAAACTGGCGTTCAACTCCACAAATGGCCTCTGCATGTGCTACACTTAAGCTCAGCCCAAATACACACCAAGTAGGCCCCGGAAGTGGATTTATGCATCAATTACTTACTCATGTAAACCCTAGTGACTAGTTTATTATAAATAGGACCTTTTACTATTGTATTAGGCATCTTGGGATTACCTTATGATCCTTTGATCACGTTTTGGGGGCTGGCCATCTCGGCCATGCCTGGACCTTCACTTATGTATTTTCAACGGTAGAGTTTCTGCACTCCATAGATTAAGGTGTGGAGCTCTGCTGTTCCTCAAAGATTAATGCAAGTACTACTGTTTTCTATTCAATTCTTCTTATTTCGCTTCTAAGATATCCACTCGCACCCAAGAACATGATGAAGGTGATGATTATGTGTGACGCTCATCATCCTTCTCCCCTATGAACGCGTGCCTGACAAACACTTCCGTTCTACATGAAATAAGCTAGAATGAATATCTCTTAGATCTCCTAACCAGAATCTTCGTGGCGTAAGCTAGAATGATGGCGGAATTCAAGAGAATCCGGAAGGTCTAAACCTTGTCTGTGGTATTCTGAGTAGGATTCAATGATTGAATGACTGTGACGAGCTTCAAACTCGCGATTGTTGGGCGTTAGTGACAGACGCAAAAGGAGGGTGAATCCTATTCCAGCATGATCGAGAACCGACAGATGAATGGCCGTGCTGTGACAGAGCATGTGAGCATATCTTTCACTGAGAGGAGGGGATGTAGCCACTGACAACGGTGATGCCCTTGCATAAAGCCAGCCATGGAAAGGAGTGAGACTGATTGGATGAAGATAGCAAGAAAGCAGAGGTTCAGAGGAACGAAAGTATCTCCATTCGCTTATCTGAAATTCCTACCAATGATTTACATAAGTACCTCTATCCCTATCTTATTAATTATTATTCGAAAACACCATTATCCATTTATATCTGCCTGACTGAGATTTACAAGGTGACCATAGCTTGCTTCATACCAACAATCTCCGTGGGATTCGACCCTTACTCACGTAAGGTATTACTTGGACGACCCTAGTGCACTTGCTGGTTAGTTGTATCGAAGTTGTGACAATTATGAATTAAGATCAAGAGCACCAAGCTTTGGAGCCATTACCAGGATTTGTTCGAGCCTGGACATCACAATTTCATGCACCAAGTTTTTGGCGCCGTTGCCGGGGATTGTTTGAGTTTACGGCAAGCTTTTGGTCCGGTAACATCAGTGCCAAGTTTGATCCGGCAACAGCACCAAGTTTTTGGCGCCGTTGCCGGGGATTGTTCGTGTTTGGACAACTGACGATTCATCTTGTTGCTCAGATTAGGTAATTTTCTTTTTATTTTATTTTCAAAAATTTTTCAAAAATATTTTCAAAAATCTCTCATATGTTTTCGAAAAACAAAAAATTAAAAAATTAAAAATGTTTTCAAAAATTTATTCAGAATTTTTAAGATTGAATTCTAGTGTTTCATGAAGCATGTGAAGCCTGGCTGGCTGTAAAGCCATGTCTAAATTCTTTTGGACTGAGGCTTGCACTTTGTTATCAAAGAGCAATATACTCTCGTGTTAAAGACTAAAGCTTGGCTGGCCATTGGCCATGTCTAGTGTTTTGGACTGGAGCTTTCATTGAAAGCTTGGCTGGCTAGTGAGCCATGTCTAATTCCTGGACTGAAGCTTTAGACTAACATGGCAAGATTCCTGGAATTCATATTAAAAATTTTGGAATCCTTATTTTTCTTTTTTCATAATAATTTTCGAAAAAAAATACAAAAAAAAATTAGAAAATCATAAAAATCAAAAATATTTTTCTGTTTCTTGTTTGAGTCTTGAGTCATATCATAAGTTTGGTGTCACTTGCATATGCATCTTGCATTTTTTCGAAAATATCATGCATTCATAGTGTTCTTCATGATCTTCAAGTTGTTCTTGGTAAGTCTTCTTGTTTGATCTTGATGATTTTTTGTTTTGTGTCTTTCCATGTTTATCATATGCATTCTTGAATTCTTAGTGTCTAAGCATCAAAGAATTCTAAGTTGGTGTCCTGCATGTTTTCTTTGCATTAAAAATTTTTCAAAATTGTGTCTATGATGTTCATCTTGGCATTCATAGTGTTCTTGATGTTCATCTTGACATTCATAGCATTCTTGCATGCATTCATTGTTTTGATCTAAAAATTTCATGCATTGCATAATTTTCATGTTTTTCATAAAAATTTCAAAAATCAAAAAAATATCTTTCCCTTTTTCTCTCATCAAATTCGAAAATTGAGTTGACTTTTTCAAAAAATTTTAAAAATCAAATTGTTTCTCATGAGTCAAATCAAATTTTCAATTTGAAAATCTTATCTTTTTCAAAATCTTTTTCAAAAATCAAATCTTTTTCAAGTTTCTTAGTTATTTTCGAAAATTCCAAAAATATTTTTCAAAAATCTTTTTCTTATTTTATATCATAATTTTCGAAAATAACATAATCAATTAATGTTTTGATTCAAAAATTTGAAGTTTGTTACTTGCTTGTTAAGAAAGATTCAAACTTTAAGTTATAGAATCATATCTTGTGATTTCTTATGAATCAAGTCATTAATTGAGATTTTAAAAATCAAATCTTTTTCAAAACTAATTTCTATCATATCTTTTCAAAATATCTTCTTATTTTATCTTTTTCAAAAATATCTTTTCAAAATATCTTTCCTAACCTCCTAACTACTTATCTTTTCAAAATTGGTTTTCAAAATTTGTTTCAACTAACTAACTAACTTTTTGTTTGTTTCTTAACTTTTTCAAAACCACCTAACTAACTCTCTCTCTCTCATTTTCGAAAATATCTCTCCCCTTTTTCAAAATTTCTTTTTAATTTATTAATTATTTTAATTTTTAAAACTTAATTTTCGAAAAATACTAAACATTTTTCAAAAACTATTTTCAAAAATCACTAACTCTTTTTCGAAATAATTTTCGAAAATTTTCCCTCCCCCATCCCATTCTATTTATTCATTCATATCCTAACATCTCATCTCACATCTCTTCCATTCGTACAGTTGCATTTCTTCCTTTACATCACGTGCTTTGTCTCCCCCTCTTTTCTTCCACTCACAAAGGGATCCCTATACTGTGGTATAAAGGATCTCTATTATTATTATCATTTTTCTGGCCATTCTTCCTTGTCATATGAGCAGGAGCAAGGATAAGAACATTCTTGTGGAAGCAGATCCAGAACCTGAAAGGACTCTGAAGAGAAAATTAAGAGAAGCTAAAATACAACAATCCAGAGAAAACCTTTCAGCAAATTTTTGAACAGGAAGAGGAGATGGCAGCCAAAAATAATAATAATATAAGGAAGATGCTTGGTGACTTTACTGCACCTAATTCCAATTTACATGGAAGAAGCATCTCCATTCCTGCCATTGGAGCAAACAACTTTGAGCTGAAACCTCAATTAGTTTCTCTGATGCAGCAGAACTGCAAGTTTCATGGACTTCCATCTGAAGATCCTTTTCAGTTCTTAACTGAATTCTTGCAGATATGTGATACTGTAAAGACTAATGGAATAGATCCTGAAGTCTACAGGCTCATGCTTTTCCCTTTTGCTGTAAGAGACAGAGCTAGATTATGGTTGGATTCTCAACCCAAAGACAGCCTGAACTCTTGGGATAAGCTGGTCACGGCTTTCTTAGCCAAGTACTTTCCTCCTCAAAAGCTGAGCAAGCTAAGAGCTGATGTTCAAACCTTCAGACAGAAAGAAGGTGAATCTCTCTATGAAGCTTGGGAAAGATACAAACAGTTGACCAAAAAGTGTCCTTCTATGATGGTTTATCTGAGTTATCAAAGATGTCATTGGATACCTCTGCAGGTGGATCCATTCACCTAAAGAAAACGCCTGCAGAAGCTCAAGAACTCATTGACATGGTTGCTAATAACCAGTTCATGTACACTTCTGAAAGGAATCCTGTAAGCAATGGGACGCCTATGAAGAAGGGAGTTCTTGAAGTTGATACTCTGAATGCCATATTGGCTCAGAACAAAATATTGACTCAGCAAGTCAATATGATCTCTCAGAGTCTGCATGGAATGCAAGCTGCATCCAACAGTACTCAAGAGGCATTTTCTGAAGAAGAAGCCTATGATCCTGAGAACCCTGCAATAGCAGAGGTAAATTACTTAGGTGAACCTTATGGAAACACCTATAACTCAACATGGAGAAATCATCCAAATTTCTCATGGAAGGATCAAAAGCCCCAACAAGGCTTTAATAATGGTGGAAGAAACAGGTTTAGCAATAGCAAGCCTTTTCCATCATCCACTCAGCAACAGACAGAGAACTCTGAACAAAATGCTTCTAATTTAGCAAATCTAGTCTCTGATCTATCTAAGGCCACTGTAAGTTTCATGAATGAAACAAGGTCTTCCATTAGAAATTTGGAAGCACAAGTGGGCCAGCTGAGTAAAAGGATCACTAAAATCCCTCCTAGTACTCTCCCAAGCAATACAGAAGAGAACCCAAAAGGAGAGTGCAAGGCCATTGACATAAGCGCCATGGCCGAACCTGTGAGGAGAGGAGAGGACGTGAATCCCAAGGAGGAAGACCTCCTGGGACGTCTAGTGATCAATAAGGAGCTTCCCTCTGAGGAACCAAGGGACTCTGAGGCTCATCTAGAGACCATAGAGATTCCATTGAACCTCCTTATACCCTTCATGAGCTCTGATGAATATTCCTCTTCTGAAGAGAACGAGGATGTTACTGAAGAGCAAACTGCCAAGTTTCTTGGTGCAATCATGAAGCTGAATGCCAAATTATTTGGCATTGATGCTTGGGAAGTTGAACCTCCCTTGTTCATCAATGAACTAAGTGATCTGGATCAACTGACATTGCCTCAGAAGAGACAGAATCCTGGAAAGTTCATAATACCTTGTACCATAGGCACCATGATCTTTAAGGCTCTATGTGACCTTGGTTCAGGTATAAACCTCATGCCCCTCTCTGTAATAGAGAAACTGGGAATCTATGGGGTGCAAGCTGCTAAAATCTCACTAGAGATGGCAGACAGCTCAAGAAAATAGGCTTATGGACAAGTAGAAGATGTATTAGTAAAGGTTGAGGGCCTTTACATACCTGCTGATTTCATAGTCCTGGATACTGGAAAGGAAGAGGATGAATCCATCATCCTAGGAAGACCTTTCCTGACCACAGCAAGAGCTGTGATTGATGTTGACAGAGGTGAAATAGTCCTTCAATGGAATGAGGACTCCCTTGTGTTTAAAACTCAAGGATCTCCCTCTGCAACCATGGAGAAGAAGCAGAAAAAGCTTCTCTCAAGGCAGAGTCAACCAGAGCCCCCACAGTCAAACTCTAAGTTTGGTGTTGGGAGGCCACAACCAAAATCTAAGTTTGGTGTTGAACTCCCATATCCAAACTCTAAGTTTGGTGTTGGAGAGTCTCAACAAAGCTCTGCACATCTGTGAGGCTCCATGAGAGCCCACTGTCAAGCTATTGACATTAAAGAAGCGCTTGTTGGGAGGCAACCCAATGTGTATCTAATTCTTATTTTTATTTGTTTTTCATGTTTTCTTAGGTTCATGATCATGTGGAGTCACAAAATAAACAAAAAAATCAAAAACGGAATCAAAAACAGCAGAAGAAAAATCACACCCTGGAAGAGCATCTGTCTGGCGTTCAAACGCCAGAACAGAGCATAGTTCTGGCGCTGAACGCCCAGAATGGGGGAATCCTGGCGCTGAACGCCCAGAACAAGCATGGTTCTGGCGTTCAACGCCAGAAATGGCAGCAAATGGGCGTTGAACGCCCAAAATGGCCACCAACCTGGCGCTGAACGCCCAGAGTTGGGTACAAAGGCATTTTTACATGCCTAATGGGTGCAGGGATGTAAATCCTTGAAAACCTCAGGATCTGTGGACCCCACAGGATCCACTCAGGATCTGTGGACTCCACAGGATCCCCACCTACCTCCACTCACTTCTTCTCACCACTCTCTTTCACACAACCCCATAAACACTCTTCCCTAAAAACCCCTCACCAATCACCTCAATCTCTCTTCCCCACTAAACCTTCACCACTCACATCCATCCACTCTTCCCCATAAACCTACCTCATAAACTCCACCTACCTTCAAAATTCAAAACCAATTTCCCACCCAAACCCACCCATATGGCCGAACCAATAACCCCCCTCCATTCCCTATATAAAGACCTCCATTCTTCACCAAATTCACACAACACAACCCCTCTACACTCTCCTTAGCCGAAACCACATCTCCCTCTCCCCCTCCACATTTCTTCTTCTTCTTCTTCTATTCTTTGGTTTATTGCTCGAGGGCGAGCAATATTCTAAGTTTGGTGTGGTAAAAGCATAGCTTTTTTGTTTTTCCATTACCATTAATGGCACCTAAGACCGGAGAATTCTCTAGAAAAGGGAAAGGGAAGATAAAAGCTTCCACATCCGAGTCATGGGAGATGGAAAGGTTCATCTCCAAAGCCCATCAAGACCACTTCTATGATGTTGTGGCCAAGAAGAAGGTGATCCCTGAGGTCCCTTTTTAAACTCAAAAGAAATGAGTATCCGGAGATCCGACATGAAATTCAAAGAAGAGGTTGGGAAGTTCTAACAAATCCCATCCAACAAGTCGGCATCCTAATGGTTCAAGAGTTCTATGCCAATGCATGGATCACCAAGAACCATGATCAAAGTAAGAACCCGAATCCAAAGAACTATGTTACAATGGTTCGGGGGAAATACTTAGATTTTAGTCCGGAAAATGTGAGGTTGGCGTTCAACTTGCCATACATGGAAGAGAACGCACGCCCCTACACAAGGAGAGTCAACTTTGATCAAAGGTTGGACCAAGTCCTTATGGACATATGTGTAGAAGGAGCTCAATGGAAGATTGACTCCAAAGGCAAGCCGGTTCAACTAAGAAGATTGGACCTCAAGCCTGTGGCTAGAGGATGGTTGGAGTTTATTCAATGCTCAATCATTCCCACTAGCAACCGGTCTGAAGTTACTATAGACCGGGCCATCATGATCCATAGCATCATGATTGGAGAAGAGGTGGAAGTTCATGAGATTATACCTCAAGAACTCTACAAGGTGGCTGACAAGTCCTCCACCATGGCAAGGTTAGCCTTTCCTCACCTCATTTGCCATCTATGTTACTCAGCTGGAGCTTTCATAGAAGGAGATATCCTCATCCAAGAGGACAAGCCCATCACTAAGAAGAAGATGGAGCAAGCAAGAGAGCCCAGTCATGGAGCTTAAGAGGCGCAGGAAGCTCATCACCATGAGATCCCGGAGATGCCTCAAATGCACTTTCCTCCACAAAACTATTGGGAGCAAATCAACACCTCCCTAGAAGAATTGAATTCCCATATGGGACAACTAAGGGTGGAACATCAAGAACACTCCATCATGCTTCATGGAATAAGAGAAGATCAAAAAGCAATGAGGGAGGAGCAACAAAGACAAGGAAGAGACATAGAAGAGCTCAAGGACATCATTGGTTCCTCAAGAAGGAAACGCCACCATCACTAAGGTGGATTCATTCCTTGTTCTTGTTTCTTCTATTTTTCGTTTTCTATGTCATGTGCTTATCTATGTTTGTGTCTTCATTACATGATCATTAGTAGTTAGTAACTTTGTCTTAAAGTTATGAATGTCCTATGAATCCATCACCTCTCTTAAAAGAAAAATGTTTTAATTCAAAAGAACAAGAAGTACATGAGTTTCAAATTTATCCTTGAACTTAGCTTAATTATATTGATGTGGTGACAATGCTTCTTGTTTTCTGAATGAATGCTTGAACAGTGCATATGTCTTTTGAAGTTGTTGTTTAAGAATGTTAAATATGTTGGCTCTTGAAAGAATGATGACTAGGAGACATGTTATTTGATAATCTGAAAAATCATAAAAATGATTCTTGAAGCAAGAAAAAGCAGCAAAGAACAAAGCTTGCAGAAAAAAAAGAGAAGAAAAAAATAGGCGAAAAAAAAATTAGAAAGAAAAAGAAAAAGCAAGCAGAAAAAGCCAATAACCCTTAAAACCAAAAGGCAAGGGCAAATAAAAAGGATCCCAAGGCTTTGAGCATCAGTGGATAGGAGGGCCTAAAGGAATAAAATCCTGGTCTAAGCGGCTAAACCAAGCTGTCCCTAACCATGTGCTTGTGGCGTGTAGGTGTCAAGTGAAAACTTGAGACTGAGCGGTTAAAGTCAAGGTCCAAAGCAAAAACAAAGAGTGTGCTTAAGAACCCTGGACACCTCTAATTGGGGACTTTAGCAAAAGCTGAGTCACAATCTAAAAAGGTTCACCCAATTATGTGTCTGTGGCATTTATGTATCCGGTGGTAATACTGGAAAACAAAGTGCTTAGGGCCACGGCCAAGACTCATAAAAAAGCTGTGTTCAAGAATCATCATACTAAACTAGGAGAGTCAATAACACTATTCGAAATCTGAAGTTCCTATAGATGTCAATCATTCTGAACCTCAATGGATAAAGTGAGATGCCAAAACTATTCAAGAGGCAAAAAGCTATAAGTCCCGCTCATTTGATTGAAGCTATGTTTCATTGATAGTTTGGAATTTATAGTATATTCTCTTCTTTTTATCCTATTTGATTTTCAATTGCTTGGGGACAAGCAACAATTTAAGTTTGGTGTTGTGATGAGCGGATAATTTATACGCTTTTTGGCATTGTTTTTAGTATGTTTTTAGTAGGATCTAGTTACTTTTAGGGATGTTTTCATTAGTTTTTATGTTAAATTCACATTTCTGGACTTTACTATGAGTTTGTGTGTTTTTCTGTGATTTCAGGTATTTTCTGGCTGAAATTGAGGGACTTGAGCAGAAATCAGATTCAGAGGTTGAAGAAGGACTGCTGATGCTGTTGGATTCTAACCTCTCTGCATGTGCTACACTTAAGCTCAGCCCAAACACACACCAAGTGGGCCCCGGAAGTGGATTTATGCATCAATTACTTACTCATGTAAACCCTAGTGACTAGTTTATTATAAATAGGACCTTTTACTATTGTATTAGGCATCTTGGGATTACCTTATGATCCTTTGATCACGTTTTGGGGGCTGGCCATCTCGGCCATGCCTGGACCTTCACTTATGTATTTTCAACGGTAGAGTTTCTGCACTCCATAGATTAAGGTGTGGAGCTCTGCTGTTCCTCAAAGATTAATGCAAGTACTACTGTTTTCTATTCAATTCTTCTTATTTCGCTTCTAAGATATCCACTCGCACCCAAGAACATGATGAAGGTGATGATTATGTGTGACGCTCATCATCCTTCTCCCCTATGAACGCGTGCCTGACAAACACTTCCGTTCTACATGAAATAAGCTAGAATGAATATCTCTTAGATCTCCTAACCAGAATCTTCGTGGCGTAAGCTAGAATGATGGCGGAATTCAAGAGAATCCGGAAGGTCTAAACCTTGTCTGTGGTATTCTGAGTAGGATTCAATGATTGAATGACTGTGACGAGCTTCAAACTCGCGATTGTTGGGCGTTAGTGACAGACGCAAAAGGAGGGTGAATCCTATTCCAGCATGATCGAGAACCGACAGATGAATGGCCGTGCTGTGACAGAGCATGTGAGCATATCTTTCACTGAGAGGAGGGGATGTAGCCACTGACAATGGTGATGCCCTTGCATAAAGCCAACCATGGAAAGGAGTGAGACTGATTGGATGAAGATAGCAGGAAAGCAGAGGTTTAGAGGAACGAAAGTATCTCCATTCGCTTATCTGAAATTCCTACCAATGATTTACATAAGTACCTCTATCCCTATCTTATTAATTATTATTCGAAAACACCATTATCCATTTATATCTGCCTGACTGAGATTTACAAGGTGACCATAGCTTGCTTCATACCAACAATCTCCGTGGGATTCGACCCTTACTCACGTAAGGTATTACTTGGACGACCCAGTGCACTTGCTGGTTAGTTGTATCGAAGTTGTGACAATTATGAATTAAGATCAAGAGCACCAAGCTTTGGAGCCATTACCAGGATTTGTTCGAGCCTGGACATCACAATTTCGTGCACCAGGAGGTAATTTTGTTTCCAATTCGATTTTTTTCAATTTTTCATGTTTTAATTCATAATTTTTTGCATCAAATATATTTTAAACTTTCATCTTTCAATTTCTATTTTCAAAAATTAATAATCTTTCCAATTCTTTTTAATTCTCTTTTTAATTCTTTTCAATTCCTTCCAAAACGTTTCAAAACTTACATATCTTTTCAAATTCTTTTCAACTCTTTTTCTTGTATACATTAATATGTTTTCAAAATTAATTGCATCACTCTTCTTCTACTCCCTTCTATCTTATTTTGCTCGAGGACGAGCAAAGCTTTTAAGTTTGGTGTGAAAAAGCTCTGTTTTTCATTTTTCCATAACCATTAATGGCACCTAAGGCTGGAGAAACCTCTAGAAAGAGGAAAGGGAAGGCAGTTGCTTCCAACTCTGAGTCATGGGAGATGGAGAAATTCATTTCAAAAGCCCATCACTAGAAAGAGGATGGAGCAAACAAGAGAGCCCACTCATGGACCTCAACAAGAGCACTCCATTATCCTCCATAAAATTAGAGAGGACCAAAAGGCCATGAAAGAGGAGCAACAAAGGCAAGGAAGAGATATCGAGGAGCTAAAGCACTCCATGGGATCTTCAAGAAGAAGAACTAGCCGCCATCACTAAGGTGGACCCGTTCTTTAATTTCCTTGTTCTTATTTTTCTGTTTTTCGAATTCTATGCTTTATGTTTTGTCTATGTTTGTGTCTTTATTACATGATCATTAATGTCTGGTGTTTATGTCTTAAAGCTATGAATGTCCTATGAATCCTTCACCTTTCTTAAATGAAAAATGTTTTTATTTGCAAAAGAACAAGAAGTACATGAATTTTGAATTTTATCTTGAAATTAGTTTAATTATTTTAATGTGGTAGCAATACCTTTTGTTTTCTGAATAAATGCTTGAACAGTGCATATTTTTGAATTTGTTGTTTATGAATGTTAAAATTGTTGGCTCTTCCTAATTATGTGCTTTGATTGAAAACATGCTTCTTTGGCCTTAAGTTCCTTATGTTTAATCCTCTCTTATTACCATTAGATGCCTTGATATGTGTGTTAAGTGATTTCAGAGATTACACGCCTCAGCTGAAGAGGTGGTAGAAGTAGAGGATGCTGAAGAGGAAGAGGCAATACAAGACATGGGTGAAGAAGTAGAGGCTCAACCACAGAAAGAAGCTGTAACACCCAAACTACCAAAGCTCACGCTTCCGGTTGCGCGACTCTGATAGCTCGGATATTACGACGACACTTATACTAACTAATACTAAAATATGAGCCTGTTTAAAACTTTGAACCGCAATACCGCTTCCAAAAATACTTTCGTTCGATGACGTACATCCATAAATACCATACAACTTACAACAACTCATAAAGAGTACATC
The DNA here is from genome assembly GCF_003086295.3 of Arachis hypogaea. Taxonomy (NCBI): domain Eukaryota; kingdom Viridiplantae; phylum Streptophyta; class Magnoliopsida; order Fabales; family Fabaceae; genus Arachis; species Arachis hypogaea. The sequence goes on from NC_092046.1 coordinate 123,158,494, forward strand.
CATATACATACATAAATATATATAAATAATATTACAAGCAATAATCAATACAATTCCTATCCCTCTTACAAATTATACCAAGATAAAGGCGAGGGTACAATAAACAATAACTAAAGCAATACAGAACATCTCAATAACAAAAAAATAAGCTCTTCGTAACTTCTACGCCCATATCCTGAAAGGGGAAAAATGTAGGGGGTGAGAACATCATCCTCGAAAGGGTTCTCAGTAGAGGGTTTTTGGGAATTACTGTAATAGGATACATGAAGATAAACCGTACCAGTGATTAATAACCGTCTTATGCCTCTTTTCAAAAACAACGATTTATAAATAAAAAGAAATATGAAATCCTTTTCTGAAAGAGGAACAGTTCAATTCTCAAAAAAACTCAAGAGCCTTTCAAAACGGTTTATCTGTGCTGAACCAAAATAGCCTTTCATATCTTTCCAAACCAGAACACAACCAAAACCAACCATCGGTCCATCTCATTTCAACCTCGGCCCTAGGCCCAAACAATCCAACCATCAACCAATCACCACAATCCAACAGAGTCCCAGTAGCAAACACAAATAGGAAGATGCAAACACAAACAAACAGTTATTGTAAGTAGAACAATTAGCAATTAATCACATAGGCAAACCGAGTACAATATGCACACCCAAACAATGTCACATAGATGCATATGATGCATGCCTGTCCCTAGTGGCTGATGATATCATCTGTCGGTTATATAGCCAACCCGACACGTCCTGGTAGCTAACCATGGACAGAAACACCCATCGCGGAGTAAGTAGGTTTGAGCTACAACCCCCTTGCTACTGCCCGCTCAACCCAGAGCCAGTGGAATAACCACTACTGCGGCTACTACCCAGGCGGGTGTTTAAAAGCTCAACCTGGAGCGAGTGGAATCACCACTACTACCGCTACTACCCAGGCGTCACAATCTCTGACCTGGAGCAAGTGGGACGAACCACAACCCTTGCTACTACCCAGGTATATCAAGCATATATTCATTCAGTCCCAGCCATGGATCAACATCCATCTCAGCCATCCAGCTTAAATTCATAATTCATAATCAGCCATACGGCCCATAACTCATTCGGCAATTCGCCATAAATCAATATTATACACAGCCATTCCAGCTCATAACAAAATGGCACCTCCACCATTCAACATCATCAATTTCATAAAACCGGCATTTAAGCCACAAATCACTTTTTCTCAAATCGTTTCACTTTGAAATCAAGTTTCAACTCTTTTCAGCCTTGGCTTTAGAAATCTCGTTTCTCAAATCATCTCAGGCTTATAAGCCAAATCTACTCAAAGTGAGTTCCCTTTTAAAACAAAGCCACCCTCGGCATTCTCTTTCCAAAACTTCCAAAACCATGGCAAGTTAAGGATTTATTTCAAAGTATTCAAAATCACCCATACAACAATGGGATTTTATAGCAAAAGTTTCTCGGCAGAGTTCCAAGCCTTTAGGGAAGGTCAACCTATATCAATTCCTTAAAATTCATTGAAACTCTTAAAATCATGGATTCTCAGTTCAAGTAAATAAACTGAATTTATTATGAAACCGACCATACAAAATCACAAGTTTCAACCCGGTCCAAAAATCAACTCATTTGAAAAGAAACCGGTTCATTTGAATCAAACCACTTTCAGGTTTCTTTTTGGAACCCATTTTTCTAACTCTTCCAAAATGCCTCAAACTTAATTACTCAATCAAAAGTCTAGATTCCTTTGAAATCACGAAAAGCTCCTTTTTATATTGAAATCAATATTAGAGCATCATTCTTTCCTTCAGTGATTCAAACGGTAAAAACAGTTCATTTCTAAATAAGTCAAACTCAAGGCATAAAGTTCGCTAAATAAATTAAGCTTGAAAATATAAATATTCTCTTAATAAATCAAATAATACAACTTCTCAAATCCAATCCTTTTTAAATAACTTTTTAAACAAGACTAGGATTTTGTAGAAATTTTGACAGTACCTCCCCTAAAACTTGGACTTTTGCCACCCGGTTCGGGTCCCAACTAAACCGTTTCTCATTCCTTTTCAACAGTTCAAGACCAGAAATCAATTCAAAGCAAGCTAAATCCAACAGTCGCCTCAGTGGCATATCTCAAGAAAACCATTTCAAAATCAACTCAATATCAACCGATTTAACTCATTTCCAAAGCTTTAAAGAATCGGTTCAGCAATAAATCATTTATCAAAACCAAATCAATTAAAGCAACCCAGGCTGAATTTCAGGAGTATTCTATCTTTCACATCATCAAAATAATTGACTCAATTCAAACCAATCCTCAACGGATTAAACTCATATTTCAAATCTTTAGATAATCAACTTCAGACATTACATTTCACAAAGCCGCACAACAATTCAGCCAAACCAACATCCATAGTCATTCGAGTCAATCAAATAATACACAAGGCAGATACAATCACCAATTACATAATATCTCGCACCAATATCCATATGTAATAATTCCAATACACAAAACATAGTTTTTGGAAAGTGCCCCTACCTCAAAACGCAAATTTCATAACTCAAACGCGTCACAGAGTCCTTTTCGCCTCGACCCGAAATCAACAATCAAAATCCCAGCTACCAACACCTCAGCTCCAAACTGTTTTCTCAGCAACCACAACGACTCTAATCGCAATATATAATAACCGAGATTAACTCTCATAACAAAAAATGCTACAACTCCTCAACGTATAATAGAGCAGTAACTAGAGGGCTTTCAGATCGAAACGCTTACCGAACCGAAGGAACGGCTGAACCGAAATAGCGGCGGTCTTCGAACCGGTTTGGCGGCAGCCCCAGAAGCCATCCTAGGCGGCAACGGTGATCAGACTCTGGCGACTGAAATCAATATACAATGATTGTAATATTTCCGAAAACTCAGGAGAAACGAAACCCAATACTTAAAATCTTACCGGCAGGATTCTCCGGTGACGGCAGAAACAGCCAGAGGCTCCGACGGTGGTCCCAGAAGTCACGGAACCACTCCCGGCTGCCAGGAACACAGAGGCGCAGCTCCCTTCTCCAGCGGCGACACCTGCGGCGGCCTGAACCCCTTTTTGCCAGCGGCGGTTTGGGCTTACCATCATTAGCAGCAGCGAGCTCAGATGGTGGCAGCGGCGTCCTGATCAGATTCCAAAACCCAGGAGCAGAGGCAGAAAGGCATCTCCTTTCTTTGATTTGCACGGCACTGCTCTTCTCTATACCCAGCGGCAGAGGACCTCGGCGGCAGAGAGGGAGGCAGTCACAGTGGCTCCTCGACGGCACCAGGGAGCACGATGCTGACAGCAGCGCTCGCGACGGGCTTCACGGCGAGGAGCGACCGCAGCAACTCAAGCCCCACGAAGACGACAGCAGCGGTGGCAGTTCTCGACGACCCATCATCTGCGGCGGCGCTGGGCAGAGACGGCGACGACGCAACTGGCGGTGACGAGCTTGGACGACGACGGTAGCACGGACAGTAGAGGCGGCGCGATGAGGCTGGACCCTTCCTCCCCCTGCGCGCGCGTTCTCTCCTCCATCCCGTGGCAATGGGTCGCGGCTTCCTTTCCTACAACGGCAACACGACGGCGCGGCGGCAGTGATGCCCGCCGGCGACGTCATTCCTTTTCTCCTCTCCTCTTCCCTGCTTTTCCCCTTCCCCTTCGTTTATTTTCTTTCTTTCTTTGATTCATTCTTTTAGGAACACGGGAACACAGAGAAAACTCAGCGTGTGTTGCCGCTGCTGAGAGCAAGGAAAGGTTGGGGGTGTGGCTAAAGGGAACCGGGTCATGGGTTAGGATTTCATTTTCAAAAATTAGGATTAGGGGTATGTCTGTAATTTCACCCAAAACTAGGTATAATGTAGTAATTAGAAATAAATTCTAATCTAACAATAATAGTGTATAAAAATACTATTTGCTCATCAGTTTCACAATTTATTTTCAATAAAATGCCCAAATCCAACAATTTGAAATAATATAATTAACTTCTCTATTTTTTTTTCCAAAACAGTAGCATTAATATTTAAAATGTTACTTATCTAATCCAAATCATATAAAAATTCTTATTATTTCACAACTACCAACTTTATAATTTGAATATAGAAAATAATCCAATAATTATAAAATTGGATAATAAATCATAACTTGTCTCAAATTCAATAAATCACAACTTGCCTTAATTATCTTTAATAAAATGATTTCCGAAATTAAGGCTATAAATAACTATATGATTTGAGACTTGATCATAATAAGACTTTTCAAAAGTTCTGGGTCTTACATCCTACCCACCTTATAAAAATTTTCGTCCTCGAAAATTGATACAAAACGAAAGAAATTTCATAACAGTTCATTCTTGAACATATTTAAGGAAGTAGCAAGAATATCTCATCATATAAACATATATACGATTTTCAAATACTTTGATTGTCATATGCATAAGGATGCAAAGGTAGAAGTGTGAGTGCAAAGCAAACGCTACAAGGTAGGCTCAATGCAAAAGGTGACATGGGTCAAACATATGATGGTAAGGTAAGGCATTGAAGGTTATAAAATAGGATGAGGTTACAACGACGTGCTTAACATCCGCACACTAATCTCATATCAACCTCAAGGTTTTAACTTTCCAACTCCATCAAGCACTTTACAATCTCCATATTCAATCACAAGCCTGACAACCGCAAACCCGTTCGCAAGAAACAAGACACCACAACTCATAATGTTGTACACCTACCGCTTCAACTTCCATATACACATATCACGTCTTAAAGAACTAACACATCGCGTTACGTATACGTCTACAAGTCGCACGTGATATCAAAACAATTCTCGAGTCTACTCAGAAGGATACAAGATTTAGAAAGGAGAGTCAAATGTCAAAGATAGCAATAATAGATTTGAGAGAATATATCCAATCCCAGATAACCAAGGATACTCAAGCAATGAAGTTTGCTAGACACAATTCAATTGACAACTTCAAAGATAACCCTTGGATCAAAGAAATTCAATAGGACCAATAAGCAGAAAAATCAGCGCATTAGTTTGAAACAATTTCAAGCTGAGTCGAAGAAGTATGAGACTTACAAAAAAGAATATCTCAAACCCAAGACAAAACTCAAAGAACTTAAGAGCATGATTAAAATTATTTCCAAATACATTGTTTATAAGAGAATCAAAAACTTGCAAAAAATCACTTCGTAATTTAGAAGAAAGCTCAATAGCAAACATTCCTCAAGAGGGCAACAAAAGCAATAACGTGGCTTTGCTCTAATTCAACTTCATGTTGAAGTAGATTATGCAGAGTTTTAAAAACAAGATGCTCCCAAGTTTGGCTAAAGGCTAAAATATTCCCTCAAATATTTCAAAAAGATAATTAGGTGCACAACTTAACCAAAAGCAATCATAAAACTCGGAAGAGAAATCAAATGCTTGTTCAAAAATCTCCAAAGTCCATATTCAAACAAGCGTGTATAAAATCTTAGCGAGGTCGAAAGAGAAAGTTAAGCTCTATTTAGGAAAGAAAATCCAAGGTAAAAGTTTGCTATAAATTGGTAAAGGAATTAAGTGTTGCATTACAAACAAACCGGTTTTCAATAAATAAGGAAGCTTTTAAAACCTCATTTGAAATAGCGCATGCCGACTTTAAAACAATTTTGCCAAAAATTGAACAATGGTCTCAATTATAACCAAGCAAATGAAAAATAAGTTCAATTTAGAACTTATTCAAAGAGAATTCAATCTGCTTTATAAAATTCAAAACAAGTCTCCAAAAGTATACTTGAAATCACCATCTCACAATAATATTCAAGAAAATTAGGATGTACTTGAAAAGGAGTCAAGCCATACAAGAAAAGATCTTAAATCAAAGTAGTTTAAACAAGATCCACTAGGCACGCGACATCAAACAAGCTTTCAATTGATCCAAAAGAAAAAGTCATAGGAAAAGACAACTCAATCATTAGTAATTTCTCAAGGATAAATCTTTGACTAAAAACTCTTGTAGGGATAATGAGAGATTAAACGATGCACTATTTTGAAACGAATCAAACTCGCTCACATAAAAATGGGATTCACAAGAGAGGACAAACCAAGATCAATGGTAATGTTCACAAGATGTAAAAGATTAGTTAAAAACAAGGTCAAGCATGACATTCATGGAGATGGAAGGCTTAAAAGAGACTCTAGTCCGCTCATAAGAAGAAAGCCATGAGCCCAACATTTTTAAAAGAATCACAATAGCATCAACAATGTAGTATGATGAACCGAACTCAAGTTAAAAATAATTTAGGTAAAGTTTATCAACAAAAATCAACTGAAATAAAAGCGAAGAATCACTTTTTTCCCAGAATTTCAAAAAATGCCCAAATGCATAATCAGATAAAGGCGTGCATTGGAACTGTAGTAAAATTACTAGAAAGTCATTTTGTATTTAAAGTAAATGCAGTTTCGCAAACCAGTAAAAGCACGGGCAAGGTATGAGAAATAAATAGTTGTTAAACTGTGTAAGAAATCTTCAAAGTTTCACATATAGATAAGTATATATCTATTCAACAGCAATTTCCATAAAAATCTCAAAATCAGCTGTAATTGCTGTCAATTAAGAGAAAGATTGAATCAACAATTTCTCTAAGAATGTACTCGGAACAAGGACTTAAAGAGTACAGCACATCAAGACAGTCCAAAAGTATATCAAAGAATACGTGAATCAAGAAGAACTCAAACAGAGAAAGATAGATTTAACAAGGACTGCAATCAAGCATGTGCAATTAAGATCAAACAAGAATGCATATGAATAGAGGAATATAGTTGAAAAATCAAACTACTCCTCAAAAGGATCGGCAATCAAGAACTTCAAGTTAGGACATGAAAGAACAGGTCGACTCGAATGAAATTCAAGACACACAACTGAATAGCCTCGAGAAATAGTTTCTAGCGTTCTCAAAAGCCGCGATTCGCTTTACTCAAAACTCGTCTATCATCTATGATAACCCATTAGCGCTTTCATATACAAAATTCACTAGTATTAAGCCGGCCAAACTTAATACCAAGAATTTTGCAATGCAAGACTAACAGCGTTAATCAATAGACCGTCATGTGCATGAAGCTCTAATTCTCGTCAGTCGATAAGACCTAATACATGACAAACGCTCAGAGTATGCAATTGAAGCATAGTCGGTCTATTCCTCAGGCTCTACAGGAAGGACTGCTCTGATACCATAATGTAACACCCAAACTACCAAAGCTCATGCTTCCGGCTGCGCGACTCTGATAGCTCGGATATTACGACGACACTTATACTAACTAATACTAAAATATGAGCCTATTTAAAACTTTGAACCGCAATACCGCTCCCAAAAATACTTTCGTTCGATGACGTACATCCATAAATACCATACAACTTACAACAACTCATAAAGAGTACATCCATATACATACATAAATATATATAAATAATATTACAAGCAATAATCAATACAATTCATATCCCTCTTACAGAATATACTAAGATAAAGGCGAGGGTACAATAAACAATAACTAAAGAAATACAGAACATCTCAACAACAAATAAATAAGCTCTTCGTAACTTCTGCGCCCATATCCTGAAAGGGAAAAATGTAGGGGGTGAGAACATCATCCTCGAAAGGGTTCTCAGTAGAGGGTTTTTGGGAATTACTGTAATAGGATACATGAAGATAAACCGTACCAGTGATTAATAACCGTCTTATGCCTCTTTTCAAAAACAACGGTTTACAAATAAAAGGAAATCTGAAATCAAAAGTCTAGATTCCTTTGAAATCACGAAAAGCTCCTTTTTATATTGAAATCAATATTAGAGCATCATTCTTTCCTTCAGTGATTCAAACGGTAAAAACAGTTCATTTCTAAATAAGTCAAACTCAAGGCATAAAGTTCGCTAAATAAATTAAGGTTGAAAATATAAATATTCTCTTAATAAATCAAATAATACAACTTCTCAAATCCAATCCTTTTTAAATAACTTTTTAAACAAGACTAGGATTTTGTAGAAATTTTTACAGCACCTCCCCTAAAACTTGGACTTTTGTCACCCGGTTCGGGTCCCAACTAAACCGTTTCTCATTCCTTTTCAACAGCTCAAGACTAGAAATCAATTCAAAGCAAGCTAAATCCAACAGTCGCCTCAGTGGCATATCTCAAGAAAATTATTTCAAAGTCAACTCAATATCAACCGATTTAACTCATTTCCAAAGCTTTAAAGAATCGGTTCAGCAATAAATCATTTATCAAAACCAAATCAATTAAAGCAACCCAGGCTGAATTTCAGGAGTATTCTATCTTTCACATCATCAAAATAATTGACTCAATTCAAACCAATCCTCAACGAATTAAAATCATATTTCAAATCTTTAGATAATCAACTTCAGACATTACATTTCACAAAGTCGCACAACAATTCAGCCAAACCAACATCCATAGTCATTCGAGTCAATCAAATAATACACAAGGCATATACAATCACCAATTACATAATATCTCGCACCAGTATCCATATGTGATAATTCCAATACACAAAACATAGTTTTTGGAAAGCGCCCCTACCTCAAAACGCAAATTCCATAACTCAAACGCGTCACAGAGTCCTTTCCGCCTCGACCCGAAATCAATAATCAAAATCCCGGCTACCAACACCTCAGCTCCAAACCGTTTTCTCAGCAACCACAACGACTCTAATCGCAATATATAATAACCGAGATTAACTCTCATAACAACAAATGCTACAACTCCTCAACATATAATAGAACAGTAACTAGAGGGCTTTCAGATCGAAAGGCTTACCGAACCGAAGGAACGGCTGAACCGAAATAGCGGCGGTCTCCGAACCGGTTCGGCGGCAGCCCCAGAAGCCATCCTAGGCGGCAACGGTGATCAGACTCCAGCGACTGAAATCAATATACAGTGATTGTAACATTTTCGAAAACTCAGGAGAAACGAAACCCAATACTTAAAACATTACCGGCAGAATTCTCCGGTGACGGCAGAAACAGCCAGAGGCTCTGGCGGTGGTCCCAGAAGTCACGGAACCACTCCCGGCTGCCAGGAACACAGAGGCGCAGCTCCCTTCTCCTGCGGCGGCCTGAACCCCTTTTTGCTAGCGGCGTTTGGGCTTACCATCATCAGCAGCAGCGAGCTCAGATGGTGGCAGCGGCGTCCTGATCAGATTCCAAAACCCAGGAGTAGAGGCAGAAAGACATCTCCTTTCTTTGATTTGCACGGTGCTGCTCTTCTCTGTACTCAGCGGCGGAGGACCTTGGCAGCAGAGAGGGAGGCAGTCACAGTGGCTCCTCGACAGCACCAGGGAGCACGATGCTGACAGCAGCGCTCGCAACGGGCTTCACGGCGAGGAGCGACCGCAGCAACTCAAGCCCCACGAAGATGGCAGCAGCGGTGGCAGTTCTCGGCGACCCATCATCTGCGGCGGCGCTGGGCAGAGACGGCGACGACGCAACTGGCGGTGACGAGCTTGGATGACGACGGTAGCACGGACAGTAGAGGCGGCGCGACGAGGCTGGACCCTTCCTCCCCCTGCGCGCGCGTTCTCTCCTCCATCCCGTGGCAATGGGTCGCGGCTTCCTTTCCTACAACGGCAACACGACGGCGCGGCGGCAGTGATGCCCGCCGGCGACGTCATTCCTTTTCTCCTCTCCTCTTCCCTGCTTTTCCCCTTCCCCTTCGTTTATTTTCTTTCTTTCTTTGATTCATTCTTTCAGGAACACGGGAACACAGAGGAAACTCAGCATGTGTTGCCGCTGCTGAGAGCAAGGAAAGGTTGGGGGTGTGGCTAAAGGGAATCGGGTCATGGGTTAGGGTTTCATTTTCAAAAATTAGGGTTAGGGGTATGTCTGTAATTTCACCCAAAAATAGGTATAATGTAGTAATTAGAAATAAATTCTAATCTAACAATAATAGTGTAAAAAAATACTATTTGCTCATCAGTTTCACAATTTATTTTTAATAAAATGCCCAAATCCAACAATTTGAAATAATATAATTAACTTCTCTATTTTTTTCCAAAACAGTAGCATTAATATTTAAAATGTTACTTATCTAATCCAAATCATATAAAAATCCTTATTATTTCACAACTACCAACTTTATAATTTGAATATAGAAAATAATCCAATAATTATAAAATTGGATAATAAATCATAACTTGTCTCAAATTCAATAAATCACAACTTGCCTTAATTATCTTTAATAAAATGATTTCCGAAATTAAGGCTATAAATAACTATATGATTTGAGACTTGATCATAATAAGACTTTTCAAAAGTTCTGGGTCTTACAGAAGCACCCAAGGAGGCAGACCTTGTAGAAAACACCCTCCCTATTCCATTTCCACAAATTGCAAGGAAGCCCAGGAAGCAGATGGAACTTGATCCCAAAATGGTAGAGATATTCAAAAAGGTTGAGGTAACTGTTCCCCTTTTTTATGTTATTCAGCAGGTACCTAAATATGCAAAGTTTCTAAAAGATTTATGCATACACAAAGACAAAATTAATGAATTAGAAACTATTCCTTTAGGTAGTTCTATATCTGCTTTAATGGGAGGTATACCTGAAAAGTGTAGTGATCCAGGTCCATGTATGGTTAATTGTACTATTGGTCGTGTGATATTTTCTGACTGCATGTGTGATTTGGGAGCATGCGTTAGTATAATGCCTTTGTCTATATATGATACTTTGAGGCTCCCTCCCTTAAAAAGGTCGGCAGCTCGTTTTGTGTTAGCAGATAAAAGTATTATTACAGTGGTTGGAGTTGCTGAAGATGTATTAATGAGCATTAAGGGGCTCACATTTCCCATTGACTTCTATATCCTGGAAATGCCCCCTAATGACTCAAGAAAGCCATCATCAATCCTGCTTGGAAGACCATTCCTGAAGACTTCAAAGTTCAAGCTGGATGCATTTTCCGGAACTTATTCCTTTGAAATAGATGGTAGAATAATGAAATTCAGTCTAAATGGAGCAATGAAGCACCCTCTGGATGACCATTCTATCTCCCAGTGTGACATCATAGATGAAACCGTGGCTGAAGTTCACCAGGAGGAGTTAGAAGAGAAGTACACAGGACAAGGTCCAAGTGTGGGGACACTCTTGGAGGACAATGAGGGCACTTTGCCATTATCACCAGCCCCAGATAATCCAGAGCCTGACCATGAGCAGAAATTGTAATTAAAGCCCCTCCCTCCATACCTCAAGTATGCTTACCTTGAGGACAAGCAAAAGTTTCTAGTTATTATTGCAAGGGAACTCACTTTCCAACAAGAAGAACAGCTACTCAGTGTGCTGAGGAAACACAAAAGAGCAATTGGATGGAGCTTGGCAGACATAGAAGGCATCAACCCTCAAGTTTGTGAGCACAGAATATTTTTAGAAGAGGGAGCTAGGCCTGTTCGTCAACCCCAGAGAAGACTGAATCCCACTATCTTGGAGGTTGTCAAAAAGGAAGTGACCAGACTACTTGAGGCAGATATCATCTACCCTATCTCAGACAGTGAATGGGTAAGCCCAGTACAAGTGGTGCCCAAGAAGTCTGGAGTCACTACAGTAAAGAATGAGCATAGAGAGCTCATAGCAACCAGAGTACATAACGCCTGGAGAGTCTGCATTGATTACAGGCGTCTCAACCAAGCCACTCGTAAGGATCACTACCCCCTTCCATTTATTGATCAAATGCTGGATCGCCTGTCAGGTAAATCGCATTATTGCTTTTTAGATGGTTACACAGGTTATTTCCAGATTCATATAGCTCCTGAAGATCAGTAAAAGACTACTTTTACATGTCCTTTTGGGACTCATGCTTATAAGAGAATGCCCTTTGGCTTGTGCAATGCACCAGCTACTTTCCAAACGTGCATGATGAGTCTTTTCTCTGACCTTATTGAGAACTGTATGGAGGTTTTTATGGATAATTTTAGCATTTATGGTGATTCCTTTAGCCTTTGCTTAGATAGTTTATCTAGAGTATTAGATAGATGTGTCAGTACATACCTTGTATTGAATTTTGAAAAATGTCACTTTATGGTTAAACAAGGGATTGTACTAGGACATGTTGTGTCTAATACTGGAATTTCTGTAGATCCAGTAAAGGTGGATGTTATTTCTAGTTTACCTTACCCCTCCTCTGTGAGGGAAGTCTGTTCGTTCCTTGGCCATGCAGGTTTTTACTGGAGATTCATTAAGGACTTCAATAAGGTAGCACTTCCCTTATCCAGATTACTGCAGAAAGATATTAAGTTCGAGTTCAGTGAGAATTGTAAACAAGCATTTGATAAGATAAAGACCGCCCTGACTCAAGCTCCAATTGTGAGAGGACCTGACTGGAACCAGCCATTCGAAATCATGTGCGATGCTTCCAACCATGCAGTAGGAGCAGCACTGGCTCAGCGTGAAGGTAAGGATCCTTTTGTCATTGCTTATGCGTCTAAGACTTTAGACACAGCTCAGTCTAATTACACTACTACTGAGAAAGAGCTTCTTGCTATTGTTTTTGCTCTGGATAAATTCCGAGCCTATTTACTCGGTACTAAAGTAGTAGTGTACTCAGACCCACGCAGCTCTAAAGTATTTATTAGCTAAAAAGGAGTCCAAACCAAGGCTTATACGTTGGATACTGCTACTACAAGAATTTGATTTAGAAATTAAAGATAGGAGTGGTAACCAAAATCTAGTGGCAGACCACTTGAGTCTCCTTGAGCACATTAAGGATACCTCCACTCCTATAAATGATAATTTCCCATTTGATAACCTGCAAGCAGTATCTGAAGTAGTCCCTTGGTATGCGCCTGTAGCTAATTACCTAGTTAGCCGCACCTTTCCTCCAAACTTTACTAAGCATCAACGAGACAAGCTAAAAAGCGAGTCTAAATATTATATATGGGATGACCCATATTTATGGAGATGTGGTGCTAACCAGGTAATTAGAAGGTGTGTGCCTCAATCAAAATTCCAGTCCATTTTAGAGGCCTGTCACTCATCTGAGAGTGGAGGACATTTTGGCCCTCAAAGAACAGCTAGAAAAATCTTAGATTGTGGATTTTGGTGGCCTACCCTTTTTAAAGATGCTGCTGAATTTTGTAAATCTTGTTCCCCATGCCAAAGGTTTGGTAATACATTCAACAGGGATGATATGCCTCAACAGACTATGCTTTTCTGTGAAATTTTTTATGTTTGGGGCATCGACTTCATGGGTCCATTTCCAAATTCTAATGGTTATTTTTATATATTGTTAGCTGTAGATTATGTTTCTAAATGGGTGGAAGCAATTTCTACCCGCACTGATGATGCTAACACTGTTGTTTTCTTTGTGAGAAACCACATTATTTGTCGCTTTGGATCACCACGAGCAATCGTGAGCGATCAAGGCACCCATTTTTGTAATAGGAGACTAACAGGATTACTGAAGAAGCATGCGATAATTCATAAAGTGGCAACAGCCTACCATCCCCAGATTAATGGGCAAGCCGAGGTGTCAAACAAAGAGATAAAGCGTATATTGCAGAAGATAGTCAAACCTCATAGAAGAGACTGGAGCACCAGGCTACAAGATGCACTCTGGGCATACAAAACTGCATACAAGACACCCATTGGGATGAGCCCCTTCTGCTTAGTTTATGGAAAGGCCTGTCATCTCCCAGTTGAGGTAGAGCACAAAGCCTTTTGGGCAGTAAAGGAGTACAACATTGGATTTGAGAAAGCCGGAGCTGAAAGGAAGTTGCAACTGCAAGAATTAGAAAGCCTTTGCCTAGAAGCTTATGAAAACTCAAGGCTATACAAGGAAAAGATGAAGGCTGTACATGATAAGCACATCAAGAGGAGAGAGTTCCAACCTGGGGATTTAGTCCTCCTTTACAACTCTAGACTGAGGCTTATGCCAGGCAAGTTGAGATCAAAATGGGAAGGTCTATATCGAGTAGAGAAGGCTGAGCCATACGGAGTTTTCCACCTGAGTCATCCTTCAAGATCTGAATTCATCAAAGTTAATGGACATCGTTTGAAGCTATATCATGGTGAGAAGGTGACGAAAAATAATGAGTTAGAAATCTTCCTCTTGGAAGATCCACTCACAACAGAAGACTAAACTAGTGGAGCGTCCAACTTACGGACGTTAAAGCAAAGTGCTAGGTGGGAGACAACCCACCATGGTATGATCGTTCCTTTCTTTATTCTTAGTTTTCTTTTTCAATAACTCTTCTCCTTATTAGCACCTTTAGTTTGCATCTGTATTTGCATATTTTTACTTATAAAAAAAAAAGAAGAAGAGAGGGAGAGCACACGATGCGACAGCGTTGCCGACGCGTCCGCGTCGCAGGTAGCTCAGAAAGAATAAGAAATCGAACAGTAAGTCACGCGAGAGCGTGGCTGGAGGCGTGCCTTTGGCACAAATCACCCCACGTGACCGCGTCGCTGACGCGTCCGCGTCACATGGGAAACATGCCTTCCACGCATCCGCGTCACTCACGCGGACGCGTGACCTGAAAATCGACGTAAGAAAGGGTGCATGACCGAATGTTGTGCTAGAGTGGTGTTGGACTGGTGCTGAACGCACAAGCCTTACCACACGGACGCATGGCTCAAGCGTCCGTGTCATATCCCTATAATGGCCACTCACGCGATCGCGTTGACCACGCGACCGCGTCACCCTGGAATTTGGCAATAATGAGTTTTGAACAGAGAGTTGTGCGAGCGCGAGGCTGCCCTCGCGCCAGTAGCACAAAACGTGTCACGCGTCCGCGTCGCTTGCGCCGCACAGCTTATCCTAATTTTCCAAATATCTTATCTTTCTTTTCCCCAAATCCTACTTTTTTTTCCTCCTCATTATTTTCTTCCCCTTTCTTTCTCCTTCCTTCTTTCTCACTTTTTACTTTATCTCTCTCACCACCATTATCAAGGTTTTTCTTTTCTTCTTCTCTCCTTACTTTTCTATTCTTCTTCTTAATTTATGTTTTCTTCTTCTTTTCTTTTTCTTTTTACTTGCATTATCCATATTTTCCTTTTCTTTTTTTTTTCTTTTAATTGGTGTTGGAAATTTATTAGGGTCATTATATTCCTTATGGTTTGCTTGTGGATTGTTAAGGACTTGTTTGGCAATTATATATTAATTTTTCAGGGTTACTTGCATGTTCATATTATTATTTTCATTAGCTATTTATCATGCATGCTACGTGTTTGTGAAAACGCCCGTATAGCATTGTGCACTATTTTTGGATTTCTTTAATCTACCACTCTATATGTCTGCTTTTCACAAAACCCTTTTTATATTTTATTATTTAAATATAATTGTCATTACAAGTAAATTATCAGTTTGAAAGGCTTGGTAATCTAACTTGGACATTGAATGCTTGATCGATGCTACTCATGCCTTTGCCTGCATGCCAATAAACACCTAGCATTTAATTGTCCCCATATGCACTTGCTATATTTCCATTGATGATTTTTCACATGTAGTCATGACCATGTGTTAATATCATTCATCTTTTAATGTGCATTGATTACTGATGTGTGGAAAACGATCCAACACAAAACTCACCGGCAAGTGTACCGGGTCGCATCAAGTAATAATAACTCACATGAGTGAGGTCGATCCCACATGGATTGAAGGATTGAGCAATTTTAGTTTAGTGGTTAATTTAGTCAAGCGAATCAAGTATTGGTTGAGTTGTTCGTAATTGATAGAAACTAAATTGCTTGAAATGTAAAGGGAGAAGGGGGAATTGCAGTAAATGAAAGAGCAAAGAAAGTAAAAGTGCTGAATCTTAAAGTGCAAGTAATGTAAATTGCAGAAACTTAGATTGCAAGAAATGTAAATGACTGAAAATTAAAGTGCAAGAAATGTAAATTTGCTTGAATTGTAAAAGGGATTGGGAGTTGCGATTGCAGAATTTAAACAAGAGGAAGTAAATTTCAGCAAAACAGAAGAGTAAAATGTGGATTGAAGTAAAGTAGATCTAAACAGAAAAGTAGAAATGCTTGAGAAATTAAAACAAAAAGTGACTTGTGCTTAAATTGCAGCAAATTAAAAGAAGTTGAAGATCTCAGGAGTGGAAAAGACTAGAAAACAAGTCTAGATCTCAAATCCTTCCTTGATCCAACAAGAGCAATTGCAAAAGAAGTAAAGAAAAGTAAATTGCAGAAATAAAGAGAAGATGAAGCAGTAAACAGAAATTCAAATTCAATTGTGCAGAAAAAGTAAACAAGAGATCTCAAGGTGAGATTGAAATAGAAGTTCTTCAATTCTTCACCCAAGATCAAAAGCAAGAAAAGTAAAGAGTGCTCAAGCAAGAACAAGGAAGAAGAGATATCAATTCCTCTTCCCAATTCTCTAAGATCTAAATTCAAAATAGAAGCACAAAAAGAAAATGAAAGTTCAAAAGAAAAATTCAAAGTAAAGTCTAAAGGTCCTAATTACATTAAACTAGCTCCTATTTATACACTTTCTATTCTTGGATTTTGGAATTTGGATGGGCTTTTGATTTGGTGAAGAAATGAATTAATTTAGATTTTTAGTTCAATTTTCAGCCCATGGTGCACCTCCCAGGGAAGAGTTCGGCTCTTGGCAAGAGCTTTGGCCAAGAGCTTTGGTCCCCTTCTTTGCCAAAATGTTGCGCACAGTCCTTCCCTTGTGACAAGAGAACAAAGCTCTTTGCAAGAGCTTGAAAGCTCTTGGCAAGAGCTTGAAAGCTCTTGGCAAGAGCTTTACTTGTCCTTGAGGTCCTTGGTTCAAGTCTTGGGTGAAGCACTTGTGGAGTTAATTTCCTTGGCAAATGAGTGGCACACAAGGCCTTGCTTCCTTGAGGGACTTAGTTCGAACCTTGGTGAGTGAAAACAAGCCAATTTTGGCTTGTTTTTCCTTGTGAAGTAGCGCTGGCCCCCTCCTCTTGGTCATGGGTTCAAGTCTTGAGGAGTGTATTAGTGAGCTTTTCTTCCTTGATTTTCTTTGGAGCATGCCCGAAAAAGCTCTTTGGCAAGAGCTTCAAAGTTCTTTGCCAAGAGCTTGGCTCTTGGTTCCTTCTTCATGTGTTCTTGATAAAGCTCTTGGCAAGAGCTTCAAAGCTCTTGGCAAGAGCTTGGCTTCTGATTCTTTAAAGGAAAGCTTTCCACAAGAGCTTTAAAGCTCTTGGCAAGAGCTTTGTGCCCTTGTTTCTTGACTTCACCCACGCTTTTCCTTCCTTAAGCCACGCTTCTCTTCTTTGTGCCACACTTTCTTTCTTTACTTAGATCATGCTCCTTAGGCTAGACTTTTCTTATTTTTTTTTCTTTTCTTCACCTACAAGTAATCAAAACAACCAATCAAAGTATCACAAAATTCACAAAGCTTAAAATTCATTTAAAACCAATTAATTTTAGTTTAAACTTCATGATTTTGCATCAATTAAAGGGTGGTTGATTGATTCAAAGAAACCATGCATTTTCATTCTAAATTACTTAGTTAGAATGCAAGAAAGTGCATAAAACCAAATAAAAACAAAGAAAAAGGCTAGTAAAACTAGGCTAAGATGACTTGTCATCACAACACCAAACTTAAAACTTGCTTGTCCCCAAGCAAGAAAAGAATTATGCTCAAAGGTTCTTTCAATTAGAATGGATTTGAAGAATTACATGTACTATCCTGTGAGTGAAGTGATTAAGTGACAGTGGGGTGAACTCTAAATTATATGCTCATGCAAGGGCTTCAGTGCTTACTAGTCCCTACATCTTGGGGGTCTTAGGTCTTAGAACTTTCATCCAAATAATATCATGGAGATCTCTCTATAGGTAATCACCTTGAAGCAGCTTATAGTTTCTGTGCTTTGGCCTTGACTCTAAGTGTCATGTCTCAAAGCGGCTCTTTAGATAAGCTTTCAATCAATACTCCTAAACCAGTTGGTTTTAAGGTATTAGGTGTTGAAGCACCCCTTAGGATTTACTTGCTCAAGCCTCTCTCTTTGACACAGTTCGACCACAAGCATTTACTAGGATAATAACTCTTTGAGTTCTTGTTTCTTTCTTCTTTTCTGCCTAGTAATTGATGCTCAGAGCCTTGGGCTATGTTCTCTTTGTTTTTATATCTTCTTTATTTTCTTTGTTTGCTGCTTCTTGGATCAATAAATGTTCGAAAATCTCCACAATACTTCTTTGAACTCTATGCTCTGCCTATGAGCTCCCATGCAAGTTTTCATAAGCATGCAACCTCAATGCATAATCACACAACCAGAACCACCACTTCTCCTAATATTCTGCTTGCCTCAAAATTGTTTAATTCCTCAATCCTTCTTTTCAAATAACTATCATGTGGTGCCCTTTTTTTTTTTTTGAAATCTTGAGTGCACGCAAGTTTGAAAAGTGTAGTGTTGTGAATAATCAAGCATCTTAATTATTGAATTACAAAAAAACTATACTATGCAGATAGGCAGGGGTATTATATCACTTTCAATTATAGCAGTATCTGATATAAAATAATCACTGAACAATGCAACCTTTTGGAATTTACTTGCTGTCCTCCTCATCATCATCATCATTGCTGGTCTTCACATTCCTCTTTCATCTCTTTGATTGATGATGCTTAATCTTTCCAAAAGTTTGTATGGTGCTCTGCAGTGATATTGAAAGTTGCTTGTTCCCCAAGCACTTAAAAAAATGGTTAGCATGCATGATTTATTTGTGGGCCTTTGAACTTACTTTGGTGTGGGAACACCAAACTTAGTACCTTGCCAATGGTTCTCATGCATCAGATTAACCATATGTGAAACTCTTTTTCTTTTTCAAAAGCAATAAAACTGAAAACTTAAGAAACAGCAGAATAGTTAACTAGTTTATCTAAATGCTTGAAGCTAGCATTATGCAGAAAGTGAGAATGCATTTTATGATGAAATTTTGGTGGAACACCAAACTTATAATCCTTCGTTCTCCCTTACATTGTTTTGGTGTGCAACACCAAACTTAGCTTCTTGCAGTATAGACAAAACTAATTGACCCTTTTTTATTAAACTCGCTATGAAAAGATAACTACCTCACATTGGGTTGCCTCCCAACAAGCGCTCTTTTATTGTCATTAGCTTGACATCCTTCATCCTCTGATCATGGAAGCTGAGGCTTCTGTTGCCTTTGGTTTCCTCCTCTTACTGTGGGCTTTTCCTTGATGATTGTTTCTTTTCCCGTAGCCCTCTTCTCACTTGCCTCTATAATCGCTTTCCATTTCTCACACCTGGTAACATTCTCATTGTCTTTCAGGTTGTCTTCAGTGGCTCTGGGGGGCGTAATTGCCTTCTCCCTAGCCATTTCTGCAAGGTGCTTAGCCAGTTGTGCCATTTGCCTCTCAAGTCCTCTGATTAAGGCTTCTTGCTCTTTACTTACTTCCTCTTGGTGTTTCATCATTCTCTCTATTAAGATCTCTAAGTTGGTGATTCTCTGAGAGTCTTGTGAGATTGGGTGGTCGTGGGGTGTCTAAGGTTGAAAGGGTGAGTGTTGTGGTGGTGATGTGTAGTGGTTAATATTGGTATGGTGGTGTCTTTGCTGGTTTGGGAAATTGGGGTTATTGTGGTTGAAGTCCCTTGGTCCTTGATTTTGGTGCTCACTCCTCCTCCAGTTGTAATGAGTCCTCCAGGGTGGGTTGTACACATCACCTTGGAACTTGTGTTGGAATATGCTTGAGGTGCTACTTGGAGAGTGTGATTGCTCATGATTTTGTTGTCCATGGTCAATTGTTCCAAAACCTTTTTCAGGTTGATTCCAACCATGTGAGTTTTGAGTTAGGTTGTATGCATTTACTACAGCAGTTCGCAGCTCATTGATTTTTCTGACCATTATCTCTAGTTGTTGTAGAGTCTGCTGATGCATCTGCTTGTTTTGGTTCATGACTGCACTGACACCTTCAATTTCCACCACTCCCTTCTCTTGTGTGGATGGTTGCACTTCTGCCTCTAGCTTACCGATTTCCTGAGGTGGTTTCAACTTGTCCAGGAGTTCACTCATTAGATCTTCCCATCTGATGATGCTTCCTTGTGGGAAAGCTTCAAACCATTGAGCAACATCGTTCATGGTGATGAGCGGGTGCTTCAAATTATGGGCTGTATTGTCATCTAAAGTGAGGACACTAATCCCATGATTACTGGAATTCTTTGAGTTTCCCTCCATGATCTGCACAATCACAAACAGTCTAAATGAAGATTGAATATACTCATACCAAAATATGGTCAGAAGGTTAGTGACACAATATGTCAAACAGTGAATAGACTTGAAAGACCAATAGGGGAAAATTATTTCTCTCGTATATTCAATCAAGCAATGGCATAGGATTCACACAGAGTCAGAAAAACCAGAAGAACTCCACTCTATTGCTAAAGTGGGGTTTTAGTTAGCTTAAGTAAAAATTCAAACAGTTAGTGTGTTAGTTAAAAATTAAAGAAACAGAAAAGAAAAAGTGCTTAATCTATATCTCCACTTCACTTAATCATTGTCAATCTAATTCAATCCCCGGCAACGGTGCCAAAAACTTGATGTGTGGAAAACGATCCAACACAAAACTCACCGGCAAGTGTACCGGTTCGCATCAAGTAATAATAACTCACATGAGTGAGGTCGATCCCACAGGGATTGAAGGATTGAGCAATTTTAGTTTAGTGGTTGATTTAGTCAAGCGAATCAAGTATTGGTTGAGTTGTTTGTAATTGACAGAAACTAAATTGCTTGAAATGTAAAGGGAGAAGGGGGAATTGCAGTAAATGAAAGAGCAAAGAAAGTAAAAGTGCTGAATCTTAAAGTGCAAGTAATGTAAATTGAATAAACTTAGATTGCAAGAAATGTAAATGACTGAATCTTAAAGTGCAAGAAATGTAAATTTGCTTGAATTGTAAAAGGGATTGGGAGTTGCGATTGCAGAATTTAAACAAGAGGAAGTAAATTTTAGCAAAACAGAAGAGTAAAATATGGATTGAAGTAAAGTAGATCTAAACAGAAAAGTAGAAATGCTTGAGAAAATAAAACAGAAAATGACTTGTGCTTAAATTGCAGCAAATTAAAAGAAGTTGAAGATCTCAAGAGTGGAAGAGACTAAAAAACAAGTCTAGATCTCAAATCCTTCCTTGATCCAACAAGAGCAATTGCAAAAGAAGTAAAGAAAAGCAAATTGCAGAAATAAAGAGAAGATGAAGCAGTAAACAAAAATTCAAATTCAATTGTGCAGAAAAAGTAAACAAGAGATCTCAAGGTGAGATTGAAACAGAAGTTCTTCAATTCTTCACCCAAGATCAAAAGCAAGAAAAGTAAAGAGTGCTCAAGCAAGAACAAGGAAGAAGAGATATCAATTCCTCTTCCCAATTATCTAAGATCTAAATTCAAAATAGAAGCTCAAAAAGAAAATGAAAGTTCAAAAGAAAAATTCAAAGTAAAGTCTAAAGGTCCTAATTACATTAAACTAGCTCCTATTTATACACTTTCTATTCTTGGATTTTGGAATTTGGATGGGCTTTTGATTTGGTGAAGAAATGAATTAATTTGGATTTTTAGTTCAATTTTCAGCCCATGGTGCACCTCCCAGGGAAGAGTTCGGCTCTTGGCAAGAGCTTTAACCAAGAGCTTTGGTCCCCTTCCTTGCCAAAATGTTGCGCACGGTCCTTCCCTTGTGACAAGAGAACAAAGCTCTTTGCAAGAGCTTGAAAGCTCTTGGCAAGAGCTTTACTTGTCCTTGAGGTCCTTGGTTCAAGTCTTGGGTGGAGCACTTGTGGAGCTAATTTCCTTGGCAAATGAGTGGCACACAAGGCCTTGCTTCCTTGAGGGACTTAGTTCGAACCTTGGTGAGTGAAAACAAACCAATTTTGGCTTATTTTTCCTTGTGAAGTAGCGCTGGCCCCCCTCCTCTTGGTCATGGGTTCAAGTCTTGGTGAGTGCATTAGTGAGCTTTTCTTCCTTGATTTTCTTTGGAGCATGCCTGAAAAAGCTCTTTGGCAAGAGCTTCAAAGTTCTTTGCCAAGAGCTTGGCTCTTGGTTCCTTCTTCATGTGTTCTTGATAAAGCTCTTGGCAAGAGCTTCAAAGCTCTTGGCAAGAGCTTGGCTTCTTATTCTTTAAATGAAAGCTTTCCACAAGAGCTTTAAAGCTCTTGGCAAGAGCTTTGTGCCCTTGTTTCTTGACTTCACCCACGCTTTTCCTTCCTTAAGCCACGCTTCTCTTCTTTGTGCCACACTTTCTTTCTTTACTTAGATCATGCTCCTTAGGATAGGCTTTTCTTATTTTTTCTTTTCTTCACCTACAAGTAATCAAAACAACCAATCAAAGTATCACAAAATTCACAAAGCTTAAAATTCATTTAAAACCAATTAATTTTAGTTTAAACTTCATGATTTTGCATCAATTAAAGGGTGGTTGATTGATTCAAAGAAACCATGCATTTCCATTCCAAACTACTTAATTAGAATGCAAGAAAGTGCATAAAACCAAATAAAAACAAAGAAAAAGGCTAGTAAAACTAGGCTAAGATGACTTGTCATCAATTACCACTTTTTCCGCTCTCTTTCTTGCTCCAACCCTTGATATTTTAACATACTTTTCCTTTCTTTCTTTTAGGATGGCCACCAAGAAAGGCAAGGAGAAAGCTGCCCCCAAATCAACAACAAGGAGAGGAACAAAACGAGCATTAGTGGCAGAGCCATCTTCAACTGCAGTTAAACCCTCAACAAAAAGAATTAAGAGGATTATAAAAGTTGATGATAAAGAGAAGGCCTTCCCAGTAAAGGACACTGCGTGATTTACCAATCGCTATTGTGAGCAGATATTCTCCATCCTGGCAGAAAGGAGTTACAACAACGAATACCTTCTTATCCTCCCAAACCATATTGCTGAATTTGTTGAGCCGCAAATTGCATGAAGACAATGGAGTTTCCTACAGAGACAGCAAAGGCAGGTTAATCTTTCCTGGGTAGTTGAGTTCTACTCCAATTTCCACCTGCCAACCCTACAGTCTGTCTATGTCCGTCAGAAGCAAGTCCCCATTACAGAAGAGGCCATTCAACGAGCTTTAGATCTTCCCCCTACTCCAGAAGGACTGGACGCATTTCAAGAAGCTGCACTCAAGCGCTAGATGTACCAATTTGACTGGGACACTGTTCTTAGAGTTATCACCCTACCTGGCAGTAGATGGATCTACGGATACCATCGTTCCCATCCTAAGGGAATATCGGCTTCAGCACTTACCCTGGAGGCTCGCGTATGGGCACAGATTATGTCCCATTACGTCTTTCCGAGCACCCACGAGTCCTCCTTCACTGCAGACATGGCCGTTCTACTATGGTGCATCCTTACAGATCAACCTCTGAACCCACTAAGACACATCTGGAATGCTACGGGACACGTACAAATTGAGGGCAACTTACCTTTTCCCGCCTTGGTCTCAGATCTTGTCTCAGCAGCTGGAGTCTCCTACAGAGCTGGGGACACTAAAGCCATGCTTCCATGGGATGATCAGTATGTCCCTAACGGGAAATATATCAGACCTCCAGCAGCCACTACAAGCAAGCCTACTGAACCGGCTGAAGACATTCCTCCTTCAAAACCACAAGCACCTACAACAAACCAACTGCTCCATCAGATACTTGAAAGGTTAGATCGGCAGGAACACAAAGCAAAGCTACGAGAGCGCCGTAACAAGCGCCGATTCACATACCTCAAGGAGCTACTCAAGGGAAAATACAGAGACTCAAACACCCCGGACTCCACTTCCTTTACCAGCACAGGGAGCCATGACGGTCCCGACTGTGGGGATACTGCTACCAGCCCACCTTTGCTCCTGACAGATGGCACCGAGGACGGTGCAAAGCCTTAAGTGTGGGGAGGTCGGTCAGTACCTGACTTCCGGAGGTAATTTCTCTTCCTTAACACCAATAAAATAGGATATTTAGTTAGTTTTTCTTTTGTAGAATAGGATAAATTGCATAGTAATAGATTAGTTGCATGCATGTTCTACTTGATCAAAAAGACAATAAGTTTCTTCTAAGACCCTATTTTTAGAACAAAATTTCACTAATTTTAATTAAAACTTTTGTGTTAAATTTGCTTGAAGTTGTATTTGGAACATGGTTTTTGAGCTAAAGAACACACAACCTGTGAGACTTTGAGCCTTTATACATGGTTACATTATTTAACCATAATTATTTTATTCTTGTGTGTTTACTTCTCTATGATTGTAATTTATATTTTGTTTCATCCTATATGTCCAATGTTTAATATATTTATATGCTTGCATATGATTGAGGCTATTATTTGTTTAGCTCACTTATAAATAAGCCTACCCTTTCAATTACTTTTGTTAGCCACTTTGAGCCTTTAAATCCCATTTGTTCTTTATTTTACCACATTACTAGCCTTAAGCGGAAAAACAATTATATATCCCAATTGAATCTTTGGTTGGCTTAAGATAGAATTGTGTGTGTTAATTAAGTATGGAAAATTGTGGGAACAAAAGATAATGAGGGAATGTGTCATGATGATATAATGGGAATTTGGGTACCTACTCATGTGAAACTATAAGAATTAAAAATCTATTTGCAATTATAAGCTATGTTTATTTTTATGTTATGTTTAAAAGATAATAATACAAAAATCCAAAAATATTCAATAATTAAATAAGGGGACAAAATTACCCCAATGTTAAGTTAAGAATTCAAAGATCAATGCATGTATGATAAAATTAAAATAAAAGTTGATACATGAGTAAGGAATGTGAAAAAAATTTTGGGTAGCTAAGTGTGAAATTTAAGCTATAAAGAATATATATGTGTTAGGTGAAAGCTTGGGTTAATTAAAGATTCAATTTATAAGCTCACTTAGCCATATATGTACCCTTACCCATACCTTGGCCCCATTACAACCTTGAAAAGACCTCATGATGTTTGCATTGGTATATTAATTGTTGTTGATTGGTTAGGAGAAGAACAAAAAAAATTAGAAAACATGATTAGAGAAGGATAGTGATTACCCTATACACTAGAGAGATTAGAGCATACATACATCATCAGTGAGGGTTCAATGCTTGAGTTCTATGTTCCCTGCTTTCATGAGCTATCTTCTTGCATTTTTATCTGTTTTTACTGAATAAGAATTGAATTAGTGGAATTTGATTTGTGATTGTCTTGAAGAGCTTATTTACTTTTGACCAAGTGGACAAGAATCATATAGTTGCATTCACATATATAGGTTGCATTGCATTGCATGAGTTTTACATGTTCCTACTCATTTATTTTATCTCCTTCAACTAAGCATGAGGACATGCTAATGACTAAGTGTGGGGAGGTTGATAAATCACTATTTTATGGTTTATATTGTTCTTAATTGTGCGGTTTTATCAAATATTTACCCACTTATTCATATGATAAGCATGCATTTATAATTCCTTCCTAAAAATACTTCATGGTTGAAAACTTGCTTCCTAGAGACTTTTAATTTTGTATTTTTAATTTTCCTTTATTCCATTCGATGCCATGATCTGTGTATTAAGTGTTTCAGGCTTTATAGGGCATGAATGACTTGGAGACTGGAAAGGAAGCTTGCAAAAATGGAAGGAACACAAGAAATTGAGGAGATGACCAGTGAGAAGTGACGCGGACGCATGGCTCACGCGACCGCGCGACATAGGGGAAATTGCAGTGACGCGGACGCATGGCTCACACGACCGCGCGGATTGGAAACTGCACAAGTGACGCGAAGGCGTGGACGACACGCACGCATGGCAAGGCAAAACGCTGGATGACGCGAACACCTGGATGACGCGATCGCGTGACATGCGCAATCTGCAGAATTCGCTGGGGGCGATTTTGGGCCCTGTTTTGACCCAGTTTTCGGCCCAGAAAAGCATATTAGAGCCGGGGAACATGCAGAGACCAGACACAACATTCATTCCGCATAGTTTTAGTTTTAAATCTGATTTTACTCCTCCTCGAGGTTTTCTCTCTACACATTCATAGTTCTTAGGATTTTGATTTTATCGCTCTTTGGATTGGGATATTGAGAAGAGTTATTACCTCCGTCAAGACTTCGTCTTTCTAGTTTGTTTCCTTACTTGTCACTTACTCTTTCATGTCCTTTATTCACTCAGAGTTACTCTTGGATTATTTCTAGAATTTATTTATACAAGAACAATTTTTATTTTTAATTGATCCCTTTGATTATTATTTATCATGTCTTTCAATATTTCTCTTCCTTATTTTGTGAAATTTACATTCATAATGAGCGAGTAGTTCCATAACTTGATTGGGAGATGATTGAAAGGAAACCTTGAGTTGGATTACTCAAGAAAAAAATTGTAATTGGGTTTATTGTTGGATCGCCCTCTAGTCACTGACACTAGTCCTTCCCAAGGGAGAGGATTAGGACTTGTGAATAGAAATTGCCTTCCAACTTGCTTGACTTTCCTCTACCTAGTAAAGGATAACTAAGCAGAACAACCTTCAATTATCATTTTAATCTTGGGAGAACTCTATCAAGGATAGGGCTTCCAACTAATCTACTCCCAGTCAAGGTTTTTATTTAAATTACATAATTTCTCTGATTTAATTTCCTGTTTATCAACTCAAACCATTTTAGACAACATCTGATTAATAAAATAGCACACCTTTCTGCAACTCGTTGGGAAACGACCTGGAATTCATACTCCCAGTATTTTAATTTTAATTTTGTGACAACCCCTTCTAAATTGATAAGCGGATTTTTGGTTGGTTAAGAACTGTACTTGCAACGTATCTCTTATAATAAATTCTTAACTCGCCAAATTCCACCACGTCACTTATCATCCCCAAACCAATGGACAAGCAGAAGTGTCTAACAGGGAGATTAAACGCATTCTGGAGAAGATAGTAAAACCTCATAGGAAAGAATGGAGTACCAGGCTACAAGATGCACTCTGGGCATATAGAACAGCATACAAAACACCCATTGGGATGAGCCCCTTCTGCTTAGTGTACGGAAAGGCTTGCCACCTTCCAGTAGAGGTGGAACACAAGGCTTTCTGGGCTGTGAGGGAGTGCAACATGAATTTTGAAGAAGCTGGTGCTAAAAAGAAGCTGCAACTAGCAGAACTAGAGAACCTTCGCCTAGAAGCATATGACAATTCCAGGCGATACAAAGAGAAGATGAAGGCTGTCCATGACAAGCACATAAAAAGGAGAGAATTCAGACCAGGGGAGTTAGTTCTTCTTTATAACTCCAGACTGGGACTCTTGCCAGGCAAACTGAGATCAAGATGGGAAGGTCCCTACAGAGTAGAAAAGGCAGAGCCACACGGAGTTTTTCACCTGCGTCATCCTTCAAGCTCTAAATTCATAAAGGTCAATGGACATCGCCTAAAGCTTTATCATGGTAAGAAAATGAAGGATCACAAAGAGCTAGAGGTTTTCCTCTTGGAAGACCCACCAACAGAAGCAGAATAAGCCTGAAGAACGTCCAACTTAAGGTCGTAAAAGCAAAGTGCTAAGTGGGAGACAACCCACCATGGTATGATCATTTTGTTTCAGTCTTAGTTTTATTTTACTTTATTTTATTTTGCTTTTGTTAATGACTCTTCTCATAACCTCTACATATAGCATGCATCTACATTTACATTCTGCATATATTTAAAAAAAATGCACGCAACGCGTAAGCGTCGCTGACGCGTCCTCGCCATATGTGCTTTCAAACCAAGAAGAAAAGAGGCAGAGAGTCACGCGGGAGCGTGGCTGGAGGCGTGCCTTAGGCACAAGCACGCCCACACGAACGCGTTCCCTACGCGTCCGTGTCATTTGCGAAATCAGCCTCCCACGCATGCGCGTCACCCATGCGCACGCGTGACCCTGCGAAATTGACGTAAAGAGGTATATGACAGAGAGTTATGATGGAGTGGAGCTGGAATGATGCTAGAAGCGCAAGCCCTATCACGCGAACGCGTGCCCCACGCTGCCGCATCGTTTTTCAAAAAGAGACCATTCACGCGTGCGCATCACCCACGCGCACGTGTCACCCAGAATTTTTACAATATGCGAACAAAACAGAAAGTTGCGCGTGCGCGAGGCTGCACTTGCGCCAATGGCACAGTTCATTCCACGCGAACACGTGACCCACGCGTTCGCGTCACTTAAAAATTGCACCACCCAGGCGAAAGCGTGCTCCACGCGTCCGCGTCACATGCGACGCACAGTTTATCCAAATCAACGCCAGATATCTTATCTTTTCTTCCCCAAATCTTAATTTTTCCTTCTCTCTTCTTATTTATTTCTTTCTTTCTTCTTTATTCCTTCTTACTTTTTACCTTCTTCCCCCTTCTTTTTTTTATCAATGTTCTTTTTTTTTCTTCTTCCCTTTTTACTTTTCTATTTTTATTCTTATTTTTATTTATATTTTCTTCTTCTTTTCTTTTTTTCATTATCTATGTTTTCTTTTTCTTTCTTTTCCTTTTTACATCTTTCTAATTGGTGTTAGAAATTTAATTGAGTGATTGTTTTCTTCTATATTTTGCTTGTGAGTATATTAAGGAATTGTTTGACAATTACTATTACTTCTTAAAAGGTTGCTTGCATGTTCAATTTAATACTTTTGATAACATATTTACCATGCATGCTATGTGTTTGTGAAAAAGCCCATATGGAATTATGCATTACTTTTATGTTATTCTACTACTTTAATGCCTGTTTTTTTTTTTTTTACAAAACCCCTTTTTATATTTTATTGATTAAATATAATTGTCAATACAAACAGATTGTTAGTTTGAAAGAGTTAATAATTAAACTTGGATATTTAATGCTTGATCTATGCTACTCATGCCTTTGCTAGCATGCCAATAAACATCTTGCATCTACTTGCCACAAAATGCACTTGCTATATTTCCATTGATGAAATTTTCACATGGATTCGCGACCATGTGATAACAACATCCTTCTTTACCGTGCATTGATTATCACTTGTACCATCCTCTTCCTTGCTCTAACCCTTAGTTTTAAAGTTACTTACTTTTTCCCTTTTTAAGATGGCCACCAAGAAAGGTAAAGAGAAAGCTACTCCCAAACAACCAGCAAGGAAAGGAACAAAAAGAGCACTAGCTGCAGAGCCATCTTCAACAGCAGTAAAACCCTCAACAAAAAGAATCAAGAGGATCATCAAGGTCGATAAAAAAGAGAAAGCCTTTCCAGCAAAGGACACTGCGCGGTTCACTAACCGCTACTGTGAGCAGATGTTCCCCATCCTGGCTGAAATGAACTATAATAATGAATACATTCTAATCCTCCCGACCAACATTACTAAATTTGTTGAGCCCCGAATTGAACAAAGACAATGGGAATTCCTACGGAGACAGCCACGGCAGGTTTACCTTTCATGGGTAGTTGAATTCTACTCCAATTTTCACATGCCAACCATGCAGTCTGTCTATGTCCGTCAGAAGCAAGTCCCTATAACTGAAGAGGCCATTCAACGAGTTTTAGATCTTTCCCCTACTCCAGAAGGATTGGACGCATTCCAAAAAGCCTCTTTCAAGTGCCAGACATACCAATTTGAATGGGACGCCGTTCTCAGAGTTATAGCACAACCTGGCAGTAGATGGATCTATGGATACCATCGATCTCGACCTAAGAGCATATTGGCTTCAGCACTCACCTTGTAACTCGAGTATGGGCACAGATCATGTCCCATTACGACGTTCCGAGCACTCACAAGTCCTCCTTTACTGCAGACATGGCTGTTTTACTCTGGTGTATCCTTACAGACCAGCACCTAAATTTACCAAGACATATTCGGCATACTATGGGACACGTACAGATTGCGGGTAACATACCTTTTCCCACCTTGGTTTCAGATCTAGTCTCAGCAGCCGGAGTCTCCTACAGAGCTGGGGACACCAAGGCCATGATTCCACGGGATGATCAGTACGTCCCTAACAGGAAGTATATCAGACCTCCAGCAGCCACTATCAACCGGAGCACAGAACCAACGGAAGATATCCTTTCTCCTACCACATCATAAGCACCTTCAACAAACCAACTGCTCCATCAGATACTTGAGAAATTGGACCGGCTTGACCGGAAAGGAAAGCAAAGGGAGCGCTGTAACAAGCGCCGATTTACATACCTCAAGGAGCTACTTGTTGGTAACCACCCACCTGAAGAAAACCCAGACACCCCAGACTCCACTTCATTTACCAGCACAGGGAGCCATGACAGTGCCGATTATGGAGATGCTGCTACCAGCCCCCCTTTGTTCCTGACTTATGGCACTAAGGACGGTGCCAAACTTTAAGTGTGGGGAGGTCGGTCAGTACCTGACTTTCGGAGGTAATTTCTCTTTCTTAACACCAATAAATAAGTTATTTTTCTTTTATTAGGATAGGATAAATAGCATAGTAATAGGTAATTGCGTGCATGTTCTATTTGGTTGAAAAATAATATGTTTCTTCTCAAGACTTTATTTTGAAAAATTTCACTAATTTAAATAAAAAAAAATTGTGTTAAATTTGTTTGAACACTGTAAATTGGAACATAGTTTAAAGCTAGAACACATAACCTGTGAGATTTGAGCTTAATTACATGGTTACATTATTTAACCATAAAAATTTTATTCTTGTGTGTTTTCTTCGCTATGATTGTAATCTTTATTTTGTTCCATCCTATATGTTCAATGTTTAATGTGTTATATGCATTCATATGATTGAGGCCATTAATTGATTATTAACTCACTTATCCCAAATAACCTACCCTTCCATTTAACTTTGTTAGTGATGAGCGGATAATTTATACGCTTTTTGGCAATATTTTTAGTATGTTTTTAGTAGAATCTGGTTACTTTTAGGGATGTTTTCATTAGTTTTTATGTTAAATTCACATTTCTGGACTTTACTATGAGTTTGTGTATTTTTCTATGATTTCAGGTATTTTCTAGCTGAAATTGAGGGACTTGAGCAAAAATCAGATTCAGAAGTTGAAGAAGGACTGCTGATGCTGTTGGATTCTGACCTCCCTGCACTCAAAGTGAATTTTCTGGAGCTATAGAACTCAAAATAGCGCGCTTCCAATTGCGTTGGAAAGTAGACATTCAGGGCTTTCTAGAAATATATAATAGTCTATACTTTGGCCGAGTTTAGATGATGTAAAAGGGCGTTGAACGCCAGTTCTACGCTGCTGTCTGGAGTTAAACGCCAGAAACACGTCACAAGCCAGAGTTGAACGCCAGAAATACGTTACAAACTGGCATTCAACTCCAAGATTGATCTCTACACGTGTAACATTCAAGCTCAGCCCAAGCACACACCAAGTGGGCCCCGGAAATGGATTTATGCATCAATTACTTACTTCTGTAAACCCTAGTAACTAGTTTATTATAAATAGGACTTTTTACTATTGTATTAGAAATCTTTGATCAGTTTTATGCTATCTTAGACTTTCATGGGGGCTGGCCATTCGGCCATGCCTGAACCATCATCACTTATGTATTTTCAAACGGTAGAGTTTCTGCACTCCATAGATTAAGGTGTGGAGCTCTGCTGTTCCTCAAAGATTAATGCAAAGTACTACTGTTTTTCTATTCAATTCAACTTATTCCGCTTCTAAGATATTCATTCGCACTTCAACCTGAATGTGATGAACGTGACAATCATCATCATTCCCCCACAAACGCGTGCCTAACAACCACTTCCGTTCCACCTTAGATTGAATGAGTATCTCTTGGATCTCTTAATCAGAATCTTCGTGGTATAAGCTAGATTGATGGCGGCATTCATGAGAGTCCGGAAAGTCTAAACCTTGTCTGTGGTATTCCGAGTAGGACTCTGGGATTGAATGACTGTGACGAACTTCAAACTCGCGAGTGCTGGGCGTAGTGACAGACGCAAAAGGAGGGTGAATCCTATTCCAGTATGATCGAGAACCTCAGATGATTAGCCGTGCTGTGACAGAGCATTTGGACCATTTTCACAAGAGGATGGGATGCAGCCATTGACAAGGGTGATGCCTCCAGACGATTAGCCATGCAGTGACAACTCATCGGACCATTTTCTAGAGAGGATAAAAAGTAGCCATTGACAACGGTGATCTCCTTACATAAAGCCAGCCATAGAAAGGAGTAGGACTGATTGGATGAAGACAGCAGGAAAGCAGAAGTTCAGAGGGACGAAAGCATCTCTATACCTTTATCTGAAATTCTCACCAATGAGATACATAAGTGTTTCTATCTTTATTTTCTATTTATTTATTATTTATTTTCGAAAACTCCATAACTATTTGATATCCGCCTGACTGAGATTTACAAGGTGACCATAGCTTGCTTCATACCAACAATCTCCGTAGGATTGACCCTTACTCACGTAAGGTTTTATTACTTGGACGACCCAGTGCACTTGCTGGTTAGTTGTATCGAAGTTGTGAATGAAAAACAATTTTATTAAGACGTGCGTACAGAGTTTTTGACACCGTTTCCTGAGATCACAATTTCGTGCACCAAGTTTTTGGCGCCGTTGCCGGGGATTGTTCGAGTTTGAACAACTGACGGTTCATCTTGTTGCTCAGATTAGGTAATTTTCTTTTTGTTTTATTTTCAAAAATTTTTCAAAAACCTTTCAAAAATTTCTCATCTGTTTTCGAAAAAAAATAATAATAAATCTTTTCAAAAATATATTTTTCTTCAGAATTTTTAAGAATGAATTCTAGAGTTTCATGAAGTATGTTGAAGCCTGGCTGGCTGTAAAGTCATGTCTAATTCTTTTGGATAGGGGCTTCCAACCATCAGCATAGAGGCAAGTTAATTGGAATGTCAGCCGTGGCATGTCTGAGTTACATACTAAAGCTTGGCTGGCTATTAAGCCATGCCTAACCCTCGGATTGGAGCTTTAGACTAAGAATACAAGATTCCTAGAATTCATATTAAAAAATTTTGAAATCCTTATTTTCTTTTTCCTATATGTTTTTTCGGAAAAAAATATACAAAAATCCAAAAAAAAATCATAAAAATAAAAAATATTTCATGTTTCTTGTTTGAGTCTTGAGTCAAGTTGAAAGTTTGGTGTCAATTGCATATTTATCTTGCATTTTTTGAAAAATTCATGCATTCATAGTGTTCTTCATGATCTTCAAGTTGTTCTTGGTAAGTCTTCTTGTTTGATCTTGATGTTTTCATGTTTTGTGTCTTTTCTTGTTTTTCATATGCATTCTTGCATTCATAGTGTCTATACATGAAAAATTTTTAAGTTTGGTTTCTTGCATGTTTTTTTTGCATTAAAAATTTTTCAAAAATAAGTTCTTGATGTTCATCTTGAAATTCAAAGTGTTCTTGGTGTTCATAGCATTCTTGCATGCATTCATTGTTTTGATCCAAAATTTTCATGCATTGAGTCTTTTTCATGTTTTTCCTCTTATTATTAAAAATTCAAAAATAAAAAAATATCTTTCCCTTTTTCACTCATAAATTTCGAAAATTTGAGTTAACTTTTTTAAAACTTTTTAAAATCTAGTTGTTTTTATGAGTCAAATCAAATTTTCAATTTAAAAATCTTATCTTTTTCAAAATCTTTTTCAAAAATCAAATCTTTTTCATTTTTCTTATTTATTTTCAAAAATTTTAAAAATATTTTTCAAAAATATTTTTCTTATCTTTATCTTCTAATTTTTGAAAATAACATCATCAATTAATGTTTTGATTCAAAAATTTCAAGTTTGTTACTTGCTTGTTAAGAAAGATTCAAACCTTGAGTTCTAGAATCATATCTTGTGATTTCTTGTGAATCAAGTCATTAATTGTGATTTAAAAAAAAATCAAATCTTTCTCAAAACTAATTTCAATCATATCTTTTCAAAAATATCTTCTTATCTTATCTTTTTCAAAATTTGATTTTAAAATATCTTTTCTAACTTCTTATCTTCTTATCTTTTCAAAAATTGATTTTCAAATTTGTTTCAACTAACTAACTTTTTGTTTGTTTCTTATCTTTTTCAAAACTACCTAACTAACTCTCTCTCTCTAATTTTCGAAAATATCTTCCCTCTTTTTCTAAATTTCTTTTTAATTAACTAATTATTTTAATTTTTTATTTTAATTTTCGAAAATTCTCTCTCTCTTATCTCCTTCTATTTATTTATTCATCTACTAACACTTCATCTCACCCAAATTCGAACCCCCTCTTCCATCTGTGTTCGAAATTTTTTCTTCTTCTTTTCTTCTACTCACACAGGGACCTCTATACTGTGGTAAAAAGGACCCCTATTATTATTATTTTTCTGTCCCTCTTTTTCATATGAGCAGGAGCAAGGATAAGAATATTCTTGTTGAAGCAGATCCAGAACCTGAAAGGACTCTGAAGAGGAAACTAAGAGAAGCTAAATTACAACAATCCAGCAAGCACCTTCCAGAAATTTTCGAACAGGAAGAGGAGATGGCAGCCGAAAATAATAATAATGCAAGGAGGATGCTTGGTGACTTTACTGCACCTAATTCCAATTTACATGGAAGAAGCATCTCCATTCCTGCCATTGGAGCAAACAATTTTGAGCTGAAACCTCAATTAGTTTCTCTGATGCAGCAGAACTGCAAGTTTCATGGACTTCCATCTAAAGATCCTTTTCAATTCTTAACTGAATTCTTGCAGATCTGTGATACTGTTAAGACTAATGGAGTAGATCCTGAAGTCTACAGGCTCATGTTTTTCCCTTTGCTATGAGAGATAGAGCTAGAATATGGTTGGACTCTCAACCTAAGGATAGCCTGAACTCTTGGGATAAGCTGGTCAAGGCTTTCTTAGCCAAGTTCTTTCCTCTTCAAAAGCTGAGTAAGCTTAGAGTGGATGTTCAGACCTTCAGATAGAAAGAAGGTGAATCCCTCTATGAAGCTAGGGAGAGATACAAAGAACTGACCAAAAAGTGTCCTTCTGACATGCTCTCAGAATAGACCATCCTGGACATATTCTATGATGGTCTGTCTGAATTAGCTAAAATGTCATTGGATACCTCTGCAGGTGGATCCATTCACTTAAAGAAAACACCTGCAGAAGCTCAAGAACTCATTGACATGGTTGCTAATAACCAGTTCATGTACACTTCTGAGAGGAATCCTGTGAGTAATGGGACGCCTATGAAGAAGGGAGTTCTTGAAATTGATACTCTGAATGCCATATTGGCTCAAAATAAAATATTGACTCAGCAAGTCAATATGATTTCTCAGAGTCTGAATGGAATGCAAGCTGCATCCAACAGTACTCAAGAGGCATCTTCTAAAGAAGAAGCTTATGATCCTGAAAACCCTACAATAGCAGAGGTGAATTACATGGGTGAACCTTATGGAAACACCTATAACCCCTCATGGAGAAATCACCCAAATCTCTCATGGAAGGATCAACAAAAGCCTCAACAAGGCTTTAATAATGGTGGAAGAAATAGGTTTAATAATAGTAAACCTTTTCCATCATCCACTCAGCAACAGACAGAGAACTCTGAACAAAATACCTCTAATTTAGCAAACTTAGTCTCTGATCTATCTAAGGCCACTGTAAGTTTCATGAATCAAACAAGGTCCTCCATTAGAAATTTGGAGGCACAAGTGGGCCAGCTGAGTAAAAGGATCACTGAAATCCCTCTTAGTACTCTCCCAAGCAATACAGAAGAAAATCCAAAAGGAGAGTGCCAGGCCATTGACATAGTCAACACGGCCGAACCTGGAGAGGAAGGGGAGAACGTAAATCCCAGTGAGGAAGACCTCCTGGGACGTCCAGTGATCAATAAGGAGTTTCCCTTTGAGTTACCAAAGGAATCTGAGACTCATCTAGAGACCATAGAGATTCCATTGAACCTCATTATGCCCTTCATGAGCTCTGACGAGCATTCATCTTCTTAAGAGAATGAGGATGTTACTGAAGAGCAAGTTACCAAGTACCTTGGTGTAATCATGAAGCTGAATGCCAAATTATTTGGTATTGAGACTTGGGAAGATGAACCTCCCTTGTTCACCAATGAACTAAGTGATCTGGATCAACTGACATTGCCTCAGAAGAAACAGGATCCTGGAAAGTTCGTAATACCTTGTACCATAGGCAACATGATCTTTGAAAAGGCTCTGTGTGACCTTAGTTCAGGGATAAACCTCATGCCCCTCTCTGTAATAGAGAAACTGGGAATCTTTGGGGTGCAAGCTGCTAAAATCTCATTAGAGATGGCAGACAATTCAAGAAAACAGGCTTATGGACAAGTAGAGGACATGTTGGTAAAGGTTGAAGGCCTTTACATCCTTGCTGATTTCATAATCCTTGATACTGGGAAGGATGATGATGAATCCATCATCCTTGGAAGACCTTTCCTAACCACAGCAAGAGCTGTGATTGATGTTGACAGAGGTGAATTAGTCCTTCAGTTGAATGAGGACTCCCTTGTGTTTACAACTCAAGGTTACCCTTCTGTAAACATGGAAAAGAGGCACAGTAAGCTTCTCTCAAAACAGAGTCAACCAGAGCCCCCACAGTCAAACTCTAAGTTTGGTGTTGGGAGGCCACAACCAAACTCTAAGTTTGGTGTTGAACTCCCATATCCAAACTCTAAGTTTGGTGTTGGGAAGTCTCAACAATGCTCTGAACATCTGTGAGGCTCCATGAGAGCCCACTGTCAAGCTATTGACATTAAAGAAGCGCTTGTTGGGAGGCAACCCAATTTTTATTTATCTAATTTTATTTTTCTTGTTCTTTCATGTTTTATTAGGTTCATGATCATGTGGAGTCACAAAATAAATATAAAAATTGAAAACAGAATCAAAAACAGCAGAAGAAAAATCACACCCTGGAGGAAGACCTTACTGGTGTTTAAACGCCAGTAAGAAGCATCTGGCTGGCGTTCAACGCCAGAACAGAGCATGGTTCTGGCGCTGAACGCCCAAAATGGGCAGCATCTGGGTATTTGAATGCCAGAATTGCACCCTGGAGAAGAGCTGGCGCTGAACGCCCATAACAAGCATGGTTCTGGCGTTCAATGCCAGAAATGGGCAACAAATGGGCATTCAACGCCCAGAACAAACACCAATCTGGCGCTGAATGCCCAGAGTTGTGTGCAAGGGCATTTTGCATGCCTAATTTGGTGCAAGGTTGTAAATCCTTGAACACCTCAGGATCTGTGGACCCCACAGGATCACCTCAGGATCTGTGGACCCCACAAGATCCCCACCTACCTCCACTCACTTCTTCTCAACCCTCTTTTGCACAATCCCATAAACACTCTTCCCCAAAACTCTTCACCAATCAGCTCAATCTCTCTTCCCTATAACCACTTCACCACTCACATCCATCCACTCTTCCCCATAAACCTACCTCATAAATCCCACCTACCTTCAAAATTCAAAATCAATTTCCCACCCAAAACCCACCCTTGTGGCCGAACCTTACCCCCCCTCCCTTCCCTATATAAAGCCATCCATTCTTCTTCATTTTCACACACCATAACCCTCTCTTCCCCTTCTTGGCCGAATACACCCCTCCCCCCTCTCCTCCATATTTTCTTCTTCTTCTTCATCTATTCTTTCTTCTCTTGCTCGAGGGCGAGAAATATTCTAAGTTTGGTGTGGTAAAAGCATAAGCTTTTTGTTTTTCCATTACCATTGATGGCACCCAAGACCGGAGAATCCTCTAGAAAAGGGAAAGGGAAGACAAAAGCTTCCACCTCTGAGTCATGGGAGATGGAAAGATTCATCTCCAAAGCTCATCAAGACCACTTCTATGATGTTGTGGCCAAGAAGAAGGTGATCTCCGAGGTCCCTTTCAAGCTCAAGAGAAATGATTATCCAGAGATCCGACATGAAATCCAAAGAAGAGGTTGGGAAGTTCTAACAAACCCCATCCAACAAGTCGGCATCCTAATGATTCAAGAGTTCTATGCCAATGCATGGATCACTAGGAACCATGATCAAAGTAAGAACCCAAACCCAAAGAATTATATTACAATGGTTCGGGGGAAATACTTAGATTTTAGTCCAGAAAATGTGAGGTTGGCGTTTAACTTGCCTATGATGCAAGGATATGCACGCCCCTACACTAGAAGGGTCAACTTTAATCAAAGGTTGGACCAAGTCCTCATGGACATATGTGTGGAAGGAGCTCAATGGAAGATTGACTCCAAAGGCAAGCCGGTTCAATTAAGAAGAATAGACCTCAAGCCTGTGGCTAGAGGATGGTTGGATTTCATCCAACGCTCCATCATCCCCACTAGCAACCGATCTGAAGTTACTGTGGATCGGGCCATCATGATTCATAGCATCATGATTGGAGAGGAAGTAGAAGTTCATGAAGTCATCTCCCTTGAATTCTACAAAATAGCCGAAAAGCCCTCTCCTGGGGCAAGGCTAGCTTTTCCTCATCTTATTTGCCATCTATGTTACTCAGCTGGAGCTTTCATAGAAGGAGACATTCCCATTGAGGAAGAGAAGCCCATCACTAAGAAAAGGATAGAGCAAGTAAGAGAGCCCATTCATGGATCTCAAGAGACACATGAAGCTCATCACCATGAGATCCCGGAGATGCCTCAAATGCAACTTCCTCCACAAAACTATTGGGAGCAAATCAACACCTCCCTAGGAGAATTAAGTTCCAACATGGGACAATTAAGGGTGGAACATCAAGAGCACTCCATCATCCTTCATGAAATAAGAGAAGATCAAAAAGCAATGAGGGAGGAGCAACAAAGACAAGGAAGAGACATAGAAGAGCTCAAGGACATCATTGGTTCCTCAAGAAGGAAACGCCACCATCACTAAGGTGGACTCATTCCTTGTTTTTATATTCTCTGTTTTTCGTTTTCTCTATGTTAAGTGCTTATCCATGTTTGTGTCTTCATTACATGATCATTAGTATTTAGTAACTTTGTCTTAAAGTTATGAATGTCCTATGAATCCATCACCTCTCTTAAATAAAAACTGTTTTAATTCAAAAGAACAAGAAGTACATGAGTTTCGAATTTATCCTTGAACTTAGTTTAATTATATTGATGTGGTGACAATACTTTTTATTTTCCGAATGAATGCTTGAACAGTGCATATGTCTTTTGAAGTTGTTGTTTAAGAATGTTAAATATGTTGGCTCTTGAAAGAATGATGATAAGGAGACATGTTATTTGATAATCTGAAAAATCATAAAAATGATTCTTGAAGCAAGAAAAAGCAGCAAAGAACAAAGCTTGCAGAAAAAAATAGCAAAAAAATAGAAAGAAAAAAAAAGAGAAAAAGCAAGCAGAAAAAGCCAAAAGCTCTTAAAACCAAGAAGCAAGAGAAAAAAGCCAATAACCCTTAAAACCAAAAGGCAAGGGTAAATAAAAAGGATCCCAAGGCTTTGAGCATCAGTGGATAGGAGGGCCTAAAGGAATAAAATCCTGGCCTAAGCGGCTAAACCAAGCTGTCCCTAACCATGTGCATGTGGCGTGAAGGTGTCAAGTGAAAACTTGAGACTGAGCGGTTAAAGTCAAGGTCCAAAGCAAAAGAAGAGTGTGCTTAAAAACCCTGGACACCTCTAATTGGGGACTTTAGCAAAGCTGAGTCACAATCTGAAAAGGTTCACCCAATTATGTGTCTGTGGCATTTATGTATCCGGTGGTAATACTGGAAAACAAAGTGCTTAGGGCCACGGCCAAGACTCATAAAATAGCTGTGTTCAAGAATCATCATACTGAACTAGAAGAATCAATAACACTATCTGAACTCTGAGTTCCTATAGATGCCAATCATTCTGAACTTCAATGGATAAAGTGAGATGCCAAAACTATTCAAGAGGCAAAAAGCTACAAGTCCCGCTCATCTGATTAGAGCTATGTTTTATTGATAGTTTGGAATTTATAGTATATTCTCTTCTTTTTATCCTATTTGATTTTCAGTTGCTTGGGGACAAGCAACAATTTAAGTTTGGTGTTGTGATGAGCGGATAATTTATACGCTTTTTGGCACTGTTTTTAGTATGTTTTTAGTAGAATCTGGTTACTTTTAGGGATGTTTTCATTAGTTTTTATGTTAAATTCAAATTTCTAGACTTTACTATGAGTTTGTGTATTTTTCTGTGATTTCAGGTATTTTCTGGCTGAAATTGAGGGACTTGAGCAAAAATCAGATTCAGAGGTTGAAGAAGGACTGCTGATGCTGTTGGATTCTGACCTCCCTGCACTCAAAGTAGATTTTTTGGAGCTACAGAACTCAAAATGGCGCGCTTCCAATTGCGTTAGAATGAAGACATCCAGGGCTTTCCAGCAATATATAATAGTCCATACTTTGGCCGCGTTTAGACGACGTAAAAGGGCTTTGAACGCCAGTTCTATGCTGCTGTCTGGAGTTAAACGCCAGAAACACGTCACAAGCCAGAGTTGAACGCCATAAATACGTTACAAACTGGCGTTCAACTCCAAGATTGACCTCTACACATGTAACATTCAAGCTCAGCCCAAACACACACCAAGTGGGCCCCGGAAATGGATTTATGCATCAATTACTTACTTCTGTAAACCCTAGTAACTAGTTTATTATAAATAGGACTTTTTACTATTGTGTTAGAAATCTTTGATCAGTTTTATGCTATCTTAGACTTTCATGGGAGCTGGCCATTCGGCCATGCCTGAACCATCATCACTTATGTATTTTCAAACGGTAGAGTTTCTGCACTCCATAGATTAAGGTGTGGAGCTCTGCTGTTCCTCAAAGATTAATGCAAAGTACTACTGTTTTTCTATTCAATTCAACTTATTCCGCTTCTAAGATATTCATTCGCACTTCAACCTGAATGTGATGAACGTGACAATCATCATCATTCCCCCATGAACGCGTGCCTGACAACCACTTCCGTTCCACCTTAGATTGAATGAGTATCTCTTGGATCTCTTAATCAGAATCTTCGTGGTATAAGCTAGATTGATGGTGGCATTCATGAGAGTCCGGAAAGTCTAAACCTTGTCTGTGGTATTCCGAGTAGGACTTTGGGATTGAATGACTGTGACGAACTTCAAACTCGCGAGTGCTGGGCGTAGTGACAGACGCAAAAGGAGGGTGAATCCTATTCCAGTATGATCGAGAACCTCAGATGATTAGCCGTGCTGTGACAGAGCATTTGGACCATTTTCACAAGAGGATGGGATGCAGCCATTGACAAGGGTGATGCCTCCAGAAGATTAGCCATGCAGTGACAGCGCATCGGACCATTTTCTAGAGAGGATAAAAAGTAGCCATTGACAACGGTGATGTCCTTACATAAAGCCAGCCATAGAAAGGAGTAGGACTGATTGGATGAAGACAGCAGGAAAGCAGAAGTTCAGAGGGACGAAAGTATCTCTATACCTTTATCTGAAATTCTCACCAATGAGATACATAAGTGTTTCTATCTTTATTTTCTATTTATTTATTATTTATTTTCGAAAACTCCATAACTATTTGATATCCGCCTGACTGAGATTTACAAGGTGACCATAGCTTGCTTCATACCAACAATCTCTGTGGGATCGACCCTTACTCACGTAAGGTTTTATTACTTGGACGACCCAGTGCACTTGCTGGTTAGTTGTATCGAAGTTGTGAATGAAAAACAATTTTATTAAGACGTGTGTATAGAGTTTTTGACGCCGTTGCCTGAGATCACAATTTCGTGCACCAGTTAGCCACTTTGAGCCTTTTTAAATCCCCTTTGTTCTATATTTTACCACATTACTAGCCTTAAGCGGAAAAACAAGTAATACCCCAAATTGAATCTTTGGTTAGCTTAAGATAGAAATTGTGTGTCAATTAAGTGTGGGAAATTGTAGGAACATGGGTTAATAAGGGAATGTGTCATGATAAAATATTGGGAATTTGGGTACCTACTCATGTGAAACTAGAAAAATTAAAAATTCATGTGCATTGGCAATGTTATGTTTATTTTTATGCTTCAAAAAAAATCCAAAAATATTCAAGTAATTAAGTGATTAAATAAATGAATAAGGGGACAAAATTACACCAATGTTAAGTTTAATGAAAAATCAATGCATGTGTGATACAAAGTTAAGAGAAAAGTTGATGTATGAGTATGTAATACAAAAGTGGGAAAACTTTGGGTAGCTAGGCATGAATCTAAAAATATAAGGAGTATATGTATAGGTAAGAGCTTAGGTTAATTAAGGATTCAATTTATAGCTCACTTAGCCATATATATACCCTCACCTTTACCTTGGCCCCATTACAACCTTGAAAAGACCTCATGATGTTTGCATTGGTACATTAAATACTTGTTGATTGGTTAGGTGAAGAACAAGGTTTAGAAAGCATGATTAGAGAATAGCAGAGTGATTACCCTATACACTAGAGTGACTAGAGTGCATATACACCATCAGTGAGGGTTCAATGCTAAATTTTATATTCCCTGCTTTCATGAACTGTCTTCTTACAAATTTGCTTGTTTTTGCTGTATAGTTTTAATTAGTGATATTTGATTTAAATTTGTCTTGAATAACTTATTTATTTTTTAACCAAGTAGGAAAAATCATTTTAGCATATAGTTGCATTCATATACATAGATTGCATTGCATGAGTCTTACTTTTCCCTACTCATTTACTTTATCTCCTTAAGCTAAGCATGAGGACATGCTAATGTTTAAGAGTGGGGAGGTTGATAAACCACTATTTTATGGTTTATCTTGTGTTTAATTGAGTGGTTTTTATCAAGTCTTCACCCACTTATTCATATGATGTGCATGATTTTATAATCCCTTCCTAGTATTGTTTTATGATTGAAAACTTGCTTCCTAGAGATCTTTAATTAGTATATTTTAATTCCCCTTTATACCATTCGATGCCGTGATCCGTGTGTTAAGTATTTCAGGCTTTATAGGTCAGGAATGGCTTAGAAAATGGAGAGGAAGCTTGCAAAAATGGAAAGAACATAAGGAACTAAGGAGATGACCAGCGAGCACCGACGCGCACGCATGGCTCACGCGAGCACGCGAAATAGAGGAAATTGCAGCGACGCGTGCGCGTTCCTGACGCGTATGCGTGGAATGGAGTTCTGCAAGATGACGTGCACGCATGGACGATGCGTATGCGTGACAAGGGAAAATGCCAAATGACGCGCA
Organism: Arachis hypogaea; assembly: GCF_003086295.3. Lineage (NCBI taxonomy): Eukaryota > Viridiplantae > Streptophyta > Magnoliopsida > Fabales > Fabaceae > Arachis > Arachis hypogaea. The sequence continues at coordinate 123,201,554 of NC_092046.1, forward strand.
CACGTGACTGACGCGTACGCGTGACCTGCGCGATCTGCAAAGTTAACAGAAAATTCTGGGGGTGATTTTGGGCCACATTTTAACCCAGTTTTCGGCCCAGAAACACAGAATAAAGCTAAGGAACATGCAGAGACTCGATATACGGAGATACACATTCACATATTCTAATTAGGATAGTTTTTAGGATTTTAGATCTGAATCTAGAGAGAGAATTACTCTTCCTCTAGTTTCTCTTTACATTCCTAGTTTATTGCTTTTGCTTTTGGATACTGAAGAGTCATTACCTCCGTTGAAGATACTATTCTAGTTTGTTTCCTCACTTACTCTTTTATTTATTCCATATTCTTAATTCTTGTTTAAAGTGTTAGTTGGATTATTTTCATGGATTGTTAGTGAAAATGATTACTTTTATCTTTAATTAATTTTCAAAGCTTTATTTTATTCAATTTATCATGCCTTCTTTTCATATTTCTACAAGTGTTATATTCATGTCAATGGAGTAGATCCCCTACTTGACATAGGAGTTGATTAAAGGGAGACACTTGAGTTGGAAGGCTTAAGTGATGGTTAAATTGGAAGTTGTTGGCTAGTTCTGTATTTACTAATGCTAGACCTTCCCAAGGGAGAGGACTAGGATTTGCGAATAAGAGTTAGCTCAATCATTTGACTTTCCTTTATTTAGTAAGGGTTAACAAAGTAAAAACAACAACCTTTTTGAATCATTCCCCCCAGTCAAGGCTTTTTATTTAGAATATTACAAATCTCCTTTAATTTTTTATTGCTTTAATTTACAATTATTTAATTGCTCATTATTCAACTCTCAAATTCTTTTGGAAACTTTAGATTAATAAATTAGCACCATTTCTAGCAACTCGTTGGGAGACGACCTGGGACTCATACTCCCAGTATTTTTTATTTTAACTTTTTGTGACAACCTTTCTAAATTGATGAGGCGGATTTTTGCTGGTTAAGAGCTATACTCGCAACTCTATTCTATTATACTATAATCTCTTAATTGGTCTAACTTCCGCCGCTCGTCACTTATCTTATCTTATCTTTTGTCGGTGAGTCCCCTTATCTTTGACCAACCGCCTTTTAGGCGGGTTGTTATCTTCTGCTTTGGGCCTATTTGGGCCCTTATAGCACTTTGACCGAGCTCTTTGGAAAGAGGTCGGTGTCAACCAACCTTTATAAGAGGTCGATCGTTTTTGTCTTCGCTCAAACCAGTTCGCTTAGCTCGACCTAGGGTATGAACAGTAAGGAAGAAAATTATTGTTATTCCTTTCTGTCTTTTCTTCTATTGTTGTTGTTGGTAGTATTGGTGGATTGTGAGAAGGAGTCTGTGGGTTGCGTCTGGTGGTGAGAGATGAAGGTAGAGATGTGGGTGAATGGGTGCGTATGGTGGTGGGTGGGTGAGGTTCAGTGGGTCACTAGTATTGGATGAGGTTGAACGGTGGTGGGTAGGTGAGAAGAGCTTGACTTTCATTAGAAAGCACGGGTCCCCTCCCAGGTCTGGTGCATATGAAGTAATTAACATCCCCCTTGAACTTTTGTGATGGAATATTATTTTTAATTTCTAGAGGTGGTGGCAAAGCTTCCACATCTTGTATTCCATTTATCCCAGCATCTTTTTCAATGGACTGTTCGCCAATAATGTAATTGGAATGAAGAGTTATGTTGGGAAAAGGTTTTTTAATTTTAAAATTTATTTTTGTAAGGATAAATTTGTCTTTTTAGGGTAAAATGATGATTTTATAACGTTTTGTAACGTTGAGGATGATTTTAATACAAAAAAAAAGATCGGAGATAATTTTAATTTTAACCCCAAACCTTAGAGACAAAAAAAGTATTTAACCCCATCATTTAATCGTTTCTGAATGTTCAATTCCTTCCTATCAAAATAATCATTTTAGATATAATAAGTATAAATATTCACCTTAAACTACTAAAAATGAAATTAATATGAGCATAGTTTTCTTATCTAAGTTATTTTCATGAAATTAATATGTAAACCGAAGCTGATTTCATTCTCAGACTTTTGATTAAATCCATGTGATTATCAAAGGTGTATTTGAAAGTTAAAACCAATTAGACAAACGTTGATCTTTTTAAAATAAAATAAGACTAAACCACCAAAAGTAACCATGAAAGATTGATTCGCTGATAAAAGTAACTGATAAACCCAAATTTTATGATGTATTTTGTGCTCAATTTAAATGATTTATTCAATCCTTCACCCACTTATTCATGTAAATTGCATGGTTTTACTATTCCTTCCTTATTTTATGATATATGTGAAAAACATGTTTCCTAAGCTTTAAAATTATTAATTTTAATTATCCCTTATTACCATTCGATGCCGTGATTTGTGTGTTAAGTATTTCCAGGTCTCACAGGGCAGGAATGCCTTAGAGAACGAAAAGGAAACATACAAAAATGGAAGGAAAACACAAAAATAGAATTTTAAAGAAAAGGGCAGCGACGCGAACGCATGGACGACGCAAACGCTGCCTAGCGCAAAAGGGCATCGACGCAAACGCGTGACTGACGTGTACGCGTGACAAGGAAAACTCCCAGATGACGCGGACGCGTGACAGACGCCACGTACAAGAATCTGCAGAAAACGCCCTCAGCGATTTCTAGACCCTTTTTCGGCACAATTATGAATCCAGAAACACAGAATATAAGCCAGAGAATGGAGGAATCAAATAACAATGTAGAGACGATATACAACTCTCATACTTTTAGGATTAGATGTAGTTTTAGAGAGAGGTTCTCTCCTCTCTCTTAGGTTTTAGGATTAGGATTCCTTTTATTTTATTTTATTTTATTTTATGATTACTACTTCAACGCCAGGTTCAATATTTTCCCTTAATTAATGTTTCTCTTCTATTTTTGTTTATTCCAATGCTTTTACTTGTTAATGTTCCAATTTAGCTTACGAACCTTTTTATGTCAAGATTCGAATATTTTATTTAATATTATTTTATGTATTTTAGATTAATGATTATCGTATTCCATTTATGATGCTTTCCATTTAATTTAGATTTATTTTTCCTTTTGGTTTTAGTTAAGTGATTGGTAACACTTGAGTTATCAAACTCGGCTGTTGGTTGAAATTGGATTTGCTAATTGGTTTGAATCGCTCCAAAACTGGTCATTCCATAGGAGTTGACTAGGACTTGAGGATCAAATTAATTAGTCCACTTGACTTTCCTTTGCTTTAGTAAAGGTTAACTAAGTGGGATTAAAACCTAATTCTTATCACACCTGATAAGGATAACGAGGATAGGAATTCCAGTTCTTATACCTTGTCAAGAGATTTTATTATTATTAATTTATTTTCCTTGTCATTTAAGTTACTTGTTCCTTATCACAAAAACCCAAAAACATACAATTTTCCATAACCAATAATAAATCATACTGCCCTGCAACTCCTTGAGAGACGACCCGAGGTTTAAATACTTCGGTTATTTATTTTTATTGGGTTTGCTTAAGTGACAAACAAGTTTTTTTATGAAAGGATTATTGCTTGGTTTAGAAACTATACTTGCAACGAGAATTTATTGTAAATTCTAAACCATCAATCTTCAATTCATCAAAATGGCGCCGTTGCCGGGGAGTTGCAACTGTGTGCCTTATTATTGGTTATTGTAAATATTTTCTTTTGCTTGTTTATTTGTTTTTATTTTCGCTTTTAATTTTTATTATTTACTATGAATTCTCACCCCCTATCACTTTGAGTTTGGTTCCAATGCTGTTGTAAGGAAAGGAAATTATAACAGGAACATGCATCAAGGTCAAAACAATCAGAGATGGAAGGAGACACGAGGATCTGATCAACCCTTTAGGCAACAACACCCTCCAAGATACCATGAACCACGACCATTCCATAATGCATGTCAAGACAATAGGTACGGTAGACCCCTTCGTGACAACCATCACCCACCAAATTACTATGGTCAAAAACCATTTCGAGGTGCATACCAAGATGATAGATATGATGGACCCCATTATACGCCTGTGAACCACCTCCTCAACGCAGCTTTGAACCACCACACTCACAAGCCAACTACCACCATTCACCTCCATATGACCCTAACCCATATCCACCCCAATTCCAACCCAATTACTCCCAAGAACCACCACTTCCCTATGCACCATGTCCATATCCATCACCCCAAGAATCAAGGGAACAACTCAAGGAAACATTTGAAAAATTTCATGCCACACTTCACCAAATGAATCAAGCGATAAATAAACTACCTTTCCGATGTTCGGACACTCAAGGAACCCCCATGGCTTCATGTGGGCAATCTAATGAAGAATGTAGCATGAAGGAGATACTAGAAATCCCACTGGACAGTACGGAGCATGACTTTGTACTAAAACAAGTGAAGGAAGCTGAAATTATCAAAGAAGAAGAATTGGTTGAAGACTTAGGAGATGCTGAACCTCCATGGGAATCCAGGATTGTGGAGAATTCCGTCAAGAAATTTACAATTGATGCTAAGGAGGATAGTGCACAACCTCCAAAGCAGGAATCTTATGAAGAACTAGACAGAATAACTCAACAAGCAAGTTTCCTTGATAATGATAATCCCAAACCAAGTTCTCCTAGTAATGAACTTGCATCCGCAAGTGAACTCCTTGAGATGGGAGAATCTTCCCCAAGTGAATACGAAGATGATGCGGAGGTAGATTTTTCGCAACCTCCAACTTATGACTTGAGTGATGAGGAAGATATCGAAGACTTGGATCAAGATGTGGTTGAAATTGAAGAAATTTGCAATGAAGTGGAGAAATTCACAGAGAACACGAGGGAGTAGAGCTTGCAAAACCGCTGGAAGCACATATCCCGAGGCCATTACCACCCAATACTAAATTCAAGTGGGTAAAATACTTAGCTTTTATCTTTACTTTTCCACTTGAATATGGTTTGCTTGAAACAGATGGCCAGCTTAGAGCTCTTTGCGGCTTTAAAAGTAAAAGGGAAATGGTTCATGCTCAAGGCTGGTATGCAAGATTCAATAAGGTTCCACGCTTCAATCTGAAGTGTAAGGATTGGTTTCGAGTTCGATTGAATGGGTCTCGGAAAATGTTTGGTCATCTTGGTGAGAATGCAACTTCCAAACCGCCCGGCTGGAAAAATAAAAATCAAGACAAAGGCGGATATAAGAGCAAGCTTTGGGATCCTGGAATCTATTCTGACATTCGACACCCCGGGAACCTGAGAACCTGTTTGAATTTACTCAAAGGCTTTACATGCCTAGTTTGGGACCCCAGAGGCTGTTGGCATTCCAAACAGTGGTGAAGATTTTTGGATGAATTCAAGCACAAGCCACCATAGCAGGAAGCTCATCAAATGTCCAACTTAAGGACTTTAACTAAAAGTGCTAGGTGGGAGACAACCCACCATGGTATGATCGTTCCTTTTTCAATTTCAATTTTATTTCGTTTTGTTTGTTTTAAAATTTTATTTTATTCTATTTTCATTAAACCTGGAATTATTCATATCACCCATATTAGCACTGCATATTGCATACTGCATAATTGCATAAAAAAAATCACCCCACGCGAGCGCGCAGGCCAGGCGTGGGCGTCGACTGGAAATCGGCGTAAAGATCCAACGCCCAGAAAGTTGGGCTGGAATCGTGCGGCTGGTGTGTGTTTAGCACAAATCGCCCCATGCATTCGCGTCCTTGACGCGAACGCGTCACCTGCACCACATACATCCCACGTGAAAGCGTGAGCGACGCGTACACGTCGCGTGGATTTTATGGACCCTATTGGAAACAGAGAGTTGCGCCAAAACGACGCTGGAACTGTGCGTTTAGCACAATTTTCAGTGTCGCGTTCGCGTGCTTCACGCGTACGCGTCCTTTACCTTTTACCTAATTCACGTGATCGCGTCAACGACGCGGCCGCGTCACTCCCCTTTTCGCCCAAATCACGCGATCGCGTGCCCCACGCGTTCACGTGGATTCAAAAATACTAACCCCATTCATGTGAAACCCTACCCATTCCGCATCACCCAAAAAACCCCCACCCCCTCTGCAACCTCTTTTCTTCCATCCCCCAACCACCACCACTCCTCGCCAGCCAACTCCGACCGCCGCGCCTTCCTCGCCGAAACCCCCTCTTCCTCTCTTCTTTCTCTTCCTCTCTCCCCTCCTTCCTCCACGACCCCGACACCACTGCCACTACCCCATCACCGAGCCACCACCACCGCGCCACCCCCCTGACCTCCAGCCAACCACCACACCCCCAACCACCTCAACCCTCACCCCCTACTCTCCCCCCCCCACCTAAACCCAACCACAACCACCAAACCGCCCCTGCCTCCACCTCAGAACACCGCTGCGCCGCCACCCATCGCCGCCGCGTCACCAACACCACCACCACACTTCCACCGTCTCTCTGTTCCATACATTTGTTCCTTTACAAACCTGGTTCCGCCAAACTGCAATTCCTCTTTTCGATTAGTTAGTTAGTTTTTCAATTTTTGTTCAAAATAGGATAGTTAGAGATTCATGATTGTAGTGGATTTTAGGTGGTTAGGTTGCTAGGATGTGGTTAGTGGATTTAGGCCTGATAATTGTACCATTCTTGCTACTTGTTTGTATCTTATTTGCAATTCTGAATTTGCTGTGATGATTCTGTTCATATGTTGTTCTTCATATTTGATGTTGCTGTTAAACTATTCTTTAATGTTCTTGCTATTTGTTAATCTTTTCAGCACTATTTAATTTCATATGAACTGATTTTTCCTGCTGTGTACTACCCGAAAACATCCAATTTTAGTCGGAATGCTGTCCAATTTTCTGCAAATTTTTGGTCTAATCTACCCCCATTCATGTATTGGTTTGAAAATTCAGTATTTTGCATTACTTGGCTACAACCAAACCAATTCATGAATACACGGGCTAGCATTCTTATTCCTTTTGGTTCCCTGAGTAATAAATTGCTTATTGATGATTTCATTCTCATTTTACACTTACTTTATCTATAGGAACTATCATCAATAAACTGTAATCCTTGCTTGAATATGAGTTGATTGTTCTTCAAGTTTGTGAATTTCTTGGTAACTAGGAAAACCATTCTCATGCCACTCACTTTAACTTCCTTTTTAACTCCTAACCAGCTTCACTTTCTAACTTCTCTTTTTGGTTTTTACCTAACTACTTTAACTTTCTAACTCAAGGCATGATTACTGTTTTTCCTAATTAACTTGAATTCCACTTCTATTACATTTAGGATTGTAATTTTTACTCTCAGACTTTTAACTCGAATTCAATCCAAAATGTACATATATTTACCTCATTTCATGCTTCTATTGCTCTTTTTACCTTTATGCTTACATTGACAAAATCCTACTTGCCTACTTGTTTTCCTACTTTAGTTCTTCAATTATATCCTACTACTTCTGCTTTTCAGGATGTCTGATCCCAAAAGTAAGGGAAAAGGCAAGGCAACTACAGGCAAACGGAAAAGAGGAGAATTTTCTACCTCTATCCTGGATATCCTTCACGACGATTCCTGGCAGAAAAAGAACTTTACCTCGCAGGAAAAAGCTGACCAACTCCTCACTGCCACAGATCAAGTCAAATTTGCAAACAGATACTGTGAGCTAAAGTATCCAGTATTTTCCACTTCCAGAAACCTCTACCTGGAAAGAACTCTTAAAATTCCAGAAGAACTCACCCAGTACACTTCCGAACAGATAAAACAAAGAGGCTGGTTCTTCTTGGAAAGGAACTTGACAGAGGTCAATGCATCCTGGGTCAGAGAATTTTACTGTAACTATTTCAAGACTTTCCTGGATGTCGTGCACCTCAGAGGGAAACAGATTTTAGTCACTGAGGAAACTATTGAGGATATCCTCCAGCTTTAGCCTAAGTCTGATCAGCCTGACAGTTACCAAAAGGTTGAAGAGGATATGCGATACATGAGATTTGATTGGGACGCAGTCAAGCAGAGAATAGCCCTTGATCCTACTGCCCCATAGGTCATTGGAAAGAATACAGTGATGCCTAAGGGAATCAAGCTGATATATTTGAATGATGAGGCTCGGCTTTGGCAGTAGATCCTGAGTAACTACGTGATGCCGAGCACTCATGAGACAGAGGTGCCCGCTGCTATGATCACCCTCATCTGGTGTGTGATGGAGGGTAAGGACCTGTATCTTCCACATTTCATCAGGTATTTTATGGCCAGGGTCCATGTCAGAGGCATTCTCCCTTTCCCTTATCTGATCACCCAGCTAGGCCGCCGAGCTGACGTGCCTTGGGAGCTTGTTGATGAGAAGCCAACTGCTGCAGACTGCAAGAAGATCATACCTCACATCAGGAAGTTCGAAGCCTTGGGTTATAGGCTGCCTTTCCTTACTGCTTCTGCTGAGGTAGCCACATCTTCAGCTGCCCCTTCTACATCCACTGCTGCGCCAGCTCCAACCACTGCACCTCCCACCTGCTCCTGAGCCCATTTATCATCTCGTGCACCGACTCTTCACATGCCTGGATTGTATGGAGTGTCGCAACAAGTGACGCTATGAGCACCTAAAGTTGATGATCCAATCCGGCAGCGACATCCCCTCCGAGCCTGACACCGCTTCTGAGCCATCTGATGCGGAGGCAGATGATCATGAGGAGGAGGCACATGCCCAGGCTGAGTAGGGAGGACCTGAGCAGGCTGCACCATACCATGAGGAGCCCCACCAAATCCAGGCCGCAGATCCGGATATTCCTCTACAGACAGAGCCTCCGCTTCAGCAGGCAGCTCCTCCTACACTTACCGAGACTGCAGACCCTTAGCCTACTGCAGAGTCACCGGCAGCCCATCCTTCCGGAGATGACACTTCTTCGCACCCAGCTTGAGTGAGCATCGAGGACGATGCTATTATTTAAGTGTGGGGAGGTCTCCATCTCTGGCGTACTTTATTTTGGTGAACCACTTTTCAAACCCTCTTTTTATCCTATTTTGCTTATTTTTCTGTATTTTTATTTTTATTTTTATTTTTATCTTATCTTGTCTTCCAGTATTTGCACATTTTTTCTTCTTTTGCTAATTTTTTACTGTATTTCTACATTTTGCACTTTGGTTTATATACTTATCTTAGATATTTAGTTTAGTCTAATTGCAATTTTAGCTTATTAAGTTGTGATATAGAATATATAGATTAATTAGTTTAGTTTACCCTTTTTAGCATACGATAACTTGGATTAATTGAAAATAAAAAGAGTAAGCTAGAAACTTTAGTATAACAGAATCACAACAATCCACATACTGTATATATATAGCAATAAATGATTGGTTAATTTACACAACATTTTTCAAGGAAGAACACTAAGATTTTAAGAGCCACCCTAAGATTCACATTGAGAATAATGGGAACTCTAGATTTCTACTTGCATGACATACATAACTGATATATGGTTTTTGAGCCAGAGAACGCACAACCTTTGAGTTTTTGAGCTTAATTGTATGGTTACATTCAACCATAAATTTCATTCCTGTGTGTTTCGCCCTTCTTTTCTATGCTTTTAATCTTTACTTTGTTTTAATCTATATGTCCAATATAGAATGTAGATACATACCCACATATGATTGAGGCCATCATTTGAATTTTCCCTCACATATCCCAAATAAGCCTACCTCCTACATCACCTTTGTTAGCCCACTTGAGCCTTCTGACCCCTTTTTTTTTTGTTCTATAACCACATTACTATCCTTAAGCAGAAAAACAAAATAAAACCCCAAGTTGAATCCTTGGTTAGCTTAAGATAGAAATTGTGATACACACTAAGTGTGGGAAAACGTGGAAACATGGGTTGGTAGGAAAGAACTAAATTAGTAAAATAGTCAGAAATTTGGGAGCATGCTCATGTGAAACCAATTTGAATTAAAATACCATGTGCATTGATATATGTTATTCTTAAAAAAATCCTTTTTATAATATAAATAGATAAATAAGGGGACAAAATTACCCCAATAATAAGTTTAGTGAAGAAATCAATGCACGTGAGGTAAGAATCAAAATGAAATTGGTACATGAGTATGTATTAAGAAAGAAAAAAAATTGGGAACCCCAAGAAAGTTATAAATTATATAGAATATGTATATGTTAGGTGAGACCTTAGACTAATTAAGGATTCAACTTATAGCTCACTTAGCCTTATATATATATATATATATATATATATATATATATATATATATATATATATATATATATATATATATATATATATATATATATATATATCCCTACCTTTACCTTGGCCCCATTACAACCTTTAAAAGACTTCATGATGTTTGTATGTACACATTGTATATTTGTTGATTGGTTAGATGAAGAACAAAGTTTTAGAAAGCAAGAATAGAAAAGAATAGAGTGATTAACCCCAAACATTGAGTGACTAGAGAGTAAACATGAAATCCAGTAAGGGTTCAATAGCTCATCACCATATATCTCTGCTTAATTGTTTAATTGTCTTGCAAGCTTATGAAATATTTTAACCCAACTCAATTGTGACAGTGCTTTAACATGATTTAGGTTTGGCTATACATATATAATTTCTTGAAAATATGAATCAAATTAACCACATGTAAGCTCTATATATAGGTGGATAATAAGTAAAATTGCATGGTTCATGTAGGTAGATTGCATTTAGAATAAATTGCATTGCATAAGATTCCACCATTCTAACTTTACCCTTTCTCTTGGATTTAGCATGAGGACATGCTATTGTTTAAGTGTGGGGAGGTTGATAAACCCATATTTTATGATGTATTTTGTGCTCAATTTAAATGATTTATTCAATCCTTCACCCACTTATTCATGTAAATTGCATGGTTTTACTATTCCTTCCTTATTTTATGATATATGTGAAAAACATGTTTCCTATGCTTTAAAAGTATTAATTTTAATTATCCCTTATTACCATTCAATGTCGTGATTTGTGTGTTAAGTATTTTCAGGTCTCACAGGGTAGGAATGGCTTAGAGAACGAAAAGGAAACATACAAAAATGGAAGGAAAGCACAAAAATGGAGTTTTGAAGAAAAGGGCAGCAACGCGAACGCATGGACGACGCGAACGCGTGCCTTGAGCAGAACGCAAATGACACGTACACGTGACTGACGCGTACGCGTGACAAGGAAAACTCCCAGATGACGCGGACGCGTGATCTATGCAAATGCGTGACAGACGCCACGTACAAGAATCTGCAGAAAACGCCCCCAGCAATTTCTGGACCCTTTTTCGGCCCAATTCTGAATCCAAAAACAGAATATAAGCCAGAGAATGGAGGAATCAAATAACAACTTAGAGATGATATACAACTCTCATACTTTTAGGATGAGATGTAGTTTTAGAGAGAGAGGTTCTCTCCTCTCTCTTAGGTTTTAGGATTAGGATTCCTTTTATTTTATTTTATTTTATGATTACTACTTCAATGCCAGGTTCAATATTTTCCTTAATTAATGTTTCTCTTCTATTTTTGTTTATTCCAATGCTTTTACTTGTTAATGTTCCAATTTATCTTACGAACCTTTTTATGTCAAGATTTGAATATTTTATTTAATATTATTTGAGGTATTTTAGATTAATGATTATCGTATTCCATTTATGATGCTTTCAATTTAATTTAGATTTATTTTCCCTTTTGGTTTTAGTTAAGTGATTGGTAACACTTGAGTTATCAAACTCAGCTGTTGGTTGAAATTGGATTTGCTAATTGGTTTGAATCGCTCCAAAACTGGTCATTCCATAGGAGTTGACTAGGACTTGAGGATCAAATTAATTAGTCCACTTGACTTTCCTTTGCTTTAGTAAAGGTTAACTAAGTGGGATTAAAACCCAATTCTTATCACACCTAATAAGGATAACTAGGATAAGAATTCCAGTTCTTATACCTTGTCAAGAGATTTTATTATTATTAATTTATTTTTTTCGTCATTTAAATTACTTGTTCCTTATCACAAAAACCCAAAAACATACAATTTTCCATAACCAATAATAAATCATACTGCCCTGCAACTCCTTGAGAGACGACCCGAGGTTTAAATACTTCGGTTATTTATTTTTATTGGGTTTGCTTAAGTGACAAACAAGTTTTTGTATGAAAGGATTATTGCTTGGTTTAGAAACTATACTTGCAACGAGAATTTATTGTAAATTCTAAACCATCAATCTTCAATTCATCAGTAACCATGGAAGATCATAATCCTTTAGATACCCACAATTGATTTGCTTCGTTTGTCAAAAATAGCCAAGTCTGATGTAGTGTCTACATCAGACTTGGCTATTTTTGACAAACGAAGCAAATTAATTGTGGATATTTAAGAACTTATGATCTTCTATGGTTACTTTTGTCAGCAAATCAATCTTCCATGGTTACTTTTGGTGGTTTAGTCATAAAATAAAATGAAACATCCCATCAATTATGAAAGAAAGAAATATGGTATGTTTAGCAGACACTGATCTTTTGATTAATTAGTACGTGTAGCAGCCAAGTACGTCAAAAATAAATTTGTCTCATATCAACAAAGAAATAAATTTGTCTCATAAAATTAACTAGTTCTTCATGAGCAGGCATCATTTTAATAAATTTTCTTCTTTGTTGCACATTGGTCATAAATATATGGAATTAAACATCATTTTAATAACAAATTCATGATTGAGTCTCTCTTTAGTAACAAATTGAATTTATGACAAATTTAGAATGAATAACACACTAATATAATTAATTACAAAAAATTGAATAATCCAAATGCTCATTTATCAAACCCTAAACATGTTACCTATATTCTACAACTTTATATAAATTACTACAAGAAAAATATTGAATACTATAAAATTTACTGTTGGATTAATCAAATAAATCTGCCGCTAAAAAGATTACCGTCGGATTTACCGTCACCCTTGGATTGACGGTATAAATGTCGCCGAAAACTTCTTATCAATGCATTTATTTTATCCGACGTTAATTATCGACGAATTTTTTGTTAGTCTTTTCAATGGATTTGGCGAGATTGTGTTGATGGTTCCGACAGTAACTTTGGCACTGTTTCACGTGTTTAGGCGCCAAATCCAACGGTAAATCCTACGATAATGTTAATTTTATTTTTAAAATTTTTTGACACAGTTAAGCCACAATTAGTAGACTCTTGTTAACAAAATTGTTATCAGAAATTTAAAGTTGCCAAAAATCAACAAATTATTTTATTAAAAATAAAGAGTATGGATAAAATAAAATATCACAAATGTAGAATACAATGAAGTAGACAAACAAAAATGCACAAAACCCTAAACCCTATAGATCCTGGTAATCTTCATCGGCGGCGGCGTCATGGTCCCCCTGCTGAGGCGGTGAAGTAGGTACCGCCATCGGTGCCCACCAGCAGCATTGCCGCTGGAACCAAAAGCGCCGCTGCCTCCAGCGTATATCTGCTGGTTGTACTCCTCTATCTGCTATCGCAACTGATCGAGCTGCTCCAGCTTCTCAATCAGGTCCGAGCTGATGGCAATGCGTCCAAGAATCTGTCAATACCTCTGCTCATACTGCTCCGCCTGCTAGTGAAGCTCCTATGTTACCTTCTGCACCTCCTCCCTTAAGTCGACAACTTCCTGGGGATCAGCAAGGTTGGTGGCAGAGGAAGCCGCCAATGCGGAGGAGCAAAGGCCACTAGTTAAGAACGACCCAACCCGAAGCGGCAATTCTTGTGGGGTTCAGAGGTGGTCTCACGCCAAATCCTATCAGGATCCAGCGCTGAGGTCTCAGAGCTGGCTTCATCAACCCCACTAGGCAATTGGGATTGCTGGGTAACGGCCTCCAACCTCTGTATGTACTCCTTCTGTGTCACACACGTTAGTTATGAATAGGATAATATTTAAATAATTGACTTTAAACTAAATAAATTTGAAACATAGAATTAATTTAAACTCACATAATGGGCCGCAGACTATAACACCCTACCACACAGAGCTTTACGCTTAAGTCGTAAAACAGAGGTTGTGTGGTATTACAACCTCTAAAATAATATATATATATATATATATATATATATATATATATATATATGTATGTATGTATGTATGTATAATAATTGAAAGAACGTAGTATACTAGGAGCCTTGAAGGATGGGTAAAACAAAATTTGCGAAAATAAAAAGCGCAACGCTCAGGAATGTGATTACTTGCATGTGAAGAAACCAAAAGTCAACGAACATAATATAATAGAAACTAGGAATAGAGAGCCAAAAAGATACATAATAACAAGCTCCTAACTCAGCCTGCGAAGCCAAGGCTGGCCGGAGAATATTTACATATATATACATACCCCAAGGTCCAAAAATACATAAATAAAACCCTAGTTCTCCTTTCCCCTCTAAGAGGTGCAAAGCAAAAAAAGTTGTTTGGAGAGTTATATACATATGACCATATACAAAATATACATCAAAATAAAGTCCCAAAATGTACTTTGCTGCAGAACTCCAGACGCCTACCGAGATGCCGCTTGACCTGCATCTGAAAAACAACAACAGAGTATGGGGTGAGAACCGGGGGTTCTCAGCATGGTAAAGGTGCCACGCACATAAGATATAAGGTCCTGGGAATGCCAGAGGCGATCCTAGAATGGCGACACTCAGGTTATAAAGCTTAAAGTACTAAACAGCAACCATAAGGAGGGGTGATCTTCTAAGGGTTATTCAACCTAACTTAAACTTAATTTAACCACTAAACTCTTTCACCTTTCCTCCTTTACTCCATCTCCGATAATCCGCATAGACAAACAAACAGACAAATGCAAGCACAGGTAGAAAACAAGTAGTTCAAGAAGCAATTACAACAGTTAGCATAATATAATCAATTTGGCATTCCCAATCAATGCATAACAAACAAAACACACATATGCATATGATGAATGTCTATTCTACTGGCTGTGAGCTCACGTGTCGGTTACTTTGCCAGAACCTGACACATCTGACAGCTAACCCGGATATCGTCCTTTCAAAAACCGGTGGGCGGTACACCACCACGAACCCCACCATTGCGAGCGGTACACCACCACGAATCTCGCAAGATCTTCAATTGGAAAAACAACACACACATCTGGACGGTAATCCACCATGAACCCCACAAAGCATTCACTTTTAAAAACATGTGGGCGGTAAACCACCACGAACCCCACATACTTCTCGACACTGGGCAAATAGTAAACTACCACAAACCTTGCTAGGTCAAGCTCAAACACTTTCGATTTCAAAATAATTATACATTATTCATCATTCTCATTTCATTAATCATACACTATCACAAATTCGACACTTTTCCAACCCCAATTTATCATTCCAAACCTTTCTTCTCTTCCAAGTAACCTCTATTTCCTAACGCCATCTTGTTACTAGGCTTACTAATAAGATCTAGGGTTAACAGAATGAAAATAGAAGATTAGAGGTTTGAATTTGAGCTTTAAAACACAAGATCTATTTTTGCTAAAACAGGGGCCACGCGTACGCGTGGGTACGCGCTTAGACCATGTGCGTACGCAAGAATCCCGCGTCACGCGTACGCGTGGGCGTACGGTTTGTCAAAATTTTTATTTAAGTTTGAAAAGCTACAGAATTGCAATTTAAACCCCAAACTTTCGATGCGCATAACTTTTTTGTTTTAAATTATTTTTCATCTGTTCTTTGAACGGTGTAAACTTCACGGACCCAATTTTTATACAAAACAAGTTTGAAATCATTTAGAGGTCTGAAAGCCATGTTATGGCTCACCGAAGTTCGACCAAAAACTATTTTTTTAGAAAACCCCCAACCCTCAATTTTCATTACAATTCAAACTCAATTCAACTTACTATGTCAATAACCATTAACAAAGCATATCTTTATTAATACCACAACAATCTTCACATCATACCACTTCTCAATTCAACCACATCATGCATCAATCTCTCCTTTACATCAACAAGATCTACATGTTCTTATTCAATATACATTTATACACATATCACCTTCAATTCATCACTTATCATTCATTCAACAAACACCAAAACAAGCACATAATTCATATAAAGGTTTCTAAGCATTACATATACTCATTCATTTCCAACTTATCCTATGGTTATCTAGCCTAAGGTTTTCGCAGAACATTATATGTTAAATACGAAAAACCTAAACCATACCTTGGCCGATTTTCACGTATTTACCAAGACACCACCAAGGCTCCAAACACAACCCTAAAAGTTCAAAGTCTCCAAAGCAAGGTCTCCCAAACTCCACCAAGATCCCAACGTCCACAATTCAAACTCCAATTACATATACACAAACCTAATTCATGTACATATAACACATATACACCCAAATTCAATATCTAACATACTAAATCAAGAAATTGACTAGGGTTAGTGATCCTTACCATGTATGTGCTTCTATTAAGCCAAAACCTACCAATTCCTCAAGTCAATTTGATCCTAAAATGTCAAATTAACCAAAATCTCAATACCCCAAAATCTCAATATTTTTTAACTGAAAAAGAGAGAATAGAAGCTGAGAATGTAATTTTCTCACCTTGAAAGATAACCGGCTTTGTAGAGCTCATCACTGTGGACGCGTGGCCGCAAATGGTGCGGCGATCGGAGCTCTGGATCAAAAGTTACGTGAATTTGAATCAAATTAAGGGTTTTTGTTTCTTTGGGAATGTTCTTCCCCAATTTCACAATGCAACGTGTGTTCCTCATCCAATGGGGTAAGTGGCTGAAGCCATGCCCCTCATTAAGTGTTTGGGTTGGGCCTTGGGCCCAATACGGGCCCAGTTTACTTAGTTCGGCCCGTTTGGCCCAATCTTGGGCCAAATTCTTTAAAATTAGTGTCAAAATTCTCGTTTTAATTAGCTCTAACACATTAACCTATAAAATCCCATTTTCTAATTTTTTTATTAATAATTAATTTATTAACTAATTATTTACTAATTTTCTGGGTTTTACACAAACCGCTCGTCAGCAAATCTTTCCTTGTTTGCCTTCAAAGTATGGGTATACTTGAAGGTCTACGTCATTATCGCCTCACGATCCAACGACTTAGACTACAAATTAATATATCAACCAAGTAATAAAATAAACGAATAAATTGAACAATTACAGACAAATATATAATAACCAAAATACAGGAAATCTTAATTCTAATTTCAAAAACATAATTTTAATTTTTTCAATTTCACTGAAAATTTTATAAAAATTTTGACAGTTACCCCTAAATTTCGGATTTAGCCACTCTTGAAGGGTTCCATTCAAACCAAATATCCATCAACCCTTCTCAACTTATTAATTTTTTTAATCATTATTAAGGTAACATACAAACATCTCAATCATTATTAATACAATCAAGACTTTTCCAAATAATTTTAACAGCAGGAATCAATAAACAGCTCAATAATCCAATATTTTCTAGCAATATCAGAGCCTAATATAACCTATTCTAACCACCTAAATCTTTTAAAATAAAAAATTAAACTAACTAAACTCTACTAACTAATTAAATAACTTGATAATAAAAAAGGAAACGAAACCAATGAAGCAGTTCTATATCATCTCAGCTCAGTTCAGTTCATACATGACTATATAAGTATATATCAACGGAACAAGGCTAACACCAAAGATCATATTCAAAATAAGAATGCTTATAAATCAATTACATTCTTATAAAATAAATTAAGAAATTAAAAAAACTAATTCACGTAACTACTAAAACATTAAACAATGCCAAAATTATTACTAGTATGGTCTTCATCTTCATGAAGGTCGCCAACCCACCCATATACCTCGACGACCTAGGGCGAAGCCCTATTAGCAACATTCGTCAGATGACGACGCTTGAACCCGTCGTTATCTCTAAAATAGGCCCCCAGTTCACACTTGATGTTTGGACAGATCCACAATGTCAAGTAGTCTTTTCCTTGACAAACGTCACTCATAATCTACTGAAGCCGTTTGGTTGCCTGGTGGTCATGGATCTTCCTGATCATGATATTGTGTTCTGCATCCCATATGAATTTCAACTGCATAAAGTGATTCACTAAGATTAGTTAGTCATAATAAAATACAGTTCAAATACAATTAATTAATTAAAACCAAATTGGATTCTTACTGCCCACTTATGAAACTAACACTCTCTGGTTTCAGCCAGGATCTGCATGTAGGTCGACTACGGGTGGTCGTACATGGACTTAATGACCTTGTATATCTCCTGTGTGCAAGCATTGGGGTTTGGTGTAAATCTGTTAGAGAAAAAACCTCACATTAACAAACATATAGGATAAACAAACTTAACAAAAACAAACTTAGGATAAACAAACTTAATATTAAAAAATTAAACTCATGACTGCATGCCATCGGCCCAAATCCTCAGCCAGATAACGGGCGGTGGTGGAGGGGCATCGTACTCTAGGGCATTGGAGGAATCACCCACCACAGGCTCTATCAACGTCATCGCTGCATTTGCAAGGGGCGTAGCAGAAGGAGGCACCTAGTTCGGGTTTGAGACAATGATGAATTGCTAGTCCGATGGACCCACCTGTGTTTTCACAAGGGTCAACTAGCCCGGGGTAGAGGGCTAGCCCGGGGTAGAGGGCGATGATTAGGCAGCCTTGGGATATTCGGTGAAAGCCCGCCCTCTACCATGACTACGTGACCCACTCGATCTACCTCTACTACCTGTCGTCATATCTATACAGCAAATATATTAATAACATATTAATAACATAACAAATACGAATAAATAATAACAGAAGAAGAAATTCAAGAAATAACAAATAATTCTAAAAGTGTTTTAATTTAGTAAATTTTAAAAAAGGAAAATTACATAGTGTTTTAGTTTCAAAATAATTAAATTAGAATGAATAAGTGTTTTTGTTGGTTTAGCAAACTAACAAGTGCCTATAGAGCAATAAAACACTAATTGCAAAGGAGAAAATTTTCTTTCATAAGAACCAAAATGAATATATACATATATAATTCTCTTATAAATGCCATAAATATTTATCATAACACCAACTTAATAAAATCAAAAACATAAACTAAGATTAACAAACCAAATATCCATCAACCCTTCTCAACCGGTTAATTTTTTCAATCATTATTAAGGTAACATACAAACAGCTCAATCATTATTAATATAGTCAAGAATTTTTCAAAAAACTTTAACAGTAGGAATCAGCAAACAGCTTAATAATCCAACATTTTTCAACAATCTCGAAGTCTAATCTAACCTATTCTAATTTATCCTAGCCACCTAAATCCACTAAATAGAAAATTAAAATAACTAAACTCTACTAACTAATTAATTAACTTGATATAACAGAATTTGAAATAAACAGAGTTCAAACCAAAAACCTTGAATGCAAAGTAAGAGAAAACAGAGAAGAGGGGTGGAGGTGCAGTGGCGACAAAAGCAAAAGCGGTAGGGGTCGGTGGTGCAGAAGCGGCAGTAGGGACATTTAGCAGCGATGGCAACGTCAGAGGTAACGGTGGCGAGGTTTGCGAAAGTGGCGACGGCAGAGCAGGTTGAAGGAGAGGAGAGATAAGAAGGTTAGAGAGAGAGAGTGGAGGGTGAGAGGTTAGAGAGAGAGAGAGAGAGAGAGAGAGAGAGAGGAAAGTGAGAAGTTAGAGAGAGAGAGAGAGAGAGAATGTATGAATTTGAAATGAAAGGGGAGGAGTTCGTGGTTCCAATTTAAGGCACGGTTACCATCGGATTTACCGGCGGATATTTCCAACAGTAACACGGTGCGAATCACCAAAATGCAGCGTTCCATTAAACGTGTCTACCATCGGATTCTTCCGGCAGTTTTACCGTCAAAAGCGACTATCCGCCGGTAATTATTTGACATGACGAATTTCTCATTAAACCCGTCACTAAATCCGATGCTAAATCTGACTGTAATCGTCGCCGGTAAATTCGACAGTTCTCAGCATTTTTCTTGTAGTGAAACAAATGCTGAAACAAAAATTAAAAAAAAAAACAGAGAAGACAAGCATCACATAAATACAGAGTATAGGAAGAGAAGAACACCCATAAACCTGAAGAGAAGAGAACCCATAAATGAGAAGAAAAATGCGAACATAGAATAAAAGAGAAGACATGATGAGAAAAGAGAGCATGGAAGAGGAGCACATGAACAAAATAAAAAAGCATCGCAAGAAATGTGAACACAAACACAAAAACCACATGAACCTGCCCATAGAAGACGAAGATGTGACGGTGTGTAACCTTTGTCACAATGGCTACGATGACGTCCAAGAGGTGGTCCTAGCGATGACGAGATCACAAAAGCATCAGCAAGGTCTACACGATGGTGCTTCTTCACGTTTGAGAAAAGAAGCCATGTGTTGAGAAGAAGACCTAATTAGTTTTGAACAAAGGGTAAACTTAAAATTTTAAATTTGAAATGAGGGTATTTTTGAAAAAAATTATAATTAAAACTTCAGTTTCTGTTTTTAAAAATTTTTATCTCCTATGTCTTTATTTTCTGGAAGTATTGGAGAAATTGAAATTTTGTATCCTAAAATTAAAATTCTCAAACCAACAAACATAATACTAAATTTCAATCTCTCAATCTCAATCTTAGTACCTCAAAACAAAGGCAACTTAGATAACAAGGGAAAGTAGCTAAGAGAAAGCGCATATGAACTAAATTTTAGAAAAGACTTTCTCCATCTATAAATTAGACGTAGTTATTGCATTCTTTATGTATATAGTAAATTAACAAACGCAGCCTATGTTCCGTCCTTATTAAAAAAAAAAGGCGACTACTCTAATGAAGTCACCTTTTGTGTCTTGTGCTGAAGTTGTTTATGTGTCACAATTCCTAATATAACACGTGTAGAGCAGAAAGCGAGAGAATCAAATTTAGTTTGTTCCTTCATCCGGCTTCTTTTATTTTAAATTTTTAATTAATTTAATGAACTGAACCGGATGGTGGGCTTGTATACTCCAAAAATATCAATAAGGCTATTATTTATATCGATAAACATTTGATCTTTTGCTTATTATTTAATAATAAAAAATAGATAGACTAAGAAGTTAATTATACTTTATATATCCAAATAAAAATAAATTAAAATAAAATAAATTATATTAAGAAGAAAATAATTTAATTAGACAATAGATAGATTGAAATCTAAAAAAATTAAATAATTATTTATATTTGTAATTAAATTAAATATTAACTCAATGTTAAAAATTATAACTTCAGTAATTATTGGAATATTTGTATTTTAATAAAAATTAAAAGTCTAATTTAAAGTCACGAATGATATTTCAATTTTTTTTTTACCAAAGATAAGAGACTCGAACCCGCAACCTCTTAATTGAGTATGGGGAGACTATGCCATTTGAGCTATTACTCATCGGCGATATTTGAAAAGATAGGAGAGTCGAACCCGCAACCTCTTAATTGAGTATGGGGAGTCTATGCCATTTGAGTTATAACTCATTGACTGATATTTCAATTTTAACTAAGTCATAATCATATTTTTTTATTAAAATTAAAGTATTATTTCATTTCAAGAACACTATTTTCATTATAATTAATTGTAAATGAGTAATCTTAATCAAATTTAGAAGATGAATTGATCCGAATATATTTTTTTTGACTTATAACAGTGTTGGAGATTTGGTTCGTGTTCCAATATATTTGCTATTTGTCGACGTCAACAATATGATAATAGTGATAATAAAGTTGTTCGAAAGAGGTTTAACTACCGTGTGATTACTGATGAGAATCGCCATAACAACAATCGCCACCTACACGATAATAAAGTCCCTTCAACAAATCAGCGAAGAATTAGGAGACGATAGACAGAGATAGCTCTAGACGTCAAACGGGGGCGTAGAAAACAATACCGCTGTGAAGAAGAAGGTGGGCCACCATAAGGCGTTTTCGCCGTGAGGGCGAATTCGCACTCTCATTCTCTCTCTGGAACGCTTTGGAGGGTTTGAGATTTAATTTGAATTTTTGCTTCATTGATAATTGATTAATATAAATTAATTAAAAAATAATTAATATTATTTTGTTACAAGTAGTTCGTCTACAAGTCTGCTAAAACCGAACCAACATGGTTTTTTTAACAATGAAGAAGCACATATAATTAGACCGTTTGCTTACTCATTAATTGTCTGGTCAATCAACATTGATTTTTATCCACACAATCTTTTAATAAAAATACTATTTAGTCTTTACTATCTATGATTTGAGAAGAAAGGTGGATAATAAGAATTTTTTTAAAAATTATTTATTAATTTTTGAGTATATATTCAAATAGGTCCCTAAGAAATTTTTATATCGGACGTTTTTGTCTCCAAAAAATTTTTATTACATACAAGTCCTTGAACATTATAAAAATAAAATATATAGGTCATTTTATCATACTTTTGAGCAGTTATTTGTCTAAATAAAAATAACGGATTTAACTAAGGTAGAAACTTATATATCCTATTTTTATAACGTTCAGGGACGTTGATGTAATAAGATTTTTTTAGGAACGAAAATGTTCGACGCAAAATTCCTTAAGAACCTATGTAGGTATATACTCTTATTTTTTTAAAAAAAATTGTCTGTTAATGAAAGAATTAAAAGGAATTTAGAGTCATATTTTTATTATTTTGTTGATCTATTATATATATCTAATTTTACAATTAAAATGTGTTACATGTCACTTTTTCATTGTAATTGAAATCAAAATTTTTCCTTCAAAATTAAAGAGTTCTATACTCCTTCCTACTAATTTTATAACCAAAATGTGCCACATGTCACTCTATCATTATAATTAAAATCAAATCTTTCCCTCCAAAATTAAAGAGTTCTTCCCTCATCCCTACTAATTTTACAACCAAAATGTGCCACATGTCACTCCTTCATTGCAATTGAAATCAAATCTTTCCCTCCAAAATTAAAGAATTCTCCCCTCCTCTCCCTTTATCTATTTCTCTCATTCCTTCAATCACTCTATCTCTTTTATATATCATTATCAATGAATAATTATAAATTTGACAATCAAAATATGCAACATGATATTTTTTAATTATATTAAAATTAAAATATTAAAATTAAAATTAAAATATAGCTATATTATATTATATATTATATTATATTATATTATATTATATTATATATTGTTATCTAATTTAATAACAAAATGTGTCACATGACACTCTTATTAAATTTGAGAGAAAATATTTTTCTCTAAAATTAATAAACTACCTTGCTAAATGCTCTCATCTATCTCTCTCCTTTTTTCTATTTCTCTCTATCCTTCTCACTCTATATATAATTATGATATATTTATATATTATTATCTAATTTAATAACCAAATGTATCACATGATGACATTCTCTTATTCAAATTGAAAAAAATATTTCCTTCCAAAATTAATAAACTCCCTTCTTAAATTCTTTCATCTATCTCTCTTCTTTTTTCTGTTTCTCTCTACTTTTCCCAGTTCTCATTCTATATATAATTTGTAATTTATATTTTATATTAGTAATAATTTGACAAATCAAAATATGTCATTAGATATTTTTTATTATAATTAAAATAAATTTTTTTCTTTTAAAATTAACAAACTCCCTCTCTCAGTCTTCATCTTTATCTTTTTCTCTCTTTTCTCTCATTCTCTATTTTTTCTATCTTTTAGTTCTACAAAAAATAAAATTAACAAAATAATATAATTCAAATAAAAAATATTATTATTATTATATACATATTTTTTTAGTTTTTTTATTTGGTTTTAAATTTTTACTGTTTATTTTTTGTAATCTATATTTTTATTTTTCTTCTTTTAAATATTTATTAAATATAATTTAGAGAGACTACTAATATTATGATTAAAGTTAAAATCAAGACTAAATTATTTTTAAAAAAATTAATTTTGAGTTAATTTTATAACTATTAATATAATTTTTTTATGCTAATATCTAATTATATTTTTATATACATAGAGAGAAAAAATATTATTTTTAGATAGCAAGCATAAAACTTAATTATTTCTATTTATGTAACAGACTTAACACCTAATAAAAAATATACAAGTTAAATCGTTTTAAATTTTAGATAACAAATATTAAAATTAATTATTAGTAATAAATCAAACTCTTTCACATGAAAATAATAACTAAAAATATTATTATTTAATTTTTTATCTACGGAGATCCTGGTTTTCTTAGCTGACAGTGACAGGGACTTTTTTTGCTACAATCTTTTTATAAAAGTAGTTTAATTTTATAAATTTTTTGTACTATAATCTATAATGTCAAGACAAAACTGACATAGTTTAAAAAGATTTATATTCCCATAATGTAATTACGAGTAAAAATACTAATTATAAACTATTTTTGTATCAACAAATTACATATTAATGTAAATTCACAATTTAATCTCTGAATTTTTATAATATTAAATAATTTACTATATAATTACTAATTAACATATGTCTAATTTTGGGCAACAAATTGATTTGTGATTTTCTTAAGAAAAATAACTTAATACGATAATGGATAAATATTTAAAAGATTTATTTTAAGTGAGTTTTTTAAGAATTTTAGTAGCAAAATTCATATAAATTCATGTTCTAAATTTAATCTCATAAAAAAATTGATGCTAATTTTTGGATGCAAGAGTAAACTTGTTAAAATAATTAAAAATAATATAAAATTCTAAATGAACTAAGATTAAGTATTGAAAGAACAAATTTTAATTTGAATTTTAAATCACTATTTATGATATATGGTCCACAAATATTTTTAATTTGTAAGATCTAAAATGAAATTAAAATTAGATCTAGTATTAGAGATACTCTAATGTACAATTAATTATAATTATAATAGTGCACTTTAAATAAAATAATACTTTATTTTAAATAAAAATTATACTTAACACTTAATTACAATCAAATACCATTTTTAATTTTAAATTAGATCTCTAATTTTTATTCAAAAAAAATATTTCAATAACTAATAAAATTATAATTATTAACATTTAGTAAATATTTAATTTAATTATAAATATAAATAATTGTCGTCTAATTCTTTAGATTTAAATTAACTGTTTAATTAATTAATATTTTTTAATGTGATTTATTTTATTATAATTTATTTATATTTAGATATACAAATTATAACTTTTTTTTGGTTTTTTAATTTTCATTATTGAAGGAGAAAAAATTAAGTAAATTTATTAATAAAAATATTAACCTAAAGTTATATTAATATTTTTAAATTTGAACCTATAATTTAGTTTAATATGGTTTAATAAACTATATAATATAATTAAAATTAGACTAAATTAAAAAGAAAATTATGATTTGAAATACTTGTTTCAATCAGAAAGGACGATTTCAACAGAAGACATATTCCATGCTCTTTATCTATTCCATGCTCCTTTCTTATCCATGTAATAAATCCCTATGTTTGTCTCGTGGAAAAGACAAATATGTTCCTGAATGATAAAAGAAAAATTTAAAATTAAATAATACAAAATAACAAACACATACACAAATTAATCTATCGTAATCTAACTTACAAACTAAAAATTTATAACCAATCTACCGATTAAGAGAATAATGCAATTAAAAAAATATTAACATAAACTCTATCTCCATTCCTAGTACGTGATTCCAAGTTGAATATGTAAATTTCGTGAAATTAATAAATAATTAATCAATAAATTAATTATTATTTAAAAAAATTAAAAAATTAAATTTTTATAATTTAGATGAGTAGAAATATTAAAAATATAAATTTTAACATTAATTTTAAAAATTTTGATCTAAAATCGAATTAACAAACCAAATCGAT
Source organism: Arachis hypogaea (assembly GCF_003086295.3). Classification (NCBI taxonomy): domain Eukaryota; kingdom Viridiplantae; phylum Streptophyta; class Magnoliopsida; order Fabales; family Fabaceae; genus Arachis; species Arachis hypogaea. The sequence continues at coordinate 123,227,405 of NC_092046.1, forward strand.
TGAACCGAGTCCAAGGCCTACTTATATAAACTTAACTCCAAACCCTTTTTTTTCATAGTCTCATTGGAAGCACGCACAAGAGAGGGATTCAACTTTGAAAAATCTCAAATCCTCGTCAAATCTTTTAATTCCACATGACTTTCAATTTGAAACTTCGATTGACAAGTCGTTAGCGGTCACGTGTTCGTCTCGAAATTCTCTTCAATTCTATCCGAACAAAGTGGTAAGAAATTTGCATTTCTCACTTAGTTTTTCCTCTTCTCAATTTCGTGGGTTTTGAGTTTGGATATTGAGGAATTGAATGATTTGATGGTTTAGGTGAACTCTAACAACGGATAATCACTGGGTTCTGTCCAATTGATCCATGGGTAAGGTAAGAAACTGTTAAACCCTTGTGAATCATTTAGTGAACCCTATGATGATTATAGTGATATTGTGTGAATTAGATTGTGTTCTTGTTGATTTGGAGTTCAATTTGATGGTTTGGAACGAAATTCGAGTGATTAAGCTTGAGGAATTGATGTTTGGAAGCTTGGAGCTTGTAAAAGAAGAGGTTTTTGAGGAGTTTCGAGCTTAGGGAGGAATCAATCAAAGTATGATTTTCGTTTCTCGTAGTTAATGTTTAATGTCACATGAAAACATAGGCTAGAAGCCCTTAAAATAGGAATGAACTGAATGAATTATTGATGGATTGTGTATATGGTATATGATGTATGTATAAAGGATGAATGGATTTGTATGAGTTGGATTATGATTCTGATGAGTACAAATTGAGTTAAGCCTCAAAGTGGTCCTTGAAGTTGCTCTTGAGCCTCATAGTAGTCCCTGAACTTAAAAGTTACCCATATTTATCCCTAAAGTTGCACTTCGGGACTCAGACTCAGCCTTCCGGCACATTCCGTCCATCTGGCGCTACCGGAAAGCTGAGTTGGCCTCCTTCGTGACATGTTGGCAAAGAAACGGCTAGCTGATGTGGCAGAGTAAACTGTTCTTATTCAATTTGGTCCCTCAATTCAATTTAAAACCCTAATCCCCAATTTTGACGAACCATCTCCACAGTGCTCACTCTCATCTCTTCTCTTCGGTTCTCTTTTCTTGTCTTCTCCATCTTCGAAGCCAGACGGTTATGGCCAACGCGAGCAACGCAGCTGGGAGCTCGAACAACACAAGATCATTTGGAAGCATTATGACGAGAATAAAAAGAAACAGAGAATCGCATTTGCTAGAATGGTGTGGTTGCGGGTCGAGACCAGTGCTGCGGTGGTTAGGGACAGATTCTAATCCAGGGAGACCATTCCTCGGTTGCCCAAACTACAATGTAAGTGGTTATTGTTGTTGATTGCTGTATTTCTGGATATAAAATTTGCTGATTCAATTTTCTTGGCTACAGACTGTGGGTAAGAGATGGTGTGGATTGTTTTTATGGGTAGGTAAAGTTCTGGAAGAAGATGTCATAGCATGTGATGGTAGAACAAGCCCTTCAATTGATAATGAAGAATGGAAGATGAAGATTGCTTGGAAACTTGGTAGATTAGAGGCTGAAGTTAGGGTTCCAAAATGGGGGGATTTTGGTGTTTGTGTTTATGCTGCTGATTATAGTTGGTGTATTAAAGTTGGATAGGCAACAAGGTCAATTGTATCTAGCAAAAAACAAATGACATGCATGTTATATGCATATGTTGTTCATGTACTTGTTCCTGTGCTTTTGTTTGAAAGAACTGCAAATTAAAGTGTTTGATTATATACATACTTCTGTTCCTGAACTTTTGTTCAATGAAATGGAAATGGACAGGGTTTGAATTACCCTTAATTCTGTATCAGAGGACAAAATATAACAAAAAATCTGACACAACTCAATTCAAGAAAGTCATAATTCATATTGATAATGTTTCATCAAAAAAGGCATTATAGAGCCAAAACAATAGTCACAAAGTATATCAAAGTTGTTAACATATTGACCTCATAAGTTTCAAACACTAAAATCCCCAACACTAGGACAATGTTTAAGAAAGCATACATAGTAAATAACTTCAGCAAAATAGATACACAAAGACACCATGTGTCCCTAAACATAATAATCTTAGTCTTTATTTTTTGTGTCTGTGTGCCTTGAATCCAGGGTTGTGCACAAACTTCATGAAATTTGCAAGCCTTGTAGCAGTCTCCTGTGTTGCACCTTGCATAGGTTTAGGTGGGGGTTTCTTTGCTGGTTAAATGCTTCCTGGTGGGGTAGCAGCAGGTGGGGTGGTTGCTGGTGGATTGCTGCTCCCCAAAGTTATTTTTTTTTTTGCTTGGACAACTTTCTTTTTAGAGGGAGCTTTGGTGGCCTAACATGTGAGGGTAAAACCTATCAGCGGAAACATGTAAAATAGTTAGTAAACTAGGTAAGGATATGTGTTTAATAAATTCAAAATCATCTAATTTTGTGAACCTGTTGAGAGTCATCAGTTTCTGACAAGGGTGTTTGGTTTGATGGTTGGGACCTTTGAAAGGTAGCAAAAATTTGAGTTTTAGAGGAGATGCTACTGAAATTTTTATAAAAATTAGAAGCTTCGTTTGAAGTGATTATTTAAAAAGAATTGGTTTTAAGGATTATATATTTTAAGTTTGATTTATTTATAAAAGAATGAATTATGTTTTGAGTTTAAATTATTAATGGATTGAATAGGAGGTGTGATAATGAAGAATGATGATGGTAGTAATGATGAATTTGAGACTCAATGAGATATGAACTGATATGAATTGATGAATGAGGATGACATCGAGAATGATGAATTAAAATTTTATTTGGCTTGAATAATTGAGACATTGTTGACCCTCTGTCGCAAGATATGACCGGGCACTTTAACTCCCCGGGTTCCCTCATGGGCATGCATATATATATGGAATATTATATTATTGAATTTGGAGTTTGACTCCATGAAATATTATTGAGCCTGGAGTTTGACTCCATGGTATATTATATTTGAGCTTGGAGTTTGACTCCATGGATATGATTTTTGAGCTTGGAGATGCGCGCACAGAGGGAAACTACCAGGACATGTCGGGTTGGCTATATAACCGACAAATGAGACTCATCAGCCATAGGACAAGCATACATCATGTGCATTTGTGTGTTTTGCTCAAGTATGCATTGTTTTGGTTTGCTTAATTGTTTAACTCTGCTTATCTGCTACTTGTTCTACTTGCTGTAATTGTACCTCTATCTGTGTTTTCCTTACTTGAATTGTATGTGTATATTTTCTAAGAGACCCTTCTTGGTGGAGGTGTGAGGGAGGGAGGGTTGTTCCACCGGTGATTCGGAGGGTTGGAGGAGACAGAAAGTGAAGTATTAGGTTAAAGTTAGATTTAGAACTTGAAATACCTTAGATAACCTACTTAATTTCTGGTTTAGTTGGATCTTTAAGTTGAAATCTGAGTGTCGGAGTTCTAGGAATGCCTCTGGCTTTCCCGAAACCTTTTATATTAACTATGCGGACACCTTTATCATGCTGAGAACCTCTGGTTCTCATTCCATACATATTTCTGTTGTTTTTCAGATGCAGGTCAAGAGGCACCTCGTTGAGCATCTGGAGTTTCCTGTCCAAGCGAAGTTTACTTATTTTGGATTGCTGTATTTTGTATTTATGCTATGTATATGTGTATGTAGATTCTCCTCTGTATATATTTTATGTTTGTCCCTCCTAGAGGTTGACTTGGAAAAACAGGTGTTTATTCTGTAGTTTTGAGTTATATTTTGGATTGTATAAATATATATAATTACATACTCTGGCGGCCCTTAGCTTCGCAGGTTGAGTATGGAGCTTGATATCAGTATTTTGGAACTCCGATCTGTATATTATGTTTTTAGCCTTCTTTCGATCTCACCTATCCGTTTTATGATTAATCTTGCGAGTGTGACACGATTTTCTGTTTTCTCTTTTACTGAGCTTTTTCTTCAAGGCTCCTAATTATAAATTCTTTCAACTATATTTGTGTACGTATTTTACTTTTAGAGGTTGTAATACCTCACCACCTCTGCTTTACGACTTAAGCGTAAGGCTCTGTGTGGTAGAATGTTATAGAATATATATTTGTAATTTTAGTCTCTCTCTCTTTTTCTCTCCCTTTTATTAAACTCCAAAGTAGTTTTTAACATTAGCTGCATGCACTAACTTAATCCAAGAGAATAAGATTTTAATTGCACTCATTATATCTTTGAAATTGATAAAAGTGCACTACGTTATTCTTTAGTCCTCTTTCATCAAATGACTCATCACACAGATAAAGTAATATTAAACTTTTACAACCTTAAAGACGTAATTGATGCAATTAAAATTTTAATGACTATTTTAATATACGCTGTAAATTTTAGGAATTACTTTGGAGTTTAAATTCTCTCTCTACCCCTCTCCGCCCCTACTTTACATGGGTCGGGACATCGGGTGGATCTTCTTTTCCATCATTTGTAGCGATAATTCACACAAGTATCCATCTTTATTGGTGGTACCCGCCTATTTTAGCCCGATCAGGATAGGTAATCATCGAGCAATACAGAACGCATTGTTTCCATGTTAAGTTTCATGACGAGTCAGGGCAGGATCATATGGAGTCGGTATGTACTTACTTTATCTATCTTGGTACATATAATATATATTTACAATAATAATTATTATCATGTATAAAAAATTAATATAAAAATATATAAGATTGCCTTTTCTAAGGCACGTATCACTCGAAACAATCTAATGAGCTCATTGGGTGAAAAAATATTAGACATTTTATCTTCTGAAATCAATATTTTTTATATTATTTGGTGTACGATAATTTTAATATATCTATTATGTATATGCCTCCTTGGGATCGATAAACCTTTTGAATTTTATTAACCAAAAAAATTTAACTTTAAGATCTTTGGCACAAGAATGCAAGAAGAGGGGGTTGATCCTTATCATCCTGACTTGGTTCTTATCTTCTTTTTTTTAAAGAAAAGAATACAAAGTCAGGTTCTTTTCCTATCTGTATCGACTAAAACTTGATGAGCCAAATCTTTTTCATGGAAAACCTGCTTTATTTAGATCGAGAAAATCATACGGATTTTTTTTGAAATTATGTGTTATTATTTAAATCCGTAGTCAATTCTATTTTTGATAGGAGCAGTTGATAGTCGAATCCTATTTTTTTTCCATTATTTTTGTATCCGTAATAGTGTGAAAAGAAGGCTTAACTCCAAGTTGTTCAAGAATAGTAGCGTTGAGTTTCTCAATCCTTTGTCTTAGGATTAGTTAGTTCTATTTTTTGATAGGGGCAAAAAAAGGGGATATAACTCAGCGGTAGAGTGTCACGTTGACGTGGTGGAAGTCATTAGTTCGAGTCTGATGCCATAATCGAATGAGAATTTAGAATAGATAAAAAGGAGACGTTCTCACCGACTAACATTATCTAATAGTTTAAGTTCAGTTGATATAGTTGATGCACAATCAAAATATAGTTTTTTAGGGTAGAATTTGTGGCGACAACCTATAAGTTTCGTCGTTTTTCTAATTTCTTCCCTAGCGGAATGTGAATGATTACCTTTTGATTTACCAGAAGCGGAAAAAAATTAGTAGCAGGTTATCAAACGGAATATTCGAGTATCATATTTGGTTTATTTTATGTTGCTTCCTATTTAAACCTATTAATTTCTTCATTATTTGTAACAGCTCTTTACTTGGACAGTTCAAATATCTCCATTATGTATTTATTCATTTCTGAGTCTTTTGAGCTGGCAGATTCACACCTCGCTCTTATAGCTAACATAGTCTTCCATTATTAGGGTAGAAACTATTTTCTTATTTTTACTCCCGTTTAAAGGTATTATTTCTAATACATCGGTGGGGCAGGCTTGGACGCATTGAGTATATCCTATACATGTATCATAAATTTTTACTAAATGTGAAATTAGATCTATAATTATTTTTAACACCAAAAATAAAAAAATTTTGATCTAGTAACTCGTAAATAAATCATATATTTACTAGATTTTTGATACTCAAAACCAATTTTTGGACCAATTCTAAAAAAAAGGAGATCAGGACACTTTAATTTCTTAATTACCTTTTTGCAAATGTACGAGGTTGTTGAGTTATACTATTCAGAATTAATATTTATATGATAAATCACTACTATTAATATTATTTATTCAATATAAATACTAGTTATTCAACAAGTTCATTCTTTTTCTTTTATTTGGTTGGTTTGATTTTTTTGGGCTTAGTAATACTACCATTTAACCAAGCCTGTTTATACTATTTTAAAAATCTAAGGACTCAATCGTATGGATATATAAAATACAGGATTTTCAATTCTACCAAAAAAAGAAGGAGGAAAATGGATACTCAATTTCAAAGTGAGTAAATAGAGTTTCATACTTGATCTCATAGATACATATGGATATATATAGAATTCTGTAAAAAGTTGTATTTAATGAAATTCATATGTACGGTTTTCGGAGGAGATCCTTCATAAAAAATTAGAATATATTTTGAAAAAATAAGACTTGGATCGAATAGAAACAAATAAAAGGCTTTCATCCAAGAGGTATAATCTTTTGAATTCTATGAATTTTTTTAAAATAATCTTTTCTTCAATGATATTCAAAAAAATTTCAAGTTGCTTAGTATTCCACTAATTAATAACCCAAAATTTAAGACTTTTTTAAAATATAAACGAGATACACCACGATAAAAAGACTAGGAAAGATATTGAAGAAAAATAAATACTTTTTTTTTGCTATTTTTTTGTCTTTATTTAATGAACGAACTCAAGTTTATCTTGCATTTGTTAAAAATTTAAACCAATAAAAAAAATTTAAAAAAGTTTGATGCAACAGGTTTATAAAAAAGATTAATTATTTGGATAATATATTTAAATTTGTTTCTTTTTAGCTAAAAAAGATTCCTATTACTTTAACTACAAAGTAAATAATACTAATATAAACATAAAAAAAATATATCATTAATGAATTTATGAGACTAGAAAGAAGTCCTTTTAGTATCAAAATTAAATTAGAATTTGAGTTAAACATACACACATTTTGGTATTTTGTCATTCACTCATATACATATTTTAATATTACAGACTAATTTTTTTAATTTAAACCAAAATAATAATCAAAGTACATTTGAGAAGGGTGGGTAAAGTATTTATTAGATAGAGTTAAGGTACAAATTTTTAAAACTCACAAATAGTAGGGCGAGTTCTGAATAAAATAGATATGATAGGGAAAAATTAAATAGTCTCGAAACTTTTGCCTTCCTGAGAATCTATATGATAGAGACTTTTGCTATTTCTATACTTAATTCATAAAACTAACATCAAACTAAAATAGACAAATTTTTGAATTTTATTGAACTAAAACAAATATATATATATATATATATATATATATATATATATATATATATATATATATATATATATATATTATAGTAAAAATTGTTTAAGCCAAAATTCTTCTTAGCTCCAACCGGTATTGCTGCTTGACTAAAGAGTTATTGGGCACGAAAATTCCAGTTGCTTTGTGATAAAAAAAAATGTTTGAATATTTTTTTAATAAATCAATGGCCATAAAAAGGATTATATCGTATAATATATTACTTTTTAGTCATTATTATAAAATTATTTGTTTCAAAAATATGCTTGTGGATAGGTTTTATTTTTCTAATTTGTTTTATATTGAATTCATATTTTTTTTTTGGAAATAATAAGATTTAAATTATAAGTCCTTTTGAGTATGAAGTACTTTAAAAAAAAAAAAACACTCAATTTGATTCTATTTTAGATCAAATTTTTTTATATTTAACAAATTTTTATTCGCTATAAACTTTTAAGAATTATTCTTACCAGACAAATAACATTTTTTTTTTCAGAATCAATTTAAGTGTCTATTAAAAAAACTCGATTATTATTAAAATTGTGCATGCATCTTGTATTTAACTTTGGTAGTTCTTCCATTATACATCAGAAAATCTCCTTTAAAAAAAAAAAAAAAACTAGATCGTTTCTTTTTCTTTTTTTCTTTTTAAGAAAACTATATTTTTTTATTTTTGAGTTTTGGAGTATGGGATTTGAATATGAAAGTGAAGATCAAGCTGAATTTTTTAAATATTGGGGACAATAGTGTGAAGTGCATAAATATTGAAGAGGTTTGTGTTTTACTAAAATTTGAGATAGAGTACAATTTGTGAATTGAGAAATCAAACGTTTTAATTATTTTGATTTTTAAAAACTAAAAATCAAATTAGTGGGTATATATATATATATATTAAAATTCATGTAACAAAAATTCAAGGAGGTGTTTTGATTATTTTAATATTTTATAACAAAAAACAAATTGCGGGGAGTGCTTTAATATATAAAAGAAAATTAAAATTCATGTAACAAGAAATCAATGGAGTCATGAATTGTTAAGGTTAAAGTGGAGATCAATGAAGATGAGGAAATTCTTGATAGCTTTAAAATCATAAGGCTTGATAATAAGATGCTGGAGATAGCCGGTATTAAAGAATAGGGGTTGTTTATACTTATTGCGCTTCCCTCAGCCATGAATCAAAACACTTCAATTAGTTGTTGGATGACTCTCTAAAAGACAATTCTCAGTAGAATTTAGTGGGAGATTGAATCAAGGCTGACCAAGTGGGTGGAAAGGTGATGGTGAAGGATACCAGCTTTAATGTCACTTCCAATAGCAATGCGAAACAGCAACAAATGCCTACAAGGAATCCCTTCCTAGTGTGCTTCTTTGACAGCTTCTTTAATTTGAGTTTTAAAGAGCAAAAAAAGGTACTACACTACAAGAAATATGCTAAATACCATCGGGTTTACCGTTAGATTTATCGATGAATATTACCGGCAGATTTAGCGGCAGATTTTTCGATGGTTACGAGTGAAAATTCGTCCTTTGAATAAGTTATCGTTGGATTTGAAATTCCGTAACCAAATCCGATGGTAAATAGAGTCGCGAAAATTAATTTTATTAGAGCCGAATTTACCGTTGGATTTTCTGTCGAAAAATTTCAACAGTAACAGGATTTAGTAAAACGTGGCATTTAGGCAACGACAAGCATCTTACCGTTGGATTTTTCAATCAGTAAATCCGACGGTAAATTTAGGATAAAATTCAAACGCGAAACCCCTCCTCCTCACTTCTGCAAACTCTCTCTCTATTCTCTTCTTCTCTCTCTTGTCTCTCTCTCTCATCTCTCTCCCTCTACTCCATTGAAGAAGGATGCGACGCCACCATATGGAGCTGCTATCGCAGTCGGTAAGCCACATTGTCGTCGCAGATCAGCACAACGTCGTCACTATTGTTGGAGTCTCCGTGGAAAGTGAAGAACCCGAAGTTTGATTAAACGATTAATTAAAATAAAATAATAAGAGTACATTAAAAAATTTAGGAATATTAATTTAAAAATTTAAAGGTGAGATTTGGGTTCAGTGGATTTTTTCGAGTGGAAAAATGTATATTTCTGCAAAAATTGCATAAAAGCGCAAACTGGTAAATTAGCCGGCAGTACCGGCTTAAGTCTATCCGGTAATTATTTAGAATTAAAAATTGGGCGCTAATTCTAAAGGTTTTGGCCCAAAGTTGGGCCAAACGAACCAAAAATGCTAAGCGATTGAACCGGGCCTAAGTTAGCTCCAAGCCCAACATATAAATACACTTTAATGAGACCATTCAGCCTCATAACACACACAAAGAAGAAAGTGTGCAGCTGAATTGAAGAAGAGAGAAACCCCAATGTGGCACTATTCACCTTCTTCTTTTATTTGGCTATATCTCTCTCATCGAAGCTCTGATTTTTACGTGTCATTTGCAGCCACGCGAAGCACTCGCCGAGCTCTTTGATTTCATCCAAACAAAGTTGGTAAAAAACTCAAATTCCATACTCCTTTCCTCTGCCCTATATCAAACTCGAAAATGGCTTTTGGGTTTTGAGATTCTTTTTGATTTTGGTTGTTTAGGTGGCATCTAGCATTGAGTAATTATCAAGTTTCATCTCAATTCATAGTGGGTAAGGTAAGAAAGCGCTAAACCCTTGTGTATTATTGATTTTGTAAACTTTAGGATTAATTTTTGGTAAATTATATGAATTAGCTTGGAATTCTTGTTGATTGGAGTGAACTTGGTGAATCTGAGATAAAGTAGTGGCTGAGCTTTAGAAGCTTGTTTGGAATCATTTTTGGTATTTTGAGCTTGTGTGAAAGTTGATCAAGGTATAGATTCGATTTTCTTTAAATAATATGTAATGTTGTGGGCAACTTAGACTAATGAACCTTTGGATAAGATTGAATTGATGATGATTATTGATGTTGTTGATGATGGAAAATGATTAATGTTGTTGTTGATGATTGATGATGGTTATTGATGTTGATGATAATTAATGAGAATTATGAGAATTGATAATGATAAATTGATGAACAATGATTGTGATGGTTTGAAATGGTATAAATGTGATTTAATTGATGTTTGGATTGATAGTTGTTGAGAATGGTGATTCATGAGTCGGAATTGTGGAAAGATTTGATTATTTGGAACTAAATGGTTAGGTGATATATAGTTGAATAATGATGGAAGTGTAATTGGTAATGTGTATGAATGAATGGGATTAGAATTGGGTATGGTTGAATTGAAATGATACTTGTAAGCTTGGAAATCTAGAGAATTTGCAAATTTGGTAAAATCATGTTTTAAACCAACTTCGGTGGGCCATAACTTAGCCCTTGGAGTTTGTATTTGAGAGAGCTTTATTTCAAATTAAAGATGGTTGTGAGAGCTTTAAAACGGTATAAAGATGAGATAAATTAAAATTTTGTAGAGGAAGATATGAACGTTAGAAGTTAGGTATGAAAAACTGAATTCTATGATGTTGCAACTTGTGCATACGCAGGAGGGGTGTGCTGTGTGCGTACGCACACCCTGTGAAATTGCAAGTTGTGCGTACACACAACATCATGCGTACGCACAAGCTGGGAAAGTCGTCTGGTGCGTGCGTACGCACAGTATCATGCATACGCACTCTCGGACAAATCCTTCTAGTTTGTATGTACGCACGGTTATCATGCATGCACACAAGCTCTGTTTTTCACCTAAAATCCTGTTTTTGACTGTTTGACCTCCCCGACATGCTTGTAAACTTCTGTAATACTTATTTAAAGTCCCCTAGCTAGTATTTAGGCTTTGAAACACGAAAAAAAAAAAACAAAATAAGTGAATTAAATGGGTACTTTTCTATTATGAGTTAGAGACGGTGACTTAGACTTTGGATGAATTGTGGATGGACTTATCAGAGTGAATTGACGGAGTGCTGAGGTGACAATAAATTGAGAAATATGAATGATTGAGGTTGTTGAAAACTGATGAGATTAATATTTATGAACTTGTGCTATATGAGGAGTGATCACTAAGGCTGATTTTATATTATTGATATGCTGAGATTGGTAAGTCGCTATGCGCTTGGTGAGGATGTGGTTAATCCCACTTGTCGAGGTTGTAGCGCCGGTGTAAAGACATTGGTTAATCCCGCTTACATTGAGATGTGAGATCTGAGGCAGAGTATCCCGTTCACATCCTTTCGAGTCACAAGAGTGGACCAGGCATTATATGCCAGGATAGTGGGCCAGGCACTATATCCCAGGAGTGCTAATTATATTCGTGACCAAAAGATGACATCCTAAGGAGATACGTCGGGTTGGCAGTTGAACCGACAAGTGATATCAGGGCCAATAGGACATGCATTCATCATATGTATTCTTATGTGTTTGTTTGCTTTGTTTACTTGCATTGTGCTAATTTGTATAACATGTTTAATTGCTAATTGAATTACCTACTCTATATGTATATTACTTATATTTTACTTGATTGCATGATGGCAGGCGGAAATCAGCCAATTAAGAAATCAATATGGAAATACGTTGCGAGTATAGTTCTTAACCAGCAAAAATCCGCTCATCAATTTAGAAAGGTTGTCACAAAATTAGAATAAAAATACTAGGAGTATGAATCCCAGGTCATCTCCCAACGAGTTGACAAAAAGGGTGCTATCTTATTAATCAGGAGTTTTCCGAGAAATTTTTGAGAGTCGAGTGACAGAAAATAAATAATTGTAAATTAACGCAATGAAAATTAAAAGAGATTTATATATTCAAACTAAAAAGCCTTGACTGGGGGAATGATTAATTGGAAGTTCTATCCTTGTTGGAATTCTCTCAAGTGTAGTATCAAAGGTTGTTGTTTTCACTTAGTTAACCCTTACTAAATAAAGGAAAGTCAAGTGATTGAGCTAACTCTTATTTGCCAATCCTAATCCTCTCCCTTGGGAAGGACTAGCGTTAGTAAATAGAGAATTAGCCAACAACTTCCAATTTAACTAATCGCTTGAGCATTCCAACTCAAGTGTCTCCATTTAATCAACCCCCAAGTCAAGTTGGGAGTCTACTCTATCAACATGAATACCATATTTGTTGTTTTATAAGAGAAATAAAAAGGGAACATAGTAATTAAAACCAATTGGAAGCAATTAAACAAATAATAAAATTTAAATAGAAAAATACCTCTTGCATTAATAAATTCTAAAAACAATCCAATTGTAACTCTAAACAAGAATTAAGAATATGGAAGAGTAAGGGAATAAGAAAACAAACTAGAATAGTAACTTCAACGGAGGTGATGACTCTTCTCAATATCTAGAAGCAAAAGCATAAAACTAGAAATCTATGAATGTAAAGAAAAACCTAGAGGAAGAGTAATTTTCTCTCTAGATTCAGATCAAAAACTAAAACTATGCTAATGAGAATGTGTGTTGAGTCTTTGCATGTTTCCTGGCTCTAGTCTATGTTTCTGGGCCGGAATTGGGTCAAAACTCGGCCCGAAATCACCCCCAGTGTTTTCTGTTATTTCTGCAGATCGCGCATATCATGCGTACGCGTCAGTCACGCGTACGCGTCATGCACGTGCACGCGTCGTCTTGCAGAACTCCAATCCACGCGTACGCATCAGGTATGCGCACGCGTCGCTATAAAAATCTCCAGATCACGCGCACGCGTGAGCCATGCGTGCACGTCAATGCTCGTTGGTTGTCTCCTTTATTTCTTATGCTCCTTCTATTTTTGCAAGCTTCTTCTCCATCCTCTAAGCCTTTCCTGCCCTATAAATCCTGAAAACACTGAACACACAGATCACGACATCGAATGGTAGAAAGGGGATTTAAAATACACAAATTAAAGGCTTAGGAAGCAAGTTTTCAACCATAGAACAAAACTAGGAAGGAATTGTAAAACCATGCAATTTGTATGAATAAGTGTGCAAAGACTTGATGAAACCACTCAATTGAGCACAAGATAAACCATAAAATAGTGGTTTATCATTGCACTATCCGTATTTTCTGCTGGGATTGAGGAGTCTTAGTAGGCTGTGGCGATGGGATCGCATGGAGGATAGGTTTGCGAAGGCTGTGGGACAGCGATGTTCTGTTAGAGTAGAACTCCCTTAAGTTAGATTATCCTATTTATGGTTTAATTATATATTTCTTTAAGCTTGAATATTTATGCTTGCGAGAAGTTCTAGGATTGTCTTTGGTTTTCTGAAACCTTATATATTATCTATTGGGCATTGTTGCCATCCTGAGAATCCCCCGTTCTCATACCATATATTGTTGTTATTTTTCATATGCAGGTCACAACCCATCTCGGTGAGTTTGGGGATGGTGACAGAGCGGAGGATGGCTCTCTTTTGGCTTTGTTAATTTTGATGTAGTTATTCTCACACTTTTGGTTATTGTATTTGTTGCATTAGCGGCTTAAAACTTTAAGAGACAGGTGTATCCATTTTAACTTTCAAAAACTTTGTTGTATTCTATTTTAACTAGCCCACCTAAACTCCGCGGGTTTTGACTAGTTTCCCTTTTGTTATTGTGTGTGTGTGTGTGTGTGTGTGTGTGTGTGTGTGTGTGTGTGTGTATACCTTGTTTATCTTTTATCTATAACCTCTTTTCTTATCTTTACATTTTAGTTATCGTGTGTGGATGCTTCCGCTTTCGTATCTCTGTTTTCTGTGCCATTGAGTTTTTATTTCTTCATCAGGCTTATAGTGTATTATATTCCTTGATTATATATTACTGTATGAGCTTTAGAACTGTCATGGCACTTTGTCATCCTTTACTTTATGGCTAGAGGTAAGGCTTAGGGTGATAGGGTGTTATAGAAAGCCTCTGCTGTACTGTCGCTGTCCCTTGCCGTCGGAAGTCATCACCTTGTTACTGTCACCGTGGCTGAGGTCTACCGCGCCTAAGGTAAGGTTGTTATCCATTTTTTCTTTTGGTTGTTTGTTATATTACTAAACCCTAGCTCCACCATCGTAGGTTTTACTGCCGCGTCCTGTCACTACCACGCTTCAACCATCCTGCAGCCACTATCAAAGGTAATTTTTCTATATTTTTTCTATTTTTTCAGATTTTATTTTTGTTTGTTTAGGATTTTATTAGGTATTTTATAAATTCTTTATTAAATTTTTTAATAAAGTGTATGATTAGGATTTTTTATATTAATTTTAGTGTAATTAGAGATTAAATAATGTTAGGTTAGATAGGGTATAATTTAGGATTTATTCTGAGTTGATGGTATTTTGGATGATTGTTAATTTTCTGAGTTTGTTATTGTTTGAGTTAATTATTTTCTGAGTTAGTTAGTATTGATTGTTGTTAATTCTCTGAGTTAATCTTAGCTTGTTAATTTTTTAAGTTAATTATTGACTTATTATTGATTGTTGTTAAATTTATGAGTTTATTATTATTTGAGTTAATTGGTTTCTGAGTTAATTAGTGTTTATTATTGTTAATTATCTGAGTTAGTCTTAGCTTGTTAATTTTCTAAGTTAATTATTGCCTTATTGTTGATTATTGTTAATTTTTTTAGTTTATTGTTATCAGAGTTAATTATTTTTTGAATTAACTTTACTGAGTTGATTGTCGTTAGTTTTACTGAGTTTGTTGCAATTTATTCATTTGAATATATGAACTTTGAATTGTTTGTTTAATTATAATTTGTGTATTGATTATGTTTATAGTTTGCAATTGAAGGTGTACAGCCTGCTATTCTGAAAAATGCACCTGTAGACGGTAGGTCTCCGATACTGGTAATTCTTTGTTCATAAGTTAATAGTTTCTTATGCAAAACCTCCAACTAGGTTTGTAAGTTACTAAAATTGTATAAGTTTAAATAGATATAACATTTGAGACATATATATATATATATATATATATATATATATATATATATATATATATATATGCATGTTAGTAAATTACTTGAAATCTTAATGTGTCATGATCAATGTTCTAAAAACTGGCTCGGATCGGCTGGTCGAACCGGTTTAACTGTGAACCACTGCAAAAAATGAATCGGACAAATGTTAAAACTGCCAATTTCAAGAATCGCAATTGAATTGTCGAACCGGCTGGGAACCGATCGGTCAAATCGAACCTTGACCTGGCCGGTTTTTTGAATAAGGAACAAAACGCCGTCGTTTCATTGTGCTGCACACTAACTAGCCCTAACCAAACTCCATCGTCCAGACTCCAGAATCGAATCCAGATCCAGAACGTGCCTCTGCCTCAGTGCCTCTCTCACACTCAGTCCAGGGCTCCTCTCATGGAGCTCCTGGTCGTCCATCCAGCCACCGCCTGCAACCGCTGCCGTCGGAACTTCGAACAGCCACCGCATGCTCCTTCACTTCCCCTCCATCGCGCCGCAGCTATCGCAACCTTCCCTTCCATTGCACAGCCACCGTGCGAATGTGGAAGCCTCCGTCGTGCAGGTTCCCCACTTCTCCTCCTCCTCCTTATTCAGATACAGGTATACAGCCCCCCACCCCTAAAACACAACCACTAGGTTAATCTCCCACCGCCGCAAGGGTCTCGCTCAACGCCACCGTCCATTGCGCTCAGACACCACCGTGTTTTCGACCGGTCGTCTGCAGCTCCGCGCTTCTTCCTGATTCAACAATTGGTGCGTCTTCCTCGAGTTCACAAAGGCAAAGGCCTCATTTTTAAAAACATTTTCGTTCTCTGTTTTCTTATCTTTGCTCAGAACATTGATTCAATGATTTTTTTGAGATTCTGCTAGAACATTGATTTTTTTTGGATTCTGTTAGTGCTACTCAAATTGAAATTTGAATCATTAATTAGCTCTGCTTCTGTGCTGTATTATACTATTTTCTTATTTTGGATTGAATCGTTGAATAATTAGTTGATTTAGTTCAGTTAATCTTTGTTAAAATTATGCTGATTTAGTTCACTGCTTAACCTTGTTAACTTGCTTTAGTTCTCAAGTTGCTTGCTGCTTCAATTTTAAAGGGATTGTGAATTTTGGTTTAAGCTGCTATTGAAGTTTCCTTTGTTTGGGTGTTCTTCACTTTTTCAGTGAAGCTTAGCCTTTCATTCTTTGAGCATACACGTTCAAGTTATTGTTCTCAGCAATGCTGATTCTTAGATATTTTTTTCTTTGTTGCTTTGTTTTAAATGTTCCTATAGGTGTTGTGTTGTTGCTTTGTTTTAAATGTTCCTTTGATTCTTTGTTGTGCTGTCTTTCTTTTTCTTGATTGTTTGTATTGATTTGCTGTTCGAGGGCCTGCACACCGACTTGCATTCTTGCATTCTTGCTTTCCATGTTAAAACTGTTTTCGCATACAAAATGAATGTGGTTTGATAATTTCTAATTGATATAACTTATTGTGGGATGAGCTAGAGATTACTTTGAAGGTGTTGGGAAGGAAAGGAGGTTATTAAACAATTGGAGAGTTGACAGTGCTAGCCTTTTTTTTCTATTAATCATTGTGCTGAACTTGTTAAAATTGGTTTGAAAAGTCTGTTAATTTATCTTGTTAAAATTATGTTTGAAAATTTTGTTAATCTTAGTTAAATATAGTTGATTTTTGTTAATCTTGGTGTGTTTATTTATATTTTATTTATTATTTTATTATGAAATGGTTATTTTGGTTGAATCACGGTTGAACCGATTAGACCAGTAAACCAGTGAACCAGTCACTAGAATGTTTCGATGACCGGTTCGATTTTCAGAACCTTGGTCATGATATGTTAATTGATTCTTTGTGAATTTATCCCATTTGCCTATAACTTACACTCCCTTTGTATAATTAATTTGTCCCATTTGCATATAAATATAGATTACTTATAATCTTAATTTGTCCCATTTATATAATTAATTTTTTCTTTCAATATTTTATTGTCTAAAGAGTTTCAACATTTCTTTGTGATCTTTTAACGAAAAATTATAGACAAATTATTATGAAAATTTGTAAAATTTTGAATTTTGTTAGTTTAAAAAATATTTTTAAACATTTAAAATTATATACTAAATTTTAAACAAAGCTTTAAAAACAATAAAATTTAAGTTTACTGTCGGATTTACCGGGAGATAAATCCAACGGTAACAAAATTCTAAAATTTCAGAAATTAAAAGTTAATATACATTTCTAAATCTGCAGGTAATTAGTGACGGATGAAAAAAACCGCCAATAATAATTATCGGTGAAGTTTATATCGCCGGATTTATTCTGCCACTAATCCGACAGTAAACATATTCGTTAAATTCACCAATAAGTCCGACAGTATCCAACGATTTTCTTGTAGTGGTAAAAATGAAAGCTTGGATGAGAAAGCTAGTAAAAGGGATGAAAATCATAATTCGATTCAAGATGAAGCAAAAAAAAAAATGACAACTATTCTAGGGACAATGGATGAATCAGTTGTATCTCCTCTGCAGGTGGATGAGAATATTAATAGGAAGGCTCTTGCAGGGATTTCGCCGAATATCATCACAATGGCAAAAATCAAAAGAAAAGCTAGAAATAGCGGTAATCCAATTAAGCCAATCAGCAATGTCAAGAGGAATTTTAAGGAGGAAAAGGATGATGCTAGTGCAAAAAAGGCTTGTATGCACACTGATGAAAAGATGGACTTTTGGTGGAGGGCGCCAGCCTTCAAATGGCACCCCAAGCGCCATGAAAGTACTAGCATAGAATTCTCGAGATTTAGGAAGACCCTTGATAATCTATAATCTCAAAGGGATTTGTCAATCCCATTCCTCCGAGATTGTGTTTATATATGAAACAAAGAACCAATCTCGTTTGGTGGAAGATTCACTAAGATAATGTCATTTTATGCATTGGAGGATTGTGGAATCGACTAGTACAATGGGTGGACTCGCATTAGCATGGAAGAAGGGTACTAATATTGAAATAGTTGCAAAAGGGGAATATTTCGTTGCTGCAAAAGTCATGGACACAACACTGATTTATTCTTTGTAACACCCTAATATTCAAATCCTTATGCTCGAGTCATAAGTCAATGATAATAAGGTGGTACGACTCTCAAGGTGGATTTTTAATACATAGTTATAAGTATAATTGAAAGGAATATTAATCGAGAAGACTAAAAAGAGTAAAAATAAAATCACGAAGTCGTATCGCTCACATATCGGCAACTAAAAGATAAAGCGTGAAGTCGAAAGCGATATACGGATAAAGGCATAAAGGAGAGTAAGAGAAGGATAGTACATAGATATATAACATAAGTAAATAGCCACTAGTCGCGACCCGCGAAGTTTAGGCCGGTTAGGGTACAGTATAAAAGTAGTTGACAACAGTATATCCTAATCTCTCCCAAAAGAAACATAAGAGCCTCTATAGGCAAGTTTAAAAGAGTTCAATACATAATATAAGCTTTTCAGAATAAAGGTGGAGACATTCTAAGCAAAATATAAAGTAGAGAATATAAAGATCTTCGTCATCTCTCAGATGAACCACAGCTCACTTCTGAACACCTGGACCTGTATCTGAAAAACAAGAGATATATACGGAATGAGAACCCCCGACCCATCGGTTTCCAGTACGGTAAAAGTGCCAAATAAATATAATGCATTGTAATAAAAACTCACTAAGCATCCTAAACCTTCTTTCAACAAATATTCATCCTATGTTCTCGCTAATCCATAAATAGGCAACTGTCATAAGGGAATGCTAAATCTAATTCATCTTCCTCATACTTCCCAACTTTCTAACTCTCCAACGAATCAGAATTAGAATCATGAACAAAACCATCACTAGTTATTCTGTCCCAGCAATTCTATATCAATACTTCATATCCTCACCTGGAGCAAGTGAAATCGCTTCACTGCGTCTACCCAGGGAGCTCAAATTACCTCATTCAATAATCATCATTTTAAATTAATCACATCATTACTCCATCTCAACAAGAACAGCCCTCAGCGTCAACCGACACCAGCATGAGGGACCTCTCAGTTGTACAAACACAAGCAATACAGACAAGTAATGCACAATAAGGTACAAGTAGAACAAGTAGCACATAATCAGGTAGCATAGCATATATGATATAGCAATCCAAAACAAAAAGGCAAACCCAAACAATTCAAACATATGCAAATGATGTATGCCTGCCCTATAGCTGATGATATCATCTGTCGGTTATATAGCCAACTTGACACGTCCTGGTAGCTAACTATGGACAGAAATACCCATCGCGGGGCAAGTAGATTTGAGCTACGACCCCCTTGCTACTACACGTTCAACCCAGAGTCAGTGAAATAACAACTACTATGGCTACTACCCAGGCGGGTGTTTAAAAGCTCAATCTGGAACGAGTGAAATAACCACTACTGCTGTTACTACCCATGCGTCACAATCTCTGACCTGGAGCAAGCGGGAAGAACCACTATCCTTGCTACTACCCAGGTATCTCAAGCATTGACCTGGAGTATGCGGGACGAACCACAATCCTTGCTACTACCCAGGTATCACAGTCTCTGACCTGGAGCAAGTGGGACAAACCACAACCCTTGCTACTGCCCAGGATCTCAAAACATACATTCATTCAGTTTAAAATCAATCATCATTGTTATGAAATATCAAACATTAACCTGGAGCAAGCGGAAGGAACCACAACCCTTGCTACTACCCAAGCATCACAAATACATATTCATTCATAATCACTCTTCATTATTACCAATTCTCAAACAATGACCCGGAGCAAGTGGGACAAACTAGGACCCTTGCTACTATTCAGGCATCACAGACATACATTCATTCAAAACTCCATAATTAAGCTCATTCATCATAATTCTCCTTCTCCATCTCATATCCGGAGCAAGTGGACAACACCACTGCTTACTACCTGGGGTTATACATCACATTCAACATTTTTCATTATTATTCATTTACCATATTTAATCATTAATCATATACATATACATACTCAGCCATAATTCAATTCTTATCACAGCCATCCGGCCCATACTATACACAACACTTTCACCATCATCCTCAGCAACTCATACAATCATCATTACTCATCATTCACCATTGATTCTCACTTTACTTCATCCGCAAGTCACCACATGTCCTAACTTCTTTTAATTACTAGGCATACTATAAAAATTTAGGACTCAAAAGATGAAAATGGAGGCTTAGAAGTCTGAAATTCGGCTTTAAAAACTCAAAAATCAATTTTTGCTGAGAATAAGGTCACGCGTGCGCGTCGCCCACGCGCACGCGTGGAAAGCGAGAAAAGGAAGTGATGCGTGAGCGTCATCCATGCGCACGCATAGGAAGCAGAAAGGTAGCGCAACGCGTGCGTGTCAGTCACGCGTACGCGTGGGTGCGTTTTATGCTCCTCGCACAAAACCATCATAGTACCAGCGCAACTCTCTGGATTTTCTACTGGGCACTTGCATCAATACAGCGACGCGTATGCGTCAGCCAGGCGCATGCATGATAGAGTAAAAATCATGAGTGACACGTGCGCGTCAGCCATGCGTGCGCGTCGGAGTACGTTTTACCAAAAATTTTACTAAGTTTAAAAAACTGCAGAATTTCATTTTCAAACCTCAAACTTCCGCCACACATAACTTCTTCTACAAAATTTCTTTTTCAACAATTTATGAACCGTTGGAAAGATCGTTGAATGAAATTTATTAAATATCCAATTTTGAAGAATTCTTAACTTCGGGGGCCGAGTTACGGACCACCGAAGTTGGTCAAAAATTAGTTTTTACCCAAAAACAGAAATCACTAGTTATTTCAATGTTCACAAGCCAAATTCATTTTCACTCATTCAAATGACCAAAACCCAACCACATTCATATAATTACACTCAACCAAAACCAGACCTACCTCATCTACACAACTGAATTCAATTTCGTCACCTTCCACTCCTAAATTCCTAATTCCTTATTATTCCACATTCCTCCCATTTATTCACACACTCAATATTCAATATCCATTCAATCTCATATGACATCACACAATACACACATCACTTACCTTCCTTACCTCTTTCTGGCCTCCGGCCCAAGATTCACGGCCTCCGGCCCAAATTCACAATTTAAATGCATATTCCATAAATCAATATTCATTTTCCAATTCATCAAATTCTCAACACACCAAACATACAAATTCACACGATTCTAAACCCAATGATTACTTTACATTACACATCAACTATACATATTAGTACCAACCATTTACACAATCCTAACTTAATCCTAGGGGCATCTAGCCTAGGAATTCTCATCACACCACACGGTACTTAAATGAAACTTAAACCGTACCTCTTGTAGCTAAAATAATTGGCTTCTTCTTGGAAGTCTCCACCAACCCTTAGCTCCAAGCCTCACTAAAGCTCCACAAGCAATATCAATCTTCCAATTGTGCACCAAAATCACACAATACTCTAACATAATCAATTTTCACACTTATAATCAACCTAGGGTTCATAAAATTGATAAATCACAAGGGTAAGAGGGTTTCTTACGTTAACCCATGAAATGGTTGATGGAACTCACCAATGGCTCATACTAGAGCACTCATAAACAACCAAAATCATAAAATTACTCAACACCCATAACCAAACTCAACTTTAAGGAGAAAAATGAAAAATGGGCAGAGGACAGTGGAATACTCACCACGAAACTTAGATAGAATTGTAGAGAATAAAAGGAGCAACGCGTGACCGTAAATGGCTCGTCAATCGGAGTTCTAGATCAAAAGTTATGGTGATTTGAAGTTTGATGGAGATAGAATTTTCTCTCTTCTTCCTCTCTTCTCCATTTCAGTCCCCCACACCCTTTCTTTAGGGTTAATGAGCTGAAATACTCATAACTAATATTTATATATGTTGGGTCTTGGGCCCACTTGGGCCCGGTTTACTTGGTTTAGTCTGTTGGCCCAATTTTAGGCCAAAACCTTTAAGATTAGAGTTTTAAATCGTATTTTAAATATTTCCATCTCCCCAAATTATAAATTCTTATTTCCTAAAATTATTCACTTCTAATTAATTTTCTCAGCCACAGTACCAGACAGATCACAGCCGGTATTGCCGGTTAAATTTTTAGTTCGTATTTTTACGCAGAAAACTATGTTTTCTGACTCAGAAAAATTCACTGAGTTCAAATATCATATTTAAATTATCAAATTCCGACTGCTAAATTTTCTAACCATATTCGCTCCTATTTAATTTATTATTTAATTAATTACAATTTGACCGGGTTTTATATTCTACCTCCCTAACAGAAATTTTTGCCCTCAAAAATTTCATCTGCCACCACGAGTACGTGAGCGTAGTCTGCCTTTATATCCAATGCATAGTAGTCCCAAGGTCGTTTTACTCAGCGCGCTTCTGTTGTTGTGCTCTGATTCTTTTATCTCTGAGGATCTCAATCATTCGTCCAATGCCGACCAACAACCTCGTTCATTACTTTCATCATCTCATCAACTCACATCTTATTAATTCTCAAATCATGTCATCAATAATATCACCATCATCATTAATCATAGTCATCATCCCACATCACTATAATCAACCAAAAATCATCACCATGGCTTAATCATACTCCATCCTTATTCTCTCTCTCTGTCAAGCCATTTACCACTAATGACAGCTCAACACCAAGCATAACCTCCAGATTTACTTTCTTATTCCCAAACCCTCGAATTTATATATAAATTGCTGTTTTAAAGTCTTTGACTAATTAATCAAAACTCTCTTCATTTTTAGAAATCAAATGAGTTTGAAATAACAAGTTAACAAAATCATAAGAATCCGATCTTCTTTGATAATCTATAAAAGCATTCGAAACACGTCTCTTTTGTTAAAGTTACTCAAATCAAAAAATCATTTTCAAAACCATAACCAACACTCTTTCAAATTCTTGGAAAAATTTCGACAGCACCTCCCATAAAAACTGGAGTTTGCCACCTATTACGGATTCCCTCTTTTCAACCTCAACTCAATCAAAACCAACATTTTAAATCAACGTTTCTAAACCCATCATTTAGGACCATTCCTTATCTATTTAAATCAAAAGAAACTAAGTCACGGATTCAATCTGTTTCACCAAAAATTCAGAAATCAACCAATTGAATAACAAACACAACATATCAATCTCAACAGAAAGTCGTTTACATCACAGGCATTTATTCATTTATGTTAATCTGCTAAACTTATCAGGTATTCAAAGCCCAAAGCATTTTTGTTTAAAGCAAACCCCTACCCGGACCATCCGGGTTGGTTCTAAGTCTAATACTAAGCTCGACATTCCCAGTTTTATTGTAAAGGTGGTATTATAAAATCATGCACTGTCCTTTATGCCTGATTATTGCAATTACCTCAATCTTACTGTCGCAATTGGCCCGCATCCTGACTCCCTCCTTGTTGGTAATTTCTTGATACATGCCCTGGTAACCCGCACTTGTAACATACACCTAACCCCAATCGGCACGACCTATTTGGGTGATGACTTTCACATTTCTAACAGCTCGAAACATCTGAAGCAGCCACTGTCTGTTTTTCCTTACCGTTCCCTTGGGACTCTTCATTCGTTGCAATGTTATTCCGTCCTTGGGAAAAGTGTTGTGTATATCCTCTCTCCTTAAACTCTCGACCCCTTAGTGTGAATCCTTGGTTGTGCTCCCTATGACTTCCTTTCTCTGCAGCCACTTTTTTCACACACTCTTCAGTAACTCTGCTTTTAAGACTCAATCACAACCTCTTAATAATCCTTGATCCCCATACACACATTACCTAATCGTTCAAACCTTAAACATTAGTTTTCTAACAATAGTCATTATCCCATTCCTACACATTTGCTCAAATCCAAAATACATCAATTCTATTTACAAGTCTTCTCTCTTTTCAATCACTAAGATCCAATCGATTCAAGCCTAATTAAACCAATCATTTTCAACCATTTGTATCTAGGTATGTCACTCAGCAATTCCAAAACCAACATATATCACTTACACCACTGTCAAAATTCCTATCTCAGTGTGCTCTCACCGGTTCATTTTTAGGAATTCCTCCCCGATTACTTCATTCAGGTCCATTAGACACCATTCGGGTATTGTCCACACTAGCCAAGCGATATTGAGGTGATCAGACTCAATATCTCAAGTTAAGTGCTTCAAATTACCAAAGGTACACTCATGGACTTCATGCTAGATGTATCAGTCAGATACCTTAACTAGCACAGGCACAAACTCAGAGTATGCAATGAAGCATAAGCAGTTCCATCCCTCAGGCTCACGAGGACGAACTACTCTGATACCATAATGTAAAACCCTAATATTCAAATCCTTATGCTCGAGTCATAAGTGAATGATAATAAGGTGGTACAACTCTCAAGGTGCATTTTAATACATAGTTATAAGTATAATTGAAAGGAGTATTAATCGAGAAGCCTGAAAAGAGTAAAAATAAAATCGCGAGGTCGTATCGTTCACATATCGGCAACTAAAAGATAAAGCATGAAGTCGAAAGCGATATACGGATAAAGGCATAAAGGAGAGTAAGAGAAGGACAGTATATAGATATATAACATAAGTAAATAGTCATTAGTTGCGACCCGCGAAGTTTAGACCGGCTAGGGTACAGTATGAAAGTAGTTGACAACAGTATCTCCTAATCTCTCCCA
Source organism: Arachis hypogaea (assembly GCF_003086295.3). Lineage (NCBI taxonomy): Eukaryota > Viridiplantae > Streptophyta > Magnoliopsida > Fabales > Fabaceae > Arachis > Arachis hypogaea. Next base: position 123,252,425 of record NC_092046.1, read on the forward strand.
AAAGAAACATAAGAGCCTCTATAGGCAAGTTTAAAAGAGTTCAATACATAATATAAGCTTTTCAGAATAAAGGTGGAGACATTCTAAGCAAAATATAAAGTAGAGAATATAAAGATCTTTGCCATCTTTCAGATGAACCATAGCTCACTTCTGAGCACCTGGACCTGTATCTGAAAAACAGGAGATATATACAGAATGAGAACCCCTGGCCCATGGGTTCCCAGTACGGTAAAAGTGCCAAATAAATACAATGCATTGTAATAAAAACTCACTAAGCATCCTAAACTTCCTTTCACCAAATATTCATCCTATGTTCTCGCTAATCCATAAATAGGCAACTGTCATAAGAGAATGCTAAATCTAATTCATATTCCTCATACTTCCCAACTTTCTAACTCTCCAACGAATCAGAATCAGAATCATGAACAAAACCATCACCAGTTATTCTGTCTCAGCAATTCTATATCAATACTTCATATCCTCACCTGGAGCAAGTGAAATCGCTTCACTGCGTCTACCCAGGGAGCTCAAATTACCTCATTCAATAATCATCATTTTAAATTAATCACATCAATACTCCATCTCAACAAGAACAGCCCTCAGCGTCAACCGACACCAGTATGAGGAACCTCTCAGTTGTAAAAACACAAGCAATACAGACAAGTAATACACAATAAGGTACAAGTAGAACAAGTAGCACATAATCAGGTAGCATAGCATATATGATATAAGAATCCAAAATAAATAGGCAAACCAAACAATTCAAACATATGCAAATGATGTATGCCTGCCCTATGGCTGATGATATCATCTGTCGGTTATATAGCCAACCCGACACGTCCTAGTAGCTAACCATGGACAGAAACACCCATCGTGGGGCAAGTAGGTTTGAGCTACAACCCCCCTTGCTACTACCTGCTCAACCCAGAGCCAGTGGAATAACCACTACTGCGGCTACTACCCATGCGGTGTTTAAAAGCTCAACCTGGAGTGAGTGGAATAACCACTACTACCGCTACTAATCAAGCGTCACAATCTCTGAAGTGGAGTAAGCGGGACGAACCACTATCCTTGCTACTACCCAGGTATCTCAAGCATTGACTCGGAGCAAGCGGGACGAACCACAATCCTTGCTACTATCCAGGTATCTCAAGCATTGACCCGGAGCAAGCGGGACGAACCACAACCCTTGTCACTGCCCAGGATCTCAAAACATACATTCATTCAGTTTAAAATCAATCATCATTGTTATCAAATATCAAACATTAACCTGGAGCAAGCGAAACGAACCACAACCATTGCTACTACCCAGGCATCCCAAATACACATTCATTCATAATCACTCTTCATTATTACCAATTCTCAAACAATGACCCGGAGCAAGTGTGACGAACTACGACCCTTGCTACTACCCAGGCATCACAGACATACATTCATTCAAAACTCCATAATTAAGCTCATTCATCATAATTTTCCTTCCCCATTTCATATCCGAAGCAAGTGGACAACGCCACTGCCTACTACCCGGGGTCACATATCACATTCAACATTTTTCATCCTTATTCATTTACCACATTTAATCATTAATCATATACATATGCATACTCAGCCATAATTCAATTCTTATCACAGCCATCCAGCCCATACTATACACAACACTTTCACCATCATCCTCAGCAACTCATACAATCATCATTACTCATCATTCACCATTGATTCTCACTTTACTTCATCCGCAAGTCACCACATATCATAACTTCATTTTATTACTAGGCATACTATAAAAATTTAGGACTCAAAGGATGAAAATGGAGGTTTAGAAGTCTGAAATTTGGCTTTAAAAACTCAAAAATCAATTTTTGCTGAGAACGAGGTCATGCGTGTGCGTCACCCACGCGCACGCGTGGAAGGCAGAAAAAGGAAGTGATGCGTGAGCGTCATCCATGCGCACGCATGGGAAGCAGAAAGGTAGCACGACCCGTGCGCGTCAGTCACGCGTACGCGTGGGTGCGTTTTATGCTCCTCGCACAAAACCAGCACAGTACCAGCGCAATTCTCTGGATTTTCTACTGGGCACTTGCATCACTACAACGACGCGTACGCGTCGGCGAGGCGCACGCGTGAGAGTGTAAAATTGTGAGTGACGCGTGCTCGTCGGCCATGCTTGCGCGTCAAAGTACGTTTTACCAAAAAATTTACTAAGTTTAAAAAGTTGCAGAATTTCATTTTCAAACCTCAAACTTCCGCCACACATAGCTTCTTCTACAAAGTTCCTTTTTCAACTATTTTTGTACCGTTGGAAAGATCGTTGGATGAACTTTCATAAAAATTCTGTTTTGAACAGTTCCTAACTCTGAGGGCCGAGTTACGGACCGCCGAAGTTGGTCAAAAAATAGTTTTTACCCAAAAACAGAAATCACCAGTTATTCCAATGTTCACAAGCCAAATTCATTTTCACTCATCCAAATGACCACAACCCAACCACATTCACATAATTACACTCAACCAAAACCAAACCTACCTCATCTACATAATTCAATTCAATTTTGTCACCTTCCACTCCTAAATTCCTAATTCCTTATTATTCCACATTCCTCCCATTTATTCACACACTCAATATTCAATATCCATTCAATCTCATATGACATCACACAATACACACATCACTTACCTTTCTTACCTCTTTCCGGCCTCCAGCCCAAATTCACAATTTAAATGCATATTCCACAAATCAATATTCATTTTCCAATTCATCAAATTCTCAACACACCAAACATACAAATTCACACGATTGTCAACACAATAATTAATTTACATTATACATCAACTATACATATTATTACCAACCATTTACACAATCCTAACTTAATTCTAGGGGCATCTAGCCTAGGAATTCTCATCACACCACACGGTACTTAAATGAAACTTAAACCGTACCTCTTGTAGCCAAAATAATTGAGCTTCTTCTTGAAAGTCTCCACTAATCCTTAGCTCCAAGCCTTACCAAAGCTCCACAAGCAATATCAATCTTCCAATTGTGCACCAAAATCACCCAATACTCTAACATAATCAATTTTCACACTTATAATCAACCTAGGGTTCATGAAATTGGTTGATGAAACTCACCAATGGCTCATACTAGAGCACTCATAAACAACGAAAATCATAAAATTACTTAACACTCACAACCAAACTCGAATTTAAGGAGAAAAACGAAAACTGGGCAGAGGACAGTGGAATACTCACCAAAAAACTTAGATAGAATTGTATAGGATGAAAAGAGTGATGCATGACCACAAACGGCTCGTCAATCGGAGCTCCGGATCAAAAGTTATGGTGATTTGAAGTTTGATAGAGATAGAATTTTTTCTCTTCTTCCTCTCTTCTCCATTTCAGCACCCCACACCCTTTCTTTAGGGTTAATGAGCTGAAATACTCATAACTAATGCTTATATTGTTGGGTTTTGGGCCCACTTGGGCCCGGTTCACTTGGTTTAGTCCGTTGGTCCAATTTTGGGCCAAAACCTTTAAGATTAGAGTTTTAAATCGTATTTTAAATATTTCTATCTTCCCAAATTATAAATTCTTATTTCCTAAAATTATTCACTTCTAATTAATTTTTTCAGCTATAGTACTGGACAGATCACAGCCGGTACTGCCGGTCAAATTTTCAGTGCGTATTTTTCGCAGAAAACTATGTTTTCTGACTCAGAAAAATTCACTGAGTCCAAATATCATATTTAAATTATCAAATTTTGATTGCTAAATTTTCTAACCATATTCGCTCCTATTTAATTTATTATTTAATTAATTACGGTTTGACCGGATTTTACATTCTTAGGGGCTAATTTGTTTTCCTTTGAACAGTGTGGAATTTTAATCAACAACACCATGAAAAGATAGTTATTTTGAGGGATTTTAATGCCATAGTCCAGCTATATGAGAAAGAAGGGGTGGAATAAAATCAGCTTTCTTAATTGCTGATTTTGTGAATTTTACTACTAGAAATGGCCTGCACGACCTAGGAATGATAGGCATAATTTTTACATGGTCAAACAAGAGAAGAGGCAGGAACTAGGTAAGAGAGAGACTTGACCATGTTCATACAAACAGTGAGTGGATAGACCTTTTCCCAATAGCAACACTTCAACTGCGAAAAAATGGCGCAAACCATGCTCCTATACTTCTTGACACCAATTCGGTGGTGGAATCGTCGAAAAGAACGTTCAATTTTTAGGAAAGATGGTGTGGATCCAGTGAAATTAAGGTCATTATCACTGAAGTTCGGAGGTTACATGTTGATGGATCATCCATGTTTGTGGTTGTGCAAAAACTTAAGTTTTGTAGACATAGAATTATTCAATGGCAGTAGCAAAGTAAGTCTAATTTTAGGAAAGAGATCGATGAGCTCAATAATAAACTAGAAACACCCAGAGAAAGTGGGGTTACAGGAGTAGAACAATTATTGAAGAGTTGGGAACGAAGCTAGAGCCAACATATGCCAAGTAAGAGATTGGAAAGAAAAATCTAGAATAAATTGCCTGAAAGAAGGGGATAAAAATACAAGATTTTTTCACCAATCATTCCAATTTAGAACCCAAAAGAACAAAATATGAAAACTAGAGAAGAATGATGGAAGCTATGCTATGACTCACAAGGAAATTTCCCAGGTTGCAGACGACTACTACAAAGACATCTTCTCATCTGTGAACTTGTCTAATCCAGAGCATTTTGAGGATAAAGCTAAGGTTTCGACCTCTATAAATTAGAAACTGACTAGATTGATTAGTCAAGAAGAGGTTAGTGTAGTTTTCAGTGTCCATCCTCAGAATGCCCAATGGATTCATAACTAGATTCTTTCATTTCTATTGGAGCATTATTTGTAAGATCATAACTTTTAGCCCCTCATGATCGTACCAAAAGCTTAGGCGTTACTTACCTCTAAACCTTTTTATTTTATACTATCTTTATTTAATATTGAGCCTTCGTGAATACGAATAGAAACTTTAACTAAGAAAGCGAAGATTCTTTATTTTAAACCACTTGACCACTGTAACAGCCCAGACCACCCGCTAGCACGATATTGTCCGCTTTGGCACACAAGGCCTCACGGTTTTGCCTTTGACGATAGGGATGCTAGCCGAAGCCCCCCACACTCACTCGTCAAAATGCGTCATGTTAGGGAGAGGTATCCACACCCTTATAAGGCATGCTTCGTTCCCCTCTCCAACCGATGTGGGCCTTACAATCCACCCCCCTAAGGGAGTCCAGCGCCCTCGCTGGCACATCGATCCGGGTTCTGGCTCTGATACCATCTGTAACAGTCCAAACCACTCGCTAGCACGATATTGTCCGCTTTGGCACACAAGGCCTCACGGTTTTGCCTTTGACGATAGGGATGATAGCCGAAACCCCCCACACTCACTCGTCAAAACGCGTCATGTTAGGGAGAGGTATCCACACCCTTATAAGGCATGCTTCGTTCCCCTCTCCAACCGATGTGGGCCTTACAATCCACCCCCCTAAGGGAGTCCATAAATTCTAGAACGTTTCCACTGTTCAAAATTGTTTTAGTCTTGCAAGAATTCAGAATTCAAAGAGTACTTAAAACCTTTCTCAAAACATTTCAAAATGAAACTTGTCAATAGATATTCAGGTTCTTTCAAAGTCATTGAAACTTCTTTAATTGAAACCCCCAAGTCAAATTCAAAGGCATAAACCCTTTTCACATCCAAACAGCTTTAAAACACAAGTTTCATCTAAATAACCTTCTCCTGAAAGAGATACAATGCCTTTCTTAAGAAGCAAGACTAAATCACAATTTCCTCTTTATTAATTTATTTCGAAAGCATGAATCATCCTTTTCTCGATAATTCAAATAAAATAGTAGAAGTCTTTAACTCATCATTTTCCAGACAATATTTCAATAAAGACTTGGATTTTATAGAAATTTCGGCAGCACCTCCCCTAAAACTTGGACTTTTGCCACCCGGTTCGGGTCCCAACTAAACCGTTTCTCATTCCTTTTCAACAGCTCAAAACCAGAAATCAATTCAAAAGCAAGCTAAATCCAACAGTCGCCTCAATGGCATACCTCAAGGAAACCATTTCAAAAATCAACTCAATATCAACCGATTTAACTCATTTATAAAGCTTTAAAGAATCGGTTCAGCAATAAATCATTTATCAAAACCAGAGCAATTAAAGCAACCCAGGCTGAATTTCAAGAGCATTCTATCTTTCACATCATCAAAATAATTGACTCAATTCAAATCAATCCTCAACGGATTAAACTCATTTCAAATATTTAAAGAGTCAACTTCAAACATTACATTTCACAAGCCACACAACAATTCAGCCAAGCCAACATCCATAATCATTCGAGTCAATCAAATAATACATAAGGCAGATACAATCACTAATTACACCATATCTCACATCAGTATCCATATGTAATAATTCCAATAATAAACTGTAGTTTTCGGAAAGTGCCCCTACCTCGAAACGCAAAACCATACCCCAAACGCGTCACTGAATCCTTTCCGCCTTGACCCGAGATCAACAATCAAAATCCCGTCAGCCAAAACCTCGGTTCCACGCCACTTTCGCAACAGTCTCAACAACTCTAATCGCAACATATAACAACCGAAACTCAATCGTATAGCAATTAACGCCACAAACCTCAGCGTAAGATAACAGAACAGTAACAAAAAGGCTTTCAAATCGAAACGCTTACCGAACCGAAGAAGAAACGGCGACGGTCTGCGAACCGGTTCAGCGGCAGCCCAGTAGCCACCTTGAGTGACAGCGACGACAATTTTCGATCGCGCCAACTGAAACCAACACGCAGTGACTACGGTATTCTCGGAATTCAAAAAGGACAAGAACCTCAAATAAAACCCTTACCGGCAAAGCGTTCTCCGGCGGCAGAAAGGTTTTCCGGCGACCATACACAGCAGACCCCCAACCACAGCAGTAGCAGTGCAGCCGCTCACAGTGCAAGCAGCAGCGGCGGCCCAGAGCAACAGAAGCGTTATGGAGCACTGGGGGTTTTCGGCAAGCAGCGAAGGCCAACATTAGCGGCGGTGAACGGTAGTGGAGACAGTACGGATCTGAGGCGTTCCCAGCGGCAGAGCAGGCAGCGGCAGCTGGGCGCGGCGGTGGTGGCCGCTTCTGACAGTGACAGGAGCTCCAGCGGCGTCGCGGTGGCTTATCCCCTTCCTCCCGTCGCATCATCTCTCTGTCTCCTCGGGCTCCTCCGACGGCGGCGGTCAAGGTTCAACGTCGACGGCAGAACGGTAGGGACGAGCTCCTCTAGCTCGCACATGGTAGCTGCCCCCTCGAACCCCCCTTCTCGGCGCTGCTGTCTCTCTCTCTTCGCGATTGGCAGTGGCGAATGACGAGCTTCGACGGCGAGGCTTGGCACGGTGGCGGCGGCGCCGTGGCATCGACAGGGCACGGCGAACTGGGGAGCGAACAGCGGCGGTTCTGCACAGCGCGGCGGCAGCGAGCTCTCTCTCTCTCTCTCCCCCTGGCCGGCGCACTCTCCCTTCTCTGCGTTTTCTGCTTCTGTTTCCTTATCTCTTAGGAAATTGTTGGGTTGCAGGTTTGCTGAAGGGAAGAAGAAAAGGGGTGGCGGCTACTATGCTTAGGAATTAGGGTTTTATTTTCAAAAGCTAGAATTAGGGGCATTTTGGTAATTTCAAATAAAGTTGAGAATAATATGGTAATTGAAACCCAAATTAAATCCAACACTAGAGGTATATAGAAAATACTACTTGCTCATCAATTTCACAAATTATTTTCAATAAAATGCCCAAATCTAAAAATTAGAAATAATATACTTAATTTCTTCATTTTCCAAAATAGCAGTAATAATATTTAAAATATTACTTATCTAATCCAAATCATATAAAATCCTTATTGTTTCATAACTATCAACCTTATACTTTAAATATAGAAAATAATCCAATAATTATAAAATTGGATAATAATCATAGCTTATCTCAAATCCAATAAATCAAAGCTTGCCTTAATTATCTTTAATAAAATAATCTCTGAAATTAAGGCTATAAATAACTCTAGGATTTGAGACTTGATCATAATAAGACTTTTCAAAAGTTCTGGGTCTTACATCCTACCCACCTTATAAAAATTTTCGCCCTCGAAAATTGATACAAAATGAAAGAACTTCCATAACAGTTCACCCTTGAAAACATTTAAGGAAGAAGCAAAAATATCTCAAAATATAATCATATATACGATTTTTTTAAATACTTTGATTGTCATAAGCATAAGGATGTAAAGGTAGGAGTGTGATTGCAAAGCAAACGTTACAAGATAGGCTCGATGCACAAGGTCATATGATCTCAAAGCTTTACAAAAACTTGAGGTACCAAATAGGATGCAAATCAAGATGGGCGTTCACAAAGCAATGATGACATGGTTCAAACATGTGATAGTAAGGCAAGGCATCGAAGGCTATAAAACATGATGGGGTTAAAACGACGTGCTTAACCTCCGCACACTAATCTCATCTCAACCTCCAAGCTTTAACTTTCCAACCCCATTAAGCACTTTACAATCCTCATATCCGATCATAGGCCAGACAACTGCAAGCCCGTTCGCAAGGAACGAAACACCCAAAATTCATAACGTTGCACACCTACCGCTTCAACTTCCGTGTACACATATCACGTCTTAAAGAACTAACGCATCGTGTTACTACGTCTACAAGTCGCACGTGATATCAAAGCAATTCTCGAGTCTACTCAGAAGGATACCAGATTTAGAACGGAGAGACAATTGTCAAGGGTAATACTCATAGATTTAAGAGAATGTATCCAATTCCCAGATAAACAAAGACGCTCAAGCAATGAAGTTTGCTAGAAATAAATCAATTGACAACTTCAAAGATAACCCTTGAATCCAAGAAATTCAATAGGACTAATAAGAAGAGAACCAGCGCCTTAGTTCGAAACAAATTCAAATTGAGTCGAAGAAGTAGGAGGTTTACAAAAAGGAATATCAAACCCAAGACAAAGCTCACAAAACTCAAGAGCACGATTAAAAGTACTCCCAAATACATTGTTCATAAAGGAACCGAAACTTGCGAAAAAACCACTTCGCAATCTAAAAGAAAGGTTAATTAACAACATCCTTCAAGAGAGTAACAAAAGCATAGTCGTGGCTTTGCTTTAATGCAAGTTCATGTTGAAATAGACTTTGTCGAGTTCTAAAAACAAGGTGCACACGGGTTTGGCTAAAGGCTAAAATATTTCTTCAAATATTTTAGAAAGGTAATTAGATGCACAACTTAACCAAAAGCAGTTCATAAAACTCGGGAGAGAAATCAAATGCTTGTTCAAAAATTCTCAAAGTTCATATTCGAACAAGCGTGTATAGCATTCATAGCAAGGATAAAGAGGAAGTTAAACTCCTTTTAGAAAAGAAACTCTAAGGTAAAAATTTGCTTACAACTTGGTAGAGGAAATAAGTGGTGCGTTACAACGAACCGGTTTCCACTAAACAAGGAAGTTTTTCAAAACCTCATTTAAAATAGCGCATGCCAACTTTAAAATAATTTCGTCAAAATTGAACAATGGTTTCAATCTCAATCAAGCAACAGAAAATAAATTCCGTTTAATATTTCTTCAAAGAGAATTCAAAACTTCTTTAAAAGGTTCAAAACAAGACTCCAAAAGTGTTCTTGAAATCACCATCTCAGAAGAACATTCAAGAAGTTTAAGATGCACTAAAAGGAGTCAAGCCATACTAGAAAGGATCTTAAATTAAAGTAGTTCAAACAAGAGCCACTAGACATGAAACATCAAACAAGTTTTAAATTGATCCAAAAGAATACAAAAGTCATAGAAAAGACAACTCAATCATTTGTAATTTCTCAATGATAAATTTTTGACTAAAACTCTTGTAGAGATAATGAGAGAATAAACAATGCACTATTTTGGAACGAATCAAACTGACTCACATACGGATGAGATTTAGAAGAGAGGACAACCAAGATCAATGGTAATTTCACAAGATGTAAAAGATTAGTTAAAAACAGGGTCACGTATGACATTCATAGAGGTGCAAAGCTTAAGAAGGAACGAGTCCATTCATAAGAATAAAGCTATGAGTCCAACATTTTCAAAAGAACAACAATGGCATAAACCATGTAATATGCTAAACCACTCTCAATTCAGAATAAATTAAGTAAAGCTTATCAAACGAAACTCAACCGGGATAGAAGTGAAAAATCTTTCCTTTCCAAAATTTTGAAAAATATCCAAATACATAATCAAATGAAGAAGTGCACTGGAGTTATAGTAGAATTACTAGAAAGCCAAATTGTAACTTAAGGTAAATGCAGTTCCATAAACCAGTAAAAGCACAGGCGATGTATTAGAAATAAATAGTCGTTAAACTGTATAAGAAATCTTCAAGTTCCACATGTGTAGATAAGTATATATCTAATCAACAGCAACTTTCATGAAAATCTCAGAATTAGCTGTAATCACTGTCAAATAAGAGGAAAAATGAATCAACAAGTTCTCTAAGAATGAATTCGGAACCCGGAGTTAAAAGTCACAACACATTAAGACAAGTTCAAAGCTACATCAAGGAATATTAGAATCAGGAAGAACTCAAACAGAGAAAAACAGATGCAACAAGGATTCCAAACAAGCATATGCAATTGAGATCAAACAAGAATGCATATGAATAGAGAAATAGAGTGGAAACATCAAATTTCTTTTCGAAAGGAGTAGCAAACAAGAACTTCAAGTTAGGATATGAAAGAACAGGTCGACTCGAATAGAATTTCAAGACACACAACTGAATAGCCTCGAGAAATAGTTTCTAACGTTCCCAAAACCCGCGATTCGCTTTACTCGAAACTCGTATTTCATCTATGATAACCCATTAGTGCTTTCATATACATAAGTCACTAGTATTAAGCCGGCCAAACTTAATACCAAGAATTATGCAATGCAAGACTAACAGCGTTAAATCAATAGATCGTCATGTGCATAAAGCCCTAATCCGCGTCATTCGACAAGACCTAATACATGACAAACACTCAGAGTATGCAATTGAAGCATAGTCAGTCCATTCCTCAGGCTCTACAGGAAGAACTGCTCTGATACCATAATGTAACAGCCCAGACCACCCGCTAGCACGATATTGTCCGCTTTGGCACACAAGGCCTCACGGTTTTACCTTTGACGATAGGGATGCTAGCCGAAGCCCCCCACACTCACTCGTCAAAACGCGTCATGTTAGGGAGAGGTATCCACACCCTTATAAGGCATGCTTCGTTCCCCTCTCCAACCGATGTGGGCCTTACAATCCACCCCCCTAAGGGAGCCCAGCGCCCTCGCTGGCACATCGATCCGGGCTCTGGCTCTGATACCATCTGTAACAGCCCAGACCACCTGGTAGCACGATATTGTCCGCTTTGGCACACACAAGGCCTCACGGTTTTGCCTTTGATGATAGGGATGATGGCCAAAGCCCCCCACACTCACTCGTCAAAACGCGTCATGCTAGGGAGAGGTATCCACACCCTTATAAGGCATGCTTCGTTCCCCTCTCCAACCGATGTGGGCCTTACAATCCACCCCCATAAGGGAGTCCAGCGCCCTCACTGGCACATCGATCCGGGTTCTGGCTCTGATACCATCTGTAACAGCCCAGACCACCCGCTAGCACGATATTGTCCGCTTTGGCACACAAGGCCTCACGGTTTTGCCTTTGACGATAGGGATGCTAGCCGAAGCCCCCCACACTCACTCGTCAAAATGCGTCATGTTAGGGAGAGGTATCCACACCCTTATAAGGCATACTTCGTTCCCCTCTCCAACCGATGTGGGCCTTACAACCACAAAGGTATATATTCACATAGCGTTAAATACATATACTTAATCAAAGATCCTCAACTACAAATCCTACCCCTCTAAAAACCAAAACAATAAACGACGAGGGAAAAATAAAATATAACAACTCAACTCGTTAACATAATTTTCTATACTCCTGTAGCTCCGCACTAAACCTTCGCATTTGTAGCTGAAAGGGGGTGAAAATAGGGAGTAAGAACTAGGGAGTTCTTAGTAGGGTCGGGGTTAGAAGTTAAGTTCATTTTGCTATTATTAGCCAACCGCAACTAACAGCAAAACACATACAAGCATAAATAATAAAAAGAATACAGAAGTCAATCAGTCATGCAGCACACACAATCAATCACAGAGTTACATAGCATAGAGATATGCACAAACAAGCATGATGCATGTCTATCATTAGTGTAGGTAATGAGCTCATTTGTCAGTTTCGACCCGCACCCAATGCAATCTAACTTGCAAGTCGGATAAGGCATTCCAGCGACATAACCTCTGCAAGTTTCTACTTCTTGCAAGCGCTGATTCTACAGCCGAAGTATGTCGAACATGACCTCTGCAAGTACTTGCAGGCGCTGATTTATCTTTTCTTCAATCTTTTGATTATCAACATAAATAAATCAAATTATCTTCACACTATTCTCTCATCCTTCACTAAATATCTTATGGAAAAGAATCATAAGGTTCTTTAATTAAGTCGGTGTTCTCTAAAACTTTTAAGATTACTCTGTTATTTATTGAATTATATTCTGACTTAACTCAACAACCTTTGTCTGAGTTTGACTTCCAGTCCACAACCTCTGTAAGCAACCTCTGTCTTACAAGTGCGACACTCTTGAGCCGATGTATGTGATGAGCGGATAATTTATACGCTTTTTGACATTGTTTTTAGTATGTTTTTAGTAGGATCTAGTTACTTTTAGGGATGTTTTCATTAGTTTTTATGTTAAATTCACATTTCTGGACTTTACTATGAGTTTGTGTATTTTTCTGTGATTTTAGGAATTTTCTGGCTGAAATTGAGGGACTTGAGCAGAAATCAGATTCAGAGGTCGAAGAAGGACTGCTGATGCTGTTGGATTCTGACCTCCCTGCACTCAAAGTGGATTTTCTGGAGCTACAGAACTTGAAATGGCGCGCTTCCAATTGCGTTGGAAAGTAGACATTCAGGGCTTTCCAACAATATATAATAGTCCATACTTTGGCCAAGAATAGACGACGTAAACTGGCGTTCAACACCAGCTCTCTGCCAAAATCTGGCGTCCAGCGCCAGAAAAGGATCCAAAACCAGAGTTGAACGCCCAAACTGGCACAAATACTGGCGTTCAACTCCACAAATGGCCTCTGCATGTGCAACACTCAGGCTCAGCCCAAACACACACCAAGTGGGCCCCGGAAGTAGATTTATACATCAATTACTTACTCATGTAAACCCTAGTGACTAGTTTATTATAAATAGGACCTCTTACTATTGTATTAGACATCTTTGATCTTTGGATTACCTTATGATCCTTTGATCACGTTTTGGGGGCTGGCCATCTTGGCCATGCCTGGACCTTTCACTTATGTATTTTTAACGGTAGAGTTTCTACACTCCATAGATTAAGGTGTGGAGCTCTGCTGTTCCTCAAAGATTAATGCAAGTACTACTGTTTTCTATTCAATTCATCTTATTTTGCTTCTAAGATATCCATTCGCACCCAAGAACGTGATGAAGGTGATGATTATGTGTGACGCTCATCACCATCTCCCCTATGAACACGTGCCTGACAAACACTTCCGTTCTACATGAAATAAGCTAGAATGAATATCTCTTAGATCTCTTAACCAGAATCTTCGTGGCGTAAGCTAGAATGATGGCGGCATTCAAGAGAATCTGGAAAGTCTAAACCTTGTCTGTGGTATTCCGAGTAGGATTCGATGAATGAATGACTGTGACGAGCTCCAAACTCGCGATTGCAGGGCGTTAGTGACAGACGCAAAAGGATAGTAAATCCTATTCCAGCATGATCGAGAACCGACAGATGAATAGCCGTGCCGTGACAGGGTGCGTGAGCATATTATTCACTGAGAGGATAAGATGAAGCCATTGGCAAGGGTGATGCCTCCAGATGATTAGCCGTGCCGTGACAGGGCATTGGATCATTTTCCCGAGAGATGACCGAAAGTAGCCATTGACAGTGGTGATGTATCACATAAAGCCAGCCATGGAAAGGAGTGAGACTGATTGGATGAAGACAGCAGGAAAGCAGAGGTTCAGAGGAACGAAAAGCATCTCCGTTCGCTTATCTGAAATTCCTACCAATGAATTACATAAGTATTTCTATCCCTTCTTTTATTTATTATTCGAAAACACCCTTATCACTTTATATCTGCCTGACTGAGATTTGCAAGGTGACCATAGCTTGCTTCACACCAACAATCTCCGTGGGATTCGACCCTTACTCATGTAAGGTATTACTTGGACGACCCAGTGCACTTGCTGGTTAGTTGTATCGAAGTTGTGAACCATGGTATTGGCACCATGTTCTTGGCGCCATTGCCAGGGATTGTTCGAGCCTGGACATCACAATTTCGTGCACCAAGTTTTTGGCGTCGTTGCCAGGGATTGTTCGAGTTTGGACAACTGACGGCTCATCTTGTTGCTCAGATTAGGTAATTTTCTTTTCGTTTTGTTTTCTACAAAAAAAAATCTTTCAAAAATATTTTCAAGAATCTCATCTGTTTTCGAAAAAAAATAAAAATGTTTTCAAAAATTTTATTCAAGATTTTTAAGAATGAATTCTAGTGTTTCATGAAGCATGTGAAGCCTGGCTGGCTGTAAAGCCATGTCTAAATTCTTTTGGACTGAGGCTTCCAAACCATCAGAGGTAAGTTACATACTTGATAAATGATGAGCAGCAATTTGTTATCAAGAGCAATATACTCTGGTGTTAAATGCTGAAGCTTGGCTGGCCATTGGCCATGTCTAGTGTTTTGGACTGGAGCTTTCTTTGAAAGCTTGGCTGGCTAGTGAGCCATGTCTAATTCCTGGACTGAAGCTTTAGACTAAGAATGCAAGATTCCTGGAATTCATGTTAAAAATTTTGGAATCCTTATTTTTTCTTTTTCATATAATTTTCGAAAAAAATCCAAAAAAATTAGAAAATCATAAAAATCAAAAATATTTTTCTGTTTCTTGTTTGAGTCATGTGTCATGTTATAAGTTTGGTGTCAATTGCATGTGCATCTTGCATTTTTCGAAAATATCATGCATTCATAGTGTTCTTCATGATCTTCAAGTTGTTCTTGGTAAGTCTTCTTGTTTGATCTTGATGATTTTTTGTTTTGTGTCTTTTCATGTTTATCATATGCATTTTTGAATTCTTAGTGTCTAAGCATTAAAGAATTCTAAGTTTGGTGTCTTGCATGTTTTCTTTGCAATAAAAATTTTTCAAAAATATGTTCTTGATGTTCATCATGACATTCAAAGTGTTCTTGGTGTTCATCTTGACATTCATAGCATTCTTGCATGCATTCATTGTTTTGATCTAAAAATTTCATGCATTGCATATTTTTCATGTTTTTCATAAAAATTTCAAAAATAAAAAAAATATCCTTCCCTTTTTCTCTCATCAAATTCGAAAATTGAGTTGACTTTTTCAAAAATTTTTAAAAATCAAGTTGTTTCTTATGAGTCAAATCAAATTTTCAATTTGAAAATCTTATCTTTTTCAAAATTCTTAGTTATTTTCGAAAATTCTAAAAAATATTTTTCAAAAATCTTTTTCTTATTTTATATCATAATTTTCGAAAATAACAATAACAATTAATGTTTTGATTCAAAAATTTCAAGTTTGTTACTTGCTTATTAAGAAAGATTCAAACTTTAAGTTCTAGAATCATATCTTGTGATCTCTTGTGAATCAAGTCATTAATTGAGATTTTAAAGAAAAAATCAAATCTTTTCCAAAAAACTAATTTCAATCATATCTTTTCAAAAATATCTTCTTATCTTATCTTTTTCAAAAATATCTTTTCAAAATATCTTTTCTAACTTCCTAACTTCTTATCTTTTCAAAATTTGTTTCAACTAACTAACTAACTTTTTGTTTGTTTCTTAACTTTTTCAAAACTACCTAACTAACTCTCTCTCTAATTTTCGAAAATATCTTCCCTCTTTTTCAAAAATTTCTTTTTAATTAACTAATTATTTTTATTTTTGATTTCAAAAATTTTCGAAAATTACTTACATTTTTCAAAAACCATTTTCGAAAATCACTAACTCTTTTTCAAAATAATTTTCGAAAATTATCCCTCCCCCATCTCATTCTATTTATTCATTCATATCCTAACATCTCATCTCACCTCTCTTCCATCCTCACAGTTGTGTTTCTTCCATTATATTACATTCTTTGTCTCCCCATCTTCTTCCACTCACACAGGAATCCCTATACTGTGGTATAAAGGATCTCCATTATTATTATTATTTTTCTGTGCCTTCTTCTTTGTCATATGAGCAGGAGCAAGGATAAGAACATTCTTGTGGAAGCAGATCCAGAACCTGAAAGGAATCTGAAGAGAAAATTAAGAGAAGCTAAAATATAACAATCCAGAGAAAACCTTTCAGAAATTTTCGAACAGGAAGAGGAGATGGCAGCCGAAAATAATAATAATGTAAGGAAGATGCTTGGTGACTTTACTGCACCTAATTCCAATTTACATGGAAGAAGTATCTCCATTCCTGCCATTGGAGCAAACAACTTTGAGCTGAAACCTCAATTAGTTTCTCTGATGCAGCAGAACTGCAAGTTTCATGGACTTCCATCTAAAGATCCTTTTCAGTTCTTAACTGAATTCTTGCAGATATGTGATACTGTTAAGACTAATGGAGTAGATCCTGAAGTCTACAGGCTCATGCTTTTCCCTTTTGCTGTAAGAGACAGAGCTAGATTATGGTTGGATTCTCAACCCAAAGACAGCTTGAACTCTTGGGATAAGCTGGTCACGGCTTTCTTAGCCAAGTACTTTCCTCCTCAAAAGCTGAGCAAGCTTAGAGCTGATGTTCAAACCTTCAGACAGAAGGAAGGTGAATCCCTCTATGAAGCTTGGGAAAGATACAAACAGTTGACCAAAAAGTGTCCTTCTGACATGCTTTCAGAATGGACCATCCTGGATATATTCTATGATGGTTTATCTGAGCTATCAAAGATGTCACTGGACACTTCTGCAGGTGGATCCATTCACCTAAAGAAAACGCCTGCAGAAGCTCAAGAAATCATTGACATGGTTGCTAATAACCAGTTCATGTACACTTCTGAAAGGAATCCTGTGAGTAATGGGACACCTATGAAGAAGGGAGTTCTTGAAGTTGATACTCTGAATGCCATATTAGCTCAGAATAAAATATTGACTCAGCAAGTCAATATGATCTCTCAAAGTCTGCATGGAATGCAAGCTGCATCCAACAGTACTCAAGAGGCATCTTCTGAAGAAGAAGCTTATTATCCTGAGAACCCTGGAATAGCAGAGGTAAATTACTTAGGTGAACCTTATGGAAACACCTATAACTCAACATGGAGAAATCATCCAAATTTCTCATGGAAGGATCAAAAGCCTCAACAAGGCTTTAATAATGGTGGAAGAAACAGGTTTAACAATAATAAACCTTTTCCATTATCCACTCAGCAACAGACAGAGAACTCTGAACAAAATGCTTCTAATTTAGCAAATCTAGTCTCTGATCTATCTAAGGCCACTGTGAGTTTCATGAATGAAACCAGGTCTTCCATTAGAAATTTGGAAGCACAAGTGGGCCAGCTGAGTAAAAGGATCACTGAAATCCCTCCCAGTACTCTCCCAAGCAATACAGAAGAGAACCCAAAAGGAGAGTGCAAGGCCATTGACATAAGCAAAATGGCCGAACCCAATGAGGGAGAGGAGGACGTGAATACCAAGGAGGAAGACCTCCTGGGACGTCCAGTGATCAATAAGGAGCTTCCCTCTGAGGAACCAAAGGACTCTGAGGCTCATCTAGAGACCATAGAGATTCCATTGAACCTCCTTATGCTCTTCATGAGCTCTGATGAGTATTCCTCTTCTGAAGAGAATGAGGATATTACTAAAGAGCAAACTGCCAAGTTTCTTGGTGCAATCATGAAGCTGAATGCCAAATTATTTGGAATTGATACTTGGGAAGTTGAACCTCCCTTGTTCATCAATGAACTAAGTGATCTGGATCAACTGACATTGCCTCAGAAGAGACAGGATCCTGGAAAGTTCATAATACCCTGTACCATAGGCACCATGATCTTTAAGGCCCTGTGTGACCTTGGTTCAGGGATAAACCTCATGCCCCTCTCTGTAATAGAGAAACTGGGAATCTATGGGGTGTAAGCTGCTAAAATCTCATTAGAGATGGCAGACAGCTCAAGAAAACAGGCTTATGGACAAGTAGAGGACGTGTTAGTAAAGGTTGAAGGCCTTTACATCCCTGCTGATTTCATAGTCCTGGATACTGGAAAGGAAGAGGATGAATCCATCATCCTAGGAAGACCTTTCCTGGCCACAGCAAGAGCTGTGATTGATATTGACAGAGGTGAAATATTCCTTCAATGGAATGAGAACTCCCTTGTGTTTACAACTCAAGGATCTCCCTCTGCAACCATGGAGAGGAAGCAGAAAAAGCTTCTCTCAAAGCAGAGTCAACCAGAGCCCCCACAGTCAAACTCTAAGTTTGGTGTTGGGAGGCCACAACCAAACTCTAAGTTTGGTGTTGAACTCCCATATCCAAACTCTAAGTTTGGTGTTGGAGAGTCTCAACAAAGCTCTGCACATCTGTGAGGCTCCATGAGAGCCCACTGTCAAGCTATTGACATTAAAGAAGCGCTTGTTGGGAGGCAACCCAATGTCTATCTAATTCTTATTTTTATTGTTTTTCATGTTTTCTTAGGTTCATGATCATGTGGAGTCACAAAATAAATATAAAAATTGAAAACGGAATCAAAAACAACAGAAGAAAAATCACACCCTGGAGGAGCATCTGTCTGGCGTTCAGCGCCAGAACAGAGCATGGTTCTGGCGCTGAACGCCCAAAATGGGCAGCTTCTGGGCGCTGAACGCCAGAACAGGCATGGTTCTGGCGTTCAACGCCAGAAATGGCACACAAATGGGCGTTGAATGCCCAAAATGGCCACCAACCTGGCGCTGAACGCCCAGAGTTGGGTACAAAGGCATTTTTACATGCCTAATGGGTGCAGGAATGTAAATCCTTGAACACCTCAAGATCTGTGGACCCCACAGGATCCACTCAGGATCTGTGGACCCCACAAGATCCCCACCTACCTCCACTCACTCCTTCTCACCACTCTCTTTCACACAACCCCATAAACACTCTTCCCCAAAAACCCTTCACCAATCACCTCACACTCTCTTCCCCATCACCTCTTCACCACTCACATCCATCCACTCTTCCCCATAAACCTACCTCATAAACTCCACCTACCTTCAAAATTCAAAACCAATTTCCCACCCAAACCCACCCATATGGCCGAACCTTAACCCCCCTCCCTTCCCTATATAAAGACCTCCATTCTTCATCAAATTCACACAACACACCCCTCTACACTCCTCTTGGCCGAAACCACATCTCCCTCTCCCTCTCCATATTTCTTCTTCTTCTTCTTCTATTCTTTTGTTTATTGCTCGAGGGCGAGCAATATTCTAAGTTTGGTGTGGTAAAAGCATAGCTTTTTTGTTTTTCCATTACCATTGATGGCACCCAAGACCGGAGAATCCTCTAGAAGAGGGAAAGGGAAGACAAAAGCTTCCACATCCGAGTCATGGGAGATGGAAAGATTCATCTCCAAAGCCTATCAAGACCACTTCTATGATGTTGTGGCCAAGAAGAAGGTGATCCCTGAGGTCCCTTTCAAACTCAAAAGAAATGAGTATCCTGAGATCTGACATGAAATTCAAAGAAGAGGTTGGGAAGTTCTAACAAATCCCATCCAACAAGTCGGCATCCTAATGGTTCAAGAGTTCTATGCTAATGCATGGATCACCAAGAACCATGATCAAAGTAAGAACCCGGATCCAAAGAACTATGTTACAATGGTTCGGGGAAAATACTTAGATTTTAGTCCGGAGAATGTGAGGTTGGCGTTCAACTTGCCAAACATGGAAGAGAACGCACGCCCCTACACAAGGAGAGTCAACTTTGATCAAAGGTTGGACCAAGTCCTTATAGACATATGTGTAGAAGGAGCTCAATGGAAGGTTGACTCCAAAGGCAAGCCGGTTCAACTAAGAAGATTGGACCTCAAGCCTATAGCTAGAGGATGGTTGGAGTTCATTCAATGCTCAATCATTCCCACTAGCAACCGGTCTGAAGTTACTATAGACCGGGCCATTATGATCCATAGCATCATGATTGGAGAAGAGGTGGAAGTTCATGAGATTATACCTCAAGAACTCTA
The DNA here is from genome assembly GCF_003086295.3 of Arachis hypogaea. NCBI lineage: Eukaryota > Viridiplantae > Streptophyta > Magnoliopsida > Fabales > Fabaceae > Arachis > Arachis hypogaea. The sequence continues at coordinate 123,272,775 of NC_092046.1, forward strand.
CAAGGTGGCTGACAAGTCCTCCACTATGGCAAGGTTAGCCTTCCCTCACCTCATTTGCCATCTATGTTACTCAGCTGGAGCTTTCATAGAAGGAGACATTCCTATTAAGGAAGAGAAGCCCATCACTAAGAAAAAGATGGAGCAAGCAAGAGAGCCCATTCATGGAGCTCAAGAGGTGCAGGAAGCTCATCACCATGAGATCCCGGAGATGCCTCAAATGCACTTTCCTCCACAAAACTATTGGGAGCAAATCAACACCTCCCTAGAAGAATTGAGTTCCAATATGGGACAACTAAGGGTGGAACATCAAGAGCACTCCATCATGCTTCATGAAATAAGAGAAGATCAAAAAGCAATGAGGGAGGAGCAACAAAGACAAGGAAGAGACATAGAAGAGCTCAAGGACATCATTGGTTCCTCAAGAAGGTGGCGTTTCCTTAGTGATGGTGGCGTTTCCTTCTTGAGGAACCAATTATGTCCTTGAGCTCTTCTATGTCTCTTCCTTGTCTTTGTTGCTCCTCCCTCATTGCTTTTTGATCTTCTCTTATTTCATGAAGCATGATGGAGTGCTCTTGATGTTCCACCCTTAGTTGTCCCACATTGGAACTCAATTCTCCTAGGGAGGTGTTGATTTGCTCCCAATAGTTTTGTGGAGGAAAGTGCATTTGAGGCATCTCCGGGATCTCATGGTGATGAGCTTCATACGCCTCTTGAGCTCCATGAGTGGGCTCTCTTGCTTGCTCCATCTTTTTCTTGGTGATGGGCTTGTCCTCTTTAATGAGGATATCTCCCTCTATGTCAATCCCAGCCGAATTGCATAGGTGGCAGATGAGGTGAGGAAAGGCTAACCTTGCCATAGTGGAGGACTTGTCAGCCACCTTGTAGAGTTCTTGAGGTATAATCTCATGAACTTCCACCTCTTCTCCAATCATGATGCTATGGATCATGATGGCCCGGTCTATAGTAACTTCAGACCGGTTGCTAGTGGGAATGATTGAGCATTGAATGAACTCCAACCATCCTCTAGCCACAGGCTTGAGGTCCAATCTTCTTAATTGAACCGGCTTGCCTTTGGAGTCAATCTTCTATGAAGCTCCTTCTACACATATGTCCATAAGGACTTGGTCCAACCTTTGATTAAAGTTGACCCTTCTAGTGTAGGGGCGTTCATCTCCTTGCATCATGGGCAAGTTAAACGCCAACCTCACATTCTCCGGACTAAAATCTAAGTATTTCTCCCGAACCATTGTAATATAGTTCTTTGGATCCGGGTTCTTACTTTGATCATGGTTCTTGGTGATCCATGCATTGGCATAGAACTCTTGAACCATTAGGATGCCGACTTGTTGGATGGGGTTTGTTAGAACTTCCCAACCTCTTCTTTGAATTTCATGTCGGATCTCCGGATACTCATTTCTTTTGAGTTTGAAAGGGACCTCAGGGATCACCTTCTTCTTGGCTACAACATCATAGAAGTGGTCTTGATGGGCTTTGGAGATGAACCTTTCCATCTCCCATGACTCGGATGTGGAAGCTTTTATCTTCCCCTTCCCCTTTCTAGAGGATTCTCCCTTTCTTAGGTGCCATCAATGGTAATGGAAAAACAAAAAAAGCTATGCTTTTACCACACCAAACTTAGAATATTGCTCGCCCTCGAGCAATAAACAAAAGAATAGAAGAAGAAGAAGAAGAAATATGGAGAGGGGGAGGGAGATGTGGTTTCGGCCAAGAGGGGTGTGTTGTGTGAATTTGATGAAGAACGGAAGGCAAGGCTTTATATAGGGAAGGGAGGGGGGTATTGGTTCGGCCATATGGGTGGGTTTGGGTGGGAAATTGGTTTTGAATTTTGAAGATAGGTGGAGTTTATGAGGTAGGTTTATTGGGAAGAGTGGGTGGATGTGAGTGGTGAAGGTTTAATAGGGAAGAGTGTTTATTGGGAAGAGAGGATGATTGAGAAGAGAGAAGAGAGTGAGTGGAGGTAGGTGGGGATCCTGTGGGGTCCACAGATCCTGAGGTGTTCAAGGATTTACATCCCTGCACCCATTAGGCATGTAAAAATGCCTTTGCACACAACTCTGGGCGTTCAGCGCCAGGTTGGTGGCCATTTTGGGCGTTCAGCGCCCATTTGTGTGCCATTTCTAGCGTTGAACGCCAGAACCATGCCTGTTCTGGAGTTTAGCGCCCAGAAGCTGCCCATTTTGGGCGTTCAGCGCCAGAACCATGCTCTGTTCTGGCGCTGAACGCCAGACAGATGCTCCTCCAGGGTGTGATTTTTCTTCTGCTGTTTTTTTTATTCCGTTTTCAATTTTTATATTTATTTTGTGACTCCACATGATCATGAACCTACAAAGACATATAACTAAGAAAAATATAGTTAGATAAATAAAAATTGGGTTGCCTCCCAACAAGCGCTTCTTTAATGTCAATAGCTTGACAGTGGGCTCTCATGGAGCCTCACAGATGTGCAGAGCTTTGTTGAGACTCTCCAACACCAAACTTAGAGTTTGGATATGGGAGTTCAACACCAAACTTAGAGTTTGGTTGTGGCCTCCCAACACCAAACTTAGAGTTTGACTGTGGGGGCTTGGGTAGACTCTGCTTTGAGAGAAGCTTTTCATGCTTCCTCTCCATGGTTGCTGAGGGAGATCCTTGAATTTTAAACACAAGGGAGTCCTTATTCCATTGAAGGACTATTTTACCTCTGTCAACATCAATCACAGCTCTTGCTGTGGCCAGAAAAGGTCTTCCTAGGATGATGGATTCATCCTCTTCCTTTCCAGTATCCAGGACTATGAAATCAGCAGGGATGTAAAGGCCTTCAACCTTTACTAACACGTCCTCTACTTGTCCATAAGCCTGTTTTCTTGAACTGTCTATCATCTCTAATGAGATTTTAGCAGCTTGTACCCCATAGATTCCCAGTTTCTCTATTACAGAGAGGGGCATGAGGTTTATTCCTGAACCAAGGTCACATAGAGCCTTAAAGATCATGGTGCCTATGGTACAGGGTATTATGAACTTTCCAAGATCCTGTCTCTTCTGAGGCAATGTCAGTTGATCCAGATCACTTAGTTTATTGATGAACAAGGGAGGTTCAACTTCCCAAGTATCAATGCCAAATAATTTGGCATTCAGCTTCATGATTGCACCAAGAAACTTGGCAATTTGCTCTTCAGTAACATCCTCATTTTCTTCAGAAGAGGAATACTCATCAGAGCTCATGAAGGGCATAAGGAGGTTCAATGGGATCTCTATGGTCTCTAGATGAGCCTCAGAGTCCTTTGGTTCCTCAGAGGGAAGCTCCTTATTGATCAATGGACGTCCCAGGAGGTCTTCCTCCTTGGGATTCACGTCCTCTCCTCTCCTCACAGGTTCGACCATGATGCTTATGTCAATGGCCTTGCACTCTCCTTTTGGGTTCTCTTCTGTATTGCTTGGGAGAGTACTAGGAGGGATTTCAGTGATCCTTTTACTCAGCTGGCCCACTTGTGCTTCCAGATTTCTAATGGAAGACCTTGTTTCATTCATGAAACTCACAGTGGCCTTGGATAGATCAGAGACTAGATTTGCTAAATTAGAAGCATTTTGTTCAGAGTTCTCTGTCTGTTGCTGAGTGGATGATGGAAAATGTTTATTATTGTTAAACTTGTTTCTTCCACCATTATTAAAGCCTTGTTGAGGCTTTTGATCCTTCCATGAGAAATTTGGATGATTTCTCCATGATGAGTTATAGGTGTTTCCATAAGGTTCACCTAAGTAATTCACCTCTGCTATTGCAGGGTTCTCAGGATCATAAGCTTCTTCTTCATAAGAAGCCTCTTGAGTACTGTTGGATGCAGCTTGCATTCCATTCAGACTCTGAGAGATCATATTGACTTGCTGAGTCAATATTTTGTTCTGAGCCAATATGGCATTCAGAGTATCAACTTCAAGAACTCCCTTCTTCATAGGCGTCCCATTATTCACAGGATTCCTTTCAGAAGTGTACATGAACTGGTTATTTGCAACCATGTCAATGAGTTCTTGAGCTTCTGCAGGCGTTTTCTTTAGGTGAATGGATTCACCTGCAGAAGTGTCCAGTGACATCTTTGATAGCTCAGATAAACCATCATAGAATATATCCAGGATGGTCCATTCTAAAAGCATGTCAGAAGGACACTTTTTGGTCAACTGTTTGTATCTTTCCCAAGCTTCATAGAGGGATTCACCTTCTTTCTGTCTAAAGGTTTGAACATCAGCTCTAAGCTTGCTCAGCTTTTGAGGAGGAAAGTACTTGGCTAAGAAAGCCGTGACCAGCTTATCCCAAGAGTTCAGGCTGTCCTTGGGTTGAGAATCCAACCATAATCTAGCTCTGTCTCTTACAGCAAAAGGGAAAAGCATGAGCCTGTAGACTTCAGGATCTACTCCATTAGTCTTAACAGTATCACATATCTGCAAGAATTCAGTTAAGAACTGAAAAGGATCTTCAGATGGAAGTCCATGAAACTTGCAGTTCTGCTGCATCAGAGAAACTAATTGAGGTTTCAGCTCAAAGTTGTTTGCTCCAATGGCAGGAATGGAGATGCTTCTTCCATGTAAATTGGAATTAGGTGCAGTGAAGTCACCAAGCATCTTCCTTACATTATTATTATTTTCGGCTGCCATCTCCTTTGCCTGTTCAAAAATTTCTGAAAGGTTATCTCTGAATTGTTGTAATTTAGCTTCTCTTAATTTTCTCTTCAGAGTCCTTTCAGGTTCTGGATCTGCTTCCACAAGAATGTTCTTATCCTTGCTCCTGCTCATATGACAAAGAAGAAGGTACAGAAAAATAATAATAATAATAGAGATCCTTTATACCACAGTATAGGGATCCCTGTGTGAGTAGAAGAAGAGGGGGAGACAAAGAATGTAACATAATGGAAGAAACACAACTGTGAGGATGGCAGAGATGTGAGATGAGATGTTAGGATATGAATGAATAAATAGAATAAGATGGGGGAGAAGGAATTTTCGAAAATAATGTTTGAAAAAGAGTTAGTGATTTTTGAAAATAGTTTTTGAAAAATGTTAGTATATTTCGAAAATTTTTAAAATCAAAAATAAAAATAAAAATAATTAGTTAATTAAAAAGAAATTTTTGAAAAAGTGGGAAGATATTTTCGAAAATTAGAGAGAGAGAGTTAGTTAGGTAGTTTTGAAAAAGTTAAGAAACAAACAAAAAGTTAGTTAGTTAGTTGAAACAAATTTTGAAAAGATAAGAAGTTAGGAGGTTAGAAAAGATATTTTGAAATCAAATTTTAGAAAAAGATAAGATAAGAAGATATTTTGAAAAGATATGATAGGAATTAGTTTTGAAAAAGATTTGATTTTTAAAATCTCAATTAATGACTTGATTCATAAGAAATCACAAGATATGATTCTAGAACTTAAAGTTTGAATCTTTCTTAATAAGTAAGTAACAAACTTCAAATTTTTGAATCAAAACATTAATTGATTATGTTATTTTCGAAAATTTGATATAAAAATAAGAAAAAGATTTTTGAAAAATATTTTTGGAATTTTCGAAAATAACTAAGAATTTTGAAAAAGATTTGATTTTTGAAAAAGATTTTGAAAAAGATAAGATTTTCAAACTGAAAATTTGATTTGACTCATAAGAAACAAATTGATTTTAAAAAATTTTGAAAAAGTCAATCCAAATTTTTGAATTTGATGAGAGAAAAAGGGAAAGATATTTTTTTGATTTTTGAAAATTTTTTTTGATGAGAGAGAAAAACACTAAAAAGATGCAATGCATGAAATTTTTAGATCAAAACATGTGATGCATGCATGAATGATATGAATGTCAAGATGAACACCAAGAACACTCTGAATGTCATGATGAATATCAAGAACATAATTTTGAAAAATTTTTAATGCAAAGAAATCATGCAAGACACCAAACTTAGAATTCTTTAATGCTTAGACATTAAGAATTCAAGAATGCATATGAAAAACAAGAAAAGACACAAAACAAAAAATCATCAAGATCAAACAAGAAGACTTACCAAGAACAACTTGAAGATCATGAAGAACACCATGAATGCATGAGAATTTTTGAAAAATGCAAGATGCACAAGCAATTGACACCAAACTTATAACATGACTCATGACTCAAACAAGAAACACAAAAAAATATTTTTTATTTTTATGATTTTCTAATTTTTTTGGATTTTTTTTCGAAAATTATATGAAAAAGAAAAAATAAGGATTCCAAAATTTTTAACATGAATTCCAGGAATCTTGCATTCTTAGTCTAAAGCTTCAGTCCAGAAATTAGACATGGCTCACTAGCCAGCCAAGCTTTTAATGAAAGATCCGGTCCAAAACACTAGACATGGCCAATGGCTAGCCAAGCTTCAGAAAGATATCAGAATATACTGCTCATTACTTATCAAATATGTAACTTGCCTCTATGCTGATGGTTTGGAAGCCTCAGTCCAAATGAATTTAGACATGGCTTTACAGCCAGCCAGGCTTCACATGCTTCATGAAAAACTAGAATTCATTCTTAAAAATTTTGAATCTAAAATTTTTTTCGAAAACAGGTGAGAAAATTTTTGAAATATTTTTTTGAAAAACTTTTGAAAAGAAAACAAAAAGAAAATTACCTAATCTGAGCAACAAAATGAACCGTCAGTTGTCCAAACTCGAACAATCCCCGGCAACGGCGCCAAAAACTTGGTGCACGAAATTGTGATGTCCAGGTTCAAACAATCCCTGGCAACGTGAGCAACTTGGTACGCACAATCGTAATTACACTTTAATTATGTAAAATTCAAGGCTCTTTCTTTCCCTGGCAATGGCGCCAAGAACATGGTACCAATACCATGGTTCACAACTTCGATACAACTAACCAGCAAGTGCACTGGGTCGTCCAAGTAATACCTTACGTGAGTAAGGGTCGAATCCCACGGAGATTGTTGGTATGAAGCAAGCTATGGTCACCTTGCAAATCTCAGTTAGGCAGATATAAATTGATAATGGTGTTTTCGAATAATAATTAATGGACTAGGGATAGAAATACTTATGTAATTCATTGGTGAGAATTTCAGATAAGCGAATGGAGATGCTTTCGTTCCTCTGAACCTCTGCTTTTCTGCTATCTTCATCCAATCAGTCTTACTTCTTTCCATGGCTGGCTTTATGCAAGGGCATCACCGTTGTCAGTGGCTACATCCCCTCCTCTCAGTGAAAAATATGCTCACATGCTCTGTCACAGCACGGCTAATCATTTGTCGGTTCTCGATCATGCTGGAATAGGATTCACCCTCCTTTTGCGTCTGTCACTAACGCCCAACAATCGCGAGTTTGAAGCTCGTCACAGTCATTCAATCATTGAATCCTACTCGGAATACCACAGACAAGGTTTAGACTTTCCGGATTCTCTTGAATACCGCCATCATTCTAGCTTACGCCATGAAGATTCTGATTAAGAGATCTAAGAGATATTCATTCTAGCTTATTTCATGTAGAACGGAAGTGTTTGTCAGGCACGTGTTCATAGGGGAGAATGGTGATGAGTGTCACACATAATCATCACCTTCATCACATTCTTGGGTGCGAATGGATATCTTAGAAGCGAAATAAGATGAATTGAATAGAAAACAGTAGTACTTTGCATTAATCTTTGAGGAACAGCAGAGCTCCACACCTTAATCTATGGAGTGTAGAAACTCTACCGTATGAGAATACATAAGTGAGAGTCTAGGCATGGCCGAGATGGCCAGCCTCTCTGATCTAAGATAGCATACAACTGATCAAACGATACCTAATACAATAGTAAAAGGTCCTATTTATAATAAACTAGCTACTAGGGTTTACATGAGTAAGTAATTGATGCATAAATCCACTTCCTGGGCCCACTTGGTGTGTGCTTGGGCTGAGCCTGAGTATTGCACGTGTAGAGGTCCTTCTTGGAGTTGGACGCCAGCTTTTGTGCCAGTTTGGGCGTTCAACTCTGGTTTTGGCTCCTTTTCTAGCGCTGGACGCCAGATTTGGGCAGAAGGCTGGCGTTGAACGCCAGTTTACGTTGTCTATTCTTGGCCAAAGTATGGACTATTATATATTTCTGGAAAGCTCTGAATGTCTACTTTCCAACGCACTTGGAAGCGCGCCATTTCGAGTTCTGTAGCTCCAGAAAATCCATTTTGAGTGCAGGGAGGTCAGAATCCAACAGTATCAGCAGTCCTTTTTCAACATCTGAATCTGATTTCTGCTCAAGTCCCACAATTTCAGCCAGAAAATACCTGAAATCACAGAAAAATATACAAACTCATAGTAAAGTCCAGAAATGTGAATTTAACATAAAAACTAATGAAAACATCCCTAAAAGTAACTAGATCCTACTAAAAACATACTAAAAACAATGTCAAAAAGCGTATAAATTATCCGCTCATCAATAACCTCTGTAAGGAAACTCCATCTTATAGGTGCGACTATCCCTTGGATTGGGCGGTGTATCTCTGAAAAGCAAATCTCGGTGGACTCACCACCATATCTCTTCTTATCTCATTTTCTTTTCGTTCTTTCTTTCTTCACCTTCTTATCATTCCACAATATAAATTATCTTTCCATTATTCCCTCGCCTTTCCCACTGCTTATTAACATTTACCCTTTTAGTATATCATAAATAAAATAATATCTTTTAAATAAAATACTAATATATAATATATTTCAAAAATACATTGATAATAATATTAATAAATTAATAACAATAATAATGATTTTCTTTACTATCCAAAACTTATTAACTTGAACTTTATTATTAATCTTTTATAAATTATTCTGTATCTTTGAACTTTCTAAAATATTTATATTTTTATCCCAACATATTTTATAATTTCTTAAAATATTCTTACATATAATATAATTACCAAAATAACCTTGCATCAATTATAAAATACTCATTTTACTCCTGAACTTCTTAATTATTACCCAAAATATCCCAAAACGTATATAATTATAAAACTAACTTCAAGTTTTTATTGAATTACTATTTAAATCTCAAATATAAATTTTATTTCTATGATTATAGCTTTACCAAAGGATCGAACCCCATTCCCAAAATTCTTCAAGTTTTTTACTTGATTTTTAAGTTCGTTTTTGAGCTTAACAGTTACCGATTTCTCACAGTTTTTTATTCAATCTTCTGACCACCAAATCTCATTAATTTTCTCAAAATACCACATCACAACAGTCACAAAATCATCAAAATAACTCCAGTTGAGCTGTTCCTCATAGTCGAACTAACAAATCACAAGCAACAATAATAATTCAACAAGATTTCAACATAAACTTAATCAACCTCAAATAATAATCAATCAGACCAATATTCACTTATCAAATTTACATTTAATTTTTATAAAATTACCAAATCCTACCTCCGTACGAAATCAAAATAACGGAAACTCTGGAGAAGCTATTTGATCGAGCTGCTGAAGAAGAAAATGTCAGAAATTATCTGTACCTCCTAGAACTCCAATTGGCCGAACTTAAGGAGAAGGGGAGCTATATCACTATCAACTTCCACCGAACAAAAGTGACACCAACACATAAAAAAAGAAAATACAAACACGTTTATCGGATAAAATTTTTTATTGGAATTACGAATCACAAAAAATCGAGGTGGGAAGCTTAGAGGGTTTTACGGTTTTCCTCCCTAACCCACGATCTCTCTTTCTTTCTTTTCTTTCCTTATGGTTTCGGTTAATGAGAGAAGATAAAATGTTGATGATGATTAATGAATAGGGGGTAGGTGTCATTGGTTATATATATATATATATATATGTTTGATTTTCTTTATCTTTTCTTTGGTTTTCTTAATGGCTTCGGCCTTGAGTGGAACCAAATAATAATGATAATATAGTAATAATAATAATGATAATAATAACAATAATTATTTTATTTTTTTAAAATATTTTATTATAATAAAAATTATTTAAAAATTCTAATAAATTTTAAATTTAAAGCATCATAAAATTTAATTTAATTATTTTTAGGAGGATAATTTTCTTTAAATAAAATTTTAAACAAATATAATAAAATATGAATAATTTATTATTTAATTTTTAAAAATTTAGATTGTTATATTGTTGGTGAGAATGTGGCTAAGGCTGTCAACCGTTTCTTTATAAGTGGCAAAATGCTTATGAGCTTTAATCATATGCAAAGATACCCATCCTAAAAATTCCAAATGATAAGGATATGACACAAATTAGGCCTATCCGCTTATTCTCTGTTGTGTATAAGATTATCTCTAAATTTTTAGTTATTGGCTACATAATTTTATGAATATGCTTATCATCCATAATTAAAGCACTTTTAATAAAGAGAGTCTGATCTCAGATAATATCTTAATTGCACACGAGTGTATGCATTACCTCAAGACTAAAAAACTGGGTTTATCATTTGAGATAGCAGTTAAACTTAATATGAGCAAGGCTTATTTGGTTAGAATAATAAGTTTTCAATAACATCTTTTTAGGATATTCCATTAACTTGAGTTGGAATATTTTATTGAACTTGTTTGAACAAGAATTGTGGAATATAGATTAGAGCTAGAACACACAATTTAGTGAGACTTGAGTCTTTAATATGTGGTTACATACTCTTAACCACTATCTTCATTCTTATGTGTTGTTCTCTCTATAATTGTAATCTTTTACTTGTTTGATTCTTGATATCCAATATTTTGTATATGTATACATTTATATAGTTCAAGCCATTGTTTCATATCAACTCACTTACCCAAATAACGTTTCCTTATTAATCTATCATTATTAACCAATTTTGAGCCTAACTGACCCTTTTTGTTCTTAATTTTTAGCACAACACTTAGAGGTGACAGGAATACCTAAACCTGCGGGTATCTAACCCCCTACCTAGTCGGTGCAGGGTGGCATTAGGTTTAAGGTGTACTCGCCCCTACCTGCCTCAAAGTGTGTGTGTGTGTGTGTGTCTAATATCTTATTAATAATGTAAATATTTAAATTAAGAAGATATAATTGAACAAGAGCACAATCAACAATATAATAAGATCTAATAGACTAATAATGAGCTAAATATTAATATTCACTTGATGATGGAGTAATATGAACTTGTATTATAATTCAGAAGCTTGAAAAAATACAAAGGATGAAGGATGATTCTTTGATGATGGAGTAATATGAACTTGTATTATAATTCAGAAGCTTGAAAAAATACAAAGGATGAAGGATGATTCTTTTGAATACAAAAATTGCAATGAAAGCTTAAAAGTATTTTCAGAGTATGAGAGATTGTGTGTAAATGTGGATGTCTTACAATTCCCTCCCCTTCCCCCTTTTTATAGTGGGATGTGTCCTTTATTCTTTTACAATTTAACCCTTGGTTTTGCAAATTTGTTTGCTCCTTCTGAGGGCTGACTCCGAAGCTCCGTCTTGGAGTTAATGTGTTCTGATCTAGTTTTTTGAAAACAGGTAGCCGGTTTTGTATTTCTACTGTGATTCTGCTGGAATTCTGCTGATGACTTTTGTTCTTTTCTGCATGGATGATTTTTGTTCTTTTCTGCATGCGGTGCTTTTGTTGTTCTTTGAGTTGTCTTGACACTTGTTTTCTTGATTTTAGACAGGTGTCTGTTTTTCTAATTCTGGGCTGGACTGGAGTCATCTTCATCTGTTAGTTCTGCTTTTATTACTTTTAGAGAATTATGGATCTCTTCTTCTGGAATGGCTGCTGAGAGGGCAACCATCATCTGTTTTTTATGGGCTAAAAAATAAGTCTCCTTTTTGTATGATATTTTTTCGAATCCTAAACTGTGGCTCGGGGGGTTCTGCTCTTTTTTGGCACATAGACATCTAATTATCAATTGCCCTTTTACTAATTAGGTTAAGGTCAAATTTATTCTCCCATTTTACTTTTATGTTTCTAATTAAATATTGGACACTTGGAGTGTCTTCATATCCTGCGGACTCATATTCCCAGGTCATTATCCAGCATATTTCCATAGTGGAAATGAAGGAAATCAGCTTATATCCATCCAAGAATGATGTTTTATTTTTGAAATATTCATAAGCCATACTAGCTTTTTTTTGAAAAAATTGCTTCTATTGGTCCGAATTCTTGAAACCATACTTGGAACCATTTGGGAAACTGTAAAGAAATTTCCTTGCAGAACCATAAGAACCAAGAGTGTAGATTCGGAGAAAGATACCGGGTGTTCCACCAAGTATCTATGTAGTCATAGTAGGAGTAGTGTTGAGGCTCAAATTTTTTAGTAAAATTTTTATAATAAAAGGGAGGTCTCTCCCATTCTGATAGGGTTATTACTTTCATAATCTTAATTTTGGAGTATGTTATATCTTTTGTGGTTAGGCATTTATTGTGAGTTAATTCAATGGATCCTGTGTCCACTAGAATAAATTCATAAAAGGTTCAGATTTTTTGGATACTTATTGGTGGGTAATGAAAAGTATTAGGAAAAACTATTTTATAAAGGGTTCTTCTATCCATCTTGAACCATTCTTTTTCTAAAGCCATTATTTATAGAGGTATAGGTTTTTCATGGTAAAGATGTTCTTTAGATAATGGTTTAGTTTTGAACAAATCAATTGGTTATAATAATGAATATTTGTTAAATGTAGGAACTTCACATAAGCTCTTAGTTGATGCTGATGATTTTTCACTTTTAACAACCTGTGACATTGTCAAAGGTTTAATGATTAATTGTTTAGCTTGTATTGACATTGATGGTTGGTCAAGTGATTGACCATAATCTTCACTGCTTGCTTATTTCTTGCTCATTTCTACCTTGCAAAAATTCTCTCATTAGAAAATCAGGTAATGCATTTGATTCACCTTTAATATGTTCAATAGTAAAATCAAAGTATGATAATATAACTTGCCATCTAGCAAATATTTGTTTAGAAACTAAATTTTTAACATCATTTTTTTAAATACGCTAACTGCTTTACAATCAGTCCTAATCAAGAAGGTTTTATTGAATAAGTCTTCTTGAAAACGTGAAACACATAATGGCTAATATTTCTTTCTTAATAGTAGCATAATTTTTCTGGGCTGAATTTCATACCAGAATGATACTTAACTATTTGTTCTTTTGAGGAGTTTGGAAGAACTTGTTTAAGTATTCCTCCATACCCTAGTTCCGAGGCATCCGTTTCTATGATTAGACTTGCATTAAGGTCTGGTATATTCAAACAAGAAATTTCTTTTACTATAGTTTTAATTTTTTGAACTATTTTGGACATGTCTCTGTCCAAGGAGGGGTTGTTTTTTTAATCTTTTATATAAAGGTTCACATAAAATTCTTATTCCTAGTAAAAATTCGGCTACATAATTAAGACATCCTAAGAATCTTTGTAATTATTTTTTGTCAATAATTTCATTCGAAAATTTTCTACAAATTCAACAGATCTTTTAATCGGAGTAATTGTCCCTTGGAAAATTTCTTACCCTAAAAACCTTACTCTTGTTATAACTATTTTCATTTTCTTTTCAGATAAGACAAGACCATTTTCTTTTATAATATTAATGAATTTTTCTAACTGTTGAATATGTTGGTTTATTCTTTTAGAATATACAAGTACATCGTCTAAATAGACTATGGTAAAAACTACATATGAGTAAAAAATATTATTCATAATTTTTTAAAATTCACTTGGTGCATTTTTTAATCCTTGGGGCATTACATTCTATTCATAATGTCCAAAAGGTACTATAAACGTTGTTTATATCTGTCTTCTTCTTTTACTGATATTTGATAATATCCAGATTTTAAATCAAATTTAGAAAATATAATAGCCTTATTTAATCTTTTAATTAAATCATTTATGTTCGGTAAGGGATATCTTATCCATTTTAAGGCTTTATTCAAAGGCTTGTAATTAATTACTAACCTTGGAGCTTCTCTTTTGATTTCTGAGACTTTCATTACATAAAATGTTATGCAGCTCCAAGGAGATTTTGAGGGCCTGATTAGTCCTTTGTCTAAGTATTCCTGGATTTTTTTACAATATTCTAAGAATTCTTTGTTCATTTGTATTGGTTTTACTTTAGTGGGGATATCTTTTTCATTAAAATCATTTTCATATGGTAGATATATTTCATGTAATTTTCTATAATGAAAAGCTTTTGGATTTAGATTGCACAAGTCCTTTTTTATCCTATCTTCTATTCCTTTTATTACAGTTTGATTTTTTTGTTTTTCTAATTGTTCTTCTATTCTCTTATATACAATTTCTTAGTTCAAGAAATTAATCTGTTTCTTTTTTTTTATTATATTAATTTGGGAGATAGCCACTTGTTGTAGTAAGTTCAGTTCTCTCCTCTTGGATTTTTGTATAAATTCAAATAGAATAGGGTAGTTTGCTATACAATAGGTGGTTATACCATCTACATCTACCATAAAAGGATACAATAACAGAGTGAAGGGATTTCCTAATATAACTTGTTGGGATATTCTTTTTGCTAGAAAAAAAGTAGTTGAAAAACATACTTTTTCCTTGCAAATTTTTGCTTTAGAAGTCTTATAGTTTATAGTCATTCTATCATTTTCTGTTTTGACAATTGTTTCAGTTGTTTTTTCATAGTACTTGGTAGGTATTAATTCTTCCTGGATATAATTTACATATGCTCCTGAGTCTACCATAACTATAAACTCAAATTTCTCTTTTCCGATCATTATGACTATAGGGGTATACCATTATTTCTGGTTAATTAATAATGTTAATTAATTAATGTAATTAATTGGGATTATGACTTCTTCTTCTTCTTGCTCTATTGATTTTAACCGTTCTTTTCATTTTGTAACTTTACTATGTTTTCTCCTTATAATTTTAGTACCCTATAGTAAAGAGAGATATCTTGTGGTTTTACTTCAGAAATTTTGAGTTTCAATATTTTTATTTCATCTTGTAAATATTTTAAAGAAGTTTCTTCTTTAGGTGTTTTAAACCTGTTACATATTTCTTTAATTTTTACTGGCCTTATTTTTTCTTTGGCTTTTTCTTCTTTCTTAATCAGATCATTTAATTGGAATATGAATTCATCTTTTAAGGAAGAATCTCCTAATTTATCTATTATGGAAATTAAAATGCTTGTTTGATCTCTAGTTAATGTATTGATTGATTTTTCTTGGGTTCTCATAATTACATTTAAGGATTTTATACAACTATCACAGTTACATATTCCTAGTCCTAAACACGAGTATTCTTCTTCTATTTCAGAAGAACTCAAGAAAGATGGAATATCTAACTGTTGTATAAAACTTCCTGAATCATCAGAAGAATATTCTTTTTCTATTTCGATTTCTGATTCATTATCAATTAGTATAGCAGCTAAAGTTTTCCTTACTTCTTCATTACTAATTTTGTTTAACTTTTCTTCTATTCTGCAATTGTTAGCGTAATGACCTGGTTTTTTACATTTTCAATAAACTATTTGTTTCTTGTCACTTTTCTTTTTACTGTTCCATTTTTGTTTTTTTCTGTAATTTTCTTTTGGCTCATTTTTTGTTGTATAAGATTATCTTGATTGATATCTATACTTATTCCCATAATTATTTATATTTCTTTTCTTAATGATTCTATTTTAGTTGCTAGGTGCTTTTTCGGTTGTAATGCCATATTGTTGACAAAAGTTTCCTAATTCTCGCTTGCTACTCATATTTTCTTTTCGTATTTTCTCTTGTAATCTGATGTCAGTGCATATCTCTACTCCAATTTGTACTACTATATTATGTATTTGGCCAAAAGTTAGGCCTTCATACGATATTTGAGTACCGAATAGAGATTGTAGTTTTTGTAAAACTTTTTTCTGAAAAGAGTTTGGGTAAAGCTACTATAAATATTTTTTTCCAAAAAGGGGCTGCTGCATCATCTCTCATTATAACTTTAAAAATGAAGACATCCTTATACCACCTATAGTCAGACATGGTGGGAGGTAAGTTCATTAGTTGAGTTCTATTCTGTCTTTAAAAATATTTGGGTCTCCTAGAAAGTTTTTTATGATTGTAAAGATTAAGGTTGATGTGGCATCTTGTGATTAGTCTTCTGGTTTCACACTACTTAAAATTAATTCTTTCTCCAGTAAAGTTAAAAAGTTATCTCACCATCCTTTTAATTGCCCCATGAATCCTTGGGTGATCACGACTGCTGCTTTTCTATCCGTAGCTTGTTTTGCCTTATAAGCAATTGTTGCCATAGTCATATTTTTAGGGATTAGGCTTTCTCATTTCTGCCTCCTCCATCACAGATTCACTTACCCAGAGAAACCAAAGTCTTCTTCTCTGTAGCCTAGCTCTGGTCAGCCCCTTGACGTCACTGCAGTAAGACCCTTTCCTCTAACTGCATTGGCATCTTCTTCTGTGACAGAGCCCCTCGCCATCCCTGCAGTGAGTCTGATAAACACCAATAGGATTAATATTATGTTGAATTTAGTGAATTTTATCAACTTATCTCATATTTATTCAATAAAATAGCATGGTTTTGTGAATCTCTCCTAATTTGCACTTAAGAGTAAAAACATGCTTTTTAGGCTCTTAATTTGTTAAATTTAATTTCTTTTAATTCTATTCGATGCATTGATGTGTTTGATGAAGTGATTTTAGGTTTAGAAGGCAAAGATTGGATTGAAGGAATGAAGAAAAAGTATGTAAAAGTGGAGAATTCATGAAGAAATGAAGTTTAGAAATCTACCCAGTTCCGCGTACGCGTGACCAGAGATTTCGTCAAGTGACGCGTACGCGTGCCATGCAGCACGTGACTTCATTAAAGAAAACGTGGCTGGTGATTTCTGGACTCATTCAAGCCCAGATCCAACTCATTTATGAAGTATTTGAGGCAGAATTCAAAAAGGAACAAGGGGGAGTAATTAGTGTAGCTTAGAAACCATATTTTAGGATAGTTTTCTAGAAAGAGAAGCTACCTCTTTTCTCTAGAATTTAGGGTTTTAAGTTTAATTTCCTCTTAGATTTAGGTTTTAATTCTTGTTTTGATCTAGTTTCTTTTAGGGATAAGTATGATTTTGTTCCCTAACGTAGAGGCCGAAAATCGATTTCATCCTCGGCCTTTTTTTGCTCTAAAATGGTCCCCAAGGTTTTAGTTTATTTTAAAATCGTCCTTCAGATGAAAATACCCTTCTCCCTTCATCCCAAAATCAACCAAAACCACCAGAACAGAAGCCTACGCCTAACCAGAACCACCACCACCACCACCAGTATCATCATGGTCATCAACATCATCATCAAAACTTTTTCCAAAATCAACCAAAATCAACCAGAAGTCCAAGTTGAACAAGAACTCACCACTACCACCATTATCATCATGGTCATCATTATCATCATCATCAGAAAATTCAAGCAACATGCACTTTGAACAAGAATCAACAAATTCAGCAACAACAATACTCCAAATTCAAATTTCAGCAACAACAATATTCCACAACAAATTTCACAAAAAATCCAGAAATTTCACAAAAAATTCAGTTCACAGAAGAAGAAGAAGATGATGGTGGTGGTGGTGGTGGTGGTGGTGCGGTGGTGCGGCGGTCCCCCTTCCCTCTCCCTCCTCCCCCCTCCCCCCTTTTTTTCTCGCGCCCTCCCCCTTTCTTTCTCTCCCCACCCCCTTCTCTGTATCGCTTTCTTTCTTCTTTTCTTTATTTATTTTATATTTATTTTATTTTATAATTTTTTTAATGAGGGGTAGTTTGGTAATAAAAAAATAAAATTGATAAAAAGGACGATTTTAAAATAAACTGAAACCTTTGGGACCATTTTATAGCCAAAAAAAGACCAGAGGCGAAATAAATTTTTAGCCTCTACGTTGGGGACCAAAATCATACTTATCCCTTTCTTTTACTTTCCCTTGTTCTATTGCCTTGATTTCCTTGGTTCTTCTTGTTAATTTCTCTTTTATGCCACTTTTTAGTTTATGAACACTCTTGTTAATTTTGATTCCATTTAATGTAATTTTATGTTTTCATATTTATTGGTGCTTGTTTGAGTTATTATTGTTATTTTCTTGCATTTGGTAGTTTTAGATTTTAGTATTTTTATGTACACCAAGTATTTGATGAAATGCTTGGCTTAGTTTTAGAGTAGATTTTTTAGCATTCTTGGCTTGGAAAGAGAAGTTTGGTAATCTTGAGTCATTAATACCCAATTTAGATTGGTGATCTAGATTTGTTAGTTATTTTCTTCCGATGTGGAGATAACGTAATAGGCTTAGCTTTTGTTAATTATTGTATTATGATTAATGATTAAGATAGAAAACCTTAATTCTCGATCCTTGCTATGAATGCCTCTTTGTGCTTATTAGCTTTTGTTTTTACTTTCTCGTTTCACTATAAATTCTCACCCTTTTGGCTATGAGTTTGGTTACAATTATGTTGTAGGGAATGAAAGCTTCAACGAGGGATCACATTATGGGAATGAAAATCAAGTTAGGGAGGAGCCACATGCTTATATTCAACCTTCGTAACAACAACCTCCTCCGGTCTTTTATGGTTACAATCCACTCCATGATGTACACAATTATGAACTAACTTTTGATGGGCAGCAAATCATCCGCACAGACTACCGGCAAGTATACCAGGTCGCATCAAGTAGTAAAACCCATAAGAGTGAGGTCCATCCCACAGGGATTGATGGATCAAGCAATTTTAGTTGGTGATGAGTCTAGTTAAGCTAATATTGAAAGGAGTTTGGTGAAATTGATGTAACGGAATATAAATTGCAAGAAAATAAATGCTGGAAGGTAAAAGACAGAAACATAAATGGCATAAAATGTAAAGGACTAGAGAATTAAATGCTGAAAAGTAAATGGGCAGAAGCTTAAAGTGCAAGAAACTTAAATGAGCTGAATCTTAAATGGTAAGAAATGTAAATAACTTGAATCTTAAATTGCAAGAAAGTAAAGGGCAAAATATAAATGACGATGAAACTTAAATTGCATGAATGGTAAAGGGAATTGGGTGCTGGAAATCAATGAAGCAGTAAACAATTGCAATTAAAGCAAATTCAGAGTAATCTAAATTGAAGAAAATCAAAGAGAAAGATTCATTAGGGATTGGAGATATCATAATCCATCATGAATTAAATGGGTCTCAACTTCCTTCTCAATCATATAAGTAGATTTATGGCAGATTGTAATTGATTGGATCCCAATTTTTTGGCAATCCAATCTCTCTAATCACAATCAATCTTGCCAATTCCTTGATCTAATTGTCATGAGAAGAGGTTAAGCATGTTCTCTTATCTATAAGCCACACAAATCCTCAAGATCTCAATTCCTCCCGAATAGTGTTAGTCAAGAGAATTGTGAAGGATAAAGCTCCAATTCTAATGCTCACGATTCCCACTCCGAGGCTCACATAAGCATTCAACAGATTCAAACCCCCTTTTGGAGTGAGTGAATCTCAATCAAAACAGAAGATATCCTATAGCTACACAAGCAAATTGAGAAGAAGAAGACGTTCATTTAATCATTAGGATTATAACAGAGCTCCTCCTCTAATGAAATGGGGGTTTAGTTCATCATTGCTCAATCAAAACAAAAAAGGAAAGAAAGTACGTAAAAGAAAGAAAAGTACAAAAGAAAATCTTCTCAGGGTTTCCCAATTAGGGTCCCCTGCTTCCCAGCCTTCTTTCTAACTCAAATTCTATCCTATTTATACACTTTTCCATTCAGTCTTCAAGTCTTTGGATGAGGGCTTTGGCCTTGGTTGAAGCAAGTTAGGAGTTAAAAGCAACAAATGATCTCAATCAACAATAACAACTCAAGAAAGCATATAACAATCATCGATTATCAAATTCATCAACAAGAAATTGAAATTTCAAATGAGAAGTAAAATTGAACTATAACTTGAAATATAAGAAAGAGTAAGAACAATGTAGCTATAAAGAGAAGTAACAAAGAGATACTTACAATAGAAGCTAGCAAAATCCAAGATCAAAAATGAAAATGGCACTTGAATGTAAAAACCCTAGTATAAACCCTAATAGAGATGATGAAAAACTTAAAGAAAAAACTATACTAAAGCTTCCTACTACTACTCCTAAGCTACCCTAATGTTATCATATGCTATGCTCTTCATCTTTCCTTCATTATGAGCTAAATGGCTTCAGAAATGGGCCTCCAATCCACCAAAATCGCGAGTCACGTGCAGTTTTAAATGAAGCCATGTGCGGGCACTTGTGAGTATGCACAGACGTGTGCGCACGCCCACTAGGCGAAGCTTGAATGGACACGCGACGCGCACAATGCGGCTCACGTGCACGCATGGCTTTGCTCTGATGGTTGTGCATACGCACGCAGGTCTGTGCGTACGCACACATCGCTGTGCTCTTCTCCTTTGATTCTTCATGCTTCCTCCACTTTGCATGCTCCTCTTCTATTCAATTTCAACTAAAAATCATCATCAAATATGGATTCATCAGTCACGCATGCGCGTCACCCACGCGTACCCGTCAAAACTGCTTTTTTTCCATTTTGCGCGTGCGCGTCACCCACACGTACACATGACTTGCTATTTTTCTACTTTCACGCATCACAGCAAAATTTTCCAACTTCAAATTGATATTCTATCAAAGACATTGGTGGTAACGTTTGTTCATCAATGTTCCCACCAATATTGGACACCCTTTCTTGTAACATTTCCAGCAACGTTAGTGAGCCAACTTTTGCCACCAACGTTGCTATGTCCTCCTCCATTAACGTTTGAGGCAACATTGGTGAGCCAACTTTGGCCACCAACGTTGCTTCCTCCTCTTCTTCCTTGCCCTTCCTCTACTTCTCTTCACCTATCATCAACCAAATAAATGCATCAAAGTCTTACCATGACCACAAGATTTTGCATCATTCATAGCATCAAGTAAATCTTACATAAATCTCATGAAAAATGCACACAATTAACCATGTTTGATTAAATCAATATATGCATGCAATTCTCATCTAAATACTTACTTATTTCTCAAGAAAGTGCATGAAACCAAATGAAATCAAATGAAAAAAAACTTGTGAAACTAGCCTAAGATGCCTAGGCATCACAACACCAAACTTAAATCTTGCTTGTCCCCAAGCAAGCAGTAAAACATGAGAAGAATGAATGAAAACAGAGAGGAATATGGGTCCTTATTGGAAAACAATCAATCTTGGTTCATGGGGTTTCATGCAAGATATCTTTGAAGCTCAGCACTTATTGAGTTTCAGGCCACAATATCCCCTTAAGAACTAACTCTGGTGTTGCTATGAAACCTTTTTATTCATTGATCATTGGTGTTTGATCTTTGCTTTTCTTTTTCTTAGAAACTTATTCTTTAATTACAGCTTAGTGTTCTATGTTGAGGCAGCTTTTTAGGTAAGTTTTCAGTCAACACTCCCGACCCAATTGGCTCAAGGTGTTGGGTGATGAAGCACCCCTCAGACTTACTAACTCAAGCCTCTCCTCAACACATACACACCACAGGCACTTGGCTCACAATTCAATCCTAGAGATATTGATTCCCAACACCTCTTTGGGTCATTAAATGCTTTGTAGTTAGGTTTCTCTTGATAGTGGACTTTTGGTTGATAATCCCAGGTTAGTTAACCCAAGTTACCAAGTGTTAAGACACTCCTTAGAACCTAATCATCCAAGCAGATCCTAGTACAAAAGCACCACATGCATGTATCTTAAGAGTCAAGCTATTGGTACCTAGCTTATTCATTGTTTCTTTCTTTTTGTTGCCAACGTTGGTGCTGGCCGTTGGTGGCCCAACTTTGCCACCAACGTTAGTTTTCTTTCATTCTTTTTTGTTCTTTCTTTCTTCCAAGGATTTTTGTTTACAAAGGTTCCACATACAACAACTAAGTTCATACTTAATGGACATTCTACCCTTCATCTTTATTAGTGAACTTGCTAAGTAATCAAACATGTACCACCACTTATCCCTATTCTATTTCCTACCAAATTGGACTATTACTCTTTCTGTTTCACAACATTTTTCTTTTATTCAAGCAAAGGGGAACAAAGCATACATTCAAGCAAGATAGAGTGGCATAAACACTTAGACTAGCATACTTAAATGACAATTAAAGAAAGCAAACAAAATGTAAATGACTTAAACAAAAGTACTACTCAGCAGGGGTACACTCATACTTCCAATTAAAGCTCTTCAAATCAGAAAGAGTTAAGTAACAATACAACCTCTTGGTGTCTTCTCGCTTTTCCTTTGTCATTATACTCTATAGCTTTTTTTTTTATCTCTTTGGATGATGATGCGTAGCTCTTCCAAGAGATGGAGTTACTTTCCTGCAAAGATATTGGAAGTTGCTTGTTCCCCAAGCACTTAAGAGGTAGTTAGCATGCATGTATACTTGTAGTTCTCTGGACTTAAGTTGGTGTGTGAACACCAAACTTAGTTCCTTGCTTACTTCATTAGAGTGACTTCATGCAAGAAACATCATGTGCTTTTATTAAGAAAAATAAACTGTGAACTAGAAATTAAGTAGTTATCAAGTAATTTCCCTACTTGTTTGGAGTTAGTCAGTCATGACCTTTGGAGGGTTGTGGTATATTTTAACAAAATGTATGGTGGAACACCAAACTTAACACTTCACCTTCACCCTTGAGTTGGTTGCTCATGACCTTACTTTGGTGTGTAACACCAAACTTAACTCCTTACAAAGCATGGAAATTTACTCGACTTTCTTATTGAAAAAGTAAAAGAAAAGTCCTAAGAAAATTATCTTAGGTTTGGTTGCCTCCCAACAAGCGCTCTTTTATCGTCATTAGCTTGACGTCCTTCATTCTTGTTTAACTCAGCTCATGAATGCTCTCCTCCTTGCTCCAAGGTCCTCCCAGGTAGTGTTTTATTCTGTGACCATTCACTGTGAATGTGTCCTTTGTAGTTTCATTCAAAAGTTCAAGACTTCCATGAGGAGAGACTTTGGTTACTAGATAAGGGCCAGTCCATTTGACTTGAGTTTACCAGGAAAAATCTTGAGCCTGGAATTGTACAACAACACTTGCTACCCTGGTTTAAATTCCCTTGTAGATATTTTCTTGTCATGCCATCTTTTGGCCCTCTCCTTGTATATCTTAGCATTCTCATAAGCTTCTAGTCTGAATTCATCCAATTCATTGAGTTGCAATAGTCTTTCCCCCCTGCTGCTTGAGAGTCAAGATTGAGGAGCTTAGTGGCCCAAAAAGCCTTGTGCTCAAGCTCCACAGGGAGGTGGCAGGATTTGCCATAGACTAGCTGAAATAGTGATCTCCCAATTGGGGTTTTAAATGCATTTCTATATGCCCACAGGGCATCATCCAGTTTCCTTGCCCAGTCTTTTCTCATAACCCCAACCGTCTTCTCTAGGATTCTCTTTAGCTCTCTGTTTGCCAATTCATCCTGACCATTGGTTTGAGGATGGTATGGTGTGGCCACTTTGTGAGTTACCCCATATTTATGGAGCAGCTTCTCCATCTATTTGTTACAAAAGTGACTGCCACCATCACTGATAAGGCCTTTAGGTACTCCATATCTGGTGAAAATGTGCTTCTTAAGAAATTGGAGTACAATTTGTGCATCACATGTGGTTGTTGCTATGGCTTCCACCTATTTGGAGACATATTTCACTGCTACTAATATATATCTGAATGAGTATCATGGAGGGAATGGTCCCATGAAATCTATGCCCCAAAGGTCAAACAATTCTACTTCCAATATGAAGTTCTGAGGCATTTCATTCCTCTTTGTTAGCCCTCCTGCTCTTTTGCATTCATTGCACTGGTTCACGAATTCTCTTGCATCTTTGAATATGGATAGCCAATAGAAGCCACTTTGAAGTACTTTAACAGCTGTTCTCTCAGGCCCAAAATGTCCACCATAACCTGAACTATGGCAGTGCCACAGGATGCTTTGCATTTCACTTTCAGGAACACACCTTCTGATCATTCCATCTGGACATTTCTTGAACAAAAAAGGTTCATCCCACAAGAATTTCTTGGTTTCATTTAGCAGTTTTTTCACTTGTTGCCTGGTGAAGTCTTGAGGAATCCTTCTTCCTACCTTGTAGTTTGAAATATCAGCAAACCAAGGTGTTTGTTGGACTTGAAATAGATGTTCATATGGAAACTTCTCATTCACTGGTTGTGGTTTGTCTTGATTGCTCTCTTGTGGTAACCTTGACAAATGGTCTGCAACTTGGTTCTCACTTCCTTTCCTATCTATTACTTCAATATCAAACTCTTGTAGCAACAACACCCATCTGATGAGCCTTGGCTTTGCATCCTGTTTAGACATTAAATACTTGAGAGCAGCATGGTCAGTATATACTACAACTTTTGAACTAATCAAGTATTGTCTAAATTTATCAAATGCATATACAATTGCCAAGAGTTCGTTTTCGGTGGTGGTGTAGTTTTTCTGTGCCTCATTTAACACCTTGCTTGCATAGTATATGACATGATGTAATTTATCTTTCCTTTGTCCTAATACAGCACCAATTGCAACATCACTTGCATCACACATAAGTTCAAAAGGAAGTCCCCATTCTGGGGGTGTGATGATTGGTGTTGTGGTGAGTTTGGTTTTCAAGGCTTCAAATGTATGCTTGCAGTTATCATCAAAGATAAAGGGATTGTCAACCACTAGCAAGTTGCTTAGTGGTTTAGCTATATTTAAGAAATCTTTGATGAATCTCCTATAAAATCCAGCATGTCGAAGAAAACTTCTCACTGCTATCACATTGGTTGGTATAGGAAGCTTTTTTTATGATTTCTATCTTTGCTTTGTCAACTTCTATACCCTTGCTTGAAACCTTATATCCAAGAACAATACCCTCTGGTACCATGAAATGACATTTTTCCTAATTCAAAACTAAGTTTGTTTTTTGGCATCTTTTCAAGACAAGGGTTAGATGATACAGACAAGTGTCAAAAGAGTTACCAAAGACAGAAAAATTATCCATAAAAACTTCTAAGAACTTTTCTACCACGTCAGAGAATATGGAGAGCATACACCTTTGAAAGGTTGCTGGAGCATTGCACAGCCCAAAGGGCATCCTCCTGTAGGCAAAGACTCCAAATGGGAAAGTGAAGGAGGTATTTTCTTGGTCCATGGGATCCATCACTATTTGATTGTTTCTAGAGTATCCGTCCAAGAAGCAGTAATAAGCATGCCCAGCTAATCTTTCTAACATCTGATCAATGAAGGGGAGAGGGAAGTGGTCCTTCCTTGTGGCATCATTCAACCTTCTATAATCAATGCACATTTTCCACCGAGTCACGGTCTTTGTAGGGATGAGTTCATTCCTCTCATTGAAGATGACAGTCATGCCTCCCTTCTTTGGTACCACTTGGACTGGACTCACCCAAGAGCTATCAGAAATTGGGTATATGATTCCAGCGTTCCACAACTTCATTACCTCCTTTTGAACTACTTCTTTCATGGTTAGATTTAGCCTCCTTTAACGTTGTACCACTGGTCTTGAGTCCTCTTCTAGCAGGATCTTGTGCATGAAAATAGTAGGACTTATACCCTTGATGTCATTAATTGTCCATCCCAGAGCGATTTTGTGAATCTTCAGCACCTCGATCAGCTTTGCTTCATCTTGCATACTCAAGGAGGAATTGATGATTACTGGAAGGGTGTCCTTTCTACCAAGGAATGCATATTTGAGATGAGGAGGGAGAGGCTTCAGTTCTTACTTTGGCACCTCCTCTGTTTTTTTTTTCAAGAGAAATTTCGGTCACTAGTTCCTCTATGACATCTTCATCTTTGTCTTCTTCTATTTCTTCCTCTTGTTCTTCATGGTTACTTGTTTCATGCACTTCCTCCGCCAAGTCTTCTATCATTTACACCCTCATATGATTTTCTTTCTCAGGAGGGTATTGCATTGCTTTGAAGACATTAATGATCATTTGCTCATTATGCACCCTGAGAATCATTTCACCTTTTTCTACATCAATGATGGCTCTTGTTGTGGCTAAGAAAGGTCGCCCCAAGATAATTGAGTTGTGTCCCTCTTCTTCCATGTCTAAGATGACAAAATCAGTAGGGAAGATGAATTCTCCAACCTTCACCAATAAATTCTCTACCACTCCATTAGGTATGTTGAGTGATCTATCAGCCATTTGGAGTGACATTCTCGTAGGTTTAACTTCCTCTATTGCAAGCTTTTTCATCATGAAAAAAGGCATCAGGTTGATGCTAGCACCCAAATCATAGAGAGCTCTTTCCAATGTCATGTTGCCTATGGTGCATGATATGAGGAAGCTCCCTAGGTCTTTGAGTTTTGGTGGGATGCCTCTTTGAATCACGACACTGCACTCTTGGGTCAAGATCACGGTCTCCTTTTCATTCCAGCTTCTCTTCTTATTGATGAGCTCCTTGAGGAATTTCACATATAGTGGCATTTGTTCCAATGCCTCAGCAAGTGGAAGGTTGATCTCTAGCTTCTTGAAAATTTCCAGGAATTTGGAGAATTGTTGGTCTTTGATTTCTTTGTGCAGTCTTTGAGGGTATGGTAGAGGAGGGACATAAGGCTTTATCTCCTTTCTTTGCTCTTGTGGTTGCTCCTCTAAGGCTTGCTTGCCCTTCAATGAAGCTTGTGATTCCTCCTTCTTTTTGGAATTCTTTTGATCATTCTCTTCATCCTTTAGTCCTTCCTTGCAATCAACTTTGGTATCATCTTCCAGTGTCTTCCCACTCCTTAGCTGGATAGCCTTGCATTCCTCCTTAGGGTTGGGAATGGTATCACTGGAGAAGGCATTGGTTGGTCTTTCAACTGGCTGCTTAGACAATTGCCTAATTTGCCTTTCCAGATTCCTCATAGAAGCTTCATGATTTTTGTTGGCCAGTTCTTGATTCTTCATCAATTTCTCCATTATCATCTCCAAGTTCGAGATTCTTTGGGATTCTTGAGGTGGTTGTGGTTGGGTGTGGGATATTGATGGTTGATGGAAGTTATTTTGGTTAGTTGAGGGGTTATTTGGTGGATAGAAGGTGGATGTGGGGTGACTTTTTTGAGGTTTTTGATGAGAAAGGATTTACGACGCTTCGGAAATTTTAGCAAAACAAGAATTACTTCATCGGTAGCATAGTCCAAACCGGCAATGGATTCTCTCAATCAAAGTTTAATATTTCTAATTCAAATCAACCGAGAGTAATGAAACCTCAGGTCGTTCTCCCAAGGAACTAATGCCTAAGAGCGCACAATTTTGGTTGTGGAAAACAAAGGGGATTTTCAATGATTGAAGTAAACAAATAAAGAGATAAAAGAATAAGACAAAATTGCAATTAATAAAGTAATGAAGGAATAAAAGAACTATGTATGTAATATAAACAAGTAAGACTCAAAATTGATGGAAAAGTGGTTCAAAGCATAAATGGAACCTTGACTTGGGATGAGCTATGGAATCCCTTCCATGCCATAACCACAACTATGATAATTATGATGGATTAATCTCACTAAGTCAACCCTTAACATCGAAGGATAAGTCAAATGAGCATAATTGTTATTAATCCACAAATCCTAGCTAACTTACTAATTACCTTAGTAAGAAGCTAGCGTTAGTGGAAACAATAACAACTAACAACCCAAGAATTATCACTAAATATTGGACATTATGACTCTAGTAATCCATAAACTCATTTTCCCAAGCCAAGGGGTGGAAATTTACCCCATAACTAAAATTGGCATTTCATCAAACACATAGTAGACATAATCATAAAACATGGCAAACTTAGAAAAATAGTGAAAACTATGAACCACAAAAGAACAAAATCAACAAAGGCAACTCAACAAACATATAAAAACCATCAAACATCAAATTCATTAACCATAACTCAAAATTGCAAAACTATGTATATATTAACAAAGGAAATGAAAATATATGAAAGTGTAGAACAAGTAGTGTAGTAAAAGAGAAATTAAAGAAATACTTACAATGAGATAGCAAAATCCAAGATCAAAATTGAAGTATAAAATGCTACAAACCCTAATTAAACCTAAGGAAATTTGAGAGAAAACCTAAACTAAACTACCCTAAAACTACTTCTAAAATGTATTCTATGAAGTATGGTAGTGTTTGTTATGATATGGTGTTGCTTCCCCCTTCATATATGCTCCAAAGCCTTCAGAAATGGGCCAAAAAGCCCCTCAAATCGTGAGCCACGTGACTTTTTAATGAAGTCACGCACTGGTACCTGTACGTACGCACAGGTGTGTGCGTACGCACACATGCTCAAATTTCCTCTTGTGCGTACACACACGTGGCTATGTGCTTCTCCTTTGTTTTCTTCATATGTTCTCCCTTTGTACATGCTTCCTTCCACTTTTGTCTTGCCAAACTTGCCTCTAGGACCTAAAATCACTCAACAAACATGTCATGGCATCGAATGGCATAAAAGTGGGATTAAAATCACTAATTTAAGCACAAAAATGCATGTTTTCACATTTAGGCATAATCTAGAGAGAAAACACAAAAGTATGCTATTTATGTGAATAAATGTGGGTTTATATGATATAATCCACTCAAATCAAACCAAAATACATCGTCAAATATGGATTCATCAATTCCCCCACACTTAAACAATAGCATGTCCTCATGCTAAGCATAATCAAGGGTGAAGGATAAAAGGGTAAGCAACTTATTCCATGCAACTACGTACATGCATGCAAATATGCTCTATACTATCTATATATATATATCTATCTATCTATAGTTCCTATTGAGTTTGGCAAAAAACAAACAAGAGACTTCCAATTAATCCAAAATAAAACCCTAAAGCTAAGGTAAGAAAATATAGCAATATGAATAATGTCCACAGAATTGAATTGAGAATTTCAAAACTAACAAACAAACAACTTGCAAGAAGGTACAGTATAAGGAACAAGAACATAGAATTGAGCGATCGAACCCCTCATCGGATGTGTATACACTCTAGTCGCTCAGTGTTTAGGGCTTAATCACCCAATCCTCCTTTAATCATGTTTCTCAAATATTTGCAATTCATCTAACAATCAACTAATAATTGATGCATGAAAACAAATATCATGAGGTCTTTGGAGGGTTGTAATGGGACTTGGGTTAAGGTAAGATCAATATAGTTAAGTGGACTTAGTGAATTAGATCTTTGATTAGCTCAAATGTCCTAATCCTATATCATCCTATATACACATAACAAAACAACCTAACTACCCATTTATCTCCTATCTCACATTTACTCATGCATTTTCTTTCCACAACACAAACATATGCATCCTTTATTTAGCTTTTTATTTCATATACTATTATGCACAAAATTTGATTTGATTTTTTTTTTGTATTAACAATTCCTTGTTTTTGTCAACAAGAGAAGATGCATATGTCTGGAACAATAAATGCATGAGTATTGAACATTTTCTAAATTTTCACAATGAATATTCCAAATAAGCTCATCACCAATATTTTCCAACAATTTTCCCCCACACTTAAGTAACACACACTACTCTACCCAAGCTAATCAAAGAATAATCCAAGAACATCAATGGTTTTTCGCTTTAGAGGGAATAATGTACTTAGAATTAGAACAAAGGGAATTTAAAGGCTCAAAAAGGGGTTACAAAGGTGAATTCAAGGGTTGGCCATATAGGTTGGTGAGTTCAATATCAAAAACGGCCTCAATCATACTAAATGTATCCAAACACCAAATACAGGACATAAAGATTCATGCAAATCTATGATCACAATAAAAAAGGAGTATAATCACACAAGAACAAACTTTGTGGTTAGAAATGTGCAACCATCTATTAGAGCTCAAATCTCACAAGGTATGTTATTCTAGCTCTTTTTCTATGTTCTATGAAAAAGGATGCTTCAGGCAAGTTGAAAAACAATTTTTTTCAATTCAATCAATGGCACGCCCTAAGAGAGATTTCATGGAAATTTCTTATCGTTTTACCAAACTTATTCACTCTATCATGCAACATGCAAGTATTTACTACCATATAACTATAACAAGCTAAGATATATATGTATATAAAAGCAAATTAAGCAAAGTAAAATGCAATGAAATAATAAACAAATATTCACATAACTCATAACTACTAAAAACTAAAGAAAAATAGTGCAAAGTGTTGAGAAAGGGAAATTTACGCCCCAAAATTGCGGATCCTCCCCCACACTTAAACGTTGCACAGTCCTTCGTGCATGCACTCAATCCGGAGGTAGAGAAATGTGAGGCTCCACCTTCAGTTGGTGGGCACTGGGGCTCGGGCAGCTGGATAAAACAAATAAACAAGAATTGAGGAAATGTAAGATGTGTGTGGTATGATAAAAGACAATGTGCGTATTCTAGGTGTGCACAGTCTAGAACACAACACATTGGTCAGGTAAACACGGCAACCACATAATCAAAAGAAATAGTTAAGAATGATTTCCTCAATTAAGTATCCCAGGTTGCAAATAAAGAATAAGCAAAACTTAAGGTACAAACAAATCTAGGTAAGCACAAAAGTGAATTGAGTATATGAGGTATTGGATATTGAAATTGTGCAAGTGAAAGAGGAAATTGATATAGGAGCACAATAACCAATAACCAATCCAATAATGAACAGAAACTCCTTATTCATCATGAAACATAAAGAAAAAGCCACATGGTAAAGATACTTGTTACAAAAAGTGACAAGCTTGATAAGAATCAAGTTGAGTCACTCAAACAAATGCAAAGCATTAACAAGGAACAAGTACCGGTCATGTGATGAATTTAATATGAAAATCATGTTGAACAAATAATTTCAACTCAATTCACTTAATTCAATGTGCACTTATAAAAATTTCACCTAATATGCAACAAAATGTAAATGTGCAAATCCAATTAGGTGCTAGTAATTTAAGGCAAAGTATAAGCGCATTGATGTAAATTTCAAACAAGAAGCAACCCAATCAACATCAAGCAAACACTTGCAATTTATTTAATTAATAAATAACTAAAGCAAAATGAATATAATTACTAAAACAAAAATGAGATTCAATGAAAATGAAGTAAAACAAGTAGAAAATAAGGTAAAAGGGAGAGAAGAGAGGGGTGGAAGGGGCGAAAAGTGCGTTAGGGCTTAATTCAAAGTGCAATTAAATATGATGCCCAAAACAGCACTTGTGCGTACGCACATGTGTGTGTGCGTACGCACACTACATGAAACAGGGTAGGTGTGCGCTCGCACAAGGTTTGCGAGTGCTCCGAACAGAGAGGGAAACAAGACGTGTGCGTACGCACCTAGCTGTGCGTACGCACAAAACACTTTTTTTAAGGAGAAGGATCATGTGTGCATGCGTACAAGTGTGTGCGCACGCACAAGAGCGAAAAGAGGCAGGAGTTCATGCACACAAGCTGCGCCGGTGCTCCCACCAGAGGGAGTGTATGGGAGTGTGCGTACGCACAGAGCAGAGCGTACGCATAGAGTGCAGAAAAAAAGGTTGCGTGCGTACGCAGAAAAGCGTGCGCACGCACAGGTCGCACAACATAGGGGAATGCACGCGCACAAAGCGTGCAAGTGCTCCCAGCAGATGGCATAAAAGCTTGTGTGCGTACGCACAGGGTGGTGCATATGCATAGGACGTAAAATTCTGTTGTTGTGTGCGTGCGCACAAGGGTGTGCGCACGCACATGCCCTGTTTTTCCCAAAAACCTTTTCTTCAAAATCTATGGCACCAAGCCTTAGCCCAACCAAAGTTCAACCCCAAAACATTCAAAACTTCACAAAATCATGATCCATATGCAAATCAACCTACTAAACTCAAAACTAAACTAATCCTAAGCTAACTAAGACAAGCAAACATGCAATAAACTAGAACTATAAACAAAGAGAAAGGGTAAGAAAGATGTTACCATGGTGGGGTGTCTCCCACCTAGCACTTTAGTTTATATTCCTTAAGTTGCACTTGTTGAGGAGACTTATTGTTAAGGTTACTTGTATTTCCACTCCTCCTTAAATCTCCATCCAAGCTTGCACTTCATAGGTCCTCTGGGATCCCATGTTCTAATTTTTCATCCTCCTTCTTGTTGATCTTTATGCTCCAAGCCGGATGGACAAGCTCTCTGATGAGTTTGGAAAAATCTAATTTAAATTGATGATGATCAAACATTATTAACACAATTAACTGCAAAATTATTAATTAAGATCTTCATAATTACAATTGCTAATTTAATAATTTTGTTGGTGCAGGTTTCTGTTGGGCCAAAAAAATATTGGCTAGCCCAACATGAATTAATATACTCAGCCTTGATATTATATTGTTAAGATCATGGTGGCTGAAATTATAGTTATGTTTCTTGGGCCGAATAGAAAAGAAAATATCCGAAGCCCAGTATGAAATCACAATTCAGCCTTATGCAAATTATGATATGAATGTTAGCTGAATTGTTTAGTTGGGCCAGATTCTATTAACATTATTATTAGCCCATATTTAACTAAATATCCAATGCTTGGTCCGAAATGAAGAAAAGAGAGAGAGCAAATGTTTCTTGCTTCCAACGGATCTCTCTATCCCATGTGATGGATTCCAAATTTAATTCAATTATCATTAACTTGCATTGCGAACCATGAGAGAGAAATTAGCATTTGATTTGATGGACATCATCAAAGCTACACGCTACCTAAAGTAAGGGAAGTGGGAAACTTAATTTACTTTATCACATTCATTAACTATTGTTCAAGTTTCTCTTTTTCCATTCTCATCTCTCTTCTCCTACTTCAGTCACTTCACGGAGAAAGCTTGGATGCTATGGCTAGCTACCGAAAAGAAGAAGAAGCACGCTACAAGACCATCACAATGATGGCAAGAAAAAGAAAATTAAAAGTATGTTGTGGCTGAGTTTTTCATTACTTATGGTAAGATTTGGTGAAGAGATCTTAGCTTTTTCATACCAAAAATGGAAGAAGAAGATTTCAATCAGTAGAGGAAGATCCTTGGAGAGATGGCTTGTCTTTGATTTTGCTCAACCACCACAGGAGGTAGCTACAGTGGCTACGTGATGGAGAAGGCAGAAGTTGGAGCAGCTGAAGCTGTCATCATCATAACTCATCAAGGGCTAGGAATCCGTCTTGGAGAGCAAGGCAAGATGGAGGGCTCGGATTGATGAATATTGGTGACCAAGGAAGGACTAGAGGTAATTGCATGTTGGATTTTGTATTTGGTTATCTCTTCTCTCTCTTTGGCCGAACCGGTTCGCATGAAGAAGAAGAAGTTTAGCTTGGTTTATTTGGGCTTCAACCGTGGAGGCTTCCCCCTATAAGTAAGGGAGAATAGCCAGGGCTTGAAGTAAGGAGTGAGAGTGCAAGGCACAGAGTTCTCATAGCTACCTAAGCTAACATAAGTTCTTCTCCTTCAATGTTTTCTGTTTTGTATTTTTCTGTTTAATTTTGTCTGTCTTGAGTCTCATGGAAAAAGGCAAACAGTGAGTTTTGTAAAGAAAAAGCCATAGAGCGGAAAAAGGCAGAGAGTGCAAAATTAAAAGAAAAAGTCATAGATGTCCTTAGAGGTCATTTGTACATCTGTGTTGTGTTTCATGATTCTATGGGAATCCCCTTGCAAGTTGGGTTAGCACTTAGCAGTTGAAAGCTTGGCAGTAACCAAGTCAAGTTCAGGATTGGGGTTTAGATTCTGGACTTGTCCCGGATAGGAAGGGTAATTCCTAGGGAGAATTGGTGTTTGTAATCAAGGATGATTATAGTGAAATTCCATCATTGTTGTGATGGAGACTAGATGTAGGTTGCATTGCACTCAGCAGCTGAACCAGGATATATCTTGGTATAATTCTCTCTCTCTCTCTTCTACTCCATTTCTGTTCCTACTGCCCAGGAGATAAAATTGAAAAATATATCGTGCCTGGTGACGAGATGGTGCACGAATTGTGAATCACACTTTTCACAACTCGTACCACTAACCAGCAAGTGCACTGGGTCGTCCAAGTAATACCTTACGTGAGTAAGGGTCGAATCCCACGGAGATTGTTGGTTTGAAGCAATCTATGGTTATCTTGCAATTCTTAGTTAGGAAGTCAATTATATTTATCAGTTGAATTGCGAATGAACAAGAGAGCATGGGTTAAAAGTTACTTGTTATGCAGTAATGGAGAATATGTTGGAGTTTTGGAGATGCTTTGTCTTCTGAATCTCTGCTTTCCTCTGTTCTCTGATTCATGCACGCACGTCCTTCTATGGTAAGCTGTGTGTTGGGGCATCACCGTTGTCAATGGTTACATCCCCTCCTCTTGTGAAAATGGTCCAAATGCTCTGTCACAGCACGGCGAATCATCTGAGGTTCCCGATCATGCTGGAATAGGATTCACCCTCCTTTTGCGTCTGTCACTACGCCCAGCACTCGCGAGTTTGAAGCTCGTCACAGTTATTCAATCCCTGATTCCTACTCGGAATACCACAGACAAGGTTTAGACTTTCCGGATTCTCATGAATGCCGCCATCAATCTAGCTTATACCACGGAGATTCTGATTAAGGAATCTAAGAGATATTCATTCAATCTGATGTAGAACGGAGGTGGTTGTCAGACACACGTTCATGGATTGAGGAAGGTGATGAATGTCACTGATCATCACCTTCTCCATAGTTAGGCGCGAATGGATATCTTAGATAGGAACACGCATGTTGAATAGAAAACAGAAATACTTGCATTAATTCATTGAGACACAGCAGAGCTCCTCACCCCCAACAATGGAGTTTAGAGACTCATGCCGTCAAAGAGTACAAAGTTTTGATCTAAAATGTCATGAGATACCAAATAAGTCTCTAAAAGTTGTTTAAATATTAAACTAGTAGCCTAGGTTTACAAAAAGTGAGTAGACTATGACAGATAGTGCAGAGATCCACTTCTGGGGCCCACTTGGTGTGTGCTGGGGCTGAGACTTAAACATTTCACGTGCATAAGGTTGTTTTGGGCGTTCAACGCCAGGTTTGGATCCATTTCTGGCGTTGAACTCCAACTTTTAATCCTTTTCTGGCGCTGGACGCCAGAATTGAGCAGAGAACTGGCGTTGAACGCCAGTTTACGTCATCTATCCTTGAGCAAAGTATGAACTATTATACATTGCTGAAAAGCCCTAGATGTCTACTTTCCAACGCAATTGGAAGCGCGCCATGTCGAGTTCTGTAGCTCCAGAAACTCCACTTTGAGTGCAGGGAGGTCAGAATCCAACAGCATCAGCAGTCCTTTTTCAACCTGAATCAGATTTTTGCTCAGCTCCCTCAATTTCAGCCAAAAAAATACCTGAAATTACAGAAAAACACACAACTCATAGTAAAGTCCAGAAATATGAATTTTTCCTAAAAACTAATGAAAATAAACTAAAAACTAACTAAAACATACTAAAAACTATATGAAATTAACCCCAAAAAGCGTATAAAATATCCGCTCATCACAATACCAAACTTAAACTGTTGCTTGTCCTCAAGCACTAGACAAATAAAATAGAAGACTAATAGGTTGAGAAGCAATAATATCTCAGAGTTTTTGAGTGAAGCTCAGATTCTAATTAGATGAGCAGGACTAGTAGCTTTTTTGCTCCCGAACAGTTTTGGCATCTCACTTTATCCATTGAAGCTCAGAGTGATTGGCATCTATAAGAACTTAGAATTCAGATAGTGTTATTGATTCTCCTATTTCAGTGTGATGATTCTTGAACACAGCTATTTCATGAGTCTTGGCCATGGCCCTAAGCACTTTGTTTTTCAGTATTACCACCGGATACATAAATGCCACAGACACATAATTGGGTGAACCCTTTGGATTGTGACTCAGCTTTGCTAAAGTCCCCAATTAGAGGTGTCCAGAGTTCTTAAGCACACTCTTCTTTCTACTTTGGACCTTGACTTTAACCACTCAGTCTCAAGTTTTCACTTGACACCTTCACGTCACAAGCACATGGTTAGGGACAGCTCAGTTTAGCCACTTAGGCCAGGATTTTATTCCCTTAGGCCCTCCTATCCACTGATGCTCAAAGCCTTGGGATCCTTTTTATTACCCTTGCCTTTTGGTTTTAAGGGCTATTGGCTTTTTCTGCTTTTCTCTCTCTCTCTCTCTCTCTTTTTTTGCTGCTTTTTCTTGCTTCAAGAATCATTTTTATGATTTTTCAGATTATCAATACCATGTCTCATGTTCACCATTCTTTCAAGAGCCAACATATTTAACAGTCTTAAACAACAAATTCAAAAGACATATTTACTGTTCAAGCATTCATTCAGAAGACAGAAAGTATTGCCACCACATGTAACTAATTAGAATTTCTCTTATTAAAAACTCGAAATTTTATTGCCTCTTATTCAAAAGATCTACTATTTTATTCATGTTTGCTGATGATGAGAAAAATAAACTATGGCTTAATTGGAGATAAAATCAAAATAGATACTAATTACTACTATATGACTCCTAAGGTGAACTTCTATAACGACACTATCACAGAGTTAAAGCAGAAATTGGAATTTCACAACCTTAGTTCTGGGAAACGGGTGTTCCTCGGATCTTTGGGGTGCTTGGTCCTTCAAGAGATAACTTCTGGCGCTTCAAGTCCCTCAAGTCACGCCCTTGCTCCTCTTGTTCTTTAAACATATAGGTGAGAATTTGACTGTGTTCCTTCTGTTCTTTTATTATTTGTTCCATAGCTTCCCGTATCTTGGTAACAGACGTCTCAAGATACTCCCAGTATTCAGATTGAGGGATTTCTGGGAGAAATTCCTGTGTTTTCTTCTTGGTGGGATCATCCTGTGCTTGTTGTTTTTCCATTGATGCTTTGGTGATTGGTTTCTCGACTGAGATATACTCAGTTATTCCCATCCTTACCCAAGCGTCCTTGCAGAACAGAGAAACCACGTTTGGATAAGCCAACCTGGCTTCTTTAGAATTTTTGTTAGCAATTTTGTAGAGTTCAGCTGAGATCAGCTGATGAACTTCCACTTCTTTTCCCATCATGATGCAATGGATCATCACTGCTCTTTTAACTGTGACTTCAGAACGGTTGCTAGTAGGCAACAAAGAATGCCCAATGAAGTCCAGCCATCCTCTGGCGACTGGTTTGAGATCTTCTCTCTTGAGTTGATTTGGGACACCCTTTGTGTTGGTGGTCCACCTGGCTCCAGGGATACATATGTCTTCTAGAATCTTATCCAGGCCCTTGTCTGTTCTCATCATTCTCCTGTTGAAGGAGTCTGAATCATCTTTCAGCTGAGGTAGCTTTAAGATCTCTCTGATCTTGTCAGGGGTGGTATGAACAATCTTTCCTCTAACCATGGTCCGATATTCATAGAAAGCAGTTCCAGATAGTTTTTGCTTGTCAGTCTGCCACATATTAGCATAGAACTCCTGGACCATATTCCTTCCCACTTTCATTTCAGGATTAGCTAGGACTTCCCAGTTCCTGATTCGAATTTGCTCCTGGATCTCTGGATATTCATCTTCTTTCAGATCGAATCTAACTTCCGGGATCACTGATCTTAGACCCATTATTTTGTTATAATGGTCTGAATGTTCTTTAGATAAGAACTTCCCTTGATTCCAAAATGGTTTTGGAACGCTCTCTTTCTTGCCTCTTGGAGTGGGTTGTTTTCCTTTAGGAGCCATGATCTTAGTGATCGCGGATAAACACACCAAACTTAGAGGTTTGCTTGTCCTCAAGCAAAAGAAAAGAAAGGAGAGGGATAGAAGGAGAGCTAGGTGCAATTGTTGATGGAAGGGGAGGGAGGCCGAACCCAAATTTAAAGGGAGGGAGGGTGGGTTTTCGAAAAAAGAGATAAAGATATGATAAAAGAGATTGATTTGGAAAAGATAAGATAGAAGATATGATAAGAGAGGATATAGTTTAAAATTGAAAAGATATGAAAGATTTTTGAAAAAGATAAATCTAGATTTTGAAAAAGATATTGATGAGTTGAAAAGATAGATTTGTTTTTAAAAAGATTTGAAGAGTTGGATTGAATTTGTAAAGAGGGTTTGTGCTTATGGATTAAGATATATTTGATATTTTTAAAGTAGGATTTTTAGAAATTAGGGATTTTAGAAATCAGGGTTCTTAACATGTTTATGCAAGAAATCATGAATTGAAGTATGAAAATCAAAATTAGAATGAAAAAATATGAAGAAAAATGAGTTTGCCACCTCCCCATCATCCTGGCGTTTGAACACCCAAACACTGCCTGTTTTGGGCGTTCAACGCCCAAATGCTGATCTCCTGGGCGTTCAACGCCCAGTTGTTGCCCTTTTCTGGCGTTGAACGCCAGATTGCTACCCTTACTGGCGTTCAGCGCCCACTGGCTGCCCCTTTTGGGCGCTGAACGCCCAAAAATAGGCTCTTACTGGCGTTTTCTTGCCAGTGAGCTCTTTTT
Source organism: Arachis hypogaea (assembly GCF_003086295.3). Lineage (NCBI taxonomy): Eukaryota > Viridiplantae > Streptophyta > Magnoliopsida > Fabales > Fabaceae > Arachis > Arachis hypogaea. The sequence continues at coordinate 123,311,139 of NC_092046.1, forward strand.
CTCTGTTTTGTGTGCAGATTCCTTCTGTAACCCTGTGAACTTATGCAATTGATTCTTTACCTTGTTATCAATGAACTCTATATAAATAAATAAAAATAAAAATAGAAATAGGGCAAAATGCTTAGAGGATTGATGCCCCATGGCTGGGTTGCCTCCCAGCAAGCGCTTCTTTATTGTCTTTAGCTGGACCTTGCTGAGCTTTTAGTCTAGCTTCAGCCTTGAGCACTCTTGCTCAATGTTGCCTTCAAGATAGTGCTTGATTCTCTGTCCATTGACAATGAACCTCTTATCAGAATCAATATCTTGAAGCTCCACATAACCATATAGTGATACACTTGTAATCACGTATGGTCCCCTCCACCGGGATTTCAATTTCCCGGGGAATAGCCTGAGTCTAGAGTTGAACAGCAGAACCTTCTGTCCTGGCTCAAAGATTCTAGATGACAGCTTTCTGTCATGCCACTTTTTTTATTTCTCTTTATAAAGCTTGGCATTTTCAAAAGCCTTGAATCTGAATTCCTCTAGCTCATTTAGCTGGAGCAATCTTTTTTCTCCAGCTAATTTGGCATCAAAGTTTAGGAATCTGGTTGCCCAGTAGGCTTTATGTTCCAGTTCCACAGGCAGGTGACATGCCTTACCATACACAAGTTGGTATGGAGAGGTCCCTATAGGGGTCTTGAATGCTGTTCTGTAAGCCCACAGAGCATCATCTAAGCTCCTTGCCCAATCCTTTCTACGGGTACTTACTGTCCGTTCTAGGATTCTCTTTAATTCTCTGTTAGAGACTTCAGCTTGCCCATTAGTTTGTGGATGATATGGAGTAGCCACCTTATGGCGAATTCCATACCGAACCATGGTAGAGTAAAGATGTTTATTGCAGAAGTGAGTGCCCCCATCACTGATTAGTACTCTAGGGACACCAAACCTGCTAAAAATATGTTTCTAGAGGAACTTCAGCACTGTTTTAGTATCATTGGTGGGTGTGGCAATGGCCTCAACCCATTTTGATACATAGTCAACTGCCACCAGAATATAAGTGTTTGAGTATGATGGTGGGAAAGGTCCCATGAAGTCAATTCCCCAAACGTCAAACAACTCAATTTCCAAGATTCCTTGTTGAGGCATGGCGTAACCGTGAGGCAGATTACCAGCTCTTTGGCAACTGTCACAGTTACGTACAAACTCTCAGGAATCTTTATAGAGTGTGGGCCAATAGAAACCACATTGGAGGACCTTGGTGGCTGTTCGCTCACCTCCGAAATGGCCTCCATATTGAGATCCATGGCAATGCCACAGAATCCTCTGTGCTTCTTCTCTAGGTACACACCTACGGATTATTCCGTCTGCACATCTCTTAAAGAGATAAGGTTCATCCCACAAGTAGTACTTTGCATCAGTAATTAATGTCTTCTTTTGTATCCTGTTGTACTCCTTGGGTATGAACCTTGCAGCTTTATAGTTTGCAATATCGGCAAACCATGGTGTTTCCTGAATGGCGAATAAATGCTCGTCCGGAAAAGTCTCAGAGATCTCAAGAGAAGGGAGGGGCGTCCCTTCTACTGGCTCTATCCGGGACAGATGATCAGCCACTTGGTTCTCTGTCCCTTTTCTGTCTCTTATTTCTATATCAAACTCTTGCAGAAGCAACACCCATCTGATGAGCCTGGGTTTTGAATCCTGCTTTGTGAGTAGATATTTAAGAGCAGCATGATCAGTATACACAATCACTTTTGATCCTACTAAGTATGATTTGAACTTGTCAATGGCGTAAACCACTGCAAGTAGTTCTTTTTCTGTGGTTGTGTAATTTTTCTGGGCATCATTTAGAACGCGACTAGCGTAATAAATGATGTGCAGAAGCTTGTCATGCCTCTGTCCCAACACTGCACCAATGGCGTGATCACTGGCATCACACATTAGCTCAAATGGTAATGTCCAGTCTGGTGCAGAAATAACTGGTGCTGTGACCAGCTTAGCTTTCAGCGTTTCAAACGCCTGCAGGCACTCTGTGTCAAACACAAATGGCGTGTCAGCAGCTAGCAGATTGCTTAGAGGTTTTGCGATTTTTGAAAAATCCTTTATAAACCTCCTATATAATCCTGCATGCCCCAGAAAGCTTCTGATTGCCTTAACATTGGCAGGTGGTGGTAATTTTTCAATTACCTCTATTTTTGCTTGATCCACCTCTATTCCCTTGTTTGAGATTTTATGCCCAAGGACAATCCCTTCAGTCACCATGAAGTGACATTTTTCCCAGTTTAAAACTAGGTTGGTCTCTTGGCATCTCTTCAGAACAAGTTTCAGGTGATCAAGACAGGAGCTGAATGAGTCTCCATATACTGAGAAGTCATCCATGAAGACTCCAGAAATTTTTTCACCATATCAGAGAAAATAGAGAGCATGCATCTCTGGAAGGTTGCAGGCGCATTACACAGCCCAAATGGCATCCTTCTATAAGCAAACACTCCAGATGGACATGTGAATGTTGTTTTCTCTTGATCCTGGGGATCTACTGCAATCTGGTTATAGCCTGAGTAGCCATCCAAAAAGCAGTAATAATCATGACCTGCCAGTCTTTCTAGCATTTGGTCTATGAATGGTAAAGGAAAATGATCCCTTCTGGTGGCTGTATTGAGCCTTCTGTAGTCAATACACATGTGCCACCCTGTAACTGTTCTTGTAGGAACCAGTTCATTTTTTTCATTATGAATCACTGTCATACCTCCTTTTTTTGGGACAACTTGGACAGGGCTCACCCAGGGGCTATCAAAAATAGGATAAATAATCCCAGCCTCTAGTAATTTGGTGACCTCTTTCTACACCACTTCCTTCATGGCTGGATTTAGCCGTCTCTGTGGTTGAACCACTGGTTTAGCATTATCCTCCAATAAAATTTTGTGCATGCATCTAGCTGGGCTTATGCCCTTAAGGTCACCTATGGACCACCTAAGAGCTGTCTTGTGTGTCCTTAGCACTTGAATAAGTGCTTCCTCTTCCTGTGAATTTAAAGCAGAGCTTATGATCACTGGAAAAGTGTCACCTTCTCCCAGAAATGCATATTTCAAGGATGGTGGTAATGGCTTGAGCTCGGGTTTAGGAGGTTTTTCCTCTTCCAGAAGAGATTTCAGAGGCTCTTTCATGTCCTCTGAATCCTCCAAATTAGGGTGAACATCTTTAAAGATGTCTTCCAACTCCGATTCGAGACTCTCAGCCATGTTGATCTCTTCTACCAAGGAGTCAATAAGATCAACTTTTATGCAGTCTGTTGATGTGTCTGGATGCTGCATGGCTTTGATAGCGTTCAACTTAAACTCATCATCATTGACTCTCAGGGTTATTTCCCCCTGTTGGACGTCAATGAGGGATCGTCCAGTTGCTAGGAAGGGTCTTCCTAGAATGAGAGTAGCACTCTTGTGCTCCTCCATTTCCAGCACAACAAAGTCAGTAGGAAAGGCGAATGGCCCAACTTTGACAATCATGTCTTCAATCACGCCTGATGGGTATTTAGTGGAGCCATCAGCAAGTTGGAGACATATCCGGGTTGGTTTAACTTCTTCAGTTAAACCAAGCTTTCTGATAGTGGATGCTGGTATTAGGTTGATGCTTGCTCCAAGATCACATAAAGCTGTCTTGGTGCAATTACCTTCTAGTGTGCATGGTATCAGAAAACTCCCAGGGTCTTTAAGCTTTTCAGGAAAGCTTTTCAGAATGACTGCACTGCATTCTTCAGTGAGGAGAACTCTTTCTATTTCTCTCCAATCCTTTTTATGACTCAAGATCTCTTTCATGAACTTGGCATAAGAAGGTATTTGCTCAAGTGCTTCTGCAAATGGAATCTTTATTTCAAGAGTCCTGAGATAATCTGCAAAACGAGCAAATTGCTTATCCTGCTCCTCTTTCTGGAGTTTTTGAGGATAAGGTATCTTGGCTTTATATTCTTCAACCTTAGTTGCTGTAGGTTTATTGCCTACAGAAGTGGTTGAAGAAGCCTTTTTAGAGGGGTTGTCATCAGCACGTGTGTGTGTCTAATCCCTCACTGGCAATTGAGTGCCAGAGTTAGAAGCTGGAGTGACGTGAGATGCCAACTCATTGTCTGTTCCTGGCGTCTGAACGCCAGAACTGTGCCCATTTTGGGCGTTCAGTGCCAGATCTTGCCCATTTTGGGCGTTCAACGCCAGATCCTTGCTTGTTTCTGGCGTTGAACGCCAGTCCTTGCTTGTTACTGGCGTTGAACGCCAGTCTTGGGCAGGGTCTGGGCGTTCAGCGCCAGCCTTCCACCAAATTTCTGGCGTTTTAACGCCAGAATTACTTTTCCCTGGGCTCTTACTGTCCTCAGGTAAATTTTGGGTGGTTTGCTCATTCCTTAGCTCTTTGCTGCCGTGAGGTGGGGTATGTAATGTTTTCCCACTTCTTAATTGAACTGCTTGGCATTCTTCTGTTATTTGTCTTGACAGCTGCTGCTTGGTTTGCTTCAATTGTTCTTCCACATTTATATTAGCCATCCTTGTCTCTTGTAGTTTATCCTTGAATTCAGCTAACTGCTTTGTTAGAAAATCCAATTGCTGATTGAATTTAGCAGCTTGTTTCACAGGACTGAGTTCAGCGGTTACTATTTTAACCTCTTCTTTCATGGAAGGGTCACTGCTTAGGTACAGATGCTGATTCCTGGCAACTGTATCAATGAGCTCTTGAGCCTCTTCAATTGTCTTTCTCATGTGGATAGATCCACCAGCTGAGTAATCTAGAGACATCTGAGCTCCTTCTGCAAGCCCATAATAGAAGATGTCTAACTGAACCCACTCTGAAAACATTTCAGAGGGGCATTTTCATAGCATCTCTCTGTATCTCTCCCAGGCATCATAAAGAGATTCATTATCTCCTTGTTTAAAGCCTTGGATGTCCAACCTTAGCTGTGTCATCCGTTTTAGGGGAAAGTATTGATTCAGGAATTTTTCTGTCAGCTGTTTCCATGTCCTTATGCTGGCCTTAGGTTGGTTATTTAACCACCTCTTAGCTTGATCTTTCACAGCAAATGGAAACAGTAATAGTCTGTAGACATCCTGATCTATTTCCTTATCATGTACTGTGTCAGCAATTTGTAAAAACTGTGCCAGAAACTCTGTAGGTTCTTCCTGTGGAAGACTGAAATACTGGCAATTTTGCTGCACCATGATAATGAGCTGAGGATTCAACTCAAAGCTACTGACTCCAATGGAGGGTATGCAGATACTACTCCCATATGAAGCAGTAGAGGGGTTAGCATACGACCCCAGAGTCCTCTTGGACTGTTCATTTCCACTTAGATCCATGATGGAGAAAGGGAGATGATGTAAAAAATATTTTATTTTTATTTATTTATTTATTTATTTATTTCGAAAATAAAATAAATTAAAAGAAAATAAATAAAAATAGGTGAAGATTTTCGAAAAAATGAGGGGAGAGAAAGTAGTAAGGAAGTTTTGAAAAAGATATGATTTGGAAAAGATTTTAAATTTTAAAAAAATCTAAATTTTTTTTTAAAAAAATGATTTTCGAAAATTTGTTTTAAAATTAGAGAGAAAAGATATTTTTGAATTTAGTGAGGAAAGAGAAAAACAATAAAATAGCACAAGACTTAAAATTTTTAGATCTAATGCTCCTTGTTTTCGAAAATTTTGGAGGGAAAACACCAAGGAACACCAAACTTAAAATTTTAAGATCACGACACAAGGAAAACTCAAGAACACTTTGAAGACTCACAAGAACACAAGCACATGAAGGAAGAACACCAAACTTAAAATTTTTAGAAACCCAAACTAAAATTTTCAAAAAACACAGAAAAATCAACAAGAAAACACCAAACTTAAAGTTTGGCACAAGATTTAATATAAAAATTATTTTTTTCTTTTGAAAAAGATTTTAAGAAAAGGAAAATAAGGATTCTAAAATTCTAACATGACAACAATAAGAGACTCTAAACTAAAAAGAGAAATTTTTCCTAATCTAAGCAACAAAATAAGCCGTCAGTTGTCCAAACACGAACAATCCCCGGCAACGGTGCCAAAAACTTGGTGCACGAATTGTGAATCACACTTTTCACAACTCGTACCACTAACCAGCAAGTGCACTGGGTCGTCCAAGTAATACCTTACGTGAGTAAGGGTCGAATCCCACGGAGATTGTTAGTTTGAAGCAATCTATGGTTATCTTGCAATTCTTAGTTAAGAAGTCAATTATATTTATCAGTTGAATTGCGAATGAACAAGAGAGCATGGGTTAAAAGTTACTTGTTATGCAGTAATGGAGAATATGTTAGAGTTTTGGAGATGCTTTGTCTTCTGAATCTCTGCTTTCCTCTGTTCTCTGATTCATGCACGCACGTCCTTCTATGGCAAGCTGTGTGTTGGGGCATCACCGTTGTCAATTGTTACATCCCCTCCTCTTGTGAAAATGGTCCAAATGCTCTGTCACAGCACGGCTAATCATCTGAGGTTCCCGATCATGCTGGAATAGGATTCACCCTCCTTTTGCGTCTGTCACTACGCCCAGCACTCGCGAGTTTGAAGCTCGTCACAGTCATTCAATCCCTGAATCCTACTCGGAATACCATAGACAAGGTTTAGACTTTCCGGATTTTCATGAATGCCGCCATCAATCTAGCTTATACCACGGAGATTCTGATTAAGGAATCTAAGAGATATTCATTCAATCTGATGTAGAACGGAGGTGGTTGTCAGACACATGTTCATGGATTGAGGAAGGTGATGAATGTCACTGATCATCACCTTCTCCATAGTTAGGCGTGAATGGATATCTTAGATAGGAACACGCATGTTGATTTGAAAACAGAAATACATGCATTAATTCATTGAGACACAACAGAGCTCCTCACCCCCAACAATGGAGTTTAGAGACTCATGCTGTCAAAGAGTACAAAGTTTTGATCTAAAATGTCATGAGATACCAAATAAGTCTCTAAAAGTTGTTTAAATATTAAACTAGTAGCCTAGGTTTACAAAAAGTGAGTAGACTATGACAGATAGTGCAGAGATCCACTTCTGGGGCCCACTTGGTGTGTGCTGGGGCTGAGACTTAAACATTTCACGTGCATAAGGTTGTTTTGGGCATTCAACTCCAGGTTTGGATCCATTTCTGGCATTGAACTCCAACTTTTAATCCTTTTCTGGCGCTGGACGCCAGAATTGGGTAGAGAACTGGCGTTGAACGCCAGTTTACATCATCTATTCTTGAGCAAAGTATGGACTATTATACATTGCTGGAAAGCCCTAGATGTCTACTTTCCAACGCAATTAGAAGCGCGCCATTTCAAGTTCTGTAGCTCAAGAAAATCCACTTTGAGTGCAGGAAGGTCAGAATCCAACAACATCAGCAGTCCTTTTTCAACCTGAATCAGATTTTTGCTCAGCTCCCTCAATTTCAGCCAGAAAAATACCTAAAATTACAAAAAAACACACAACTCATAGTAAAGTCCAGAAATATGAATTTTTCCTAAAAACTAATGAAAATAAACTAAAAACTAACAAAAATATACTAAAAACTATATGAAATTAACCCCAAAAAGCGTATAAAATATCCGCTCATCACGAGATAAAAAGAAAAAGTCTCGTGGCTGGGTACGAGATAAAAATCAAAAAGTCTTCTGAAGTTGTTTCAAAGACCAGTAAGTGCTATTAAGTAAAAAAGGGGCTAAGATTCAACCCCCTATTCTCTTAGCCAGTGAAAACCATCAATTGGTATCAGAGCTTGGTCTCAAAAAGATCAAGCTTTGCAGCTTAGAGAAAAGATTCAGATGGCAGAAAGCAGTGGCTCAACTCTGGTGTCCTACAATCTGACAGAGGGACAGTCAAGCAACAGACCTCCTCTTTTCAATGTGAAAAACTACACCTATTGGAAAGAGAGAATGAAGATCTTTGCGCAAGAAGTAGATTATAGATTATGGAAGATCATCTTGGAGGGTCCTCAATATCCAACCACCACAAGTGCAGCAGGAGCAGTTTCCCTTAAACCAGAAGCTAGTTAGACTGAAGAAGACAGAAAGAAGGTGGAACTTAATGTCAAGGCTATCAACTTGCTTAACTGTGCAATCAGCTTCGAGGAGTACCGACGGGTATCACGATGCACAACGGCAAAGGAAATATGGGACAAACTTCAAGTCACTCATGAAGGAACCACCTTAGTAAAGAAGACAAGGATAAACATGCTAAACAGAGAATATGAAATATTCTCAATGAAGGAAGGAGAATTCATAGACGAAATATTTGAAAGATTCAACATCATCATTGTTGGCTTGGATGCTATGGGGATTAAGTATCCTGATTTTGTGCTTGTGAGGAGAGTTCTAAGATGTCTTACTAAAGAGTGGAAAACAAAAGCTTTAATCATTTCTGAGAGTAGTGGTCTAGATTCCATGACATGTGATGACTTGAGAAGAAACCTACTTGCTTTTGAAAACACTTATTTAAAAAAGGATTCAAAAAAGAAAGGAATTGCTTTTTCATCTGTTACTAACTCCCTGGATGATGAATCCAGTGATAATTCCTCTAAAAATGAATTTGTGTTGTTTGCCAAAAAATTCAGGAAAATGGTGAAGTTCAAGGAGAGAAGCAAAGGAAGCAGCTCTAGGAAATAAAGAAAATATCTCAGCAAGGTGATGTGTTATAACTGCAAAGAAATTGGGCATTTCAAGTCAGATTGCCCTAAGTTGAAGAAAGAAGAGAAACCAAAGAAGGGAAAGAAGAAAGGTCTGATGGCTTCTTGGGAGGACTTGGAAAACAATTCTGAAGATGATGAAGAATCAGAAACCAAGTCTCAACAATGTCTTATGGCAGACCACGTTGAACAGGTAGTTATTCACAACCCTGACACTGAATCTCTTCATCTTATGATAGACCACCTTTCTGAAAAAAATTAGATGCTTCTTGCTGGATAATCAAGATCTTGAACAACAAATCACCATCCTTAAAGCAGAAAATGGTTTTCTCAAAGAAAAACTGAGGGAGGCCGAAACTACTGTTGATCTTGTTGAAGAAAACAAGCAGTTGAAAGCCCAACTTAGGAGCTGTGAAAGTGATCATTCTGTTTTTGCATATGTAAATTGTTTTAAAGAAAATGAAGATTTTCTTAAAAAGGTCAAAAGGCTTAAAGAAGACTTAGCCAAGTTCACTCAAAGTTCTGAAAATTTAAATCAAATTTTGGCTAGTCAAAACCTCTTTATGATAAAGCTGGCTTGGGTTTCTTTAAATCTATTGAGAAACCTTATTTTGAAAATATTGCCTCATCTTCTAATGATACAAGGTTTCAAAACCCAACACGCTTTAACAAAACAGCAACTCCAAGGTTTTATAGACTATGTAACCGAAATGGACGCTTTCCCATTCAATGCTTTTTTGGTGAGAGGATGATTGGTGATAAAGTTTACAAAGTTGTTTTTGATTATAATGGATTAGGACACAAGAGATAGTTTAACGTGAAAGGATCCAAGAAGATTTGGATACCTAAGGTCACTTGAGCTTGTTTTGTAGGTGTGCTTAGCATCCAAACAGAAGGATAACATGTGGTACATGGACAGCGGGTGTTCTAGGCATATAACTGAAAAGACAACCTTCTTCATAAAGCTTGATGAGTATGATGGAGGATTTGTCACTTTCGATGATGATGGTAAAGGAAAGATAGTGGCCGTTGGAAAAGTTGGTAAAAGCTTTTCATCTTGTATAAATGATGTTCTTCTTGTAAATGGTTTGAAATATAATTTACTTAGTGTAAGCCAATTGTGTGATCTAGGATATGAAGTTATTTTTAGAAAGTTTGTGTGTTTAGTTGTTTGTGAAAAAAATGGGGATTTTTATTTGAGGCTAAAAGGTGCAATAATGTGTATAGGTTGACTCTTGAGGACTTGAAAGAACAAAATGTAACATGTTTTACTTCTTTTGAATCTGAAAAATGGCTATGGCATAAAAAATTGGGTCATGCTAGCATGTACCAAATTTCTAAGCTAGTCAAGAAAAAATTAGTTAGAGGAATTCCAAATATCAAATTTGATAAGGATCTTACTTGTGATGCTTGCCAATTGGGCAAACAAGTAAAATTCTCTTTTAAACCAAAGGATGGAATTTCAACTAAAAGACCATTAGAGATGTTACACATTGATCTTTTTGGTCCAACAAGAACTCAAAGTTTAGGAGGTAAACACTATGGTCTAGTGGTGGTAGATGATTACTCTAGATTTGGTTGGGTACTTTTTCTTGCTAATAAAAATGATGCTTTCCAAGATTTCTCAACCCTTTGCAAAAGAATTCAGAATGAAAAAGATTTAAAAATTGCCCATTTAAGAAGTGATCACGGAAGAGAATTTGAAAACCAAGACTTTGAAAAATTCTGTGATGACTTTGGAATTGCTCATAACTTTTCATGCCCTAGAACCCCTCAACAAAATGGGGTGGTTGAGAAAAGGAATAGAAGCCTTCAAGAGATGACTAGGGCCATGGTTTGTGAGAATGAGATTCCAAAATTTCTATGGGCTGAAGCTGTAAATACAGCTTGTTACATTTTGAATAGGACCATTATTAGAAAAGGGTTGAAGAAAACTCCTTATGAGCTATGGAAAGGAACCCCTCCAAGTCTTAAGTATTTCCATATTTTTGGATGCAAATGCTTTGTACTTAACAATAAAGAAAACCTTGGCAAATTTGATCCAAAATCCTATGAAGAGATGTTTGTTGGATATTCCACCACTAGAAAGGCCTATAGGATTTATCTCAAAGAACATAGGATCATAGAGGAATCCATACATGTCTCTTTTTGTGATTCTAATTCAATTTCCAGTGCTATGATAGAAGATGATACAGATTGTAAAGATGTTGTCAACAAGGAAACCAGTGAAGAGAATCCCAAGTCTGCTCAAGTTGAAGAATATGTCAGTCCAGTTTTGTCTCGTCAGAATGGAGGAGACATTTTCATTTTGTCTCTTGAACCAGCAAGAGAAACTGGAATAGAACAACCCACAAAAACTCATCAAAGCTCAACACCACTTCAAAAGCCAAGTGAATGAAAGTCCATGAGGGGTTATCCTCATGACTTTATCATTGGTAATCTCTCTCAAGATGTAACAACAAGATTCTCAACCAAAAAGCAATCCGAACCTAGCAATTTTGCCCTCTTGTCACAATTGGAGCCCAACAATGTAAAACAAGCTCTTGAAGATCCATCATGGGTCAAAGCAATGCAAGAAGAGCTTGCTCAATTTAACAAGAATGAGGTTTGGACACTAGTACCTCATCTGGATGGTAAGAAAGTTACGGGTACTAAGTGGGTTTTCAAAAATAAATTAGGTGAGGATGGAAAAGTTGTTCGTAACAAGGCTAGATTAGTGGCCCAAGGTTACAATCAAGAAGAGGGTATAGATTTTGATGAGTCTTTTGCTCCGGTAGCTAGAATGGAAGCAATTAGTTGCTTCTTGCCTATACTGCCCATAAGGGTTTTAAAATGTTTCAAATGGATGTGAAATGTGCTTTTCTTAATGGCTTTATTGATAGAGAAGTGTTTGTGGCACAACCCCCCGGTTTTGAAGATAAAGAATTTCCAAACCATGTGTTTAAACTCTCAAAGGCTCTTTATGGCCTTAGACAAGCTCCAAGAGCTTGGTATGAAAGGCTTAGTGCCTTCTTGTTGGAAAATTAGTTTCAAAGGGGTACCACCGACACTACTTTATTTATTAAAGCATCTAATGATGATATTCTCCTAGTTCAAGTTTATGTGGATGACATTGTGTTTGGATCAGCCAATGAGTCCTTGTGTGAAGAGTTTGGAAAACTCATGACTAGTGAGTTTGAGATGAGTTTAATGGGAGAGCTAACTTTCTTTCTTGGCCTCCAAATTAAACAAACTCCTAGTGGCACTTTCATTCACTAAGGAAAGTATGCAAAAGAACTTATTAAAAAATTTGGCCTAGAAAGTTCCAAACCAATGGGAACACCAATGCATCCAAACACTAAACTTGAAAAGGATGATGATGGCAAAGATGTGGATGAAACACGGTATAGAGGAATGATTGGTTCACTCATGTATCTTACCCCCTCTAGACCGGATATTGTTCAAAGTGTGGGTGTATGTTCAAGATTTCAATCTCATCCAAAAGAATCCCATCTTTCAGCCGTTAAGCGCATCATTAGATACATTAAGGGAACTAGTGATTATGGCTTGTGGTATCCAAAATCTGATGATTTTTGTGCAGTAGAGTTTTGTGATGCAGATTATGCGGGAGATAGGGTGGATAGAAGGAGCACATCCGGCATGTGTTGATTCCTTGGAAGCTCACTCAACATGTGGTCAAGCAAAAAGCAAGCCACAGTGGCTCTATCCACAGCTGAAGCTGAATATATTTCTGCATCTGCATGTTGTTCACAACTAATTTGGTTAAAAATATAGTTGGAATACTACAAATTAAAGATCAATAGTATACCCTTATTGTGATAATATGAGTGCTATAAACATTTCTAAAAATCCTGTTCTGCACTCAAGAACCAAGCACATTGAAATCAAATATCACTTTATTAGAGAACATGTGCAAAAGGGTACTATTGGTATTTAATTTGTAAAATCTGAAGACCAACTTGCTTATATTTTTATAAAACCCCTCTGTGAAGACAGATTTTGCACTTTGAGAAAAAGTTTGGGAATGATAGATTTAAACTCTATTGATAACTTGTGAAATTTTTGATTCTGCTCAGTTTTGTCTCGTAGGAAAGTAGGAGATAAAAATCAGGATGTGTTGAAAGGGCTATGATATAGGGGAAGACTGCGCAGACATCAATGAACTTAGGCCCCACCAAATTTCTTTGACCCCACTCTGACCATTTTGTTAGTTCCTCTTTATGTAAATCACAATTCCTTTTTGTTGTCTCATCAAATCTTGTTGGAAGAGGTTATTATCAAATCAAATATTTTCCCTCCTCTCATCCCTTGATTCTAGGAAACAACTTTTTAGTTTTAATTTCAAATAAAAGGAAACCTCCCTTGGTTAATAACCGCTCATTAATGGTCATTAACTCCCTCCAAATTCCCTCTCCACTCAACATTTAATGCGTCCCTAACCTCCCACATCTCTCCACTCAATTCAGTTCTCTCTTCATCTTCTCTCTTCCACTTCTCCATTTTTATTATCATGAAAAAGAAAACTGCTCCAAGGAAGAGTGAACGAATCCTCCTCTCCTAAAAACTTCCACTCCTCAAACCCACACTCATATACACATTCATTCTACTTTTTCATCTTCTCCCTCACCACCATCCAAGCACACAGACACCATGAGGAGAAAAGTGATAGCAACGAAGACTTATTCAAGGAAAAAGAAGGAGAAGGTACCCGTGGCTGAAGAAGAAGAATTCCACACCTCACCTCCTCCATCACCGCCGCCATCACCACCGAATAAGACAACCCTTGGACGCAGTTCATAGAAGACTCAGAGCTTTGTGTTACACAACACGAGGGAGCCAGCAAACTTGGAATCATTAGAATTCAAAACTAAGTTCAACAAACCTCATTCACACTATGACCCGGCCAAATTCAATTTATATGCCTCCTATGAACTCCACAAGGAAGTGTTGGAGAAACGCCACCTCTGTGCCACCTACCTAGTGAATCTGGACTCACTCGCAGCAAAAGGAATCAACGTCTCTCCTCTGTTTGAGAATCTAAAATGGACTTCTCTGCTCCATATTCAGAAACATGTTTACCCTGGATTGGTACAAGAATTTTATGCTAATATGAGACTGATCGATGGTACCATCCACTCTTACGTAAAGAAGGTATACATGACTCTGAACTCTGAGACCATCAGCGCTGTCCTAGGCTACACAGATGAGGGACCAAGAGGGTACATGACTGAAAAATGGGACTCTCAGGTTGGGGTCACATACAAGCAAGCCCTTCAACAAATCTGTGAGAACTTGTCTGGCTTGGATGGCACCATTCCTACTCACAAGACCCTCGGACCAACAAACTCTCTTTTGCACCGAATCATCACTCATATTCTAACCCCTCAAAGTGGTTCACATAACAGAGTAACTGTTTCTGACTCTTGTACTTTTTGCTCTCGTTACTTCTACTCCTATCTCATTTGGATACCTTATGATAAGGCACATGTGGGAATTTGTTAAGAGTACCAAAAAGGCAAATCTTCCTTATGGCATGTTTCTCACTAATATTTTTGAATATTTTAAAGTTGATTTAACCAATGAAGCTGTAGAGAACAAGGTCTCAATGATTAAAGGAGGAGGAGCTATGAAGGGAACCAAAGGGAAGAAGTCAGTACCCTCGGACAGTGAGTTTGAGAGTCGGCCTGAGTCTTCCAAGACAAAAGAATCGATCAAAGAAATCCTCACTGAATTCTCCAACATGTCGGAGCTAATGGTACAATCCTATAAGGCAGCCCGCAAGCAAGCCTTTGAAAATGAGAGGGCTTGGATGAAGTGCAAAGATAGGGTGGGTCTAATGTTACAGAGTTTTAAGGAGGAGATGGATGCTACCAGTGATGATGAGGCAGATGGCTCTGAGTACAATTTATCTGATGATTGATCACTATTTTTATTTGATATTGGCTTGTCTTGGCTCAATCTGATATTGTAGTAGTTTGCTTGGATACTTTAGACCTATGACACTGTGATAAACTCTTGGTATTTTAGTTATATTTTGGATATTTTGCTTCCAATGTCAATTTTTTGTAGGTGCCCCTTAATGATAAAAGGGGGGAAATGGGGCTGAAAAATTGAAATTGAGAAAACAGGGGATGAAATCCTTGTAGATTTATGATCACCCTTGTTTCAATTACTTGTTGTGGTGATCAGCTTGATACTTGTGATGCAGTTGTAGATATGCCTGCTGTGTTTTGGATTAGAAATATGCATTTAGTTTATCTTGATTTACCTTGGTGAAAATGCTTGCTGTTTTAGATTAGGAATATTTTATTTTTAGCAGTTCCTTTAAGATGTGATATGTAAATAAATTCTGATAGTTTCTATGTTTTGAGATGATCATACTTGATTAAAAATATTTTCCTTGCTCTGATTAATTTGCTCTGATATGCTGATTGGAAAATATTTTCGAATGGATTGAATAAGCAACTTCTTGAAACATCAAAATATTTTTTGGTTGATATGTACTCAATTGCTTTGTATGTGTTTGAGCAGAAAATCAATTTTATGATAACAAATGAGTTTTGTTTATCACTCCAATTCTGCTCATAAATCAAGCCATTCAACATTACAAATTTTCATATGTTGAAAAACATTGTTGCCTTAGGCTTGATACAAACTGTTACAGGTATAAAGCTTCCCTTGGTAAAGTAGCATACATTGAGGGGGAGCCATGTAACAAATGGAAAGGAAGGAATCCAAGTATTAAAGGGAGTACTCTAATTTTTCTATGATTTCTTTCCATTTCAATTTTTAATAATGTTTGTCATCAAGGGGGAGATTGATGAGTTTGGAAAACTCTAATTTAAATTGATAATGATCAAACATTATTAACACAATTAACTGCAAAATTATTAATTAAGATCTTCATAATTACAATTGCTAATTTAATAATTTTGTTGGTGCAGGTTTCTGTTGGGCTGAAAAAATATTGGCTAGCCCAACATGAATTAATATACTCAGCCTTAATATTATATTGTTAAGATCATGGTGGCTGAAATTATAGTTATGTTTCTTAGGCCGAATAGAAAAGAAAAGATCCGAAGCCCAGTATGAAATCACAATTCAGCCTTATGCAAACTATGATATGAATGTTAGCTGAATTGTTTAGTTGGGCCAGACTCTATTAACATTATTATTAGCCCATATTTAACTAAAGATCCAATGCTTGGTCCGAAATAAAGAAAAGAGAGAGAACAAATGTTTCTTGCTTCCAACGGATCTCTCTATCCTATGTGATGGATTCCAAATTTAATTCAATTATCATTAACTTGCATTGAGAACTATGAGAGAGAAATTAGCATTTGATTTGATGGACATCATCAAAGATACACGCTACCTAAAGCAAGGAAAGTGGGAAACTTAATTTACTTTATCACATTCATTAACTATTGTTCAAGTTTCTCTTTCTCCATTCTCATCTCTCTTCTCCTACTTCAGTCACTTCACAGAGAAAGCTTGGATGCTATGGCTAGCTACCGAAAAGAAGAAGAAGCACGCTACAAGACCATCACAATGATGGCAAGAAAAAGAAAATTAAAAGTATGTTATGGCTGAGATTTTTATCACTTATGGTAAGATTTGGTGAAGAGATCTTAGCTTTTCCATACCAAAAATGGAAGAAGAAGATTTCGGTCAGTATAGAAAGATCCTTGGAGAGATGGCTTGTCTCTGATTTTGCTCAACCACCACAGAAGGTAGCTACAGTGGCTACGTGATGGAAGAGGCAGAAGTTGGAGCAGATGAAGCTATCATCATCATAACTCATCAAGGGCTAGGAATCCGTCTTGGAGAGCAAGGCAAGATGGAGGGCTCGGATTGATGAAGATTGGTGACCAAGGAAGGACTAGAGGTAATTGCATGTTGGGTTTTTCATTTGGTTATCTCTTCTCTCTCTCTGGCCGAACCGGTTCGCATGAAGAAGAAGAAGTTTATCTTAGTTTATTTGGGTTTCAACCGTAGAGGCTTCCCCCTATAAGTAAGGGAGAACAGCCAAGGCTTGAAGTAAGGAGTGAGAGTGCAAGGCACAGAGTTCTCATAGCTACCTAAGCTAACAGAAGTTCTTCTCCTTCAATGTTTTCTGTTTTGTATTTTTCTGTTTAATTTTGTCTGTCTTGAGTCTCATGGAAAAAAGGCAAACAGTGAAGTTTGTAAAGAAAAAGCCATAAAGAGGAAAAAGGCAGAGAGTGCAAAATTAAAAAAAAAAGCAATAGATGTCCTTAGAGGTCCTTTGTACATCTGTGTTGTGTTTCATGATTCTGTGGGAATCCCCTTGCAAGTTGGGTTAGCACTTAGCAGTTGAAAGCTTGGCAGTAACCAAGTCAAGTTCAGGATTGGGGTTTAAATTCTAGACTTGTCCCGGATAGAAAGGGTAGTTCCTAGGGAGAATTGGTGTTTGTAATCAAGGATGATTATAGTGAAATTCCATTATTGTTGTGATGGAGACTGGATGTAGGCTGCATTGCACTCAGCAGCTGAACCAGGATATATCTTGGTGTAATTCTCTCTCTCTCTCTTCTACTCTATTTCTGTTCCTACTGCCCAGGAGATAAAACTGAAAAATATCTCATGCCTGGTGACGAGATAAAAAGAAAGAGTCTCGTGACTGGGTACGAGACAAAAATAAAAAAGTCTCCTGAAGTTGTTGGGGCTAAGATTCAACCCCCCCTTCTCTTAGCCACTGAAAACCATCACTGTCAATTTACCCTTGTAGCACACCAACACTCTCCGGAAAAATACCAATTGTGCTTGACATCCCACTTGAACTCCAAGTCTTGAATTGGTTTTCTTGAAGAACCTTGGATTCCCTTGGCAACTAACACTTCTTTCTCCACCATGTACTAACCCAAGAAGGATCTTGAGTTGGTAATCCGTCTCCAAGATAGCATATTGGTGGGGGCCAATGAAGTTCATAGATGAAATTGTCACCCACTCAATGTGCTATTGGTTGTCAATCCCTTCCTCACCAATCTCTTCCTCCTCTTCTCCATCACTCACATCATAACAAGGAGGTTGTGAGAAGTTGATGAGCGGATAATTTATACGCTTTTTGGCATTGTTTTTAGTATATTTTTAGTAGAATCTAGTTGCTTTTAGGGATGTTTTTATTAGTTTTTATGTTAAATTCACATTTCTAGACTTTACCATGAGTTTGTGTGTTTTTCTGTGATTTCAGGTATTTTCTGGCTGAAATTGAGGGACTTGAGCAAAAATCAGATTCAGAGGTTGAAGAAGGACTGCTGATGCTGTTGGATTCTGACCTCCCTGCACTCAAAGTGGATTTTCTGGAGCTACAGAACTCAAAATGGCACGCTTCCAATTGCGTTGGAAAGTAGACATCCAGGGATTTTCTGGATGTTTTCTTGTTTTGTGTCTTTTCTTGTTTTTCATATGCATTCTTGAAATCTTAGTGTCTAAGCATTAAAGATTTCTAAGTTTGGTGTCTTGCATGCTTTCTTTGCATTAAAAATTTTTCAAAAAAAAATATATGTTCTTGATGTTCATCATGATCTTCATAGTGTTCTTGGTGTTCATCTTGACATTCATAGCATTCTTGCATGCATTCATTGTTTTGATCCATAACTTTCATGCATTGCATCATTTTTCATGTTTGTTCTCTCTCATCAAAAAAAAATTTCAAAAATCAAAAAAATATCTTCCCCTTTTTCTCTCTTAAAATTTCGAAAATTAGATTTGACTTTTTCAAAAATTTTTAAAATCTAGTTGTTTTTATGAGTCAAATCAAATTTTCAATTTAAAAATCTTATCTTTTTCAAAATCTTTTTCAAAAATCAAATCTTTTTCATTTTTCTTATTTATTTTTGAAAATTTTAAAAATATTTTTCAAAAATCTTTTTCTTATCTTTATCTCCTAATTTTCGAAAATAACATCATTAATTAATGTTTTGATTCAAAAATTTCAAGTTTGTTACTTACTTGTTAAGAAAGATTCAAACTTTAAGTTCTAGAATCATATTTTGTGATTTATTGTGAATCAAGTCATTAATTGTGATTTTAAAAATCAAATCTTTTTCAAAACTAATTTCAATCATATCTTTTTCAAAATCATATCTTTTTCAAAAAAAAAAATTTTGATTTTAAAATATCTTTTCTAACTTCTTATCTTCTTATCTTTTCAAAATTGATTTTCAAATTTGTTTCAACTACCTAACTAACTCCCTCTCTCTCTCTAATTTTTGAAAATATCTTCCCTCTTTTTCAAAAATTCTTTTTAATTAACTAATTATTTTAATTTTTTATTTCAATTTTCGAAAATTACTAACCTTTTTCAAAAACTATTTTCGAAAATCACTAACTCTTTTTCAAAAAATAATTTTCGAAAATCCTTCTCCCTCATCTCCTTCTAATTATTTATTCATCTACTAACACTTCTCTTCATCTCACATCACTGCTGCTATCCTTACCCTTGTGTTTGGATTCTTCATTCTTCTTCACCCCTATTCCTTTTCTTCTTCTACTAACAATAAGGAACCTCTTTACTGTGACATAGAGGATTCCTCTTCTTTTCTTGTTCTCTTCTCTTTCTTATGAGCAGGAACAAGGAAAAAGGCATTCTTGTTGACGCTGATCCAGAACCTGAAAGGACTCTGAAGAGAAAACTAAGAGAAGCTAAATTATAACAATCCAGAGACAACCTTATTGAAAATTTCGAACAAGTAAAGGAAATGGCAGCCGAACCCAACAACAATAATGCAAGAAGAATGCTTGGTGACTTTACTGCACCAAATTCCAATTTACATGGAAGAAGCATCTCCATTCCTGCCATTGGAGCAAACAACTTTGAGCTGAAACCTCAATTAGTTTCTCCGATGCAGCAGAACTGCAAGTTTCATGGACTTCCATCTGAAGATCCTTTTCAGTTCTTAACTCAATTCTTGCATATATGTGATACTGTTAAGACTAATGGAGTAGATCCTGAAGTCTACAGGCTCATGCTTTTCCCTTTTGCTGTAAGAGACAGAGCTAGAGTATGGTTGGACTCTCAACCTAAGGATAGCCTGAACTCTTGGGATAAGCTGGTCAAGGCTTTCTTAGCCAAGTTCTTTCCTCCTCAAAAGCTGAGTAAGCTTAGAGTGGATGTTCAGACCTTCAGACAGAAAGAAGGTGAATCCCTCTATGAAGCTTGGGAGAGATACAAAGGACTGACCAAAAAGTTGTAAATCATGTTGCTTGTATGCGAAGTTTGTATTCGTAGGTTTTGATGAATGACAAACCAACAAACGACATGAAAGACAAACCAACAAACAACTTGAATGAACAAGCATGTTGAAAGATCAACCAACATTCAACGTTGAGGAATGAAGAGTTGAAAGCAACACAACAACAACAAGAAACTCAAGTCCACAACATTTGAAGACAAGTATAGTGTCTTAGGACTTAGGTAACTTCTTGTTAAGAACCAATTGCTAAATCTCTCAACACACACTCACAAAATGTTTTGATGCACATCTTGCAATTCGATGCTAGCCAAATGGTTTAAAACTTGTTTTCAAAGGTACAAAAGCATAGGAATTGACTCCAACAAGTTTGAGATCAATCCTAAGTATTTTGAAGTGATTTTAAGCCATTCTTTAAGGTTTTCATCGATGCACACTCATCTTGCATCGATGCAAAGCATGCGACGACTTGTTGCATCGATGCAAAGATGTTTGCATCGATGCAACCTAGCTGAAAATTCAAATTTCAGCTTCAAAGACACATTTGCATCGATGCAAAGTGTTATGCATCGATGCAAATGATTCAAAAACATAAAAAACGGCTAGTTTTGACAAAAAGGCTCCATCCCATTAACTCCCCAACGTTTCTAAGGTTTGGGGAGTCTATAAATAGATGGATTGAAGCCTTATTTCAGATACGTGAGTATTTGCAAACTATCTTGTTCATATTCTTTCATTCTACACATTTTTAAGGTGTTATAATACACAATTTGAGAGAGCAATATCAATTGGTTCAATAGTGATAAACTTGTAATCATACACTCTTCTAGAGAGTACTCATTTCATCTCAACAATTCTTTGAGAATTGTTTTCTTGTAACACTTTGTAAATTGGAGTGTGATCTCCAAGGTTGAGTCAAGAGTTATAAACACTATAGTCGGTGAGAATACCAAAGAGGTATACTAAGTACTCAAGGCAAATCTTAAAGAAGGTATCTCTAAGTGGAGTGGGTTAGTATACGAGTGGTGATCATATACCGTGAGGTGTTAGAAACTAAGGACTCGGATTGTAAAAGGTTTTGCGCGAGCACCTTGAAGCTTGACAATAGTGGAACTTCTCAATAGCGATTGAGAAAGAAAGTGGACGTAGGACAAGGATTGTGCCGAACCACTCTAAATAGCGTTTGCATCTCTCCAAACTCATCTCTTCAATATTATTGTCTTTTACCTTTGAGCAAATAAATTGTGATCGAAAAGTAGCTTCGTAAGTACTTAAGGAATAGCTTAAGTCCGATTGGTGAAAAGCTTGATCAATTTATTTGAGTTGGTGTCTATTGGAAAGTAAAAGCTCCTTATAAATGCTTAGCAATTGAGTTAAGCTCTTGGAAAAATACTAGTACAATAACACTTTTGTATATTGTCTTTAACTTTCGCAAAAAGATTCATTGTTGTTGCAATACTCAATTCACCCCCCCTCTTGAGTAATTGTGCATAGGTTCTACAAAAGTGTCCTTCTGACATGCTTTCAGAATGGACCATCCTGGATATATTCTATGATGGTCTATCTGAATTGGCTAAAATGTCATTGGATACTTCTACAGGTGGATCCATTCACCTAAAAAAAATGCCTGCAGAAGCTCAAGAACTCATTGAGATGGTTGCTAATAACCAGTTTATGTACACTTCTGAGAGGAATCCTGTGAATAATGGGACGCCTATGAAGAAGGGAGTTCTTGAAATTGACACTCTGAATACCATATTGGCTCAGAATAAAATATTAACTCAGCAAGTCAATATGATTTCTCAGAGTCTGAATGGAATGCAAGCTGCATCCAACAGTACTCAAGAGGCATCTTCTGAAGAAGAAGCCTATGATCCTGAAAACCCTGCAATAGCAGAGGTGAATTACATGGGTGAACCTTATGGAAACACCTATAACCCCTCATGGAGAAATCACCCAAATCTCTCATGGAAGGATCAACAAAAGCCTCAACAAGGCTTTAATAATGGTGGAAGAAATAGGTTTAACAATAGTAAACCTTTTCCATCATCCACTCAGCAACAGACAGAGAACTCTGAACAAAATACCTCTAATTTAGCAAACTTAGACTCTGATCTGTCCAAGGCCACTGTAAGTTTCATGAATGAAACAAGGTCTTTCATTAGAAATTTGGAAGCATAAGTGGGCCAGCTGAGTAAAAGGATCACTGAAATCCCTCCTAGTACTCTCCCAAGCAATACAGAAGAAAATCCAAAAGGAGAGTGCAAGGCCATTGACATGATCACCATGGCCAAACCTGTAAGGGAAGGAGAGGATGTGAATCCCAGTGAGGAAGACCTCCTGGGACGTCCAGTGATCAATAAGGAGTTTCCCTCTGAGGAACCAAAGGAATTTGAGGCTCATTTAGAGACCATAGAGATTCCATTAAACCTCCTTATGCCATTCATAAGCTCTGATGAGTATTCCTCTTCTGAAGAGAATGAAGATGTTACTGAAGAGCAAGCTGCCAAGTTTCTTGGTGCAATCATGAAGCTGAATGCCAAATTACTTGGCATTGAAACTTGGGAAGATGAACCTCCCTTGTTCACAAATGAACTAAGTGATCTGGATCAACTGACATTGCCTCAGAAGAAATAGGATCCTGGAAAGTTCTTAATATCTTATACCATAGGCACCATGATCTTTAAGGCTCTGTGTGACCTTGGTTCAGGGATAAACCTTATGCCCCTCTCTGTAATAGAGAAACTGGGAATCTATGGGGTACAAGCTGCTAAAATCTCATTAGAGATGGCAGACAATTCAAGAAAATAGGCTTATGGACAAGTAGAGGACTTGTTAGTAAAGGTTGAAGGCCTTTACATCCCTGCTGATTTCATAGTCCTAGATACTGGGAAGGATGAGGTAGAATTCATCATCCTTGGAAGACCCTTCCTAGCCATAGCAAGAGCTGTGATTGATGTGGACAGAGGAGAATTGATCCTTCAATTAAATGAGGACAACCTTGTGTTTAAAACTCAAGGATCTCTCTCTGTATCCATGGAGAGGAAGCATAAAAAGCTTCTCTCAAAGCAGAGTCAAACAAAGCCCCCACAGTCAAACTCTAAGTTTGGTGTTGGGAGGCCACAACTAAACTCTAAGTTTGGTGTCAAACCCCCATATCCAAACTCTAAGTTTGGTGTTGGGAGGTCTCAACAAAGCTCTGCACATCTGTGAGGCTCCATGAGAGCCCACTGTAAAGCTATTGACATTAAAGAAGCGCTTGTTGGGAGGCAACCCAATGTTTATTTATCTAATTTTCATTGTTTTTCATGTTTTATTAGGTTCATGATCATGTGGAGTCACAAAATAAATATAAAAAATTGAAAAGGGAATCAAAAATAGTAGAAGAAAAATCACACCCTGGAGGAAGACCTTACTGGCGTTTAAACGCCAGTAAGAAGCATGTTTTGGGCGTTCAACGCCAGAACAGAGCATGATTCTGGTGTTGAATGCCCAAAACATGCTTCTTACTGGCGTAGAGCATGATTCTGGTGCTGAACGCCAGAAATGGGCAGCATCTGGGCGTTTGAACGCCAGAAATGCACCCTGGAGAAGAGCTGGCGCTAAACGCCCAGAACAAGCATGGTTCTGGCGTTCAACGCCAGAAATGGGCAACAAATGGGCGTTCAACGCCCAAAACAAGCACCAATCTGGCGCTGAACACCCAGAGTTGTATGCAAGGGCATTTTGCATGCCCAATTTGGTGCAAGGTTGTAAATCCTTCAACACCTCAGGATCTGTGGACCCCACAGGATCACCTCAGGATCTGTGGACCCCACAGGATCCCCACCTACCTCCACTCACTTCTTCTCACCCCTCTTTCACACAATCCCATAAACACTCTTCCCCAAAACTCTTCACCAATCACCTCAATCTCTCTTCCCTATCACCACTTCACCACTCACATCCATCCACTCTTCCCCATAAACCTACCTCATAAACTCCACTTACCTTCAAAATTCAAAATCAATTTCCCACCCAAACCCACCCTAAATGGCCGACCTTACCCCCCTCCCTTCCCTATATATAGCCCTCCATTCTTCCTCATTTTCACACAACACAACCCTCTCTTCTCTTCTTAGCTGAAACACATATCCCTCTCCCTCTCCTCCATTTCTTCTTCTTCTTCATCTATTCTTTCTTTTCTTGCTCGAGGGCGAGCAACATTCTAAGTTTGGTGTGGTAAAAGCATAAGCTTTTTGTTTTTCCATTACCATTGATGGCACCTAAGACCGGAGAATCCTCTAGAAAAGGGAAAGGGAAGACAAAAGCTTCTACCTCCGAGTCATGGGAGATGGAAAGATTCATCTCCAAAGCTCATCAAGACCACTTCTATGATGTTGTGGCCAAGAAGAAGGTGATCCCTGAGGTCCCTTTCAAGCTCAAGAAGAATGAGTATCCGGAGATCCGACATGAAATCCAAAGAAGAGGTTGGGAAGTTCTAACAAAACCCATCCAACAAGTCGGCATCCTAAATGGTTCAAGAGTTCTATGCCAATGCATGGATCACTAGGAACCATGATCAAAGTAAGAACCCGGACCCAAAGAATTATCTCACCATGGTTCGGGGGAAATACTTAGATTTTAGTCCAGAAAATGTGAGGTTGGCATTTAACTTGCCTATGATGCAAGAAGATGCACGCCCCTACACTAGAAGGGTCAACTTTAATTAAAGGTTGGACCAAGTCCTCATGGACATATGTGTGGAAGGAGCTCAATGGAAGATTGACTCCAAAGGCAAGCCAGTTCAACTACGAAGACTGGACCTCAAGCCTGTAGCTAGAGGATGGTTAGAATTCATACAACGCTCCATCATCCCCACTAGCAACCGATCCGAAGTTACTGTCGATCGGGCCATCATGATTCATAGCATCATGATTGGAGAGGAAGTAGAAGTTCATGAAGTCATCTCCCTTGAACTCTACAAAATAGCCGAAAAGTCCTCCCCAATGGCAAGGCTAGCTTTTCCTTATCTTATTTGCCATCTCTGTTACTCAGCTGGAGCTTCCATAGAAGGAGACATTCCCATTGAGGAAGAGAAGCCCATCACTAAGAAAAGGATGGAGCAAGCAAGAGAGCCCATTCATGGAGCTCAAGAGGCGCATGAAGCTCATCACCATGAGATCCCGGAGATGCCTCCAATGCATTTCCCTCCACAAAACTATTGGGAGCAAATCAACACCTCCCTAGGAGAATTAAGTTCCAACATGGGACAACTAAGGGTGGAACATCAAGAGCACTCCATCATCCTTCATGAAATAAGAGAAGATCAAAAAGCAATGAGGGAGGAGTAACAAAGACAAAGAAGAGACATAGAAGAGCTCAAGGACATCATTGGTTCCTCAAGAAGGAAACGCCACCATCACTAAGGTGGACTCATTCCTTGTTCTTACATTCTCTGTTTTTCGTTTTCTTTATGTTAAGTGCTTATCTATGTTTGTGTCTTCATTACATGATCATTAGTAGTTAGTAACTTTGTCTTAAAGTTATGAATGTCCTATGAATCCATCACCTCTCTTAAAATGAAAAATGTTTTAATTCAAAAGAACAAGAAGTACATGAGTTTCGAATTTATCCTTGAACTTAGTTTAATTATATTGATGTGGTGACAATGCTTCTTGTTTTCTGAATGAATGCTTGAACAGTGCATATGTCTTTTGAAGTTGTTGTTTATGAATGTTAAATATGTTGGCTCTTGAAAGAATGATGACAAGGAGACATGTTATTTGATAATCTGAAAAATCATAAAATTGATTCTTAAAGCAAGAAAAAGCAGCAAAGAACAAAGCTTGCAGAAAAAAAAAGAGAAAAAAAATAGGCAAAAAAATAGAAAGAAAAAGAAAAGCAAGCAGAAAAAGCCAAAAGCTCTTAAAACCAAGAGGCAAGAGCAAAAAGCCAATAACCCTTAAAACCAAAAGGCAAGGGCAAATAAAAAGGATCCCAAGGCTTTGAGCATCAGTGGATAGGAGGGCCTAAAGGAATAAAATCCTGGTCTAAGCGGCTAAACCAAGCTGTCCCTAACCATGTGCTTGTGGCGTGAAGGTGTCAAGTGAAAACTTGAGACTGAGCGGTTAAAGTCAAGGTCCAAAGCAAAAAAAAGAGTGTGCTTAAGAACCCTGGACACCTCTAA
This sequence comes from Arachis hypogaea, assembly GCF_003086295.3. Lineage (NCBI taxonomy): Eukaryota > Viridiplantae > Streptophyta > Magnoliopsida > Fabales > Fabaceae > Arachis > Arachis hypogaea. Next base: position 123,337,170 of record NC_092046.1, read on the forward strand.
TTGGGGACTTTAGCAAAGCTGAGTCACAATCTGAAAAAGGTTCACCCAATCATGTGTCTGTGGCATTTATGTATCCGGTGGTAATACTGGAAAACAAAGTGCTTAGGGCCACGGCCAAGACTCATAAAATAGCTGTGTTCAAGAATCATCATACTGAACTAGGAGAATCGATAACACTATCTGAACTCTGAGTTCCTATAGAAGCCAATCATTCTGAACTTCAATGGATAAAGTGAGATGCCAAAACTATTCAAGAGGCAAAAAGCTACAAGTCCCGCTCATCTGATTGGAGCTATGTTTCATTGATAGTTTGGAATTTATAGTATATTCTCTTCTTTTTATCCTATTTGATTTTCAGTTGCTTGGGGACAAGCAACAATTTAAGTTTGGTGTTGTGATGAGCGGATAATTTATACGCTTTTTGGCATTGTTTTTAGTATGTTTTTAGTAGAATCTAGTTGCTTTTAGGGATGTTTTTATTAGTTTTTATGTTAAATTAACATTTCTGGACTTTACTATGATTTTGTGTGTTTTTCTGTGATTTCAGGTATTTTCTGGCTAAAATTGAGGGACTTGAGCGAAAATCAGATTCAGAGGTTGAAGAAGGACTGCTGATGCTGTTGGATTCTGACCTCCCTGCACTCAAAGTGGATTTTCTGGAGCAACAGAACTCAAAATGGCACGCTTCCACTTGCGTTGAAAAGTAGACATCCAGAGCTTTCCAGAAATATATAATAGTCCATACTTTGCTCTAGTTTAGATGACGCAAACTGGCGTTCAACGCCAGCTCTCTGCCCAATTCTGGCGTCTAGCGCCAGAAACAAGTTGCAAAGTGGAGTTCAATGCCCAAAATGGCACAAAAGCTGGCGTTCAACTCCAAGAATGACCTCTCCACATGTAGACTTCAAGCTCAGCCCAAGCACACACCAAGTGGGCCCCGGAAGTGGATTTATGCATCAATTACTTACTTCTGTAAACCCTAGTAGCTAGTTTATTATAAATAGGATTTCTTACTATTGTATTAGACATCTTTGAATCATCTTTGGATTATATTTTGATCTATTGATCATATTTGGGGGCTGGCCATTCGGCCATGCTTACCCTCTCTTCACTTATATATTTTCAAACGGTAGAGTTTCTACACTCCATATATTAAGGTGTGGAGCTCTGCTGTTCCTCAAAGATTAATGCAAAGTACTACTGTTTTTCTATTCAATTCAACTTATTCCGCTTCTAAGATATTCATTCGCACTTCAACCTGAATGTGATGAACGTGACAATCATCATCATTCCCTATGAACGCGTGCCTGACAACCACTTCCGTTCTACCTTAGATTGAATGAGTATCTCTTGGATCTCTTAATCAGAATCTTCGTGGTATAAGCTAGATTGATGGCGGCATTCATGAGAGTCCGGAAAGTCTAAACCTTGTCTGTGGTATTCCGAGTAGGACTCTGGGATTGAATGACTGTAACGAACTTCAAACTCGCGAGTGCTCGGCATAGTGACAGACGCAAAAGGAGGGTGAATCCTATTCCAGCATGATCGAGAACCTCAGATGATTAGCCGTGCTGTGACAGAGCATTTGGACCATTTTCACAAGAGGATAGGATGCAGTCATTGACAAGGGTGATGCCTCCAGACGATTAGCCATGCAGTGATAGCGCATCGGACCATTTTCCAGAGAGGATTAAAAGTAGCCATTGACAACGGTGATGTCCTTACATAAAGCCAGCCATAGAAAGGAGTAAGACTGATTGGATGAAGACAGCAGGAAAGCAGAGGTTTAGAGAAACGAATGCATCTCTATACGCTTATCTGAAATTCTAACCAATGAATTACATAAGTATTTCTATCCTTATTTTCTATTTATTATTTATGTTCGAAAACTCCATAACTATTTTATATCCGCCTGACTAAGATTTACAAGATGACCATAGCTTGCTTCATACCAACAATCTCCGTGGGATCGACCCTTACTCGCGTAAGGTTTATTACTTGGATGACCCAGTGCACTTGCTGGTTAGTTGTGCGAAGTTGTGATAAAAAGTTGAGATTACAATTGAGCGTACCATGTTGATGGCGCCATTGATGATCACAATTTCGTGCACCAGAAGTCTACCTCCATGTCTCTCAAACTCAATGGGAAGAGGCTCATTAGGATCATTAAGGGGATTGACTAAGGAGGACAAAAAATCATCAATGATGGAATCCTCATCTTGATCAATCTCCCTCAATTCTCCCTTTCTCTCCTCTAATTACAATTCATTTTCTCCCTCTTGTTGCATGTCATGCTTTAACCCTTCTTCTTTCCCTTGAGACTCTATGTTCTTGACGTTAGAGATTTTTGCCAGTAAAGAATTTCATAAAAACAGTCGCGTTGTAGATATAGTCTCTAAACCAACAAAAATCCCTTCGTGCAAATGTTTTGGTTGTCACAAGTAACAAACCCCTTAAATAAATTGATAACCGAAGTATTCGAACCTCGGGTCGTCTTCTCAAGGAACTGCAGGGAAGTATGTTCTTATTATTGGTTATGGAGATTGTAGAATTGGGGTTTCAAGAATGAGGAACGAATATGACAAATAATTCAAATGGCAATTAAAGATAAATAAATAGCTGTAAAATAAACTTTTGGCAAGGTATGGGAAATTGGAAGTCCAGACTTAGTTATCCTTATCAAAAACAATGAAAGTTGAATCTTAATTTCACTTAGTTAACCTTTACTAAAGCAAAGGAAAGTCAAGGGACTAATTAGTTTGATCTTCGAATCCTATTTATTTCCTAAGAAAAGGTTGGGATTATTGAAGTTCAGTTCAATTAGCAAAGATAACAGTTATCAATTATGTTGAGATAAGATAACTCCTGAGTTACTGATTTCTTAACCAAGTCCAAAAGAGGAAAAAGTAAATTTGCTGGAATAAAAATGCCTTCAGATGTAAAGCAACAATAACATAAATTAAAGAAAGCAATCATAAACTGAAATACCTCAATTAACATTAATAAGATAAATTATAATCTAACATGAAGAGTTCATAAACTAAATTGGAAAAATAAATAAAAATAAAGAACCTGGGATTGAGAGTCACTCCTAAAACTAAGAGAAATCCTAAATCCTAAGAGAGAGAGGAGAGAACCTCTCTCAAAACTAATCTAAATCATGAGAAGTAACTAAATTGGCGAGCTCCCTTTGAATGGATGCATTCCCACACTTTATAACCTCTGGTCTATGCCTTATAGACTTGGATTTGGGCCAAAAAGGACTTCAAAAATCGCTGGGAGCATTTTCTGTAATTTCTGGTGCGTGGCCTCTGTCACGCGTCCGCGTGGGTCACGCGGTCGAATCATTCGGAGCTTTTCTTGTCACGCGGTCGCGTCAGTCATGCGACCGCATCATATGTGTTTTCTTAAGGCGCGTGGTCGCGTCAGTCATACGGCCGCGTCGTTGTTGATTCGCGCTTGGCATGCGTCCACGTCACCCTTGCGACCGCGTGGATGCCAGTTTCTTTAGAAACTCCGTTTTGTGCTTTCCTTCCATTTTTTGTATATTTCCTTTTCCATCCTTTAAGTCATTCCTGCCTTAGAAGATCTGAAACTACTCAACACACTAATCACGGCATCGAATGGAAATAAAGGTAATTAAAATAATTAATTTTAAAGCATAGGAAACATGTTTTTCACATACATCACATAATAAGGAAGGGAAAGTAAAACCATGTAATTAATATGAATAAGTGGGTGAAGGATTGAATAAATCACTCAAACTAAGCACAAAATATATCATAAAATATGGGTTTATCAACCTCCCCACACTTAAACAATAGCATGTCCTCATGCTAAATCGAAGGTAAAAAGTAAGGTTAAAGTGGTGGAATGTTATGCAATGCAATCTAATCTAAATGCAACTACCTAGATGAATGATGCATCATGCAATTCTAATTTTTATTTACTTGAATATAAAGCTTGCATGTAGTTAAATTAATTCACATTCTCAAGGAGTCATGTATATATATATATATATAGCCAAACCTTAGATAGTGATAAAGTGCCTTTACAATTGAGATGGGAGAGAAAAACATTTTAAAAACTTGCAAGACAACTAACAATTTAAACAGAGATAAATGTTAATGAGCTATTGAACCCTCACTGGATTTTGTGTTTACTCTCTAATCACTCAGTGTTTATTGGGTTAATCACTCTATTCTTCTTTTTATTCTTTCTTTCTATAACCTTATTCTTCATCTAACCAATCAACAATTATAGAATATAGGTATACCAAAAATCATGAGGTCTTAAGTAAGGTTGTAATGGGGCCAAGGTAAAGGTAAGGGTATATGTATAAGGCTAAGTGAGCTAATAAGTGAACCCTTAATTAGACTAAGATCTCACCTAACATACATACTTTCTAAATCAAAGCTTCTTTACCTATTTTTCATATTTTCTCACTTTTGATGTTACATGCTCATGCCTTAATATTTATTTTTATCCCATGTGCATTGCTTTATTTCATAATTGGGGAGTTCTTTTTGTGTCCCCTTTATTCATAACACATTTTTTTAATGCACATGGTAATTCAATTATAATTGATTTTACATGAGCATTCTTCCCAAAACTTTTTATTTGAGTTATTTTATTCTTTTCAACTTTTCTACCTTTTATTTTTTTATTATCCATGTTCCCAATAGGTTTTTCCATATTTAAACTATACATAATTTTCTATCTTAAGCTAACCAAGGATTCAACTTGGGATTTTATTTTGTTTTTCTGCTTAAGGCTAGTAATGTGGCTAATAGAATAAAAGGTGATTTAAAGGCTCAAAGGGACTAACAAGGGTGATGTAAAAGGTAGGCTATTTTGGGATTAAGTGAGCTAAAATCAAATAATGGCCTCAATCACTCTCTTGGTATGTATCTACATTCTATAATCGGACATATAGATTAAAACAAAGTAAAGAACACCAGAATATAAAAGAAGGGCGGAACACACAGGAATAAAAATTATGGTTTGAATGTAACCATACAATTAAGCTCAAAACTCATAGGCTATGTGTTCTCTGGCTCAAAAATCATTTATCACTTATGTATGTCATGCAGGTTTAGTTAAAAATTCCCATTATTCTCAATGTAAAACTTATATTGAATGGCTTTAAAGTTCTAGTGTTTCTCCTTGATGAAGTGTTGTTAACTAACATGTAATGCTTATATATACAAGGTGTGGGTTGTTTTGATTCTGTTAAAGTCTCTAGTTTACTTCTTTTTTCTATTCAATCTATTCTGAGTTATCTTATGCTAAAAAGGGTAAACTATACTAATCAATCCACAATTTCTATAACTAATAAGTTAGAATTGCAACTAAACTAAGTGGCTAAAATATGAACTAAAAATGAAAAATACAGAAATAGAGTAAAAATACATGAAAAGTAGCAAATGTATAAGTACTGCAAAATAGAAATAAAAAGAAAAATACAGAAAATTAGCAAAATAAATAAAAAGAGTATGTAGTGGTTCACCAAAAAAAACGCCAGAGATGGCGACCTCCCCACACTTAAAACGTAGCATCGTCCCTGATACTCACTCAAGCAGGGTGTGAAGGGGTAGCATCACTGGAAGGGATGGTAGCTGGAGTCTCTGAGGGTCTGACTACTGTGGAGGAGGTGCTGACTGAAGGGGGGTCTCGAGATCTACAGCCTGGATCTGGGGCGGAGCCTCCTGATGGTGTGCTGCCTGCTAGGTGCCTACCTGTTCTGCCTCCTGCTGTGGGTGGGTCTTTGCCTCGGGTGCATCCGCCTCCTCTTCAGATGCCTCGGATGGTGTGTCGGGCTCGGAGGGGATGTTGCCAGATCGTATCATCAGCTTTAGGTGCTCATAGCATCGCTTGTTACGACGCTCCATCTGGTCAAGCCGTCAAAACAGGCGGTGCACTAGATGATAAATGGGCTCTGGGGCAGGTGGAGGTGCAGTGGTGGTGGCAGGTGTAGCTGCAGAGGAAGAGGGGCTGGCAGATGGTGTGGCAGTGACACCAGGAGCAGTGAGGACTGGAGGTCTGTAGCCCAAGGCCAGAAAGTTCCTGCTGTGCGGCATGATCTTCTTGTATTCTGCAGTAGGTGGCCTCTCATCAGCATCCTCCCAAGGCACGTTAGCTCGACGGCCTAGCTGTGTGATCAAGTATGGAAAGGGAAGAGTGCCTCGGACGTGGACCCTGGCCATGTAGAACCGGATAAAGCGTGACAGGTACAGGTCCTTACCCTTCATCACACACCATAGGAGGGTGATCATAGCGGCTGGTATATCGGTTTCGTGAGTACTCGGCATAATGAAGTTGCTAAGTATCTGATGCCACAGCCGAGCCTCATCATTCAAGTATGCCCGCTTGATTCCCTTGGGCATGGTGGTGTTCTGACCCATAATCCAAGGAACGGTTGGGTCAAGGGCTATCCGGGCTTTTACTGCATCCCAATCAAACTTTAGAAAGCGCATGTCTTCCTCAGCTTTCTGATAACCATCTGGCTGATCAAATTTAGGCAGAAGCTTCAGAACCTCTTCTATTGCCTCTTCAGTAACCAGAATCTGCTTTCCTCTGAGGTTCACTGCATCTAGGGAGGTCTTGAAGTAATTGCAGTAGAATTCTCTAACCCAAGATGTATTGACCTCAGTCAGGGGTCTCTCCAGGAAGAACCAGCCTCTTTGTTTGATCTTATCAGAGGTGTATTGCTGGAGTTCTTCTGGGATCTTCAGAGTCCTCTCCAGGTATAGATTCCTGGAGTTTGCAAACACCGGATACTTCAGCTCACAGTATCGGTTTGCAAACTTCACTGGGTCATTAGCAGGGAGCAGCTGGTCGGCCTTCTCCTGCGGGGTGAAGTTTTTCTCCCGCCAGGAGGTATCATGCATGAGATCTATGATAGACATAGAGGCTTCTCCTCTTTTCCGTTTGCCAGTAGTAGCCTTTCCTTTTCCCTTTCTCTGGGAATCTGACATCCTGAAAAACAGAAAACCAGGATATAATAAAATCAGGAAAACAAATAGGCAAATAGTCAAAAGAAACACAAAGTGGCAAAGGAGAATTAGAATGAGGTAAATGAGTTAAGTAAATGTGCATTAAGGATTGTATAGGAGTTAAAAGTTCGAAAGGAAAAATTCACAATCCAAAATGTAATAGAAGGCATGTTAAGTAGAAAAAATTATCAGTATGCCATGGTTAGAGGGTTAAAAGAAAGTGAAAAAAAAAACAGAAAAAAAGATTTTAAAAAGTTAGGTTGGTTAGAATTAAAAAAGATTTTAGGAAATTAGAATTAATGAGTTAATGAAAAATGGGTTAAGGTAAGTGGCATAAGGATAAGTTGCTAAGTAACAAACATTCATAATTAGAAGTGATAGGTAACTCATAACCAAACAAGGAAAACAGGTTGAGGATGATTCAAATAGATATGGAAATAGCAAAAATTGGAATCAAACATCAAAAATGCAATAAATGAACCAGGAAATCAAAGAGAATAAGAATGCGTGCCTGGCATTCATGAATGGGATTGGGTAAAAGCAGAGGAAAGCAGATTTCAAAATGCCAAAACCAAAACATGAAGGAAAAATTTTACAGAAATTTGGGCAGCATTCCGGCTAAAATTGGATTGTCCCGGAAAATAAACAGCAATCAAATAGTTCATATGAATTAAAGGTTGCAATTACATATAAGGAATATAAGGTTGCATGAGTGATGCGGTCGCGTCGCGCACCCCTTTTTTTATGCAGTATGCAGAATGCAATGATTAATATGAATGCAATGCAAAATTCCAGGTTCAATATTATAAAATAAAATAAAACTTTAAAACAAACAAAATGAAATAGAAATTGAAAAAAATGAACGATCATACCATGGTGGGTTGTCTCCCACCTAGCACTTTTAGTTAAAGTCCTTAAGTTGGACATTGGAAGAGCTTCCTGTTATGGCGGCTTATGTTTAAATTCATCCAAAAATCTCCACCAATGCTTGGAATGCCAATAGCCTCCGGGGTCCCAAACTAGGCATGTAAAGCTCCTGAGCAGCTTCAAACAAATTTTTAGGCTCCCGGGATGACGAATGTCGGAATAGATTCCAGGATCCCAAACTTTGCTTTTAAATCTCCTCCTCTTTGATCTATACTTTTCCATCCGGGCGGTTTAGAAAGTAGATTCTCACTATGGACCAAACGTTTTCCGAGATCCATTCAATTGAGCATGATACCAATCCGTGCACTTCAAGTTGAAGCGTGGAACCTTATTGATCCTTGTGCACCAGCTCTGAGCACGAGCCAATTCCCTTTTACTCTTAAAGCCGCAGAGAGCTCTAAGCTGGCCATCTATTTCAAGCAAACCGTATTCAAGTGAAAAAGTAAAGTTAAAAATTAAGGATTGTACCCACTTGAAGCTTGTATTGGGTGGTAATGGCCTTGGGGAAGGTGTTTCCGGTGGTTCTGTAAGTTCTACTCCCTTGTGCTCTTCTGTGAATTCCTCCACTTCTTTGCAAGGTTCTTCAAATGCATCTGTGTCCTGGTCAAAGTCTTCTGTGTCTTCCTCATCACTCGAGTCATAGATTGGAGGTCGAGAGAAATCTACCTCTGCATCATCTTCATATTCATTTGGGGAAGATTCTTCGATCTCAGAGAATTCGCTTGCGGATGCAAGTTCATTACTAAGAGAGCTTGACTTGTGACTATCATCATCAAGGGAATTTGTGTCCTGGGTTATTCTGTCTAGTTCTTCATAAACGACTTGCCTTGGAGATTGTGTACTGTCCTCCTTAGCATCAACTGTAACGTCCTTGACGGAGTTCTCCTCAGTTCTGAATCCCCATGGAGGTTCAGCATCTCCTAGATCTTCAACCAACTCTTCTTCTTGCGTAATGACAGCTTCTTCTACTTGTTCTAGTACAAATTCATTCTCTGTCTTGTCCACTGGAGTTTTTAGTATTTCCTTCATGCTACGCTCTTCGTTAGATTGTCCACATGGGGTTGTGGTTGGTCCTTGAATGTTCGAACGTCTAGAAGCTAATTGAATTACTGCTTGCTCCAGTTGTCAAATGGTTGTTTGAAGCTTATTTACTGCTTCCTTGAGGTGAACCTCTGATTCCCGGGGTGATGGATTTAGACATGAAACATGGGAAAGTGGTGGTGCTTGAGAGTGATTGAATTGGAACTGGGGTAAATAGGGATCATGTGGTGGCGAATGGTGAAGAGAAGCTTGTGAGTGTGGTGGTTCGAGGTTATGTTGAGAGGATGGTATGTAGGCACGGGGTGGGGCTTGTTGGTAGTTACAAGGTTGTCCACCATATCTATCAGCTGGGTATGCATTGTAGAATGGTCGTTGTCCATGATATCTTGGAAGGTGTTATTGCCTAAAGGGTTGATTAGATCCTCTTGGCTCCATCCATCCTTGATTGGTCTGACCTTGATACATATTCCTGTTGTAACTTCTATTTCCTTCAACGAAGTTAGAACCAAACTCAAAGCGAGAGGGGTGAGAGTTCATAGTAGAAAATAAAATTAAAAGGGGAAAACAGAAATAAATAAACAAGTAAAAGAAAAATATTTACAATAACCAATAATAAGGCACACGTTAGCAGTTCCCCGGCAACGGTGCCATTTTGAAGTTAGAGATTTTTGCCAGTAAAGAATTTCATAAAAACAGTCGCGTTGTAGATATAGTCTCTAAACCAACAAAAATCCCTTCGTGCAAACGTTTTGGTTGTCACAAGTAACAAACCCCTTAAATAAATTGATAACCGAAGTATTCGAACCTCGGGTCGTCTTCTCAAGGAACTGCAGGGAAGTATGTTCTTATTATTGGTTATGGAGATTGTAGAATTGGGGTTTCAAGAATCAGGAACAAATATGACAAATAATTTAAATGGCAATTAAAGATAAATAAATAGCTGTAAAATAAACTTTTGGCAAGGTATGGGAAATTGGAAGTCCAGACTTAGTTATCCTTATCAAAAACAATGAAAGTTGAATCTTAATTCCACTTAGTTAACCTTTACTAAAGCAAAGGAAAGTCAAGGGACTAATTAGTTTGATCTTCGAATCCTATTTATTTCCTAAGAAAAGGTTGGGATTATTGAAGTTCAGTTCAATTAGCAAAGATAATAGTTATCAATTATGTTGAGATAAGATAACTCCTGAGTTACTGATTTCTTAACCAAGACCAAAAGAGGAAAAAGTAAATTTGCTGGAATAAAAATGCCTTCAGATGTAAAGCAACAATAACATAAATTAAAGAAAGCAATCATAAACTGAAATACCTCAATTAACATTAATAAGATAAATTATAATCTAACATGAAGAGTTCATAAACTAAATTGGGAAAATAAATAAAAATAAAGAACCTGGGATTGTGATGCCAGGGGATTTTGGCCAGTTTCACTGACCTTTTCTTTATTGTTTTTAAGGTAGTTTCATGCATTTTCTTAGGAAATAAGCTAGTTTTGGGTAGATATTCACTTACATCTTGATTCAAGCAAATATTGTGAACTTTGAATGATTTCATGAGAATTTTGCATGAATTATATGATAAATTGGATGATGCATGATCCCATGATTAAGAGCAAGACTTTGATGCACTTTGTTTGATTGATTTCAGGCCAAAAGAAGAAGAGAAGAAGCCACGTTAGTAGCTACGTTAGTTACACTAACGTGGGAACTAACGTGGAAGGAAGGAAAGCCACAACGTTAGTGAGAAAAGTTAGTGGCATTAACTTTGAAGAAAGGAAATGGAGCCAACGTTAGTGACACTTAACATTATCACTAATGTTGGACCAAGCTCATAAGTGGCCACGTTAGTCACCACGTTAACTTAGTTAACGTGGCCTCTAACGTTAAGAAGAAAGGGGGGAAGCCAACGTTAGTGACATTCAACATTATCACTAACGTTGGCCAAGTCACATTAAGCCACGTTAACTTCCATGTTAACCTAGTTAACGTAGAAGCTAACGTGAGGAAACAAAGTGGTCGACAACGTTAGTGACACCAAACATTGTCACTAACGTTGGGATGAACACACACTATCCCCAAGAAGCCACGTTAACCTAGTTAACGTGGAAGTTAACGTGAAGAAGAAGAAGTTGTCGACAACGTTAGTGACACCAAACATTGTCACTAACGTTGCAAACACAAGCCACAAAGAGCCACGTTAACTCCCACGTTAACTTAGTTAACGTGGTAGTTAACGTGGGCAAAAGTCCCACCTGGCAGCCTGACCATGCCTTCTTCAAACACGCATAACTTGAGCCACAAAGCTCCAAATGAGGTGATTCCAGTGGCATTGGAAAGTAGGATTCCAGAGCTTTCCAAGCATATATAGCACTACATGGTTGACACTAAATTTGAGGGAAAAAACCTGCCCCGAAAGTGCAATGATGAACATGGTATCAGCCTGTATTTTGGCCAACTAACCTTTTCACCTTCCAAGAAGTATAACTCGAGTTGTAGAGATCCAAATGATGCATTTCCAAAGGCATTGGAAAGTAGACATCCAGGGCTTTTCAACAATATATAATAGTATGGGGTAAACACTAAGTTGGAGCTTCAGAAACAGGAAAATCGCTAGTGTTATTGGCAATCAACATTTCCAGTAACGTTGGCATATATGCCAGTGACCATGTCCACTTCAAAGGAGCATAACTTGAGCTACAGAGGTCCAATTGAGGTGATTCTAGTTGCGTTAGAAAGCTGACATTCAGAGCTTTCCAACGATATGTAATAATCTATAGTGGGTATAAAATTTGAGTACAAACAAGAGGTATCTTTTAAGCCCTAAAAACACCAACTGGGCAGCAAGTGCAACGTTAGCCACAATAACTTTAGCACTAACGCCACACTTGTAGCGTTAGTGTGGCTAACTTTAGCACTAACTTTAGCACCTGGGCCTCAACTTAACTCACTTCTCTCTCAAGTCCACTTCAAAGCTCAAGCAAGCAAGCCCACAATTGTCAACCAATCAAGACCACAAGAAGCATCTAGAATAGGAATTTTTATTTTATCATAATTTGCTTTTATTTTCATTTTGTAATTTAGGAGAGCCTATATAAAGGCCTTAGTTTTTACATTGAAAGCATTCTGGAATTCTGGAGAATTGAAGGAAGGGGGAGAGAGTGAAGAGCAATTCGAACTTCTGTGAATTGGCACACTCCAAGGGGAGTGGGTCTTCGGACCCCTCCCCTCAACCACTCTTCTTCCTTTTCTCTTCTTTTCTTCCTTAGGAGTAGTTTCATTTTAGTTGTAATTTTTATTTATGAATTTTGAAGTTTCAATTTCAGTTTCAATCTTCATCTTTACTTTTCTGCACTTTCTTTCTTTTCTATTTTTCTAGAGCAATGATCAACTAACTCTTTACATTGGGTTAGAGAGCTCTATTGTGATTCAATGGATCAATTGTAGTTCTTATTCTTCTTCTTCTTTCTTTCTCTTGATTTTACTTGAAAGCTTTCGATCTTCATCCAATTGGGTAGTTATCTTGGAAAAGAAACTATTCATACTTGGATCTCTTCTAAACCTTGGAAGAGGAATGAAGAGATCAAGCTAGAAATGCTTTCTCATGCTGGACCAAATTGGGTATGGATGGATATGTGACTATAATCCTCTCAACACTTGATTTGGGAAATGCATGTGGTATAATCAGTGACCATACTTCATCTCTTCTCATGAGCAATTGACCAAGGAATTGGCTATTGATCAAGATTTGAGAGATTGAATTACAAGAAATTGTAATTCAATCACTTAAGATTGCCAAGGAGATCAATGAGTGCATTGATTGAGGAAGAGATGAGAATGAACATGATCCGGAGGATTGCAATATCTCTTGATCCCAATGTTCATTTTATTTTTAGTTCTTACATTTACTTTTCTTGCCATTTTATTTTCTACAACTCTCAACCCAAATTTTGGATTCGCTCAACTAGAACATTCTTTTAATTAAAGTTGCTTGATCAATCAATCCCTGTGGGATTCGACCTCACTCTATTGTGAGTTTTTACTTGACGACAACTTCGGTACACTTGGCTCTTGGTGATTTTGTTATTAATACAACAGTTCTTTACTCAGCTTCTTTCCAAATAAAATTGGCATATGATCACATTCTAAGTTTGGTGTTGCCCTGCAACAATCTGTTTTCAATCTTTCTGGATACTTGCATCAATTCTAAGAGAAAGTGTCACACTAAGTTTGGTGTGCCACTTATTTTTCTATGCAATGTATCCAGCAACACCACTTGTTTGTATAATCATAATGCCTTTGCTTCTTAGGCTTGCAGTGTTATCCTTAATTCTTGCTTGCTTAACCACATACATCACTTACATTTCAGTATGTAAGACATTCATGACCCATCGTAGACCCCACCACCACTGTTTTATTTGCTGCTTGAAGACAAGCAATTAGTCTAAATTGGTGTGGGAAGGGAGAAAAGTAGGAGAAGAAGGGCAACAACAATAAAGATGAACTACAAGGTGGTAAAGTTCCTTTCTTCTCTTACTTATTTCCAGTACATTCAATTGCATGATTATCTTCTAAGTCTTTGTATGTATGTGTGCTTGTTCCCTGTAAATAAGCATGTCAATTCTGTCTTTTAAACTTTTTATTGATTAAGGCTGTATTTTCTAGTCTGAATGTCATTATTGCATCCTTACTTTGCTTACTTGTATGCTTGTCCCTTTTGAATCAAATGAAAGGAGAATGAATGTTTTTAAAAGACCAGATTAGAGTTCACACTATGGAGTAAGTTTATGAGTTTATGGTGTGATCATAAGATAGCTAAGTTGGTTCAACCACAAGGTGGGAGGACAACTATCTGTCATGAATACTATGCTTGTGACACACCCCATGAGACTAGCTAAATAAGAAGATCCTAATAAGAAAAAGGGAAAAGAACAATAAAGGTTGAAAAACAAAAGAAAAAGAGTAAGCAATAAAGCTAGGCACCAATGGTTTTGATCTTAAGATATGTGTCTGTGGTGTTCCTGTGTGAGGGATCTACTTGGATGAATAAGCTCTTAGGGGTGCTTTATCACTCGGTAACTTGGGTTAACTAACCCGGGATTATCAGCTGAAAGTCCATTATCAAGAGTAACTCTCACCATAGAGCATTTAGTAACCCAAAGAGGTGCTGGACACCAAGGTCTCAAGAAAAGAAAATAAATAAACCATATGCCTGTGGTGTGTATGTATGGGGGAGAGACTTGAGCAAGTAAGTCTTTAGGGGTGCTTCAACACCTAGCACCTTGAACCAACTGGTTCGGGAGTGTTGGCTAAAAGCTTATTTTAAAGAGTTGCCCCCTTACAGAGCACTTAGCTTAAAGAACACAAATAAGCCCTGAAATGACAACAAAAGGATCAATGAATAAAAGTCTCATGGGATGCAATCACAGTAAGTATTCTAGGACATGATAAAGGTCTGAAAGCCAGGAATGAACCTAAGTTGCTATGCATGAAACCACCATAAAACCAGGGACATGACTTCCACAAGAATGACTCATTTCTCTTGGCATTCCATTCATCATTCTCTTGTTCCAGTACTTGCATAGGGACAAGCAAGCTTTAAGTTTGGTGTTGTGATGCCAGGGCATTTTGGCCAGTTTCAGTGACCTTTTCTTTACTGTTTTTAAGGTAGTTTCATGCATTTTCTTAGGAAATAAGCTAGTTTTGGGTAGATATTCACTTACATCTTGATTCAAGCAAACATTGTGAACTTTGAATGATTTCATGAGAATTTTGCATGAATTATATGATAAATTGGATGATGCATGATCCCATGATTAAGAGCAAGACTTTGATGCACTTTGTTTGATTGATTTCAGGCCAAAAGAAGAAGAGAAGAAGCCACGTTAGTAGCTACGTTAGTTACACTAACGTGGAAGGAAGGAAAGCCACAACGTTAGTGAGAAAAGTTAGTGGCATTAACTTTGAAGAAAGGAAATGGAGCCAACGTTAGTGACACTTAACATTATCACTAACGTTGGCCAAGTCACATTAAGCCACGTTAACTTCCATGTTAATCTAGTTAACGTGGAAGCTAACGTGAGGAAACAAAGTGGTCGACAACGTTAGTGATACCAAACATTGTCACTAACGTTGGGATGAACACACACTATCCCCAAGAAGCCACGTTAACTCCCACGTTAACCTAGTTAACGTGGAAGTTAACGTGAAGAAGAAGAAGTTGTCGACAACGTTAGTGACACCAAACATTATCACTAACGTTGCCAACACAAGCCACAAAGATCCACGTTAACTCCCACGTTAACTTAGTTAACGTGGTAGTTAACGTAGGCAAAAGTCCCACCTGGCAGCCTGACCATGCCTTCTTCAAACACGCATAACTTGAGCCACAAAGCTCCAAATGAGGTGATTCCAGTGGCATTGGAAAGTAGGATTCCAGAGCTTTCCAAGAATATATGGCACTACATGTTTGACACTAAATTTGAGGGAGAAAACATGCCCCGAAAGTGCAATGATGAACATGGTATCAGCCTGTATTTTGGCCAACTGACCTCTTCACCTTCCAAGAAGTATAACTCGCGTTGTAGAGCTCCAAATGATGCGCTTTAAAAAGCATTGGAAAGTAGACATCTAGAGCTTTCCAACAATATATAATAGTATGGGGTGGACACTAAGTTTGAGCTTCAGAAACAGGAAAATCGCTAGCGTTATTGGCAATCAACATTTCCAGTAACGTTGGCATATATGCCAGCGACTATGTCCACTTCAAAGGAGCATAACTTGAGCTATAGAGGTCCAATTAAGGTGATTCTAGTTGCGTTAGAAAGCTTACATTCAGAGCTTTCCAACGATATGTAATAATCTATAGTGGGCATTAAATTTGAGCACAAACAAGAGGCATCTTTTAAGCCCCAAAAACACCAACGGGGCAGCAAGTGCAACGTTAGCCACAATAACTTTAGCACTAACGCCACACTTGTAGCGTTAGTGTGCCTAACTTTAGCACTAACTTTAGCACCTGGGCCTCAACTTAACTCACTTCTCTCTCAAGTCCACTTCAAAGCTCAAGCAAGCAAGCCCACAATTGTCAACCAATCAAGACCACAAGAAGCATCTAGAATAGGAATTTTCATTTTATTGTAATTTGCTTTTATTTTCATTTTGTAATTTAGGAGAGCCTATATAAAGGCCTTAGTTTTTACATTGAAAGCATTCTGGAATTCTGGAAAATTGAAGGAAGGGGGAGAGAGTGAAGACCAATTCGAACTTCTGTGAATTGGCACACTCCAAGGGGAGTGGGTCTTCGGACCCCTCCCCTCAACCACTCTTCTTCCTTTTCTCTTCTTTTCTTCCTTAGGAGTAGTTTCATTTTAGTTGTAATTTTCATTTATGAATTTTGAAGTTTCAATTTCAGTTTCAATCTTCATCTTTACTTTTCTGCACTTTCTTTCTTTTCTATTTTTCTAGAGCAATGATCAACTAACTCTTTACATTGGGTTAGAGAGCTCTATTGTGATTCAATGGATCAATTGTAGTTCTTATTCTTCTTCTTCTTTCTTTCTCTTGATTTTACTTGAAAGCTTTCGATCTTCATCCAATTGGGTAGTTATCTTGGAAAAGAAACTATTCATACTTGGATCTCTTCTGAACCTTGGAAGAAGAATGAAGAGATCAAGCTAGAAATGCTTTCTCATGCTGGACCAAATTGGGTATGGATGGATATGTGACTATAATTCTCTCAACACTTGATTTGGGAAATGCATGTGGTATAATCAGTGACCATACTTCATCTCTTCTCATGAGCAATTGACCAAGGAATTGGCTATTGATCAAGATTTGAGAGATTGAATTACAAGAAATTGTAATTCAATCACTTAAGATTGCCAAGGAGATCAATGAGTGCATTGATTGAGGAAGAGATGAGAATGAACATGATCCGGAGGATTGCAATATCTCTTGATCCCAATGTTCATTTTATTTTTAGTTCTTACATTTACTTTTCTTGCCATTTTACTTTTCTGCACTTTGTTGCTTTCTTTACTTTTCTGTCAATTTACATTTCCTTGTTACTTATCATTCCATTATGATTCGTCTAACTAGGATAATCAATTAACCATTGATTGCTTAATCCGTTAATCTCTGTGGGATTTGACCTCACTCTATAGTGAGTTATTACTTGACGACAATTCGGTATACTTGCCGAAGGGAAATTTGTTGAGAGACAAGTTTTCCGTGCATCAGATTAAGAGTCACTCCTAAAACTAAGAGAAATCCTAAATCCTAAGAGAGAGAGGAGAGAACCTCTCTCAAAACTAATCTAAATCATGAGAAGTAACTAAATTGGCGAGCTCCCTTTGAATGGATGCATTCCCACACTTTATAACCTCTGGTCTATGCCTTCTGGACTTGGATTTGGGCCAAAAAGGACTTCAGAAATCGCTGGGAGCGTTTTCTGCAATTTCTGGTGCGTGGCCTCTGTCACGTGTCTGCGTGGGTCACGCGGTCGCGTCATTCGGAACTTTTCTTGTCACGCGGTCGCCTCAGTCATGCGACCGCATCATATGTGTTTTCTTAAGGCGCGCGGTCGCGTCAGTCATGCGGCCGCGTCGTTGTTGATTCGCGCTTGACATGCGTCCGGGTCGCCCATGCGATCACGTGGATGCCAATTTCTTTAGAAACTCCGTTTTGTGCTTTCCTTCCATTTTTTTGTATATTTCCTTTTCCATCCTTTAAGTCATTCCTGCCTTAGAAGATTTGAAACTACTCAACACACTAATCACGGCATCGAATGGAAATAAAGGTAATTAAAATAATTAATTTTAAAGCATAGAAAACATGTTTTTCACATACATCACATAATAAGGAAGGAAAAGTAAAACCATGCAATTAATATGAATAAGTGGGTGAAGGATTGAATAAATCACTCAAACTAAGCACAAAATATATCATAAAATATGGGTTTATCAGTTCTCCTCTTCACTCCATCCTTTAGTTGATCCTTCACATTCTTCAAGATAAGTGTCTTGATCGGATGAGCGTAGAAGGACTAAACGGTTCACCGCCTCGGCTATGGTAGCCATAAGTTGCCCTTGTGTTCTACGGAATCCTTGTTGTTCTTGGAGAAAAACCTGAAGGTATTGATCTTCTTAGGACAAAGGTTGGGGAACTCCACAATTATATAGGAGAGAAGGTCCATTGGGTGGGACAAAGGTTGTATGTGTGGGAGGTGACTTATGTTGGTGAGTGTTTTGAGGTGGTATGTAAGAAGGTGTATGATGGGGGTGGTGTAGTGTTTGAAAATGTGGTGATTGAGGGTTATGTTGAGGGTATGGGTTATAGGCATATGGTGGTGAAGGTATATAGTCATAGTGGTATCCACCATATCCTTGGGTTGAGTATGCATTTTGGAAAGAGTTTTGTTCATTGTAGTATAGAGGAGGTTGCTCCTTCCAAAATTGATGCTCCAATCCCATGATGCAATCCAAAATTGAAGTTATCAAACCCTATAAAATGATCACAACCAAACTCCAAACCAATAGGGTGATAATTCATAGAGAAAATTAAAAATACAAACTAAAGAAATCAATCAACAAAAGAAATAAAATCCTAATTAATAGCAAAAACAATCAAACAACCCAAAAAGTATCTATTCACACTATTCACATATTTACAACAACCAAAATCATGGCACTCAATTGCACTAGCTCCCCGGAAACGGCGCTAAAAACTTGGTAAGAAAGGATTTACAACAGTTCGGAAATTTTAGCAAAACAAGAATTACTTCGTCGGTAGCATAGTCCAAACTGGAAATGGATTCTCTCAATCAAAGTTTAATATTTCTAATTTAAATCAACCGAGAATAATGAAACCTCGGGTCATTCTCCCTAGGAACTAATGCCTAAGAGCGCACAATTTTGGGGTTGGAAACAAAGGGGGTTTTCAATGATTGAAGTAAACAAATAAAGAGATAAAAGAACAAGACAAAATTGCAATTAATAAAGTAATGAAGGAATAAAAGAACTATGTATGTAATATAAACAAGCAAGACTCAAAATTGATGAAAAAGTGGTTCAAAGCATAAATGGAACCTTGACTTGGGATGAGCTATGGAATTCCTTCCTTGCCATAACCACAACTATGATAATTATGATGGATTAATCTCACTAAGTCAACCCTTGACATCGAAGGATAGGTCAAGTGAGCATAATTGTTATTAATCCACAAATCCTAGCTAACTTACTAATTACCTTAGTAAGAAGCTAGCGTTAGTGGAAACAATAACAACTAACAACCCAAGAATTATCACTAAATGTTGGACATTATGACTCTAGTAATCCATAAACTCATTTTTCCAAGCCAAGGGGTGGAAATTTACCCTATAACTAAAATTGGCATTTCATCAAACACATAGTGGGCATAATCATAAAACATGGCAAAATTGGAAAAATAATGAAAACTATGAACCACAAAAGAACAAAATCAACAAAGGCAACTCAACAAACATATAAAAACCATCAAACATCAAATTCATTAACCAAAACTCAAAATTGCAAAACTATGTATATATTAACAAAGGAAATGAAAATATATGAAAGTGTAGAACAAGTAGTGTAGTAAAAGAGAAATTAAAGAAATACTTACAATGAGATAGCAAAATCTAAGATCAAAATTGAAGTATAAAATGCTACAAACCCTAATTAAACCTAAGGAAATTTGAGAGAAAACCTAAACTAAACTACCCAAAAACTACTCCTAAAATGTATTCTACGAAGTATGTGGTGTATGTTATGATATGGTGTTGCTTCCCCCTTCATATATGCTCCAAAGCCTTCAGAAATGGGCCAAAAAGCCCCTCAAATCGCGAGCCACGTGACTTTTTAATGAAGTCATGTGCTGGTACCTATGCGTACGCACAGGGAGTTGTGCGTACGCACACATGGCTGTGTGCTTCTCCTTTATTTTCTTCATATGTTCTCCCTTTGTACATGCTTCCTTCCACTTTCGCCTTGCCAAACTTGCCTCTAGGACCTAAAATCACTCAACAAATATGTCATGGCATCGAATGGCATAAAAGTAGGATTAAAATCACTAATTTAAACACAAAAATGCATGTTTTCACATTTAGGCACAATCTAGAGAGAAAACACAAAAGCATGCTATTTAGGTGAATAAATGTGGGTTTATATGATGTAATCCACTCAAATCAAAACCAAAATACATCGTCAAATATGGATTCATCAGTTTTCTATATGGATTTTGGTTAGTGGGTTGGTGGCTTTGGTGGTTTGTGTTGCGGAGGTTGTTTGGGTTTGAATTTCTTTGCCATGAATTCTGGTTTTTCTCCCCACTTCAGGTTGGGGTAGTTCCTCCATGAGGGGTTGTAAGTGTCCCCATGAAAGTCATTTTGTCCAGAACCTTGGTTGTGCATGTATTGAACTTGTTCATGCTGCTGTTCACCATTGTATGCTTCATAGCTCTCTTCATTTTGTCCCCACACAACTAGAGGTTGGCCAGTTATGCTCACTGCAGCAAGTTGCAATCCATCCATCCTCTTTGACATCATCTCCATTTGTTGTTGAACTTTCTGGTGCATGATCTTATTTTGAGCTAAGATTGCATCCACTCCTTCAAGTTCATAAACACCTCTTTTGGGAGCTGCTAAAGGAATAGAAGTATTGATTGTTGGCAACCATATCTATGAGGTCATGTGCTTCTTGTGCAGTCTTCATCATTTGCAATGACCCTCCTGAAGAGTAGTCTAAGGCCGTTCTTGCCTTCATGGATAGACCTTCATAGAAGTTTTGGAGCTCAACCCACTCACTAAACATGCTTTCAGGACATCTTCTAATCAATGCTTTGTACCTTTCTCAAGCCTCATATAATGACTCTCCCTCTAGTTGTCTGAAAGTTTTCATATCTGTTTTGAGCTTGATGACTCTTTGAGAGGGTAGAATTTGGCTAGGAACTTGCAAACCAAATCATCCCAGTTGGTAATGCTTTCTTTTGGAAAGGTTTCTAGCCAATGAGAGGCTTTGTCCCTGAGAGAAAATGGGAATAGGAGCAGCTTGTAAATGTCAATATGCACTCTGTTGGTTTTGACAGTATCACAAATTCTTAAGAAAACAGAGAGATGTTGATTTGGATCTTCAGCATCACTTCCTCCATATTGGCAGTTGTTCTGAACTAGAGTGATGAGTTGGGGTTTGAGTTCAAAATTATGAGCATGGACATTGGGAGTTAGGATGCTGCTCCCACAATTTCTTGGATTAGGGATGGTGTAGGAAGCTAATACTCTCCTTGGAGGCTGGCCATTGTTATTGGCCACATCCTCAGGAGGATTATGGAGGTTATCCTCCATCTCTTGATCTCCCTCTTCTGAACCCTCTTCTTCAATTACCCCTTTTCCTCTTGCTTCTCTTCTTAGCCTTAAGAAGGTTCTCTCTGGTTCAGAATCAAAAGAAGTGGATGCACCTCTTCTTCCCCCTGGTATACACAAACACAAAACACCAAAGTAAAACAGAACACTCTATTGCTAGAGTAATATTAAAGTTAGTAGACACAATGTGTCAAACAGTTAGTAGGCTTGAAAGAAAACAAAAGAAAAATGCTTAATCGAGACTATCACCTACTTAATCATTGTCAATCTTAATCAATCCCTGGCAACGGCACCAAAAACTTGATGGGCAGGAAATCATCCGCACAAACTACTGGCAAGTATACTGGGCCGCATCAAGTAGTAAAACTCACAAGAATGAGGTCGTTCCCACAGGGATTGATGGATCAAGCAATTTTAGTTGGGTGATGAGTCTAGTCAAGCTAATATTGAAAGGAGTTTGGTGAAATTGATCTAACAGAATATAAATTGCAAGAAAATAAATGCTGGAAAGTAAAAGACAGAAACTTAAATAGCATAAAATGTAAAGGACTAGAGAATTAAATGATGAAAAAGTAAATGGGTAGAAGCTTAAAGTGCAAGAAGCTTAAATGAACTAAATCTTAAATGGCAAGAAATGTAAATAACTTGAATCTTAAATTGCAAGAAAGTAAAGGGCAGAATATAAATGATGATGAAACTTAAATTGCATGAATTGTAAAGGGAATTGGGTGCTGGGAATCAATGAAGCAGTAAACAATTGCAATTAAAGCAAATTCAAAGTAATCTAAATTGAAGAAAATCAAAGAGAAAGATTCATTAGGGATTGGAGATATCATAATCTATCATGAATCAAATGGGTCTCAACTTCCTTCTCAATCATATAAGTAGATCTATGGCAGATTGTAATTGATTGGATCCCAATTCCTTGGCAATCCAATCTCTCTAATCACAATCAATCTTGCCAATTCCTTGATCTAATTGTCATGAGAAGAGGTTAAGCATGTTCTCTTATCCATAAGCCACACAAATCCTCAAGACCTCAGTTCTTTCCAAATAGTGTTGGTCAAGAGAATTGTGAAGGATAGAGCTCTAATTCTAATGCTCATGATTCCCATTCCAAGGCTCACATAAGCATTCAACAAATTCAAACCCCCTTCCGGAGTGAGTGAATCTCAATCAAAACAGAATATATCCTATAGCTACACAAGCGGATTGAGAAGAAGAAGATGTTCATTCAATCATTAGGATTATAACAGAGATCCTCCCCTAATGAAATGGGGGTTTAGTTCATCATCGCTCAATCAAAACAAAAAAGGAAAGAAAGTACGTAAAAGAAAGAAAAGTACAAACCCTTCTGGGTGAATTGGAGTTGGTGATAACGTTGGTGATCAACGTTTGCGTAAAAACGTTGACTCAAACGTTGCATGTAAAAACCCTTCTGGATGTTGTCGATAACGTTTAACTCAACGTTTGTGCACCAACATTCATCTGATCACGCGTGCGCGTCACCCACGCATATGCGTCAAAACTACTTTTTTGCCATTTTATGCGTGCGCGTCACCCACGCGTACGCGTGACTTGCTATTTTTCTACTTTCACACGTACGCGTCACAGCAAAATTTTCCAACTTCAAATTGATATTCTATCGAAGACGTTGGTGGTAATGTTTGTTCATTAACGTTCCCACCAACGTTGGACACCCTTTCTTGTAACGTTGCCAGCAACGTTGGTGAGCCAACTTTGGTCACCAACGTTGCACATCAAGCCTAGGAACGTTGCCTAGCAATGTTGGTGGCCAAAGTTAGCCACCAATGTTGCTATGTCCTCCTCCATTAACGTTTGAGGCAACGTTGGTGAGCCAACTTTGGCCACCAACGTTGCTTCCTCCTCTTCTTCCTTTCCCTTCATCTGCTACTCTTCACCTATCATCAACCAAACAAATGCATCAAAGTCTTGCCATGACCACAAGATTTTAAATCATTCATAGCATGAAGTAAATCTTGTATAAATCTCATGAAAATGCACACAATTAACCATGTTTCATTGAATCAAGATATGCATGCAATTTTCATCCAAATACTTACTTATTGCTCAAGAAAGTGCATGAAACCAAATGAAATCAAATGAAAAAAAAAACTTGTGAAACTAGCCTAAGATTACTAGGCATCAACTCCTCAACATGATTGTCAACCTTACTATCAAGTCCAATACCACCAAACACCTCCATATGATCCTAACCCATACCCACCATACCAACAACCATATGAGTCATATGCACCATAGTTAGAGCTACCACCATTCCAACACCAATACTCCCAAGAACTATCACTTCCATACATACCACCTCAATACTCTCACCAAGATGAACCACATTCTAACATGACACCTTCCTCCAAAACAACGAACCCTCTCTTCCACTACCGCCTTTATTGGATGAAGTTCTCCAACCTTTAATGCAAGAACAAAGAGAGCTTCTTTCCATTCTCCAAAGGCGAGAAGAAGACCTCTAAAAGATGGCTACTATAGCCGAAGCAGTAAAGCACTTAATCTCATTGCGCTCATACAATCAAGACACTCCCATTGATGAATATGGAGAACTAACTGAGGAGTGTAATGAGAAAGAGAACTTGGAGCTTCAAGGTGAAAAAGAGGAGTTGGAGCACGAATTGCAACAAGAGGAGGTAGCTGAGATCATTGGTATTGAAGAAGTGGTTGGAGAATTGAGGGGAGTTGATCAAGAAGTCGATTTCATCATTAATGATTTTTTGTCCACACTTACTGATAAACCGCTATTTTACGGTTTATTTTGTCTTGAATTGAGCGAATTTTATCCATTATTCTCACACTTATGCATATAAATTGCATGTTTTACATTTTCCTTCCTAATTTTGTGCTATGATTGAAAACATGCTTCTTTGGCCTTAAATTTACTAATTTTTAATCCTCTCTTATTACCATTCGATGTCGTGATATGTGTGTTAAGTGTTTTTAGGTTTTCCAGGGCAGGAATGGCTTAAAGGATGGAAAGGAAGCATGCAAAAGTGGAAGGAACACAAGAAATTGAAGTTTTGAGAAGCTGGAAGCGATGCGCACGCGTGGACGACGCATACGCGTGGACGACGCATACGCGTGGACAGCGCATCAGGCAAGCGACGTGTACGCGTGGATGACGCGTACGCGTGACCAGGATTTTGTCAAGCGACGCGTACGCGTGACAGAGCGTCACGTGCTGCAATTTGCAGAAAACGCTGGGGGCAATTTCTGGGCTCCTTTTTGACCCAGTTTCAGACCCGAAAATCCATATTAGAGGCTGTAGAGTGGAGCTGGAGGGGGGAATGAATCATTCACACTTTCATACACATTAGCTAGGTTTTAGATGTAGTTTTCTTTAATTTTTGTTATTGATGCTTGCAATTGGTTGTTTAAATTTAATGTTCCTTGTTACTTTTCTATGCTTTTATTTTTTGCCTACCAAGTGTTTGATAAAATGCTTGGTTGGCCTTTAAATTAGATTTTTATGTTCTTAGCTTAGATTGAGTAAATTGGAGACTCTTGAATTGTCAAAGTCTCTTGTTGGTTGGTGATTGAAAGTTGCTAGTTGGCTAGAGGTTCACTAACTCTAGTCTTTGATTAGGACTTGTGAACTCAAGTTGAATTGCTCACTTGACTTACCTTCAATTGTTAGATGTTAACTAAGTGAGAGCAAAAGGCAATTACCATCACAAGTGACTATGATAATGGGTATGGGAGTTCCAATTCTCAATCCTTGCTAGGACTTTTCTTAGTTGTTATTTTATTTCCTTGTTATTTATATTACTTGTTCCTTATTTCAAAACCCAAAAATATACTTTCCCATAACCAATATTAACTACACTTCCCTGCAATTCCTTGAGAGACGACCCGAGGTTTAAATACTTCGGTTTATTTTTATTGGGTTTGTATTGTGACAAAAAAATTAAATTTTGATTGAGGTTTAATTGTCGATTTAGACTATACTTGCTATGAGCAGTCGAAGCGTCACAACAAGCAACGCTATGCCCATCTGAAGCTGATTATGTCTACTGGGCGTACTGACATCCCCTCTAAGCCTGACACACCCTCGGAGCACTCTGAGGAGGAGGAGGAGCAGGAGGAGGACCAGCAGGAGGTTGCACAGCATGAGGCGACTCAGCCATAGCATTTGACAGAGGCACCGACACCTGTAGCTGATAGTAGACCAGTGGGCGATGATCCTTCTCACCCAGCTTGATTAAGAGCATCGAGGACGATACTGTGATTTAAGTGGTGGGAGGTCGCCTTCATTGGCAGAGTTATATTTTGGTGAACCATTTAGACACTTTTGCTTTTATTTTTGTTTTACTTTTCAGTATTTGCACATTTTTACTTTATTGCACTTTCAGCTTTTGTATATATTAATTATTATGGATACTTTTGAGTTTATCGCATTTTGCACTTTGGGTTGTATATATCTTAGATTTTTAGTTTGAGTTGCACTTTTAGTTAATAGTACATATATATAGTTATTTTGGTTTAGTAGTTGTGATTTGGAAAAATGTGGATTGTTGAGCTAAGTTTACCCCTTTTGCATATGAGAATTTGGTTTGATTAAAAATAGGTAGTGAACTACAAATTTTTTACTTTTCTTAATCACAACATTGCATTTAGTGTATATATATATGTGTGTGTTAAGTGTTTTCAGGTTTTCCAGAGCAGGAATGGCTTAGAGGATGGAAAGGAAGCATGCAAAAGTGGAAGAAACACAAGAAATAGAGTTTTGAGAAGGTGGAAGCGACGCGCACGCGTGGACTACGCGTACGCATGGACAACGCATCAGGCAAGCGACGCATACGCTTGACCAGGATTTTGTCAAGCGGCGTGTATGTGTGACAGAGCATCAAGTGCTGTAATTTGCAGAAAACGCTGGGGCGATTTTTGGGCTCCTTTTGACCCAGTTTCAGGCCCGATAATCCAGATTAGAGGCTGTAGAGTGGAGCTGGATGGGGGAATGAATCATTCACACTTTCATATACATTATCTAGGTTTTAGATGTAGTTTTCTAGAGAGAGAGGCTCTCTCCTCTCTCTAGGTTTTAGGATTTTTAGCTTTATTTCTTTTCCAATTCAGATTTCCATCTTGCTTTATTTTAGTTTCTATTCTACATTCTATTATTCTAGCATCTTAGTTTATCTTCTCTTATTGATTTATTTATTTTCCAATTTAGTTTATGAACTCTTGATGTTAGATTTAATTTCCATATTAATGCAATTTATGTTTTCCATGGTTATTGTTGCTTTCTTTAATTTGTGTTATTGATGCTTGCAATTGGTTGTTTAAATTTAATGTTCCTTGTTACTTTTCTATACTTTTATTTTGTGCCTACCAAGTGTTTGATAAAATACTTGGTTGGACTTTAAATTAGATTTTTATGTTCTTAGCTTAGATTGAGTAAATTGGAGACTCTTGAATTGTCAAAATCTCTTGTTGGTTGGTGATTGAAAGTTGCTAGTTAGCTTGAGGTTCACTAACTCTGGTCTTTGATTAGGACTTGTGAACTCAAGTTGAATTTCTCACTTGACTTACCTTCAATTGTTAGAGGTTAACTAAGTGAGAGCAAAAGGCAATTACCATCACAAGTGACTATGATAATGGGGATAGAAATTCCAATTCTCAATCCTTGCTAGGACTTTTCTTAGTTGTTATTTTATTTCCTTGTTATTTTCATTACTTGTTCCTTATTTCAAAACCCAAAAATATACTATCCCATAACCAATATTAACTACACTTCCTTGCAATTTCTTGAGAGACGACCCGAGGTTTAAATACTTCGGTTTATTTTTATTGGGTTTGTATTGTGACAAACAAATTAAATTTTGATTGAGGTTTAATTGTCAGTTTAGACTATACTTGCAACGTGATCATTTTTGTGAAAATCTTTACCGACATTTTTCTTCCGTCACTTACCAATTCCCTTGATGATCTTGTTGAATGCTCCCCCATTGAATTTGAATATGATGTTGAGGTAGACTTTACCCAACCTCCGGTTTATGACTTGAGTGATGGGGAGGAGTTTGAAGAAAGTGGTGAAGAAGAGGTTGAATTGAGAGAAGCTTATTAAGTGGTTGAAGTCCCTCAAAAAGGACGGATGCAAAAAAGGACGGACGGGAGTGGAAATTGCCTTGTGAAGACCATTGGAAGCATCTCTCCCTAGATCACCATCATCCATTACATCATTCAAGTGAGTAAAATTCATATCTCTTAGCTTTTTTATTCCGCTTGAATATGGTTTGCTAGAAACGGATGGTCAACTTAGGATGCTTTGTGGGTTGAAGGGTAAAAGAGAGGTGATTAGTGGTTGGCATTGTAAATCAAGGCTCATTAAGGTTAAAGCTTCAAGGTTTAAATGTAAGGGTTGGTGTAGAGCTAGATTGAATAGGTCTAGGAGGATGTTTGGGTGCTTGTATGAGGATTCTAAAGTGCGCATACCACTCAAAGGGAATTGTCATCATCAACTTGAAGACGGGTCTGAAAATAAGGTATGGGATCTCGGATTACAAGATGAGGATCAATTTTGGGAGCTCCTGACTTGTGTGGAACTTCACCAAGGTTTGGTGCACTTGATTGGAAATTCTGGCAATCATTTGAAGTTCAAGCATTGGTGGAAGTTCAAGGATAAATTTAAGCACAAGCCACCTTGATAAGAGCTCACCAAAATGTCCAACTTAAGGACTTTAAATAAAAGTGTTAGGTGAGAGACACCCCACCATGGTAAACTCTTTCCACTTTTCTCTTTTGTATATAGTTGATGAATAAATTGAGTTTCCATTGTTAGGTACTTACTTTTTCTATATCATTCTTGTATATATTACTCTTAGATGTTAGTTGCTTGGGTAAATTTTTGTTTTAGGTTGCATATTTGAATAGCAAATAATCTTGTCTTGAATTGCCTTTTTGTTTTGCATTGCATGTTTAAAGATTTTGTTATTTTGGAGTTTGGCTTGTCTAAAAAAAAGAGAGTATATCATGTGTACGCATACCCCACGCATATGTGTGACACCCAAAAATCTGATCGTGCGCCAACTATGCGAGTATCGTGCCATCGTATGATCTGGACAGAGAGTTGTGCCAGGATCATGCCAGAGCTGTGCATTAGGAATGCTTGATTGTCACGCGTACGCGTGACCCCCCATTTTCCCCATGTCATGCGTACGCATGCCCCACGCGTACGCATGACCCCCTGCTTCACACACTCTTCTTTTCTTCTCTTCTCTCCATTTTTTTCTTCTTTTTTCTTCTCTTCTCCTCTTTCCTTCTTTCAACCATTATCCACCACCACCATTTACCATCCACCATCATCTCGTTTAGTTAGTTAGTTAGTTAGTTAGTTTAATTTTCTATTTTAGGTGATAAGTTTTGGATTATTGATTTGATTTGCTGATTTTGCTGTGTATTGCTACTGATTACCAACTTGATGCTATTTTAGCATCATTGTTGTGAATATTTGTTGTTGGATTTCTTTATTGAGGGTACCATTTTGTTACTTGGTTTTGAATTCTTCTTGCTTAATATTTGTAAATACCAAGTTCTTGTGAATTGCCTTCAAAGCATTCTAAAGCTTTTGAATTGCATGTTTTGGCCACCATGAGATTTAAATCATTTACCCATGATTAGGCAATTGTATGTAGTTGATGTATTTTTTGTTAGGTGATGCTTGTTTATGATTAATTTTTATTTAGATCACCTAGTTGATATATTGAGATTGAGGTATTGTGAAATTGGATCGTAAGCTTATCTAGTGACATCTTTTTGAGCTTTCTAAGATTTGTGGACCATGCTTGTTATGTGGTAGATTTCAACTTCTATCTCTATTTTCCTAAGTGCATAGCACCCATGTTCCACCTTCTATGTCAATTAGGTGATGCAAACTAAACTATAAAGTGTATCATTGATTGATGTGTGACTTTCATATTTCATTTGGTTCATTGAATTCTCTTGCACATCAATTAATGTCCATTCGTTATTCATTTCAAAATTCCTTGATTATTGCTTTCATGCTTTCATGCTTCTTTATTACTTGTTTGTTTGTCTTAACCTACAAGTTTTCTTTAAAGCATCTCAAGCACATTAGAATGAGTGATGTGCATACTTCTTCTGTGTAATTATGACATAGCTTTTTATGCCAGTGTGTGTTCTAAACCGTGTGCAAACTTAGAATTCACACACTTGTTTCATTCATGTCACAAACTGATTCACTCACTTTATTTTAGTGATCATCACCTCATTCCAACAATCTATGCTTCCTTGCTTTTGCATTTACTCGTCTTACGATCCTGTTTTCTATCTTTCAGGATGACCCACCATAAGCAAAAAGGAAAGCATAAGAAGGAACATGTAGCAACCGGTTGATCCACCAGTTGAAAGTGGCAATCCATGTAGTCGTCTTACCCCCTTGCTCATCTTTGAATGCACCGAGGATGGTGCAAACTTTTAAGTGTGGAGAGGTCGTCCGACCAATCGGCCAATTTCTGGGTGAAAATTTCTAATCTAAACACTTTCACATTTTATTTACTTTTTATTCTATTACTAGGTCTTTTGGAATTCTTAGTTGCATTTTCTTGGTTTGCATATATATAATAAGTTTAGTCAAAATGATAAAATTTTCCAAGAAATTCATCTATAGGGCATCCCAATTGATTTGAGAAAAAAATTTCATTGAATTTTATTGAATTATATATTGTGGAACATGTTTTTGAACTAAGAACACATAAGTTTGTGAGCTTTTGAACCTAATTGTGTGGTTGCATCATATAACCACTATTTTCCTTCTCGTGTGTTATTCTCCCTCTATGATTGTAATCTTTGATTTGTTTGATTTTTTATGTCCATTATTTTGTGTAAATGCATTTATATGATCGAGGCTTTTATTTCATTTGAGCTCACTTACCCAAATGGCCTTACCCTTTTATCTACCTTTGTTAACTAATTTTGAGCCGATTTAATCCCTTTTATTCTTAATTTTAGCACATCATTACCCCTAAGTGAAAAATAATAAATATCTTTAATTTGGATCTTTGATTAGTGGTGCACGAAATTGTGATGTCCAGGCTCGAACAATCCCTGGCAACGTGAGCAACTTGGTACGCGTAATCGTGATTACACTTTAATGATGTAAAATTCATGGCTCTTTCTTTCCCTGGTAATGGCGCCAAGAACATGGTGCCAATACCATGGTTCACAACTTCGATACAACTAACCAGCAAGTGCACTGGGTCGTCCAAGTAATACCTTACGTGAGTAAGGGTCGAATCCCACGGAGATTGTTGGTATGAAGCAAGCTATGGTCACCTTGCAAATCTCAGTTAGGCAGATATAAATTGATAAGGGTGTTTTCGAATAATAAATAAAAGAAGGGATAGAAATACTTATGTAATTCATTGGTGAGAATTTCAGATAAGCGAATGGAGATGCTTTCGTTCCTCTGAACCTCTGCTTTCCTGCTATCTTCATCCAATCAGTCTTACTCCTTTCCATGGCTGGCTTTATGCAAGGGCATCATCGTTGTCAGTGGCTACATCCCCTCCTCTCAGTGAATAATATGCTCACGCACCCTGTCACGGCACGGCTATTCATCTGTCGGTTCTCGATCATGCTGGAATAGGATTCACCCTCCTTTTGCGTCTGTCACTAACGCCCAGCACTCGCGAGTTTGAAGCTCGTCATAGTCATTCAATCATTGAATCCTACTCGGAATACCACAGACAAGGTTTAGACTTTTCGGATTCTCTTGAATGCCGCCATCATTCTAGCTTACGCCACGAAGATTCCGGTTAAGAGATCTAAGAGATATTCATTCTAGCTTATTTCATGTAGAACGGAAGTGTTTGTCAGGCACGTGTTCATAGGGGAGAATGGTGATGAGCGTCACACATAATCATCACCTTCATCACATTCTTGGGTGCGAATGGATATCTTAGAAGCGAAATAAGATGAATTGAATAGAAAACAGTAGTACTTTGCATTAATCTTTGAGGAACAGCAGAGCTCCACACCTTAATCTATGGAGTGTAGAAACTCTACCGTATGAAAATACATAAGTGAAGGTCCAGGCATGGCCGAGATGGCCAGCCCCCAAAACGTGATCACAGGATCAAAATACAATCCAGGATGCCTAATACAATAGTAAAAGGTCCTATTTATAATAAACTAGCTACTAATGTTTACATGAGTACGTAATTGATGCATAAATCCACTTCCTGGGCCCACTTGGTGTGTGTTTGGGCTGAGCTTGAGTGTTGCACGTGTAGAGGTCCTTCTTGGAGTTGAATGCCAGCTTTTGTGCCAGTTTGGGCGTTCAACTCTGGTTTTGGATCCTTTTCTGGCGCTGGACGCCAGATTTGGGCAGAAAGCTGGCGTTGAACGCCAGCTTACGTCGTCTATTCTTGGCCAAAGTATAGACTATTATATATTGCTGGAAAGCCCTGGATGTCTACTTTCCAACGCAATTAGAAGCGCGCCATTTCGAGTTCTGTAGCTCCAGAAAATCCACTTTGAGTGCAGGGAGGTCAGAATCCAAACAGCATCAGCAGTCCTCCTTCTTCAACCTCTGAATCTGATTTCTGCTCAAGTCCCTCAATTTCAGCCAGAAAATACCTGAAATCACAGAAAAACACACAAACTCATAGTAAAGTACAGAAATGTGAATTTAACATAAAAACTTATGAAAACATCCCTAAAAGTAACTAGATCCTACTAAAAACAAACTAAAAACAATGTCAAAAAGCGTATAAATTATCCGCTCATCACAACACCAAACTTAAATTGTTGCTTGTCCCCAAGCAACTGAAAATCAAATAGGATAAAAAGAAGAGAATATACTATAAATTCCAAACTATCAATGAAACAGAGCTTCAATCATATGAGCGGGACTTATAGCTTTTTGCTTCTTGAATAGTTTTGGCATCTCACTTTATCCATTGAGGTTCAGAATGATTGGCATCTATAGGAACTCAGATTTCGAATAGTGTTATTGACTCTCCTATTTCAGTATGATGATTCTTGAACACAGCTTCTTTATGAGTCTTGGCCGTGGCCCTAAGCACTTTGTTTTCCAATATTACCACCGGATACATAAATGCCACAGACACATAATTGGGTGAACCTTTTTAGATTGTGACTCAGCTTTGCTAAAGTCCCCAATTAGAGGTGTCCAGAGTTCTTAAGCACACTCTTCTTTTTTGCTTTGGACCTTGACTTTAACCGTTCAGTCTCAAGTTTTCACTTGACACCTACACGCCACAAGCACATGGTTAGGGACAGCTTGGTTTAGCCGCTTAGACCAGGATTTTATTCCTTTAGGCCCTCCTATCCACTGATGCTCAAAGCCTTGGGATCCTTTTTATTTGCCCTTGCCTTTTGGTTTTAAGGGTTATTGGCTTTTTGCTCTTGCCTCTTGGTTTTAAGAGCTTTTGGCTTTTTCTGCTTGCTTTTTCTTTTTCTTTCTATTTTTTTTTTCGGCTATTTTTTTTTCTGCAAGCTTTGTTCTTTGCTGCTTTTTCTTGCTTCAAGAATCATTTTTATGATTTTTCAGATTATCAAATAACATGTCTCCTAGTCATCATTCTTTCAAGAGCCAACATATTTAACATTCTTAAACAACAACTTCAAAAGACATATGCACTGTTCAAGCATTCATTCAGAAAACAAGAAGCATTGTCACCACATCAATATAATTAAGCTAAGTTCAAGGATAAATTTGAAACTCATGTACTTCTTGTTCTTTTGAATTAAAACATTTTTCATTTAAGAGAGGTGATGGATTCATAGGACATTCATAACTTTAAGACATAGTTACTACTACTAATGATCATGTAATGAAGACACAAACATAGATAAGCACATAACATAGAAAACGAAAAATAGAGAAAGCAAGAACAAGGAATGAATCCACCTTAGTGATGGTGGCGTTTCCTTCTTGAGGAACCAATGATGTCCTTTAGCTCTTCTATGTCTCTTCCTTGTCTTTGTTGCTCCTCCCTCATTGCTTTTTGATCTTCTCTTATTTCATGAAGCATGATGGAGTGCTCTTGATGTTCCACCCTTAGTTGTCCCATATTGGAACTCAATTCTCCTAGGGAGGTGTTGATTTGCTCCCAATAATTTTGTGGAGGAAAGTGCAATTGAGGCATCTCCGGGATCTCATGGAAATGAGTTTCTTGCGCCTCTTGAGCTCCATGACTGGGCTCTCTTGCTTGCTCCATCTTTTTCTTAGTGATGGGCTTGTCCTCTTTAATGAGGATATCTCCCTCTATGTCAATCCTAGCCGAATTGCATAGGTGGCAAATGAGGTGAGGAAAGGCTAACCTTGCCATAGTGAAGGACTTGTCAGCCACCTTGTAGAGTTCTTGAGGTATAATCTCATGAACTTCCACCTCTTCTCCAATCATGATGGCCCGGTCTATAGTAACTTCAGACCGGTTGCTAGTGGGAATGATTGAGCATTGAATAAACTCCAACCATCCTCTAGCTATAGGCTTGAGGTCCAATCTTCTTAGTTGAACCGGCTTGCCTTTGGAGTCAATCTTCCATTGAGCTCCTTCTACACATATGTCCATAAGGACTTGGTCCAACCTTTGATCAAAGTTGACTCTCCTTGTGTAGGGGCGTGCGTTCTCTTCCATGTTTGGCAAGTTGAACGCCAACCTCACATTCTCCGAACTAAAATCTAAGTATTTCCCCCGAACCATTGTAAACATAGTTCTTTGGATCTGGGTTCTTACTTTGATCATGGTTCTTGGTGATCCATGCATTGGCATAGAACTCTTGAACCATTAGGATGCCGACTTGTTGGATGGGATTTGTTAGAACTTCCCAACCTCTTCTTTGAATTTCATGTCGGATCTCCGGATACTCATTTCTTTTGAGTTTGAAAGGGACCTCGGGGATCACCTTCTTCTTGGCCACAACATCATAGAAGTGGTCTTGATGGGCTTTGGAGATGAACCTTTCCATCTCCCATGACTCGGAGGTGGAAGCTTTTATCTTCCCCTTCCCCTTTCTGGAGGATTCTCCGGTCTTAGGTGCCATCAATGGTAATGGAAAAACAAAAAGCTTATGCTTTTACCACACCAAACTTAGAATATTGCTCGCCCTCGAGCAATAAACAAAATAATAGAAGAAGAAGAAGAAGAAATATGGAGAGGGAGAGGGAGATGTGGTTTCGGCCAAGAGGAGTGTAGAGGGATGTGTTGTGTGAATTTGATGAAGAATGGAGGTCTTTATATAGGGAAGGGAGGGGGGAAAGGTTTCGGCCATATGGGTGGTTTTGGGTGGGAAATTGGTTTTGAATTTTGAAGGTAGGTGGGGTTTATGAGGTAGGTTTATGGGGAAGAGTGGATGGATGTGAGTGGTGAAGAGGTGATGGGGAAGATAGTTTGAGGTGATTGGTGAAGGGTTTTTTTTTTTTTTGGGAAGAGTGTTTATGGGGTTGTGTGAAAGAGAGTGGTGAGAAGAAGTGAGTGGAGGTAGGTGGGGATCCTGTGGGGTCCACAGATCCTGAGTGGATCCTGTGGGGTCCACAGATCCTGAGGTGTTCAAGGATTTACATTCCTGCACCCATTAGGCATGTAAAAATGCCTTTGCACACAACTCTGGGCGTTCAGCGCCAGGTTGGTGGCCATTTTGGGCGTTCAACGCCTATTTGTGTGCCATTTCTGGCGTTGAACGCCAGAACCATGCCTGTTCTGGCATTCAGCACCCAGAAGCTGCCCATTTTGGGCGTTCAGCGCCAGAACCATGCTCTGTTCTGGCGCTGAACGCCAGACAGATGCTCCTCCAGGGTGTGATTTTTCTTCTGCTGTTTTTTTTTTTTATTCCGTTTTCAATTTTTATATTTATTTTGTGACTCCACATGATCATGAACCTACAAAGACATATAACTAAGAAAAATATAGTTAGATAAATAAAAATTGGGTTGCCTCCCAACAAGCGCTTCTTTAATGTCAATAGCTTGACAGTGGGCTCTCATGGAGCCTCACAGATGTGCAGAGCTTTGTTGAGACTCTCCAACACCAAACTTAGAGTTTGGATATGGGAGTTCAACACCAAACTTAGAGTTTGGTTGTGGCCTCCCAACACCAAACTTAGAGTTTGACTGTGGGGGCTCTGGTTGACTCTGCTTTGAGAGAAGCTTTTCATGCTTCCTCTCCATGGTTGCAGAGGGAGATCCTTGAGTTTTAAACACAAGGGAGTCCTCATTCCATTGAAGGACTAGTTCACCTCTATCAACATCAATCACAGCTCTTGCTGTGGCCAGGAAAGGTCTTCCTAGGATGATGGATTCATCCTCTTCCTTTCCAGTATCTAGGACTATGAAATCAGCAGGGATGTAAAGGCCTTCAACCTTTACTAACACGTCCTCTACTTGTCCATATGCCTGTTTTCTTGAATTGTCTGCCATCTCTAATGAGATTTTAGCAGCTTGCACCCCATAGATTCCCAGTTTCTCTATTACAGAGAGGGGCATGAGGTTTATTCCTGAACCAAGGTCACACAGAGCCTTAAAGATCATGGTGCCTATGGTACAGGGTATTATGAACTTTCCAGGATTCTGTCTCTTCTGAGGTAATGTCAGTTGTTCCAGATCACTTAGTTCATTGATGAACAAGGGAGGTTCAACTTCCCAAGTATCAATGCCAAATAATTTAGCATTCAGCTTCATGATTGCACCAAGAAACTTGGCAGTTTGCTCTTCAGTAACATCCTCATTCTCTTCAGAAGAGGAATACTCATCAGAGCTCATGAAGGGCATAAGGAGGTTCAATGGAATCTCTATAGTCTCTAGATGAGTCTCAGATTCCTTTGGTTCCTCAGAGGGAAGCTCCTTATTGGTCACTGGACGTCCCAGGAGGTCTTCCTCCTTGGGATTCACGTCCTCCTCTCCCTCATTGGGTTCGGCCATTTTGCTTATGTCAATGGCCTTGCACTCTCCTTTTGGATTCTCTTCTGTATTGCTTGGGAGAGTACTAGGAGGGATTTCAGGGATCCTTTTACTCAGCTGGCCCACTTGTGCTTCCAGATTTCTAATGGAAGATCTTGTTTCATTCATGAAACTTACAGTGGCCTTAGACAGATCAGAGACTAAATTTGCCAAATTAGAAGTGTTTTGTTCAGAGTTCTCTGTCTGTTGCTGAGTGGATGATGAAAAAGGCTTGCTATTGCTAAACCTGTTTCTTCCACCATTATTAAAGCCTTGTTGAGGCTTTTGATCCTTCCATGAGAAATTTGGATGATTTCTCCATGATGAGTTATAGGTGTTTCC
Organism: Arachis hypogaea; assembly: GCF_003086295.3. Lineage (NCBI taxonomy): Eukaryota > Viridiplantae > Streptophyta > Magnoliopsida > Fabales > Fabaceae > Arachis > Arachis hypogaea. The sequence continues at coordinate 123,373,818 of NC_092046.1, forward strand.
ATAAGGTTCACCTAACTAATTTACCTCTGCTATTGCAGGGTTTTCAGGATCATAAGCTTCTTCTTCAGAAGATGCCTCTTGAGTACTGTTGGATGCAGCTTGCATTCCATGCAGACTCTGAGAGATCATATTGACTTGCTGAGTCAATATTTTATTCTGAGCCAATATGGCATTCAGAGTATCAACTTCAAGAACTCCCTTCTTCATAGGCGTCCCATTACTCACAAGATTCCTTTCAGAAGTGTACATGAACTGGTTATTAGCAACCATGTCAATGAGTTCTTGAGCTTCTGCAGGCATTTTTTTTAGTTGAATGGATCCACCTGCAGAAGTGTCCAGTGACATCTTTGATAGCTCAGACAAACCATCATAGAATATATCCAGGATGGTCCATTCTGAAAGCATGTCAGAAGGACACTTTTTGGTCAACTGTTTGTATCTTTCCCAAGCTTCATAGAGGGATTCACCTTCTTTCTGTCTGAAGGTTTGAACATCAGCTCTAAGCTTGCTCAGCTTTTGAGGAGGAAAGTACTTGGCTAAGAAAGCCGTGACCAGCTTATCCCAAGAGTTCAGGCTGTCTTTGGGTTGAGAATCCAACCATAATCTAGCTCTGTCTCTTACAGCAAAAGGGAAAAGCATGAGCCTGTAGACTTCAGGATCTACTCCATTAGTCTTAACAGTATCACATATCTGCAAGAATTCAGTTAAGAACTGAAAAGGATCTTCAGATGGAAGTCCATGAAACTTGCAGTTCTACTGCATCAGAGAAACTAATTGAGGTTTCAGCTCAAAGTTGTTTGCTCCAATGGCAGGAATGGAGATGCTTCTTCCATGTAAATTGGAATTAGGTGCAGTAAAGTCACCAAGCATCCTCCTTGTATTATTATTATTTTCGGCTGCCATCTCCTCTTCCTGTTCGAAAATTTCTGAAAGGTTATCTCTGGATTGTTGTATTTTAGCTTCTCTTAGTTTCCTTTTCAGAGTTCTTTCAGGTTTTGGATCTGCTTCCACAAGAATGTTCTTGTCCTTGCTCCTGCTCATATGACAAAGAAGAGAGCACAGAAAAATAATAATAATAGAAATTCTTTATACCACAGTATAGGGATTCCTTTGTGAGTGAAAGAAAAGAGGGAGATAAAGAATGTAATGGAATGGAAGAAACACAACTGTGAGGATGGCAGAGATGTGAGATGAGATGTTAGTAGATGAATAAATAAATAGAATAAGATGAAAGAGAAGGAATTTTCGAAAATAATTTTTGAAAAAGAGTTAGTGATTTTTGAAAATAGTTTTTGAAAAATGTTAGTAATTTTCGAAAATTAAGATTTAAAAATTAAAAATTAAAATAATTAATAAATTAAAAGGAAATTTTGAAAAAGGGGGAATATATTTTCGAAAATTAGAGAGAGAGAGTTAGTTAGGTAGTTTTCAAAAAGTTAAGAAACAAACAAAAAGTTAGTTAGTTAGTTGAAACAAATTTTGAAAAGGTGAGAAGTTAGGAAGTTAGAAAAGATATTTTGAAATCAAATTTTTGAAAAAGATAAGATGAGAAGATATTTTTGAAAAGATATGATAGAAATTAGTTTTTTTGAAAAAAGATTTGATTTTTAAAATCACAATTAATGACTTGATTCACAAAAAATCACGAGATATGATCCTAGAACTTAAAGTTTGAATCTTTCTTAACAAGCAAGTAACAAACTTCAAATTTTTGAATCAAAACATTAATTGATTATGTTATTTTCGAAAATTTGGTATAAAAATAGGAAAAAGATTTTTGAAAAATATTTTTGAAATAAAAGTGTTAGGTGAGAGACACCCCACCATGGTAAACTCTTTCCACTTTTCTCTTTTGTATATAGTTGATGAATAAATTGAGTTTCCATTGTTAGGTACTTACTTTTTCTATATCATTCTTGTATATATTACTCTTAGATGTTAGTTGCTTGGGTAAATTTTTGTTTTAGGTTGCATATTTGAATAGCAAATAATCTTGTCTTGAATTGCCTTTTTGTTTTGCATTGCATGTTTAAAGATTTTGTTATTTTGGAGTTTGGCTTGTCTAAAAAAAAGAGAGTATATCATGTGTACGCATACCCCACGCATATGTGTGACACCCAAAAATCTGATCGTGCGCCAACTATGCGAGTATCGTGCCATCGTATGATCTGGACAGAGAGTTGTGCCAGGATCATGCCAGAGCTGTGCATTAGGAATGCTTGATTGTCACGCGTACGCGTGACCCCCCATTTTCCCCATGTCATGCGTACGCATGCCCCACGCGTACGCATGACCCCCTGCTTCACACACTCTTCTTTTCTTCTCTTCTCTCCATTTTTTTCTTCTTTTTTCTTCTCTTCTCCTCTTTCCTTCTTTCAACCATTATCCACCACCACCATTTACCATCCACCATCATCTCGTTTAGTTAGTTAGTTAGTTAGTTAGTTTAATTTTCTATTTTAGGTGATAAGTTTTGGATTATTGATTTGATTTGCTGATTTTGCTGTGTATTGCTACTGATTACCAACTTGATGCTATTTTAGCATCATTGTTGTGAATATTTGTTGTTGGATTTCTTTATTGAGGGTACCATTTTGTTACTTGGTTTTGAATTCTTCTTGCTTAATATTTGTAAATACCAAGTTCTTGTGAATTGCCTTCAAAGCATTCTAAAGCTTTTGAATTGCATGTTTTGGCCACCATGAGATTTAAATCATTTACCCATGATTAGGCAATTGTATGTAGTTGATGTATTTTTTGTTAGGTGATGCTTGTTTATGATTAATTTTTATTTAGATCACCTAGTTGATATATTGAGATTGAGGTATTGTGAAATTGGATCGTAAGCTTATCTAGTGACATCTTTTTGAGCTTTCTAAGATTTGTGGACCATGCTTGTTATGTGGTAGATTTCAACTTCTATCTCTATTTTCCTAAGTGCATAGCACCCATGTTCCACCTTCTATGTCAATTAGGTGATGCAAACTAAACTATAAAGTGTATCATTGATTGATGTGTGACTTTCATATTTCATTTGGTTCATTGAATTCTCTTGCACATCAATTAATGTCCATTCGTTATTCATTTCAAAATTCCTTGATTATTGCTTTCATGCTTTCATGCTTCTTTATTACTTGTTTGTTTGTCTTAACCTACAAGTTTTCTTTAAAGCATCTCAAGCACATTAGAATGAGTGATGTGCATACTTCTTCTGTGTAATTATGACATAGCTTTTTATGCCAGTGTGTGTTCTAAACCGTGTGCAAACTTAGAATTCACACACTTGTTTCATTCATGTCACAAACTGATTCACTCACTTTATTTTAGTGATCATCACCTCATTCCAACAATCTATGCTTCCTTGCTTTTGCATTTACTCGTCTTACGATCCTGTTTTCTATCTTTCAGGATGACCCACCATAAGCAAAAAGGAAAGCATAAGAAGGAACATGTAGCAACCGGTTGATCCACCAGTTGAAGGTGGCAATCCATGTAGTCGTCTTACCCCCTTGCTCATCTTTGAATGCACCGAGGATGGTGCAAACTTTTAAGTGTGGAGAGGTCGTCCGACCAATCGGCCAATTTCTGGGTGAAAATTTCTAATCTAAACACTTTCACATTTTATTTACTTTTTATTCTATTACTAGGTCTTTTGGAATTCTTAGTTGCATTTTCTTGGTTTGCATATATATAATAAGTTTAGTCAAAATGATAAAATTTTCCAAGAAATTCATCTATAGGGCATCCCAATTGATTTGAGAAAAAAATTTCATTGAATTTTATTGAATTATATATTGTGGAACATGTTTTTGAACTAAGAACACATAAGTTTGTGAGCTTTTGAACCTAATTGTGTGGTTGCATCATATAACCACTATTTTCCTTCTCGTGTGTTATTCTCCCTCTATGATTGTAATCTTTGATTTGTTTGATTTTTTATGTCCATTATTTTGTGTAAATGCATTTATATGATCGAGGCTTTTATTTCATTTGAGCTCACTTACCCAAATGGCCTTACCCTTTTATCTACCTTTGTTAACTAATTTTGAGCCGATTTAATCCCTTTTATTCTTAATTTTAGCACATCATTACCCCTAAGTGAAAAATAATAAATATCTTTAATTTGGATCTTTGATTAGTGGTGCACGAAATTGTGATGTCCAGGCTCGAACAATCCCTGGCAACGTGAGCAACTTGGTACGCGTAATCGTGATTACACTTTAATGATGTAAAATTCATGGCTCTTTCTTTCCCTGGTAATGGCGCCAAGAACATGGTGCCAATACCATGGTTCACAACTTCGATACAACTAACCAGCAAGTGCACTGGGTCGTCCAAGTAATACCTTATGTGAGTAAGGGTCGAATCCCACGGAGATTGTTGGTATGAAGCAAGCTATGGTCACCTTGCAAATCTCAGTTAGGCAGATATAAATTGATAAGGGTGTTTTTGAATAATAAATAAAAGAAGGGATAGAAATACTTATGTAATTCATTGGTGAGAATTTCAGATAAGCGAATGGAGATGCTTTCGTTCCTCTGAACCTCTGCTTTCCTGCTATCTTCATCCAATCAGTCTTACTCCTTTCCATGGCTGGCTTTATGCAAGGGCATCACCGTTGTCAGTGGCTACATCCCCTCCTCTCAGTGAATAATATGCTCACGCACCCTGTCACGGCACGGCTATTCATCTGTCGGTTCTCGATCATGCTGGAATAGGATTCACCCTCCTTTTGCGTCTGTCACTAACGCCCAGCACTCGCGAGTTTGAAGCTCGTCACAGTCATTCAATCATTAAATCCTACTCGGAATACCACAGACAAGGTTTAGACTTTTCGGATTCTCTTGAATGCCGCCATCATTCTAGCTTACGCCACGAAGATTCCGGTTAAGAGATCTAAGAGATATTCATTCTAGCTTATTTCATGTAGAACGGAAGTGTTTGTCAGGCACGTGTTCATAGGGGAGAATGGTGATGAGCGTCACACATAATCATCACCTTCATCGCGTTCTTGGGTGCGAATGGATATCTTAGAAGCGAAATAAGATGAATTGAATAGAAAACAGTAGTACTTTGCATTAATCTTTGAGGAACAGCAGAGCTCCACACCTTAATCTATGGAGTGTAGAAACTCTACCGTATGAAAATACATAAGTGAAGGTCCAGGCATGGCCGAGATGGCCAGCCCCCAAAACGTGATCACAGGATCAAAATACAATCCAGGATGCCTAATACAATAGTAAAAGGTCCTATTTATAATAAACTAGCTACTAGGGTTTACATGAGTAAGTAATTGATGCATAAATCCACTTCCTGGGCCCACTTGGTGTGTGTTTGGGCTGAGCTTGAGTGTTGCACGTGTAGAGGTCCTTCTTGGAGTTGAATGCCAGCTTTTGTGCCAGTTTGGGCGTTCAACTCTGGTTTTGGATCCTTTTCTGGCGCTGGACGCCAGATTTGGGCAGAAAGCTGGCGTTGAATGCCAGCTTACGTCATCTATTCTTGGCCAAAGTATAAACTATTATATAATTTTGGAAAGCCCTGGATGTCTACTTTCTAACGCAATTGGAAGCGCGCCATTTCGAGTTCTGTAGCTCCAGAAAATCCACTTTGAGTGCAGAGAGGTCAGAATCCAAACAGCATCAGCAGTCCTTCTTCAACCTCTGAATCTGATTTCTGCTCAAGTCCCTCAATTTCAGCCAGAAAATACCTGAAATCATAGAAAAACACACAAACTCATAGTAAAGTCCAGAAATATGAATTTAACATAAAAAATAATGAAAACATCCCTAAAAGTAACTAGATCCTACTAAAAACATACTAAAAATAATGTCAAAAAGCCTATAAATTATCCGCTCATCAATTAGCTTAGTCTAGTGAGAGTGTGTATCATTTAAGTGTGGAAAGTTTGGGGACATTGGTAGAGATAAAAGTGTATTTTTTGTATTTTTATTGAAAATCTTGGGAATTGGGTACATACTTATGCATTGAATGTTGAACCATATGCATTAATCTTTTTTTATATATTATGTTATTGTTGAAAAAAATAGAAAAACAGAAAAAGAAAGCAATAAAAAGGGGACAAAATGCCCCAAAGAAGAGTAATAACAACAATGCATATGTGTTATAGTTGAAAAGAATATATGAGTATGAGGAAAAAGTGAGAATTATGGGTAGCTAGGTGTTGTATTAAAATTGTATAGGTTGTCATAGGTTAGGTGAGAAGTTTAAGTTAATCAAAGATTCAAATTTCAAGCTCACTTGACTATATGCATCCTTACCTTTACCCTAGCTCCGTTACAACCCTTGAAAAGCCCTCATGATATTTGTATGTATGCATTGAATAATTGTTGATTGTTAGATAAAAAATAAATCTTAGAAAGCATGATTAGAGGGGAATTGAGTGGATCGACCCTAAACACTTGAGCGATTAGAGAATATACACATCCGGTGAGGGGTTCGATTGCTCAATTCCATGTTTCCACCCTTAATTATTTCTTATCTTGCAAGTTTATATATTCTTTTACATGACCCAATTTAATTGTGGATTTGATTTGATTGTGATTACTTTAGCCCTTATGTTTATACATGCTTTCTTGGGAATTGATTTATTTTGACCAAGTGGTTGCATGCATGTAGATAGATTGCATATAGATAGTTACTTGCATTGAATAAATGTTGATACCCCTTTCTTGCATCTTTCTTGGTTTAGCATGAGGACATGCTTGGTTTAAGTGTGGGGAGGTTGATAAACCCCAATTTTAGGGTTTATCTTGGGTTGAATTTAGTGAATTTTATTAACTTATCTCACATTTATTTAATGAAATAGCATGATTTTGTGATCTCTCCTAATTTGCACTTAAGAGTAAAAACATGCTTTTTAGGTTCTTAATTTGCTAAATTTAATTTCTTTTAATTCCATTCGATGCCTTGATGTGCTTGATGAAGTGATTTTAGGTTTAGAAGGCAAATATTGGATTGAAGAAATGAAGAAAAAGTATGTAAAATTGGAAAATTCATGAAAAAATGAAGTTTGAAAATCTGCTCAGTTCCGCGTATGCGTGACCAGAGATTTCATCAAACGACGCATACGCGTGACATACAGCTCATTTATGGACTTATTCAAGCCTAGATCCAACTCATTTATGAAGTATTTGAGGCAGAATTCAAGAAGGAACAAGGGGGCAGCAATTAGTGTAGCTTAGGAACCATGTTTTAGGGTAGTTTTCTAGAGAGAGAATCTCCCTCTTCTCTCTAGAATTTAGGATTTTTAGTTTAATTTCCTCTTAAATTTAGATTTTAATTCTTGTTTTGATCTATTTTCTTTTACTTTTCTTTGTTCTATTGCCTTGATTTCCTTAGTTCTTCTTGTTAATTTATCTTTTATGCCACTTTTTTAGTTTATGAACACTCTTGTTATTTTGATTCCATTTAATGCAATTTTATGTTTTCATGTTTATTGATGCTTGTTTGAATTATTGTTGTTATTTTATTGGATTTGGTAGTTTTATATTTTAGTATTTTTGCAATTTAATATGCTTTTATTTTTATGCACACCAAGTATTTGATGAAATTCTTGACTTAGTTTTAGAGTAGATTTTTTAGCATTCTTGACTTGGAAAGAGAAGCTTGGTAATCTTGAGTCATTAATACCCAATTTAGATTGGTGATCTAGAGTTGTTAGTTAATCTTGTTTTCATTGACACTACTTATGGATTGGGATTAACTAGGCCTAATTGATTTTCTTCTGATGTGGAGATAACGTAACAGGCTTAGCTCTTGGTAATTATTGTATTATGATTAATGACTAGAATAGAAAACCTTAATTCTCGATCCTTGCCATGAATACCTCTTAGTATTTGTTATATTTAGTTGTTTTCTTTATTTTATTGTCATTTAAATTCTTGCCTTTTTATCAACCCACCCCCGTGAATCTCATAACCAATAATTGAGCATTCGATTGTAATTCCTAGGGAGAACGACCTGGGAGTAATACTCTCGGTTATTTTTATTAGGTTGAACTTGTGACAACCAAACTAAACTTTGGTGTGAGGATAAATTGCCGGTTTGGATGATGCTTGCAACGAAACATTTCTATTTCTATTGAGAGATTCTAAGCCGGCATATATCCTCACTATCAGAGCCCCTTTTCTATAACTACATCGGTGTCTTCCTCCGCAGCTAAACCCCTCGTCGTCACTACTGAGCCCATCGCCGTCACTGCTGAGAACCTTGTCGTCGCTACTGATCTCATTGCTGCTACACCATTATCCGTAAGACCGTAAGTTCATTTCTCTCTCTCTCTCTCTCCCTCTCTCTCTCTCTCTCTCTCCATCACATTGTGAGTTTGTACTTGGTTGATCTAAGTTCCTCTCTTCTTCTTCCACAAATTCATCGCTTGGTCGCCGTTGCTGTGAGCTTGGTCGTTGCTGTTGCATGTAATTCCATCACTGGAGCCCCTTTTCTCTGTCTCTCTAATCGTCAATAAATTTTACAACTTTTGATGAAATTTTGTTAATATATGTGTTATGCAGTGGGTTTATGTGTCTAATTGAGAATTTTGTTGATTGACAATTTTGTTGCAATTTTGTTGATTGAGAATCAGAGACTTTGTTGATTGCAATTTTGTTTATATATGTATGATTGTAGTTTTTCCTTTTTTATTTTGATTGAGAATCAGAGACTTCCTATAGTTTTTGTGATTGTTGTTTTTCTATAGTTTATACTAATATTTGCAATCTGATACTTACCTATGCTATCGTGCTTCTCTGTAAAGTTTCCAAGTGCTTTCAACCTTTAACAGAACTAGTTTACTTCAAGTTTTGTTTTTCTAATATATGCAACATAAGTATTCATCAATTTAATTACCTTGGTGAAAATATTTTTTTCCTATTGATGCTTTTCTTATCTCCCGAAACTCATCATAAAGCACGGTTGTTACAATAATACATAATGATTTCTTATGAAATTTAACTTTGTGAATTTTGATGGACAAAAGTTAGTGATATATATGAATAGTATCGTTAGCTCTTTTTTATATGTGGTGTATATATAAAGTCTCCCTTTTTGTTAAAGGTTCTATATGGTTTTGCTTAGTTTTTTCATTTTTTTCAATGTAGGTTTTTTAAGATTATTTCATGGCTAGTAATACTAGAGAAGACACACAAAGCAATAGTATTGCTCCTAATGATAATGAAATTGAAGTTTAGAGTAATGCTAATCCAACTTCAAAAACTCCACAAGCAACGGATCATAAGGTCTCAATTCCAAAAGGATCAACTCCTGTTAAAGGTGACAATAAGGCTAATGTTAAGAGTGCTTATTAGGAGTAACTTGATCATTTAAAGTTAAAGGTGAATAGAAGGTGAAATACAAATTTTGCAAGAGTGTGCTTAATGCAAATCCGAAGAATGGTACCAATTCATCGAAGAACCATGTGGATCGATATTGTAAGAGAATAAAAGTGGCCAACTCAAGGTAATCATCAATTGTTGAATCACTAGCAAAATAAACACAAATATAAAAAGTGAATGAAGATGGATTTGTGTTTGATTCTTCATACACAAGAAAGTGTATTGCCAAAATGATTGTCTTGCATGAGTATCCTTTGAGTTGTGTGGACCACCATGGAATAAGGCGAGTATTTGCTTCAATGCAACTAACATTTAAAGTGCATAGTTGAAACACAGTCAGAAAAGACATTTTGAAGATGTATGGGGATGAGAAGTTGAAGTTAACTCTAACTAGATGAAAATGATAGTAGAGTTACAATAACTAGCAACATATGGACTTCCAATCAAGAAAAAAGATACATTATTGTCATGGTTCACTATATTGATAGTTAATGGAAGTTGCAAATGCGCCTATTGAGGTACTTCAAAAATTTTATAAACTTGTATACATTGTGTTGTCTTTATATGTTGAGTTTCATTAATCTAAAATGCATGCATGCATGCTTGTTTTATTTTTCAACTTTTGTTATGTTCTTTGTCCTCATACAAGTGAAGTTCTCACTCAAATGTTGATTAAAATATTGTTAGAATGGAACATTGATAGAAAATTATCCATTGTTACATTGGATAATTATTCTACTAATGATTCTATGATAGATAAACTGTTGGGGCATTTAGATTCTTCATTCTTGATTTGGGGGGAGGGGGGATAAATTGTTACATATGCGTTGTTGTGCTCATATATTGAATTTGATTGTGAAAGATGGTTTAAGTATAGTTAAGAAAAGTATAGAAAAGATTCGTAGTAGTGTATTGTATTAGACTGCAACACAGAAAAAGAATGAAACTTTTGTGAGTTAGTGTGTTAAAATAACGATTCCATTTACTAGAAAAAATTAGTTCTTGATTGCTCGACTAGGTGGAACTCATCTTATTTGATCTTAGAAACTGTTTTGTTGTATAAAGTTGTCTTTCCTAGGTTAAGGTAGAAGGAATCCCAGTATAAAATTATGCCAAGTAATGAGGAGTAAAAACTTGTCAAAGAAAATATGTGATAGATTGAAGTTATTTATGATGTTACTCAACTATTTTCTAGGTCTAAATTTTCGACTGCCAATGTTTATTTTACTTTGGTTTATAAAATAAAAGTGTCATTAGATGAATGAAAATTTCTACTAATCCATTAATAGCTAATATGACATCTAGCATGAAGAAGAAATTTGAAAAGTATTGAGATAAAAATTCATGGCATTATGAGTGTTGCTACTGTTTTAGATCCTAAGTACAAGATGGTTAGGGTTAAGTTTCAATTTGAAAAAATATATCCAAATCTAATATAATGTTCTAAGTTGATAGAATTTATCAATTGTGTAATGAATTGGTTAATGAATGCAATCAAAAAATGTGTTCTGATATGTCACATGTTAGTACAAAAGAAGTTGATGAAAGTGAAAATGTAAATCTATTTGGGGTGATGATTATAAGTGTATCCTAAAAGAAAAAAAAATGACAAAGGGTTTATATGTGAATGTTGAGTTTGATCATTATCTTGAGAAGGAAATTCATCCTCCAAATTATCCTAACTTTAATGTTTTGAAAAGTGGAAGATCAATCAGATGAAATTTAAAGTTCTTGCAAAAATATGCAATGATATATATGTTATTCTGGTGTCCACTGTTGCTTCTGAATCTGCTTTTAGTACAAGTGGTCGTATAATTTCTGCTCTTCGTGAAAAGGTCAAAGAAAACATAATTGAAGTTCTGATGTATGGCCAAAGTTGGTTGTGGGCAATTTTGGGGAGTAAAGGTGATATATTATTATTTAATCTTTATTTATGTTAGTTTTTTGCATAATACTAATTAATTTATTAATTGATATCTCTTTTATTTTTCAGGTTTATTCAAACTTTTAGTGATTATGAAGATGTGAAAAGTAATCAAGAATAAGGATTGAAAACTCTTTTATATCTAATGTTACAATTTTTTTATGGTGTTAAATTTATAGTGATTAGACATTAGCTTTTTTTTTAATTTCAAGTTATTTGACATTGTATGAATTTTATGTTTGTATTTTAAGTTATGTATGAATTTAAAGTTTTTATCTTAATTTATATATGAATATGTAAAAATTAATGTGTTATTTAATTTTTAGAGGGGCGGGATGAGTACCTGCGGGAGCGGGTTAGGGTACAATAGTCTACTACCCGCTAGAAGTGAAAGGAGGGCAGGGTGGGGTCGGGTAGGACAAAAATGCGCCCCTACCCATCCCACTGCCAACCCTAACAACATTACTTCTAAGTGAAAAATCATAAATATTCTTAATTTAATTTTTGATTAGCTTTAGCTAATGGATGTTGCATCATTTAGGGGGGAGAAAACTTTGATGGAGAAAAATGCGGTGTATTTATTAAAAAATTTTGGGAATTGAAAAAGCACATATATGCATTGAATTGTTAAAAGCATATGCATCTACTCATGAAAAAAGAAAAAGGAAAAAAAATCAAAAGATAGAAAAAAATGTATATAGAAAAGAAAAAAATTGAAAGGAATAAATATTGTTCTAAATGACATTTTTAGGAGTAAATGCATATGTGATGTGAATTAATTAAGAATGCATAAGTGTGTGTAAAAAGTGAGGTATAGATAAAATACAATGGATAGTAGAATTTTGTGTTAGAATTAAGTAGGATGTTGAGAGTTAGGTGGAGATCTAAACTAATCAAAGGTTCAAATTCTTAGTCCATTTAATCAAATACATTTTCATATTTACCCTAGTCTCATTACAAATCTTTAAAGTCCTCATGATATTTATATGTATGCATTAAATATTTGTTGACTGTTAAAGGAAGATCAAGTCTTAGAAAGTAAGGTTAGAAGAGAATTGAGAAATTTAACTCTAAACACTAGAGCGATAAGAGAGTAAACTTATTTAGTGAGGGTTCAAATGCTCAATTATATATTCCATCATAAAATATTACCTTGCAAGTTTGTACTTCTTTTATAATTTAATTGATTCATGGAATTGAGTTGCTTGATATCATATTTCATCCTCTGTACTTTATTATATTCTTGGACACCAATTTGTTCTAACCATGTAGATTAATTGTCACTAAATTAATAAATTGGGTTTAGTTATTATTTTCCTTGTTATTTTCTCCTTCTTATGTAGTATGAAGACATGCTATTGTCCAAATATGAGAAAATTGATAAACTCCATTTTATCATTTTATTTTGTGCCAAAAAGTGTGGCCTTTATGAACTAACTTCTGCATTTTTGACATTTTTAGAGATGTTTGTGTATATTTCTCTCATTAAGTTCGATAGTTAAAATCATACTTTCTAGGACTATAATTTATTAATTTTATTCTACTTGATACTGTGATGTGTCCTTGTTTAATATATTTCAGATTTTAGGGGCATTAGTGGTCTTAAAGATTGAAGAAGCATGAGCAAGGAGGAAATTGCATGAAGAAAATAAATGATGTCTACAAATACATAGATGCGTCCTTAAATGCACACGCATGATTTATGCGTATGCATCACTTTGTGCGTATGCATCTCTCTAGAATTCTTAGATTTCTACTTTAATTCTCTCTAGTTCTAGGTTTTAATTTTGTTTAGGTGTAATTTTGCTCTTATGTTCATGTTTTCATACTCTACCTTGCTTAGAATCTTTTGTTAGTTGCTTCAGGTTGTTATTTTAGTTTATAAACATGTATTGAATTTTCACTTTCCATTATGAATTTGATGTTTCATGTTTTATTATTGCTTATTTGAGATGCTATTGTTGCTTTCTAAAATTGGATAGTTGTAAATTTTACTAATTTTTGTAATTTATGCATTTTAAATGTTTAATGAAATGTCTCACTTAGTTAAAGAGTAGCTTTTTTAATTCTTGTCTTGTGTGAAAACTTGGATGATCCTGAATTACTAATGACTAAGTTGATTGATAATTTAGAGATGTTAATTAATCTTAAATTTACTTTTATTTCTTAGTTAATTATCTTAATTTCTCTTAATTTAAATTCCTTTTCATATTTAGTTATTGCCTACTTCTTTAATTTCTTTCTATTTTAATTCTCGTTACTTGCAATCAAACTTCCAATTTTTCCAAAGCCAATGATCATGCAATGCATTGTGATTCCAATATAGAACGACCTGGGATTAAACTCCTAGTTATTATTTTGAATTGTAACATCTTTTAAACTAAACTTTAATAGTATTAAATTCTGGTTTAGAACTATCTACAACAAACTTAATCTTTTTAATCTTGAATATTTTTAAACCAGTTCTTAATACTCATTAACAAGTTAGTGCGGTCAAGTAAAAAAATTGGAGAAAATAGAAATGTTGAATAACTTTGCTTTTATTAATGAAGCCAATTGCAAAGTACATACTAGAAGAAAAAATCTTCATCGTTCTTTTTGTTTCTTCTCTTTATCTCTAGAATGATGAAAATGCTCTCCTGAACATGTATTAAAATATCAACATAGATAAATAATAATTTATTTATTTTGGAAAAGGTTTATCTCCATTATTGCTTTTTTCATACCATACATTAAGACATAAGTTTTGCTTAGTTTGAAAGAAAATCATAACAAATCAGTAGGCATAGAAGAAGTTCAAAGAAAAAAGTGCAAAATTTAAATTAGGTTAAATAGAGCAGAAAAAGGATACAAGTTGAGCAAAGCTAAATGAAAACACAAAAAGGAAAGAAGAAAGAACCTTTGTTGAGCAACAGCTTCCTAAATGCGAACTTAATAGTCATACAAGACAGTCACCTGTGTCGTTAACTCCTCTTAACTACAAAAAGAAAAGAACAAATAGATCCAAAAAATAACAATCCAGCAGTAAAGGAACAGAGTAAAGAAGAAGAATTGAAGCACGATTAGCAAGAAGATCTGGGACAGAAGCATCATTTAGAATGCGTAAGGGATGCTTCTCCTCTTGTAAAAATATGAAAACCTATCCAAAATAAAAACAAAATTCCAAATAAATAAAAAAGAAAGGAGAAGACCTTGCGATGGGTGGTGGTGGAGTCGATGGAGGTTAGAGGCAATACTGGCAGGACGCTTGTGCACAACATAGAGGAAATGGCGAGTAGATTTGGTAAAGCCGAGGAAGCATAGGAACATAGCGTAAAGAGAACAATGTTGAGAGGTCTTGGAGGCACAACAGAGACGATGATGGAAGTTGGAGAGAGAACTTCATTGTTAAAGAGAGTAAAAACAAAATCAAATTGGGATTCGAAGAAGGGGGAAGGAGGTGAAGCTATGCGAAAACTAAAACGTATTGCAGCTTTTTCGAAAGTCATTGCATGAACCACCACTAAACTGGCAGATAGTGGTTAATCAACCGCATCTAAAAAGGTGTCGCCATTTGTTGGTTTTTTGTAGTAATAGGAATGGTACCTTCTAGGTCCGGCAGAACTATCTCCTTCTTTCTTTTTTTGATCTTTGTCTTTATCTCTGGACTAGTAATTGCTATCCCGTCCTAGATGGGTTTTTCTTATTCGGATGGTATCCTCCATACTGATGTATTTTTTGCCCTATCCTATACCTCGTATAAAGAGGTCGTATGTCCCTTTGATATTGATTGTGAGAAAGGTCCATCTCTAAAGCCGTTGACAAGTCTTATTATAGCTACTTCTGTTGGTAGGTTTTGGATCTCTTAACACGCTTTATTGAATCTTTTCATATAGACTCTCAAGAATTTTTTGACTTTCTGTTTTACTCCTAAAAAGCTTGGTGCGTGTTTTGTCTTGTCTTTCTGTATGAAAAAATGAGTTAAAAAAATTCTGGCCAGGTCATTAAAGCATGTTACCGACATGCGCGGAAGACTGTTGAACTATTTCATTGTAGTTTTGGATCGAAGATGTATCTGCCAAGTACATGTGACTCTTGAAATTGTCAAGGTGATGTCACAAATCTGTGGTACCATTATAAAGATTCGTATCCAAACTTTTAAATTTTCTAAAAATTTTGACCCGTATAATTTTCTCAGAGAAGGGATCATCACTTCCCGAAAAGATGGGTCTCTCTTCCCAACCTCCTTTGCCATTTAAGTCGGCTTCTAATTTTCCATATGTGAGGCCCAACTTCTCAATTACTTGGCCACTTTATGTCAAAAATACTAAAAATAAAATTTTTGACCCAATAAAACACACACATATATGTACATTTTATACTTTTAATTTACAATAATAATATATAATTTTATACACATATATAATTATAAGAGAAAAGGACAAATAGGTCCCTGACTTTTTAATTCAAAGACAAATTCGTCCCTCAGGATTGAAAAATACAAAATCATCTCTCACCTTACAAAATGCGTGACATTTAGATCCTTTCATACAATTGCCTAATCAAAACGTAACGGAGTGGGCTGATGTGTTGTCCATATATCCGTTATGGTGCTTATGTGTTCCATTGTAAAAAAGTTCGAGGACGGATAAGTCTTTAGACTTCAAAACAATGTCGTTTTGTGATGAGTCCTTAACTTCTTCATTTTTCCTCCTATATGAAGCATTCTCTTTACCACTGAGGTTTATGAACTAAGAAGTTAAAGGCACAACGGCGCCACTCCCATTTCGAGAAGCCCTAAATTAGAATTTTTATTCATTTTCTAGCATGTTATCCTGCCTCTCCTCCTCAGGTTCAGCTTCCCTCCTAGCTTATTCATTCTCATATATCTTCCTCTTTTAATTTTCACTTAGCTGGTGTGGGAGAATCTATTAGAAGAGATTTTGTAATTATCAATTTGATAGCAAAATCTTCAAGGCTTATTCCTACTCTCAATTGATTAAGATCGAATAAAAATGTTCAATAGTTTACAATTTTCATGTTGTCCAAAGTTGATCTTGCAAGGGAAGCTGCTCATTTAAACCGTTTTATCTACAACTTCTGTAAATGGAAGGATGTCTCTTTTCCTAAGCCTGTCTATCCACTTGTGCATCGTGCAGTCTTGGTGAAAACTTATGAAAATGAAAAAAGTGTGTCATATTATACTAATGAACTTCAAGGACATGAGAGAATTAAAAATGCTCTTGCTCATATTGGGACTCACAGTCACATGAACGTGCTCTGTTGTATCTGGTAATTTTGGTGGTGGGGTAGGTTCGACTTGATTTAATTTGATTCTTGAGCCTTTTTTTTTTAGAAATTTACCTTTTTTCTTGGGAATTGAAATATGGAGAAAAGATCCCATTGATTCAAGTTGTTCCTCAATGAAGAATTTGAAATATGGAAATTTATCCTTCTCTTCATTTATGAACAAAACTTCAGCGATAAGGGGGCTTCAGAAATGCTTCAGATAGGGAAAAAAATGAATAAGTCAAGCGAGGAAGACTCATCGCAAGACGACATTATTTTGAAGTCTGCGGACTTATCCATCCTCAAACCTTTTTACAACAGATCACGTAAACATCATAACAGATATATGAATGACACATCAGCACACTTTATTACATTTTGATTAGGCAATTGTACGGAATGATCTAAATGTCACGTATTTTATAAGGTGGGAGATGATTTTGTATTTTTCTAATCCCGAGAAACAAATTTGTCTTCAAATTAAAAAAAATTAGAGACTTATTTATTTATTTTTCTAATTATAATATTTATATTTGTTAAATATATGAGGATATATTTTATTTTATTTTTGTTTTATTTAAATTGTAATATCTTTATTTATTTTATTGGAGGTTGAATGAGTGATAATTAAAATATGACAAATTTAATTAAATTATTTATGGTAGAATACGGCAACATATTTACATATTAATATTTTAATATAAAATTTTATGATCATCTTTGACAGAAGATATAAATTATAGTTGATTAAGAAAATAATATATAATTGATAATTTTTTATATATAAGGTATAATTTATTTATATAGAGTTATTAATTAGGGTAAAATGCATAACTAAACCAAAGACATATTAAAATTACATGAATCCCAAAATAAAAATTGTTACGTCAAAATCTCATACACATATTTATATAAATTGTTACTTAGTAAATCGAATTAGGTGCATACTAGTAAGTTGAATTGACCTAATTTGATTTAATCTACATTTTTATAAACTTGTGAATTTAAAATGGCATATTAAACGATTTCTAAAAATTCATTAAAAATTATCCTTTTGACTCATTATTCATTAGCATCAAAGAATCATTACCAGGACTTTTGATATTGAAAATGTTAATATAAAGTATAGCTCTCTAAGGTGGCATAGGAGTTAAAACAATTTTTCAGAGTCAGAAGTAACAGATAGTTTTACATTATATAATAACTAACTATATTTATACAATATGTAATTTAAGAAATAATTAAAATAATAAAGTATAACGAGACTTTTGATATTGAAAAAGTTAATATAAATATAATTGATCATTTTATAATGTATAACTATTTGTTATTTCTGACTCTGAAAAAATTCAAGTTTTAACTCATATGCCACTTTGGAGGGCTATACTTTATATTAACCTTTTCAACATAAAAAATTTCAGAAATAATTCTTTAGATGCTAATGAGTTAAAGGATAATTTTTAATAAATTTTTAGAAATATAACACTTTGGAGGGTTATACTTTATATTAACCTTTTCAATATTAAAAATTTCAGAAATGATTCTTTAGATGCTAATGAGTTAAAGGATATTTTTTAATAAAATTTTAGAAATCGTTTAATATTCCGTTTTAAATTCATAAATTTATAAAAAAAATAGATTTTCTAAATTTCTGAAAATGAACTAAAACACAAAAGTTGAATTTCTATTCTTATTCGTTTTTTTTTTTGATATTTTATTTGAATCCAAACGGGGTATTTCTTTATTGACATTTATGTTTTAAAGTTAATATAAAATAAATAAACAATTAACTTGAAGGTCGTAAATGTCAAAATAATCTGTACCAGTACTAAATCGAATTAAGATGATTCGATTTATTATATATGGACTGTTCTGTAGTAAATCGAACTAAGTCAATTCAATTTACTACTGAAAAGGCTAATTCGAATTAGGTCAATTCAATTTATATAAATATACATTAGACTTTGACATAATGATTTTTATTTTGGGGGATTCATGTCATTTTAAAATGTTTTAGGTTTAGTTATGCCTTTTACCTTATTGATTATGTTCATGTTATTTGAGTCAATTTATGTATTTTTGTTGTGCTAAATTTAAACTTTATAAGTAGATTCTATAATAAAAGAATTGAGTCATGAGTCGAGCCTAATTTTTATGAGCCAAATTTAAACTTGACTTAATTTAATTCAATTCTACTTACTTCTAATTCTTTAACAGTAAAATTTTTTCATTTTATTACATTTTTACAGAAAATTTATTTGTCTGAATATGATAATTTTTAGATGTTAAATGGTCTTATAATAAAATTTAAAATTTATTTGTCTGAATATGATAATTTTTAGATGTTAAATGGTCTTATAATAAAATTTATTAAGGATTATAATAAAATATTAAAAAATTTATTAAAAGTCATAATAAAATTAATTTATTCAAAAAATATTATTTTAAAATTTTAAAATAATAAAAATTAATTAAAAAATATTTAATTTAAAATTTATTAATAATCAATTTCGATATTTACTTAAAACAAAATAATAGTAAGTATTAGCGGCAGAATTAAATTAAGTTTTAGGTAAGAGTCAAAGTTTTAATTTTATAATAAAAAAACTAAAGTGAAAATTTTAAAAGCAACTAAATTAAAATTTTATAAAAAAGAAGATAAAATTTGGGGGCCATCGTCCCCTTCCTTGTTATAAGACTCCATCATTGATAAGTGTCCATTTCTAATAAAAGAATATATTTTATAAAAATTATTATAAAAATAATTTATTTACATTTTTATACATTAAAAATATTCAGAAATTTTTTCTATTATATTTTTAAAATATATCGTACCTTTAAAATATATGTTAGTTAAATTCTTAAGATAATATATCTTTTAGAAAAAATAAAAATTAAAAAAGGTATTGCGCATTTAATTTCTTGGGCATCTCCTTCCTGCTGTCTGCCTAGTGTATGTTGGTGTGGTGCCAATCAGAATTTCCCCATACTGCACGTAACTTGAATCCATAATCCTTTACTTTTAAAATATCGGTGATGGTTATGATACCTTAAACACTTTGTCTAATTTATTTTAAAAAATAAATAATTAATATTTAATGAATTTTGAGTGTATAATTTTTTATTTTAAAAAATAAATTTAATAATTTAGACACCAAAATAAAACACTATAAAATTGGCTTAAAATATTTCACTTCTTTAATGATATCCTAAAATTAAACCCAAGAACGAAAAACCGTGGGCTATAATAATGGAATTGGTTTATTTCTTCAACTGCCCCTTCCCAATTGGTAATTATCTTTGCAACAATCTTTAAATAAAAAGAAAAACAAATCAATCCTTAAATTTTTAGTCCGTGAACATTTAAGTTTCTGAAGACTTAAAAATATATTTAAATTTTTTATTTTTTTAAAATTTAAAAATATCAATTTTGAGTTTAATTTGTCCAATTTTAAAAATTTTCTCACAAGTATATCCGTATTAACCAAATTACTAATTTAGCACAATAAAAATTACATTTAATTTTTATGTTGAGTCAGACTCATTCAAGTGAACATAAAAAATCAATATATCTAAATTTTAAAAAAATCAAAAAATTAAATATATTTTAAATTCTTGATGACTTAAATATATGCAAATCAAAAAGCCACTATTTATCCTTTTCTCTAAAAAAAAATTCAAAAGATAGATAATAAATGCGTTAACTATAATTAATATTGACTATTGAGTATTGATTTTGAGTCTCACTGATTTTTTTTTTCAGTTTTTGTTACGGAATTATTATTTCTTGAAAAAATATAAACGAATTGTTCGTAAAAGAAAATAATTTTAAATATATTTTTTATTATAGCTATAAAATGTACCCCTAAAACAAATTTGTCTATTTTATTAAATAGATTTTTCGTTTTACTTTATTTGAGAAATTGCCGTTCACATATTTATTACAATTTACAAATAATGTAGAATCTAAATATTTAGTGAATATTTCGTTATCTTTCTTCATTTGCATTAAAAAATAGTAGCATGCTATATTATTTAGGGGCAAATACTTCCTAAGAAGCACCGATACGACATGCGATACGAATACGACACGACACAGATACGCCGATCCGTTCTTTTTATAAAAAATTGAATATGATACGTTTAGGAGACGTTGTGAATTAAAATTTAAATAATATATTAAATTAATAAAATATTATATTGTAAATATAAGAGTAAATATAGTTGCATAAAAAAGTCTTAAAATTATGTAATTATTAAAAAAATAAAAATTTTTAAACTAGTGAGTAAGTAAGCTACCACAGATAAACGGTAAGTAGATTTAGGTTTTGATTTATTAATTATTTTATTTTTAAATTTAAATTTTGATTTGTTTTAATTTTAGAATATTTTAAAATTAGAAAGAAAAAATTGATTAATCGGGTCATAAAATCACAAAATCACAAAATCAATTGAAGATTTGCAGTCTAGCAGAAAAATCTGTCTCATGAACATCTAAATCGAGTCGGATTCGTTCGGATTCGTGATATCTCTACCAAAATTCTGTACCGCAAGAAGACACGCCGCCGATACGCTCGTTTAAAGTATCCACCGCGTGTCGGCGTCGGATTCGCGTCCGACACAGATACGCCGACACCATGAGAGAATCCGTGCTTCATAGAATACTTCTCCTTCTGTTGTGCCTTCGAACATAAACTCGATGTTAAGGATTTGGTGAATTCAAATGAGCTAATTCGTTGTTGACTTATATTAACAAAATAATTAAGGGATACTGACTTAATGTTAGTTATTCAAAAAAAAAAAAAGTTGTTTATATATATCAAATTATCAATTATCATTATCAATCAATATACTTTAAAAAGGGGAAAAAGTGGAATATTTAACAATTAAAAAAATAGTTTTCCCACCACCGAATTTTGGGAAGCGTTACGCGTCACGTACTGAAAACAGGTGAAGGAAGCGGTGAGAGAGAGTTTCCGCAAATGCCACTCTCACTCTCATTCTAAATTCAATTCCTTCTTTCCGTTGCGTTTCGTTTCGGCATTTTCCCCTTTCGAAACCCTTGTTCTTCGAACCCACCTCACATTTCGGTTCTCTCTCACGCATTCTTCATCTTAGGATTGGTGCTGGTGGAAATGGCTTCCAATA
Source organism: Arachis hypogaea (assembly GCF_003086295.3). Taxonomy (NCBI): domain Eukaryota; kingdom Viridiplantae; phylum Streptophyta; class Magnoliopsida; order Fabales; family Fabaceae; genus Arachis; species Arachis hypogaea. The sequence continues at coordinate 123,395,508 of NC_092046.1, forward strand.
TTGGAATGATGGACAGCGCCTACTTTGTCGGCAGGAATGAGATTCTCACTTGGATCAACTCCACTCTCCATCTCAATCTCTCTCGCATCGAGGAGGTCTCTCTCTTTCTCTCTGCACTAATTTTGCACGTTTTTGCTAAATTCACATTACAACTTTGGGGTTCCTTTCGTAATTCTACGTTGAAATTTCAATACTCTAATCTAACTTGCATTTGCCACTACTTCTTGCTGTTCTGGAGTTGCTTACGTTGACATTTGACAATGCATGCGTTTTTTTGTTTTTATTTATATAAATAGTTATTATATGATCGAAGGTTTAACATTTAAATTGCAGTTTTTAAAGATTTCGGTTGTACTTGTGCACATTGTGTTTAGACAACTAGTCAAACTGGAAGAATGTTGATAATTATATTGACTGAGTGTTGATGCTGCCTTCAAGTGTGCTCATGTTGCTAATATGTTCTTTTTACATGAGACACTCATTTTTAGTGGGACTGATTTTCATTTCTCTAACGAATAATTTATATTCCATTAGTTAAGAAGGCTAAAACTAGTAACTGTAGAGCCAATTAGTTGATGCTAGAGTAGTTCCAGGTATATAGGTGTGTTATCTATGGTGAAAATCTTGTTATTGGCAGGGTTCTGATCCTGTTTATGCTGTTGTTGGTTAGGCTGCATCTGGTGCTGTTCAATGCCAGATGATGGACATGACATATCCAGGTGTTGTTCCAATGCACAAGGTGGGAACATTACTTTGTTTTGACCTTCTTTTAAGCTTGTCTGGTGTTATATCTCTGCGAAGGGTAATTTTTGGCAATCTGGGTTTGTTCTAGGTGAACTTTGATGCAAAGACAGAGTATGATATGATCCAGAATTACAAAATTCTGCAGGATGTGTTCAACAAGCTGAAAATTGACAAGGTATCTGTTTCTTATGACTCTGTCAATTGGAATACTTGGAGGAGATCTTTTTTTCCTTAAATAAAGAGAAAGAATGAAATAATACTATGGCTAGCTTATTATAACCTTCAAGTTTATAACTTAATAAACACTTTCCTGTTTAGCATTACTACAAAGTGGTTCATCGCCAACAAACTTTTACCACATATAGCAAAATAGTGCGTCTATCAGGGACTGAAAGTTGTTTTGATGACATGGTGGAGTTTCATTCCAATTGCAGATCACCTATTCTTTATTTATGTTTCTTACTGCCTGCTTCCCAGCAATAATTTGTATCTACAAGCTTGCATCACCAAAATGGTCTGAATAATAGATGTTCAATCCTAGTGCAAGAGTTTTCGTTTGTTATTTAATATTAAATGTAGTCTAGACAACAAATTTACTTGTGAAAGAAAGTATGTTGGTGCAATATATATTTTGTGTTTGCACTTAATGAATTTAACATGACTACTCTATGGCAGCATATCGAAGTTAACAGGCTTGTTAAAGGCCGACCTCTGGATAACTTGGAGTTCCTGCAATGGTTGAAACGTTACTGTGATTCAGTGAATGGTGGCATTATGAATGAGTATGCTACTTTCTTTGAGTATCCTCACTGTCATTTAAAAGGTTTTGGTATTCGGTGTATGTATATTATAGTACTAATTGCATGATACATGTTCACACACATATTTTCAAATAAATAGCAATGCAGCATGGTGCATGCATTTGTATATCTGATATTGCACTTTATAACATGTCATTACTTGTTTGTTTTCTAGGAACTATAATCCTGTGGAACGAAGGTGTAAGGGTGGAAAGGACCGAAATCTAAGGTGTTCTATAAAGGGCTCAAAATCATTGCAGACAAACATTGTGAATCATTCTGGTTCAGGCACCGCACTCAATTCTAATCCAACATCTGGTTAGTTTCTTGATGTCTTTGATCCTTAGTTGTTCTACATTATGCCATATTGCTTTTACCAGTTTACCTTTTCCTTTTGTTATCCTTGTTTGCCTTGTTTGACTAATTTCTTTTGTGTAAAGGGGCCAAGCAAATCAGGCCAAGTGGAGTAGAAAATGAACCTAATAAGTCAGCAGAGATTGAGGCTTTGTCCCAACAGGTATTCACTTTAGTATCAAAAATTATAGTAATGTGATGAGAGATTGAAAAGTAGTTGTTGACTAATGGAATAATGCAATCTCTGGTCCCATTTTACTATGTTTTTATATAATTAGGGATTTTTTGTTTTCCTGATGGTATTTAATATGCCGATGCTCTCACATACTCAGTTGCCTGACATATTACTTATTAGTTATTATCTGGATAATGCTGTTGAAAGTTTTACACTTGGTTATTTTAATGAAGTGCCTTACGGTTTGTTTGTAGTTCACTTCTTCATTCTGATGTTTCCTATTTGACAGGTTGCTGATCTCAAAATTGCTATGGGTCACCTGGAAAAAGAAAGAGACTTTTACTTTGCAAAACTACGGGATATAGAAATCCTTTGTCAGGCTTCAGAAGTGGATAATAATCCTGTAAGAATTCTTTGTATTGAAGTTCTGTTTTATTTATTCACAAATATGTTCTGGTCTTTTATCTTTGCAACATGGTCGTGTCCCACTTTTGTGGCACTTCCTTGTCCATATCATCTATTCTCATTATTTAGCCCCCAAAAGCAAAAGACTGTATATCAGTTTTCTAATACTTATTATTGAATAGAAATGGAGGCAATAAACTTCAAAAAAGTTTTGTTTAGAAAAAATATGATTTTGGCATTGACATGTATAATTTTCTAAGTTGTTTATACATTTGGTGGCTCTGATTAAGTTGATTGGCATTGACCTTGAGTACTGAATACTGTGTTTCTTCGCAATACTATATAAGTATAACCATCTATTCTTTGTAGGTTTTGTAGCTTTAAAAGTAACTTATTTCCTTCCTCCATCTGGGTCAACTTTTTATTTTTATTCTTTTCTCATCATGGAATTATCACAAGGGTTATCCTTGCTGCATTTGTCAACCTGACTCTGCTTGCATCGGTATGATAAAGATGGATTACATTGTTATGTATTGACTTCTGAAACTGCTCATCATTGTATTTACAAATAATGAACTCCTAGACCTGAGTTAGATACCAAAAGGCCTCCAGATTGTGGTCATTCCTATAGTATTTGAACATTGGTGGTTCATAGAAACTCAACGATTTCTTTTTTAACTTAAAAAAATAATGAATAAACTCTTAAATGTTCTTAATGCAGATGACTGTAGCAACTAAGAAGATTTTGTATGCTGATGAAGCAAAGGAATCGGCACTAGATGAAGCTCTAGGTTACCTTAACCAAACTTTGAATTCTGTCCAAGATGAAGCAGAAACTGAAGCCTGATAACTCCCAAAAACTAGCTTCTGGCTAGTACAAGTAAGACATTTGCCAGCCAAACTCTGTTAACAAAATGCCATCTTTGACTACTAGACAATTGAACCTTTTTCCGTGTTGCGACCTGTGGTTAAAATGTGCCATTTAATCAAAGAGATATTGCATGTCATTGGAACAAACCGAAAATGAGCTCCAAGAATGAGCATTCAAGTATTTCTTGCTGGATAATTTGGTTATCTAGTGACTGACCTTTTCAAAAAATATTCTCCATATTTTTATATTATTTTTATTTTTTGTTCCAACTTTTAAGAAATGGGTATGCAATTTGGGTGGGCAGTGGGCTGTTCAACAAAGTTCTCATTCAGTGGTAGGCTAACTGACTAAGTACTATATTTGGTAATGGAGGCAAAAGTTACTCTTAATATCATCAAACTCTAGGACATATCTTCCAAGTTGCAGTTTAGCATTAGCCTTATCATTGTTAGTTCATGGCAGAGTGCCTCAGGGAATCACTTTTCCAATAAAGTAGAAATGGAAAAACAAGAATAAGATGTATGCATTAGACCATGCTAGGGAAAATAAAACACCATGTACAAATATATTTATAAGTAAACCATTTTAAAAGAGAAAAACACAAGATACTACAATGATGATAAAATATAATATACTTCACCCTTTTTAAAATTTTCGTAGACATGTACTACAATAAGTTACCAGCTCCAAGCCTCCAATAGTCCATTAGAGGCGTTAGAGAAAATCATGTACTTTGTGCCTCATTTATCACTGAGTCACCACAAACATTAATTAATTTATCTGCTCTCTCTCTCTCTCTCTCTCTCTCTCTCTCTCTCTCTCTCTCTAAAAAAAAAAGATGTCTTCCTTTGACAACATTGACAATAGACACCAAGAAGGAGAATAATAAGATCAATAATTCAATATATCAATATTGGTTGATTTTTCTCGTCACCTATCAGATATCAAATCTATCTTAAATTTTGTTATTTTGTCGCCCTCCCTCTTTCCTTCCAAAACAATGAATCGCACATGTGACACCCTTTTTTTAAGGCAAATCTATAAATATCAAATGGATGGTTTTCGTTGCCTGTGCATGTGGTTACTAGTTACAATTTGCAAGCTGCATTCCATATGCCACCTTAATTTGCTTCCAAAAGTTGGATTTTAAGTAGTCGTCAATTAAGCTCTCGCCTTTGCTTGTCAATATGATAACTAATTTACTGATTAATCTGATTTATAGATATAAACTCATTTTATAGCATTTAGATACCAAACGATATGTGGTGAAATTTTGCGGGGTTTATACACTATAAAAGGGTTCAAAACTCAAATAGCCGATCCTTTTGAGCAGTATATAGTCAAAATTCACTTAGCATATTAATGTGGTTATCATTGATTAATTAGGGGGCCAATTAGCTTTGAAACATTTAGGAGGATTAATACACAGCACAAGTTATTGATCTTTTAGATCTCTCAAGCGTGATACCTTTTCTTTTTTCAATAGAATGAAAACCACATACGAGACTCGAAAAGAAGAAATGAGATTTTTCATTTTATTCATATTTATGTTGCACTGAACTCCAATGAATGTGAGAGTAAACTTTCTATTACACATACATTGCAGAACTCTATATATGATAGCTCTGACAAAATAGTATGGATTATGTTCTTTTAAGGTGAAAAAGTTGGTAAAGTGGTAAACTGAGGAGTTAGTTACTCTTAAATTAAAATAGCAGAGCACACATTTTATAGAAGTTATAAAATCAATAGTGATTAACTCTTTATTTTATTATTTTATTAAATTTTTCATTTTAGAGGATCCAAATTCAAATAGCATGTGCACAATTCATCGTGTGAGAGGAAAAGTTAAGAATCACAAAACATCTCATAATTTATGACCGAAAACAGATTTATTTAATTCAACTTATTTTCTGAGTTAGCATTATGCTTTCAAGAAACACTTCAAGACTGCAAACTTAAGAAGTAATCACGACAATATGTGCTATATTATATATTTGCAAGATGAGAACCACCACAAATGTGGTTTACTTTATTGAATAATTTTCTTTAATAAAAATCACAAACCTCGTATATAATTACTATAAATATCCCCTTTTCTTTTACATTTGGAGACTCGTGTGAGACTTAGGCGTAACCACAGAGTCCGTAGACACAGTATTGGCCCTTTTCACACCGGTTGTTACAACCGCCGCAATGCCTCTTGTCGAAGTTGGTATTGACGCATTCCCCTCTGCAGCACGAATCAGTATACTTTTTGCATTTCTGCTGGCACGCGCCGCAGTTATGCTTGTCGTACCCCAAGTCCATACACTTGTTGTTGCAGCACGCTGTCGTGTTCCTATCGTAACCCATCAAGTAGCAAAGCTCGTTATCCCTTTTGCAATGATCTGCCGCTTTTGGATTCCTTGGATTCTTGTCATCCGGATATTCAGCAAGGAAGCGATTCAGCCGCTTAGAAGGAAGAACTATTTTGTTTTCGCCATCATGGATCAATGGCTGTTGCTGCTGCTGATCCTGCGACGATTTCACTTCCTCTAACTGGTTAATACCGTTCATCGTGATGAGCGCGATCGACAAAGCCATGGTTATTGCTATGGTGAATATGGCCTTTAGGAATCCCATGGCTTTGCCAATTACAAGAGATGGCTTCAATTTAAGAACTCAGAATCAGAGAGGAGGAGAATTGCTTTCTTCTATATTCTATGTTTGTTTGTTTTGTGTGTTTGGGAATGTGGAGGGTGGTGATGGAGAAATGAAGATGGAAGGGTTTATAAAGGAGAATATTTGAGAGAAGAGTTGACGCGGCAAAAGTGGTAAAAGTTGAGAAGGTTGCATGCATGGGGCATGCGGAAGAGTACTATAGTGGCTTTCTCGTGTAATATTTTACATTATTATTTAGTCCTTATGAAATCTTCAGCTACCTATATAACTTGAACATACTCCAATAATATATATCACTGCTCTCATACTTTACTTCTCTGTGCAAGGTCTATTATATCCTTTTCGTCTTAATTTCATGACTTATACTTCTCTATGATTTGTTTTAATTGGTATTATATTATTTTTTTAGAAAAAATACCATTTTCTTCCCCTGTGAGATACTAAAATGATACTCTCCTCCCCTTTATTTATAAAATGTATATTTCTCTCCCTTATAACTTTTAAAAAACTTCATCTTTAATCCGTGTTAAATTTTGTGTTAATTAATGTTAATTTTATCCATTTTTCAAGAAAAAATAAATTATTTTTTATAAGATCCTTTAGCAAAAATTTTATTTTTTATCATTACATTTTACTTACCAAAATACTCTTTAATAAATTATTTTTTTATTGATTAAATTATATTTTTATCAAAATATTTTTTAAAAAATTTAATAATTAAATTTTTTTTCTAAGATATCCTTCAATAATTTTTTAATTATTAAATTATAATTTTATCAAAATTTTCGTTAACAATTTTTTTATATTTTATTATTAATTTTTCGATATCAATATATATTATTTTAACATTAAATAAAAAATATTAGTAAGATTATTTTTCAATGTAAATATATATTAATTGTTATACATATTAACAATAGTAAGGTTCTTTTATTTAATGTTAAAATAATATATATTGATATCAAAAAATTAATAGTAAAATATAAAAAGAATTGTTAACAAAAATTTTGGTAAAATTATAATTTAATAATTAAAAAATTATTGAAGGATATCTTAGAAAAAAATTTTAATTATTAATTTTTAAAAAAAATATTTTGGTAAAAATATAATTTAATTAATAAAAAAATAATTTATTAAAGAGTATTTTGTTAAGCAAAATTTAATGATAAAAAAATAAAATTTTTGTTAAAGGATATTTTTGTAAAAAATAATTTATTTTTTCTTGAAAATAGATAAAGTTAACATTAGTTAACACAAAAAAATTTAAAATGGATTAAAATGAGATTTTTTAAAAGTTATAAGAAAAAAGAATATATATTTTATAAATAGAAGAGAGGTGAATGTCATTTTAACATCTCGTAGAAAAGGAGAATAATATTTTCTCTTTTTTTATGGTATAGTACACTATTTTTTTTGGGAATATTCGTTTCTTATTTGATATAAAATGAATTATGAAATATTCTAAAATTATTTATTTTAAAAAATAATAATTAGTAAAAATTTAATAACAATTTTATTTAATATAATAATTTAATTACAAAATTTTAAACGGTAAGAATTCTAACTAAAAATTTAATAAAATTATAAAGACTAATATAATAATTAAACCTAATTTATATTTAGTCACAAAAAAAAAACCTAATTTATATTTAGATACAGATACACTATCGAAAGATATACTTTTCCGTGTCAAAATGTTTGTCACAACTAAAATCACATATATTACAAAAACTTATGAATGGTTTAATTATCAAAGGGTACTACCGTACAGTAAAACAATCATTGATATTACTTTGATATTAAAGAAGTAACAATAACCGATAAAAAAAATATATTACTTGAGTGACCACATATGCTATTCTTGTGGAAGTCAAAGGGTATTGATGACATTTCAGAAAGGCGTGGACGGCCTGAGAAAATTTAGGCATACTGCTAGGATAAGCAAAGGGCTTTGCCATAAATGCAGAGAACTTTCAACAAAAACTATTATAACTCACAAATCCAGCTCCTACTCTTCGTGTTTAACATGTTCTAATACAACAAATTAAAACTTGGATTCAAAGATTCTTCCCCATTCTCCAAGAGACTAATCTGGCCATTTTTGTTGAACAGTTAAGGGATTGCTCCATGCAAGTTAACTCTTATGCCTCTACACGTGGTGGGTTTAAAGTGTAAACGACACACAAATTGGCCTAAACAATTAAGAATAATAATAGAGAACAAATAAGGGCTTCAATACATGATAGGTTGACCTAGAATATTACAATTCTCATGAAATGTTTGTTTAATGTTTTGACAATTAGGGTTTAGGTCTGCGCGATTTTGTTATTGAAGTTGTGTGGTTTGTATTATTTGTTGGAGAAAAAACATTAGTTAGCTAGGAACATCGGAAGCTATGAGGACCACTTATATGGAATTTCCAGCTACATATATATAGATCCCTTGTTTGATATCTAAAGCATGACTTAAAGCAATGTTTGTTCGTTTATGCTAGTCAAGTTCTGAGAGAAAATAAATTAGGACTCCTTCGCACACTTTGCTCAATGAGATGTGTTATTTTTAGCATTTTTATATTGAACTATATATGTTATTAAACTATAATTCATTAATAAAAAGTTTTATAGGCTCTTTTAATTATATAAAATAAGAAGGATTCAAAATTATTAGAATCCTTAAATCAGTTTTTATGTGAATATTTTTTTATTATTATTATATAAATCGTTCCAAGATTTTGTGGTTTAAATTCATTAGTAAAACATCGCAGTTGGTACGATTTATATTTGAACTTGGTAATTCAAAAGCATGTAATTTGTTCTAGAGTATTGTGTTTTTGTAGATGACTATAAAACATCTAAAGATGGAAAAAATAACGTATAAAAATTGGATACATAAGACGATTTATGCCTTGCTCTAACCTTAAGGGTTTTTTGTTTTTAACTTTTACCCGTTACTCTTTCTATCTTGAATGATTTATAGTCATTTAAAAAACCATACTACTCTTTGACGATTTACATATTTTTAGATTACCAAGTTTAAGCATAAATCGCCTCAATTTGTGATGTTTTACTAGTTAACCTAAACCACAAAACTTTAAGACGATTTATATAATAATAAAAAAATATTCACCTAACAAAATTTGATTTAAGAAATTTTAGTAATTTTAAATCCTCCTTATTTTAGATAAATAAAAAAAAACGTAGTTTTATATCCTATTCTTGACACAGTTCATTGTAAATATTTGAACATTTCTATTTTAAAACTCAAAATAAACTATATAATAATGGTACTAAAAAAGTTAAAATTTAATCATAATTATTATTTACATTATTATAACAAAATTCTGAATGTTCAAACTTGGACTTTATCATTTTTAATTGAATTCAATATAAGTAAAATTTTGAAAGTTATTATACAAAAAATATAATATAAAAAATAAAGTTAACAGGATATATATTGATTTAACCATGGGACAAATTATTCTAAATTATTTATTTTGACCAATTTAGGAGTTGACAAGTAAGATTATGAGTAATAATTATCGACTAATTATTAAATAACAGTTCCATATATGACTGACTATTACGTACACACAGAATTGTTATAATTAAATTTGACTAGCGTCACTTTCAAATCAATAAGCATATTCGAATTAGTACTTTTAATAAAAAATTATTAAAAATTAAACACAAAAAATTATATTTGAGATATTCAGATTTTCTTTTTGGTGTCCAATAAATATATACATGGTGAATACTACGGTATAGATGCAAATGTGAACAGATTTACAAAAATTTTTTATTTATGATTCTGTATTGACACGTATTTCATAAGTCTTATCGAAGAAGGAGTTTGATAGGATGTCTATCCTTGCTGAACTTTGTAATTTCTAGCTACATGCATGCTACACATTCATGTAATCATGTAACAAGTTGACCCAAGTTCAAATAGAGTCATGCGCATTAATGATGAGTGAAAATACGCGCCCGAAAACTTTTCGTTACTTCGTGCTCATTATGGAAAAACGTTATTTCTTTCTCAACACGAAACCGCTACACGAAATCGCTCCTTCTCTTTGAATCTCTCTCAAAATCACTCAAACTTCAGTCACGTTCTCTGCGAAAGCCACTACTGCAGAAGAATCGCGAGAAGATTTGGCAAGGAACAACCAGAAACGAACGAAAATAGCAACAGAGACGACCAAAGGTATGAGAAAAACTACTGTTCATTTGAAATCTTGCAATGTCACATTTCTCCTAGTTGCATTTTAGGTTTACCGGATTAATTTGCTTCGTTTAATAGATCGAATCATTGTGAATTTGTGATTGTATTTTTACAGTATAACTAGGGTTTGGAATGAAATTTGTTGTTATTTTCATTCAGTTCAGTGGATAGTGTAACTAGGGCGTTGTACTTGGTTGTTATTCTGTTCAGTACTTCTTTTGCATGGAGAAATACTATTCTTGTTGACTGAAAGTTGATCACCATTTATTCACCACATAAACAATGTTTGGTTCGATGGCCTTCTTTTATTTTGTTCAGGGTTTAGGGTTACTGTGATTGCATTCTTACAGTATAACTAGGGTTTTAAATGAAATTTGTTGTTATTTTCATTCAGTTAAGTGGATAAATAGTTTAACTAGGGTTTTGAAATTGGTTGTTACTCTGTTCAGTACTTCTTTTGCATGGAGAAATACTATTCTTGTTGATTGAAAGTTGATCACCATTTATTCACCAAATGAACATTGTTCAGTTCGGTAGCCTTTGTGATTTTGATTTACTTGATATTTAATGTGTTCAGGGTTTATGGTTACTATGATTTCATTTTTACAGTATAACTAGGGTTTGGAATGAAATTGTTGTTATTTTCATTCAGTTCAGTGGATAGTATAACTAGAGCTTTGTACTTGGTTGTTACTCTGTTTAGTACTTCCTTTGCATGGAAAAATACTATTCTTGTTTACTGAAAGTTGATCACCATTTATTCACCACATAAACAATGTTCGATTCGGTGGCCTTCTTTTACTTTGTTCAGGGTTTAGGGTTACTGTGATTGCATTCTTACAGTATAACTAGGGCTTTGAATGAAATTTGTTGTTATTTTCATTCAGTTCAGTGGATAGTTTAACTAGGACTTTGAAATTGGTTGTTACTCTGTTCAGTACTTCTTTTGCATGGAGAAATACTATTCTTGTTGATTGAAAGTTGATCACTATTTATTCACCGCATGAACATTGTTCGGTTCGGTGGCCTTTGTGATTTTGATTTACTTGATATTTAATGTGTTCATGGTTTAGGGTTGTTGTGATTGCATTTTTACAGTATAACTAGGGCTTTAAATGATATTTGTTCTTAGTTTCATTCAGTTCAGTGGATAGTGTAATTAAGGCTTTGTACTTGATTGTTACTCTATTTAGTACTTCTTTTGCATGGAGAAATACTATTATTGATGATTGAAAGTTGATCACCATTTATTCACTACATAAACAATGTTCGGTTCGGTGACCTTCTTTTACTTTGTTCAGGGTTTAGGGTTACTATGATTGCATGCAGCAATCATTTCCTAGCTATTTTATTATTTATCATGTTTGATTCTGTGCATAAATGAGTTTCGGTTCAGTGGGCTGTGACATTTTAATTGACTTAATTAAGATATACATGCTTGTGCTTATCGGTGTATTGAGTGAAGTATTTACCAAATTTTTTCATTACAGCAAAACAGAACAAGACAATGGTGACAACGAAGGAGAAGCCGCACTATAACGTAAGTACATTAAATATATTTATCCGCTTTCATTCGAATAATATCTATTTTGTATTATAAATATATCCTCACATTCTGTTTTAAAACTTGCAGAAAACTCATGATTGCAGATCCCAAACAAAGGCAATAGCAACGGTGTTCTGGGATATGAGTCAGGAAAAGAAAGATATAGTGGAAGAAATAGAATTTGGTGCCCTGGCACATGTCCCAGAAATGAATGTCTCTCACGCCCTCCTGAGAGAATTGATTGATTGCTATGATGACACTAAGGGATGCTTGAAAACTCTTCAGGAAAAAATATACATAACTCCTCAGAAAGTAGCAGCTGCGCTGGGCATAAACAACGGTGGTAATACACTTTCTACTTCCTGCTTATTTTTAGTTCATTGGTGTACAGAAAATTAAACTGCGCCTTTTTGACTGATTTTTGCTATTAAAATATTGTAGGGAATCGTTTTGATGAAAAGGTTGATTACACCAAACTGAATCCGGAAGACAAGGAATGTGCTGGATATGATCATTGAAGGGGAAGAGAATCGGCAAAAATTCAAAAAGACTTTTGTTGTCTTCATACAAAAGTGCTTCTTGCTGCCGACGACGGTAAGTGTGGCCTCCCTGATCTATAAGCCGCCAATCTTTCATGTGGATAACATTCGGGAGTGAGATTGGACAAAACATGTGCTCAACTTCTTGATGACAGGAATTGAAAACAAGAGAAAAGGAACGAAACAGTCTGTTGATGGCTGTGTTTTTGTGTTGATGCTGATATACTTCCCTTGTTGAACTTTATGATTTTTAGCCACTAGCCAAGTCGAAGTATGTTTTAACAAGAGATAGATATGAAGGTGGGCTCTTCATGCTTTGGGCCAGTTGGACAAGTTACTTAGTATAACCGGTATTTTTTTTGTTGTAATTAACTTTTACACACACATGATTTAGGTCCTGACTAACGTATGTACTCGTACGATTCACGAGAAATATTTAATATTTTCTTTATATTTAAAATATTTTTAGTTAAAAATATTTTTTAATATATTTAATTTTAAATTAAGTTCAATTGATTTTTTCTTATTCATGCAAAAATTAAATAATAGTACATAATAAGAAAACTCAAAGAATAACTGGTTTATTCATTAAAGAAAAATGTATAATATGCAATAAATCAATGTTTTAAATTCTATAAAAAAAAAATATACGTACACATTTTTTTGTTTCTAATATTGATTGTTGCATATCTATAGATTGTATCTCTGTTCCTGTATCAAATAAAAATTAAATATTATTTATATAAAAATTTCTATCCAACTAAAAAAAATATGAAAAAACATAATTAACAACAAAGAGATACCAATTGATTAAACAATACCTGATTATCTTAATTTATCAAAAACTTTTCTATACACAACATTAATCGTGTAATTCTCAGAGACCCCTCATGATTCTAAATTAAAACCTTTATCCCTTTCTTGCTCTTAACTTTTGAAAGTGCCACACATAACTATCTGTGCATAAAAACCGGTCTTGGTAAGTACAAACCTACGATTTTCAACATCTATCATTGAGCTCTGCCGGATATTGCACGACGAATATTCATCTACAGTTAGAGGTATCTTGAATCTAGAGTGTACAGTCCTACCGTTTGGTAGGAGAAGTGTAACACCCTAATTAGCCTAAGCTTTACCTCGCGTCGTAAAGCCAAGGTTAATCAGAGATTACAACAGTTCTAAGCTCATACATAATATATATAGAAGGAATAGTATAATCTAGAAGCCCGATGAAAGATACAGCTCAAAAACCAGATTTCAAAAGCGCACAACGTACTAACGAAGCTACTAGCTTAAGGCACAAGAAATAGATAAGATACAACGAAAGATAAGTATATAATATCATAAGAAACTAGCCATGACTCGCGGAGTTTAAGCCGGCTAGCCATATACAAGTATACAGATCTATACAGAAACCTGACAGTTTAAAAATAGCTTATACAAGTTTTTCTCTCATAATACAAGCCTCTAGGCAAAGACAAAATACAAAAAAGAGAGATGTATAAACAAGATAAACCAAAAAGACTCCAAAAGAATCCAAGATCCTCCGCTTCTGTCACCATCCAAAGCAACTCACCGAGGTGGGTTGCGACCTGCATTTGAAAAACACAACAGAAATATGGTATGAGAACCGGAGGTTCTTAGTATGGTAACAGTGCCCAGTGATGTAGGATATAAGACCCCGGGACGCCAAAGGCAATCCTAAGCTCCATATCCATCACAAGATTCAAACTTAAGCCTTCCAAAACAAATGAGCATAATTATAACAAAATTAACTTAAATAAACCAGGTAATCTATCTTAGGGGATTTCTACTCTAAGCAAACACAGCTGTCCCCCAGCCTTCTCTAACCGATCCTCCATGCGATTCCATCGCCACCGCCTTCCGATCATCCACAATCCCAGTAGAAAATACAAGTAACATACAATACAAGTAAAACACAAGTAGAAGCATATAATGCAAAAATTCAAATAGCGAATAGGCATGTTATACAAATAGGCAAACCATTTCAAGTAGTCAAAGCATGCAAACAGATAGGAAATGCATATGATGAATGCCTGCCCTACTGGCTGTGATATCACATTATCGGTTCAACTGCCAACCCGACACATCTCCATGGAGATGTTGCCCTTCAGAATCATGGTATGGGAACCCCCGAGATATAGTGCTCGGATCACAATCCAGGGTTTTGCGCCTGTACGCTCTGATGATCCGAAGGGATGCGAGCGGGATTTATTGCCACCGGCCTCACATCTAAACGCAAGCGGGACAAACCACCGCCCTTATGCTGCCGCCGCTACCTCGACAGGCGGGATCCAACCTCGGCCCCTGCCGGGCGCATAGCGTCTCATAATCTCAATGAAAAGTAGTGCAGTGATTTTCAAAAAATTTTTAATACAAGATGGATCCATCACTTCATCCAGAGCCCTCGACTCTTTTCAACCACTGTTCATTCACATTTTAGTTCCGAACTCAACAGTTCTTTAATCCTCATCTCATTCATTAACCATTCACCACCTGATATTAAACCACCTTCAGTACGCCAGAAACCTAGGCCTCCGTTTTCTAATTTATCATAAAATCATCTACTAGAACCCTTATGTTGTATCCCATGTTCTAATACTCAAAACTAGGCCCCAAAAGTCTTAAAATGGTGTTATAGAAGCTTACAACCTTGTTGGGAAGATAGAATAGTTGAAAAATAAGTAAAATTTGAGAAACAGGGCGTGTGCAGCCACACAGGGGTGTGTGCGTGCACACACCCAGGAGATTTTAAAACGTGTGTGTACGCATAGGTGGCAAAACTTATAGAATCTGTTCACTCGCACAACCTGTGCCAGCGCCCCTAACAGACTGGCCTTCCCGACGTGTGCGTCCGCACAAGCCTGTGCGTCCGCACAGGTTGAAATTCTTCCTTAGATATGTGCGCACACAAGCTGTGCTAGCGTTGCCAACAGAACGCATTTTCCTGCCTGTGCGTGCACATAGGTCAAAATTTTCGCAGGGTGTGCGCTCGCACATATCAGAAATTATGAAATTCTGCAACCTTGCAAAATTTCAGATTTTTAATACCAACTTTGAATGATCATAACTTTCTCTACAAAATTCTAAATTTCACAAACTTTATATCGATTTAAAGGGTTTTCAAAGATCTTTAATTCTAAAGAAATTTCACCCAATTTTGAAAACTGAGGCAAAAGTTATGATCAGACAAAGTTCACCAAAAACTAACTTTTACCTAGAATCACAATTTTCACAATTCCTTTATAAAACACAACCAAGACCAAACCAAACCATTCCAAATTCCAATTCTCATCAAAATCAACACCCTATGACATATTACACAAAGCTTACCACATATTTCTTCACTTTACCTCATCCTCAATTGCAACATTAATATATTACATATAATCAAACCTCATTAGCATTTTTCCAACTTCATTACCAATCAATCAACATCAATATCACATTTATCAACACAATTCACTCCTCCACTCCACAAATCATTCATCCTCATCACATCACTATCAATCATCAATATCAACTCAAAAATCATCATTTCATCAAACATCATCATACAATAACTCTTTTCTTTATTAGTACATTTCGTGCATGGTATGATCGTTCTTTTCTTTATTTTTAGTTTTCTTATTCAATAACTCTTCTCTTCATTAGTACATTTCGTGCATCTGTATTTACATACCTTTATTTAATAAAAAAAATCACGCGATGCGACCGCCTCATTGACGCGTCCGTGTCGCAGGGAGCTGCGAGACATTCATAATATGAACAGAGAGTTACGCAGGAGCAGGGCTGGAGGCGTGCCAATGGCACAAACCACCCCACGCGACCGCGTCGCCGACGCGACCGCGTCATATGGGAATAATGGCCTCCCACGCAACCGCGTGCCCCACGCGGCCGCGTGACCCTGGATTTCGACGTAAAAAGGGTGCACAACCAAAAATTGTGCTAGAGTGGTGCTGGATTGGTGCTGAACGCACAATTCTATCCACGCGGATGCGTGGCTCACGCGTCCGTGTCATATCCCTCTGAAAGCCCACTCACGCGATCGCATGCCCCATGCGATCGCGTCCCCCAAAATTTGGCACTAATATGATTTTGAACAGAGAGTTGTGCGAGTGCGAGGCTACCCTCGCGCCATTAGCCTAAAACGGGTCACGCGACCGCGTGACCGACGCGACCGCGTCATTAACTTTAATCGCAAGTCGCGCGACCGCGTGCCCCACACGACCGCGTCGCTTGCGCCGCACAGTTTTCCTGATTTGCCAATTATCATATCTTTTTTTCCCCCAAATCCTATTTTTCTCTTTTCCCTCCTTATTTCTTCTCTCTCCCTTCTTCCCTTCTTCTTTCTTTCTCATTTTTTACTCACTCTCATCCCCATTCACAAGGTTTTTCTTTCTCCTTCCCTCCTTACTTTTCTATTATTATTCTTTTTATTTTTATATGTCATCTTCTTTTCTTTTCTTTTTCCCTTCATTATTCATATTTTCTTTTTCTTTCTTTTTTCCTTTTTACTTGGTGTTATCAATTTATTTGAGTCACTATTTATTATTATATGCTTGTGGATTGTTGTAAAATTTGTTTGACAATTATATATTATTTCTTAAGGGATTACTTGCATGTTCAAATTCTTATTTTCAAGAACTTCTTCTACATGCATGCTATGTGTTTGTGAAAAATTCCATATGGCATTATGAACTTCTTTACATTTTTCTACTCTAAAATTCAATGCTTGCTTTTCACAAATTCCCTTTACTATTGTATTAATTGAAATTAATTTTCAATACAAACGTGATGGTTTGTTACGAGTGATGCTTGATCTATGCTACTCATGCCCTTTGTCGGCATGCCAATAAACACCTTGCATTCACTTGTCATCATATGCACTAGCTATTTTCCATTAATGAGTTTTCACATGTACTCATGAGTGTGTGTTAACATCATTTACCTTTTAATGTGCATTTATAACCATCCTTTTCTGTTCTCTTCCTTGCTCTATCTCTTTGAATTTAATTTACTTTCTCTTCCCTTTTTCAGGATGGCCACCAAGAAAGGAAAGGAGAAAGCTAACCCCAAAACAACCAGCAAGAAGAGGAACAAAAAGAGCATTAGTGGCAGAACCTTCTTCAACTGCGGTAAAGCCCTCAACAAAGAAAATTAAAAGGATTATAAAGGTTGATGATAAAGAAAGAGCCTTCCCAGCAAAGGACACTGCGTGATTCCCTAATCGATACTGTGAGCAGATGTTCCCCATCCTGGCTGAAAGAAGTTACAACAACGAATACCTTCTTCTCCTCCCGCCCAATATTGCTACCTTTGTTGAGCCGCAAATTGCCCGAAGACAATGGGGTTTCATATAAAGACAGCCAAGGCAGGTCAATCTTTCTTGGATAGTCGAGTTCTACTCCAACTTCCACCTGCCAACCCTGCAGTCTGTCTATGTCCGTCAGAAGCAAGTCCCCATTACTGAAGAAGCCATTCAAAAAGTTCTAAGTCTTCCCCCTATTCCAGAAGGATTGGATGCCTTTCAAGAAGCCACACTCAAGCGCCAGATGTACCAATTTGATTGGGACGCCGTTCTCAGAGTTATCACACCACCTGGCAGCAGATGGATCTACGGATACCATCGTACCCGCCCTAAGGGAATTTCGGCTTCAGCACTTACCTTGGAAGCTCACGTATGGGTACAGATTATGTCCCACTACGTCTTTCCGAGCACTCACGAGTCCTCCTTCACTGCGGACATGGCCGTTCTACTATGGTGCATCCTTACAGACCAACCTCTGAATCTACCAAGACATATCCGGAATGTCATGGGACACGTACAAATCGCGGGTAACTTACCTTTTCCCGCCCTGGTCTCAGATCTTGTCTCAGCAGCCGGGGTCTCCTACAGAGCTGGGGAGACCAAGGCCATGCTTTCCCGGGATGATTAGTATGTCCCCAACGGGAAGTACCTTAGACTTCCAACAGCCACTATTAGCCAGCCTACTGAACCAGTTGAAGACATTCCTTCTTCAACACCACAAGCACCTACAACAGCCCAATTGCTCCATCAGATACTTGAAAAGTTGGATCGGCAGGAACAGAAAGCTAAGATGAGAGAGCGCCGTAACAAGCGCCGATTCACATACCTCAAGGAGCTGATCATGGGTAAATTCAAGGACTCAGATACCCCGGACTCTACTTCCTTTACCAGCACAGGGAGCCATGATGGTCCCGACTGTGGAGATACTGCTACCAGCCCACATTTGTTCCTGACAGATGGCACCGAGGACGGTGCAAAGCCTTAAGTGTGGGGAGGTCGGTCAGTACCTGACCTCCGGAGGTAATTTCTCTTCCCTAAACACCAATAAATTAGGATATTTAGTTAGATTTTTCTTTTGTAGAATAGGATAAATTGCATAGTAATAGGTTAGTTGCATGCATGTTCTGCTTGATTAAAAAGACAATAAGTTTCTTCTAAAACCCCATCTTTGGAACAAAATTTCACTAATTTTAATTAAAATTTTTATGTTAAATTTGCTTGAAGTTGTATTTGGAACATGATTTTTGAGCTAAAGAACACACAACTTGTGAGATTTGAGCCTTTATGAATGGTTACATTATTTAACCATAATTATTTTATTCTTGTGTGTTTACTTCTCTATGATTGTAATCTATATTTTGCTTCATCCTATATGTCCAATGTTTATTATATTTATATGTTTGCATATGATTGAGGCCATTATTTGTTTAGCTCACTTATCCAAATAAAGCCTACCCTTCCAATTACCTTTGTTAGCCACTTTGAGCCTTTAAATCCCATTTGTTCTATATTTTACCACATTACTAGCCTTAAGCGGAAAAATAATTATATATCCCAAATTGAATCTTTGGTTAGTTTAAGATAGAATTGTGTGAGTCAATCAAGTATGGGAAATTGTGGGAACAAAGGATAATAAGGGAATGAGTCATGATAATATTATGGGAATTTGGATACCTACTCATGTGAAACTATAAAACTCTATGTGCATTGATAAGCTGTGTTATTTTTATGTTTCTATGTTCAAAAAAAAAAAACCAAAAATATTCCACAAATAAATAAGGGGACAAAATTACTCCAATATTAAATTAAGAATTCAAAAATCAATGCATGTATGATAAAATAAAACTAAAAGGTTGATACATGAGTATGGAATGTGAAAGGAGATTTCTGGGTAGCTAGGTATGAATTTTAAAGTTACATAGAATATATATATAGGTTATGTTAAAGCTTGGGTTAATTAAAGATTCAATTTATAAGCTTACTTAGCCATATATATATCCTTACCCTTACCTTGGCCCCATTACAACCTTGAAAAGACCTCATGATGTTTGCATTGGTATATTAAATGTTGTTGATTGGTTAGGAAAAGAACAAAAATTAGAGAGCATGATTAGAGAAGGACAGAGTGATGACCCTATACACTAGAGAGACTAGAGTGTACATACATCATCAGTGAGGGTTCCATGCTTGAATTTCTATGTTTCCTGCTTTCATGAGCTATCTTCTTTCATTTTTATCTGTTCTTACTGTATAAGAATTGAGTTAGTGGAATTTGATTTGTAATTGTTTTGAAGAGCTTACTTACTTTTGATCAAGTGGACAAAAATCATATAGTTTCATTCATATATATAGGTTGCACTGCATTGCATTGCATGGGTTTTACATGTTCTTACTCATTTATTTTATCTCCTTCAACTAAGCATGAGGACATGCTAATGTTTGAGTGTGGGGATTGTGATAAACCACTATTTTATGGTTTATATTGTGTTTATTTATGTGGTTTTATCATGATCCTTACCCACTTATTCATTAAATAAGCATGCATTTATAATTCCTTCCTAAAGTTATTGCATGATTGAAAACTTGCTTCCTAGAGAATTTTAATTATATATTTTATTTCTCTTTTATTCCATTCGATGCCGTGATCTGTGTGTTAAATGTTTCAGGCTTTATAGGGCATGGATGAGTTAGAGATTGGAAAGGAAGCTTGCAAAAATGGAAGGAACACAAGGAATTGAGGAGATGACCAGCGAGAAGTGACGCGGTCGCATGGCTCACGCGACCGCACGAAGAAGAGGAAATCGCAGTGACGCAGCCGCATGGATGACGCGGCCGCATGGACGACGCGACTGCGTGGCAAGGCAGAACGCTGAATGATGCGTCCGCATGGATGACGCGGCCGCGTGACATGCGCGATCTACATAATCTGCAGAATCGCTGGGGGCGATTTCGGGCCTTATTTTGACCCAGTTTTTGGCCCAGAAAAGCATACTAGAGCCAGAGAACATGCAGAAACCAACAACATTCATTCCGCATAGTTTTAGTTTTGAGATCTAGTTTTTCCTCTCCTCTAGGTTTTCTCTCTACACATTCATGGTTTTTAGGATTCGTTATTTTTCATTGTTTTTGCATTGGGATATTGAGAAGAGTTATTGCCTCATCAAGACTTCGACATTCTAGTTCGTTCTCTTTACTTGTCTCCTACTCTTCCATGTTCCTTAATTTACTTAATTTTACTATTGGATTGTTTTAGCATTTATTAATACAAGAATTACTTTTATTTTTAATCAATCTTTTGATCATTATTTATCATGTCTTTCTTTAATTCCCTTTCTTATGTTATAAATTCTTCATTTACAATGAGTGAGTAGTTCCCTAACTTGATGGGGAGTTGAGTGAAAGGAACCCTTGAGTTGGAACGCTCAAGAGAAATATTGTAATTGGGTTTATTGTTGGATTGCTCTCTAGTCACTAACACCAATCCTCCCAAGAGCGGATTGAAACTTGTGGATAGAACAACATTCTAACTTGTTTGACTTCTCCTTACTTAGTAAGGGACAACTAAACAGAATAACCCCCAATTATCAATTAATCTTGAGAGTACTACAACAAGAATAGGGCTTCCAGCTAATCAACTCCCAGTCAAGGCTTTTATTTAAATTTATATAAATTCTCTAATTTAATTTTCTGCCATTCAACTCAAACCTTTTTTAAAATATCCGATTAATAAAATTGCACACTTTTCTGCAACTCGTTGGAGACGACCTGGGATTCATACTCCCAGTATTTTAATTTCAATTTCTGTGACACCCTTCTAAATTGATAAGCGGATTTCCGGTTGGTTGAGAACTATACTTGCAACGCATATTTTATAATCATTCTTAACTCACCAATTTCCACCGCATCAATTTTTGGCGCCGTTGCCGGGGAGTTGCAATAGAGTGCTAAAGTTATTAATTGGAATTTATTTATTTGAATTTTATTTTATTTTGCTACTATGAGCTGCTTGTTTCTTTCGTTAGATGACACGTTCGCTTCCTGATCCAAGCTTGCTAGTATTCGATCCTGAGATTGAAAGAACTATTTCACGAATAAGGCAAGCTCGGCGTTGGCTAGTCCTCTCTGAGGGCGGATCTAAAACGTCATTTGAGAAAGAAACCAGCCTCCGTTCTACTAATTTGGTTGTTTCACGCGCAGGTAACATGGCAGCAGGCAGGAGAGTTACTATCCAGGAGGCTGGAGCCCTTGATTTTACAATGCAATCATTTCAAGCGCATCACCCAGCGGTAGCTACAGACTTTGAAATAAAGACCGCATTGCTCAATTTGATGCCCAAGTTTCATGGCTTACCTGCTCAAGAGCCTATCAAGCACCTGAGAGATTTTCAAGCAGCCTGTTCTACTGTCAGGCGTGATGGTGCAGATGAAACTTCAATTTTGATGAAAGCCTTCCCATTTTCTCTTGAGGGAAAGGCAAGAGAGTGGTACTACACTCAACCCGCAGCAACTGTATCCAACTGGGATACACTGAGAAGAGAATTCTTGGAAAAGTTCTTTCCAGCTGAAGTTACTGATAAACTGAGGAAAGATTTTTTCATGATTGTTCAGGATGAATCCGAGACGCTTTATGAATACTGGGAGCGCTTCAATAATCTTCTGGAAGCTTGCCCCCACCATATGATTGACAAGATAGTGTTACTTGGTTATGTCACCCAGGGCATGAGGCCCCAAGATAAGACCACATTGGAAAGTGCTAGCAATGGGTCTATGAAAAAGTACAAGACCACTGATGAGGCATGGCAGTTGATCAGCGACTTAGCTGAATCTACTAGGAATTACAGGCAGAAACAAGGCCGTTCAAAAGCTGTTGCAGAAGTATCCTCTAGCAGAGAGACTGCTGCTTTAACTCAGAGTATCTGTGAAATGACCAACTTGCTGAAGCAAATGCAAATGAATCAACAACAAATTCAACAAGCTCAACCTTCTCCAGCACAGTAAAACCAACAGTTAATCCCACAAAGAGTTTGCGGAATCTGTACTGATTACAGCCATTATACTGATGAATGTCCGCAGTTCCAGTAGGAAGACAACACCGTGGCAGCCACACATAACTTCTATGACCGCCCCAACCAAGGGTACAATCAAGGTGGCAATTACAACCATGGATGGCAGGACAATTCTAACCAGAATTGGAGGGATAACAACAACAACAGAGGAGGCAGAGATAACCAGGGAAATCAGAGGTGGAATAACAACAACAACAGGCAGCAGAATCAGAATCAGCCTTACAGAGCACCTCACCTAAGGCAATCCCAAGGACCACAGAATACCCAACAGCAAACCTCTCAATTTACCCATCCTTCTTCATCTGCCAATGATGACTTACTACAATCTATTGATCGGAGACAGCAGACCATGGAAAACAACATTAATGCCACTTTGAATGGTCTGAACGCTACTTTGCAAGCTCTTGTCTCACAGATTGGTTCAATGAATAACTCCAATAATCAACCTTTGAGATCCAGTGGGATTCCCTCTCAACCATTACCCAATCCCAAGGGTGGTATTAATGCCATCACCCTGAGGTCCGGAACCACACTGCAGGAGAGGAATCAAGAGGAGCCAAACCCACCAGAACACGCCTCAGCTGAAGAGGTAATGGAAATAGAAGATGTTGAAGAGGAAGAGGATATACAGGACATAGCTGAAGAAGAAGAAGTGCAACCACAGGAGGAAGCACTAAAAGGCGCAGACACTGCAGAAAACACCACTCCTATTCCATTTCCACAACTTGCAAGGAAGCCCAAGAAGCAGCTGGAACCTGATCCAAAAATGGTAGAGATATTCAAAAAGGTTGAGGTAAATGTTCCTCTATTTGATGTTATTCAACAAGTACCTAAATATGCAAAGTTTCTAAAAGATTTATGTATACATAAAGACAAAATTAATGAATTAGAAACTATTCCTTTAGGAAGTTCCATATCTGCTTTAATGGGAGGTATACCTGAAAAGTGTAGTGATCCAAGTCCATGTATGGTTAATTGTACTATTGGTGGTGTAGTATTTTCTGACTGCATGTGTGATTTAGGAGCATGTGTGAGTATAATGCCTTTGTCTATATATGATATTTTGAGGCTCCCTCCCTTAAAAAGGTCGGCAGCTCGTTTTGTGTTAGCAGATAAAAGCATTATTACAGTGGCTGGAGTTGCTGAAGATGTATTAGTGGGCATTAAGGGGCTCACATTCCCCATTGATTTTTATATCCTGGAGATGCCCCAAAATGACTCAGAGAAGCCATCATCAATCCTTCTCGGAAGACCATTCCTGAAGACCTCGAAGTTCAAATTGGATGCTTTTTCAGGAACATACTCTTTTGAAATAGACGGCTGAGTGGTAAGCTTCAATCTGAATGGAGTTATGAAGCACCCTCCAGAAGATTATTCTATCCTCCAGTGTGACATCATAGATGAAACCGTAGCTGAAATTCACTAGGAGGAGTTAGAAGAGAAGTACATAGGACAAGGTCCGAGTGTGGGGACACTTTCTGAGGACAACGAAAGTACTTTACCATTGTCACCAACTCCAGACAATCCAGAGCCTAGCCATGAGCCGAAGTTAGAATTAAAACCCCTCCCTCCACACCTCAAATATGCTTACCTTGAGGACAAGCAGAAGTTTCCAGTTATCATTGCACGGGAACTCACCTCTCAACAAGAAGAGCATCTACTTAATGTGCTGAGGAGGCACAAGAAGGCAATTGGGTAGAGTTTGGCAGACATGGTAGGCATCAACCCTCAAGTTTGTGAGCACAGAATATTTTTAGAAGAGGGAGCTAGGCCTGTTCATCAACCCCAGAGAAGACTGAATCCCACTATCTTAGAGGTTGTCAAAAAGGAAGTGACCAGACTACTAGAGGCAGATATCATCTACCCCATCTCAGACAGTGAATGGGTAAGCCCAGTACAAGTGGTTCCCAAGAAGTCTGGAGTCACTACAGTGAAGAATGAGCATGGAGAGCTCATAGCAACCAGAGTACAGAACGCCTGGAGGGTCTGCATTGATTACAGGCGCCTAAACTAGGCCACTCGTAAGGATCACTATCCTCTTCCATTCATTGATCAAATGCTGGATCGCCTGTCAGGTAAATCGCATTATTGCTTTTTAGATGGTTACACCGGTTATTTCCAAATTCATATAGCTCCTGAAGATCAGGAAAAGACTACTTTTATATGTCCTTTTGGGGCTTATGCTTATAAGAAAATGCCCTTTGGCTTGTGCAATACACCAGCTACTTTCCAAAGGTGCATGATGAGTCTTTTCTCTGATCTTATTGAGGATTGTATGGAGGTTTTTATGGATGATTTTAGTGTTTATGGTGATTCTTTTAGCCTTTCCTTAGATAGTTTATCTAGAGTATTAGATAGATGTGTCAGTACAAACCTTGTATTAAATTTTGAAAAATGTCACTTTATGGTTAAACAAGGGATTGTACTAGGACATGTTTTATCTAATACTGGCATTTCTGTAGATCCAGCAAAGGTGGATGTTATTTCTAGTTTGCCTTACCCCTCCTCTGTGAGGAAAGTCCATTCGTTCCTTGGCTATGAGGTTTTTACCGGAGGTTCATTAAGGACTTTAGTAAGGTAGCACTTCCCTTATCCATATTACTGCAGAAAGATATTGAGTTCGAGTTCAGTGAGGATTGCAAATAAGTGTTTGATAAACTGAAAACTGCCTTGACTCAAGCTGCAATTGTGAGAGGACCTGACTGGAGCCAGCCATTCGAAATCATGTGCGACGCCTCCAACCATGCAGTAGGAGCAGCGCTGGCTCAGCGTGAAGGTAAGGACCCCTTTGTAATTGCTTATGCGTCTAAAACTTTAGACACCGCTCAGTCTAATTACACTACTACTGAGAAAGAGCTTCTTACTATTATTTTTGCTTTGGATAAATTCCGAGCCTATTTACTTGGTACTAAAGTAGTAGTGTATTTAGACCATGCAATTCTAAAGTATTTATTAGCTAAAAAGGAATCCAAACCAAGGCTTATACGTTGGATACTGCTACTACAAGAATTTGATTTAGAAATAAAGGATAGCAGTGGAAACCAGAATTTAGTGGCAGACCACTTGAGTCGCCTTGAGCACATTAAGGATGACTCCACTCCTATAGCTGATAATTTCCCTTTTGATAACCTGCAAGCAGTATCTGAGGTAGTCCCTTGGTATGCTCCTGTAGCTAATTATCTAGTTAGCCGCACTTTTCCTCCAAACTTTACTAAGCATCAAAGAGACAAGTTGAAAAGCGAGTCTAAATATTATATATGGAATGACCCATATTTATGGAGATGCGGCGCTGACTAGGTAATTAGAAGGTGTGTACCTCAATCAGAATTCCAGTCCATCTTAGAGGCCTGTCACTCATCTGAGAGTGGAGGACATTTTGGCCCTCAAAGAACAGCTAGAAAAATCTTAGACTGTGGATTCTGGTGGCCTACTCTTTTTAGAGACGCTGCTGAATTTTGTAAATCCTGTTTCCCATGCCAAAAATTTGGTAATATATCCAGGAAGGATGAGATGCCTCAACAAATTATACTTTTCTGTGAAATTTTTTATGTTTGGGGCATTGACTTTATGGGTCCATTTTCAAATTCTAATGGTTATTTTTATATATTGTTAGCTGTAGATTATATTTTCAAATGGGTGGAAGCAATTCCTACCCGCACTGATGATGCTAACACTGTTGTTTCCTTTGTGAGAAACCACATTATTTGTCGCTTTGGATCACCACGAGCAATCGTGAGCGATCAAGGCACCCATTTTTGTAACAGGAGACTAACAGGATTACTGAAGAAGCATGGGATAATTCATAAAATAGCAACAGCCTACCATCCTCAGACTAATGGGCAAGCCGAGGTGTCTAATAGAGAGATAAATCGGATATTACAGAAGATAGTCAAACCTCATAGAAGAGACTGGAGCACCAGGCTACAAGATGCATTTTGGGCATACAGAACAGCATACAAGACACCCATTGGGATGAGTCCATTTCGCTTAGTTTATGGCAAAGCCTGTCATCTCCCAGTTGAAGTAGAGCACAAAGCCTTTTGGGCAGTAAAAGAGTGCAACATGGGATTTGAGAAAGCTGGAGCTGAAAGGAAGTTGCAATTGCAAGAATTGGAAAGCCTTCGCCTAGAAGCTTATGAGAACTCAAGGCTGTACAAGGAAAAGATGAAGGCTGTACATGATCAACACATCAAGAGAAAAGAGTTCCAACCTGGGGACTTAGTCCTCCTTTACAAATCTAGACTGAGGCTCATGCCAGGCAAGTTGAGATCAAGATGGGAAGGTCCGTATAGAGTAGAGAAGGCTGAGCCGTACGGAGTTTTTCACTTAAGTCACCCTTCAAGCTCTGAACTCATCAAAGTGAATGGACATCGTCTGAAGCTATATCATGGTGAGAAGGTGATGAAAAACAAGGAGTTAGATATCTTCCTCTTGGAGGATTGAAGAACTGAAGATTGATGGTTTAGAGGTTATAGTAAACTCTCGTTGCAAGTGTAGTTACTAAACCAAGCAATCAACCTTTCTTACAAAAGTTTTGGTTGTCACAAGTAACAAACCCCTTTTTAAAATTGATAACCGAGTATTTAAACCTCGGGTCGTCTTCTCAAGAAATTGCAGGGAGGTATGTTCTTATTATTGGTTATGAAAAAGTGTGTTTTGGGGTTTTGGATTAAGGTAAAAAGTTAGTTGAATGACAAGTAAAATAAAATAATAATAACTATAAAATAAACTTTTGGCAAGGTATGAGAAATTGGAAGTCCAGACTTAGTTATGCTTATCAATAATAATGAAAGTTGAATCTTAATTCCACTTAGTTGACCTTTACTAAAGCAAAGGAGAGTCAAGGGATAAATTGGTTTGATCTTCGAATCCTATTTATTTCCTAAGAAAAGATTGGGATTATTGAAGTTCAACTCAATTGGCATGATAACAATTATCAATTATACTGTTGAATTGGATAACTCCTGAGTTACTGATTTCTTAACCAAAATCAAAAGGGGAAAAGTAAATCTATTGGAATAAGAATGCCTTCAGATGGGAAGCAATAATTATGTAAATAAAAGAAAGCAATATTAAACTGAAATACCTCAAATTACATTAACAAAAGAACTTAAATCTGACATGGATGTTCATAAATTAAATTGGAAAAATAAATAAAAGAACATTGAACTTGGATTGAGAGTCACTCCTAAAACTAAGATAAGTCCTAAATCCTAATCCTAAGAGAGAGGAGAGAACCTCTCTCTCTAAAAACTACATCTACTCCTAAAATTGTGAATATGAAAGCCTTCTCATGAATGGATGCATTCCCCCACTTTATAGCCTCTAATCTATATTTTCTGGGGCGAGAACTGGGTCAGAAACAATCCAGAATTCGCTGGTTGCGAATTCAAACATGCTGAATTTCTGTCACTGCGACGCGGCCGCATGGAGCACGCGGTCGCATCACTTAGCGTCAGAGCAAATATAGCATATTATATATCAAATCGAAGTCCCAGACGTTAGCTTTCCAACGCAACTCAAACCGCGTCATTTGGACCTCTGTAGCTAAAGTTATAGCCATTTGAGTGCAAAGAGGTCAGGCTGGACAGCTCAGCAATGTCTCCAACTTCTTGTATTCCTTCCACTTTTGCATGCTTCCTTTCCTTCCTCTGAGCCATTCCTGCCCTATAATCTCTGAAATCACTTAACACACATATCAAGGTATCTAATGGTAATAAGAGAGGATTAATAATAAGCAAATATAAGATCAAAGAAGCATATTTTCAATCATAGCACAAAATTAGGAAGGAGTTGTAAAACCATGCAAATAGTATGAATAAGTGGGTAAAGAGTTGATAAAATCCACTCAATTGAGCACAAGATAAACCATAAAATAGTGGTTTATCAAGGATCCACTCACAGCAGAAGACTGAGCTAGTGGAGCGTCCAACTTACGAACGTTAAAGCAAAGTGCTAGGTGGGAGACAACCCACCATGGTATGATCGTTCATTTCTTTATTCTTAGTTTTCTTTTTCTAATAACTCTTCTCTTTATTAGCACATTTAGTTTGCATCTGCCTTTGTATATTTTTACTTTTATTTTAAAAAAAAATTTTCAAATATTCGCACGCGACGCGACCGCATTGCCGACGCGTCCGCGTCGCAGGTAGCTCAGAGAGAATACGAAATCGAACAGAAAGTCACGCGGGAGCGTGGCTGGAGGCATGCCTTTGGCACAAATCACCCCACACAACCGCTTCGCTGACGCGTCCGCGTCACATGGGAAACATGCCTCCCACGCGTCCGCGTCACCCACACGGACGCGTGACCTGAAAATTGACGTAAGAAAGGGTGCACGACCGAAAGTTGTGCTAGAGTGGTGCTGGACTGGTGCTGAACGCACAAACCTTACCACGCAGACGCATGGCTCACGCGTCCGCGTCATATCTCTATAGTGGCCACTCACGCGATCGCGTCGATCACACGACCGCGTCACCCTAGATTTTGGCAAAAATAAGTTTTGAACAGAGAGTTATGCGAGGCGAGGCTGCCCTCGCGCCAGTAGCACAAAACGAGTCACGCGTCCGCGTGACCGACGCGACCGCGTCAATTCATTTAAGCGCAAGTCGCGCGAACGCGTCTCCCACGCGTCCGCATCGCCTGCGCCGCACAACTTATCCTAATTTGCCAAATATCTTATCTTTCCCTTCCCCAAATCCTACTTTTTTCTTTTCCCCCTCATTATTTTCTTTCCCTCTCTTCCTCCTTCTTTCTTTCTCACTTTCTATTCTCTCTCTCATCACCATTAACAAGGTTTTTCTTTTCTTCTTCCCTCTTTACTTTTCTATTCTTCTTCTTAATTTATGTTCTCTTCTTCTTTTCTTTTTCTTTTTACTTGTATTATCTATATTTTTATTTTTCTTTCTTTTTCTTTTAATTGGTGTTAGATATTTAGTAGGGTCATTATTATTCCCTATAGTTTGCTTGTGGATTATTAAGAACTTGTTTGGAAATTTTATGTTAATTTTTAAAAGGGTTGCTTGCATGTTCCCCTTATTATTTTCAATAGCTTACTTACCATGCATGCTATGTGTTTGTGAAAACGGCCGTATGGCATTGTGCACTATTTTTGGATTTCTTTTTCCTCTAAATGCCTGCTTTTCACAAAACTCTTTTTATATTTTATTAATTGAATATAATTGCTATTCTAAACAGGTTGTTAGTTTGAATTCTGTGGTAATTTAACATGGACATTGAATGCTTGCTCTATGCTACTCATGCCTTTGCCTGCATGCCAATAAACACCTTGCATTTAATTGTCACCCTATGCACTTACTATATTCCTCATGATAATTTTTCACATGCAGTCATGACCATGTGTTAACTTCATTCATCTTTAATGTGCATTGATTACCACCCATACCATCCTCTTCCTTGCTCTACCCTTTGACATTTTGACATACTTTCTCTTTTCTCCCTTTCAGGATGGCCACCAAGAAAGGCAAGGAGAAAGCTGCTCCCAAATCAACAGCAAGGAGAGGAACAAAACAAGCACTAGTGGCAGAGCCTTCTTCAACTGTAGTTAAACCCTCAACAAAAAGAATTAAGAGGATTATAAAGGTTGATGATAAAGAGAAAGCCTTCCCAGCAAAAGACACTACACGATTTTCCAATCGCTACTGTGAGTAGATGTTCTCCATCCTGGCAGAAAGGAGTTACAACAACGAATACCTTCTTATCCTCCCAAACCATATTGCTGATTTTGTTGAATCATAAATTGCACGGAGACAGTGGGGTTCCTACAGAGACAGCCACAGCAGGTTAATCTTTCCTGGGTAGTCGAGTTCTACTCCAACTTCCACCTACCGACCCTACAGTCTGTCTATGTCCGTCAGAAGCAAGTCCCCGTTACAGAAGAGGCCATTCAACAAACTTTAGATCTTCCCCCTACTCCAGAAGGACTAGACGCATTTCAAAAAGCCGCACTCAAGCGCCAGATGTACCAATTTGACTGGGACGCTGTTCTCAAAGTTATCGCACTACCTGGCAGCAGATGGATTTACGGATACCATCGTTCCCGTCCTAAGGGAATATCGGCTTCCGCACTTACCTTGGAGCCTCGATTATGGGCATAGATTATGTCCCATTACATCTTCCAAGCACTCACGAGTCCTCCTTCACTGCAGACATGGCCATTCTACTGTGGTGCATCCTTACAGACCAGCCTCTAAACCTACCAAGACACATCCGGAGTGCTGTGGGACACGTACAAATTACGGGTAACTTACCTTTTCCCGCCTTGGTTTTAGATCTTCTCCCAGCCGCCGGAGTCTCCTATAGAGCTGGGGACACCAAAGCCATGCTTCCACGGGTTGATCAGTATGTCCCTAACGGGAAATACATCAGACCTACAACAGCCACTAGCAGCCAGCCTACTGAACCGGCTGAAGAGATTCCTCCTTCGACACCACAAGCACCTACAACCACTCAACTGCTCCATCAGATACTTGAAAGGTTGGATCGGCAGGAACACAAAGCAAAGCTAAGAGAGCGCCATAACAAGCACCGATTCACACACCTCAAGGAGCTACTTAAGGGAAAATACAGAGACTCAGATACCCCGGACTCCACTTCCTTTACCAACACAGGGAGCCATGACGGTCCCGACTGTGGAGATACTGCTACTAGCCCACCCTTGTTCCTGACAGATGGCACCGAGGACGGTGCAAAGCCTTAAGTGTGGGGAGGTCGGTCAGTACCTGACTTCCGGAGGTAATTTCTCTTCCCTAACACCAATAAAATAGGATATTTAGTTAATTTTTCTTTTGTAAAATAGGATAATTGCATAGTAATAGATTAGTTGCATGCATGTTCTACTTGATTGAAAAGACAATAAGTTTCTTCTAAGACCCTATTTTTTAGAACAAAATTTCACTAATTTTAATTTAAACTTTTGTGTTAAATTTGCTTGAAGTTATATTTGGAACATGGTTTTTGAACTAAAGAACACACAACCTGTGAGACTTTGAGCCTTTATACATGGTTACATTATTTAACCATAATTATTCTGTTCTTGTGTGTTTACTTCTTTATGATTGTAATTTATATTTTGTTTCATCCTATATGTCCAATGTTTAATATATTTATATGCTTGCATATGATTGAGGCCATTATCTGTTTAGCTCACTTATCCAAATTAAGCCTACCCTTTCAATTACCTTTGTTAGCCACTTTGAGCCTTTAAATCCCACTTGTTCTGCATTTTACCACATTACTAACCTTAAGCGGAAAAACAATTTTATATCCCAATTGAATCTTTAGTTAGTTTAAGATAGAATTGTGTGTTAATTAAGTATGGGAAAATTGTGGGAACAAAAGATAATTAGGGAATGTGTCATGATGAGATAATGGGAATTTGGGTACCTACTCATGTGAAACTACAAGAATTAGAAATCTATGTGTACTAATATGCTATGTTTATTTTTATGTTATTTTATATAAAAAAAATAAAAAAAATAGTAAAATCCAAAAATATTATATACTTAAATAAGGGGACGAAAATTACCCCAATGTTAAGTTAAGAATTCCAAGATCAATGCATGTATGATAAAATTAAAATGAAAGTTGATACATGAGTAAGGAATGTGAAAGAGAAATTTTGGGTAGCTAGGTATGAAATTTAAGTTATATAGAATGTACATATGTGTGGGTTAAAGCTTGGGTTAATTAAAGATTCAATTTATAAGCTTACTTAACCATATATGTATCCTTACCCTTACCTTGTCCCCATTACAACCTTGAAAAGACCTCATGATGTTTGCATTAGTATATTAAATGTTGTTGATTGGTTAGGTGAAGAACAAAAATTAGAAAGCATGATTAGAGAAGGATAGAGTAATTACCCTATACACTAGAGAGATTAGAGCATACATACATCATCAATGAGGGTTCAATGCTTAAATTCTATGTTCCCTGCTTTCATGAGCTACTTTCTTACATTTTTATCTGTTCTTACTGTATAATAATTGAATTAGTGGAATTTAATTTGTGATTGTCTTGAAGAGCTTATTCACTTTTAATCAGGTAGACAAGAATCATATAGTTGCATTCATATATATAGGTTGCATTGCATTGCATGAGTTTTACATGTTCCTACTCATTTATTTTATCTCCTTCAACTAAGCATGAGGACATGCTAATATCTAAGTGTGGGGAGGTTGATAAACCATTATTTATTGGTTTACATTGTGTTTAATTGTGTGGTTTTATCAAATCTTTACCTACTTATTCATTAAATAAGCATGCATTTATAATTCCTTCCTAAAAATACTTTATGGTTGAAAACTTGCTTCCTAGAGACTTTTAATTTTGTATTTTAATTCTTCTTTATTCCATTCGATGCCGTGATTTGTGTGTTAAGTGTTTCAGGCTTTATAGGGCATGAATGACTTGGAGATCGGAAAGGAAGCTTGCAAAAATGGAAGGAACACAAGAAATTAAGGAGATGACCAGCGAGAAGTGACGCGGGTGCATGGCTCACGCGACCGTGCGATATAGAGGAAATTGCAGTGACGCGGACGCATGGCTCACGCGACCGCGCGGATTGGAAACTGCACCAGTGACGCGAAGGCGTGGACGACGCGCATGCGTGGCTAGGCAAAACGCTAGATGACGCGAACGCCTGGATGACGCGATCGCGTGACATGCGCGATCTGCAGAATCTGCAGAATTCGCTGGGGGCGATTTTGGGCCCTATTTTGACCCAGTTTTTGGCCCAGAAAAGTAGATTAGAGCCAGGGAACATGCAGAGACCAGAAGACAACATTCATTCCACATAATTTTTAGTTTTAGATCTGATTTTACCTCTCCTCTAGGTTTTCTCTCCACATATTCATAATTCTTAGGATTTGATTTTATTGCTTTTTGGATTGGAACATTGAGAAGAGTTATTACCTCCGTCAAGACTTCGTCATTCTAGTTTGTTTCCTTACTTGTCACTTACTCTTTCATGTTCTTTATTTACTTAGAGTTACTCTTGGATTATTTCTAGAATTTATTTATACAAGAACTATTTTTATTTCTAATTGATCCTTTTGATTATTATTTATTATGACTTTCAGTATTTTCCTTCCTTATTTTGTGAATTTTACATTCATAATGAGCGAGTAGTTCCATAACTTGATTGGGGGACGATTGAAAGGAACCCTCGAGTTGGATTACTCAAGAGAAAAATTATAATTCATTGTTGGATCGCCCTCTAGTTATTGACACTAGTCCTTCCCAAGGGAGAGGATTAGGACTTGTGACTAGAAACAGCTTTCCAACTTGCTTGACTTCCCTCTACCTAGTAAAGGGTAACTAAGCAGAACAACTTTCAATTATCAATTAATCTTGAGAGTACTCCAACAAGAATAGGGCTTCCAACTAATCTACTCCCAGTCAAGGATTTTATTTAAAATTACATAAATTCTCTAATTTAAATTCCTGTTTATCAACTCAAACCACTTTTGAAAATATCTGATTAATAAAATAGCACATCTTTCTGCAACTCGTTGGGAGACGACTTGGGATTCATACTCCCAGTATTTTGATTTTAATTTTAATTTTGTGACAACCCTTCTAAATTGATAAGTGGATTTTCGGTTGGTTAAGAACTGTACTTGCAACGTATCTCTTATAAAAATTTCTTAACTCGCCAATTTCCGCCACGTCAGACCTACACCAAGGTTGGTCATAATATAAACACTTCATTCAGATATCTTTCTTCCAAATAGGGATGCTTCCAGATTTTTTATTGTGTATTTTATATGAGAATCCTTATAAAATAATATCACAATAAAAAAATTTCAAATAATAAAAAATAGTAAATTAATTTAAAAATGATATTGTTCATAAAAAAATATTTGATTTTGAAAAACACCATAGTCGAAGTACAATGAATTTCTTTCTCGAGGAATGCAGTTTGTATCAAGAAGGGTTTGTCGATGAATGAAAGACAGAAGCTAGTCGATGTACTTAGTTAAGGAATAAAGATTATTTGAAGTTGATTTTTGGCAGTTACTCATGTTGTACAAAAGAGCGGAAACGGTTGCTTGAAAGTTAGCACAAGCGGAAGTTACTTTTGAATCTGATTGGTCAAGGACTTCAATAAATAGATGAAAGATCGATGAAGAAGAGGTTGGAACTTTGCTTCAGAAAAACACTCAAGCACACTCATATACCCTGCGACTTATTGAGTTTGTGTTTGAGTCATTTTTTCTATAGGGTTCCTTCCGTGTCTTTAGTTTTCCTTTACATTTTCTGTAATCTTTATTTTCTTTGCAAATTTATCTTTCAATCATATTTACCTTTCTTGTTTTCCTTTAAAAGTTCCACACTTTATTTTTCGATTTCAAACTCCTTCGATCTTGTTGAAGGCAGTTTATAGCTTTTATTTAAATTGAATGCAATTCATTTAAAATTCAGTTAATTTATTTTCAAAATTTACTTTGTTTATCTTTCAGATTTCTTTTATTTTGCTCGATAGAAAGATCTTTTGATGCACTTTAGTAAAATTGGTACTCACAAAGAGGAGTAAGTTTCGCTCATAAATCACTAGATATTGAACCACTTTCGATTTGCTAAAAATTGATAAAACAAATTGGCATGCCCAGTGGGACAGTTTTGAAGTTTATGTGTGTCAAATGATTGTGTGTTGCCATAGTGTATGCAATTAAGAAGTGGAAGGATTGTCGTATGGCAGTCGATGTTTTGAATATTAATGGGGGTTCATCTGCAAGTGATAGTGTGCCTATAATTGCACAATCTTCGGCGGATGTAACTTCACATCTGGAAAAGAATGTGTTGAATGAAAGTGCAGTGGTTACTAATTCCCAAATAGGGAATAATGGGCGTCATACACACCCAGGTGGTAACCCACCACAATCACAGCCTCCAGTAACTGCTGGTTGGCCACCTTATGGCCTTCCTCCAGGTTACACTCCTCGAATAGGTGGTTTTGTTTCTCTAATATGATTTGGAAGTACAGTTGGAGAAAATAATTTCAATCATTACAACAATATCCCGAGTATTCTCGAGATTATTATGTGGGTTTAACATCAAGTAGTCTTGGCTCGATAGTAGCTTTTTGACAACATGTTGATGAAAGTTATCATGATTCGATCAATTTGTTGACCCAACAAATGACTACACTTTTGAATCCTATGATGGTGGATCATGAGACAAAGTTTGAACATCTCGCAAGGCAAGTAGAGCGAATCGCTCGAATTGTCGATTATGATGAGGGTGGTAGGCAAAATTTGGAGGGAAACCATGAGGGTTTTAAAAATTTGCTTAAAAATAAAAATGATGATGCACTTTTGTTTAGGGAAAATCCTCGAGTAGTTCGTCGTGGCCAAAACATTGATGATGTGTTGGCTCGATTGCGAGCCAATCAAGGTGGTAAACGTTATCAGATCATGAGATTTGTGAAAGATGTGCTTAATAAGGTTGGATTTAATGTGGGTTTTATGAATTAACCCTATTTTATTTCTGTCTTTCCTGCTATTGTTCAAATGGCAGAAGTGTCTCGAAGGTAAAAAATCCTAAAATAATTACAAAGTTTGCTGGAGAAGTTGGTGAATCGATTACTAAGCATATTGCTCGATATTTGGTTGAGATAGGCAATCTGGCCAATGATGAGAATTTGAAAATGAAGTTCTTTCGTTCTTTGTTAACAAAGAATGCATTTATTTGGTTTTCAAATCTGAAGCCTAATTCGATGATGACTTGGAAACAGTTGGAAAGTACTTTTCACTCTCAATTTATAGAGAGGAATTAAACATAACAATGACTGACTTAGTGGGTTTGAAACGTGATGATGGAGAAATGATTGATGATTACATGATTCGTTTAAAAAATACTCGGAGTCATTGTTATGTATCTCTCCCAAAGAGTGAGGTAGTAAAGATAGCAACTATGGGGTTAGGTTTTTATATGCGTCAAAAAATGCTTAACATTCATATACTTGATTTGGCCCATTTGGCTAAAAAGGTATGCCAGGTAGAAATTCTCTGAAAAAAAAAAAAAGAAAAGTATAAAAATGAAAGAAAGTTGAAAAGTAAATTTTTTCCTCGAAGGGAGAAAGTGTCCTATGTCACAATGGAGTTCTCGAGTGAGAAATCTGATTTTGAAACAGAAGTCGATTTGGCAGAATTAAAGAAAAGGCCACCTTATGTTTGTTCTTTGTTTAAGAAAGTCTCAAATGTTGATAAATCGAGTGATTCAAGACATAAGAGTGGAAAAAAGTATAGTTTTGATATTTCAAAGTCCGATCAAATATTTGATGTGTTACTTAAAGATAAACAGTTGGTCTTGCCAGAGGGCAGGATATTGCTTTCGATAAAAGATTTAAAAGAGAAACCCTATTGTAAGTTTCATCAAACAACCAGCCATTGGACTAACAATTGAGTCCGTTTCAAAGACTTAATTCAAGAAGCAATTATGGAAGGAAGGTTGAAATTTGATAATGGAAAGAAGGAAATGAAAGTTGATTCCAATCCCTTTGATGCTGGAGCTAATTTTGATGAACCATGTTTTGGTGTTAACATGGTTGGTTGATGCTACGATTTTAAGAAATTGCACGATCGGCAAAAATTCCTTCCGGCAAGTGCACCGGTTATCGTCAAGTAAAAACTCACAATAGAGTGAGGTCGAATCCCACAAGGATTGGTTGAGTGAGCAATTCGGATTAGAAGTGTGTTCTAGTTGAGCGGAATCAAGATTTAGATGAGAATTGCGGAATGTAAAATTGCATGAATTAAAGAGCGAGAAGCTAAATTGCTGAAATTAAAAAGGGATCGGGGTGATTGCATGAATTTAATTGCAGAATGTAAAGAGAAGTGATAGATCAGAAATGGGGAATTCATTGGGTTTCAGGAGATATTGAGATCTCCGAATCAAACATTTTTTTTTATCCCTTCCTCAACCAATGCATTCATTGAATTTTGCTTGGCAATCTTATATGATTGGATCCCAATCCCTTGGCTCACCAATTCTCTCTAAAAATAAACAAATTCCCAATCCCTTGGTTTAAATGTTCATAAGAAGAGATGATGTTCGATCACTGATTATACCACACAGTTTCATGAACCACAATTTGGTAGGATTACATGTCACAATATCCATCCAAACCCCAATCCAATTCACTGTGAGAAAGCTTCTCTAGCATGAATCCTCCATTCCTTTCCCAAGGTTCCGAAGGATTCCAATTATGGATAGTTTCTTTCCCAAGACAACTAACCAATGGAATTAGATCGAGAAGCTTTCTAACAAAAATTCAAGAGAAAAGATTGAAGAAGAAGATAAAAACTATTATTGATTCATTGAATTACAATAGAGCTCCCTAACCCAATGAAAGGGGGTTTAGTGAGTCATAGCTCTGAATTCAATTACAAAAAGTATGAAAACTAGAAAAAGTGATCCCCCAAAATTCCCCCCGAGTGTCAACCAACTTAAATTCTATCCTATTTATACACTTTCTAAATTGAGCTTCTGTTGTGTTTCTTGGGCTTTGAGGCCTTTCCCTGATTTCCTTTTGCTTTGGGTTTATGATCCATAATCCTGATGAGGCTGCTGATCCAATTCTGTAACATTCATTGAGCCAACTTAGTGATAATCAAGTAATGACACATGACTCAACAATTTGAAATTCCAGACTCATCAATTCTTCAGGCCCAATCCCATAAACCATGATATTCAATTGGGTTTCATACCAGAGTACGTTTAAGTTAATGTTTGTGCTCAAATGCTAACTTAAACTGCAATATCTTTGGCCCAGAAACCTTTTCAATTAGTGGCGTTTAAGTTGCAGTTTAAGCTTAAACTGCAACTTAAACGTTGGACACTCCTGGAGGTGGTATAATTCAAGCACGTTTTAAGCTTCAGTTTAAGGTTAAACTGAAGCTTAAACGTGGAAATGGAAGAAGGCAAGTCTGGAGTGTGGATTGTCGAACACGTTTAAGCTTCAGTTTAAGGTTAAACTGAAGCTTAAACGTGGAAATGAAGAAAACAACCCTGGAGGAGAATGGTCGAACACGTTTAAGCTCCCGTTTAAGCTTAAACTGGAGCTTAAACGTGGAAATGGCTCCATGGTGCATTTCTCATTTCTGGCGTTTAACTTCCAGTTTAAGGTTAAACTGGAGGTTAAACGCCACTTTCAGCTTTTCCTCAGCTTTCATGATTTTGGCGTTTAAGCTCTAGTTTAGGCTTAAACTGGAGCTTAAACGCCACTGATAGTTCCCAGCATTATATGGCTTGGTAGTTTGAGTTCCAGTTTAAGCTTAAACTGGAACTTAAACTCCACA
Source organism: Arachis hypogaea (assembly GCF_003086295.3). Classification (NCBI taxonomy): domain Eukaryota; kingdom Viridiplantae; phylum Streptophyta; class Magnoliopsida; order Fabales; family Fabaceae; genus Arachis; species Arachis hypogaea. The sequence continues at coordinate 123,434,549 of NC_092046.1, forward strand.
TGTGATATTCAGGCTTCCTTTATTGATTTTGTTGCTTCCTTGCCTAGCCTCTTCTTCCCTGAAATCATCCAAACAACTGCATCAAAGTCTTGCAAAATTTCATGAGAAATCTTCCATTCATAGCATTTAAGTAATATAACTAAAAACTCATGGAATTTGCATCAAAATCATACTGTTTGGATGGTTCATTGCTTTGTTATTCATTTAACCATTCTTGGCTACTTTAAGCTCAAGAAAATGCATAAAACAATTAAAACTAACAGAAAAATGCTAGTGAAACTAGCCTAAGATGCCTTGGCATCACAACACCAAACTTAATGCTTGCTTGTCCCTAAGCAAGTCCTGAGTTATTTGAGAGGAAAGTATGAAACAGAAAGCAATTACATTGGCTATATTAGCAAGCATTTGAAGTTCATCAAAAGGGTTTTATGCAGAAAGTTGCAGCATCACTTTTTCATTCTTATCAGGTAAGATTATCACTTTTTCATTGCATCCATCAAACACTGCTATGGCCTCTTGTTATTCTTATGTCCTTGGCACTTTTCTCTTCTTTGTTTTTCTTTTCTTTTTCTTAGAGCTCCTTTGCTCCTTGTTTGCTTAGTGTCATGTGTTGCACAAGCCTTTGGCATTTTCTTTTTCTTATCAGTGCACTACACATATCCACTACAGGCATTTTAGTTCACATTTCTTCTTGAGACATTGGTGCCCAGCACCTCTTTGTGTGACTAAATGTTTTGTATTTAGGTTGCTCTTGATAATGGACTTTTGGTTGATAATCCCGGGTTAGTTAACCCAAGTTACCAAGTGTTGAAACACTCCTCAGAACCTATTCATCCAAGCATATCCTTAATACATAAACACCACAGGCATTTGTCTCAGAAGTTCAAACCATTGGTGCCTAGCTTATTTTCTCAAAATTTTTTTTTGGTTGCCCTTTTTCAGTGGCTTTTTCTTCTTCTTTTTCTTTCTTTTTCATGGCCAAAGACATTTATTCATCAAGATCCATAGACAGTATTCAAACTTCTACACAAAAATGATAATTCTACACTCAATTTCCAGTGATCTGACTAAACAATCAAGCATGCATACCACCACTTAATTCTACTTGATTTGTCACTAATTGAGCCAAGCTACTTTTGTTCAAATTTTTCTTTTATTTTTGGAAACAGAACAAGCATGGCAAGCATTTGTTTAAGAAGGTGAAGTTATATCCAAATATCTAGGCATTCACTTTATTCAAAGCAGTAAACAGACAAACATACTAGAAATTTCACATAAAACTTAAATGACTTAAAATGAAAGAAAGCTCATAAAGACACTTCACAAACTATTATTTGATTATTAAGGAACAAGACCACCTCTCATTTGTTGCTTGGTTCTTCTTGACTCTTGGGGTCCTGTTTCTTCTTGCTTCTTGTCTCTCTTTGACCACTTGTACTTCCTTTGTCTTTTCTTATGAGCTTTGTCCAGAATCCAGCTTTTTTCATTGTTTCTTCCACTCTTTCTTCAAGGATCACTGCCTTTTTCATTTCTCCTTCTTTCCTCCCCTTGAAATACTCATCAAAAGTTGGGAATGCTGGGTCCATCTTGTGTAGATGTTCCCCTATGTAGTTAAGCTTGATTTGAGAACTGATGTTGTAATCAGCTTGAACTGCATATCTTGCATTCTGCAAAGTGGTGGCTTCCTTGATTGCCAAGATATTGTCATCTTGGTGTTGGCCTATGTGGCTGAGGGATTCCTGTAATTGTAAATTCTGTTCCCTTTGCAGATCTAGGAATCTTGATTCAAAGTTCCTTTGCATGTCCATCATTTTTAGGTGAAAGTCCTCTTGCTTCTCTTGAGACCTCATGTATTGTTGAGACATTCCTTCTATGATTTCCTGCATTCTGCTCATATCCATGGGGTCTCTGGGAACTTGTTGCCTTCTTTCTGGATTTCCTTGCTCTTCTTGCTCTTCTTCTCTTTCTTGCTCTGCTTCATTTCTTCTTTTTGTATGTCTTAGAGCAATTGGGCCAAGAGTCATTCTGTGAGCAGTCATGGCCATTCCAGGATGTAGCCAATTAGGTCTTGCATCTTCAAGTGGTACTTGGGCCTCGATGCATAGTCTGATGATGGTGCTAGGGAAGTGGAGCCAGGAGTCAGGGTCACTTTTCTCACTAAACTCTTGTATCTGTTCAGCAATGAGTTTATGAACTTTAATCTCTCCTCCCATCATAATGCAATGTAGCAAGATGGCTCTTTTAGGGATTATTTCTGAAGAGTTTGCAGTGGGTAGGATGGATCTCCTAACTATTGCATACCACCCTTTAGCTTCAGGTGTTAGGTCTCCCCTTCTCAAGATTCTTGGAGCCCCTTTTGTTCCTCTCACCCATTCAGCTCTGATGGCACAAAGGTCTTCAGCAATAGTCTGATAGTCAGGTTCTCCTATCATCCTATCCTCATAACTTGCTTGGCTGAAACGTATGTTTTTCAGGCCAAGAGTTTTCATGATTGCCTTGGGGCTGAAGTCAACTTCCACCCCTCTCACATAGCTTTTGTATGTGGGTTCCTCGGTTGGATCCTCCCTTACTGCATTTGCATAAAACTCCTTCACTAGGTTGATATTGATTCTAGTGATTGGCTTAGTCAGGAGCTCCCACTTCCTCTTTTTGATCTTCTCCCAAACACTTGGGAACTCCTCCTTTCCAAGGTCAAAGGGAATCTCAGCTAGTATCCTTTTAGGTCTCATCCATTCGGCCTGAATCTCATGGAAAACTGATTTGTATTTCCATGCATCAAATTCCCTTTCCTCCTCCATTGGCTCCTCCATTGGCTGCTTGTCTTTTCTTCTTTTGTGGCTAGATGAGGCTGCCATTGGTTCTTTAGTTTTGGCAAGTGACAAGCTGAGGTTGACCAGGTGAAGTAAGAAAATGTTGTTAGAAGTGTGGTGAGGTTGTTTTCGGCAAGAGGTAGTTATGCTATGATGAAAGAATATGTGCAAGAAGGAGATTTGGTGGTGTGGAACTCGTTCCCAAGTGGTTCTTTATAGTGCATGCAAGTGAAAAATGGACGGCTAGGGTGATTTGTGAAGGATGGCTTGATGGTAAATATATGAATTAGGGAGAAAGACGAATTGCTTTTCACTTTCTTGGAAGTATTCTGGTTGCATTAAATTGTACATGTAGCTATCTTTTCATGCAGAATTTCCTTTTCCCATGTGTTAGTTTCAAAGACTTGTGAACTCCCTTTTTGACCAAACCCGTACCTCCCCCTTTGTCTTTTTCATCCATTCTTATCCTTCCTTTTGTACCTGCACAAACAAACAACTTTGATATCATTTTTTTCGGTCCATGTGAATAATGAATAGTATTTGTACATGTTTTTCCTTCTTTTTGAATTGTAAATCAATGATTGACTTCCTGAGCTTATAGCTGTGACTCTTGTATTTATGCACACTTATTACTGGACACCAAACTTAGTGTTTGGTAATGTCTCCTGATGACATGAAATCCATGTTGGTTGTCCTTAATGAATGTGCATAATTCTAATAAATCATAGTCACTTTGGCTCTTTGATCCTAAACAATTTTACTACCTAAAGTAATTGAAATCAAAGTATTAAAACATGCAAATGGTATACTTGTCATGAATTTCTAAATCCAGAGGAACTTCTTGCTTTTCATTAACTGTGTTCAAAGAGGAACACCAAACTTAATGTTTGGTTGTGCACTTTGAATGAAAGATTGAATACAATTTGAATAAAATTTGGGGTGCCTTCAGGCACACCAAACTTAGAGACCAATTGTATTTTACATGCAATGTTTAGTGCACTCTTTCAACAGTTGTCCTGAGGATTCAAGTTCATGCATAAGAAACCATGCTTTATTAGATGCAAAGCAAAACAATAAAGAGTAAGGATACTAAAACATGGGTTGCCTCCCATGAAGCGCTTCTTTAACGTCACTAGCTTGACGGTTGCCCCTTGTTAGGATGGATTCTAGTGCTTGATGTCCTCTCCTCTCACTATGAAAACGTCCCCATTTGATTCCTTCATGATTTCCAAATGTTCCATAGAAAGAACTTTCCTGATTGTGAACACTTGAGGGAGCTGGGAAGGAATGGTTTTGAGGCCAGGTGGGATTAGCAAATAATGACTTGATATCACTTTATCTCCCGGAGAGAAACCTTCAGTGGGAATTTTCTTGTTTCTCCACCCTCTTGGCAATTTCTTTACAATTCTTCCCTTTCTCTTGAGGATTTCTTCATTGACCCTTATGCCAGGAGGATCCTTCTGATCTGTTTCTATTGATTCTTGTGGCTTTAACTCTTGCAATTCTTGTTTGCCTTCCAAGGACTGTTTCAGAGTTTCAGCTGCTGGATTGCTTTCCTCCAAACACAGATGGCTACTATCATCCTTAGGCTTTTCAGGTTCTGGTTCAGGCTCAGATGCAGGTTTGAAAACATTGAAAATGAGCTGTTCATCATGTATTCTCAAGATTAGCTCTCTTTGTTCTACATCTATGAGCGCTCTAGCAGTGGCTAGAAATGGCCTTCCCAGAATGATAGGGTGTAGGTAGCTTTCCTCCATGTCCAAAATGACAAAGTCTGTGGGGAAGAAATAATTTCCCACTTTCACCAGCACATTCTCAACTACCCCTTCAGCTTGCTTCTGAGTTTTGTCAGCCAGTTGTATGATTACATCAGTGGATCTCACCTCATTCAGTTGTAGCCTCTTCATAAGAGTCAGAGGCATCACATTTATGCTAGCTCCTAGATCACAGAATCCTCTGTAAATTTTTGTTTCCCCTATGATGCAGGGGATATGAAAACTTCCTGGGTCTGTTTTCTTAGAGACTATGTCCTTCTTGATGAGGGCACTGCATTCTTTGTTCATTATTACAGTTTGTCCTCCCTTCAAAACTCTTTTCTTGCTCAGCAATTCCTTTAAATACTTGATATGTGTAGGCATCTGCTGGAGAATCTCAAGAAAGGGAATATTGATATGGAGAGACTTAAATGTCTCTAAAAACCTTGAATAGGTTTTCCCTTTTTCACCTCCTCCTAACCTCTGAGGAAATGGTGCTTTTGGTTGGTATGTTTCCAGCATGCCTTTTTGCAGTTCCTTGGCTTGCTCAGTTTCACTTTCCTGCTTAGCTTCTTCCACACCTTCCTTCAAGATTTCTGGCTCCTGTTCTGAGGGTCTGATTCCTTTTTCTTCTGAGACTTCCTTCAATATGGTGATGGCCTTGCATTCTTCCCATCTCACTCCCTTTTGTTCCCCTTTAGGATTCTTTTCTGTGTCACTAGGGAACACTGCAGTTGACTTGGGGGCCTGTTGAGATAGCTCTCCTACTTGAGACTCCATCCTCTTGAGTTTTTCACCATGGTTCCTTAAGGTAGATCTCACATCATCCCTAAAGCTTTTCAACTCACTTATATCCTGACCCATGTTTGCCAGCATTCCTTCTATCCTGTTTAATTGATCTTGAAATTGTTGGTTCGGATTAGGTTGGGTAGGTTGATTATTTTGGCCATGATATGATGGTTGGGAGTAAGTGTTTTGTGTGGCTTGGTATGATCTTTGGTTGGAGTTTTGGTATGTGGACTTGTTATGTTGGTTTTGCTGGTTTCCCCACCCAAAGTTTGGGTGGTTTTTCCAGCCTGGGTTGTAAGTGTTGGAATGTGGATCATATGGTTGCCTTTGTTGATTTCCTACATAATTGGCCTCTTCCCAATCACCTCCTTCAGTGCTTACTTCCTCTTGATCTTGTGTGTGTATTGCAGCCACTTGCTTTGTTTCTAATTTCCTGGTGAGCTCTGCTAGTTGCTTGGCAAACACCTTGTTTTGGGCTAAAATTGTATCAACATGGTTCAGCTCCATGACTCCCTTAGTGTTGTGTCTCTCTGAAGCATAGTAGTACTCATTCTCAGCCACTGTCTCAATCACTTCAATGGCTTCTTCCACAGTCTTTTTCCTGTTCAATGAACCTCCTGATGAATGGTCTACAGCCTTCCTTGATTCATAAGAAAGTCCATCATAGAAAATATGCAATTGCACCCAGTCATGGAACATGTCTGGTGGGCATTTCCTTGTCAAATCCTTGAACCTCTCCCATGCCTCGTAGAGAGTTTCACCATCTTGTTGTCTAAAAGTCTGAACCTCAGATCGAAGCCTATTGACCTTTTATGGGGGGTAGAAACGTGCCAGAAACTTGCTTTCCACCTCATCCCAGGTTGTTAGGCTCCCCCTTGGGAATGATTCCAGCCACTTAGCTGCCTTGTCCCTAAGTGAAAATGGGAACAAGAGCAGTTTATAGGTATCTTCCTGGACTCCATTGGACTTCACAGTGTCACAAATTCTCAGGAATTTTGTGAGATGTTGGTTTGGATCTTCATTAGCACTCCCACCAAATGAACAATGATCCTCCACAAGTGATATTAGCTGTGGTTTGAGTTCAAAATTGTTGGCCTGAATGGGTGGTTTCTGAATGCTGCTACCACAATTCCCAGAGGTTGGGTTTATGTATGAACCAAGAACCCTCCTCTCGGGAATGGCATTGTTTCCATCAGCTCTCTCATGGTTGTGAACTTCTCTATCCATGTTGAGATCTAGAGCTTCCTCAAAATTGTCCTCAGATTCTCCTTCAGATTCTTCTTCTCCCAGTACTCTCTTCCCTCTTGCTTCCCTTCTAAGTTTATGAAGGGTCCTCTCTGGTTCGGTATAATGAGGAGTTGATGTCTCTCCTCTCCTACCTGTCATACAAAAACACAGCACAGGCAACAAACAAGTGAAATACTCTTGGTTAATGGAAGAGTATGGTTAGAGCAGTTGAGGAATTAATTCAAATAGTTAGTGAGTCAGTGAGTTAGTTGCTTGAATTTAAAGGCATAAAGAAAGAAAGCATGTAACAGAGTGCAGAAATTAAAATTCAACAAGTAACTTGAACTGAATTAACAAAGCAAGAAAAATGCTCAATCTAGTTAACTTCCAATTTGAGAATTGTCAATCGAAAACCAATCCCCGGCAACGGCGCCATAAACTTGATGCTACGATTTTAAGAAATTGCACGATCGGCAAAAATTCCTTCCGGCAAGTGCACCGGTTATCGTCAAGTAAAAACTCACAATAGAATGAGGTCGAATCCTACAAGGATTGGTTGAGTGAGCAATTCGGATTAGAAGTGTGTTCTAGTTGAGCGGAATCAAGATTTAGATGAGAATTGCGGAATGTAAAATTGCATGAATTAAAGAGCGAGAAGCTAAATTGCTGAAATTAAAAAGGGATCGGGGTGATTGCATGAATTTAATTGCAGAATGTAAAGAGAAGTGATAGATCAGAAATGGGGAATTCATTGGGTTTCAGGAGATATTGAGATCTCCGAATCAAACATTTTTTTTTATCCCTTCCTCAACCAATGCATTCATTGAATTTTGCTTGGCAATCTTATATGATTGGATCCCAATCCCTTGGCTCACCAATTCTCTCTAAAAACAAACAAATTCCCAATCCCTTGGTTTAAATGTTCATAAGAAGAGATGATGTTCGATCACTGATTATACCACACAGTTTCATGAACCACAATTTGGTAGGATTACATGTCACAATATCCATCCAAACCCCAATCCAATTCACTGTGAGAAAGCTTCTCTAGCATGAATCCTCCATTCCTTTCCCAAGGTTCCGAAGGATTCCAATTATGGATAGTTTCTTTCCCAAGACAACTAACCAATGGAATTAGATCGAGAAGCTTTCTAACAAAAATTCAAGAGAAAAGATTGAAGAAGAAGATAAAAACTATTATTGATTCATTGAATTACAATAGAGCTCCCTAACCCAATGAAAGGGGGTTTAGTGAGTCATAGCTCTGAATTCAATTACAAAAAGTATGAAAACTAGAAAAAGTGATCCCCCAAAATTCCCCCCGAGTGTCAACCAACTTAAATTCTATCCTATTTATACACTTTCTAAATTGAGCTTCTGTTGTGTTTCTTGGGCTTTGAGGCCTTTCCCTGATTTCCTTTTGCTTTGGGTTTATGATCCATAATCCTGATGAGGCTGCTGATCCAATTCTGTAACATTCATTGAGCCAACTTAGTGATAATCAAGTAATGACACATGACTCAACAATTTGAAATTCCAGACTCATCAATTCTTCAGGCCCAATCCCATAAACCATGATATTCAATTGGGTTTCATACCAGAGTACGTTTAAGTTAATGTTTGTGCTCAAATGCTAACTTAAACTGCAATATCTTTGGCCCAGAAACCTTTTCAATTAGTGGCGTTTAAGTTGCAGTTTAAGCTTAAACTGCAACTTAAACGTTGGACACTCCTGGAGGTGGTATAATTCAAGCACGTTTTAAGCTTCAGTTTAAGGTTAAACTGAAGCTTAAACGTGGAAATGGAAGAAGGCAAGTCTGGAGTGTGGAGTTGTCGAACACGTTTAAGCTTCAGTTTAAGGTTAAACTGAAGCTTAAACGTGGAAATGGAAGAAGGCAAGTCTGGAGTGTGGATTGTCGAACACGTTTAAGCTTCAGTTTAAGGTTAAACTGAAGCTTAAACGTGGAAATGAAGAAAACAACCCTGGAGGAGAATGGTCGAACACGTTTAAGCTCCAGTTTAAGCTTAAACTGGAGCTTAAACGTGGAAATGGCTCCCTGGTGCATTTCTCATTTCTGGCGTTTAACTTCCAGTTTAAGGTTAAACTGGAGGTTAAACGCCACTTTCAGCTTTTCCTCAGCTTTCATGATTTTGGCATTTAAGCTCTAGTTTAGGCTTAAACTGGAGCTTAAACGCCACTGATAGTTCCCAGCATTATATGGCTTGGTAGTTTGAGTTCCAGTTTAAGCTTAAACTGGAACTTAAACTCCACATGTGATATTCAGGCTTCCTTTATTGATTTTGTTGCTTCCTTGCCTAGCCTCTTCTTCCCTGAAATCATCCAAACAACTGCATCAAAGTCTTGCAAAATTTCATGAGAAATCTTCCATTCATAGCATTCAAGTAATATAACTAAAAACTCATGGAATTTGCATCAAAATCATACTGTTTGGATGGTTCATTGCTTTGTTATTCATTTAACCATTCTTGGTTACTTTAAGCTCAAGAAAATGCATAAAACAACTAAAACTAACAGAAAAATGCTAGTGAAACTAGCCTAAGATGCCTTGGCATCATTGGTTTCTCCTATGACTTTGATACTGCTAACTTTAACCTTATGCCCTCGATGTAATGCTGTCTTCGATGTTGAAGCTGCAGCTGTCTTTGAGAAAGAAAGAATGAAGAAAGAGTTAGCTCACAAAGAAGAACAGGTTCGACAAGGCAACCATCTCGAAGGTTAGAAGGTCAGAGTTCTGGTGTCCCTCATAGAAATTTCTCTGCCCCATTGAGCCGTTCGCAGTCTCTGGGTGTGCAATGGATACGAAATTGTCAGGAGTTTCATAACAGAGATGCATAATACAAGGGTAACCCACAAAGGGGTCATCGAGATTTCTATCATCGCCGTTACCCTTATTCTCGGGGTCGAGCCAGAGGAAACCAAAGAGGAAGGGGTGGATGTCAGGTACAAAGGGCACTTTAAGTGATAGAGCCAATGAGGCAACTCCTTCTGTTCATTCCCGCGTGGTATTCCCGGTCGATGGGGAAATGGTCCCAAAGGAGATTCCATCTCCTGTTAAGTTCGACAAGGGTAAAGCTGTGATGGTAACCCCAGAGGATGGTAAAGAAAAAGATGTTGATCTAGACGAGGAGTGTTTCGAAGAGGGTGACGATGAGATGGTAAGTACCATTTCGATTATTCCAACTGAGTACTTAGGGGAGTATGAAGGAAATCCGTATGAGGATTATGATGTGAAAGATGAGGAGATTTTCTCATTCATACAAACTGAGGATGAGTTGGGTTACTTCCAGAAGCCTACTGAGAAATAAAAATCCCATCTTCGTCCACTGTATATTACGGCTTATATGAGTGAGATTAGCATAAACAAGGTGCTAATCGATGGGGGAACAGCAATTAGTCTATTGCCAGAGAGAATGCTAATAATAGTAGGGAAATATCCTGATGATTTGATTCCTACCAATATTTCTGTGACAGATTACAGTCGAACATCTACTCCTGCAAAAGGGTTGGTGACTCTTTGTGGTAGTATCTTCGAAGGCCAATTACAATACGTTACTGGGACGTAACTGGATCCACGGTGTTGGGCTTGTACCTTCAACTGTGCATCAAAGTGTCCCTTTGTGGACGGATGAAGGAAAACCTGAAGTGATCAAGGCAGATTCAAGTTTGTATGTTGAACAACTACATGTCGATTTCAAAATATATAATGATAAGTTAAAGCCTTTAAATATCGACAGGGTGTTCAACTCCTTCAACTGCGAAGGTTGCTTCTTGACGTTAGAAAGGTTAAACGTGAAGCTTCATCACCAATAGCTTGATGCCCTTCCCACTGGTTGGGAGTAGTGGTTTGTGAAAGTGGTGGTTCGAAGACATGTCTTCATGGCTGTGGAACAGGATGTTTTGAATTACTTGGTAACTTTAAATAATTACATAAGTAGTTTCCATTCTGTAAAAAATAAAGGTGATTCAACTGATAAAGTTGAAACACGTAGGAATTTTAATTTAGATATTTTAGTTAGTAGAACAGATTTGATTCCTCAAATCGAATTTAGGCATGGTTTAATTTCTTCTTGTTTTCCCATTTCTAGTAGTAATGTTATTAGTCAGGCTTCTATTGATGTAGGCAAAGCTCATTGTACTGAAAATGATTCGATAGTCGATCTGTCTGATAATAAAGTTTGTCTTATTTCAAATGAGCCCATCAATTTATATTTGGATTGCATTTATGATTTGGATCCTCTAAGTTTCAAAAAATATTAAGTTGATGGTGAAGATGTTGCAAAAGGTTTTGAGTCATAAGATCCTCTTGAAGACATTAATCTGGGGACCGATAATGATGTTCGACTCACTTATATTTGTAAGAATCTTGATGAGCAGTTTCGAACGAAGTTATTGAATCTTTTAATCGAATACAAAGATTATTTTGCTTGGAATTATCATGAGATGCCTGGTCTCGATCGTTTTCTTGTAGAATATTAGTTAGCCTTGAAACCATTTGCTAGGCCAATAAAGCAAGCACCTCGATGCTTTGCTCCTGAGATCAATATAAAAATTAAAGAAGAGATTGAAAGATTGAGCAAAGCAAAATTCATTCAAACTGCTCGTTACGTTGAATGGGTATTAAACATCTTTCTGGTAATAAAAAACAATGGAAAGTGATAAACCACTATTTTATGGTTTATCTTGTGCTAAATGGAGTGGTTTCTATCAAGTATTTGCATACTTATTCATATAAATTGTATGATTTTACAAATCCTTCCTAATTCTGTTCTATGATTGAAAACTTGCTTTCCAAGCCTTTAAATTGTGTATTTTTAACTCCTCTATATACCATTCGATGCCGTGATCTGTGTGTTAAGTGTTTTCAGGCTTTATAGGGCAGGAATGGCTTAGAGGATGGAAAGGAAGCTTGCAAAAATAGAAGGAACACAAGAAACTAAGGAGACAACTAGCGAGGAGTGACGTGCACGCATGGCTCACGCGTGTGCGTGATTTGGAGATTTCATGGCGATGCGTGCGAACCCCTGACGCATACGCGTGAGAAGCAAGATTTCACGGTGACGCGTGCGTGTACCTGACACGTACGCGTGACTGATGCGTTCGCGTGACATGCGTGATAAACCCATATTTTATGATATATTTTGTGCTTAATCTGAGTGATTTATTCAATCCTTCACCCACCTATTCATATTATTTGCATGGTTTTACTTTTCCTTCCTTATTATGTGATGTATGTGAAAAACATGTATCCTATGCTTTAAAATTAATTATTTTAATTACCTTTATTTCCATTCGATGCCGTGATTAGTGTGTTGAGTAGTTTCAGATCTTCTAAGGCAAGAATGACTTAAAGGATGGAAAGGAAACATACAAAAATGGAAGGAAAGCATAAAACGGAGTTTGTGAAGAAACTGGCATCCACACGATCGCATGGGCGACGCGGACGCATGCAAAGCGCGAAGAAGCAGCGACGCGGCCGCATGACTGACGCGACCGTGCGTCTTGAGCAGAACACATATGACGCGGCCGCATGACTGACGCGACCGCGTGACAAGGAAAAATCCGAATGACGCGACCGCGTGACCCACGCGGACGCGTGACAGAGGCCACGCACCAGAAATTGCAGAAAACGCTCCCAGCAAATTCTGAAGCCCTTTTTTGCCCAAATCCAAGTCCAGAAGGCATAGACCAGAGGTTATGAAGTGGGGGAATGCATCCATTCACAGGAGGAGACGACTTTAGTTTAGTTTTCATGATTTAGATTTAGTTTAGAGAGAGGTTCTCTCCTCTCTCTTCTCTCTTTAGGATTAGGATTTAGAATTAGGATTTTATTCGCTTTCAGGATTATATCTTTATCAGGTTCATTATTCTTTTTTATTTACTTTTGCAATTTAATTTATGAATTCTTCCATGTTACAGATTACATCTTTGAATTAATGTTATTTGAGGTATTTCAGTTTAATATTGCTTTCTCTTATTTACATTATTGTTATTCCCATCTGAAGGCATTTTTATTCCAGTAGATTTATTTCTCTCCTTTTGGTCTTGGTTAAGAAATCAGTAACTCAGGAGTTATCAAACTCAAACATGAATGATAATTGTTATCTTGTTAATTAAATAAACTTCAATAATCCCAATCTTTCCTTAGGAAATAAATAGGATTCGAAGATCAAACCAATTAATCCCTTGACCTTCCTTTATCTTGGTAAAGGTTAACAAAGTGGAATTAAGATTCAATTCTCATCATCATTGATAAGGATAGCTAGGATAGGACCTCTAATTTTTCATACCTTGCCAAAAGTTTATTTACAGTCATTTATTTATTTTACTTGCCATTTAAACTGCTTGTTCTTCATTTACTTTATTTGCTAATTAAATCATTCCCTCCTCATTCTCAAAACCCCAATTTACAATCTCCATAACCAATAATAAGAACATACTTCCCCGCAGTTCCTTGAGAAGACGACCCAAGGTTTGAATACTTCGGTTATCAATTTATTTAGGGGTTTGTTACTTGTGACAACCAAAACGTTTGTAAGAAAGGTTGATTGCTTGGTTTAGTAACTATACTTGCAACGAGAGTTTACTATAACCTCTAAACCATCAATCCTTCCTGCTCTTTCAAAATGGCGTCGTTGCTGGGAAACTGCAATTGTGTGCCTTATTATTGGTTATTGTAAATATTTTTCTTTTACTTGTTTATTTGTTTTTATTTTCCCCTCTTTATTTCTTTTAGCTACTATGAATTCTCACCCCGTTTGCTTTGAGTTTGGTTCTAATATTATTGAAAGGAATGGAAGTTATAACAGGAACATGCATCAAGGTCAGAGCGATCAAAGATGGATGGAGCCAAGAGGATCCGATCAACCCTTTAGGCAACAACACCCTCCAAGATATCATGGACAAAGACCATTCTACAATGCATACCAAACAAATAGACATGGTGGACAACCTTGTAATTACCAACAAGCCCCACCCTGTACTTATAGACCATCATCTCATCATAACTCCGAACCACCACACTCACAAGCTCCTTTTCACCATTCACCACCGTATGATCCTCATTTACCCCAGTTCTAATCCAATCACTCCCAAACACCACCACTTTTCCCTGTGCCATATCCAAATCTATCACCCCGAGAATCAGAGGTTCGCCTCAAGGAAATAGTAAGTCGACTTCAAACAACCCTTCATCAACTGGAGCAAGCAGTAAGTCAATTATCTTCTAGACGTTCGAACATTCAAGGACATCCCACAGCCCCATGTGGACAATCTAACGAAGAGCGTAGCATGAAGGAGATACTAGAAACTCCAGTAGACAAGACAGAGCATGGTTTCGTACTAGAACAAGTAGAGGAAGCTGTCATTATTGAAGAAGAAGAGTTGGTTGAAGACTTAGGAGACGCTAAACCTCCATGGGAATCCAAAGTTGTGGAGCATTCTGTCCAGGATGTTACAATTGATGCTAAGGAGGATTGTGCGCAATCCCCAGAGCAAGTCTTTCATGAAGAACCAGACAGAATAACCCAAGAAGCAGATTTTCTTGATGATGATAGTCACAAGTCAAGTTCTCCTAGTAATGAGCTTGCATCTGTAAGTGAATTCTCTGAGATCGAAGAATCTTTCCCAAGTGAATACAAAGATGATACGGAGGTAGATTTCTCTCAACCTCCAGTCTATGACTTAAGTGATGAGGAAGACATAGATGGCTTTGATCAGGACATGGATATGTTTGAAAAATCTTGCAAAGAAGTGGAGAATTTCACAGAAGAACACAAGGGAGTAGAACTCACAGAACCACTGGAACCACCTATCCCAAGGCCATTACCACCCAATACAAGTTTGACCTTTAGCTTTATTTTTCCACTTGAATATGGTTTACTTGAAACAGATGGCCAGCTTAGAGCTCTCTGCGGCTTTAAGAGTAAGCGGGAAATGGCTCGTACTCAGAGCTGGTGCACAAGGTTCAATAAGGTTCCACGCTTCAACTTAAAGTACACGGATTGGCATCATGATCAATCGGATGGATCTCGGAAAATGTTTGGTTATCCTGGTGAGAATCTAATCTCTAAACCGCCCGGATGGAAAAGTATAGATCAAGACGAAGGCGGATTTAAAAGAAAAGTTTGGGATCCTGGAATCTGTGCTGACATTCATCACCCCGGGAGCCTGACAATCTGTTTGAAGCTGCTCAGAAGCTTCACATGCCTAGTTTGGGACCCCGGAGGCTATTGGCATTCCAAGCATTGGTGGAGATTTCTGGATAAATTTAAGCATAAGCCGCCATAACAGGAAGCTCATCCAATGTCCAACTTAAGGACTTTAACTAAAAGTGCTAGGTGGGAGACAACCCACCATGGTATGATCGTCCCTTTTTCAATTTTTATTTAGCTTTATTTGTTTTCAAGTTTTATTTTATTATATTGAACCTGGAGTTTTGCATCACATTCATATTTGCATTCTGCATACTGCATAAAAAAAAGGGTGCACGACGCGACCGCATCACCCATGCGATCGCGTCAAATTACGGAAAACACTTCCCACGCGACCGCGTGACCTGGAGATCAGCGTAAAGATCCAACGTCCAGAAAGTTAGGCTGGAATCGTGTGGTCATTGTGCGTTTCGCACAATTGACCCATGCGATCGCGTCACTCACGCAATCACGTCACTTGCACAATACCAATCCCACGCGACCGCGTGAGCGACGCGATCGCGTCGCATAGGATTGCACAACACCCCAAAAGGAGGCAGAGAGTTGTGCTGAAACGACGCTGAATTCGTGCATTTAGCACAATTTCCAGCGACGCGATTGCATGCCCCAGGCGATCGCGTCAATCACTCTTTTCCCATTCCATGCGATCGCGTGCCCCACGCGATCGCGTCAACCACCTTTTTGCCCCAACTACGCGACCGCGTGCCCTACGTGATCGCGTGGATTCAAATTTATAACCCCCCAGTCACGCGAACCCTATCAGTCGCGCCCCCCTCCCCAAACCCCTCCACTTCCTCTCTTCTTCTCCAACCCCCAACCACCACCCAGCCCCCATCACCGCTAGACGCCGCCGCCACCCACTGCCGCCGCCGTCACTGCCCAGCGCCACCCACAAGCCCCCCTTCCTTCCCCTATTACCCCCTACCCCCATTACACCCCCTTTCCATCCCTTCCTCTGTACAGCAACCACCGCCGCCGCGCCACCCTCTTCCACCGCGCCGGACGCCGCCGCCGTCATCCCCAGCCACCTCTCTGCCCCACTCTCTCTCTCACGCCTACCAGGTTCCAACGAACACCACCCTTCTATCCTTCGTAGTTAATTCATATTTTTCTGTTTATGTTCATCTTTCGGCTAGTTAGATATGCATGTTGTAGTGGATTTTAGGTTGTTAGGTAGCCTAGGATGTGGTTAGTGGATTTAGGTCTGTTTAATTGCATTGTTTGTGTTTCTTGTTTTATTCTGCTATTGCTGTGATGATTGTAATGTTCATATGCTGTACTTCCTTGTTTCTTGCTGCTTTGTATACTGAATTTTCATGTTTATATTCATTATATGTAATTGCAGCTTCAATTTTGATTCATATGAACTATTTGATTGCTATTTATTTTCCGGGACAATCCAATTTTAGCCGGGATGCTGCCCAAATTTCTGTAAAATGTTTTCAGTCATGTTTTGGTTTTGGCATTTTGAACTTTGCTTTCCTCTACTTTAACCAAACCAATTCATGACTGCCAGGGCATGCTTTCTTATCCTTTTTGATTTTCTGGTTCCTAAACTGCATTTTGATGTTTGATTCCAATTTTTGCTTTCTCTATATCTATTTGAATCATCATCACCCTGTTTTCCTTGTTTGGATATGAGTTACTTCTAGCTTCTAACTATGAATACTTGTTACTTGGATTATTTTCATTATGCCACTTACTTTAACCACTTTTTACTAACTCACTAATGTTAACTTACTAAACTCTTTTTCAATTTTAACCAAACTAACCTTTCAAAACATCTCTTCTGTTTTTCACTTTCTTTTAACATACTAACCATGGCATGATGTTAATTTTTCTATTTAACATGAATTCAATTACATTTTGGATTGTGATTTCTTCTTTTCGAACTTTTAACTCCTATTCAATCCTTAATGCACATTTACTTAGCTCATATTCATTACTCTCCTGCTCCTTTGCCACTATGTGCTTCTTTTGTTAATTGCCTCCTTGTTTTCCTATTTTTATTATATCCTTGAATTCTATTTTTCAGGATGTCGGACTCCCACAGAAAAGGGAAAGGAAAGGCAACAATTGGCAAACGGAAAAGAGGAGAAGCCTCTATGTCTATCATAGATCTCATGCATGATGCCTCCTTGCGGGAGAAAAACTTTACCCCGCAGGAGAAGGCCGACCAGCTTATCCCTGCCACTGATCCAGTAAAGTTTGCAAACCGATACTGTGAGCTGAGATATCCGGTGTTTGCAGCCTCCATGAACCTATACCTGGAGAGAACTTCGAAGATTCCAGAAGAACTCCAGTAATACACCTTTGAGCAAATCAAACAAAGAGGTTGGTACTTCCTGGAAAGACCCCTGACTGAGGTCAATGCATCTTGGGTTAGGGAATTCTACTGCAATTACTTCAAAACCTCCCTAGATGTAGTGAACCTAAGAGGGAAGCAGATTCTGGTCACTGAAGAGGCCATTGAAGAAGTTCTGAAGCTTCTTCCTAAAACTGATCAGCTGGATGGTTATCAGAAAGCCGAGGAAGATATGCGCTTCATGCGATTTGATTAGGATGCAGTAAAGGCCCGGATAGCCCTTGACCCGACCGTTCCTTGGATTATGGGTCAAAACACTACCATGCCAAAGGGAATCAAGCGGATTTACTTGAATGATGAGGCTCGGCTATGGCATCAGATACTTAGCAACTTCATTATGCCGAGTACTCACGAGATTGAGATACCAGTCGCTATGATTACTCTCCTTTGGTGTGTGATGGAGGGTAAGGACCTGTACCTGCCACGCTTTATCCGGTACTATATGGCCAGGGTCCATGTCCGAGGCACTCTTTCCTTTCCTTACCTGGTTACACAGCTAGGCCGTCGAGCTAACGTGCCTTGGGAGGATGCTGATGAAAAGCCACCTGCTGCAGAATGCAAGAAGATTATCCCGCACAGCAGGAACTTTCTGGCTTTGGGCTACAGACCTCCATTCCTCACTGTTACTGCTGACACAGCCACACCATCTGCCGGCCCCTCTTCTTCCACAGCTACCCCTGCCACCACCACTGCACCTCCACATGCCCCAGAGCCCATCTATCATCTAGTGCACCGCCTGTTTCGACAGCTTGACCAGATGGAGCGTCGCAACAAGCGACGCTATGAGCACCTGAAGCTGATGATACGCTTTGGCGACATCCCCTCCGAGCCTGACACACCATCCGAGGCATCTGAGGAGGAGGCGGATGATCACGAGGCAGAGACCCATCCACAGAGCGAGGCAGAGCAGGCAGGCACCCAGCAGGCAGCACCACATCAGGAGGCTCCGCCTCAGATTCAGGTTGTAGACCCCGAGATCCCTATCCAGTCAGCACCTCCTCTGCAGCAGCCAGATCCTCAGACCACCACCACAGAGACCCCAGCTACCCACCCTTCCAGTGATGGCACCCCTTCACACCCTGCTTGAGTGAGCATCGGGGACGATGCTACATTTTAAGTGTGGGGAGGTCGCCATCTCTGGCGTTCTTTTTTTGGTGAACCACTACATACTCTTTTTATTTATTTTGCTACTTTTCTGTATTTTTCTTTTTATTTTTACTTTTATTTTCTCAGTACTTATATATATATTACTATTTTTATGTATTTATTCTATGTTGCACTTTAGTTCATATTTTAGCCATTTAGTTTTAGTAGCAATTCTAACTTATTAAGTTATAGAAATTGTGGATTAATTAGTATAGTTTACCCTTTTTAGCATAAGATAGCTTAGTTTAAATTGAAAAATATAAAAAGGAAGTAAACTAGGAACTTGAACACAATAGAAACAATCCACACACCTTGTATATATAGCATTACATGTTAGTTAGTTAACAACATTTCATCAAGGAGAAACACTAGAACTTTAAAGCCATTCAATATAAGTTTTACATTGAGAATAATGGGAATTTTTAACTAAACCTGCATGACATACATAAGTGATAAATGATTTTTGAGCTAGAGAACACACAGCCTGTGAGTTTTGAGCTTAATTGTATGGTTACATTCAAACCATAATATTTTATTCATGTGTGTTTCGCCCTTCTTTTTTATTCTGATGTTCTTTATTTTGTTTTAATCTATATGTCCGATTATAGAATAGAAATACATACCAAGAGAGTGATTGAGGCCATTATTAGATTTTAGCTCACTTATCCCAAAATAACCTACCTTTCACATCATCCTTGTTAGCCCCCTTGAGCCTTTAAATCTTTTTTTTTCTATAAATCACATTACTAGCCTTAAGCAGAAAAACAAAATAAAAATCCCAAGTTGAATCCTTGGTTAGCTTAAGATAGGAAGTATGTATGGTTTAAATGTGGGAAAACCTATTGGGAACATGGATGATAAAAATAAAAGGTAGAAAAGTTGAAAAGAATAAAATAATTCAAAATAAAGAGTTTTGGGAAGCATGCTCATGTAAAATCAAATTAATTGAATTACCATGTGCATTAAAAATTTTTTTTCAGTATTTAAATAAAGGGGACACAAAAGAATTCCCCAAATGAGAAATAAAGCAATACACATGGGATAAAAATAATAAACATTGAAACATGAGCATGTAACATCAAAAGTGGGAAAATATGAGAAAATAGGTAAAGAAGCTTTGCTTTAGAAAGTATGTATGTTAGGTGAGATCTTAGACTAATTAAGGATTCACTTATTAGCTCACTTAGCCTTATACATATACCCTTACCTTTACCTTGGCCCCATTACAACCTTAACTAAAGACCTCATGATTTTTGGTATGTCTATATTCTATAATTGTTGATTGGTTAGATGAAGAACAAAGTTATAGAAAGTAAGAATAAAAAGAAGAATAGAGTGATTAACCCAATAAACACTAAGTGATTAGAGAGTAAACACAAAATCCAGTGAGGGTTCAATAGCTCATTAACATATATCTCTGTTTAAATTATTAATTGCCTTGCAAGTTTATAAAATATTTTTCTCTCCCATCTCAACTGTAAAAGTGCTTCATCATTATCTAAGATTTGGCTATATATATATATATATATATATATATATATATATATATATATATATATATATGACTCCTTGAGAATGTGAATTAATTCAACTACATGCAAGCTTTATATACAAGTGAATAAAAAATTTAGAATTGCATGATGCATCATTCATCTAGGTAGTTGCATTTAGATCAGATTGCATTGCATGGCATTCCACCACTTTAACCTAACATTACTCTTGGACTTAGCATGAGGACATGCTATTGTTTAAGTGTGGGGAGGTTGATAAACCCATATTTTATGATATATTTTGTGCTTAATCTGAGTGATTTATTCAATCCTTCACCCACTTATTCATATTATTTGCATGGTTTTACTTTCCCTTCCTTATTATGTGATGTATGTGAAAAACATGTTTCCTATGCTTTAAAATAAATTATTTTAATTACCTTTATTTCCATTCGATGCCGTGATTAGTGTGTTGAGTAGTTTCAGATCTTCTAAGGCAGGAATGACTTAAAGGATGGAAAGGAAATATACAAAAATGGAAGGAAAGCATAAAACGGAGTTTGTGAAGAAACTGGCATCCACGAGATCGCATGGATGACGCGGACGCATGCAAAGCGCGAAGAAGCAGCGACGCGGCCGCATGACTGACGCGACCGCGCGCCTTGAGCAGAACACATATGACGCGGCCGCATGACTGACGTGACTGCGTGACAAGGAAAACTCCGAATGACACGACCGCGTGACCCACGCGGACGCATGACAGAGGCCACGCACCAGAAATTGCAGAAAATGCTCCCAGCGGATTCTGAACCCCTTTTTGGCCCAAATCCAAGTCCAGAAGGCATAAACCAGAGGTTATGAAGTGGGAGAATGCATCCATTCACAGGAGGAGACGACTTTAGTTTAGTTTTCATGATTTAGATTTAGTTTAGAGAGAGGTTCTCTCCTCTCTCTTCTCTCTTTAGGATTAGGATTTAGAATTAGGATTTTATTCGCTTTCAGGATTATATCTTTATCAGATTCAATATTCCTTTTTATTTACTTTTGCAATTTAATTTATGAATTCTTCCATGTTACAGATTACATATTTGAATTAATGTTATTTGAGGTATTTCAGTTTAATATTGCTTTCTCTTATTTACATTATTGTTATTCCCATCTGAAGGCATTTTTATTCCAGTAGATTTATTTCTCTCATTTTGGTCTTGGTTAAGAAATCAGTAACTCAGGAGTTATCAAACTCAAACATGAATGATAATTGTTATCTTGTTAATTAAATGAACTTCAATAATCCCAATCTTTTTCTAGGAAATAAATAGGATTCGAAGATCAAACCAATTAATCCCTTGACCTTCCTTTATCTTGGTAAAGGTTAACAAAGTGGAATTAAGATTCAATTCTCATCATCATTGATAAGGATAGCTAGGATAGGACCTCTAATTTCTCATACCTTGCCAAAAGTTTATTTACAGTCATTTATTATTTTACTTGCCATTTAAATTGCTTGTTCTTCATTTACTTTATTTGCTAATTAAATCATTCCCTCCTCATTCTCAAAACCCTAATTTACAATCTCCATAACCAATAATAAGAACATACTTCCCTGCAGTTCCTTGAGAAGATGACCTGAGATTTGAATACTTCGGTTATCAATTTATTTAGGGGTTTGTTACTTGTGACAACCAAAACGTTTGTAAGAAAGGTTGATTGCTTGGTTTAGTAACTATACTTGCAATGAGAGTTTATTATAACCTCTAAACCATCAATCCTTCCTGCTCTTTCAATGCGCCACGTGCAGAAAACGTAAAAGACGCTGGGGGCGATTTTGGGCTGAGTTTGGACCCAGTTTTCGGCCCAAAAACACAGACTAGAGCCAGGGGACAAGCAGAGACTCAACACACATTCTCATTCATACAGTTTTTAGTTTTAGATTAAAATCTTAGAGAGAAATCATTACTTCCCCTAGGTTTCTTCACATACACAGTTTTAGAGTTTTATGCTTTTGATTTGGATATTGAGAAGAGTCATTACCTCCGTTGAAGTTTTCATTATTCTACTTTGTTTCCTTATTCCCTTACTCTTTTAATCGCCCATTAACCCTGTTCAGATACGTATGTTTATGATTTTGGGATTTATTAATGCAAAGAACTCTTTTTACCTTTAATTAATTTTCAGTCATTATTTTATTTAGTTTATCATGTCTTCTTTTTATTCCCTTTATATGTCTGCGAAGGTCGTATTCACGTCAATAGAGTAGACTCCCAACTTGAATTGGGAGTTGATTAAAAGGTGACCCTTGAGTTGGAATACTCAAGTGTCAATTGGGAATTGGAAGTTGTTGGCTGGCTCTCTAGTCTCTAACTCTAATTCTTCCTTAGGAGAGGATTAGGAATTGGGAATCAGAGCTGGTTAGTTACTTGACTTTTCTTTATTTAGTAAAGGATAACTAAGTAGAAGCAACAACCTATTACCATTACACTTGGGAAATTCAACAAGGATAGAACTTCCAATTAATCTTCTCTCGATCAAGGATTTTATTTTAATTATATAAATTCTCTCGTTAATTTTCCTTGCTTTAATTAATTATTATTTTATTCTCCCATTCTCCAACTCTAAATTTCTTCGAAAAATTTCTGACTAATAAAATAGCACTCTTTTGTCAACTCGTTGGGAGACGACCTGGAATTTCTACTTCCAGTATTTTTATTCTTGATTTGTGACAACCCTTTTAAATTGATAAGCGAAATTTTTGTCAGTTAAGAACTGTACTTGCAACGCTGTTTTCTCTATAAATTCTTAATCGACAATTTTCTGCCCGTTCAATTTTTGGCTCTGTTGCCGGGGAGTTGCAATAGTGTGCTAAATTATTGGTTGGTGTAAATATTTTTATTTTACATATTTGCATATTTTATTTTATTTTATTACCATGAGCTATATGTTTCTTTCATTGAATGACGCGTTCATTGCCTGATCCGAGCTTAGCTGTGTTTGATCCTGAAATTGAAAGAACTATTTCACGTATTAGGCAAGCTCAGCGTCGGTTAGCC
The DNA here is from genome assembly GCF_003086295.3 of Arachis hypogaea. Taxonomy (NCBI): domain Eukaryota; kingdom Viridiplantae; phylum Streptophyta; class Magnoliopsida; order Fabales; family Fabaceae; genus Arachis; species Arachis hypogaea. The sequence continues at coordinate 123,457,409 of NC_092046.1, forward strand.
TCTGAGGGTAGTGAATTGGTTACCACCAATTCACCAATCTCATCTGAGGGCGAATCTGAAATGCCATTTGAGGAAGAAATAAGCTCTTCTTCTACTAATCTGTTGATTTACGTGCAGGTAATATGGCGGAGCCCCGAAGGATTACTCTCCAGGAAGCAGGAGCCCCAGATTTTACACTGCAACCGTATCAAGCGCGTCACCCAAATCTGGCTGTAGATTTTGAACTGAAGACTGCGCTAATCAACTTACTGCCCAAGTTTCATGGGTTAACTGCTCAAGAGCCCATAAAGCGCCTCAAAGATTTTCAGACAGCCTGTTCAACTACTAGGCGTTATGGTGCAGATGAGACTACTATCTGGCTGTATGCCTTCCTATTTTCTCTTGAGGGAAAGGCAAGGGAGTGGTTCTACACTCAACTTGAAGAACTTGTTACTAATTGGGATCTGCTCAAAAGGGAATTCCTGGAAAAATACTTCCCAGCAGAAGTCACAGACAGACTGAGGAAAGAAATTTCCTGCATTATCCAAGGAGAATCAAAGACTCTTTATGAGTATTGGGAGCACTTCAGGAATCTCCTAGACTCATGCCCCCACCACAAGATTGACCAGTTGGTGTTGATTAGCTACTTTACACAAGGCATGAAGCCTCAGGATAAGACTACATTAGATGCTGCGAGTAATGGTTCTCTGAAGAAGTACAAGATGGCGACAGAAGCGTGGCAACTGATCACCGATCTAGCTGAGTCTACCCGGAATGTCAGGCACAGGAACAACCATCCCAAGGCTATTGTGGAGGTTTCCTCTAGTAGTGAGACTGCTGCTCTCACACAGACTTTGGGAGAGATGACCAACATACTGAAGCAGCTGCAGCTGAATCAACAACAACCTTAGCCTCCCCCACAACAACAGTGTCAATAGTTGGTTCCCCAAAGAGTGTGCAGAATATGTGCCTACTATACTCATTACACTGATGAATGTCCGCAGCTCCAACAAGAAGACAACACATTGGCAGCCACTCATAATTTCTGTGACCGCCTGAATCAAGGATACTATCAATAAGGCAGCAATTATAACTAAGGTAAGAACTACAATCAAGGTTGGCAGGACAACTCCAACCAGGGATGGAGGGACAACTACAACTAAGGAGGCAGAGACAACGGTGAAATCAGAGGTGGAACAACAATAACAATCAGCAGAACATGTATCAGTAGAACCCCCCATACCAACAGCAGAACCAAGGCCAGACGTACCGGGCACCTCATCAAAGGCAAGCCCAAGCACCTCAGAACAACCAACAGCAAGCCCCTCAAATTACTTATCCCCCTTCCTCTTCCAATGATGAGATGCTTCGCTCTATTGTACAAGGACAGAAAGACCTGCAGAATACACTTACCTCAAGCATCATTGGTCTTACCTCTATATTACAAGCTCTCATCTCCCGGATGGAACCACCATCCAATCCAAACAATCAATCTTCTAGCTCCAATGCACTACCTTCTCAACTTTTACCCAACCCTAAAGGTGAAATCAATGCCATTACTTTGAGGTCCGAAACCACACTGTAAGAGAGGGGTCACGAGGAGCCAAGCTTGAAGGAAGACATTCATGTTGAAGACATTGTTGAGGAAGCGGATGCTGAAGAAGAGGAGGAAGTACAAGATATGGTTGAAGAAGAAGAGGCTCAACCAAGGAATGGAGTACCAAAAGAAGCTGCAGTTACAAGAGAAGCCATTCCCATTCCATTTCCACACCTTGCTAGGAATTCCAGAAAGCAGATGGAGCTCGACCCCAAGATGGTGGAGATCTTCAAAAAGGTTGAGGTAACGATTCCCCTTTTCGATGCCATTCGCCAGGTACCTAAATATGCGAAGTTTCTAAAAGATTTATGCATGAATAAAGATAAAATACAGGATTTAGAAACTATTCCTCTAGGTAGCTCTATTTCTGCTTTAATGGGTGATATACCAGAAAAATGTAGTGATCCAGATCCATGTATGGTTACTATTACTATAGAGGGTGTAAAATTTTCTGACTGCATGTGTGATTTAGGCGCGTGTGTGAGTATTATGCCATTATCTGTATATGATGCCTTGAGGCTCCCTCCCTTAAAAAGGTCGGCAGCATGTTTTGTTTTGGCAGATAAAAGTATAATCTCGGTGGTAGGAATTGCTGAGGACATGCTGGTGAGCATTAAGGGGCTCACATTCCCTATTGACTTCTACATCTTAGAGATACCCCCTAACGACTCAGGAAGACCATCATCCATCCTGCTTGGAAGGCCGTTTCTGAAGACTTCAAAGTTCAAATTGGATGCCTTCTCAGGAACTTACTCTTTTGAGATAGATGGTAGAACAGTGAGCTTCAACTTGGATGAAGCTATGAAGCACCCTCCAGAAGATCATTCCATCTTCCACATCATTGATGAAACTATAGCTACAGTTCAGCAAGAGAAAGTAGAAGAGAGGCACATGGAGCAAGGTGCAAGTGTGGGGAAACCCCCTGAGCTTACTGAGGATACCTTACCCCCATCACTAGCTCCAGATGATCAAGTGCCTAGCCATGAGCAGAAAATGGAATTGAATCCCCTTCCACCCCACCTCAAGTATGCTTACCTCGAGGACAATCAGGAGCTCCCAGTTATTATTGCAAGGGAACTCACTTCCCAACAGGAGCAGCAGCTACTTAGTGTGCTGAGAAGACACAAGAAAGCGATTGGGTGGATCTTGGCGGATATAGTAGGCATTAGCCCTCAAGTTTGTGAGCACCGGGTATTTTTAGAAGAGGGAGCAAGGCATGTCCGTCAACCTCAGAGGCGGCTGAACCCCACCATTTTGGAGGTTGTCAAGAAGGAAGTGACCAGACTGCTTGAAGCTGGCATCATCTACCCCATCTCAGATAGCAAATGGGTCAGCCAAGTACAAGTGGTGCCCAAGAAGTCTGGAGTCACAACAGTGAAGAATGAGCATGGAGAGCTCCTGACAACTAGAGTACAAAATTCCTGGAGAGTGTGCACTGATTACAGGCGCCTCAACCAAGCTACTCGCAAGGATCACTACCCCCTGCCATTCATTGATCAGATGCTTGATCGCCTGTCAGGTAAATCACACTACTGCTTTTTAGATGGTTACACAGGCTATTTTCAAATTCATATAGCTCCTGAAGATCAAGAGAAAACTACTTTTACATGTCCCTTTGGAACGTATGCATACAAGAGGATGCCTTTTGGCTTGTATAATGCACCGGCTACTTTCCAAAGATGCATGATGAGTATTTTCTCAGATCTTATTGAGAGTTGTATGGAAGTTTTCATGGATGACTTTAGTGTGTATGGTGATTCATTTACCCTTTGCTTGGATAGTTTAGCTAGAGTATTAGACAGGTGTGTTAGTTCAAACCTTGTATTAAATTTTAAAAAATGTCACTTTATGGTAAAATAAGATATTGTTCTAGGACACGTTGTTTCTAATACTAGTATTTCTGTAGATCCAGCAAAGGTGGATGTCATTTCTAGTTTACCTTACCTTCCTCCGTGAGGGAAGTCCGTTCTTTCCTTGGTCATGCAGATTTCTATCGGAGATTTATCAAGTACTTCAGTAAGGTAGCATTGCCTTTATCCAGACTGCTGCAGAAAGATGTTGAGTTCAAGCTGAATGAGGATTGTCTGGAAGCATTTGATAAGCTGAAGATCGCCTTGACTCAATCTCCGATTGTGAGAGGACCAGACTGGAGCCAGCCTTTTGAGATTATGTGTGATGCCTCCAACCATGCAGTAGGAGCGGCACTGGCTCAGCGCGAAGGTAAGGATCCTTTTATAATTGCTTATGCTTTTAAGACCTTAGATGCTGCTCAGTCTAATTATACTACCACTGAAAAAGAGCTTCTGGCTATTATTTTTGCTCTGGATAAATTCTGAGCCTATTTACTTGGTACTAAAGTGGTAATATACTCAGACCATGCAGCTCTAAAATATTTATTAGCTAAAAAAGAGTCCAAACCGAGGTTAATACGTTGGATATTATTGCTGCAAGAATTTGATTTAGAAATCAAAGATAGGAGTGGTTCCCAGAATTTAGTAGCGGACCACTTAAGTTGCCTAGAGCACATTAAGACTGACTCCACTCCTATCAATGATTCTTTTCCATTTGATACCTTGCATGCAATATCTGAAGTAGTTCCTTGGTATGCACCTATAGCTAATTATCTAGTTAGTCATACCTTCCCTCCTAATCTTACTAAGCATCAAAGGGACAAGCTGAAAAGTGAGTCCAAATACTATATATGGGATGACCCATATTTATGGAGGTATGGTGCTGACCAGATAATTAGGAGGTGTGTGCCTTAGTCAGAATTCCAGTCCATTTTAGAGGCCTGCCATTTTTCTGAGAGTGGTGGACATTTTGGCCCTATAAGAACAGCTAGAAAAATTTTAGACTGTGGATTCTGGTGGCCCACTCTTTTTAAGGATACTGCTGCCTTCTATAAATCTTGTTTCCCATACCAAAGGTTTGGTAATATATCCAAAAGGGATGAGATGCCCCAACAGCTTATGCTATTCTGTGAAATTTTTTATGTCTGGGGCATTGACTTCATGGGTCCATTTCCAAACTCTAGTGGTTTCTTATATATACTGGTAGCTGTAGATTATATTTTTAAATGGGTGAAAGCAATTTCTACCCGTACTGATGATGCTAACACGGATGTCTCCTTTGTCAGAAACCATATTATCTGTCTCTTTGTATCACCACGAGCAATCGTGAATGATCAAGGTACTCACTTTTGTAATAGGAGATTAGCAGGTCTACTGAAGAAGCATGGGATTGTTCACAAGGTAGCAACAGCCTACCATCCTCAGACCAATGGGCAAGCCGAGGTGTCTAACAGAGAGATAAAGTGCATACTGGAGAAGATAGTCAAGCCTCATAGGAAGGACTGGAGCACCAGGCTTTGTAGATGCGCTTTGGGCTTATCGGACAGCATACAAGACACCCATCGGAATGAGTCCCTTCCACCTAGTATATGGAAAGGCTTGCCACCTCCCAGTGGAGGTAGAACACAAGGCTTTCTGGGCTGTGCGGGAATACAACATGGGATTTGAGAAGGCTGGTGCTGAACGAAAGCTGCAACTAGCAGAACTGGAGAATCTTCGACTCGAGGCATATGACAACTCTAGACTATACAAAGAAAAGGTGAAGGCTGTGCATGACAAGCATATAAAGAGAAGACATTTCAGACCTGGGGAGCTAGTTCTCCTTTACAACTCAAGGTTGAGACTCATGCCAGGCAAGCTGAGATCAAGGTGGGAGAGCCCCTATAGAGTAGAGAAGGCCGAGCCATACAGAGTCTTCCACCTGAGTCATCCTTCAAGCTCAAAATTCATCAAGGTCAATGGACATCGCTTGAAGCTGTATCATGGTGAGAAGATGAAGAACAATAAAGAGCTCGAGATCTTCCTCTTGGGGGATCCACCAGCAGAAGAAGACTGAGCTTGTGGACCGTCCAACTTAAGGACGTAAAAGCAAAGTGCTAGGTGGGAGACAACCCACCATGGTATGATCGTCCCTTTTTATTCCTAGTTTTATTTTATTTTGTTTTTCACAGTACTCTTCATAATTTCTGCATAATCATCTGCATTCTGCATTCTGCATAAAAAAATGGTGGACGACGCGCAAGCGTCACTGACGCGTGCGCGTCATGTGTGAGTTTGCACCACCAAAGAATTGACCCGAGAGTTGGGTCGGAGTGGTGTTGGAAACGTGCCTTGCGCACAAGCAAGCCCACGCGTACGCGTCCCTCACGCGTGCGCGTCACTTGTGCTTTTTCTAGCCCACGCGTACGCGTCACTCTGGAAATCGGCGTAAATTGGTGTTTGACCCGAGAGTTGTGCTGCCCTCGCGCTGGAACTGTGCTAGAGGCACAAATTGATCCACACGAATGCGTCCCTAACGCGTGCGCGTCAGTTTCACAATATGGCGATCCACGGGTGCGAGTACCTGACGCGCACGCGTCGTATGTATTTTTGGCCCCATGCGTAACAACCCCATGCGTGATTCGCACAACCCAAGGGACGCGTACGCGTGCCAGACGCCTACGCGTCACTACCAAAACTGCACGACCCACGCGTATGTGTGCTGTACGCGTACGCGTCGCATGCGACGCACAATTAAACAAGCACGCTGCCAGATTTCAATTCTTCCCTCCCCCAATCCTAATTCTCTTCTATTCCTAATCTTTTCTTCTTTTTTCTTCCTTCTTTCTTCCTTATTCTTTCTTACTCTCCACTACTTTCTTTTTCCCTTTCTCACCTTCTACCTCAGGTTCTTTTCTTCGTCCCATCTACTTCTTTCATTCTTCCTTCATTATTGCATATTAATAATTTATCTTTCTTCTCAATCTTTATTGGCTTAGTTATTTATGGTTTATTCTGCATTCTTTTTCATGCATTCTTATGTTGGTATTGGAGTTTTATTTTGGGTATTACCTTATTATACTTGAGCTTGTGGATATTGTAAGGAGTAATTTGATAATTGATATTTAATTTTGGCTCTCATATATATTTGGATTATATTATTTTCATTCCTATTTTAACTTGCACACCAAGTGTTTGTGAAAAAGCTCTTATGGCATTTTGAATCCTATTTTCTTCTACTCTTTTACTTGAATGCCTCTTTTTCACAGCACTTATACTCCACATGTATTTGGGATTATCATTCACAATTGTCATCATACAAGTGCTCTTTAATTTGGCACATTTATTAATTGATGCTTGAATTATGCTTCTTGTGCCTAGTACTTGCATGCATTTACCCTCTTGCATCTAATTCCTATGAATTGCTTTTTTGCTTTTAATTGATGTCTTACCTACATGTTGTAGCTACCATGTATTTAAGCTATTCTCTTTTCTTTGGCATTCATTATCACTTGGAATTTCCACCTTCTGGTTTTAGTTATCTATATTTCACATTCTTCCTATTTCCTTCTTCCTTAGGCATGGGTACCAAGAAAGGAAAAGAGAAGGCTACTGACAAGACACCAGCAAGGAGAGGAACCAAGAGGGCACCGGCTAAGGCGCTTCCATCTACAAGCGTAAAGCCGCCAACAAAGCGGGTGAAGAGGATCATTAAAGTTGATGCAGTAGAGATCGCCTTTCCTGCACGGGACTCCACACGGTTCGCTAACTGTTACTGCGAACAGATGTTCCCCATCCTAGCCGAGAGGAACTACAACAATAAGCATCTATTCATTGTCCCAACACACTTTGTTGATTTTGTGGAGCCCCGCATCGAGAGGAGACAGTGGGGATTTTTGAGGAGGCAATCGCGGGAGGCCAACTTATCATGGGTAGTTGAATTCTACTCCAACTTCTACTCGCCTACCCTGCAGACTGTCTATGTTCGTTAGCACCAAGTCCCTGTCTCCGAGAGTGCCATACAACGAGCACTGGGTCTTCCACCTAGCCCAAAGGGATTGGATGCATATCAAGAAGCCTCTCTTAAGCGCCAGATGTATCAGTTCGACTGGGCCAGTGTCCTTGGAGTTATAACCCAACCTGGCAGCACCTGGATCTATGGGCCGCATCAGTCAAAACCTAAGAGCATCTCAGACCAATCACTTACTTTGGAGGCTCGCGTGTGGGCACAAATTATGTCCCACTACATCTTTCCGAGTACTCACGAGTCCACCTTCACTGCGGACATGGCTGTTCTCATCTAGTGCATTCTGACAGAGCAACCCCTCAACCTGTCCCAATACATCCGGCAAGCCATGGGACACGTACAGATAGCGGGTAACCTACCTTTTCCCGCCTTGGTTTCCAATTTAGTCTCTGCAGCAGGTGTGTCCTATCGGGCAGGAGACACGAAGGTCATGATCCCTAGGGCCGACCAATACATCCCACATGGGAAGTACATCAGGCCACCAGTTCCCTCTGCGAGCCGGCCTGCAGACCCATCTTTGGATACTCCTCCGTCTTTTACTCCATCATCATTCACACCACAAGCACCATCCACCCATCAGATGTTCATTCAGATCTTTGAGAGGTTCGACTGGCAAGACCGGTGGATGGAGCAAATAGAGCGCCGATACAACTACCTGAAGAAACTCATTGTTGGTACTCACCCACCTCCAGAACAGAAGGACACCCCGGCCTCCCCTTCATCCAGTAGCACAGGAAGCCAGGGCGAATCAGACAGCGGAGGCGATGCTTCCAGCCCTACCTTGCTCCTTACTGATGGCACGGAGGACCGTGCCAAGCCTTAAGTGTGGGGAGGTCAGTCCCTGACTTCCAGAGGTAACTTCTCTCTCTTAACACCAATATTTGACTTTTTCTTTTGTTAGATAGGATAGATTGCATGATAATAATTGCTTGCATGTATGTTCTGCTTGGCTAAAGTAATGAGTTTCTTTTCAAGACCCTAGTTTATAGCATTTCACTGATTTAAATTAAAACCTTTGTGTTAAATTTGTTTGAAGATTGTAATTTGGAACATAAATTATAGCTAAGAACACACCACCTGTGAGATTTGAGCTTAATCATACGGTTACATTATTTAACCATGATTTTTTTGTTATTCTTGTGTGTTTCTTCTCTATGATTGCAATCTTTATTTTGTTCCATTCTATATGTCCATTATTTAGTGTATTTGCATGCATGCATATGATTGAGGCCATCATTTGTTATTAGCTCACTTATCCTAAATAGCCTACCATTTTAATTACCTTTGTTTGCCAGTTTGAGCCTTTTAATCCCCATTTGTTCTATATTATACCACATCACTAGCCTTAAGCGGAAAAACAATTAATTACCCCAAGTGAATCTTTGGTTAGCTTAAGATAGAGATTGTGTGTCAACTGAGTGTGGGGAATTATGGGAACTTGGGTTGATGAAATTGTGTTGTGTTTTATTGACAAAAGTATTGGGAATTTGGGTGCATACTCATATGAGATCAGAAAAATCATATGCATTGATATGTTATGTTTACTTTTATATTAAAAAAAAAGAAGAAATAAATATTACAATATAAATAAATAAATAAATATGGGACAAAATTACCCCAATGTTAAGTCTAATAAAAGATCAATGCATATGTGGTGAAATTAAAAGAAAATTTGATGGATGAGTATGTAAAATATACAAAAGCAAAATTATGGGTAGTTAGGAATAATTTCATATACATAGAGTGTGTGTGTGTGTGTGTGTGTGTGTGTGTGTGTGTGTGTGTGTGTGTGTGTGTGTGTGTGTGTTAGGTGATAGCTTAGGTTAGTCAAAGATTCATATTATAGCTCACTTGGCCATACATATATCCTTACCCTTACCTTAGCCCCATTACAACCTTGAAAAGACCTCATGATGTTTGCATTGGTATACTAAATATTTGTTGATTGGTTAGATGAAGAACAAAGTTTTAGAAAGCATGACTAGAGAAGAGTAGAGTGGATTAACCCTAGACACTTGAGCGATTAGAGTACATATACACTACCAGTGAGGGTTCAATGCTTGATTCTGTGTTCCCTGCTTTCATGAGCTATCTTCTTACAAGTTTACCTGTCTCTTATTGTATGATTTGAATTAGTGAAATATGACTTATGTTTGTCTTGGAGAACTTGTTTACTTTTAACCAAGTAGACAGAAGCATCTTATCATATAGTTGCATTCATATATAGGTTGCATTTCATGAGTCTTACTTTTCCCCATTCATTCCCTTGTCTCCTTGAGCTTAGCATGAGGACATGCTAATGTTTAAGTATGGGGAGATTGATAAACCACTATTTTATGCTTTATCTTGTGCTAAATGGAGTGGTTTTTATCAAATCTTTGCACACTTATTCATATAAATTGCATGATTTTACAAATCCTTCCTAATTTTGTTCTATGATTGAAAACTTGCTTTCCGAGCCTTTAAATTATGTATTTTTAACTCCTCTATATATCATTTGATGCCGTGATCTGTGTGTTAAGTGTTTTCAGGCTTTATAGGACAGGAATGGCTTAGAGGATGGAAAGGAAGCTTGCAAAAATGGAAGGAACACAAGAAACTAAGGAGACAACCAGCAAGGAGCGACGCGCACCAATGGCTCACGCGTGCGCATGATTTGGAGATTTTCATGGCGACGCATGCGTGCACCTGATGCGTACGCGTGAGAAGCGAGATTGCACGGCGACGCGTGCGCGTACCTGACGCGTACGCGTGACATGCGCCACGTGCAAAAAATGCAGAAGACGCTGGGGGCGATTTTGGGCTAAGTTTGGACCCAGTTTTCGGCCCAGAAACACAGACTAGAGCCAGGGGACAAGCAGAGGCTCAACACGCATTCTCATTCATACAGTTTTTAGTTTTAGATTAAAATCTTAGAGAGAAATCACTACTTCCCCTAGGTTTCTTCACATACACAGTTTTAGAGTTTTATGCTTTTGATTTGGATATTGAGAAGAGTCACTACCTCCATTGAAGTTTTCATTATTCTAGTTTGTTTCCTTATTCTCTTACTCTTTTAATCACCCATTAACCCTGTTCAGATACGTATGTTTATGATTTTGAGATTTATTAATGCAAAGAACTCTTTTTACCTTTAATTAATTTTCAGTCATTATTTTATTTAGTTTATCATGCCTTCTTTTTATTCCCTTTATATGTCTGTGAAGGTCGTATTCAAGTCAATGGATTAGACTCCCAACTTGACTTGGGAGTTTATTAAAAGGAGACCCTTGAGTTGGAATACTCAAGTGTCAATTGGGAATTGGAAGTTGTTGGCTGGCTCTCTAGTCTCTAACTCTAATTCTTCCTTAGGAAAGGATTAGGAATTGGGAATCAGAGCTGGTTAGTTACTTGACTTTTCTTTATTTAGTAAAGGATAACTAAGTAGAAGCAACAACCTATTACCATTACACTTGGGAAATTCAACAAGGATAGAACTTCTAATTAATCTTCTCCTGGTCAAGGCTTTTATTTTAATTATATAAATTTTCTCGTTAATTTTTCTTGCTTTAATTAATTATTATTTTATTCTCCCGTTCTCCAACTCTAAATTTCTCGGAAAAATTCCTGACTAATAAAATAGCACTCTTTTGTCAACTAGTTAGGAGACGACCTGGGATTTCTACTCCTAGTATTTTTATTCTTGATTTGTGACAACCTTTTTAAATTGATAAGCGGAATTTTCCTCGGTTAAGAACTGTACTTGTAACACTGTTTTCTCTATAAATTATTAATCCGCAATTTTCCGCCCGTTCAGAAAGCTTTTAGTATGTATTGATTTTCGAGATCTAAACAATGCTACTCCAAAATATGAATACTTTATGCCCATAGCAGATATGTTGATCGATTCTGCAGCATGCAATGAAACCTTAAGTTTTATGGACAATTATTTGGGGCATAACCAAATTTTTATTGCAGAAGATGATGTATCGAAATCTACATTTCGATGTCGTGGGGCATTAGGTACATACGAATGGGTAGTAATGCCTTTTGGTTTGAAAAATACTGGTGCAACATACCAACGTACAATGAATACTATTTTTCATGAAATTCTCAGGAAACTCATGGAAGTCTATATTGATGACGTTATGGTCAGATCGAATTCAATGGACCAATATCTCGATCATTTACAACAATCATTTAGTATAATGCGTAGAATGGGGTTGAAGATGAACCCTTTGAAATGTGCATTTGGTGTGTCTGTAGGGAATTTTTTGGGATTTGTAGTCTATAAGAAAGGGATTGCTATTGATCAAAATAAAGCTAAGGCAATCCTGGATTTACTTCCTCCCAAATCAAAGAAGGAAGTATAATCTTTCTTTGCGAAGGTTAATTACCTTCGTCGATTCATATCGAATCTTTCTGGTCGAACTTGAATTTTTGCATCTTTGGTTAAACTTAAAGATGAATCACAGTATGAATGGACAAAGGAACATCAAAAAGTGTTTGAATTGATCAAAGCTTACTTGTCCAAGGCACCAGTGACGGCAACTGTTCGCCTTCATAAGCCCTTAAAGTTGCATATTGTAGCATATATGAATACTACCGGATGTATATTGGCTCAAGATGACAAGGAATGTCATGAAAGATCTATTTATTATTTGAGTAGAGTGCTAACTGGTATTGAGTTGAGGTATTCTCCCATCGAGAAATTGTGTTTTTCTCTTTATTATGCTTGTATGAAATTGAAATATTACATGGTTGCAAAAATTGTGAGAGTAATTGCACAAACTGACTTGATAAAATACATGTTGTCTTATCTTATATTAAGAGGTCGGTTAGGAAAGTGGATGCTTGCCTTCACATAGTTCGATTTGTATTATGTATCGGCCAAAGCCGTGAATGGTCAGGTCATTGCGGATTTTCTACTAGATCGACCAAACAATCCTAATTACCAGGGGACAAACGTAATCAATGTAGTTTTCGATTGTTGAAAACTATATTTTGATGGTTCAAAACACAAAGATGATGCTGGAGTTGGGATCTAGATTATTTCTCCGAAAGGCATGCCGTCAGAATTTCTTTTTTAGTTAAAATATCTTTGTTCGGATAATGTCACTGAGTATGAAGCCTTGATATTGGGATTAGAAATTTTGATTGATAAAGGGGCATTAGATGTTCAAATTCTTGGAGATTTCCAATTGGTGTTGACATAGTTATCGAAGGAATTTAAGTGTAATAATGAGAAGTTACAAAAGTATTTATCGATAGCATGGGAGTTATTGGTATCTTTTCGAAAAGTGTCTTTGGTTCATATTCCAAGCATTCGGAATGAGATTGCTAATGAGTTGGCTCAAATTTCATCGAGATATAGAATATTCCCTGAAACTTTGGAGAAATTGGCGAAAGTTTGTCAAATTCTGGTACCCATTGAGGAAAGAGAAGTTTTGACTTTGGATGAATGGGATGATGAAGATTGGAGAAAACCAATTGCAGAATATTTGAAAGACTCTAACATGCGGATTGATCGAAAAATTAAGTTAAAGACAATGAATTTTGTATTGATGGCTGGTGAGCTGTATAAGAAAGCCGTTGATGGTAGCCTTTCCAGATGCTTGGGTCAATCGGATAAAGACATTGCTCTTGAAAAAGTTCACATGGGTATATGTGGTGCTCATCAAGCTGGAGTAAAAATGAAATAGGTGCTTCGACAAGATCAAGTGTATTGGCCTTCCATGATTAAAGATTACATTGATTATGCAAAAACATGCCAAGAGTGTCAGTGACATAGAGCGATATAGCAGATTCCAGCCTCTGAGTTACATTTGATTATTAAACCATGGCCATTTCGAGATTGGGCTTTGGATTTGATTGGAATAACACACCCACCTTCATCGAAGAATCATAAATTTATCCTGGTGGCAATCGATTATTTTACGAAGTGGGTTGAGGCTGTTCCTTTGATAGAGGCAGGTCAAAATGAAATTATTGATTTCGTAGAAAAATATATAATTCATCGATTTGGGATTCCTCAAACTTTGAGTACTAACTAGGGGACTATGTTTACTGGTCAACACATTAGAAATTTTGCAACTTGGAAGAATATTACTATGGTAACTTCGACTCCATATTATGCACAAGCAAATGGTCAAATATAGGCAGTAAATAAGATTCTAATTAACTTGATTAAGAAGCAAATTGGTCGCAAACCTCAAACTTGGCATGAGACTCTAAGCCAAGTGTTGTGGGCTTATCGAAATTCACCTAAAGGATCGAGAAATACGTCCCCTTATAAATTGGTGTATGGCCATGATGCAGTGTTACCATTAGAAATTAATCTTAATACTTTAAGAGTCATGAGGCAAGATGATTTACTGATTGAAGATTATTGGAATGCAATGTATCATGAGTTGAATGATTTAGATCAAGAACGCATTTTAGCACTCGAGAATATGATTCATCAGAAAAATAGTATTGCTTGAAGTTATAACCATCGTATGAAAGAGAAGTGCTTTAGTGTGGGAAGGACCCTTTCAGGTGATCGATTTGTAATCTGGGAATGCATACCGTATTAAAGATATCGATTCTGGCAATTAGGTTAAATCGATAAATGGGAAGCATGGTGCACAAAATTGTGATCGTTCATTCCTTGGTAACGGCGTCAAAAACTTAATATGCACGTTCATAATTTTAGTTCTTTGTCACAACTTCGCACAACTAACCAGCAAGTGCACTGGGTCGTCCAAGTAATAAACCTTACGTGAGTAAGGGTCGATCCCACGGAGATTGTCGGCTAGAAGCAAGCTATGGTCACCTTGTAAATCTCAGTCAGGCGGATTCAAATGGTTATGGTGAATTGATAATTAAAATATAATTAAAATATAAATAGGATAGAGATACTTATGAAATTCATTGATAAGCATATGGAGATGCTTTTGTTCCTTCTGAACCTCTGCTTTCCTACTGCTTTCATCCAATCCTTCATACTCCTTTCCATGGCAAGCTGTATGTTGGGGGATCACCGTTGTCAATGGCTACCGTTCGTCCTCTCAGTGAAGATGGTCCAAGTGCGTTGTCACCGCACAGCTAATCATCTGTCGGTTCTCGATCATGTTGGAATAGGATCCATTGATCCTTTTGCGTCTGTCACTACGCCCAACACTCGCGAGTTTGAAGCTCGTCACAGTCATTCCTTCCCAGATCCTACTCTGAATACCACAGACAAGGTTTAGACTTTCCGAATCTCAGGAATGCTGCCAATTGATTCTAGCCTATACCATGAAGACTTCGATCTTTCGGAATGGAGGCTAAGAGATACACGCTCAATCTAAAGTAGAATGGAAGTGGTTGTCAGGCACGCGTTTATAGGTTGAGAATAGTGATGAGTGTCACAGATCATTATATTCATCATGGTGAAGTGCAAGGCAATATCTTAGAATAGGAATAAGCTTGAATTGAATAAGAAAACAATAGTACTTTGTATTAATTCATGAGGAACAGCAGAGCTCCACACCTTAATCTATGGTGTGTAGAAACTCTACCATTGAAAATACATAAGTGATGAAGGTCCAGGCATGGCCGAATGGCCAGCCTCCATGGTCTAAGGCCTAAACGTCCAGAGATATAAAATAAATCACTAAAAGTAGTTTTTATACTAAACTAGTAGCTAGGGTTACATAAGATAAGTAAATGATGTAGAAATCCACTTTCGGGCCCACTTGGTGTGTGCTTGGGCTGAGCATTGAGCTTCCATGTGTAGAGACTCTTTTTGGAGTTAAACGCCAGGTTGTAGCCTGTTTCTGGCGTTTAACTCGGATTTGCAACCTGTTTCTGGCGTTTAACTCCAGAATAGGACAGGAAGTTGGCGTTTGAACCATAGTTGTCAGAACCGAACCAGTGATCGAACCGGTCAGGTTACTGGGTCACTGGATCACTGGTTCAACCGGTGGGTCACTGGTTGAATCGGTTAACCCGGTCCTATGTAAATAAAAAATAAAATATAGTAAAAAAATTAGAATTAAAAATTTAAAATACATATTTTTACTAATATTTTAAAAATATCTAGCTATTCTAAACAATATGGAATAGAAACAATAAGTATTTTGTTAATTTTACTCTATCATAAATATTTTTATTTTGTTTTTATTTTAAAATAAGTATTATTTTCGAATTTTAATAATTTATTAATTAGTTTATATCTATTATACTATTATATACTACAAGTATTTATTGAAAAATAATATTAATAGATATTATATAATTATAAAAAAAATAATAAGTGAGTTTATAATTACTGTTAAATAAAGATATAATTAATTTAAAAATGAGTGAGCTTATAATTAAAATTAAAATAAATTAAATAAAAGTAAATTATTTACCGAAAGATATTAATATGTATTTTAATTTGTATCCATATTAGTAATAGACAAGGTAGCCTGGTGGGCATAGTCACCTTTTATTTCCTGGAGGGATGGGTTCGAACCCCAACTACTTCATTTTGGGGAAATTTTTAATTGTTCTGGTTCGGTCGAACCAGTTGCTACCGAATTTGACCAGTTTTTACCGGTTCGCACCGATTCTTAACCTTGTGCGGTCCAATCATCGGACTGAACCGGTATAGGATCCGGTTCACCAGTTTTTCGGTCGAACCGACCGGTCCGGTCTGGTTCTGCTAACAGTGGTTTGAACGCCATTTTGCGTTGTCAAAACTCTGGCAAAGTATGAAGTATTATATATTGCTGGAAAGTTCTGGATGTCTATTTTCCAACGCAATTGAGATCGCGCCAATTGGATTTCTGTAGCTCCAGAAAATTCATTTCGAGTGCAGGGAGGTCAGAATCCAACAGCATCTGCAGTCCTTCTTCAGCCTCTGAATCAGATTTTTGCTCAAGTCCCTCAATTTCAGCCAGAAATTATCTGAAATCACAGAAAAACATAAAAACTCATAGTAAAGTCCAGAAATGTGATTTTTATTTAAAAACTAATAAAAATATACTAAAAACTAACTAAATCATACTAAAAACTATGTAAAAACAATGCCAAAAAGTGTATAAATTATCCGCTCATCACAACACCAAACTTAAATTGTTGATTATCCCCAAGCAACTGAAAATCAAATAGGATAAAAAGAAGAGAATATACTACAAATAACAAAATATCAATGAAACTTAGCTCCAATTAGATGAGCGGGACTAGTAGCTTTTTGCCTCTGAATAGTTTTGGCACTCACTTTATCTTTTGAAGTTCAGAATGATTGGCATCTATAGGAACTCAGAATTTAGATAGTGTTATTGATTCTCTTAGTTCAGTATGTTGATTCTTGAACACAGCTACTTTATGAGTCTTGGCCGTGGCCCTAAGCACTTTGTTTTCTAGTATTACCACCGGATACATAAATGCCACAGACACATAACTGGGTGAACCTTTTCAGATTGTGACTCAGCTTTGCTAGAGTCCCCAATTAGAGGTGTCCATGGTTCTTAAGCACACTCTTTTTTGCTTTGGATCACGACTTTAACCCCTCAGTCTCAAGCTTTTCACTTCACACCTTCACGCCACAAGCACATGGTTAGGGACAGCTTAGTTTAGCCGCTTAGGCCAGGATTTTATTCCTTTGGGCCCTCCTATCCACTGATGCTCAAAGCCTTGGATCCTTTTTTTACCCTTGTCTTTTGGTTTAAAGGGTTATTGGCTTTTTGCTCTTGCCTTTTGGTTTAAAGAGCTATTGGCTTTTTCTGCTTGCTTTTTCTTTTTCTTTCTTTCCTTTTATTTTCGCCCCTTTTTTTTTCTGCAAGCTTTTGTATTCACTACTTTTTTTTGCTTCAAGAATCAATTTTATGATTTTTCAGATTATCAATAACATTTTTCCTTTTCATCATTCTTTTAAGAGCCAACAAATTTAACATTCATAAACAACAAATTCAAAAGACATATGCATTGTTCAAGCATTCATTCAGAAAACAAAAAGTATTGTCACCACATCAAAATAATTAAACTAATTTCAAGGATGAATTCGAAATCATGTACTTCTTGTTCTTTTATTTTTAGAACATTTTTCATTTAAGAGAGGTGATGGATTCATAGGACATTCATAGCTTTAAGACATGGACACTTAAATACTAATGATCATATAGTAAAGACACAAACATAAACAAAACATAAGGTTCAAAAATCGAGAAAAATAGAAAAATTAAATAGACAAGGAGATTAAGGAACGGGTCCACCTTAGTGAGGGTGGCATCTTCTTCCTCTTGAAGAACCAATGGTGTTCTTGAGCTCCTCTATGTCTCTTCCTTGCCTTTGTTGCTCCTCCCTCATGGATCTTTGATCTTCTCTAATTTCATGGAGAATGATGGAGTGCTCTTGGTGCTCCATCCTTAGTTGTCCCATGTTGGAACTTAATTCTCCTAGGGAAATGTTGATTTGCTCCCAATAGTTTGGTGGAGGGAAGTGCATCCCTTGAGGCATCTCAGGAATTTCATGGTGAGGAATTTCCTCATGCTCTTGTTGAGGTCCATGATCTCTTCTTTGTTCCATCCTTTTCTTAGTGATGGACTTGTCCTCATCAATGAGGATGTCTCCCTCTATGTCAATTCCAGCTGAATTGCAGATGTGGCAAATGAGGTGAGGAAAGGCTAACCTTGCCAAAGTGGAAGACTTGTCAGCCACCTCATAGAGTTCTTGAGGTATAATCTCATGAACTTCCACTTCCTCCCAATCATGATACTATGGATCATGATGGCCCGGTCAATAGTAACTTCAGACCAGTTGCTAGTAGGAATGATTGAGCGTTGAATGAACTCCAACCATCCTCTAGCTACAGGCTTAAGGTCCAGTATTCTCAATTGAACGAACTTACCTCTTGAGTCAACTTTCCATTGAGCTCCTTCCACACATATGTCCATGAGGACTTGATCCAACCTTTGATCAAAGTTGACCCTTCTAGTGTAGGGGTGTGCATTTTCTTGCATCATTGGAAAGTTGAACGCCAACCTTACATTTTCTGGACTGAAATTTAAGTATTTCCCCCGAACCATGGTAAGCCAATTCTTTGGATTCGGGTTCACACTTTGATCATGGTTCCTAGTGATCCATGCATTTGCATAGAACTCTTGAACCATTAAGATCCCGACTTGTTGAATAGGATTAGAGAGAACTTTCCATCCTCTTCTTCTAATCTCTTGTCGGATCTCTGGATATTCGCTCTTTTTGAGCTTAAAAGGGACCTCAGGGATCACCTTTTTCTTGGCCACAACATAGAAGTGATCTTGATGGACCTTTGAGATGAATCTCTCCATCTCCCATGACTCAGAGGTGGAAGCAATTGCCTTCTCTTTCCTCTTTTTTGAGGTTTTTCTGGCCTTAGGTGCCATTAATAGTTATGGAAAAACAAAAAGTAATGCTTTTACCACACCAAATTTAAAATGTTTGCTCGTCCCCAAGCAAAAAAAGAAAGAAGGAAGGAGAAGAAGAAGAAAAATGGAGGAGAGGAAGAGAGGTGTGTATTCGGCCAAGGAAAAGAAGAAAGGGTTGTGTTGTGTGAAAATGAAGAAGGAATGAGGGGTTTATGGGGAAGAGTGGAGGGATGTGAATGGTTAAGAGGTGATGGGGAAGAGTGATTGAGGTGATTGGTGAAGGGTATTTGGGGAAGAGGGTTATGAAAAGGTGTGAAGAAAGAGAGTTAGGGTAGGTGGGGATCCTGTGGGGTCCACAGATCCAGTGGGGTCAAGGACTTAACATCCCTACTCCAATTAGGCGTGCAAAACGCCCTTTGTATGCAATACTGGCGTTTAACGCCAGACTGCTGCCTATTTTTGAAGTTAAACGCCCAAATGTAGCCTGCTTCTGGTGTTTAACGCCACTTCCATGCTCTGTTCTGGCGTTAAACGCCAGTCTGGTGCTTGTTTCTGGCATTTAACGCCAGCTTGATGCTTCTTTCTGGCGTTAAACGCCATTTGATGCTTCTTACTGGCATTTAAATGCCAGTAAGTTCTTCCTCCAGCGTGAGCTATTTTTAATGCTGTTTTTCATTCTGTTTTTGATTTTTCAGTAGTTTTTTGTGACTCCACATGGTCATCAACCTAAAAAAAACATAAAAAAACAATAGAAAATAGATATAATTAAATAACATTGGGTTGCCTCCCAACAAGCGCTTCTTTAAAGTCAATAGCTTGGCAGTGAGCTCTCATGGAGCCTCACAGATGTTCAGAGCATTGTTGGGACCTCCCAACACCAAACTTAGAGTTTGAATATGGGGGTTCAACACCAAACTTAGAGTTTGACTGTGGGGGCTTTGGTTGACTCTGCAGTGAGAGAAGCTTTTCATGCTTCCTCTCCATGGTTACAGAAGGATATCCTTGAGTTTTAAACACAAGGTTGTCCTCATTCAGTTGAAGGACCAACTCTCCTCTGTCCACATCAATCACAGCTCTTGCTGTGGCTAGGAAGGGTCTTCCAAGGATGAAGGATTCATCCTCATCCTTCCCAGTGTCTAGGATTATGAAATCAGCAGGGATGTAAAGTCCTTCAACCTTTACTAACACGTCTTCTACTAGTCCAAAGCCTATTTTCTTGAGTTGTCTGTCATCTCTAATGAGATTCTGGCAGCTTGCACCTCAAAGATCCCAAGTTTCTCCATTACAGAGAGTGGCATAAGGTTAATGCCTGATCCCAGGTCACACAGAGCCTTCTCAAAGGTCATGGTGCCTATGTTACAGGGAATTAGGAATTTACCAGGATTTTGTTTCTTTTGAGGTAATTTCTGCCTATCCAATGCATTTAGTTCATTGGTGAGCAAGGGAGGTTCATCTTCCCAAGTCTCATTACCAAATAATTTGGCATTCAGCTTCATGATTGCTCCTAAATATTGAGCAACTTGCTCTTCAGTAATGTCTTCATCTTCTTCAGAAGATGAATAGTCATCAGAGCTCATGAATGGTAAAAGGAGGTTCAATGGAATCTGTATGGTCTCTAGATGAGCCTTAGATTCCTTTGGTTCCTCAAAGGGAAACGCCTTATTGGTCACTGAATGTCCCAGGAGGTCTTCCTCACTAGGATTCACGTCCTCCTCCTCCTCTTTGGGTTCGGCCACACCAAGTAAGGTAATGGCCTTGCACTCTCTTTTTGGATTCTCTTCTGTATTGCTTGGGAGAGTACTAGGAGGGATTTCAGTGACTCTTTTACTCAGCTGGCCCACTTGTGCCTCCAAATTTCTAATGGAGGACCTTGTTTCATTCATGAAACTTAAAGTGGCCTTAGATAGATCAGAGACTATATTTGCTAAATTAGATGGATTCTGCTCAGAATTCTCTGTCTGTTGTTGAGTGGATGATGGAAAAGGCTTGCTATTGCAGGGTTCTCAGGATCATAAGCTTCTTCTTCAGAAGATGCCTCTTGAGTACTGTTGGATGCAGCTTGCAATCCATTCAGACTCTGAGAAATCATATTGACTTGCTGAGTCAATATTTTATTCTGAGCCAATATGGAATTCAGAGTATCAATTTCAAGAACTCCCTTCCTCTGAGGCGTCCCATTACTCACAGGATTCCTTTCAGAAGTGTACATGAACTGGTTATTTGCAACCATGTCAATGAGTTCCTGAGCTTCTGCAGGCATTTTCTTTAGGTGAATGGATCCACCTGCAGAGTGGTCCAATGACATCTTTGATAATTCAAACAGACCATCATAGAATATATCCAGGATGGTCCATTTTGAAAGCATGTCAGAAGGACACTTTTTGGTCAGTTACTTATATCTCTCCCAAGCTTCATAGAGGGATTCACCTTCTTTCTGTTTGAAGGTTTAAACATCCACTCTAAGCTTGCTAAGCTTTTGAAGAGGAAAGAACTTGGCTAAGAAAGTCGTGACCAGCTTATCCCAAGAGTTCAGGCTATCTTTAGGTTGAGAGTCCAACCATATTCTAGCTCTGTCTCTTACAGCAAACGGGAAAAGCATAAGCCTGTAGACCTCGGGATCAATCCCATTGGTCTTAACAGTATCACAGATTTGCAAGAATTCAGTTAAGAACTAAAAAGGATCTTCTGATGGAAGTCCATGAAACTTGCAGTTCTATTGCATCAGAGAAACTAATTGAGGCTTTAGCTCAAAATTGTTTACTCCAATGGCAGGGATTGAGATGCTTCTTCCATTCAAGTTGGAATTTGGTGCAGTAAAGTCACCAAGCATCTTCCTTGCATTGTTATTATTAGGGGTGTTCATGGTTTGGTTAATCCAAAAACCAAACCAGTTTTTTGGTTAACCAAAAATATAGTATTGGTTAATTAACCAAATTGGTTTTACATGATAAAAATGGTTATTAACCGGTTAGTGAAATTCAAAACCGGTTTTTAACCGGTTATTAAAATAAAAACCGGTTTTTAAAAAAATAACCGGTTTTTATACCAAAAAACCGGTTTTTGTACCAAAAAACCGATTTTTGTACCAAAAAACGGTTTTTGTACCAAAAAACCAGTTTTTGTACTAAAAAACCGGTTTTTGTACTAAAAAATTAGTTTTTATACCATAAAATTGGTTTTTACATATAAAAATAGATTTTTACACAAATATTAATATTTTTACATATAAAACCCAAATTTTTATACAAAAAACCGGTTTTTGACCCAAAAACCGGTTTTTATACTAAAAAATTGGTGTTTATACCATAAAATTGGTTTTTACATGTAAAAATTGATTTTTACACAAAAATTAATATTTTTACATACAAAAACCCAAAAATTTAAACCTTTTTTTAATTGAATTTTTTTAATCTATTTTTTTTCTTTCTAAATGATACGAGTAATATTTGTAAATAATGAAGTTCCTTCCATTGCTTTCGTTCCTTTTTCTTTCTTATCTCTTTTCAATATTTTCTATAAATAATTTTTTCTCTTTCTCTCTCTCTCTCTCTCTCCTCTTCTCTTTCTTTTCTCTCTCTCTTTCTCTCTCTCCCATTTTTCTCTCTCCTCCTCTCTTTCTCTTCTCTCTCTCCCCCTCCTCTCTATCTATCTATCTATCTCTCTCTCTCTCCCCTTTCCCTCTTTCTCCCCCTCCCCTTTCGTTCTCTCTATCCTTCTC
Source organism: Arachis hypogaea (assembly GCF_003086295.3). Taxonomy (NCBI): domain Eukaryota; kingdom Viridiplantae; phylum Streptophyta; class Magnoliopsida; order Fabales; family Fabaceae; genus Arachis; species Arachis hypogaea. Next base: position 123,479,892 of record NC_092046.1, read on the forward strand.
TCCCTCTCTCTCTCCATGCTCTCTCTCCCCCTCCCTCTTTCTCTCTCCCCTCCTCTCCCTCTCTCCTTCTCTCTCCCCTCTTCTCTTTTCTCTCTCTCCTTCTTTTTTTCTGTCTCTCTCTCCTTCTCTCTCCCCATCCTCTCTCTCTCCACTCTCTCTTTCTCTCTCTTCTTCTCTCTCTCTTATCCTTCTTCTCTCTTCTTATCTCTTTCCTTTTTTTCTTTCTCCTCCTCTATCTTCGCCTCCTCTATCTCTTCTCTCTCGCTTTAGAGATAAGAGGAGAAAAGAGATAGAAGCGGGATAGAGATTGAGAGAAGGTTGAGAGAGAAAGAGAAAAGAGATAGTAATAAAAAAAGACGAGAAGGAGAGAAAAGGAAGAGAGGAAGAGGAGGAGAGAGAGAAAGAAGAAAAGGAAAGAGAGATGAGCGAGAGAGAGAAAGAGAGAAAAAAAAGAGAGAGAGAGAGAGAGGGGAGGTAAAGGAGAGAGAGAGAAAGAAGAGGGGAGAGAGAGAGAGAAAGAGAGAGAGAAGGGAAAAGAGAGGAGAAAGGAGAGAGATATGGGAGAGAGAGAAGGAGAGAAGAGAGAGAGAGAGGAGGAAGAGAGATAGAAAAAGGGGAGAGATGATTAGAGAGAGGAAGGGGAGGAGAGAGAGGAAGAGAGAGAACGGAGGGGGAGAAAGAGGGCAAGGAAAGAGAGAGAGAGAGAGGAAGTGAGAGAGCAGAGAGAAGGAGAGAGAGATAGAGAGAGAAGGAGAGAAAGAGAGAGGGAGAGAGAGAAAGAGGGAAGGGGAGAGAGATGGAGAGAAGGATAGAGAGACAAGGGAGAGAGAAAGAAAGACAATGTGGAGAGAGAAAGAAAGAGAGAGAGAGAGAGAGGGAGGGGAGAGAGAGAGGAGGAAGAGGGGAGAGAGAGAGAGAGAAAGAGAGGAAGAAAGGGAAAGATAGAGATAGGGGAGAGAGAGGAGGAGAGAAAGCGGGAAAAAGAAAAGAGAGAGAGAGAGAGAAGGGGAAAAAAGATGGAGAGAGAGAGAAGCGGAGAGAGAGGAAAAGGAGAGAGGAGATAAAGAGAAAAATGAGTTAGAGAGAGAAGGGAGAGAGAGAGAGGGGGAAGGAAAGGGGAGAGAGAGAAAAGGGAGAGAAATAGGGGGAAAAGGAGAGAAGGGGACAGAGAATAGAGAGAGAGAGAGAGAGAGAGAGAGAGGATAGGGAGAGAGAAAAGGAGAAGAGAAAAAGGAAAATGAGAGAGAGAGTGGAGGGAGAGTAGGGAAAAAGAGAGATAGGAGGAGAGAGAGAAGGGAGAGAAAGAGGAGAGAGAGAGAGAGAGAGAGAGAGAGAATGGAGGGAGAGAGAAAGAGAGAGGATGGGGGAGAGGGAGAGAGAGAGAGAGAGAGAGAGAGAGAGAGAGAGAGAAAGAGAGAAAGAGTATGTAATTTGGTTTTGAAATTAGGTTTTGATTTTAATTTGGTTTTGGTTTTGGTTAACCGGTTAAAAACCGGTTTTTTTTAATTTGGTTTTGGTTAACCAATTCTAAAAAATATGGATATGGTTTTTAAATTGTTTCATTAAACTGGTTAACCAAAATGTGGTTATGGTTTTTTAACCGGTTAACCACATTTTGGTTTTTTTATGAACACCCCTAGTTATTATTTTCGGCCATGTCTCCTTCTTTTTCAAAAATTTCTGTCAGATTTTCTCCAGAGAGTTGTGCTTTAGCTTCCCTTAGCTTCCTCTTCAGAGTCCTTTCAGGTTCAGGATCGGCTTCAACAAGAATGTTCTTATCCTTGTTCCTACTCATATGAAAAAGAAGAAAACAGAAAAGAAGAGGAATCCTCTATGTCACAGTATAGAGATTCCTTTATGTGAGTAGAAGAAGAAAAGATATTCAAACACAGAAAGAGGGAGAGAGTTCGAATTTTTAAGAAGAGAAGTGTTAGTAGATAAATAAATAATTAGGAGGAGGTGAGAGAGAAGAATTTTCGAAAATAATTGAAAAGAAAAGAAAAATATTTTTATTTTTAATTTAAAATTAAAGTTAAAATTTGAAAATAAACTAAAAATGAAATGAAATTAAATTAAAATTTAAAACAATTAGTTAATTAAAAAGAAATTTTGAAAAAGAGGTTAGTGATTTTCGAGAATTAGAGAGAGAGAATTAGTTAGGTAGTTTTGAAAAAGATATGATTGAAATAGAAAACTTTTAAAATCAAACTAAAAAGTTAAGTAGTTAATTGAAAAAGATTTGAAAATCAAATTTGAAAGGGTGAGAAGTTAGGAAAGATTTTGAAATTGATTTTGAAAAAGATATGATTGAAATTGAAAAAGATATGATTGAAATTTAATTTGAAAAATATTTAAAAATGAAATTAAAAAGATTTGATTTTTGAAAATTAAAGTTTATTACTTGACTAACAAGAAACTAAAAAATAGGATTTTAAAATTTAAAGAATGAACCTTTCTTAATAGGCAAGTAACAACTTGAGATTTTTGAATCAAAATATTAAAAGTTAGCAATGAATTCGAAAATATGAAACAAAAATAAGAAAAAGATTTTTGAAAATTATTTTGAAATTTTTGAAAATCATAAAAGAAAAATGAAAAAGGTTTGATTTTTGAAAAAATATTTGATAAAGATAGAATTTTTAAATTGAAAATTTGACTTGACTCATAAGAAACAACTAGATTTTTAAAACTTTTGACTAAATTAAACCAAATTTTCAAAAATTATGAGTGAAATAAGGGAAAGATATTTTTTTGATTTTTGAATTTTTAATGAAGAAAGAGAAAAACAACAAAAAGACTCAAAACATGAAAATTATGAATCAAAACACACAATGCATGCAAGAACACTTTGAATGTCAAGATGAACACCAAGAACACCTTGAATGTCAAGATGAACATCAAGAACATGTTTTCGAAAATATTTTTAAGAAAAGAAAGACATGCAAGACACCAAACTTAGAAATTTTCAATGTTTAGACACTAACAAATTGAAATTGCATATGAAAAACAAGAAAAGACATGAAACATAAAATTGCAAAGATCAAACAAAGAAGATCATCAAGAACAACTTGAAGATCATGAAGAACACATGCAAGAGTTTTCGAAAATCTTAATGAAATTAAAAAGATGCAATTGACACCAAACTTAAAAATTGACACAAGACTCAAACAAGAAACATCAAATTTTTTTTGGTTTTTATGATTTTATTAATTTTTTTTTGGATTTTTTGAAAATTATTTTGAAAAAGAAAAATAAGGATTTCAAAATTTCTAATGAGAATTCCATGAATCATGCAATGTTAGTCTAAAGCTCCGGTCCAGGAATTAGACATGGCTTACTAGCCAGCTAAGCTTTCAGTGAAGGCTCCGGTCCAAAACACTAGACATGGCCAATGGCCATCCAAGCTTTAGCAGATCATTACATACAAAAGCTAAATTGCTGAGAAATACAAAGAAGCTCTTCTCTAATGATAGTTGAAACCTCAGTCCAAAGGATTAGACATGGCTTTACAGCCAGCCAGACTTCAACAGATCATCATGAAACTCTAGAATTCATTCTTAAAAATTCTGAAGAACATAGAATAATTTAATTTTTTTTTTTTTGAAAATTTTTTTGAAAATAAAATTAATAAAAACAAAAAGCTTAAAATTAAAATAAAATTACCTAATCTGAGCAACAAGATGAACCGTCAGTTGTCCAAACTCGAACAATCCCCAGCAACAGCGCCAAAAACTTGATGCGCAAAATCGTGATCGTTCCTTCCTTGGTAACGGCATCAAAAACTTAATACGCACGTTCATAATTTTAGTTCTTTCTCACAACTTCGCACAACTAACCAGCAAGTGCACTGGGTCGTCCAAGTAATAAACCTTACGTGAGTAAGGGTCGATCCCACGGAGATTGTCGGCTTGAAGCAACCTATGGTCACCTTGTAAATCTCAGTCAGGCGGATTCAAATGGTTATGGTGAATTGATAATTAAAATATAATTAAAATATAAATAGGATAGAGATACTTATGTAATTTATTGGTGAGAATTTCAGATAAGCATATAGAGATGCTTTTGTTCCTTCTGAACCTCTGCTTTCCTACTGCTTTCATCCAATCCTTCATACTCCTTTCCATGGCAAGCTGTATGTTGGGGATCACCGTTGTCAATGGCTACCGTCCGTCCTCTCAGTGAAAATGGTCCAAGTGCGCTGTCACCGCACGGCTAATCATCTGTCGGTTCTCGATCATGTTGGAATAGGATCCATTGATCCTTTTGCGTCTGTCACTACGCCCAACACTCGCGAGTTTGAAGCTCGTCACAGTCATCCCTTCCCAGATCCTACTCGGAATACCACAGACAAGGTTTAGACTTTCCGAATCTTAGGAATGCTACCAATTGATTCTAGCCTATACCACGAAGACTCTGATCTTTCAGAATGGAGGCTAAGAGATACACGCTCGATCTAAGGTAGAATGGAAGTGGTTGTCAGGTACGCGTTCATAGGTTGAGAATAGTGATGAGTGTCACGGATCATCATATTCATCATGGTGAAGTGCAAGCGAATATCTTAGAATAGGAATAAGCTTGAATTGAATAAGAAAACAATAGTACTTTGCATTAATTCCTGAGGAACAGCATAGCTCCACACCTTAATCTATGGTGTGTAGAAACTCTACCATTGAAAATACATAAGTGATGAAGGTCCAGGCATGGCCGAATGGCCAGCCTCCATGGTCTAAGGACTAAACATCCAGAGATATAAAATAAATCACTAAAAGTAGTTTTTATACTAAACTAGTAGGTAGGGTTACATAAGATAAGTAAATGATGTAGAAATCCACTTTCGGGCGCACTTGGTGTGTGCTTGGGCTGAGCATTGAGCTTTCATTTGTAGAGACTCTTTTTGGAGTTAAACGCCAGGTTGTAGCCTGTTTCTGGCGTTTAACTCTGATTTGCAACCTGTTTCTGGCGTTTAACTCCAGAATAGGGCAGGAAGTTGGCGTTTGAACGCCAGTTTGCGTCGTCAAAACTCGGGCAAAGTATGAACTATTATATATTGCTGGAAAGTCCTAGATGTCTACTTTCCAACGCAATTAAGAGCATGCCAATTGGATTTCTGTAGCTCTAGAAAATTTATTTCGAGTGCAGGGAGGTCAGAATCCAACAGCATCTGTAGTCCTTCTTCAGCCTCTGAATCAGATTTTTGCTCAAGTCCCTCAATTTCAGCCAGAAATTATCTGAAATCACAGAAAAATATACAAACTCATAGTAAAGTCCAGAAATGTGATTTTTATTTAAAAACTAATAAAAATATACTAAAAACTAACTAAATCATACTAAAAACTATGTAAAAACAATGCCAAAAAGCGTATAAATTATCCGCTCATCAAAGCATTTGAAGCAATATCGATATCTGGAAAGTGATGTTTAATTATATAAAGAAGTACAAATAAAAGAAAAGAAGATCTGTTCAGGAGAATACATTAAACTTGTGGGGAATAAAGTGTTAACAGTTCTTCGAGTTCCATGCGAAGTTGATTTCTTTCCGTGTTGTAGGCATTGTAAGCTTCGATTTCATCATGTTCTTCGATTTGCACTCTGTCATATCTTCTATTAATCTCAGCTTGTTTGTCTTCTATCTTGTAAAGGCTTTTGAATAATGTTTGTTTTTCCTTCTGGGCTTTGGCATAAGGTTCTGCCAATGCGGCTTGTTTTTCTCGAATTAGGGCTAATTCCTTTTCGAGCTCTTCCTTACGCCTTGCTAAATAAGCTTGAGTGTTAGCAGCTTGGGTGATACGGGTTCAAATTCCTTGTAAGACTTTTTTACTGATTGGTGGATTGCATCAGCTTCTTCAGATTCCACTCGATGTTGGTTAACCTCTCTTTTACTTCTTTCAATTTATCTTGAGAAATGAAAAGATTATTAGAAACCCTCTCAAATTTTTTCACCACTGCAAAAAATTGAGGCAGAACCTAGAATTCAATTGAAGAATTCAAAATGTCGGATAAGATACTGTTTAAGTCACTCTGTGAAACCCATTCTTCAGCAAAATGGTTTAACAGCTTTAGAAGAGAGGTCAATTGATCGAGGGCACTTTGGGAAAATTCTTTAGGAAGTCTTGGTTTGGGAAATTCTTCCATTGAAGTATATGCTTCTTCTTCGACGATAATCCCTTTCAAAATAGTTAAGAGCTCAGCCAAAACAAAATTAGACGGGTTTGAAGTAGTGGCTGAAGTGTCCTATGCAGATTTGGGACTTGGTGGGAAAGACGGTCCAAATTAGTCCATCGGACCGGAAGGAACTTTGATTCCTAGACTTGCTTGTAGAGACGGCACTATTTCTATGGTATCTCGAACAGGTGAGTCAACAGTTCGTGTGGGAGGAGAATTGATGATAAGATTGGTAACAATTGGAAAATAAAGGGTAGAATTATTCACAGGTTGAGGAGAAGGATATTTTTCTTTATCTAATTCTATTGGATGTTGTCTTTCAACAACTGATGAATCGATGACATGGATAGGAGTGATAATGGTGGTTATTGGCTGAACAGGTGATGGTGATTTTTGGGTTTCATGCGTATGATGAGAAATTGTTTTATCACCGGAAGGGGATGAATTCGAATGGTGGTCTCCTTGCCCCTCTAGATCGACTTGCACAATCGGTGAAGAAGGGGTAGATTGATTAATTGATCCTCCCAGCCTTTGTCAATATAGAAATAGTTGTGAGTGAAATGAAATGAAAATTGATGAGGCTAGAGTTTAATTCATTATGTATTTATAGCTGGGTAGATTTCCAAGGTTGGAGATGTGGGAATGAAGAAGTTTCTGATGAATCATCTGAATCAGATTCATTGGAAGATGAGAAAAAAACATTCGAGTAGGAAGAAATTTGTTTCTTTGAGGGTTGTTGACTCTCGTTAGAAGTACTCTCACTTGATGATTGTCTCTGTAATTATGATTGTACAATTAGTGCAAAGTTTTACTAAAATATATATGATGATAAACAGGATCAATAAGAAGAGTTAATCGAGTCCTTACTTTTATCGATTTGGCAGATTTGGTAGAAATTCTCTGGATTTTCTGCTTTGGTTGTTTGGATGTTTCAGTGATTTCAATTTTTCTATTCTGAGTTCTTTTGGGTGAAGCCTCAACTCCTTGAATGATTTTAATCGAAGACTCTTTAATTTCATCCAAGGAGCGATTGTATTGAGAATAGTAACCGTTCCACCATTTGATGAAAGACTTAGTGACAAACTCACTACGACTATAAGGCAAATAAGAATAATGGCTTAGATCTGCATTGTTGACGTCGAGACATCTTTGGATATCTTTCTTCGATTTGAAATCGACGTGACAAAGGGCTTTGTTTTTTCGAGGAACAGGAGCTAGAAGAGCCTGGGAGAAACCTATTTGTCTCGCAACATAATGAGGAGCATGGAGGGTCACTTTAAATTCTGTTTTTTATTGAGGTATTCTTATTGGAAATACCTGAGCAGCAAGGAAATTGGCCCAAGTTTCATTGGCCAAATCATTGTCGTCATCATTATTAGTGGGGAAAAGGAAGCGTTCGAACCAAGCCGACCCACAATTTTCGCATAAAAAAGGGGTAAATATCAGTTCTTCATTTCAAAAGCTTTTGCATGAATGAAGTAATGAGAATACAGCCCAGAAGAGGTCTTCAGTCAAGGTGGCACCTTGAAAGTTTGGCTGGAGGAGAACTAATCCAAAGCCTTCAATGTGTTATTTTTCCGAAATGGTGCCCCCATCTTGCTTCATATATTTTTCAAAGACGGTGTTTAGCCAGATTTGTGAAAGCCAAAAGGAGTCCCCCCACACTGATCGAAGATCTTTTTCGAAGACAATCAACTAAATGCCCCATTTCATCTTGGAGATTTCCTAAGATTAATTTGGCCAAGTTGAACTTGTGACCTTCATGGAGTAAGGCGGCTAGTGGGAGGAATAATTTTTGCATTTGAATGCTTCTTGTGCAAAAGACGATGGCATTCAGCCAGTAATATAAAAAAGCCTCACTTTCGTCATCAGTCACAGGATCATCTCCATGGCCCATATGGTGATTGATAAAACCACTATAAGAACTCTTTTCGGTTATCTTCTGGGATTTGGTAGTTTTTGTGTCAAATGTTGCAACAGGATAGTTTGTTGGGAGTCCAGTAATGGTAGCAACATTAAAAAGTGTGGGCCCCACCATTCCACAAGGGAGGTGAAAATTGTTGGTGGTTTTATTCCAAAAACAGAGTGCAGCCCCAATCATCTAGTGATGAGTGGTCAGTGTAAAATGAGAGAGGAGAAGAAGGTCATGAATGCCCTGTACTTTCCAGACATCACTTTTTTTCTGGTTCGAGGCATTGATACCAGGCAAGGAAATCAACGTTTCGGGAGGTGATTTTAGAATTGTTTCTGAAGGGTTTTTTGTGGTCAATGAAGGGGGCAATAAAAAGATCTTGCTTGATAAGCAAATCCTCTCCTTTGGCGCTTGGGAAGAAATGAGCATTCTTCTTTGTTTGTTCCAGAGTTCGTAAAGGACCAACAAAGCTACAAGTGTCATCATCTGCAGTGAAGGATATGAGAAGCCTTTTGTCATTAGGAAAATTCTCAAGATCTTCAATGATAACATCGTTAAATCAATTCAATACCTTCAAATCAGATTGCTCAAAGGCTTTGATTGCAATATGTTTGCCTTTGTCTTGGGCAGATAAAGTTCTTGGAACAGAAGGAGAAGCCAATAATGAGTATGCAAAAAAATTCCTAATCATTGATTTTGTTGTGGAGGGAAGAGTTGCACAAGAAAATTCAGAAAGGATTAGTAACAAGTTTTTGAGAAGAAAGGTGAAAGTTGGGAGACAAAAGGTTGATATTGTGTAACGGTGAGAATTTTCTCAAGTGAAAATAAAAGGTAAATAACGCTACCATTTTATATTTCATTTTTTTTAAAATTTGAAATTAAAAACTTCATTGAGAAGGCAAAGTGGAAGAGAGAGAAATGGCTAGCAATGGGAAATGTGCCATAGTGGGCACAAGTAAATGAAAAATTAATAAATTTCATTTAAATCAAATTTATTGATTGTAGTTGCGTAATCAAATGAGATAGGATTAAGTGTTTCATTCTTAAAATGATATCGAAAAACACGTTAATCTTAAGAGGGGCAATTTGTTGATCGAAAATATTTGATTTCAAAAAACACCATAGTCGAAGTAGAACGAATTGTTTTTTTGAGGAATGGAGTTTGTATCGATAAAGGTTTGTTGGAGAATGAGAGATAAAAGCTAGTCGATGTACTTAGTCGAGGAATAAAGATTATTTGTAGTTGATTTTTGGCAGTTACTCATGTATAAAAGAGCGGGAACAGTTGCTTGAAAGTTAGAACACGCGAAAGTTACTTTTGAATCTGATTGGTCAAGGACTTCAATAGATAGATGAAAGATCGATGAAGAAGTGGTTGGAACTTTACTTCAGAAAAATACTCAAACACACTCATATCCCCTGCGACTTATTGAGTTTGTGTTCGAGTCATTTTTTCTATAGGATTCCTTCCATGTCTTTACTTTTCTTTTACATTTCCTGTAATCTTTATTTTCTTTTCAAATTTAGCTTTCAAGCACGTTTACCTTTCTTGTTTTCTTTTAAAAGTTTCAGCACTTTATTTTTTTGATTTCAAAATCCTTCCATCTTGTTGAAGGTAGTTAACATCTTTTATTTAAATCGAATGCAATTCATTTAAAATTCAGTTAATTTATTTTCAAAGTTTACTTTGTTTATCTTTCCGATTTTATTTTATTTTGCTCGATAGAAAGATCCTTTGATGCACTTTAGTAAAACTGATACTCACAAAGAGGAGTAGGTTTTGCTCCCATACTACTAGATATCGAACCACTTTTAATTTGCTAAAATTTGATAAAACAGATATACAAATCTATATTACTTCTTCATCAAGTAGAAGAACCATTTTGATTTTGAGCTTTTGTGTATATGTTTCAAATTGTTTGACACTTCATAATTAAATTATATATTCTAATCTTAAATGTTCAAACTTTAATTAATTTTATTGTTTGAAGATTTATTTGTCATTTATATTTTTAGAATTATTTTTCTCAATCATATGAAGTTTTAGATATTATTTTAATATTATATCCTAACTATTTATTTTTTACTATACTAATTAAATAGGACATTGTGTATTGTGTATTAAAAGAAGTTTATATTACAATAAAGAAGAATACAAAGGGACCATCAGAATATATTGTTCTTGACCATTACTTTGTCATTAATATTCAAAAATATAGGATAAAGTATGTTATTAGATTGCTAGACTAAAAAAACTAGACTAAAAGAATTTAGTTGATGGTTAAGTAATGTCCAAAAATAATAAATTTCGATGGTCTCCTAGTATTTTTTCTTAACAATAAATACATAGAAATGATTCTTTATATAAATACAGTAAATTATTTTATGGTCAATGTGTAAAGTTAAATGACTTCTTCCCCTTCTTTTTATGTTTTTCTACAAGGAGAATTATAGTGTACAGATTTTAGTTTACAGATATTCCCATCACATAACTCTTCTTGTAACACGTGTACTATTTTATCTTTATGTTGGGGAAGCAATTTGGCCAGCTTCAGTGACCTAGAAAGTTGGTGGCTTGGCTTACTTAGACACAATAAAGGAGAAGCCATTTATGTTGCATTGGACCTTTTTTTATATATAAGTTGGTCTTTGACTCTCTTAATTTTTTTTTTAATCCTTAATGAGTCCTGCAAGAAAAATAAAAAAAAGAATTTTAAACTTTTAATACCAATAATAAAATTAATTTGCTAAGACAAAAAAATATTAATTAGCTAAAATATGAATTTAATTTTAATTGATATAATTATTTTTTATAAAAATTATGGCATATGTACTTTTTAATTGATGGAAAAAATTGATAATTAATTCTATATAATATATATTAAAGAGAGTTTTTTTCTTATATAATTCAAAAATGAAAAAAAAAGTTGCATGACTTTCTTTAATTCATTTATAAACTAATATTCTATGAGAAATTTTTGGGAACTAGCAACTTTTAATAATTTTGGTCATTATTTAGCCAGCATAAATATTAAATTATTTTAACAAATAAATTTTATTAATTTATGTATGTAAATTCTAAAAAATATAGGTGCAAACTGTATTGATTTATGTATGTAAAATTCTAGTAAATATAAATACAAATTATATGCTTTTATGTGTAAAACGTCTGTGAATATAGATATAAATTTTTGTTATAAAAAAATAATCATATTTGTTAGCCGCTATGTAGTATTTGCTCATATTCTAATTCAACTTACAATTTCTCTGTCCATAATTCAGTATCCCTTTTAATTACTTGCAAATTTATTTATTCATTTATTTATAATATGCCATATATATTATTCAAATATATATATATATATATATATATATATATATATATAATGCTTAAAATTGTTAATAATAATAATAATAATAATAATAATAATAATAATAATAATAATATATTTTTTAATCAATTATGAAGTATATTTAAAAATTGGCATTATGTTTTCAATTATTTACATATTTAGTTAACTATTTTTTCTATTAATCTGTTAAATACTTTTAAATTCTAATAGTATCTAATTTATATACTTAATACATGTATTAAAATAACTAAAAAAAAATATAAGAAGAGTCTAATTATGCAATGTTTATATGTAAATGGTCTTTGGGTTTGATTGTAGTGAAATTGACTTGATTTTTTTTTATTTATAATTAAATAAAATAATTACATGAGTGAAAAAATTTGGAATAAAAAATTGGAGAGTTATGTATTTATATTATACATTATCTTTGATTCTTAGACCAAAAAATACAATTTAACTCTCTTATAATATTTTTTAATCGTATGTAAATTAATTAATGGTGGAAGATTGTTTCTAACTAAAAATTAAAGACTCGTTTTTAACAAAAACACTATATATTCATTGTCAAGTTGATATAAAATTAGATTTTTTTAAGTTAAAATATTTAATGCTAATTGAATGTGTAAAAGTATTAGAACCTCACTTAATTAAATACTAATCAAATTAACTTATAGATAATGCATGTAAAAATAACCCCACATTTAAAAAAGAATCTTTTTTTCTTGTATTCGAATATTAATGTTGTTATTATTGTTATTGTTGTCGTTGAAAAATTAAGTTGTAATAAATAATGTTGTTGTTATTATTTTTAATGATTCAATAAAGATTGATGACCGAATTTTTAATTCAATCAACTAAAGAGTGTGTTTGGTAAATACGTTTGAAGGGAAAAAAACATGTTAATTAGAATTTCTTGAAAGCTTTAATTTTTTGTTTAGCTAGTTTTCTTCTCTACAAATGCAGAAGTGATTTTATTCATAAAACCAAACATAAATCAAATTTGGTATAGAGTTGCCAAACATAAATCATGTTAACACAAATTTACTTCTACCCAAAATCAATTCTATAAAATCACTTTTATTCAAACTCTAATTTGACAAATTACAATCCAAACACACGCTAAGTCAAACTGGATTTACCAATTCAACTAACAAGATTATGACCGAATTTTCAATTCAATCAACTAAGCCAAACTGGATTTACCAATTCGGCTAACAAAATTAAACTGAGTTTAATAACTATGCTAAAAATAACTTTTACTAATTTTTTTATCTAAGAACTTAATTTCAGTAAAAAAAAATGAGGGTCATCTTGGTTTTTTGAAAATGTATTTTTTTTCTTTTTGATAAACAAAAAAAAAAACAATTGCACATTAGGATAGATTCTTTTAAAAAAAATTAAATATTAAAAAGTTTTTGTTTTTACCTTTTTAAAAAAGAAAAGTATTATTGTTCATGCCTGACCCAAAGTATAGAGTCCGGCCCAAAAATAGAAAGACCCCAAAAAGCACCCACCTATAACCGACCTCCTAACAGGTCGGACCGAGGCGCCGCGTCATCCAATCCACACTTCCAAGGAAGTTGTAATTATCTTCTAATATTTCTCGCCCACTTCTAAAAAAGAGATCTCGACAACTCTAAGATAAAAGGGCGATTATTTCTACCAGAAGTGGAACTACTCTAACGGTGGTTATTGATTCATCACTTATAAATACACTGACCCCTCAGGTATCTTGAAATTCCAATACACTTAAACCTACTAAGACCCTTGCTTACTTAGGTAATGTCCATAGGACAGTTTTAGATATTTTCTAACGATAATTGATAAATTAGTATTTAATCTTTTAAAATATGATATTAATTCTTGATAAATTAAATGTTACTGATTTTTAAAAAGTGACAATTGAATTTTTAATCTATTATATTATATAAAAATTATATTTCTGTATTTAATGATAGTATTGATGTTTTGGACAATATTTTTTAATTTATTTATTTTAACTCATTAAATATAATTTATTACGATAACTTAATTATATCAATTAATTGATTTAATTAGATATTTAAATGTCAATATAATTTATTATAATTTATATCAATTAATTAAATATACTGCATTAATTATAATTTATTATATTGGTTAATTGGTTTATTAATTTATAAAGTATATAATAAAATAAATAATTTGTTATTTATCTAATTGAATTCAATAAATTTAAATTAATTTGGTTAATTTTTTTTGTAATCTTACTTATTCAAATTTAAATGCACATGTGCATTGCTTATATTAAGATTTTTTTATAAAGACTTACTTATTCAAATTTAAAGAAAAAAGATTTATTATAAAAAAATTATAAATATTTATACGAACACCTAAAAAGAAATTTTTTATTTCTACAAAGAAAAACTTTTGATTTAGAATAAAATTATTTTTTTAATAAATTATAACTTCTGCAATTGTCCAAAATATGATAGTCTTATATAAATTTTACAATGACATATAATTATCATGTTTAATATTTGATGTGTATGTATTTTCTGTCATTATTGGTCCTATAATGGACTAGCAATGGGCAGGGTAGGATAGAATTTGGATCTTATCCTAACCCTACCCGCGAGTTGAAAATTTCATTAAAACTCTATCATATTCTACTCGCGAGTTGAAATCTCTCAATCCTAACCCTATCCGTATTCTAAAGTTCTAAACCCTACCCTATCATACCTGCATAAATATCAAATTTTTTTTGAAGAAAATATAAAATTCAATCATTCCAAATTTCATACATATTAATAAAATAAAAAATAAAAAATTAATACTTTAAATTAGATCTCTACCTTCTACCATACCCGTAATGGATCGAGTAGTCTATCCTACCCGACCAGATTAGGCGGGGTTGGGTAGCCACGGATAAAGTATGTATTGTCAACCCTATGCTACATTGTAGAGTTAGTTTCATCAACTATTTATGTGTCACTTTTTGTTTAATTATTTTTTTTTTACTAAAAATAAGGAGACTCGAACTCGCAATCTCTAAGTGAGCATGAAAAAATTATGTCATTTAAGGTATAACTCGTTTGTCACTTTTTATTTAATTGTTGAATATTTAAAAATAAATAAAATTATTAGACACTTTCTAAAGATGTTATTGTTTCATATTTCACCACATCTTTATATAAGTTTAATTTTTTATTTTAAATAAATTTTTTAAATGTCGGTTGAATCTTCTATTTATTAGTATTTCATTTTAATTTGTTCGAAATTTTTACAGTTGATATTTTTTTTTGGTTTATGTATTTGATATTGTTTTAAAATTCGTTACTTTGGAAAGTTAATTTTTTTTTCTTAAAATTTTCATTATATGCGTCTTTTTCTTCAGATGTTTTATTATTATTTTTTCTCAATTTGTATTTCTTCTCAAATTAAAAATTCTAACATGTCTAAATGCAACAGAAATATTGTGAAAATTATTATATTTGAAAATTATAGTGTCCTTAATGTTAGTAAAGTATAATAAGTTATTATAAAAATTATTATATTTGAAAAAATGCTATAATAGTAGTTAAAATTTGCAACCAAGCAATTCTTTTTAAAATTAGAGTACAACAAACATTTTATGAACCTTTTATATTTAAATTTTATTTCTTTGAACTAATCCTAAAAAAGCTACTAAGCTAATATAAATAATAAATAAAATCTAATAATATTTAGCCTGCAAATGAAACAACTTTTTTTTTATTTTTTTTTTGGCTAAAGCCTATAAATAATTAAATATAGCTATTAAATAGTTCTCATGTTTATTATTATTTTTTGTTAGTATTGTTCTCGTATTTATTTATTTGACCTAATTTCATTTATTTTTCTAGTAGACCCAAAAGTACCTTATTTTCATTAATTTTTGAAATTATCAATCCAGACTAGCCATTTAAACAAAAAGACCTCTTACTAGTTACTACTCAAAAACCCCTACGACAACCACCACTGTTGCATGGGAGAGGCTTGGCTTAGCCACAACCAAATGATCCAGCCATTTAAAAATTTGAGACAACTTCTGAGGAAACAGTAAACCCACGT
This sequence comes from Arachis hypogaea, assembly GCF_003086295.3. Taxonomy (NCBI): domain Eukaryota; kingdom Viridiplantae; phylum Streptophyta; class Magnoliopsida; order Fabales; family Fabaceae; genus Arachis; species Arachis hypogaea. The sequence goes on from NC_092046.1 coordinate 123,495,390, forward strand.
GTCAATACAACAATGAAAGTGAGAGAATATCTGTAAATCTGTACCAATTTACATCTTTACCATAGTGCTCCCCTTTCTACAATGATCCTTTATGCATATTCCTGAAATCATTTTTAAAGGGAAGCATAACGGATTCCAAAAATTAATAGGCCCAAAGAAAGCATAGTCACTCACTCCATAAGCTCATATGGACATACTGATCTTAGGACCAATCCATCCTGTTACGCGGTACAATTCCAGCAATGGCTCATAACAAGCTAGCTTCTTCCATCACATTAAATCCTAAAGTGACTCTGATCCATCTGACATTAATACAGAGCTTGATGACCACCTTTTGGATACGTGTCGATATAGCATTGCTTGAAAAGTACCTATAAACTTTATTCATTAAAAACTACATAAAACGTCTTACAAACTTGCTTAAATAGATTCATAATTGATCATCTTAAAAGTAGTGGGCCAAATCTTTCAAAAATGAAACAATAAAATATGAAATTAAATAAAAGATATAACTCCAAAATTAACTCTAACAAATTTAAATCATATTTAATCTTATTAGATCATATTAGATTTTATTTAAATTTAAAATATTAAAGATATGATAATTAATTTAAATTAGATTTGATATTAGTAGATTAGATTTGATTTGATTTAAATTTTAAACTCCAAAAGATACAACTAAACAAATTAAATCTTTTAACAAACTCTAATAATAAATCAAATTTAAATCTAAATAAATAAGTTCGAAATAATACTGATATAATCCAACAATGTAGCTATTTCCACTTGAATGTTTGCACCTTAAGTAATTTTCATATCCGAACTAAATCCAACCAACTTAGTTAGATGTGGTCTATATTTAGTGAACTCTTTATTATTACTTGCACTCCAGGTTGCTTTAGGAAATCCATATTTCTTTATCTCCAAGATGTAATTGCTCAAGACAAATTCTTGGTCTCATTAATTTTCATGGGTGGTATAATGTACTTTTTTTAAGAATTAGATCGTTGAACATGACAAAATTATTATTCTACTCTTTGACTCTAGAATAACGAAAAATGCCCTCTTGAGCATGTATCATTCTCTCCCACTTTAAAAGGATGTGTCTTCGAATCTACATATATAACAAAAGGAAAAAATTAAATACATCAATTATAGCTAAAACATAGTATTCACCAGTTAAATTTATCTTGTTGGTATTGTCATTAGTAAACACTTGGAATGAACTATTTTCTCTAGCAACGAATATAGTTTTCTTCAAATAAGAAGCTTCTCTTTCCTCCAATAAATCCAAATCCAATCCCTTAGTTTAAAGACCATATTTTAATGGCTCTTCTTTACTCATTAACTTATGGTTATGTTCCTCTTGTTAACCTTTTCAACTTTACTTTCACAATCTAATGTAACACCATTACTCAAAGGCAAAAGCATTAAATCCAAAATAGTCAAGTAGTTAAAATCATTAAAAGATTCACAAGGATAACAACTAACAAAGTTATAAATTTCAAAGTTATAAGGAAGCTCAATGTCTCGCAAATAATTATCCAAAATTCTCTTAACATGCAAGATATGATCATCCAAACAACTAACATAAGTAATCATATAATCAACCGTTTTTGAAAACAACTCAGCAATATGTGTGAAATTTTTAATACTGTAATATACAATTAAAAATATCATTTTAATAATTTTGTCCATGATGTGAACAATGTTGTAATTACATTTTTTAACCTTAGGCAGACCAAGTATAAAATCTATAGAAATTTGATAATGGTTTAGATTCAACATGCTTAATGCAGTGCAATCAGAATAAATTCCTTCAATACTTTTATGCTTATGAGGCTAACAAAAATAAATTCCTTCATATCTGAAATTCTTTTCAATCCATTACAACCTTTTAAACGTATATTCGCACAAGCATCATATATTGAACCAAAATCAGGATTAGCTTCATAAAAAAATTTTATATGTTCAAATCCTAACAATTTAGGAGTAAGAGTAGTGATTAGACCACACATTTTAGAGAATTTTTCAATAATCACATTCTTATTATCTTGTTTAATCACATGGAAAAGATTCAAGTAATTTAGTCCACTTTTCATTCTTATTGTTCAACAATCCTTGAACTTCAAATGTAAAACAAATAATACCTTCTTATATGTTGAGTATTTGAGACATGTTTTATGTAACTGTTTATTAAAGATTAGAATTGGTTGTCTTTCTTTCTTCTCATCCATATTAATGCCTTCGAGACTTACCATACCATAAAACATGCAAGACCTTGAAAAACTGACATGAAAATACTATGCGATTCAAGGTTAGATACATGAGAAAATAAAGAAGCTTTAGAATTCAATGACACTAATGCACTATTGTCTAAGCTAGAACTATCTAGATCTCTCTCACAAGTGTGTTTATTACGCTTAGTTTCTTTTTCTCTCATTGACTCATTTCTCTTACTATTCCTTTTCTTTCTCTCAAAACTATCTCTTTCACTCAAATATTCACTCTTTTCACTCAAACACTCACAATTATTCTCAATTATTTCTATTTTTTCTCTCTTTTTTTTAATTTGTTCACATTCTAAAAATCCCTTTGAGAACATTTCATTTTTTATTTCTCTAAGTACATATATCCACTTACAGCATACTTAATAAATTATTTCATTACTGGCTTTGAAGAAGAATTAAAGATGGAGTTAGAAAAACTCTTCTTCTTATGTTGTTGTATATGATTTTTCTTGAAATCTACAATTTTAAATTTTGTCTTATCATCAAACTTTGCTCCTTTAGAAACCCATATAGAATTAGAGTATGAAGATAACCAAGTTGTCATAAGCTACTGCTGCTTCTCTACCTTAATGGTTAAATTGACTAGATCCTCCATTGTTACATGAGGGTGAAATTTGACCTCGTCTTCAATTTCTTTGTTCAATACAACAAGAAATCGCCCATAAAAACTTCAAGACCCTTTTCAACATTAGCCTTAATCATCAAATTTAACAACTACTTGTGGTACTCCTTTACAGATTTTGATCCTTGTAACCATGTTTCAACTTATGAAACTTTGTAAGAAATTTCTTGTGGTACGATGATGACACAAACCGGTTTCTCATAATTTTTTTCATCTTTTACCAGGTGTAAATTGATATTTCTTTATACTTTCTTCTAGATCTTCCTAATTCGTTCCACCAAATACATGCATCGTCTGAAAACTTAGCTCCTACCAATTTAGCATTCTTTTCCTCTAAAAGGTTAGAATATGAAAAAATAAATTCTACTTTTTTTTTCATTCAAAATAGGTTTCAACATCATTCCTTCCTTAAAAAGTAGAGATTTGCATCTTAAAAATCTTTCTTTCATATGAGATTCCTTTATCATCACTATTACAATACGCAATCTTCATTGATTCTACTTTGAAATCAGAAAAAAGAATAATAAAGACGTCACAACACTCTTCTCACGTGTATCACTCAGATTAGTACACTTATTTTATACTTAACTTATAGATTTTTTTTCCTCTTTTGAGCTCACCACTCTTGCCCTTTTTCTACTCTTGGATTGCTTTAAACAAGTTGCACTTTAGAAATCAAGGAAAAGAGATATCAAACTAAGATAATCTTAATGATAGAAACTTTTAATTTGATAAAAAAAATCATATTATGTGACAAACGACATAAAATAAGGAGATACTTTTGAAGATTTTTAGAGATATTAGAATAATTCCATCTCTAATTGATACTCTAAATTGTTTTCTTTCTTGTTTTGAATTTTTTTTTTACATTTTTTCATGTTGAATATGACTGTAAAGAAAAATTACAGAAATAAAAAATAAATCAAAAATTAAATGAAGACCCTAGAACGTGTAGATAAATAGGAATTTACCTACGACTTATAACTGATATCAAATGATAAGAAAAAAAAAGAACGAGTAACAAAAGACATAGTGAAAACAAAAATATAAAGATAAAAGATAGTTGAATAGATGATTTTTTCTACCAGACCTCTAAAAAATATGTTTTTAGGCTGGATGAAACTGAAAGAACTAACACTAATAATTATCTTAAGCTAGATCCTTCAATTTTTTCATATAACAAGCAAAGCAAACCACTTATCTCACTTGAATACACATAGAAAAAAATGTCCATAAAAGCATCCATAGAAGTTTTCATCAAAAACTGCATAAAATGTCTTACAAACTTGCTTAAATAGACTCCTAATTGATCAGCTTAAAAGTGGGTCAAATCTTCCTAGAATAAAACAATGAAATCCGAAATTAAATAAAAGATATGACTCCAAAATTAACTCTAATCAATTTAAATCATATTTGATCTTATTAGATCATATAAGATTTGATTTAAATTTTAAAATCTTAAAGATATGATAATTAATTTAAATCAAATTTAATCTTAATAGATTATATCAGATTTGATTTAAATTTTAAACCCCAAAAAATACTACTAAACAAATTAAAACCAAATCAAATATTTTCACAAACCCTTAACAACAAATCAAATTAAATCTAACTAAATAAATTTGAATTAATACTGATATGATCCAACAATTTAACTCTTTTCACTTGAATGCTTGCACCTTAAGTAATTTTTATATCTGAACAAAATCCAACTAACTTAGTTAGACGTGATCTAGATTTGGTGGACTCCTCATGATTACTTGCACTCCAAATAGCTTCAGAAAATTCATATTCTTTTCTCTTCAAGTATATATAATTTCTCTTATTGAGATAAAACTTTTGGTCTCGTTGATTTCTATGAGTGGCACAATGTATTTCTTCTAGTAGTTACATCTTTGAATATGAAAAAGTTGCCATTCTTCTTCTTGACTCTAGAATGACAAAATTGCTATTCTTCCTCTTGACACACTAAACAAATTTAAAAATTAAAATTTCTAATTTTATCTCAGACAATTTAAAGGAGAAAATTTAAAAATTAAAATTTTTTATTTTATCTTAGACATATCACATACTATTAAACTTGTAGGAGAGAAAACTGCAATATATCAAAAAAATCACGAAAATATTTAATCACTTTACAACAATAGAATTTTTTTTACAAAAAGTATAAATAACCAATTCTTTTTTTTTCCAACAATATAACAAATCAGTCAACTTTTCATAAAAATCATGATTTTAAATTAACAAATGCTCATTTAACTCTTAATAACCATTCAAAAACGTGCTCATTACCCGCCTCTCCTCCAATTCGTGTTCCTCTTCTGATTATCAATTCTACCAAGCTATGCACCTCTCAATTGCCATCAAATCTTTAGTGGGATGTGCGCCTCCCCCTGACCCTATAATTTTGCATAGTTTTTTTTCGCTTGTGTTTTTGTCAATTTTGCAACAAAATTGTGCACCCTTGATCGGACGATTCTGCATCGTCGTTTGAATATGTAGCATCCTCACATGGAGTAAGAATCCACAGCGGTGTCGGCATCCTTCACGGGCAGCGTCCTTCATTAGCTTCTTCAATTGATAAAGGAGATTAAAATTTTAGTGTTTTAAGCGATATGTCTGTGAATTATCCTTCTTTTGAAGAAAATTCAGAGTCTGTGTCTTCCTTTTGAATAGGTTCATGAGGTATTAACAATTATTTTAGATGTTCCTTCTTTGTTAGATTCAGATTTTTTTGTTATGTTTTGATTGTTCTTTTCCAATAATTGTGGTTATTCCTTTTTTAATTTTGGATTTTTTTGGGATAATTTTAGAATTTTTTGTTAGTTTTTGAATGATTTGCTGTGATGTTTTGGATGATTTTTCCGTTATATTTGACATGTTTCACTTTGTTCTTTTTTCCAATACCAAACACAGATGGACAGTACGGAATGGAGAAACGGCGATGAACGACAACCGTGGCTCGAACCTTCTCTAAATGGAGGCGCTGTTGAAACTCAACAATGGTGATGGTATGACTGAGATGACACATATGACGCACATGAAAAGGGAAGCACATGGGAAGGCAACGCACGAAAATGCAGCATACGGCGGAGGAAGTGTGTTTTCCTTGGGGAAGAAAGATGCGAGAGAAGATCAGATGTTTTTTTTTACTATAACAATAAAAGTGAGTTTCTAGAGTAAATTAAATGTTTTTTTTTTACTTTTTGGCAACTCAATTAGTAGTTGACTAATACTCTGATTAGTTATCTAGCATTTATTTTTTTATACTCTTAGTCCTATAGCTAATTTTTATTTAATTTTAAACAGGTTATAATTATGATAAAATGATATTAAATAAATTTATTTTTTTAAGTCAATAATATTACTGTCGGATTTTGCATTGGAAAACTCTGATGCTATTTGTTTTATTGTTTTAAATTTTAAATTCTAAAAAAAATTACCGTCAGAATTCCCAACAGAAATTTTCAACAGTAATCATGGCGCAAAAATAATTATTGGCACCAACATTGTAATTAGCATTGGAGAGACAAAATCCGACAATAAATAATTACCAGCGACGTTTATCTATCAGATTTTTTGGAGGATTCCATTGGTAATTCCGGTGGTTTTCGACTTTTTTTTTTGTTGTGCCGGTTGTCGTCAAATCTTCAGCGGGCCATGCACCTCCCCCTACGTACCCCCCATAATTTTTCAGAATTTCATGCAAATTTTCATCAATTTTGCAACACAATTGCACATTATTGATCAAATAATTCTTCGGCCTCATGTGGAGCAAGAACCCTCAGCGGCATCGGCATCCTTCATGGGTAGCGTCCTTCAATGGCTTCTTCAATTGATGAAGGAGATTGCAGTTTTAGTGCTTTATGCAATGCGTCTGTGAATTATCATTCTCTTGAAGAAGATTCTGAGTCCGTGAATCTTCTTCCTCTTGAACACATTCATGAGGTATCAACAATTATTTTGGATGTTTCTTCCTTGCTAGATTTTCGATTTATTTTTTTGTGATGTTTCGGTTGTTCTTTTCCAATTATTCTGGATGTTTATTTTTGTTAGTTTTGGATTTCTTTTTTGATAATTTTGGATATTTTTTGTTAGTTATTTTATGGTTTTGTTGTAATGTTTTGGATGTTTTTTTCTTATGTTTGAGATAATTTACTTTGTTCATTTTTTGATGTTCTTTTCCCAATATCAAACAAAGATGGACAGTGAGGAATGGAGGAACAACGACAATTGGCAACCGTGGGTTGTACCAACTATGAACACGGCGCTGTTGAAGCTCGATAATGGTGACTCTATGACTGAGATGACCTGCATGAGAGGGTGGCACACGGGAATGCAGCATAGGCGGAGGCAGCATTTCCCTTGGGGAAGAAAGATGTGAGAGAGGGAAGTGAAGTGGTGAGGGTTTTAGATTTTTATTTTTCTTTATTGGAACAATAAAAGTGAATTTTTGGAGTGAATTAAATGTTTTTGACTTTTTTTTTACTTTTTGGTGGCTCAATTAGTAATTGACTAATACTCTAATTAGTTACCTAATATTTTTTTATACTCTTAGTCTGATACCTATTTTGAACTAAATAATTAATCCCTAATATCCGGGTTAACCTTGGCAGAAAGTGAAACCTAGAGTGGGTATCTATTGGATTCAATGATCCAATTAAAAAGTCTAATATAAACAAAAAGGTAAAGTACTATTATGGTCTTCAACATTTTGTGCAAATTCTAATTTGATCTCTAACATTTTAAATATCCTATTTTAGTTCTGAAAAATTTCAAACGAATTTAATGTTGTCCCACTATTAAATTTGACACAAACAATTAACATATTGAATAGAATAACATTTGATTTCAGTATGTAAGTAAAATTGACCCTCCAATGATCACCAATGTAAATATTTTTCCTTTGATTTTGGAGCATTGATGATTGTTTGCTAGGGTTTGGTATTTTATATGAGAAAGAGATTTATCTAACATATGGGAATAAGGAGATTTGACTTAACTAATAATGTCGTTAGCATTCACACCACTCACTCTATTAATTATTTGTGTCAAATTTAACCGTGGGACAACATTGAATTTATTCAAAACTTTTTGAAACTAAAATAGAACATTTAAAACATTAGTAACCAAAACAAAATTTGACCCAAATCATGAGGACTAAAATAATAATGTACCCTAAACAAAACCTAATAGTAGTATAGTAGATGCAGGGATGAATCAACCTTTATTGAATCTTATTTCCTACATCCAATCCAATATGTAGAGGGTTAAGATGTATAAAAAATGAAATAAATACACAAAATATTTTCCAATTACAATAGTGTAGGGCGACCAAGTCATTTTAGTAACCAAGTTCAACTAATTTAACTCAATCTAGCACAAATCACTCACACAACGTGCATGTAAATCAAGATGAGCTGGATTTATCAAAGATAAAAAAAATGTCCTAGCAATACTCACAAGATCAATAAAATTAATTCAATAATGACTAGTTCTTTTTGTTGGGAGTATGACACAACAAAGAAGAAGAAAGAAAGAGTAAATAGTCATTTCTGACCATGAAAAATTCAGACGCTGACAAAACTGACCATGAAAAATTGAAACTAAAGTTATATCCATATAAAATACATTTTGTTCGACAAAAATAATCAATCTTTAAATTTTTATTGATAATTCTGTAAATACCGCTCTTCTTTTCTCTTCCTTCTTCATTTTCCTTCCATAATCACCACCACTTCTGCTACTCTGCAAACCTTAATTTTTCCTTTCATCAATTAGAATGCCAATCTCAATCTAAGTAACAGCTCAAGTTTTGGGAAGGATAATAAGAACAAAGAAAATAGAAACATAGGCTTGGAGCTGATGAGAAAATAATAACAAAGCCAAAAAGCCAAAAGAGTGTGTGTTGTAACAGTAGTTGACGTAGCAACGACAAAGCAAAAGTAGTGGCGGATCTGAGCATTAATGAAGAGAGGAAAAAGAGTGAATCTGTTTCTGCTCGTTTGACAGCAACAACGGCAGTAATTCCTTTCGTCGTCGCCCTCTCCACCTCTCATTCTTCTACTTCTTTTTTTTCCTTTTCTTCCTTTCTTCTCTATTTATTCTTCACTCTCTGTATATCTTCTATTCCCACATTTCTTTCTTTCTTCTTTGCTGTGGCGGGGACAATGGTGCCCAGCCTTCCCAACCCCATCCGCCGTCTCCGACAAGGGAGCACCACCCCAGGTCTAGGTGCCTCAGGTGGTGGTTCGTAGCGGTGCAGATTGCGGCGACACCAGCATCAGCAACACCGGTTTTCCTACGGAGTAAAACCGCATACAAGAGGCGGCATCGGGAAGCGAGGGAGGAAATGGCGCGATGGGAGAAGTGGCGGAAGGTGCGGCAGTGGAGGGAGGAGGAACAAAAGGAGAGGTAGAGTTTTGGGGTTGGGGCATGTTTTTGAAATGAAAATGAGGTTATTGTCGGAGGAAAGGGCGGAGCAGTGGAAGTAGGTGAGGTTTGGGAACCTCGAGAGAAGAGAATAGAAGTGAAGGGGATGGAGGGAATGGTGGTGGTGAGAGCGGAGTTAAATGGTTAGGGTTAGGAATTGTATTTAGAGATAAAAGAAGATGAAAGGTCAAGAATATTTACAAAATTATGAACAAAAAATTAATAATTATTGTGATAAGAATGAGAAATTAGTTGGATGCCCATTAATTCTTGGGCGGCTCAGTTTCTCGATGAAAGAATCTTTGATTTTCAATTAAGGGAGTGTGGAAAATCAAAGTTTCGTATGCGTATAAATAGAGGCTTAAGCCTCTGATGATAACATAGCAATAATAATCAATAACAATATTCCCTCTCTCTTTTATACTCTTCTCTCTCTTTACATACAATACTACTTATATTAGTAATATATATATATATATCACTTTTATTATATCAAGATAATTATATTGGTGAACATTAATACTAGGGTTTTCTATTTCTCTATCTTATATTTATATCTTCCTTATTTATTTATTTATTTTACAACACGTTATCAGTACGAGACTCTGATCAAATTTTTAGGAAGACTCAGGTAACAAATTTTCATTATGTCGAAACTCTCTCATCTTGAATTCAATGCTCTTGATATATCTAGAAATAATTATATATCATGGATATTAGATGCTAAAATCCATCTTGATTTAATGGATCTTGGAGATACCATTAAGGCTGAAAATAATACATTCCAGAAGGATAAAGCCAAAGCCATGATTTTTATTCATCGTCATCTTGACGAAAGATTGAAAAATGAATATCTCACATTAAAAGATCCTGCAGATCTTTGGAAAGACCTTGAAGAAAGGTATAATCATCAAAAGACGATGATACTTTCTCAAGCCCGATATGAATGGACGCACTTGCGTCTATAGGATTATAAATCCATAAATGAATATAATTCTGCAATATTTCGAATCACCTCACGAATGAAATTATGTGGGTAAAAGATAACTGATAATGATATGTTTGAGAAAACTTTCTCAACCTTCCATGCCTCGAACGTGCTCCTGCAGCAGTAGTATCGAGAAAAGGATTTTAAAAATATTATGAGTTAATTTCTTGCCTTCTTGTTGCTGAACGCAACAATGAATTACTTTTAAGAAATCATGAAGCGCATCCAGCTGGCGCAGCTCCATTTCTTGAAGTAAATGCGGCAAATCATTACCCCAGAAGAGGTAAATGGCAAGGTTTTGGTAACAAGAAAAAATATGGAAGGAAAAGGAATTATATTCAAAAGAAAGGATCTCACCAGAGGTGGGATAAAGAAAGAAATATTGGGAAAAATAAATTAACAGAGGATAAGTATTTCCGTTGTGGTGGAAAGGGCCATTGGTCGCGTACTTGTCGTACCCCAAGGCACCTAGTCGATTTTTATCAAGCATCTTTGAAAAAGGACGACAAAGAGAGGGAAACAAATTTTGTTTCAAATGATGCTGAAAATTCCACCACTCATTATGATGTATCTGATTTCTTTGAGAATCTTGAAGGAAATATTGGTCATTTGATCAATGATGGAATAGTTTAATATGTGGGATTGTTAAATATCCATTTAAATAAATAATGTAAAAAACTTATTGTTAAGTTTTATTTTTTATATATTTAAGTTTCAAATATAATGTATATAAATAATGAAATATTAATGTTTATGAATTTGAAATCATTAAATGTGTCAAGTTTTAAAATAAAATTTTAGTATATGACATTATTTTTATGTACAGTGTTTCTTAGAAAAATAATTTCGATCAAGTATTCAATTTAACCATGCATACTACTCATTTTATTATTATTTATCTTTGAAAAAAATGGCAAAGATATATAATGAAGATGTATGCCTTGCGGATAGTGCAAGTTCGCACACCATTCTTAAAAGTGATATATATTTTACCCATCTTATGCCAAAAGAAGAATATGTTAATACTATTATTGGCTCAGGCAATGTGATTGAAGGCTCCGGAAGAGCTATAATTTTGTTTTCTGGAGAAACAAAATTTATAATAGATAATGCACTATTGTCTACCAAGTCTCTAAGAAACTTGTTGAGCTTTAAAGATATTCGCTGAAATGGATATCATATTGAGACTACGAATGAGGAAAATCATGAGTACTTATATATCACAACTCACGATTCAAATAAAAAGGTTATATTAGAAAAGTTGCCGTCAATTTCATTTGGGTTATATTATACCAAGATTAGTGCAATTGAATCACATGCCACTGTAAACCAGAAGTTTACTAGCCCAAATGAATTCATAACTTGGCACGACCGATTGGGTCATCCGGGAACAACCATGATGCAGAGAATTATTGAAAACTCACATGAACATTCACTAAAGAACCAAAAGATTCTTAAATCTAGTGAATTTTGTTGTGCTGCATGTTCTCAAGGGAAGTTAATTTTAAGGCCATCACCAGTAAAGATTTGATTTGAGTCCCCTAAATTTCTAGAAAGGATTCAAGGCGATATATGTGGACCTATTCATCCACCATGTGGATCTTTTAGATATTTTATGGTCCTAATAGACGTATCTTCGAAATGGTCACATGTGTGCTTATTATCTTCTCGCAACTTGGCGTTTGCGAGATTACTGGCTCAAATTATTCAATTAAAAGCACAATTTCCAGAAAATCCAATCAAAGCAATTCGTCTTGATAATGCTGGTGAATTTACTTCCCAAGCCTTTGATGCTTATTATATGGCTAATGGAATACGTGTTGAACATCCAGTAGCTCATGTTCACACACAAAATAGGTTAGCAGAATCACTTATTAAGCGCCTCCAATTAATTGCTAGACCCTTACTTATGAGAACAAATCTTCCAATCTCTATTTGGGGGCATACTATTTTACATGCCGCAGCACTTATTCGTTTGAGACCAACGAGTTACCATCAATTCTCTCCTATGCAATTAGTTTTTGGCCAATAGCCAAATGTTTCCCATTTAAGAATATTCGGGTGTGCGATATATGTTCCCATTGCACCACCTGATCGCACCAAAATGGGACCCCAAAGAAAATTGGGGATATATGTTGGATATGATTCTCTCTCTATAGTGAGGTATCTTGAGATACAAACTGGAGATGTATTTAAAGCCTGGTTTGTGGATTGTCATTTCGATGAATCAAAATTTCCAACATTAGGGGGAGAGAATAAGCTTCCTGAAAAGGAACTTAACTGGAATGCATTATCGTTGATGTATTTAGATCCTCGATCAGGGCAATGTGAACTAGAAATTCAAAAGATTATACATTTGCAAAGAATAGCAAATGAATTGCCTGATACATTTTCCGATACAAAGAGGATAACCATGTCTTATATACCAGTAGAAAATGCCCCAATTCGAATTGATGTCCCAGTTGGACAAATTGCCACCGAAGCAAATACACGCCAGAAGCATAGCAGGCATGTCGGTTCCAAAGACAAAAATCCTCGAAAGAGAACTATTCCTGTTGAAAAAGACATAGTAAAGACACCTGCAGTTGTCCAAACTTCTGATATAGTTTTAACGCCAAAAGACGTTCAGGTACCTGAAAATTGTGAAAATGACAAGATCTCGATAAATTATGTCTTTACAAGAGAGAAATGGGACCGAAATAAGACAATGTCAATGAAATATTTGCATATAATGTGGCATTAAATATCATACATGAAAGTAAAGATCTTGAGCCAAGATCAGTCAAAGAATGTCGATGATTGGCCAAAATGGAAAGAAGCCATGAAGGCTGAATTAGACTCACTTGCAAAACGTGAAGTCTTTGGACCTGTAGTCCGTACACTTGAAGATGTAAAACCTGTTAGATACCAATGGGTATTTGTAAGAAAACAAAATGAGAAAAATGAAGTTGTGCGCTACAAAGCCCGACTTGTGGCACAATGTTTTTCACAGAGACACGGTATAGATTATGGGGAAACATATTCCCCTGTAGTGGATGCAATAACATTGCGTTCATTATTTGGTCAGCTTATCCGCATATCATAAACTGCATATGCATTTAATAGATGTGGTAACAGCCTATTTATACAGCTCATTAGATCGGGATATCTATATGAAAGTCCCTGAAGAACTAAAGATATCTAAACCATCCAATGAATATTCGCAAGGGTTATACTCAGTCAAATTGCAAAGATCTTTATATGGTCTAAAGCAATCTGAACGAATGTGGTATAATCGTCTTACTAAGTATCTGGCCAAAAATAGATTCAAGAATGACGATATCTGTCCATGTATTTTCATAAAGAAATCTGCATCTTGATTCATTATAATTGCTGTGTACGTTGATGATTTAAATATCATTGGGACTCCTGAGGAGATTCCAACAATTATAAAAACTCTAAAAGAAGAGTTTGAGATGAAAGATCTTGAAAAGACTAAATTTTGTCTCGGCCTGCAGATCGAGCATAAAAAATATGGGATCTTTATTCATCAAACAACATACACAGAGAAGATCTTAAAGAGATTTTATATGGATAAGTCACATCCATTAAGTACCCCAATGATTGTAAGATCTTTGGATGTGGAAAAGGATCAATTCTGTCCTAAAGAAGAAAATGAAAATATCCTTGGTCCTGAAGTACCATATCTTAGTGCCATTGGAGCACTAATGTATCTTGCTAATAACACACGACCCGATATATCATTTGCTGTGAATTTATTGGCAAGGTATAGTTCCTCTCCAACCAGAAGACATTGGAGTGGAATCAAACAAATCTTTCGATATCTTCATGGAACGGTTGATATGGGATTGTTTTATCCCTATGGATCCAAGTCACAATTAGTTGGCTATCCAAATGCTGGATACTTGTCTGATCCACATAAAGGGAGATTTCAAACAGAATACCTATTCACATATGGTGGTACAGCTATATCATGGAAGTCCACGAAACAGACAATTGTAGTAACATTCTCTAATCATGCTGAAATACTAGCTATTCATGAAGCAAGTCGCGAGTGTTTTTGGCTTAGGAGTTTGATCCAATATATTTTGTCATCATGTGGACTAATTGATCATAAGATAGCTCCAACTGTCCTGTTTGAAGATAATACAGCATGCATTACTCAACTTAAAGGCGGATACATCAAAGGTGATAGAACAAAGCATATTTCTCCCAAATTCTTCTTCACTCATGATCTTCAAATCAAGGGACAATTGATGTCCAACAGATCCGCTCAAGTGACAATCTGGCAAATTTATTTACAAAGTCACTCCCAAAATCCTTCTTTGAAAGATTGGTACATGAGATTGGGATGTGCCGATTTCAAGACATTAAATGATGTCGACAAGAGGGGGAGACTGTACTCTTTTTCCTTTGGTAAGATTTTTTTCTATTGGGTTTTTCTTGACAAGGTTTTTAACGAGACAGTCCCCATCACAAAGGATTTTGTACTCTTTTTCCTTCACTAAAGTTTTTTTCCCATTGGGTTTTTCTTTAGTAAGATTTTAACGAGGCATAATCCTAAATGATCATCCAAGAGGGAGTATTGTGATAATGAAAAATGAGTTGAATGCCCATTAATTCTTGAGCAGCTCAGTTTCTCAATGAAAGAATCTTTAATTTTCAATTAATGGAGTGTAAAAAATCAAAGTTTCGTATGTGTATAAATAGAGGCTTAAGCCTCTAATGATAACACAACAATAATAATCAATAACAATATTCTCTCTCTTTTATACTCTTCTCTTTCTTTACATACGATACTACTTATATATATATATATATATATATATATATATATATATATATATATATATATATATATATATATATATATATATATATATATCACTTTTATTATATCAAGATAATTATATTAATATGAGCATTAATACTAGAATTTTTTATTTCTCTATCTTATATTATATCTTTTTTATTTATTTATTTTACAACAATAATTGATGATTTTTGTCAAATAAAACTTATCTAGGTGTAACTTTAATTTCAATTTTTTATGGTCAATTTTGCTGGCGTCCAAATCTTTCATGGTAAAGAAATAAAAGGGAAAAACTGAATCAACAAGCATCTCCTCTGCCGACTCCGTTATCTCTATATAATATATACCATGTGTCATAGCATAGCCATTACAGAACGCATAAGATTAGTACGCATGAAATAATTACACCATAACAGAACAATTCACAGAAAGGAGAATATGAAAAACTTAAGTTATAGTCACATGCTGACATGTATATTCATCCCGTATCTCCAAAAGACAAGCTTAAAAAGATTGCATTCAATAGGTCTCATCGTGGTACATTGAGTAATAACCACCATCGCTTCTTGATTTATCAGCCTGCAAAGTGATGGCAACATTAGCGCAAAAGATCGTTGTATACATGAGGATCGATAATCCGACAACAACAAAGTTTTTAGACAGATTGAAATACCCTATGGATGAGATTCTCAAATTCTTGTGTTCCATTCTCTTGGATGTACTTCTCGGCAGCAGTTAGAATGTCCTCTTTCTTACCCAATTTGTCCTTTTTACTTGGAACATACCAGATGTTAACTGTCTGAGGATTAACAAAGAAAGGTCTCACATAATGCTCGTAAACATAAGCAGCACCACTAAAGTATGGAAGGACCAACCAGCAGGTTATAATCAGCTTAGCGTAGGGCCATATAGGAATCCTGAAATATGTACAAGTTGTAAACACTTCATAAATGTTTTTCAGACATAATCATCATCATTACTCTAAGTTCCCATACCACCACTCACCCACGAATGATGGATGGGGGTAAGATGATTTGGAGTTTGATGATGACTATGTTAAAAAAAATGAAAAAAATATAGAGAAGCAACTTTTAGTTAGCTAACATTAATTAGCCAACTTTTCTTTTTGAATTCTGAAATTCTACTTTTTTTTTTTTTGAGAATTTAGGATTTAATATTTACAATTTAAGGTCTAGAATTTAAGATAAATAAAATATTTTTTATCCTTAAAGTTTGTTAAAAGTTTCAAAAACACTTCCAAATTTTATTTTGTTTCGATTTTGTCCAAGAAATTTTCTATTTGCATCAAATATGTTTCTAATGGCTAATTTTTAAAAAAATTTAGAACTAATTAAGCAACAATTTTACAAGAACAATTTTCAACACAAGTAAATCAAACATAATTGTATGCATTATTGCTTGATTGGTCCTAAACATTTTGAAAATTTAGTTGTCAGAAATATATTTGATGCAAAATGAACACTTTAAGGACAAAATTAAAGCAAAAAGAAAATTTAGGGGTCTTTTTTGAAATTTTTGACAAACTTCAATTACAAAAATTATAGTTTACTCATAAAATAATTTTAAAAAAGTTGGTTGATGTTGGCAGAAAAAAGTTAATCACAACGGAAATCATACAAAGCTTTGCATGATGCTAAATTATAACTTGAATGGAGGCCTTGTTATAATACAATGGCTTCTATTATACCCCTTGCACAATAATTTTAGTCTAGATGTTTAACATTGTTTATGTAGGACTGCATTCTATAATACTAACAATCATGGTTGAAACTTGAAAGCATAAGCCAGTGATTATAAATCTCTAAGAATCAAAGAACCCTAAGCAAAATTGAACTTGCAGACAGAGTAGTAATCGTCTAATTGATGAATCCACAGACATGACTAGAATTGGAATAAGAAACAATATGTTAGGAAAATGAAAAAGAAGAAATTGACGAACCATTCAAGAAGTTTGGCGAAGGTGAGTTCAAAGAGAGTGATCATGGAATAGAGAACCCAGTAAGTGAGCCACTGCTGATCATCCACAGGTGACTTGCTCTCAATTGCCCTAACTGAAGCATACCTGTCCCATTCAAGAAAAAGAGTAAAAAGAAAACCGCCACAAAAACAACCACGATTCACGGCAATAAAATAAGATTGTACTTACAGAGGATAAACAAGACTAATCACCGGCCTGCAACAGAAAAAGTAGCAGCTGAGAAAATAGAAAGAGATAGTGATTTATTAATAATTGAAGCAGTTGAAAACGAGGGAAATGAGACTACCCAGCAAGAACATCAAAGTTCTTGAGAATGACTTTGATGAAGTTTCCAGCTCCAGATCCCATCTTTGATCGATCTATGAGTACTGTTTTCAGTGTCTGAACTCAGAATTTGTGTGTGAGAAACTAAGTTAGGGCTGCTTCTATTAGTGAGATGAGTTGCTCAATGCAGAGAGAGAGAGAGAGAGAGAGAGGGTTGTGGCGTTACTGTGTTAGAGAAGAGAAGAAGACATGTGTGAGGGAAAAGCGGTGGTTGTAATTTGGGGATTAAAGAAAGGAAGGGTGGTGCAGGTGGTGCTGTCGTGGCAAGGTAGTAGTCCGGTCTGGGTGGGTTTTGGTGGCGCCCCAAAAATAAACAAACATTCGCCAATTCCAAGGAACCCTCCTTTTTCCCTATAATTACCAAATTACCGCTGCCGACGTTATTCCGTTATTCCATTCCCATCTAATGCTTCTCGATTCTTCTCTACTCTTTTCAAGGATCCCCCCCCCCCCCCCTTTTCTTTTTCCCTTTTCTAGCCTTCATTAATATCTTAGCCGTTGTTTTAGAATATTTTGAAAATGTTTCTGTTCTTGCTTGGAACTACTCTGACACTCAAATTAATTTTAGGAAAAATACTTTAAAAAAATTATGGACTATAGTGAAGGATGTTCTACTCCGTTATAGTCCTGGCTCTCTTCTATTTATTGTTGTTAATTAGTAGTAATCGACATATATCTGCTTCATTTGAAATTTGTCCAGGTATTATAGAGGTGCTAAACGATAATTTGATAAGATAAAGTTTAAATGTTTAAAATTTGGTTCTAAGGTATAGTAATGTGTGTCTGGTGCACGAAATTGGTTCCGCAGAATTTGCACAGATAGATCGTCAAGTATACTGGGTCGTCCAAGTAATATTTCAGGTGAGTGAGGATTGATCCCACAGAGATTGTTGGTTTGAGCAAGCTGTGGATACCTTGCAGATCTTAGTTAGGTGGATAGAAATTATAGTTTGTCACGAAAAACATATAAAACAGATAAATAAAACGTTACTAGATAGATAAGAATTCAACGGTATGAGAACGGTTGAGGTTTCGGAGATGCTTTGGCTTTCTGGATTAACTTTTCTTACTGTTTACTTCAATAACCTTCTGATTCCTTCAATGGCAGCCGTAAGTGATTAACTCATGTCCTCTCATCAAGATAACCTCCTCCACTGTAGCAATCCACCACGTTGAGATGACTCATGTCCTCTCATCAACCCACCTCTAGGTTTCTCACTGTAGCAGAAGATGAAGCTCTAAGCAATCCACTCCCCTTCACAATTCTACTCAAGGTGCCACAGATAAGGCAGATCTTCTGGATCAGAAAGTGCTACTTCTCTGACTCTAGCCTTAACGCCACAGAGACCTCACTTACCCACGGTCAACGGGATTATATATCACGTATCCAAAGTTACCCAGGTACTCTATTGGAATCCGCTATGCAATCTCTAGCTTTGGTTCAATGTTATCCGGGTCAGGACTCGCATGGAACCCACGTAGAACAAGGATGATTGTCACGGGCCACCCTCAATTCATGAGATAAAGAACGAGAATACATAAGAGAATAGAATCAGACATATTGAACTAGAACGGTAATATTATTAATCCACAAAACTCAGCAGAGCTCCTAACCTTAACCTTAGGAGGTTAGTGACTCATACTGTACATAATAGTGTTCGAAAATAATGGGCGACGAAGAAGATTCAAAGTTAGGGTGATCTCCTCCTATATATACTAATCTACTAACTAAGAATTTACAGAAATAAGATAAACTAAGTTGATAGTGCGAAAATCCACTTCTAGAGTCCACTTGGTGAGTGTTTGGGCTGAGCTTGAGTGAAATCCACGAGCTAGTACCACTTAGGGTCGTTGAACGCTGGCTTGGGACTCCCTTTTGGGCGTTGGATGCCAGCTGCTCCCCTGTGGGCGCTGGATGCCAGGAATGGGGCTGGTGGCTGGCGTTGAACGCCAGTTTTGGACCTTCAGTTCCAAAGCAATATATGAACTATTACATATTTCTGGAAAGCCCTGGATGTTAGATTTCCATAGCCGTTGAGAGTGCACCATTTGGACCTTTGTAGCTCTAGAAAAGCTCCTTCGAGTGCACGAAGGTCAGATCCTAACAACATCTGTAGCCATTTCTCTGTCTCTAAATCAGGCTTTTACTCAAGCTCCTCAATTTTAGCTAGAAAATACCTGAAATCACCATAAAATACACAAACTCAAAGTAGAATCCAAAAATATGAATTTTGCACTAAAATCTATGAAAATATAATAAATCTTAAACAAAACATAGTGAAAACTATATAAAAATGATACCAAAAAGCGTATAAAATATCCGCTCATCAGAACACCAAATTTAAATTTTTGCTTGTCCCCAAACAACTAAAAACAAAGTAGGATAAAAAGAAGAGAAGGATACAATAAATCTCAGAGTTCCTAATGAAGCTCAGTTTCAATTAGATGAGCGGGACTAGTAGCTTTTTGCTTCTGAATAGTTTTGGTATCTCACTTTCCATTGAAGCTCAAAATAATTGGCATCTTTAAGAATTTAGAATCCAGATGATATTATTGACTCTCCTAATTCAGTTCTTTTTTATTCTTGAACACAGCTTCTTTAGAGTCTTGGCAGTGACCCTAAGTACTTTGTCTTCCAGTATTACTACTAGATACATAAATGCCATAGACACTTAACTGGGTGAACCCCTTAGGATTGTGATTCAGCTTTGCTAGAATCCCTGGCTAGTGGTGTCCAGAGTTTTTAAGCACACTCTTTTTGCTTTGGATTACGGTTTTAACTGCTCAGTCTCAAGCTTTTCACTTGACCCCTTCACACCACAAGCATATAGTTAGGGAAGCAGCTCATTTGAACTTTTTAGGCTAAGTTTTTATCTCTTTTAGGCCCTCTTAACTATTGATGCTCAAAGCCTTGGATCCTTGCTCTTGCCTTTTGGTTTAAAGAGCTATTGGCTTTTTCTTTTTCTGCTTGCTTTTTTTTTCTTTTTTTTTTTCGCAGATACATATAATAATTTTTTTTCTTTTATTGCTTTTTCTTGCTTCAAGAATCAATTTTAGGATTTTTTTCAAATTACCAATAATACTTCACTTTTATCATCATTCTTTCAAGAGCCAATATTCTTAACTCGAACATCAAATATGCACTGTTCATTCATGCATTCAGAAAACAAAAGTAATACCACCACATCAAATAATTGAACTATTCTTAATATATAACTCGAAATTCATGTATCTCACTTTTTTTTCAATTAAAAAATTTTCTTTTAAGTAAGGTGAGAGATGCATGGGATATTTCATAACTTAAAGAAATAAAGATGATCATGCATTAGAAACAAACAATAAAACAACATACATGGAAAACAGAAAAATTAACATAGGGAACAGAAGAGTAAGGAAACGAATCCACCTTAGTGATGGCGGCTATTACTCTTTCTGGAAGCTCCAATGGAGTGCTTTATTTCTTCTATGTCACGCCCCTGCCTCTGTTGTTCTTCCCTCATGGATCTTTGATCTTCTCTTATTTCATAGAGGATGGTGGAATGCTCTTGATGTCCCATCCTCATCAACTAATCCATGCTAGAGCTTAATTCTCTAAGAGAAGTATGCAATTGGTCCTAATAGCCTTGGGGAGGAAAATATATCCCTTGAGGCATCTCAAGGATTTCTTGTTGAGGCTACTCCACATGCTCTCTAGTTTGCTCCATCCTTCTTTTAGTGATGCACTTGTCCTCCTCAATGGGGATGTCTCCTTTTATGACAATTCCAGCTGAATTGCATAAGTGACATATGCGGTGAGGGAAGCGGAGGCAAGTGCCTTTCCCTTCCCCTTCCTTGAGGTTTCACCAGCCTTTGGTGCCATACTTAGGAGTGGTAGAAGTCAAAAAGCAAAGCTTTTGCAACACCAAATTTAAGAGGTTTGCTCGTTGACAAACAGATTTTTGACGGTTTAAAATTTCACAAATAAATTCCCGTTGCAAGTATAGTCTCTAAACCAACTAAAATCCTTTCATACAAAAATTTGGTTGTCACAAGTAACAACCCCCTAATAAAATTGATAACCGAAGTATTTAAACCTCGGGTCGTCTCTCAAGGAATTGCAGGGAGGTATGATTTATTATTGGTTATGGAGGATTATCTTTTTGGGATTTTTGAATAAGGAACAAGAAAAATAAATTGCAAGAAAGTAAGTTAATAATTAAGAAAACTCTTGGCAAGGTATGAGAAGTTAACGTCCTATCCTAGTTATCCTTATCAATTGTGATGAGAATTGTTCATTGCTCCCACTTAGTTAACCCTTACTAAATAAAGGAAAGTCAAGTGGACTAATCAATTTGATTCCTCAAGTCCTAGTCAACTCCTAAGAAAAGACTAGCTTTAGAGGGATCCAAATCAACCAGCAACTTTCAATTATAAATCAACAAAGGAGTTTGATAACTCAAGAGTCTCCAATTACTCAATTCAAGCTAAGAATGTAAAAAGCTAAGTTGAAATAATAAATATGAAATACCTCAAATTGTATTAAATAAAGAAATCAAATCTAACATGGAGTTCATAAACCAAATTGGGAAAATAAATAAACTAGAATGCTAGAATAAATAAAAGTAGAAGAGAAACTAAATTAAAGGAACATTGAACCTGGAATTAAGAAGAAATAAACCTAAAACTAAGAGAAATCCTAAAACCTAGAGAGAAGAGAGAGTCTCTCTCTCTAGAAACTACATCTAAAACCTAAAATTATGTGAATCAATGAATGAATGAATGATCTCTTGAGCCTCTGCTTGTCCCCTGGCTTTAGTCTGCGTTTCTGGGCCGAATACTGGGTCCAAACTCAGCCCAAAATTGCCTCCAGTGTTTTCTGCGATTTCTGCAGGTAGCGCATGTCACGCGTACGCGTCGTCGTAAAATCTTCAATTCACGTGTACGCGTCAGGTACGCGCACGCGTCGATCCTTGCTGGTTGTCTCCTTTATTTCTTGTGTTCCTTCCATTTTTGCAAGTTTCCTTTCCATCCTCTAAGCCATTCCTGCCCTATAAAGCCTAAAAACACTTAACACAAAGATCACGGCATCGAATGGTATAAAGGGGAGTTAAAAATATACAATTTAAAGGCTCAGAAAGCAAGTTTTCAATCATAGAACAAAATTGGGAAGGAATTGTAAAATCATGCAAATAGTATGAATAAGTGTGCAAAGAATTGATAAAAACTACTCAATTGAGCACAAAATATACCACAAAATAGTGGTGCATCACTCGTCCTCAAGTAAATATGATAGGTGGGGTAGTGAAGATTCTGTGGGACCCACCGGTCCTGAGAGGCTAAGGAATTCGGATTTCCTGCCCCCTTGTGGGCATTGAATGCCCAGCTCTTGCTCCTGGATGGCGTTCAACGCCTGCTCTATGCTCCATTTGGGGCGTTAAACGCCCCTTGGGGTGCTCCTCCCTGGCATTCAACGCCAGGTCTCAGCCTCTTCTTGGGCGTTGAACGCCCACTAGGGACTCCCTAGCTAGCGTTCAATGCCAGCAAGGTACTTGCTCCAGGTTGTTCTGTTTCCATCTCTGAACGTTTCTGTCTCTGTTCTGACTATTGCACAAGATCATAAACATTAAAAAGCAAGGAAAAATTCTAAAAATAAAAAAACTCAAATGAAAATAAACAAAAGAAATAAGAACAGAAATATTCTACTCATGGTTAGGTTGCCTCCCAACAACCGCTTCTTTACCGTCACTAGCTTGACACTTGATTGTTGACTTTCTTCCTCTTCTTCCAGTTGGTTAACAGAAATGGCTCCATGGGAGAAGAAGAGGGGATTAGTGCCCTCAAATTTGAATTCCTCCTAACAAGCTTTCTTTTAGTGTGATGAGCTTGATTCTCCTTGCTTGTTAGGGTAGGAGTTATATTGTTTCTCCATTCCCTATGCATCTGTCTCTTGGGACCTTCCTCCTTGGTGAGTGGTGACTGTCCAACACCAAACTTAAGTTTGATGTCTGAGAAAACTATATGAGTTTTCACCAAGGGAGGAGGCTTCAGTATTGTGCTCTGCATGGAAGTACCTCTTTTGTCAAGGGGTAGTGGAGGTTTAAAGACCTTGATAATCATGTAATCCTTCTGTAACCTTAGCACGAATTCACCCCTCTCAGCATCAGAGAGGTTTCTTCCAGTAGAGAGAGACCATTGCTCCAAAACCTCAGCAAAAGGAATATTGGTTTGCATCTTTTTAGAGTCTTCCAAGCATTGTGAGCAGTGCCTGTCCTTGGTCTCCTTTTAGGGCATCTGAAGGTGTGGTACTTCAGGCTTTCTTCCCATAAGAGGGGCGTGCAATAATGTGCTTCCAACCTCTTCTTGAGCTTCTTCTTCATTTAGTTCCTCAACAGTGGGTACCATTTTAGGCTCAGCCTCCTTGCTACTAATGAGGGCCAGAAACTCTTCTCTTATCTGTTCAGATAAGTGCTATCTAGTTTGACTCAACTGTGCCTCTATAGTTCTGTTAGAGGCTCGGGCTTCTTGCAGCATCTCTTGAAATTTCAATATTTGTTGTGCAAGGGAGTGTAGTTGCTAGGTTAATGACTCACTTTGCTCAGGAGGGTCTGACTCAATGGACACTCTCATAATCTCTCCTTTCATTGGAGTCTCATTAGATGAGTACAGATGCTGATTGCTGGCAACTGTCTCAATGAGCTCGTGAGCTTCCTCAATTGTCTTTTTTATGTGGATTGAACCACCAACAGAATGGTCTAAGGACATCTTAGCCATATTTGTGAGTCTGTAATAGAAGATGTCTAACTTTATCCATTCTGAAAATATTTCAGTAGGGTATTTCCGTAGTATCATTCTGTACCTCCCCCAAGCATCATAAAGGGATTCATTATCTTCTTGTTTGAAGCCTTGAATGCTAGTCTTAACTGGGTTAGCTTCTTTGGTGGAAAGTATTGATTCAAGAACTTATCCACCAGCTGACTCCATGTTTTCAAGCTTGATTTAGGTTGATTATCCAACCACCTCTTTGCTTGGCCTTTCACAGCAAATGGAAAAAGCAACAACCTATAGACATCCTTGGTCTACTCCCTCAGTATACACTGTGTCAGCATATTGCAGGAAATATGCAAGGAATTCTTTGGGCTCCTCTTGAGGAAGTCCCTGAAACTGGCAGTTTTGCTGCACTAATGTGATTAGTTGTGGGTTTAGCTCAAAGTGAGCTACTCTAATAGGAGGTATACTAATACTGCTTCCATAGAAGTCAGGAGTGGACGCTGTATAAGACCCCAAGGTTCTTCTTGGTTGTGCCTTTTTTCTCTAGATTTATAGTGCACTCTTCCTGTTCCTGCATACACAGACAAGAGACAAAGAAAAGTGGGGAGTCTCTATGTCAGAGCATCGAGAGCTCCCTGTGTGATACCAAAAAGAAAAAAAGAGACAAGAATTAAATATTTTTTTCAAAAAATAAATAAATAAATAAATAAAATAAAAATAGAAAAATAATTTGAAAATAAAAAAATTAATTAAGAGATTTCAAAAAAATAAGAAAAGAAAAGATTAAGAAAAGATATGACAATCAATTAACTAACAAGATTTAAAATCAAAGAGGGGATTTTCGGAAAAAAAAAAAGAAAGAGAAAGTAGTTATGAAGTTTTGAAAAAAAGGAAAGAGAAAGGAGAATAAAAGATAAAACAAGTAACTAACTAATTAAGAAGATTTAAGAACAAAATAAAAGATTTGATTTTGAAATTAAAAGGAGAAAGTTTTGAATTTTAAAAGTTGAAAGAAAGTAAAGATTTGAAATTTAAAAGTTTTAAATTCAAAAAGAAAGATAAGGTAAAGATTTAAAAATATTAAGAAAGATAAGATTTAAAATTTAAAGATTTTGAAAAGGATAAGATTTGAAATTTGAATTTTGAAAAAGATTTGATTTTGAAATTTGAAATCTGAATTTTGACATCTTGAAACTTGAAAATTGAAATTGAATTAAGATAAGAATTTGAAATTTGAATTTTAAAATTTGAATTTAAAACAAGATAAGATAAAAATTTAAATTTAAGGAAAAAGATAAGATAAAGATTTGAAAAGATAACAACAAAGTTTAAAATTTGAATTTTGAATTTTTGAAATTTGAAAAATAAAAAGACAAAAACTAAAAGACACCAAATTTAAAATTTTTTGAAATCTAGGGACAAAATTTTCGAAATTTTTGGATGACAAACACAAAAAGACACCAAACTTAAAAAATTTTAAGATCAAACAAAGAAAAATACCAAGAACAATTAGAACACAATGAAGAACACTCAAGAACACATTTCAAAAATTTAAGAAAAGAAAAACACAAAGAGACACCAAACTTAAAACTTTTGAAGATCAAGGACACTAATTTCAAAAATTTTAAAAGAAAAACACTAAAAGACACCAAACTTAGAATTTTTTAAATCAAATAGGAAAAATAGTAAGAACAATTTCGAATACAAGGAAGAACCCCAAGAATAGTTTTTGAAAAACTAAAGGAAAGAAAAACCAAGAAACACCAATAAGAAACCAAACTTAAGAATTTTGAAATCAAAGACTCTAAATTTCGAAAGGTTAGAAAAGAAAAAAAGAGACTCAAAAAGACACCAAACTTAAAGATTGACACAAGATTCAACCAAAAGGTAAAGATTAATAAAGAAAAGAAAAGGTTTTGAAAAATTTTTTAAAAAGAAAACAAAAGACACAAACAAAAGAGCAAGTAAACCATAAAGAATACCTAATCTAAGCAACAAGATAATCCGGTAGTTTGTCAAATCTAAACAATCCCCGGCAACAACGCCAAAAACTTGGTGCACGAAACTGGCTCCGCAGAATTCACACAGATAGACCAGCAAGTATACCGGGTCATCCAAGTAAAACCTCAGGTGAGTGAGGGTCGATCCCACGGAGATTTTTGGTTTGAGCAAGTAGTGGATACCTTGCAGATCTTAGTTAAGTGGATAGAAATTATAGTTTGTCACGAAAAATATATAAAACAGATAAATAGAACGTTAGTATATAGATAAGAATTCGATGGTATGAGAACGGTTGAGGCTTCGGAGATGCTTTGTCTTTCCGGATTAACTTTTCTTACTTTCTACTTCAATAACCTTCTGATTCCTTCAATGGCAGCCGTAAGTGATTAACTCATGTCCTCTCATCAACCCACCTCTAGGTTTTTCACTGTAGCAGAAGATGAAGCTCTAAGCAATCCACTCCCCTTCATAATCCTACTCAAGGTGTCACAGACAAGGTAGATCTTCCAAATCAAAAAGTGCTGCTTTTTTGACTCTAGCCTTAACGCCACAGAGACCTCACTTACCCACGGTCAACGGGATTATATGGTACGTATCCAAAGTTTCCCAGGTACTCTATTGGAATTCGCAATGCAATCTCCAGCTTTGGTTCAATGCTATCTGGGCCACGACTCACACAGAACCCATGTAGAATAAGGATGATTGTCACGGGTCACCCTCAATTCATGAGATGAAGAACGAGAATGCATAAGAGAATAGAATCAGACATATTAAACTTGAACGGTAATATTATTAATCCATGAAACTCAGCAGAGCTCCTAACCTTAACCTTAGGAGGTTAGTGACTCATAATATACATAATAGTGTTCGAAAATAATGGGGGAGGAAGAAGATCCAAAGTTAGGGTGATCTCCTCCTATATATACTAATCTGCTAACTAAGAATTACAGAAATAAGATAAACTAAGTTGATAGTGTGAAAATCCACTTCTGGGACCCACTTGGTGAGTGTTTGGGCTGAGCTTGAGTGAAATCCACGAGCTAGTACCCCTTAGGGGCGTTGAACGCTGGCTTGGGACTCCCTTTTGAGCGTTGGACGCCAGCTGCTCCACTGTGGGCGCTAGACGCTAGGAATGGGGCTGGTGGCTGGCGTTAAACGCCAGTTTTGGGCCTTCATTTCCAAAGCAAAGTATAAACTATTATATATTTCTGGAAAGCTCTAGTTGTTAGCTTTCAATAGCCATTGAGAGCGCGCCATTTGGACCTCTGTAGCTCCAGAAAAGCTCCTTCGAGTGCACGGAGGTCAGATCCTGACAGCATCTGCAGACCTTTCTCTGTCTCTAAATCAGACTTTTGTTCAAGCTCCTCAATTTCTGTCAGAAAATTTCTGAAATCACCATAAAACACACAAACTCAAAGTAGAATCCAAAAATATGAATTTTGCACTAAAACCTATGAAAATATAACAAAACTTAAACAAAACATAGTGAAAACTAAATGAAAATGATGCCAAAAAGCGTATAAAATATCCGCTCATCAGCGCCCGAGATGCTAAAGCATGGATCACAGCCCCCAAGCTTGACTTGCTAGTTGTGCTGCTTCATTGCAAGCAAGTTGAGCTTTGTCTTGACGACATATGGCGTTATACTTTGGAACTCTGTCAACTTATCCTGGTAGCCTCCAAGCTCAACACAAGGTCGTTTTGTCAACATGGGCAAGCTGGGTATTAATGCTCCCTTTCTTGAGAATATCAAGGGTTTGTTTTATTTTAAACGTGTAATAATTATTGCCGCACAGTTTTTCGAGGGAGATCCGACTATTTATTTTAGATGGTATTTGAAAAGTTTTGCTGATCGAATGGCTAGTAACTGAGGGTGGTTATGATCGTGTGATAGTGGCTTTGTTGGTCTTTTATTACCTTTTTTATTCGTGTGTTGGGAACAGTCTTTATCTTTTACCCCAACAAGTTTACCTAGTAGAGAAAATGACTTTAAGAGGTTAGTACTTTTTCTTATTCACTGTTGTCCTTTCGTTCCCCCTCTCTAATCACTAGAGATAGAGTTGTGGAGATGAAGGATGATCTGTATGTATGGGTGCATGTGGACGTGAAATGTCGCACTTCTCTTTACCAAGATGCCAAAAAACTTTCCGAACTTAGTGCTATTAACTGGATTAAGGTTGGTGCTTCAATTGATGTGGAGTTTCTTCCCTATACAATGAGGAGAGAGTGTGTGAAAAAAAGAGTAATTGGGCTTACTTTTACTTGTATAGTTGTGAATTGACAAACTTGAATGTTAGGTTCGCGTTTTCGAATTTTGAATGTAAAGTGTTGACACAGTTATACTGTGCTCTATGACACGTATATCCAAACTCTTGGGCTTTTCTTCGAGCCTATGAGTGCCTAATGGAGTTATTAGAAACTCCCCCTTTCCTGAACGTCTTTTTTTCTTTATTCCAGTCAAAAGGGGTGCGAAAGGGTCTTTGGGTAAACCTTAGCAGCTATCCCAGTCGGTCTATCTTCGTGCTGTATAAATCTTCTTTTAAGAATTTCAAAAAGATGTTTGTAAAAGTTCACTCGTCAGAGACTGAGTATCCCTTCTTCTTAGATGATGAATGATGAGCAGATATTTTATACGCTTTTTGGCATCATTTTCATATAGTTTTTATTAAGTTTTATTTAGTTTTTATTAAGTTTTTATAGGTTTTAGTGTTAAATTTATATTTTTGGATTCTACTATGATTTTTTGTGTTTTTGTGTAATTTCAGATAATTTCTGGCTGAAATTGAGGAGTTGGAGCAGAAGTCTGATTCAGAGAAAGCACTGCAGATGCTGTCCGGATCTGACCTCCTTGTATTCAGAAGAGCTTTTCTGAAGTTACAGAAGTCCAAATGGAGCACACTCAATGGCTATGGAAAGATGAATTCCAGAGCTTTCCAGAAATATATAATAGTCCATACTTTGCTTCGGATTAGAAGGCCCAAAACTGCCATTCAACACCAGCTACCTGCCCCCTTCCAGGCGTCCAGCGCCCAAAGAACAGAGACCAATGTCTAAACGCCCAGAGAGAACCCCTCAGCTGGTGTTCCATGCCCAAGAGACCTCATAGCACGTGGATCTCATCAAAGCTCAGCCCAAACACTCACCAAGTGGGCCCCAAAAGTGGATTTTAGCACTAAAAAGACTGTTTTACCCTTACTAGTCATTGTTTAGTATTTAAGGGATTTTATTCATGTTATTCGAAAAACTTTACATCACTTTTACCATCATACACATTTTACTTCAGTATGAGATTATAAACCTCCTAGGTTGAGGGGAGGAGCCCTGCTGAGTCCTATGAATTAATAAAAGTATTACTGTTTCTTCTTCGATTCGTGTTTGATTTATCTCTTGGATGTATAATTCGATCTTCATCATGATGAATATGATGATATAACAAATTAGCTTGGTTCATCACATTAAGATGAACGTGCCTGACAAACACCTGCGTCTACTTGTGTTCGTGTGAATACGTGACTGGAAAGCACGAGCCAACAACTATGTTTATACATCTCTCAGACAGCTAATCCACGACTTTGTTGGGGACTTCTCGAGACACCAGTTCAGCCAATTTCTGGGGAGATTAGGGTCTCCATGGTATAGGCTATAATCCTAAAAAGTAGCATCCTCTGACCTGGAAGATTCGACCTTGTCTGTGGCATTTTGAGTAGGATCGCCAAGAGAATGGATTGCTATGCGCTTCACCCTTCGTCAGATTGGATGGCGACGGCCAATGGCGTTCAATCTGTAGCAGAGGAAATCAATGATCACGGCCCATGGCGTTGATCACATACAGCCTGCCATAGAAGAAGATCATTCACAAGCAAAGAAGACAGTAGTACCAGAGTTAACTCAGAAAGATAACGCAACTCTAATCCTTGACCCTATTCCTATCAATATTTTCTACCTTTTTTGCTTTATTCCATTCAAAAATTCACAATTAAACTGCATTTAAACATAAACCTTCTTATCTGCTTGATTAAGACCTGCAAGATAACCATAGCTTGCTTCAAGTCATAATCCTTGTGGGACTTGGACGACCCAGTGCACTTGCTGGTACAACAGTACAAAGGTGTGGGGATTCGTGCTACCAAGTTTTTGGACAAGTTGTTGGGGATTGTTGAGTTTGGATAAACTGAAAGATTGTCTTGCTCCCTAGATCAGGTAATTTTTATTTTATTTGAGTCTTTTATTTTTGTTTTCTTCTTCTCTAATTTTCGAAAAATTAAAAAAAAAAACTTTTTCAAAAATATTTTTCTTTTCTTTGTTCAATTTTTGTTCTTGGTATTGAGTCTTGCATGTTCTTGTTTTCTATTTTTCAATTACAAAAATTTTAAAACCTTTTTCACGCAGTTTATTTTCAGGCATCCTTAACATTCTGTTTGAGAGTCTTTGTTTGTGTTCTTGATTAAGACTTTTTATTTTCTTCTTTAATTTTCAAAAAAATCAAAAAGCTTTTCAAAAATATTTTTTATTTTCTTTGTTTAATCTTTGTTCTTTGTTTGAGTCTTTTTGTTTTGTTCTTGGTTAAAAAATTTGTTCTCTTGGAGTCTTTCTTTCTAAAAATTTTCAAAAATATTTTATTTGGTTAAATCTTGTGTCAAGTTTCTAAATTTGGTGTGGACCCTGAGTTCCACAAGCTAAAACTATTCCTATTTGCTTTGAGAGATCGAGCAAAAGATTGGTGGTATGATGTACCCAAGGAAATTGTGAACAACTAGGATAAGGTTGTTAACAAATTCCTGAATAGGTTCTCTCCTTTACAGAGATTAGCTAAGTTAGCAACAGATGTTCAGACTCAAGTTAGGACAGAAGTTCTAAATATGGAGCCTGTAGCTGCACCCCTTGTTGAGGTTTATAATGCTCCTAGTAATATGAGTGGTAACTACCCTCAAGGAGAAATTCTCACCCATGACCGGTGGACACCTGAGTAGGTTAATATTTCTCTTACTGAGTTATTTAAGGAGGTACATCTCCAAAGGGCCCTCACAGAAAGCCTGATGCTCTCTGAGAAGGAGATCTTGAAAGAAGGTGAGACAGTAGTCTTCACCAAAGAAGCCGAACCTCATGAGCATGCTACTGAGGGACTTAAGGAAATCACGGACCAGAAGGATCCTGAGAATGCCATTGAGCACGCCCTTACAGAGGAGAAGGAACCTCGAGTTGAATCTTCTCTGGGTATGCAAGAGGAGCCTGTGATTACCACAGAGCACGCCCTTCCAGAGGTGAAAGAGCCTTAAGAGCCATCTTTCCTAGGTGTGCAGAAAGAACTGTCAGATGAGCAGTTAGCTCATTTCCCAGTAGCCCTTAAGGAGCTGCAAGTCAATATCTCTTTTACAGAGGTATTGGGAAAAAAGACCCCTATATGGCCTGTCTAAAATACATTCTTTTGGAAAAGAAGGACCTAAGGGGAGATGAAATAGAGATACTTACTAAGAAGTATAGTATCCTAATTCAGCATGAGCAGCCAAGGAAGATTCCAGATCCATGGAGCTTTCAGATCCTATGAACTACTGGAAGGATCATTTTTGACAAAGCACTGTATGATCTTGGCTTAAGTTTAAATCTGATACCTTCCACTGAGGCAGAGGCTGAGTCTGGAGAGACTGGAAAGGCATTGAATGCCAGTAAAGAAGCCCTCACTGGGCGTTCAACGCCTATAATGGCAACAAGCCTGGTGCTGAACGCCAGTCAAGAAGCCCTCATTGGGCATTCAACGCCCATCTTGGTAGTAGAGCTAGCGTTGAACGCCAGCCAGGGAGCACTGGCTGGGCGTTCAACGCCCAAACACACAGGCTTTCTGGCGCTGAGCGCCAGTGAGGAACCTCTCACTGGGTGTTCAATGCCCAACCATGCAGCCATTCTGGCGCTGAACGCCAGTGAGGAACCCCTCACTGGGCGTTCAACGCCCACACACCCAGGGAAGCTGGCGTTGAATGCCCAAAAAGACAGAGGGACTGGCGTTTAACGCCAGTAAGGGTGCACAGCAAGGGCGTTCAACGCCCAAAGAGCTATCAGAGCTGGCGTTGAATGCCAGTCACAGCACACCCTTTGAGTGCCTAAATCCCACTCAAGAACCCTCTATCCTAGAACTAAAGGAAACCATAAAGACCATAGAGGTTCCTTTGCATGCACTTCTCCAGTGTATGAGTTCTGATCACTACTCATTCTCGGATGAGGATGAAGACACTAGGAAAGAGCAAGTTGCTCGATACCTAGGAGCTCTCATGAAGCTGAATGCCAAACTATTTGGTACAAAGCCTTTGGAGGAAGAACCTCCATTGCTTTCCAAAGAACTCAATGCTTTGGTTCAGCAGGAGCAACCTCAAAAGCTTCCAGATCTAGGATACTTTCTAATCCCTTGCACCATAGGCACTATGACCTTTGAGAAGGCTCTATGTGACCTAGGGTCAAGTATAAACCTCATGCTACTCTCTATAATGGAGAAGCTAGAAATCTAAGAGGCACAAGAAGCAAGGATTACCTTGCATAAAGACTGGATGGTGTTCAAGGTTCTGGACCTTCCATTACCCCCTGACAAGGGAGGCACTTGCCTAAAGGATTCAGCATCCAAGCCTCCTCCCTTGGATGAAACCAATTCAATCCCTCCTAAGACCAAACATAAGTTTGGTGTCTGATGTACACTATCCACCAAGGAGGAAGGCTCCAAAAGGAAGATACCTAGGGGCTGGAAAAACAAAAATATCCCTACTGAAGGATTTTCACCATGGAAGATGGTGGTATTCACTTATCTCATCATAGTATTCACCATGGAAGAGAGAAGAGACAAAAAGGGACACCAGCATATTGCTGCAAGCCCAACCCTGCCTCAGGCAGTGAACAAGATCCTGTCTCTTGAGCGTATTATGCTATTCCATGAGAGCGCAGGAAGGAAGCTCCTAGTAAGGAGTAAGAATTTATTCCTCTTTGACTATCTCCCTCCTTGAAAGGAGTTGTCCATCAAGCTAATGACATTAAATAAGCGCTTGTTGGGAGGTAACCCAACCTTAATTAATTATTTATTTCCTTTTATTTTGTTTTGTTTTCCTTTTAGGGTCATGATCATATGCAGAAGTCAGAACAGAGACAGAAATTTCACAGCAGTGAAAACAGAACACTCTGGATGGTGTGTTAAAGTTGAACGCAAGCCAAGGTATCTCTGCTGGGCGTCCAACGCTCCTAATGGGCAGCATTGCTGGCGTTGAATGCCAGCTAGGGAGCATCCCCTGGGCGTTCAAATCCCAGTGTAGAGAAGCAGGGAATTTGAAATTCCCTAGCCTCTTAGGACCAGTAGGTCCCATAGAAGCTCCACCTACCCCACCTTCTTCTACCCTATTCTTCCCCATCATTCATATTTGCTCGAGGACGAGTAAAACTCTTAAGTTTGGTGTTGCAAAAGCTTTGATTTTTTACTTCTACCACTCCTAAGTATGGAAAAAGAGGATGGAGCAAACTAGAAAGCATGCACGTGAGCCTGTGCAGCCACCTCAACAAAGACAAAGAAGTAACATTGAAGAGATTAAGCACTACATTGGATCCTCAAGGAGGAGCACTAGCCACCATCATTCAGGTGGATTCGTTCTCTTTTATCTCCTTTTCTTTCTTTATTTTTCTGTTTTCTGTTATGTTTTATCTGTTCTCTTGTTCTTGTTGTATGATCATTTGCATTGATGTCTTAAAGTTGTAAAATATTCCATATATCTCTCACCTTGCTTAAAAAAGCTTTTTATTATAAATAATTGAGCGATACATGAATTTCAAGTTTAAAATAAGAATAGTTTAATTATGTTGATGTGGTGGCATTGCTTTTATTTTTTGAATGTATGAATAAACAGTGCATATTTGAAGTTGTAATTTTAGAATGATTGGCTCTTGAAAGAATAAGGAAAAAGGAAAAATATTATTGATAATATGAAAAATCAATAAAATTGATTCTTGAAGCAAGAAAGAGCAGCAAAAAAAGCATGTTGCAAAAGAAAAAAATAATATATGCATGCGAAAAAGAAAGAAAAATGGCAAAAAAGAAAAAAAAAACTAATAAGCAGAAAAATCCATTACTGCCCAAAAATGCAGGAAAAGGAGGGCAGATTGAAAAAGTCAGAAAACCTTTAAACCAAAAGGCAAGGGTAAAAGGACCCAAGGCTTTTAGCATTAATGGATAGGAGGGCCCAAAGGAATAAAATCCTAGCCTAAGTGGCTAAACCAAGCTATCCCTAACCATGTGCTTGTGGCGCGAAGGTGTCAAGTGAAAAGCTTGAGACTGAGCGGTTAAAGTTGTGGTCCAAAGCAAAAAGAGTATGCTTAAGAATTCTGAACACCTCTATCTAGGGACTCTAGCAAAGCTGAGTCACAATCTGAAAAGGTTCACCCAGTTAAAGTGTCTGTGGCATTATTGTATCCAGTGGTAATACTGGAAAATAAGGTGCTTAGAGTCACGCCCAAGACTCTGAAAGATGTATTCAAGAATTAAAAAGAACTGAACTAGGAGAGTCAATAATATCATCTGGATTCTAAGTTTCTAAAGATGCCAACCATTCTAAGTTTCAATAGATAGTGAGATGCCAAAACTATTTAGAAGCAAAAAGCTACTAAGTCCCGCTCATCTGATTGTAACTAAGCTTCATTTGAAACTTAAAAATTTATTTGCATCTTAATTTTCTTTTTATCCTACTGTGTTCTTAGTTTCTTGGGGCCAAGCAACGGCTTAAGTTTGGTGTTGTGATGAGCAGATATTTTATACGCTTTTTGGCATCATTTTCATATAGTTTTTAGTAAAATTTATTTAGTTTTTATTAAGTTTTTATAGGTTTTAGTGTTAAATTCACATTTTTGGATTCTACTATGATTTTTTGTATTTTTGTGCAATTTCAGGTAATTTCTGGCTGACATTGAGGAGCTGGAGCAGAAGTTTGATTCAGGGACAGAGAAAGCACTGCAGATGCTGTTCGGATCTGACCTCCTTGCATTCGGAAGAACTTTTCTGGAGCTGAAGAAGTCCAAATGGAGCGCACTCAATGGCTATGAAAAGCTGACTTCCAGAGCTTTCCAGCAATATATAATAGTTCATACTTTGCTTCCGATTAGAGGGCCCAAAACTGGCGTCCAACGCCAGCTACCTGCCCCCTTCCAGGCGTCCAACGCCCAAAAAGGTCCAAACGCCCAGAGAGAACCCCCCAGCTGGCGTTTCACACCCAAGAGACCTCATAGCACGTGGATCTCATTAAATCTCATCCCAAACACTCACCAAGTGGGCCCCAAAAGTAAATTTTAGTACTAAAAAGACTGTTTTACAGTTACCTGTCATTGTTTAGCATTTAAGGGATTTTATTCATGTTATTCGAACAACTTTACATCACTTTTACCATCATACATATTTTACTTCAATATGAATTTCTAAACCTCCTAAGTTGAGGGGATGAACCTTGCTGAGTCCTATGAATTAATAAAAGTATTATTGTTTCTTCTTCAATCCGTGTTTGATTTATCTCTAAGATGTATAATCCGATCTTCATCGTGGTGAATAGGATGATCTAACAAATTAGCTCTGTTCATCACATTAAGATGAATGTGTTTGACAAACACCCGCGTCTACTTGGGTTCGTGTGAATACGTGACTGGAAAGCACGAGTTAACAGCTATGTTTATACATTTCTCAGACGGCTAATCCACGACTTCGTTGGAGACTTTTTGAGACACCAGTTTGGCCAATTTCTGGAGAGATTAGGGTCTCCGTGGTATAGGCTAGAATCCTAAGAAGCAGCATCCTCTTATCCGGAAGATTTGACCTTGTCTGTGGCATTTTGAGTAGGATCGCCAAGAGAATGGACTGCTATGCGCTTCACCCTTCATTAGATTGGATGACCACGGCCAATGGCGTTCAATCTGTAGCAGAGGATATCAATGAACATGGCCCATGGCGTTGATCACATACAGCCTGCCATAGAAGAAGATCATTCACAAGCAAAGAAGACAGTAGTACCAGAGTTAATTCAGAAAGACAATGCAACTCCAATCCTTGACCTTATTTCTATCAGTATTTTCTACCTCTTTTGCTTTATTCCATTCAAAAATTCACAATCAAATTGCATTTAAACATAAACCTTCTAATCTACCTGACTAAGACCTGTAAGATAACCATAGCTTGCTTCAAGGCACAATCCTCGTGTGATCAACCCTGACTCGCTCAGGTATTACTTGGACGACCCAGT
Organism: Arachis hypogaea; assembly: GCF_003086295.3. Lineage (NCBI taxonomy): Eukaryota > Viridiplantae > Streptophyta > Magnoliopsida > Fabales > Fabaceae > Arachis > Arachis hypogaea. Next base: position 123,531,851 of record NC_092046.1, read on the forward strand.
GCACTTGCTGGTACAACAATACGAAGGTGTGGGAATTCGTGCTACCAATGAACTAGGTGAAAATTTATCTCTTTATTGGTATCCGATACCTATGCAAATATTAGAGGCTTTGAGGAGGAGTGTGGAAGAAAACTTGCTTCTTGAGTTCTTGATAGATTGCTTTTCGTCAGGAAGATTACTCTCTATTCCTGATATGTTAAAAGTCGAAACTGATAAAGATACTTTGAGAAAATATATAGGTAAGATACTGATGGGGGTTTCATTTTGTATGAAGCATGGTATTTTGATACATTTTGTCCATTTGTCATAGGTGGGAAGGTTCCGAGCTTAACCATGGCTCGGCTAAAATCTTTTCTGGATAAAAAAATATAATTGAAAAGGAAAGCTCTGTTATTGCTACAAATAAGGACATTGGTATGGATGGTGCACAGTCTAGTGCTCGTCCTTTGCAAGGGAAAAGGAAAAACCGGACTTGGAGAAGTTCATTGAAGTTCTTTCTGCTGCAGATTTGGATTTTGGTATTGGTAATGAGTTTGGAAAATGGATGCGGCTCCAAGGTTTTGTCAGTGGTGCAAACGCACGGTCCCTTTGGGGTGATCGGTTCCCATTTCCAGAATTGGCTGACAAGGTCGCCCAGTACCTGGATGATGTGAGGCTACAGAAAGATGTTGGGAAAGAGGCTGTGGGGAAATATCTTCAAGTAAGGAAAAAAGGTGCAACATTTTGGTTTCTTTATCTCATGTGTTTTTCTGACCGAGCTTTTGCACTCTTATCAGGTGATTGGTACAAGAATGTTCTGCATTAGTTGGACGACAAAGCTACTTAGAGCCGAGGAGAAAAAGGAGGCTAGCAAAGTGTTAGAGTTGGAGAGAACATTGAAAGAGAGGGATGGTGTTATTGTTAACATGATAGAAAAAATGGACAAAGAAGAGGAGGTGACAAAGCTACAGGATCAAATCCGTGCTCTTCAAGAGCAAATAATGGATGCTGATAATGAAAAAGGGAGAATGACGTCTAGGATTCATGAGCTCGAAAATGAGGTGTTGGAAATGTTTTCGGTAGGTTTTGATGGATGGCCTAGTATCAGATACCACTAGTATATAAACTCATATATTTGGTTTGGAAATTAATGAATAGTAGTTTGCTCTATCCGCATATTGTTTGTATCCAAGTTTTTGTGTTTGTTATGTAGAAATAGGAAAGAAATATTTAATATTATTTGAATTTTGATTAGACCTCTCAATGAAGAAGGTGTGAAGTGATTGGCCTCGTTAATCAAAATATTTATTATTATTTAAATTTTGATTAGACCTCGGCCGAAAAAAAATTCAACTTGGGAAAAACCTCGATGGTAGGAAAAAGGGTACATTTCTCCTTCAAATTTACAGATAATTAGCTATAATAGAAACAAAATAATGATACATTCTACGTATTTAGTAGCTCATCCCCTGCTACAATTTGCAAAGAGTATGCTCCTCGTCAGTGTACTTTTGATATTCCGAACATCTTTAAATTTGTGAAGAACAAGGTCTCCTTGTTGGAATGCTCAGGGTCGTACTTTCTTATTGTATTTTCGCTGTATAGTGATTTGCATGGCTTGTTGTCTGAGTTAGCAAAATCACGTTCTTCATCTAATGTATTTAGCTCAGCCGTTTGTGCCTGCGTATTAGTTTCTTCATCATAAAAGTCGGTTCGTAGCGACCCTTGGGAGATTTCTGCTGGAATTAGTGCATTCGAACCATAAACTAGCCGGAACGATGTTTATTTTGTTGTTGAGTGTGGTGTTGTGTTATAGCTCCATAAGGTCTCAGGGATTAGCTCGGCCCATTGACCTTTGGCATTTGCTAGCTTCTTGCGTAAAGCCTACAAAATGGCTTTGTTAGTAGCCTTGGCCAGGCCGTTAGCCTGTGGGTGTTCTACAGAGGAAAAATTATCTTTAATATGGAGATTCTGTAAAAAGGATGCTATCTTTTTATCAGTAAACTGTCTACCATTGTCAGTGATAATTTCTCTTGGTAATCCATATCTACATATAAGAGACTTCCAATTGAAAGATCGTACCTTTTCTGAGGTTATTTTGGCAACTGGTTACGCCTCTATCCACTTTGTAAAATAATCATTCACAACTAGTAAGAATTTTACCTAACCTTGGGATGCAGGGAAGGATCCGAGGATGTCGAGCCCCCATGTATGAAACAGCCACCCAATTTCGGAAGTGTGTAACAACTCGACTGGGTTATGAATCGTTGGTGCACATCTTTGGCAATTGTCAAAGTGTTGTACCTTTTTCATGCAATCTTTTTTTAGGGAAAGGCAAAAGTATCCTGCTCTTAGAAGTTTCGCAGCTAAACTTTGTCTGTCTATATGTATGCCACAAATTCCTTCGTGTACTTCTGATATTACAAGGTCAGATTCATTGGCTCTGAGACATTTCAACAGTGGCCTGGAGAAGCCTTTTTTTTTGTATAAGTCATCTCCAACTATGGTAAAATGGCTTGCTCTCTTTTTGAATAGCCTCAAGTTTCCTTCTGACACTAGGACCTGTCCCATTTTTAAGTGGTCCATATAGGGTGTTTTCCAATCTACTGTCTGTGACATGGTTAAAACATTTATGCTATATATGCTTGGTTTTCCAAGGGTTAGTTGTGATAATGCTGGTGTTACATTAAGTGTCCTAGAGGTGGCTAATTTTGATAGAATATCTGCTCTATTATTGTCTTTCCTAGGCACATGTATGATTCAAAAATGCTAAAAATTTTGTATCAAAGCTTTTACTATAAATATTGTTCTAGGAAAGGATCCCTGACCTGGAAGTTGTCATTTACTTATTGAACAACTAACATTGAATCGCAACGAACCTTGAGGTGCTGAATATTTATTTCTTTGGCAAGGCGTAATCTGGCTAGTAAAGCCTCGTACCCGGATTGGTTATAGCTTTCCTAGAATGAAAACTTTATTGACTGTTCGATGTATACTCCGGTCTTGGCATTGAAGATAATTCCAACTCCACAGCCTTCTTCATTGGAGGCTCCATCAATGTATAGTTCCCATATTGAAAAGATGTCATCAGTTGTGGTGAATTCAACGACGAAATCAGCAAGGATCTGGGACTTAAGTGATCTGTAAAACCCTGGTTAATTAATAAATAATTAACTAATAAATAAATCATGAGCCAAAGAAATTAGAAAATTAAATTTTATAATTTGAAGAAGTAAAAATATTAAAACACTAATATTAAAAATTTTGGCTCAAAAATGGGCCAATGAACTAAACCGGTTGAGCCAAACCCATATTGGGCCCAAGGCCCAACCCATATAAGCCTCTATCAGCCACTCTTCCCTTCTCTCATAATGAAACACACTGAGGAGAGGAGGAGAAGAATCAAATCTAACCCCAAAATCACTCTAAATTTCATTTGCCCATATCTTTCAATCTAGAGTTTCGATTGCTGCACCGTTTACAACCACGCATTCAACTCACCAAACTCTTCAAATTCATTCGAACAAAGTGATAAGAAATTTGAATTTCTCATCCAGTTCTCCACTCCTTTCATTCTCATGATTTTGGTTCATGGGTTTTAAAGAATTTTATGCTTTTGATGGTTTAGGAGTACTCTAGTGCGAGATATAGCTGAGTTTCATCCAAGTGCTCAATGGGTAAAGGTGGAACTCTTATCCCCTTTGAATTCTTCAATTTTATGAAGTTTAGGAATTGAAATTGGTAGTTGTGTATAAAATTATATGAAATTAGATTGAATCCATGTGAATTGAAGTCAAATTAGTGAAGTGGAGTACTTGAATTAGAACTTTGGTGGCTGAAAACTTGTTGAGTTGGCTTGAAAGCTTGTGAAGAGGATGGTTTTGAGGCGTTTTGAACTTGAGAAAAAATCGGCCAAAGTATGATTTCAGTTTCTTGTAATTAATAAATAATATTGTGTAAAAACTTAGGCTAGTTGCCATAAGTTAGACTTGAATGCTCTAAGTTATTGGATTTGGTGGATTAAATGTGTATATATGTGATGTATGATGAGTATGTTGATGAGTTGATATAATGAAAATTTAATAACTTAGGTGTTTGGGTGATTAATAAGTAGGGGACTAGTATTTGGTGATGTATGTGAATGCTTGGGATTGGATTTGGTTATGAGTGGTTTAGTTTGTATTAAGAATTTCGGAAAACTAGAGAATTTGTAACTTTTTGGTAAAAACCTATTTTTGACCAACTACGGCGGGCCATAACTTGGCTTCCGAACCCCTAACTCTTGAGAAACTTGTTTTGAATAAAAATTTGGTCCGTGAAGTTTATAACGTTTAAAGAACAAACTGAAACTGATTTTTAACAAAAAAGTTATTCGCGTTTGAAGTTTAGGATTAAAAACTGAATTCTGCAAAAGCCGCAGAAAATTGAAGTAATGCGTACGCATGATGCATGTTACAGGAGTGAAAGCTTGGTGCGAGTCTTGTGCACATACCATGTGCATGCACAAAAGCAAGGTCATGCGTACGCACAACTTGCCTTTCAGAAATAAACCTTTTTCGTGTGCATTTCGCGCGTACGCACAAAAAGGGGTTCATGCATACACACGAGGCATGCGTACGCACGACTATCCTATTCTTCAAGAAATTCTATTTTTAACTTTTTTTTGCTTATCCAGCATGCTTTTTCACCTCTGTAACCCCTGTTTAAGGTCTGATAGCTAGTGTTAGGTTTCACAAGAAGAGCAAACCTATTGAGGGAGTTAGTTTGATATTGAGAAAGAATTGTGAAGTGAATAATTGAATTAACGATGCTTGGATAATGTTGGATGAGATAAGAATAAGGGTAAATATGATATTGATGAATTGTGATTGAAAGATCCATACGGCATATTCATTATATTATCTGAGACACGAGTTTTCCTGGGTAGATGCAGTGGCTTGCCCTCACTTGCTCCAGATTGATACTCGATACTCTGTTGACCATCTGTCAGAAGATTTGACTGGATACTTTAACTCTCTGGATCCCCTACAATGAGATGATAAATAAATCTATATATATATATACACACTCTTGGGGATGCGCGCATGCAGCGACTGTCCAGGATTCGCTACTAGACATGTCGGGCTTAGCTGTATAACCGACAGATGAAATCATTGGCCATAGGGCAGACATGCATCGTATGCACTTGTATGTTTTGTTTGAGTATGCATTTGTTTTGGCTTGACAATTTGTTTAACTGTAATTAACTGCTACCTGATCTATTTGCTATATCTGCTTCCCATAATTGTATTTTTCCTGTTTGTCTTGCTTGTGTTTGTTTCTGAGAGATCCCTCATGTGGGTGGATGAGACACTGAGGGTTGTTCTACTTGGTGATTTAGAGGTTTGCAGGGAACGGAAAACAAAGAGTTAGATTAGAATCCTTAGATATAGTCATCATATTTTTGGTTTAGTGATAACTCTAGGATTTGATATACGTTGTTGGAGTTTTGGAATGCCTATGGCATCTTGGGACCTTATGTATTATCTATATGGGAACCTTTACCATACTGAGAACCCCTGGTTCTCATTCCATACATGTTCTGTCATTTTTCATATGCAAGACGTGAGGCATCTTGCTAAGCGTGCTGGAGACATTTTACTTTGTATGTCGAGTTTGGAACTTGCTATATGTAGCTTTTTAGAATTCTATACTCGCCGTATACTATCTTTTCTGTACGCTGTTATATATCTCTTTTACGCTTAAACATTTCGAGTGTGATGCGACTTTCGAGTTCTATTTTGCTTAACTTTTTCTTCAAGGCTCCTGGTTAAACCATTCTTCATGTGTGTGTGTGTGTGTGTGTGTGTGTGTGTGTGTGTACGTATTTTACTTTTAGAGGTCGTAATACCTCACCACCTCGGATTTACAAACTTAAGCGTAAAGCTCTTTATGGTAGGGTGTTATATTATCCTCTTGGTTGATATGAAATATCATATTCTGAGAGTTCTACCGACCATTTGATTAGTCGGCCTACAAGGTCGGGTCGCGTGAGTATTTTAGGTAGCGGCTAATTAGTCCGAACTATGATATCTTGGCTCTGGAAATAGTGGTGGAGGTTCCACGATGTGATTATCAGAGCAAATGCTATTTTCTCGATGGTGGGATATCGAGCTTCTGCATTTTATAGGATTTTGCTGACGAAATAAATTAGGTGTTGTTCTGAACCTGTTTCTGTTACAGGCATAGAGCTAATAGCATAAGCAGAAATTGAAAGGTATAAATAAAGCAGTTTATCATGTTTAGGTTTGTGCAGTATATGTGGGGAAGTAAGAATGTTTTTGAAGTCAGTAAATGCTTGTTCGCAAATGTAGGTAAGAAATGATATAATTTTGCCGCTGCTATAGGTAAGAATCATGATAGAGCTGCCAGTCGTCCTGTTAGCTGTTGCACTTTTTTTTATTGTTGTTGGTGGTTTCATTTATACTACAGCTTGGCATTTTTCAAGATTTATTTCAATTCCTCGATGTGTCAACATGAAACTGAGGAATTTGCCTCCTTGAACCCTAAAAGCACAATTCTCTAGGTTTAGTCACATGTTGTATTGTCTTAATTGTACTAAAACTTCTTCAAGATCAGCGTGATGATCCTTTTTAGATTCTGATTTAACCACTACATCGTCAACGTATACCTCCATATTTCTCTTGATTTGACTTCGGAAAACCTTGTCCATCAGCATCTAGTATGTTGCACTTGCATTCTTAAAGCCAAAAGGCATTACTTTGTAACTGTTACCATATAAGTAGCTATAGTAGAAGTTAGTCATTTCAGTTATCAAGAACTGAATCAAGAACCATTAGTTAGTTATAGCTTTGACTATTGACTTTACTCAACTATATGTATATATATCAGATGTGTGCCTACTGATATCAGTTCAATTTTGTATTGAAAGTTGTAGCCTGTGATAGTTGAACTTGTGCAGGTGACATATCTGGTTTCTTGAGTTTTTCGATGATACTATCTAGAGCCATGAGAAGGGCTTTAAGATTAGGGATAGTATACGGTGGATCCTTTGTTGTGACCATGGTGATAAAGGGATGGTAAGCTTTGTTCAATCTAGCTAAAATGATATTTGTATATTCAACATTAGTGATGGGAACACCTACAGCTACAAGAGAATCTACTGCCTTTTTGATTTCTAAGAGATATTCTAATGTTGATGCCATTTTCTTGATTATCTTGAGTTGATGTTGAAGTTTGTGTGTCCTAGCTTTATTTTGGGATGCAAAATATGAATGGATCCTACTCCAAAGTTCATGAGCATAATGGCAACCAATCATTCGATGTTTAAAGGAATCATCTAGCGAAGCAAACAGCCAAGAAGTCACATTATAGTCTTCTATCCGTTATTGATGCCAGGGCATCTTGGCTGGTTTCACAAGCCATTTTGAGTATGTTTTAGGGTAGTTTTATGCATTTTCTTAGGCAATAAGCAAGTATTTGGTTGATTATGCATTCCTATCTTGATTCAATCAAACATTGTGATTTTTAAACATTTTCATGAGAATAATGCAATAATTAAATGATAAGAATGAATGATGCAGTATTTCATGATTAGAGCAAAACTTTGATGCAATTTGTTTGATTGATTTCAGGTAACAAGGAGCAGAGACCGATGTTAGTGGCCACGTTAGTGCCACTAACATGGAAGAAAGGAAAGCTTGGAAAGTTAGGGGCAAAGTTAACGCCACTAACTTGAGCAAAGGGAAAGGAGACCCACGTTAGTAGCCCCGTTAGTGCCACTAACGTGGGCACTAACGTGAAAAAAAAGAAAGATTGGAAAGTTAGTGGCAAAGTTAACGCCACTAACTTTAGCAAAGAAGAGGAAGACCTACGTTAGTGGCCCCGTTAGTGCCACTAACGTGGGCACTAACGTGGAAGAAAAGAAAGCTTGGAAAGTTAGTGCCAAAGTTAACGCCACTAACTTTAGCAAAGAAGAGGAAGACCCACGTTAGTGGCCATGCTAGTGCCACTAACGTGGGCATTAACGTGGAATAAAGTGGACAGCATGAAAAGTTAGTGCAAAAGTTAGTGCCACTAACTTGTTCGAAGCCAAGGATGAAAAGTTAGTGCAAAAGTTAGTGCCACTAACTTGTTCGAAGCCAAGAAGACCCACGTTAATGGCCACGTTAATACCACTAACGTGAGCCATTAACGTGGAGATTGGAGCGTCATGGAAAGTTAATGGAAAAGATAGTGCCATTAACTTGAGCGAAGCTAAGAAAGCCCACGTTAGTGGCCACGTTAATACCACTAACATGGGGGCTAACGTGAATGCGGCTCAACTCAAACTCCTCCAGCAAGCTGAGCTAAGCCCAATGAGTTAGTTAACTGCTTCAACTGAGGTCAAGGGCTCACATTCAGAGACTTGCAAACTCAACTGAGGATCAGAGAAGTAGTATATATTGGAGTAGTTTTGAACTAGAAAGTGATTGGGACCTGGGGATCCAGGATTGTAAACACTCTGAATTTACTTTTCTCTGTATTCAGTTTTGTTTTCAATGCACTTTACATTTTCAATTTCCATTCCCAGAGCTATGAACAACTAAACCCCTCTTCATTGCGTTACGGAGCTCTGTTGTAATTCAATGGATCAATCATAAGTTCTTATTCTTCTTCTTCTTTTCATTCTCTTTGATTTGATTGAAAGCTTTTGCTCTTCATCCAATTGAGCAATTGTCTCGAAAGAAAAATTGCTCATACGTACTTGGATTTCCTCTGAACCTTGGAAGAAGAATGAGGAAATCATGCTAGAAACGCTTTCTCATGTTGGACTGGATTGGGGGTTGGATGGATATAGTGACATATAATCCTCCCAATACTTTCATCTAGAAAAAAATGTGGTATAATCATTGACCGTACTTTATCTCTTCCCATGAGCAATTAGATCAAGGAATTGGGCAATTGTTCAAGCTTAGAGAGATTGAATTGCCAAGGAATTGGGATTCAATCACCTAAGATTGCCAAGAGATCAATGAGTTGCATGGATTGAGGAAGAGATGAGAATGAACTTGATCCGGAGAATGCAATATCTCCTAAACCCACTGAGTTTCCCTATTCTTATCTTCCCATTCTCTATATTCTGTTATTTACTTTGATGTTCATCACCCCATTCCATTTACTTTTCCGCAATTTACTTTCTGAGATTTACTTTCAGTCATTTACATTTTGCTATCTATCTTTCTGCTATTTACATTCCTTGCTATTTACATTTTCCGCCATTTAAATTTCTGCAATTTCCAACTCAATTATGTTAAGTTCAACTAAAACACTCCTCTGATTAAAGTTGCTCAACCAATCAATCCCTGTGGGATTCAACCTCACTCTACTGTGAGTTTTTACTTGCCGAAGGAAATTTGTAGTAATACAGATTTCGCGCATCAGTCATTCTTTGTACTTCTTTGTTTTTGTGTTGGTAATTGCATCTTCAAGCTTTGCAAAATGGTGAGGTATTCTTATTGTAGATGATTTTGGAGTTCTTGTCCACAGATGGATAGATTTGTAAATGACGTCAAGTAAGAAAATTCTTCTCATAAAGCTTCTTTACCAAAGGAGTATTGAATGGTTTTGTTACTGCAGCGTTGATGTTATTAGCTTGTATGATTGCAGGAAAGTTGTGATCTTCAGTATCACTTCTACTAGTAGAATCATCAGACATGGATATTGAATGGCTCTGATACCATATAGGAAGAACAGCAGAATTGAGTTGTAACCCTTATTAGAACAGAATATTGAGCAAAGTAAACCTTCTATAGATAGATAAAATGTATTATTGTATAATTGAACAGATATCAGTAGGTACACACTGGATATATATATATATATATATATGCACACACACACACACAATAGCAGAGTAAAGTCAATAGTCAAAGCTATAACAAACTAATGGTTCTTGATTCAGTTCTTGATAACTTAAATGACTAACTTCTACTATAGCTACTTATATGTTAACAATAACAAAAATTGCCATGATCAGTGATAAATGTGGTTTGTCTTGATCTGCTGGGTGCATTAGTATCTGATTATAGACTGAATAGGTGTCCATAAAGCTTAAAACTTTAAAACCTGAGGTGTTATCCACTAATTTATCAATGCATGGCAGTGGATACGGGTCCTTTGGGCAAGCTTTGTTCAAGTTTGTTAAGTCGACCCACATGCGCCATTTGCCTGATTTTTTCTTTACCATTACCATGGTTGCCAACCACGACGTAAATCGGATTTACCGCATGCAGCCTGCAATTAACAACTTTTGTGTTTCTTTGATAGCCTCCTCTTTTTTTTTTTTTGCTTTTGAGGTTACGTTTCTTTTGCCATACTGGACAAGCTCTTGGGTTCAAGGTGAGTTTGTGACATATGACGTTTAGGTCGATCATGGGAATGTCCGTGAGTGTCCATGCGAATAAAACCACATTTGCTCATAGCATGGTGATAAGCTTTTGTGTTTCTCCTGCAGTCAAAGTATACCCTATGTTAGTATACTGTGAATCATCATCAGTTAGGCTTAACCTGGCGGAGGTCATCCATTGGCGTTGGCCGACTATCTCTGTTATGTCGAGGATCAAGCTCGGTTAGTGTCGGTATATCGTCGGCATTGTAAACTGAGTTGACCTGCTGAATAGGATCTAATGTTGGTGATCAGGCTTTTAGCCAGCATTGTCTTGCTTCCTTATGATCCGAATTCACATTTGTGATTATGTCATCCTACACATGGAACTTTATGCACAAGTGAATTGTGAAAACAATAACACCAAAAAAGAGTTTAATGATGGCCAACCTAATATGATGTTATAAGGGCTAACACAATCAACTACAAGATGTTAGATATCTAAGGTTTTCAAATATGGGTGTTCCCCTAAAGTTGTTCTTAACCAAACATAACTTGTTACTGGAACTCTTTCTCCAGAGAAACCAGCTAGCTCTCCGGATGAGGGCTGTAGAATTTTCTCATTCAGTTGCATATTACAGAAAGTTGATAAGAACAATACGTCGGCACTGCTTCCGGGGTTCATTAGAACTTTTCGAACTTTTGCTTCCCCTATGGTCACAGATATTACCACAAGGTCATCCAGGTTTAGGCTCTAGGATTGAAAGTCGGATGTGTTGAAGGTGATATTTGGAATGGAGCAAGTCGGCTCTTGTGACGCTGACCCCTCCCCGCTAGAGTTAGCATTGTCCTTTAACTTCTCTTTCTAGATGAACTAGTGATTCCTCCACACACAAAGCCTCTTGAGATGTAGTTAATGACTTTTCTTGTCATGAGAGGTTGATTCGGGGTGGAACATCTCGCATTGTCCTTTGAAGCTGAGGTTAAGTTCGGTTGTTCCTTTGTTATTGGGAGGCTTGACGTATCTCTTTGGTTCAGCCATTGACATATTTGTTCAGTAATCCCTGTTGCACCAGTCATTCTAAGAGGTCCTTTGTCATCACACACTCGTCAGTTGTGTGTCCAAATTTCTGGTGAAATGCACATTGTTTACTTCTATCAATATACTTTTGGTCCTGGTAGGTCCCTGCCATGTTGGGAGGTTTGATGATTTCAGCATGTAGGATCTGCTTTATTATGTCCTCGCTTTTTACATTGAACTGCATATAGGAGTCAAACTTTGGTGTCAACTTAAATGGTTTTTTGCTATCTAAGATGTGGTTTATTTTGCTTTGCTTATCATCGTCCCTGTGAGTAGTGGTTTTTCTGCTCTCCTAGCTTCTCGTAGTTCCTCGATCTCAATTTGACCTATCGCTTTATCCCTGAATTCGGCCAGTATATATTTTGGCCTTTGCTATCACTATCGCTTCTTGAAAGTTTCCAGTTGAAGCCCTTTTCAAAGCATGTAGATGGACTTTAGGATTAAGTCGGGAATTTTCATTGCCGCCTTTGCAAACCTGATTATGTAATCCTTCAAGCTTTCATGTTGCCTTGCTTGATTATGCTAAGGAAATCTAAGCCTCGTACGTATATTTTGGATGCTGCAAAGTTTTTCACGAATAAATCGGCAAATTCCTCAAAGCTTGAAATTGAACCTACAGGTAAATTCAAAAACCAAATTAAAGCAGCTCCGTCGAAAAAGATGGAAAAAGATCGACACAAGATAGGGTCAGATGCATCATTTAAAAACATCGTAGATTTGAATTTAGTGACGTGTATGTTGCGGTCACCAATCCCTTCATAAGGTTTCAATGTTGTTGGAAGTGTGAAGTTTTTCGGCATTTGAAAACTCATTATTTCTTCAAAAAAAAGATTTGTTCTCCGTTTTCCCATCTTGTAAGATGTCCTTCCTATCTTCATGTTTGACTCAGAGTGGTGTTCTTCATTTCAGTTCTTTCACTCCTCGTTCTCCTTGTCGTTATTTGGCTTGGCCGCCAAGAGATCGGCCATTTTTCATCCCTCTGCCTATAAAGCAGCATTCATGGCTAGGAGCTCATCATGAGTTGGAGGTGGGGGTGGAGCTATAGAATTGTTTGTCATGATCTGGAAACCTGTGGAGAAAAAAGGAGAAAAAGGGAAAAAAGACAACAAAATGTGGGGTTAAGGTCTAGCCCTACGGTGGGCGCCAATGTTCCGGCTGGAAACTACTCCCAAGGTGTAGCTCGTCAATGTTGGGAATCTTCTCTTCAACTTCTTGACAGCCGGGCTATAAGCTCCTCGGAGTTTTGACTTGGGAATAGGACCCGCAAAAAGGATTTCGATGCTTAAGTCAATATTAATTCTAGGGAGAATACTTTCTAAAAGCTATTGACTGTGGTGAATGATCTACCCTTCTAACCCTGACTCTCCTCTATTTATTGTTGCTTAGTAGTAACAAACCTGGATCTGCTTCATCCGAGATTTGTGCAGGTACTATAGAAGTGTAAAACGGTTATTTAATAAGATAGAGTTCAAATGTTTAAAATTCGATTTCGAAATATAGTAGTGTACGCCCGAGATGCTAGGGCACGGATCAGTTCTTAAAACCTTTAAATTGTTACAATATGGATGCTCATTCAGTGTCTACTCAGCATAATTCATTCCTCCAATTAAGTACTTTTGGGTGGTAGAAATATTAAAGAATAAACGGTGCAAGATTTCCAACATTTGAGAAGTTAAACCTTGCACATATATGAATAGGGATATAGGTTGAGGCATTTGAGACACACAGCCATAACAATAATCCTTCTTTCTTTATATATTCCTCTTTTTCTTTTTACGTTACTACATATATTAAATAAATATATGAATCATCTCTATTATATTGAGTTAATTATATTGGTGAATGGTGCACGAAATTGTGATGTCACATTCATAATTTGTCACAACTTCGATACAACTAACCAGCAAGTGCACTGGGTCGTCCAAGTAATACCTTACGTGAGTAAGGGTCGAATCCCACGGAGATTGTTGGTATGAAGCAAGCTATGGTCACCTTGTAAATCTCAGTCAGGCAGATATAAAGTGATAATGGTGTTTTCGAATATTATATAATAAAATAGGGATAGAGATACTTATGTAAATCATTGGTAGGAATTTCAGATAAGCGAATGGAGATGCTTTTCGTTCCTCTGAACCTTTGCTTTCCTACTATCTTCATCCAATCAGTCTCACTCCTTTCCAAGGCTGGCTTTATGTGATACATCACCACTGTCAATGGCTACTTTCGGTCATTGGTGCACGAAATTGTGATCTCCAGGCTCGAACAAATCCTGGTAATGGCTCCAAAGCTTGGTGCTCTGATCTTAATTCATAATTGTCATAACTTCGATACAACTAACCAGCAAGTGCACTGGGTCGTCCAAGTAATACCTTACGTGAGTAAGGGTCGAATCCCACGGAGATTGTTGGTATGAAGCAAGCTATGGTCACCTTGTAAATCTCAGTCAGGCAGATATAAAGTGATAATGGTGTTTTCGAATATTATATAGTAAAATAGGGATAGAGATACTTATGTAAATCATTGGTAGGAATTTCAGATAAGCGAATGGAGATGCTTTTCATTCCTCTGAACCTCTGCTTTCCTGCTATCTTCATCCAATCTGTCTTACTCCTTTCCATGGCTGGCTGTATGCAAGGGCATCACCGTTGTCAGTGGCTACATCCCCTCCTCTCAGTGAATAATATGCTCACGCACCCTGTCACGGCACGGCTATTCATCTGTCGGTTCTCGATCATGCTGGAATAGGATTCACCATCCTTTTGCGTCTGTCACTAACGCCCAGCACTCGCGAGTTTGAAGCTCGTCACAGTCATTCAATCATTGAATCCTACTCAGAATACCACAGACAAGGTTTAGACCTTCCGGATTCTCTTGAATGCTGCCATCATTCTAGCTTACGCCACGAAGATTCTGGTTAGGAGATCTAAGAGATACTCATTCTAGCTTATTTCATGTAGAACAGAAGAGTTTGTCAGGCACGCGTTCATAAGGGAGAAGGATGATGAGCGTCACACATAATCATCACCTTCATCACGTTCTTGGGTGCGAATGGATATCTTAGAAGAGAAATAAGAAGAATTGAATAGAAAATAGTAGTACTTTGCATTAATCTTTGAGGAACAGCAGAGCTCCACACCTTAATCTATGGAGTGTAGAAACTCTACCGTTGAAAATACATAAGTGAAAGGTCCAGGCATGGCCGAGATGGCCAGCCCCCTAAAACGTGATCAAAGGATCATAAGGTAATCCAAAGATGTCTAATACAATAGTAAGAGGTCCTATTTATAATAAACTAGCTACTAGGGTTTACATGAGTAAGTATTTGATGTATAAATCCACTTCCGGGGCCCACTTGGTGTGTGTTTGGGCTGAGCTTAAGTGTTGCACGTGCAGAGGCCATTTGTGGAGTTGAACGCCAGTTTTTGTGCCAGTTTGGGTGTTCAACTCTGGTTTTGGATCCTTTCTGGCGCTGGACGCCAGATTTGGGCAGAAGGCTGGCGTTGAACGCCAGTTTACGTCGTCTATTCTTGGCCAAAGTATGGACTATTATATATTTCTGGAAAGCCCTGGATGTCTACTTTTTAACGCAATTGGAAGCGCGCCATTTCGAGTTCTGTAGCTCCAGAAAATCCACTTTGAGTGCAGGGAGGTCAGAATCCAACAGCATCAGCGTCCTTTTTCAACCTCTGAATCTGATTTCTGCTCAAGTCCCTCAATTTCAACCAGAAAATACCTGAAATCACAGAAAAACACACAAACTCATAGTAAAGTCCAGAAATGTGAATTTAACACAAAATCTATTAAAAACATCCCTAAAAGTAACTAGATCCTACTAAAAACATACTAAAAACAATGTCAAAAAGCGTATAAATTATCCGCTCATCACAACACCAAACTTAAATTGTTGCTTGTCCCCAAGCAACTGAAAATCAAAATAGGATAAAAAGAATAGAATATACTATAAATTCCAAACTATCAATGAAACAGAGCTTCAATCATATGAGCGGGACTTATAGCTTTTTGCCTCTTGAATAGTTTTGGCATCTCACTTTATCCATTGAGGTTCAGAATGATTGGCATCTATAGGAACTTCAGATTTCGAATAGTGTTATTGACTCTCTTAGTTCAGTATGATGATTCTTGAACACAGCTTCTTTATGAGTCTTGGCCGTGGCCCTAAGCATTTTGTTTTCCAGTATTACCACCGGATACATAAATGCCATAGACACATAATTGGGTGAACCCTTTCAGATTGTGACTCAGCTTTGCTAAAGTCCCCAATTAGAGGTGTCCAGGGTTCTTAAGCACACTCTTTTTTTTTTTTTTTTGCTTTGGACCTTGACTTTAACAGCTCAGTCTCAAGTTTTCACTTGACACCTACACGCCACAAGCACATGGTTAGGGACAGCTTGGTTTAGCCGCTTAGACCAGGATTTTTTTCCTTTAGGCCCTCCTATCCACTGATGCTCAAAGCCTTGGGATCCTTTTTAATTGCCCTTGCCTTTTGGTTTTAAGGGTTATTGGCTTTTTGCTCTTGCCTCTTGGTTTTAAGAGCTTTGGCTTTTTCTGCTTGCTTTTTCTTTTTCTTTCTATTTTTTTTTGCCTAATTTTTTTTTCTGCAAGCTTTGTTCTTTGCTGCTTTTTCTTGCTTCAAGAATCATTTTTATGATTTTTCAGATTATCAAATAACATGTCTCCTAGTCATCATTCTTTCAAGAGCCAACATATTTAACATTCTTAAACAACAACTTCAAAAGACATATGCACTGTTCAAGCATACATTCAGAAAACAAGGAGTATTGTCACCACATCAATATAATTAAACTAAGTTCAAGGATAAATTCGAAACTCATGTACTTCTTGTTCTTTTGAATTAAAACATTTTTCATTTAAGAGAGGTGATGGATTCATAGGACATTTATAACTTTAAGACATAGTTACTAACTACTAATGATCATGTAATGAAGACACAAACACAGATAAGCACATAACATAGAAAACAAAAAACAGAAGAAATAAGAACAAGGAATGAATCCACCTTAGTAATGGTGGCCTTTCCTTCTTGAGGAACCAATGATGTCCTTGAGCTCTTCTATGTCTCTTCCTTGTCTTTGTTGCTCCTCCTTCATTGCTTTTAGATCTTCTCTGATTTCATGAAGGATGATGGAGTGCTCTTGATGTTCCACCCTTAGTTGCTTCCAATAATTGTGTGGAAGAAAATGTATCCCCTGAGGTATCTCAGGGATCTCTTGATTTGCAGTCAAATGTTCTACCACTGAGCTATAGACCCTTGATGGAAGCTTTTGTCTTCCCTTTCCTCTTTCTAGAGGCTTCTCTGGCCTTAGGTGCCATCAATGGTTATGGAAAAAACAAAAAGCTATGCTTTTTACCACACCAAACTTAGAATGTTGCTCGCCCTCGAGCAAAAGAAGAAAGAATAGAAGAATAAGAAGAAGATATGGAGGAGATGGAGGGAGATGTGTATTCGGCCATATGGGTGGGATTGGGTGGGAAAGAGATGTTGAATTTTGAAGGAAAGTGGGTGTTTGGATGTGAGTGGTAAAGAGTTAATAGGGAAGAGTGTTTATTGGGAATAGAGGATGATTGAGAAGAGAGAAGAGAGTGAGTGGAGGTAGGTGGGGATCCTGTGGGGTCCACAGATCCTGAGGTGATCCTGTGAGGTCCACAGATCTTGAGATGTCAAGGCATTTACATCCCTGCACCAATTTAGGCATGCAAAATGCCCTTGCACACAACTCTGGGCGTTCAGCGCCAGGTTGGTGCCCATTTTGGGCGTTCAACGCCCATTTGCTGCCATTTCTGGCGTTGAACGCCAGAACCATGCTTGTTCTGGGCGTTCAGCGCCAGGATGCTCCCATTCTGGGCGTTCAGCGCCAGAATTATGCTCTGTTCTGGCGTTTAAACGCCAGACAGATGCTCCTCCAGGGTGTGATTTTTCTTCTGCTGTTTTTGATTCCATTTTTGAATTTTTTTGTTTATTTTGTGACTCCACATGATCATGAACCTAAGAAAACATGAAAAACAATAAAAATAAGAATTAGATAAACATTAGGTTGCCTCCCAACAAGCGCTTCTTTAATGTCAATAGCTTGACAGTGGGCTCTCATGGAGCCTCACAGATGTGCAGAGCTTTGTTGAGACTCTCCAACACCAAACTTAGAGTTTGGATATGGGAGTTCAACACCAAACTTAGAGTTTGATTGTGGCCTCCCAACACCAAACTTAGAGTTTGACTGTGGGGGCTCTGGTTGACTCTGCTTGGAGAGAAGCTTTTCCTGCTTCCTCTTCATGATTGTAGAGGGAGATCCTTGAGTTTTAAATACAAGGGAGTTCTCATTCCATTGAAGGACTATTTCACCTCTGTCAACATCAATCACAGCTCTTGCTGTGGCCAGGAAAGGTCTTCCTAGGATGATGGATTCATCCTCTTCCTTTCCAGTATCCAGGACTATGAAATCAGTAGGGATGTAAAGGCCCTCAACCTTTACTAATACATCTTCTACTTGTCCATAAGCCTGTTTTCTTGAGCTGTCTGTCATCTCCAGTGAGATTTTAGCAGCTTGCACCCCATAGATTCCCAGTTTCTCTATTACAGAGAGGGGCATGAGGTTTATCCCTGAACCAAGGTCACACAGAGCCTTAAAGACCATGGTGCCTATGGTGCAGGGTATTATGAACTTTCCAGGATCCTGTCTCTTCTGAGGCAATGTCAGTTGATCCAGATCACTTAGTTCATTGATGAACAAGGGAGGTTCAACTTTCCAAGCATCAATGCCAAATAATTTGGCATTCAGCTTCATGATTGCACCAAGAAACTTGGCAGTTTGCTCTTCAGTAACATCCTCATTCTCTTCAGAAGAAGAATATTCATCAGAGCTCATGAAGGGCATAAGGAGGTTCAATGGAATCTCTATGGTCTCTAGATGAGCCTCAGAGTCCTTTGGTTCCCCAGAGGGAAGCTCCTTATTGATCACTGGACGTCCCAGGAGGTCTTCCTCCTTGGGATTCACGTCCTCTCCTCTCCTCACAGGTTCGGCCATGGCGCTTATGTCAATGGCCTTGCACTCTCCTTTTGGGTTCTCTTCTGTATTGCTTGGGAGAGTACTAGGAGGGATTTCAGTGATCCTTTTACTCAGCTGGCCCACTTGTGCTTCCAGATTTCTAATGGAAGACCTTGTTTCATTCATGAAACTTACAGTGGCCTTAGATAGATCAGAGACTAGATTTGCTAAATTAGAAGCATTTTGTTCAGAGTTCTCTGTCTGTTGCTGAGTTGATGATAGAAAAGGCTTGCTATTGCTAAACCTGTTTCTTCCACCATTATTAAAGCCTTGTTGAGGCTTTTGATCCTTCCATGAGAAATTTGGATGATTTCTCCATGTTGAGTTATAGGTGTTTCCATAAGGTTCACCTAAGTAATTTACCTCTGCTATTGCAGGGTTCTCAGGATCATAGGCTTCTTCTTCAGAAGATGCCTCTTGAGTACTGTTGGATGCAGCTTGCATTCCATGCAGACTCTGAGAAATCATATTGACTTGCTGAGTCAATATTTTATTCTGAGCCAATATGGCATTCAGAGTATCAACCTCAAGAACTCCCTTCTTCATAGGCGTCCCATTACTCACAGGATTCCTTTCAGAAGTGTACATGAACTGGTTATTAGCAACCATGTCAATGAGTTCTTGAGCTTCTGCAGGCGTTTTCTTTAGATGGATGGATCCACCTACAGAAGTGTCCAGTGACATCTTTGATAGCTCAGATAAACCATCATAGAATATATCCAGGATGGTCCATTCTGAAAGCATGTCAGAAGGACACTTTTTGGTCAACTGTTTGTATCTTTCCCAAGCTTCATAGAGGGATTCACCTTCTTTCTGTCCGAAGGTTTGAACATCAGCTCTAAGCTTGCTCAGCTTTTGAGGAGGAAAGTACTTGGCTAAGAAAGCCGTGACCAGCTTATCCCAAGAGTTCAGGCTGTCTTTGGGTTGAGAATCCAACCATAATCTAGTTCTGTCTCTTACAGCAAAAGGGAAAAGCATGAGCCTGTAGACTTCAGGATCTACTCCATTAGTCTTAACAGTATCACATATCTGCAAGAATTCAGTTAAGAACTGGAAAGGATCTTCAGATGGAAGTCCATGAAACTTGCAGTTCTGCTGCATTAGAGAAACTAATTGAGGTTTCAGCTCAAAGTTGTTTGCTCCAATGGCAGGAATGGAGATGCTTCTTCCATGTAAATTGGAATTAGGTGCAGTAAAGTCACCAAGCATCTTCCTTACATTATTATTATTTTCGGCTGCCATCTCCTCTGCCTGTTCGAAAATTTCTGAAAGGTTATCTCTGGATTGTTGTATTTTAGCTTCTCTTAATTTTCTCTTCAGAGTCCTTTCAGGTTCTGGATCTGCTTCCACAAGAATGTTCTTATCCTTGCTCCTGCTCATATGACAAAGAAGAAGGCACAGAAAAATAATAATAATAATAGAGATCCTTTATACCACAGTACAGGGATCCCTTTGTGAGTGGAAGAAAAGAGGGGGAGACAAAGAATGTGATGTAAAGGAAGAAATGCAACTGTACTGATGGAAGAGATGTGAGATGAGATGTTAGGATATGAATGAATAAATAGAATAGGATGGGGGAGGTATAATTTTCGAAAATTATTTTGAAAAGGAGTTAGTGATTTTTGAAAATTGGTTTTTGAAAATTTGTTAGTATTTTTCGAAAATTTTTTTTTTGAAATAAAAATAAAAATAAAAATAATTAGTTAATTAAAAAGAAATTTTTGAAAAAGGGGGAGATATTTTCGAAAATTAGAGAGAGAGAGTTAGTTAGGTAGTTTTGAAAAAGTTAAGGAACAAACAAAAAGTTAGTTAGTTAGTTGAAACAAATTTTGAAAAGATAAGAAGTTAGGAAGTTAGAAAAGATATTTGAAAAGATATTTTTGAAAAAGATAAGATAAGAAGATATTTTTGAAAAGATATGATTGAAATTAGTTTTTGAAAAAAAAGATTTGATTTTTAAAATCACAATTAATGACTTGATTCACAAGAAATCACAAGATATGATTCTAGAACTTAAAGTTTGAATCTTTCTTAACAAGCAAGTAACAAACTTCAAATTTTTGAATCAAAACATTAATTGTTTATGTTATTTTCGAAAATTTGGTATAAAAATAAGAAAAATATTTTTGAAAAATATTTTTGGAATTTTCGAAAATAACTAAGAAATTTGAAAAAGATTTGATTTTTGAAAAAGATTTTGAAAAAGATAAGATTTTCAAATTGAAAATTTGATTTGACTTATAAGAAACAACTTTGATTTTTTTAAAAAATTTTTGAAAAAGTCAACTCAATTTTCGAATTTGATGAGAGAAAAAGGGAAAGATATTTTTTTGATTTTTTGAATTTTTATGAAAAACATGAAAAATATGCTATGCATGAAATTTTTAGATCAAAACAATGAATGCATGCATGAATGATATGAATGTCAAGATGAACACCAAGAACACTATGAATGTCAAGATGAACATCAAGAACATAATTTTGAAAAATTTTTAATGCAAAGAAAACATGCAAGACACCAAACTTAGAATTCTTTAATGCTTACGCACTAAGAATTCAAGAATGCATATGATAAACATGAAAAGACACAAAACAAAAAATCATCAAGATCAAACAAGAAGACTTACCAAGAACAACTTGAAGATCATGAAGAACACTATGAATGCATGAGAATTTTCGAAAAATGTAGGATGCACATGCAATTGACACCAAACTTATGATATGACTCAAGACTCAAACAAGAAATAGAAAAATATTTTTGATTTTTATGATTTTCTAATTTTTTTGGATTTTTTTTTTTCGAAAATTATTATGAAAAGAAAAATAAGGATTCCAAAATTTTTAATATGAATTCCAGGAATCTTGCCATATTAGTCTAAAGCTTCAGTCCAGGAATTAGACATGGCTCACTAGCCAGCCAAGCTTTCAATGAAAGCTCCAGTCCAAAACACTAGACATGGCCAATGGCCAGCCAAGCTTTAGCATTTAACATCAGAGTATATTGATCTTGATAACAGATTGCAAGCCTCAGTCCAATTAAATTTAGACATGGCTTTACAGCCAGCCAGGCTTCACATGCTTCATGAAACACTAGAATTCATTCTTAAAAATTTTGAATAAAAATTTTTTTGAAAACATTTTTTTTTTTTGAAAACAGATGAGAAAATTTTTGAAAGATTTTTGAAAAAAAAATTTTGAAAAGAAAACGAAAAGAAAGTTACCCAATCTGAGCAACAAGATGAACCGTCAGTTGTCCAAACACGAACAATCCCCGGCAACGGCGCCAAAAACTTGGTGCACGAAATTGTGATCTCCAGGCTCGAACAAATCCTGGTAATGGCTCCAAAGCTTGGTGCTCTGATCTTAATTCATAATTGTCACAACTTCGATACAACTAACCAGCAAGTGCACTGGGTCGTCCAAGTAATACCTTACGTAAGTAAGGGTCGAATCCCACGGAGATTGTTGGTATGAAGCAAGCTATGGTCACCTTGTAAATCTCAGTCAGGCAGATATAAAGTGATAATGGTGTTTTCGAATATTATATAGTAAAATAGGGATAGAGATACTTATGTAAATCATTGGTAGGAATTTCAGATAAGCGAATGGAGATGCTTTTCGTTCCTCTGAACCTCTGCTTTCCTGCTATCTTCATCCAATCTGTCTTACTCCTTTCCATGGCTGGCTGTATGCAAGGGCATCACCGTTGTCAGTGGCTACATCCCCTCCTCTCAGTGAATAATATGCTCACGCACCCTGTCACGGCACGGCTATTCATCTGTCGGTTCTCGATCATGCTGGAATAGGATTCACCCTCCTTTTGCGTCTGTCACTAACGCCCAGCACTCGCGAGTTTGAAGCTCGTCACAGTCATTCAATCATTGAATCCTACTCAGAATACCACAGACAAGGTTTAGACCTTCCGGATTCTCTTGAATGCCGCCATCATTCTAGCTTACGCCACGAAGATTCTGGTTAGGAGATCTAAGAGATACTCATTCTAGCTTATTTCATGTAGAACAGAAGTGTTTGTCAGGCACGCGTTCATAAGGGAGAAGGATGATGAGCGTCACACATAATCATCACCTTCATCACGTTCTTGGGTGCGAATGGATATCTTAGAAGAGAAATAAGAAGAATTGAATAGAAAACAGTAGTACTTTGCATTAATCTTTGAGGAACAGCAGAGCTCCACACCTTAATCTATGGAGTGTAGAAACTCTACCGTTGAAAATACATAAGTGAAAGGTCCAGGCATGGCCGAGATGGCCAGCCCCCTAAAACATGATCAAAGGATCATAAGGTAATCCAAAGATGTCTAATACAATAGTAAGAGGTCCTATTTATAATAAACTAGCTACTAGGGTTTACATGAGTAAGTATTTGATGTATAAATCCACTTCCGGGGCCCACTTGGTGTGTGTTTGGGCTGAGCTTAAGTGTTGCACGTGCAGAGGCCATTTGTGGAGTTGAACGCCAGTTTTTGTGCCAGTTTGGGTGTTCAACTCTGGTTTTGGATCCTTTTCTGGCGCTGGACGCCAGATTTGGGCAGAAGGCTGGCGTTGAACGCCAGTTTACGTCGTCTATTCTTAGCCAAAGTATGGACTATTATATATTGATGGAAAGCCCTGGATGTCTACTTTCCAACGCAATTGGAAGCGCGCCATTTCGAGTTCTGTAGCTCCAGAAAATCCACTTTGAGTGCAGGGAGGTCAGAATCCAACAGCATCAGCAGTCCTTTTTCAACCTCTGAATCTGATTTCTGCTCAAGTCCCTCAATTTCAGCCAGAAAATACCTGAAATCACAGAAAAACACACAAACTCATAGTAAAGTCCAGAAATGTGAATTTAACACAAAATCTATTAAAAACATCCCTAAAAGTAACTAGATCCTACTAAAAACATACTAAAAACAATGTCAAAAAGCGTATAAATTATCCGCTCATCAGTCATCTCTCGGGAAAATGATCCAATGCCCTGTCACGGCATGGCTAATCGTCTGGAGGCATCACCCTTGCCAATGGCTTCATCTTATCCTCTCAGTGAATAATATGCTCACGCACCCTGTCACGGCACGGCTATTCATCTGTCGGTTCTCGATCATGCTAGAATAGGATTTACTATCCTTTTGCGTCTGTCACTAACGCCCTGCAATCGCGAGTTAGGAGCTCGTCACAGTCATTCAATCATTGAATCCTACTCAGAATACCACAGACAAGGTTTAGACTTTCCGGATTCTCTTGAATGCCGCCATCATTCTAGCTTACGCCACGAAGATTCCGGTTAAGAGATCTAAGAGATATTCATTCTAGCTTATTTCATGTAGAACGGAAGTGTTTGTCAGGCACGTGTTCATAGGGGAGAAGAATGATGAGCGTCACACATAATCATCACCTTCATCACGTTCTTGGGTGCGAATGGATATCTTAGAAGCGAAATAAGAAGAATTGAATAGAAAACAGTAGTACTTTGCATTAATCTTTGAGGAACAGCAGAGCTCCACACCTTAATCTATGGAGTGTAGAAACTCTACCGTTGAAAATACATAAATGAAGGTCCAGGCGTGGCCGAGATGGCCAGCCCCCAAAACGTGATCAAAGGATCATAAGGTAATCCAAAGATGTCAAATACAATAGTAAGAGGTTCTATTTATAATAAACTAGTCACTAGGGTTTACAGAAGTAAGTATTTGATGTATAAATCCACTTCCGGGGCCCACTTGGTGTGTGTTTGGGCTGAGCTTAAGTGTTGCACGTGCAGAGGCCATTTGTGGAGTTGAACGCCAGTTTTTGTGCCAGTTTGGGTGTTCAACTCTGGTTTTGGATCCTTTTCTGGCGCTGGACGCCAGATTTGGGCAGAAGGCTGGCGTTGAACGCCAGTTTACGTCGTCTATTCTTAGCCAAAGTATGGACTATTATATATTGATGGAAAGCCCTGGATGTCTACTTTCCAACGCAATTGGAAGCGCGCCATTTCGAGTTCTGTAGCTCCAGAAAATCCACTTTGAGTGCAGGGAGGTCAGAATCCAACAGCATCAGCAGTCCTTTTTCAACCTCTGAATCTGATTTCTGCTCAAGTCCCTCAATTTCAGCCAGAAAATACCTGAAATCACAGAAAAACACACAAACTCATAGTAAAGTCCAGAAATGTGAATTTAACATGCTTGTTCTGGGCGTTCAGCGCCAGGATGCTCCCATTCTGGGCGTTCAGCGCCAGAACTATGCTCTGTTCTGGCGTTTGAACGCCAGACAGATGCTCCTCCAGGGTGTGAATTTTCTTCTGCTATTTTTGATTCCGTTTTTGATTTTTTTGTTTATTCTGTGACTCCACATGATCATGAACCTAAGAAAACATGAAAAACAATAAAAATAAGAATTAGATAAATATTGGGTTGCCTCCCAACAAGCGCTTCTTTAATGTCAATAGCTTGACAGTGGGCTCTCATGGAGCCTCACAGATGTGCAGAGCTTTGTTGAGACTCTCCAACACCAAACTTAGAGTTTGACCGTGGGGGCTCTGGTTGACTCTGCTTGGAGAGAAGCTTTTTCTGCTTCCTCTCCATGGTTGCAGAGGGAGATCCTTGAGTTTTAAACACAAGGGAGTTCTCATTCCATTGAAGGAATATTTCACCTCTGTCAACGTCAATCACAGCTCTTGCTGTGGCCAGGAAAGGTCTTTCTAGGATGATGGATTCATCCTCTTCCTTTCCAGTATCCAGGACTATGAAATCAGCAGGGATGTAAAGGCCTTCAACCTTTACTAACACGTCCTCTACTTGTCCATAAGCCTGTTTTCTAGAGCTGTCTGCCATCTCTAATGAGATTTTAGCAGCTTGCACCCCATAGATTCCCAGTTTCTCTATTACAGAGAGGGGCATGAGGTTTATTCCTGAACCAAGGTCACACAGAGCCTTAAAGACCATGGTGCCTATGGTGCAGGGTATTATGAACTTTCCAGGATCCTGTCTCTTCTGAGGCAATGTCAGTTGATCCAAATCACTTAGTTCATTGATGAACAAGGGAGGTTCAACTTCCCAAGTATCAATGCCAAATAGTTTGGCATTCAGCTTCATGATTGCACCAAGAGACTTGGCAGCTTGCTCTTCAGTAACATCCTCATTCTCTTCAGAAGAGGAATACTCATCAGAGCTCATGAAGGGCATAAGGAGGTTCAATGGAATCTCTATGGTCTCTAGATGAGCCTCAGAGTCCTTTGGTTCCTCAGAGGGAAGCTCCTTATTGACCACTGGACGTCCGAGGAGGTCTTCCTCCTTGGGATTCACGTCCTCTCCTCTCTTCACAGGTTCGGCCATGGCGCTTATGTCAATGGCCTTGCACTCTCCTTTTGGATTCTCTTCTGTATTGCTTGGGAGAGTACTAGGAGGGATTTCAGTGATCCTTTTACTCAGCTAGCCCACTTGTGCTTCCAGATTTCTAATAGAAGATCTTGTTTCATTCATGAAACTTACAGTGGCCTTAGATAGATCAGAGACTAAGTTTGCTAAATTAGAAGCATTTTGTTCAGAGTTCTCTGTCTGTTGCTGAGTTGATGATGGAAAAGACTTGCTATTGCTAAACCTGTTTCTTCCACCATTATTAAAGCCTTGTTGAGGCTTTTGATCCTTCCATGAGAAATTTGGATGATTTCTCCATGATGAGTTATAGGTGTTTCCATAAGGTTCACCTAAGTAATTCACCTCTGCTATTGCAGGGTTCTCAGGATCATAAGCTTCTTCTTCATAAGAAGCCTCTTGAGTACTGTTGGATGCAGCTTGCATTCCATGCAGACTCTGAGAGATCATATTGACTTGCTGAGTCAATATTTTATTCTGAGCCAATATGGCATTCAGAGTATCAACTTCAAGAACTCCATTCTTCATAGGCGTCCCATTACTCACAGGATTCCTTTCAGAAGTGTACATGAACTGGTTATTAGCAACCATGTCAATGAGTTCTTGAGCTTCTGCAGGCGTTTTCTTTAGGTGAATGGATCCACCTGCAGAAGTGTCCAGTGACATCTTTGATAGCTCAGATAAAACCATCATAGAATATATCCAGGATGGTCCATTCTGAAAGCATGTCAGAAGGACACTTTTTGGTCAACTGTTTGTATCTTTCCCAAGCTTCATAGAGGGATTCACCTTCTTTCTGTCTGAAGGTTTGAACATCAGCTCTAAGCTTGCTCAGCTTTTGAGGAGGAAAGTACTTGGCTAAGAAAGCCGTGACCAGCTTATCCCAAGAGTTCAGGCTGTCTTTGGGTTGAGAATCCAACCATAATCTAGCTCTGTCTCTTACAGCAAAAGGGAAAAGCATGAGCCTGTAGACTTCAGGATCTACTCCATTAGTCTTAACAGTATCACATATCTGCAAGAATTCAGTTAAGAACTGAAAAGGATCTTCAGATGGAAGTCCATGAAACTTGCAGTTCTGCTGCATCAGAGAAACTAATTGAGGTTTCAGCTCAAATTTGTTTGCTCCAATGGCAGGAATGGAGATGCTTCTTCCATGTAAATTGGAATTAGGTGCAGTAAAGTCACCAAGCATCCTCCTTGCATTATTATTATTTTCGGCTGCCATCTCCTCTTCTTGTTTGAAAATTCCTAACAGGTGCTTACTGGTTAGTTGTAATTCAGAGTCCTTTCAGGTTCTGGATCTGCTTCAACAAGAATATTCTTGTCCTTGCTCCTGCTCATATGACAAAGAAGAAGGCACAGAAAAATAATAATAATAGAGATCCTTTTTTTTTTTGAATGAGGGAGAGATGTTAGTAGATGAATAAATAAAAAAATAGAAGGAGATGAGAGAGAAGAGAATTTTTGAAATTAATTTTTGAAAAAGAGTTAGTGATTTTTGAAAATAGTTTTTGAAAAATGTTAGTAATTTTCGAAAATTAAGATTTAAAAATTAAAATAATTAATAAATTAAAAAGAAATTTTGAAAAAGGGGGAAGATATTTTCGAAAAATGAGAGAGAGAGAATTAGTTAGGTAGTTTTGAAAAAGTTAAGGAACAAACAAAAAGTTAGTTAGTTAGTTGAAACAAATTTTGAAAAGATAAGAAGTTAGGAAGTTAGAAAAGATATTTTGAAAAGATATTTTTTGAAAAAGATAAGATAAGTAGATATTTTTGAAAAGATATGATTGAAATTAGTTTTGAAAAAGATTTGATTTTTAAAATCACAATTAATGACTTGATTCATAAGAAATCACAAGATATGATTCTAGAACTTAAAGTTTGAATCTTTCTTAACAAGCAAGTAACAAACTTCAAATTTTTGAATCAAAACATTAATTGTTTATGTTATTTTCGAAAATTTGGTATAAAAATAAGAAAAAGATTTTTGAAAAATATTTTTTTAATTTTCGAAAATAACTAAGAATTTTGAAAAAGCTTTGATTTTTGAAAAAGATTTTGAAAAAGATAAGATTTTCAAATTGAAAATTTGATTTGACTCATAAGAAATAACTTGATTTTTTTTTAAAATTTTTGAAAAAGTCAACTCAAATTTTCGAATTTGATGAGAGAAAAAGGGAAAGATATTTTTTTGATTTTTGAAATTTTTATGAAAAACATGAAAATTATGCAATGCATGAAATTTTTAGATCAAAACAATGAATGCATGCAAGAATGCTATGAATGTCAAGATGAACACCAAGAACACCATGAATGTCAAGATGAACATCATAGACACAATTTTGAAAAAAATTTTAATGCAAAGAAAACATGCAAGACACCAAACTTAGAATTCTTTAATGCTTACGCACTAAGAATTCAAGAATGCATATGATAAACATGAAAAGACACAAAACAAAAAATCATCAAGATCAAACAAGAAGACTTACCAAGAACAACTTGAAGATCATGAAGAACACCATGAATGCATGAAATTTTTGAAAAATGCAAGATACACATGCAATTGACACCAAACTTATGATATGACTCAAGACTCAAACAAGAGCACAAAAATATTTTTGATTTTTATGATTTTCTAAATTTTTTTGGATTTTTATTTTATATTTTTTGAAAAATTATATGAAAAAGAAAAAATAAGGATTCCAAAATTTTCAACATGAATTCCAGGTATCTTATGCTCTAAAGCTCCAATCAAAGGGTCAGGCATGGCTTAATAGCCAGCCAAGCTTTAGTATGTAACTCAGACATGACACGCCTGACATTCCTTACATTCAACAGCCAATTGGCTAAGAAAGATAAAGAAGCTCTTCTCTTGAGTATAAGGATTGAGACATGGCTTTACAGCCAACCAGGCTTCAACATGCTTCATGAAACACTAGAATTCATTCTTAAAAATTCTGAAGCCATAGAATAATTTATTTTTGAAAACATTTTTTTTTTCGAAAACAAAGGAGAAAATTTTGAAAGATTTTTGAAAAATTTTTGAAAATAAAACAAAAAGAAAATTACCTAATCTGAGCAACAAGATGAACCGTCAGTTGTCCAAACTTGAACAATCCCCGGCAACGGCGCCAAAAACTTGGTGCACGAAATTGTGATGTCACATTCATAATTTGTCACAACTTCGATACAACTAACCAGCAAGTGCACTGGGTCGTCCAAGTAATACCTTACGTGAGTAAGGGTCGAATCCCACGGAGATTGTTGGTATGAAGCAAGCTATGGTCACCTTGTAAATCTCAGTCAGGCAGATATAAAGTGATAATGGTGTTTTCGAATATTATATAATAAAATAGGGATAGAGATACTTATGTAAATCATTGGTAGGAATTTCAGATAAGCGAATGGAGATGCTTTTTGTTCCTCTGAACCTCTGCTTTCCTGCTATCTTCATCCAATCAGTCTCACTCCTTTCCATGGCTGGCTTTATGTGATACATCACCACTGTCAATGGCTACTTTCGGTCATCTCTCAGGAAAATGATCCAATGCCCTGTCACGGCATGGCTAATCGTCTGGAGGCATCACCCTTGCCAATGGCTTCATCTTATCCTCTCAGTGAATAATATGCTCACGCACCCTGTCACGGCACGGCTATTCATCTGTCGGTTCTCGATCATGCTGGAATAGGATTTACTATCCTTTTGCGTCTGTCACTAACGCCCTGCAATCGCGAGTTAGGAGCTCGTCACAGTCATTCAATTATTGAATCCTACTCGAAATACCACAGACAAGGTTTAGACTTTCCGGATTCTCTTGAATGCCGCCATCATTCTAGCTTACGCCACGAAGATTCCGGTTAAGAGATCTAAGAGATATTCATTCTAGCTTATTTCATGTAGAACGGAAGTGTTTGTCAGGCACGTGTTCATAGGGGAGAAGGATGATGAGCGTCACACATAATCATCACCTTCATCACGTTCTTGGGTGCGAATGGATATCTTAGAAGCGAAATAAGAAGAATTGAATAGAAAACAGTAGTACTTTGCATTAATTTTTGAGGAACAGCAGAGCTCCACACCTTAATCTATGGAGTGTAGAAACTCTACCGTTGAAAATACATAAATGAAGGTCCAGGCATGGCCGAGATGGCCAGCCCCCAAAACGTGATCAAAGGATCATAAGGTAATCCAAAGATGTCAAATACAATAGTAAGAGGTTCTATTTATAATAAACTAGTCACTAGGGTTTACAGAAGTAAGTAATTGATGCATAAATCCACTTCCGGGGCCCACTTGGTGTGTGCTTGGGCTGGGCTTTAAGTGTTGCACGTGCAGAGGTCCTCCTTGGAGTTGAACGCCAGCTTTTGTGCCAGTTTGGGCGTTCAACTCTGGTTTTGGCTCCTTTTCTGGCGCTGGACGCCAGATTTGGGTAGAAAGCTGGTGTTGAACGCCAGTTTACGTCGTCTATTCTTAGCCAAAGTATGGACTATTATATATTGCTGGAAAGCCCTGGATGTCTACTTTCCAACGCAATTGGAAGCGCGCCATTTCGAGTTCTGTAGCTCCAGAAAATCCACTTTGAGTGCAGAGAGGTCAGAATCCAACAGCATCAGCAGTCCTTTTTCAACCTCTGAATCTGATTTCTGCTCAAGTCCCTCAATTTCAGCCAGAAAATACCTGAAATCACAGAAAAACACACAAACTCATAGTAAAGTCCAGAAATGT
Organism: Arachis hypogaea; assembly: GCF_003086295.3. Classification (NCBI taxonomy): domain Eukaryota; kingdom Viridiplantae; phylum Streptophyta; class Magnoliopsida; order Fabales; family Fabaceae; genus Arachis; species Arachis hypogaea. The sequence goes on from NC_092046.1 coordinate 123,562,436, forward strand.
GAATTTAACATAAAATCTATTAAAAACATCCCTAAAAGTAACTAGATTCTACTAAAAACATACTAAAAACAATGTCAAAAAGCGTATAAATTATCCGCTCATCAGTGAATATCAATACTAGAGTCTTTTATTTACACAACTTTATTTTATATTTATTTTCTCTTCCTTGTTTATTTATTTTACAACACGTTATCAGCACAGGACTGTAATCAAAATTTAGGAAGATTCAGACAATAAATTTTTATTATGTCAAAGCTCTCTCATCTTAAATTTAATGTTCTTGATATATTTGGAAATAACTACTTATCATGGATATTAGATGCTGAAATCCATCTTGATCCAATGGATCTTGGAGATACCATTAAGGCTGAAAATAATGCATCCCAGAAAGATAAAGACAAAGCCATAATCTTCATTCGTCGTCATCTTGACAAAGGATTGAAAAATGAATATCTCACACTGAAAGATCCTACAGATCTGTGGAAAAACATTGAAGAAAGATATGATCATCAAAAGACAGTGATACTTCCTCAAGCCCGATATGAGTGGACGCACTTGTGTCTACAGGATTTTAAATCCATAAATGAATACAATTCAGCAATGTTCCGAATTACCTCATGAATAAATTTATGTGGGAAAAAGATAACTGATAATGATATATTAGAGAAAACTTTCTCAACCTTCCATGCCTTGAATGTGCTCCTGCAGCAGCAGTATCGAAAAAAAAGAATTTAAAAAATATTATGAGCTAATTTCTTGCCTTCTTGTTGCTTAACGCAACAATCAGTTGCTTTTAAAAAAATCATGAAGCGCGCCCAGCTGGCGCCACCCCATTTTCTGAAGTAAATGCTGCAAATCATTACCCTAGAAGAGGTAAATGGCAAGATTTTGGTAACAAGAAAAATTATGGAAGGAAGAAAAATTATGTTCATAAGAAAGGATTTCACCAGAAGTGGGATGAAGAAAGAAACAATGGGCAAAATAAGTCAACAGAGGACAAATATTTTCGTTATGGTGGAAAGGGCCATTGGTCGCGTACCTGTCATACCCCGAGGCACCTAGTTGACCTTTATCAAGCATCCTTGAAAAAGGATGACAAAGGAAATGAGACAAATTTTGTTTGAAAGCATGTTGCTGAAAATTATACCACTCATTATGATGTATCTGATTTCTTTGAGGATCCTGAAAAAAATATTGGTCATTTGATCAATGATGGAAAAGTTTAATACGTGGGATTATTAAGCACTCATGTAAATAAATAATGTAAGAATTTTTTGTTAATTTTTATTTTCTATGCATTTGAATTTCAAGTATGATGTATATAAATAATGTTTAATAAAATATTTATATTTATGAATTTCAAAAATGACTAAATGTGTCAGGTTCTAAAATAATAATAATAAAACTTTTAGTATATGATACTATGTAAGTACTTCTTAGAAAAACAATCAAGAAAATAATGTTATTGTACATATACTTTTACTCATTTTATTATAATACTATTCTTGGCTCAAGCAATATGATAGAAGGCTCCGGAAGAGCTATAATTTTATTTCCTGGAGGAACAAAATTCATAATAAACAATGCACTATTATCTACCAAGTCTCTAAGAAATTGTTGAGTTTCAAAGATATTCACCAAAATAGATATCATATTGAAACAATGAATGAAGAAAAACATGAGTACTTATGTATTACAACTCATAATTTAAATAAAAAAGATATATTTGAAAAGTTATCATCACTTTCATCTGGGTTATATTACACTAAAATTAGTGTAATTGAATCAAATGTCATTGTAAACCCGAAGTTTATCAGCCCAAACGAATTTATAATTTGGCATGACCGATTGGGTCATCCGAGAACAACCATGATGCGGAGAATTATTGAAAACTCCCATGGACATTCATTAAAGAACCAGAAGATTCTTAAATCCAGTGAATTTTGTTGTGCTGTATGTTCTCAAGAAAAGCTAATTTTAAGGCCATTACCAATAAAGATTGGATTTGAGTCTCCTAAATTCTTAAAAAGGATTCAAGGCAATATATGTGGACCTATTCATCCACCATGTGGATCTTTTAGATATTTTTTTTTGTCCTAATAGACGCATTTTCGAGATGGTCACATGTGTGCTTATTATCTTCTCGCAACCTAGCGTTTGCGAGATTACTTGCTCAAATTATTCGATTAAAAGCACAGTTTCTAGAAAATCCAATCAAAGCAATTCGTCTTGATAATGCTGGTGAATTACTTCCCAAGCCTTTGATGCTTATTGTATGGCTAACGGAATAAGCGTTGAACATTCAGTAGCTCATGTTCACATACAAAATGGGTTATCAGAATCACTTATTAAATGCCTCCAATTAATTGATAGACCTTTACTTATGAGAACAAATCTCCTAACCTCTGTTTGGGGCATGCAATTCTACATGCTGCAGCACTTATTTGTTTGAGGCCAATAAGTTACCATCAATTCTCTCCTATGCAATTAGCTTTTGGCCAACAGCCAAATATTTCTCATTTAAGAATATTCGGGTGTGCGATATATATTCTTATTGCACTACCTTCTCGCACGAAAATGGGACCCCAAAGAAAATTGGGGATATATGTTGGGTATGATTCTTCCTCTATATTGAGATATCTTGAGATACAAACTGGAGATGTATTTAAAACCCGATTTACAAATTGTCATTTTGATAAATCAAAATTTTCAACATTAGGGGGAGAGAATAAGCTTCCTAAAAAGGAACTTAATTGGAATTTATCATCCTTGATGCATTTAGATCCTCGATCAGGGGAATGTAAACTACAAGTTCAAAAGATTATACATTTGCAAAGAATAGAAAATGAATTTCCTGATGCATTTTCTAATACAAAAAGGATAACCAAATCTTATATACCAGCTGAAAATGTCCCAATTCAAATTGATATCCCAGTTGGACAAGTGGCAACTGAAACAAATTCACGCCAGAAGCGTGGTAGACCTGTCGGTTTCAAAGGTAAAAATCCTTGAAAAAGAAAAGAGGTAAATACTATTCCTGTTGAAAAAGATAAAGACATAGTAAAGACACCTGCAGTTGTCCAAAATTCTGATATAATTTTGACGCCAGAAGACGTTCAGGTACTTGAAAATTGTGAAAATGACGAGATCTCGATAAATTATGTCTTTACCGGAGAAAAATAGGACCGAAATAAGACAATTGTCAATAAAATATTTTCATATAATGTGGCATTAAATATCATGCATGAAAGTAAGGATCTTGAGCCAAGAACAGTCGAAGAATGTCGACAAAGAAATGATTGGCCAAAATGGGAAGAAGTTATGAAGGTTGAGTTAGACTCACTTGCAAAACGTGAAGTCTTTGGACCTGTAGTCCGTACACCAGAAGATGTAAAACCTATTGGATATAGATGGGTATTTGTGAGAAAACGAAATGAGAAAAATGAAGTTGTACACTACAAAGCTCGACTTATGGCACAAGGTTTTTCACGAAGGCCCGATATAGATTATGAAGAAACATATTTTCCTGTAGTGGATGCAATAACATTGCGTTATTTGGTCAGTTTATCCGCATATCATAAACAACATATGCATTTAATGGATGTGGTAGCAACCTACTTATATGGATCATTAGATTGTGATATCTATATGAAAGTCCCTAAAGGATTAAAGATATCTAAATCATCCAATGAATATTCACAGGGGTTATTCTCAGTCAAATTGCAAATATCTTTATATGGTTTAAAGCAATCTGGACGAATGTGGTGTAATCGTCTTACTGAGTATCTGGCCAAAAACGGATTTAAGAATGATGATATCCGTCTATGTGTTTTCATAAAGAAATCTGCATCTGAATTCATTATAATTGCTGTGTACGTTGACGATTTAAATATCATTGGAACCCCTGAAGATATTCCAACAATTATAAAAGCTCTAAAAGAAGAGTTTGAGATGAAAGATCTTGGAAAGACTAAATTTTGTCTTAGTCTGCAGATCGATCATACAAAACATGAGATCTTTATTCATCAAACAACATACATAGAAAAGATCTTGAAGAGATTTTATATGGATAAGTCACATCCGTTAAGTACCCAATGATCGTAAGGTCTTTGGATGTGGAAAATGATCAATTCCGTCCTAAAGAAGAAAATGAAGATATCATTGGTCCTGATGTACCATATCTTAGTGTCATTGGAGTGTTAATGTATCTTGCTAATAATACACGATCCGATATATCATTTGCTGTGAATTTATTAGCACGGTATAATTCCTCTCCAACCAGAAGACATTAAAATGGATCAAACAAATCTTTCAATATCTTCATGGAACGGTTGATATGGGATTGTTTTTATCCATATGGATCCAAGTCACAATTAGTTGGCTATGAAGATGCTGGATACTTGTCTGATCCACACAAAGGAAGATCTCAAACATGATACCTATTCACATATGGTGATACAGTTATATCATGGAGGTCTACAAAACAGACGATAGCAGCATCCTCCTCTAATCATGCTGAAATACTAGCGATACATGAAGCAAGTCGCGAGTGTTTTTGGTTCAGGAATTTGATCCAATATATTCTGTCATCATGTGGACTGATTGATCGTAAGATAGCTCCAACTGTCCTGTTTGAAGATAATACAGCATGCATTGCTCAACTTAAAGGTGGATATATCAAAGGTGATAGAACAAATCATATTTTTCTCAAATTCTTCTTCACTCATGATCTTCAAAATCAAGGAACAATTGATGTCCAACAGATCTGCTCAAGCGATAATCTGGCAGATTTATTCACAAAGTCACTTCTAAAATCCTCTTTTGAAAGATTGGTACATCAGATTGGGATGAGCAGATTTCGAGATAATAAATAATGTCGACAAGAGGGGGAGACTGTACTCTTTTTTCCTTAGTCAAGTTTTTTCCATTGGGTTTTTCTTGACAAGGTTTTTAATGAGGTAGTCTCCATCACAAAGGATTTTGTACTCTTTTTCCTTCACTAAAGTTTTTTTTCTCCATTCGGTTTTTCTTTATTAAGGTTTTAACGAGTCATAATCCTAAATGGACATCCAAGAAAGAGTGTTACAATATAGATGCACATTTAATGTCTACTCAGCATAATTCATTCCTCCAATCAAGTACTTTTGGACGGTAGAAACATTAGACAATAAACAGTACAAGATTTCCAACATTTAAAAAGTTAAACCTTGCACATATATAAATAGGGATATAGGCTGAGGCATTTGAGACATATAGCAATAACAATAATCCTTCTTTCTTTATATATTCCCCTTTCTCTTTTTATGTTACTACATATATTAAATAAATATATGAATCATCTCTATTATATTGAGTTAATTATATTGATAAATATCAATACTAAAATCTTTTATTTACACATCTTTATTTTATATTTATTTTCTCTTTCTTATTTATTTATTTTACAACATAAATAAATTAACCGTTGTATTTTCTGTTCCTTCGTTTAAGTAAAGTTAGTAGTTAGTACCAATTTTTTCTAAGATTAAACAATCGTTATACTTGTATAAAAAATAAAATTATCATCAATTAATTATGTAGTTTATGTTGACTATTAAAAATATATATAGCGAAATTACAATGCCATTAGGGAATAACATAACTTTAGCGGATTAATTTATTATTTTTTTCTGGAATTCGTAGTTTCCTAAAGGACACACGTACATTAATTATCCCTTGACATGAGATGCGTGGAAATGAAATAATATTTTCTAAATGAAAATAAAAAGTAAAACTTGAGACTTTACGAGCTAAAAAAATGTCATAGGATTCAACTACAATTGATCCTAACCCAAGAAGTGGAGCAATGAAAAGAACTACAGAAGTGGTCACGGGTTCGCTTGTTCTCTCCTTTTATGCTGACAGCGCAGCGAATACACAAGAGAAGCAAACCAATATTTCTTCCTTTTTCCTTGTTCATGTTCTTAGTCACCAGTCATGGTCCCAAGTCAAAAGCAACACAAAGTATTTAATAGGCTTTTTCAAAGGAAAGGAAATGGAAAAGGAACCAGCTTCTACTCAAAAGTTCCAAAGGTTATAAAGGAATAACAGAAGCGAGTAAAATTCTCATAGACCATTTTCACATATATAATTAACATATACATTAACCCTCCAGAGCAGCGTAGCTATCTATTGGGAAATTTACTTGGCAGGTTATACCAACACTGAAACTATGGACTCTACAATTGGTTTCCCCTACCATGGTTTAAGGATTTCCATACGGAAACTGTGAACACTCTTAGTTTTAACCTGTTCAACTTGAGGTTGGTTGCTGTCCAAGCAGCAATGAAGGCCATGAATCTGCTGGCGTTGGATACCGGGCATGCGGTTTACTGATGGCAGATGAAGGTTTTGGAGTGACCTCAGCGACGGTAGGAGCTGAGAAAGCAGCTTGGAAACCAGGGCGATAGGGGACAACAAAAACTGCAGGTCCTTGCTGCAAGTTGGGTTCCATGGGAGGGAATTGGAGACTCTGCCCCGTAAAATTTGCCTGCTCCGGTGGCTCAATTTCCACGTGGGGAGGTGCATTCAGGTCAGGTTTAGACTGAGTTACTCTCGCTTGTATCTCGACTTGAAGTTTCTCGATTTGAGTTTCTAGACTGGCAGTCTCCTCCTTTAACTCATTTTTCTCCATGGTAACCTGGCCAATGAAGCAATCATATGAAATATAATCAGATACAAGAACGTGTTCCTTGTATGACAATGAAATGCAGTTTCCACAGTATTCCAAAACAATGTCAAGCACTTACATAGTGAGATTCAGACAATAGAGATGAGTTCTCCTTCTTGAGGGACTCAATCTGACAGAGCAAGTCCTTTAGCAGCCTAGCAGTTTCGTTCAATATAGAAGCCTTTCCGTTGTTCTGCTCATTTAGATCTGCTCCCACCCCACCACAAAAACAAAGGAATAAATAATTCAATTAAAATAGCAATAAGGACCGCAAGAAAAAAATATGTCATGGTACGCTATGCAAGAAACGATGTAACTGAAATATTAAAGGGAACAAGCAAGGGCCATAGACCTATAGTAAAGTTGAATACATTATAAATACCAAGCAATGGCACAAGAGGTTACCAAGTACATTGGCAAGATCAAGAAAGAGCTCATTCAAATGTTCCCGCTTCATTTTCTCCCTTTCAGCCTTGTGGATCCTCTTAGGGACTTTCCCCTGGTTTGTTTTACCAGAAGACCTGAAAACAAATCAAGTTTACAAACCTTGCATCCAGATAATAAACCCAATGATCCACATAAAACTATTCATGCAGGAGACACCAAGCATGTAGTGCTATACTTCTTGCCTTTAACTATTACAACACCAACAACACCAATACAATTTAAATTTGTGCTACAAGTGCAGCCAAATGAAGTACCTAAGAACTATAGACATTGATATAATAATGGAGGAAATCTAATTAAATTAAAATATTAATTCGTGTACATAACAAAATTGATTTAGGGATAAAAGGTTCTTCTCATTTGCCTTTCACCAACCATTACTCACAAGCCCAAAGAAGCCATTATAATTAAAGGACAACCCTAAAAGTAATTGAATCTAAAAATGACAATACGAATTGTAAATGTTAACTTGGCAGAACCCATCAAATATTTCTTATTTCTGCAACAGTGAAACTATTATCATTTTGCGTGACTCAGTATAACTATGAAAGCATTATAGAATCTCTGACCTGTTTTTTGAAGTCTCAGTCATCGGAGTCTGATTCTCAGATCCCATTTCCACTTATAACAAAACCAACTAACTAAGCTCGTACACACTCCTCCAGCAACAGAATTTCCTAAAGTAGTAGACAAAAACGAAAACGCTATTTCAATTTTCAATCAAGTACCTAAAAGAGGGAAAATGGAAAATCTGAATATTTTCAACTATCTACTGCCATTGATAAAGCAAAACCCCCCGTTTGAATACGCAATGAATTCTAATCCAAATTGATCCCTTCTCCCTTGCAATTCTATCAGATAAAAGCCGGCAAAAATATTAAAAAATAAAAATCGAAACTTTTGCTTCAAAAATTAATAGAATCAAGAAACCAGTCACCGAAAGAAATGAAAAGGATGGAGAAAGAACACATGCAGCAGAGAGAGCAAAGTTGGTTTCGCTTACCCACGTTGTGGTGGACTCGGTGTGAAACGATTCTGAAGGAAATTGGAAATTTCGAAAAATACTTTTGTGTCGTGAATCAAGGTGAAAGGAGAAAGTTCATTATTTTTAATTAAAAGAAAAACACGAGAATTAGTAGAAATGAGAAACGGAACAGTTTTAATTTTGGGGATGGAATTAAAATTAGGGCAGAAGAGAGAGGAAATAGGGGGGAGTGTGGCGAAGGCGTAAGTGTCACACGAAGGCGCGTGGCCACGCCATGTTCTTTGGCTTCGATCAATCACCAACAATGAGATCACCACGTGATCTTTTTGTCTAATTTGCTGAAAAAAGTAAAATAATATTTTTTTCTGACTGCATTTCTTTCATCAAATTATATTTTCTTTCGTAACTCAAAATAAAATTAAAATAATATTTTAAAATAGGTCTATTTTATATACTTTTAAGTTTTAATACATAAAATAATAATACTTTTAATCAATCAAAACCCATAATTAAAACTTTGACAAAAATAAGCTTATCAAGCACTCATTCGCTATACTTTATGATTATGCTAGTATTTCTCTAATTTTGTACCACTACAGCAGTATAAATGATACAATAAGTAATTAATTGGAATTTAATTTAAATATAATTTTTTTATATTTAAATTTTTCTGTACCCAAAAGAAATATTTAATCAAAGAGTAAACTACCATTTGTACCCACGAACGTTGAAAACGCTGACATATCTACCCATAAAAAAAAGAAATTACCATTTGTACCCATAAAAAATGGTTTTTACAAACAAAATTATCCAAACCCTAAAAAATTACCTAAAATCCCTAAATTACCCTTATCTTCACCACCACACCACCTCCTTCACCCAATCACCTTTCTAACCCTAACCCTTTTCACCCAGCCACCACCCCCTTTTTCCTTTCTAATCTCAAATCCCACCACCATCTTATTTCCTTTATCACTACTATCACCACCATTGCCACTATACCTCCATCATCATCTTCTTCACATGCAGTAGCAGCAACAACAACAACAACACCAATAATAGAAAAAGCAGAGAAAAACAGTTCTTTCTCACTGAATAGCGTCGACGACAATGGTGGTAGTGACACCCACGGACACTGTTGCCCTCTCCTCCTTCTCTGATCTCTTGCGCCCTCTCTTCCTTTCAGACCAGCGACAACGACAGCGACGGACTCAATCAATGGCGGCGACAGATGTGACGGAGCCGACAGTAGCAGGGCGCGACGGCGGCGACAGCTCCCCATTCTTTGGTTCTGGCTCGCATCTCCTCTTTGGACTCCCTCAACAACGGCGACGATGATGCGATAACGGCAGCGAGTCCCCACATTGCCAGTGTGGTCTCGCTCCCCCTCCTCTTCTCTTCTTCTTCCTCGGGTAGGGGTGTGTGTGTAATGTCTCCGTGTGTGAGTTTTGGAGGAAAAGGGGGGGGGTGGCTGGGTGAAGGGGGTGGTGGTGGGATTTGAGATTAGAAAGAGAAAGAGGGGTGGTGGCTGGGTGAAGAGGGTTAGGGTTAGAAAGATGATTGGGTGAAGGAGGTGGTGTGGTGGTGAAGATAAGGAATTTTGTAGGTAAGAGAGAGTGTGTGGGCAAAGAATCTGAAGATGGTTCTGTTGTTGTTGATGATGGTGAAGCCCTTTTTCTGGGTTGAGAATTCGAAGAAGCAGAAGAGAAAGAGAAAAGCAAAACACAGAAGGAAAGCGAGAGAAAGAGAAAGAGGAAGGAGTTGGCAGAGTTGACGGATTATGGCGGCGGCGACGAGCTCAGAAAATAGAAGGAGAGAGAGATGATGGGTTAATGGTGGTGGCGGCAGTGGCGGGAAAAAGATGAAAACATTGAGAGAGAGAGAGAGAGAAGAAGGGTAATTTAGGAATTTTATTTAATTTTTTAAGGCTTGGATAATTTTGCTTGTAAAAACTATTTTTTATGGATACAAATGGTAATTTTCTTTTTTTATGGGTAAATATGTCAACGTTTTCAACTTTCGTGGGTACAAATGGTAGTTTACTCTTAATCAAATTTAACTAAATCTTTATAATATATTTTTCATTACGCGCTACTTACTGTACTTGCGTTTTTTCTTCTTCTTATACACTTGTTCTTCTTTTTCTTGTTATTTGTACTTCTATTATTTTTTTTCTTCTTCTCCTCTTTCTTTTTTTTTTCTACTTTCTCTCTTGTTATCGCCATCATCACCACCACCATCTCCTCCCCCTCTCCCTCCCCCTCATCCTCCTTTCATTTAATTTCTTCTTCTTCTTCTTAGTTAAAATATCAGGCAATTAGTTTAACGATAACAAAAACACATCATTTAATTGTAAATGGTACAAAAAAAATTATGAATGATACGAAAATTTTTGGTGAATGACGTCAAAATCTTTTATGGATAACACAAAAATATTCAAAAAACTACAAGTTCAAAACTAACTCATTCAACCAATAAAATACATTTAAATGTGTTTTAAATTCAAAAGACATATCAAATTGTTACAAAAGATACAGAAATGACTAAATTTCTTATATATTAGTTTAATACTATACAATCAATTCAGTGATAACAAAACACATTATTTAGTTAAAAATAACACAGAAATTTTCTGTAAATGACACAAAAAATCTTTAAAAAATTATAAATCCAAAATTTTCTTTTTTTTTCTTTTTCTTTTTGTTTGACATTCTCATAATTCTGATTCCACCCTTTTCACACAAAACTGTATCACATTTAAGAAATTTTGATATGTTAAATAATACACATAATAAAACTTTTTTGGTATGTTAAATGTATACCCATTTTAACTTAAAATATAATAATGTATGATATAAGATCATTTTTTCTCCAATGTTCAGATAATATCGAAACAATTGTTATAAAATGTTTACTCCATATTACTTAAATAATATTTATTTCTTTTTATTATATTTTTAATTATTTTGTGATAATAAAACATAAAAATTATACCAAATTTAATAAATTCCAATTAACAGAAATAAATAAAAACCACAAGAAAAGTATTGCTTTTTTGTTTAGACTTTTAAGTTTAAAAAAGATTTTAATTTTGATGCATTTTGAGTGTAAAGTAATTTTATGTGTGTCTAATGAACAAAAAGGAAATCATATATCTTCATTGTGTCCTCCTCCAAGTAATATTTAGAACACACATTTTGTACCGATTAAACTCGTTGTTGGATTTTCTTTTTCATAGGAATTCCTCGTACACTACTTTTCAGGAAAATATCCAATTTTTAAGTGGACATTTGAGAGACCAAATTAACTGTCATTGATCCTTCTGATAAAAGAGCTCTACAAAAAACTCTTGCTGAACATGATAGAAATGAAATATTATGTGGTATCCGAAATTCACAGTGTAACTACCTTTTCTCTCCTTGATCTAAATCATCTTGTCATTACCTTAGCTTGTTGAATGGGAGTCTGAGTAATAAGTTGTAATAGACGCAAAAAATAATTTCTGATTAAAGGTTTATTTCATCTTCTTTCTCGTAATAGGAGTTGGTTAACCCATTTTAAATTCTTGTCTGAAATAAGATGTTTCTTGAGAATTTTGATTTTATTGAGACCCTAATAATCCTCAAAGACATGAATCTGTATTTCATTTTTCACCTGCCATTTTATCCCATTTTCAATCACTTTCTTGTCTTTTAGTAGACTTCTCTAGACTCAGAAAACGTTACTTTCTAATTGACCGTTCATAAAAGAGAAAAAATAAAAAAAAATATTTGCTTTTAAGAATCTTGTGGGCTAGGATCTCAGGTCTAGTTAGAATTCTATAGTACTTTTTCCTAATATTGCAAGATTGAAGCATTTATAATCTTTAGAATCCAAGCCCCATGATCTTTAGTTTTATAAAGTGTGTCCCATTTGATCTATTATATCTTTTTTTTTATTGTCTTTCTGATCCTACTAAAATCTCATCGTATTCTTCTATATACTATTATTAAGTGTCTCTAGAAGCTTAAAAAAGCTCAAGGTGTAAATAGACACATCTGTTTTAAAAAGTACTTCTCGTCCACTAACCAAAAAGAGAGACCATTTTTATTCGTTCATCTTCTTACTCATTTTATCTTCAATATATTTGAACGTTTCTTTTTTTTATCTGTGAACAATTACAGGGAGACTCAGATTTTTATTCTGAGTTCTAACATGTGGCACCTGAAGAATGTCAGCAAGCTCTAGTCTTAGCCCTAGGGATTATTTTATCTGAAGAATACTAAAGACTTATTAAGGTTAATCATCTGTCCACGTATCTCACTATACTGTTGTAAAATGTCTAGTATATGTTAGCAAGTTTGGATAGTCTCCTTACCAAATAAGATGGAGTCATCAGCAAAGAACAAATGGCTAACAGTAGAACACTTTCAATTTGACCTAAGACCTATAAACTCTTGATTTTATTCTCCTTTATGGAGCAAATTAGACAAGTCCTCTACATAGATTAAAAAAAGATAGGATGAAAGAGGATTTCTTTTTCTGAGACCTCTTGTTGGCTTAAAGAAGTCCTTTGAATTTTTTTCTAGATTAACAAAATAGAAAATCGTAGTGATACATTCCATCATCCAATCTATTCATTTCTGATAAAATTCCAACTTTTTAAGCATCTCACATACAAAATTCTGCTGTACTCAGTCATATGTTTTGCTCATGTCGAGTTTGAGAGCTAAATTATAATCTTCCTGTCTCTTTTTTTTTTTTCAAATAATGCATGAACTTATAGGCAATAAAAACATTATCATGATAAGTTACCTTTTAATAAAAATATTTTGGGTCACACTAATAATTTTGTCCATAATTAGCTGCATTTTATGAACCAAAATTTTAGAGATCATTTTATAAATTATTGTACTTAGGCTTATAGGCCTCATTTAGCTCATAGAATCAGTACCAATAACTTTAGGAATTAAACAGAATTGAGTATGATTAAGAGATCTCAACATTTTACCTCTTGAAAAGAAGCTGCGCACAGTTAGGATGACATCTAATTTGATAGTCTCTCAATAAAATTAAAAAAACCTAATTATAAAATCGTCATCTCCCGGAATTGAATAAGCATTAATTGAAAAAATTATGTACTTGATCTCCTTGTTAATTGCTGGTTGAGTTAAATTTATATTTATTCTCTCGTTTATCTTACACTCCAATTCTTCCAAAGCTTTAATTAGATTTTTTAATTGAGAAGTTGTGAATAATTAAAAAAAAATGATTCTTTGCTATTTTTCTAATTTTATCAACCGATTTGATTTTTGTATTTCATCTTTTAATTTTTTTAATTTATTATGTCTATTTTTTTCGCCTGAAATTTTGACTTAAAAAAATTTATATTTTAATCACTTTACTGTAGTTATTTTACCTAGCGAGTATATTTTTGTACTCATTTATTTTGTCCTTATAATGTGCTAGTACGAAGAATATTAAGAAATTAATATAAAAGATAGAAAATAATTAAGATTAATTTAAATATATAAAATAAATATGAAAAGTATTGAACTTAACATCTCCCAAACAAAAATGCAAATTTAAGTAGAATGTGCACACAATAGGCATGATTGAAAATTTTTAATTGATGTTAGCTGGCGTAATGGCTTGAAACTATTTCGAGGATGTAGTTCAAATTTCTAAAAAGAAATTAAAAAGAGAATGTGATTGGTTTCAAGTTCAGGAATTACGGGGTGTATGAAAATGAGAGTAAGTATATAGAAGTTGGAGGCGTGTGGCATGCACGCAGATGTGTTGGTGTTAAAGTTTAATATTTTTAATGGGCGTGTGCCAACCGCTCACGTCAATCGTCGGATCTTCATCATCCCCATGCCACACCGAAATCTATAGAATATTCATCGAACCGATTTAGTTACCGTTTTATTAATTTATAAATCTAATGGATTTAATTGTGGTTGAATTAAAAAAATCGTTTTAAAATAAAATAATAAATAAATTATAAATAAATATTTTAAAATATAATTATAAATAAAAAATTAAATAAAGTAAAAATATTTTATTCTTTTATATGATCTTTTTTCAACTAAAACCCTTTATATAAAATTATTTGTATTTTCTTTTAGTTTATCTGCCTTTATAACAGAAATTTCAATAAAATAGATTTTAACAGTCTGAGATTTTGCAGTTTCAAAAAATTAATAGTTTTTATTATTTTCTGTACAAAAAATTTTATCACAAGTTTCACAACATTTTCACCAAAATTTAGTTCCTGGTAAATACAAAATCAAACAAACTAATAAAATTGACTAATTGAGCGTCAAACTATATCATCATAACCATATACTGCTACAAATTCATTGCAACTGAAGTAGAATGATGGACATGAAAATATCGACCAAATTGCAAGAATGAGACTTATATACATATATTATCTTTGATGCAATCCTTTCATATTAAACTCTTGGAGTTTGTCTCAAATTGTAAAATGCTTTAGAGAGTTTAAAAACATGGTTCAAAAAGTCTTTATTTTCAAAACTAAGGGGTTGAGTTACGTATACTTCTCTATTAAAAAAGTCATTCAAAAAGGAACACCTAACATCTATTTGAAAGAGTTTAAATCTTTTATGGGCAGCATAAACAAGCAATAATCTTATTGCTTCCATTTTAGCTACGGGAACAAATGACTCATCAAAGTCAATTCTCTCCTCTTGATCATATCGTTGAACTACTAGTCTAGCTTTATTTTTCACAACACTACTATCATCACCTAATTTATTTCTAAAGATCCATTTTGTACCCGTTACCTTCTTACCATTCGGATAAGGCACAAGAATCCAAACCTCATTCTTTTCAAATTGGACTAGTTCTTCCTCCATAGCCTTTATCCAAGAGGGATCATCAAGGACTTCCTTCACATTTTGGAGTTCCACTTGTGATATGAGAGCAAGATTATTGAATATGGCTCTCTTTCTACTTGAGGATCTAGTGGTAACTCCATGAGAGGAATCTCCAATAATAAATTCATGTGGATAGTTTTTCAAGAACTTTTATTCTCTGATCTGGGCTTTGGTGAATTAATCTTAGGTTGGAAATGATTCAGATCTGCAATATTCAGATTTTCATAATTTTCTACTTCAGTAGGAGACAGAACAGAATTGTCTCCTACATTTTGGTCTGCAAAAATAGGGACATTTTTTTCCAAAGAAGGTTCAGATATTTCTTGATCATGAATCCTTTCAGAGTTGGGTTCAGTTTCAATTCTTGCATCATTTTCTTTAATGACACTTGAAATGGTGTTAGAATCGCAAAAGGTGACATGTATGGACTCCTCTATTATTCTATGTTCCTTGAGGTAAACTTTATATGCCTTACTAGTGGTTGAATAACCAACAAAGACACCTTCATTAGATTTTAGATCAAATTTTTTAAGGCTATCTTTAGTATTTAAAATAAGACATTTACATCCAAAAATATAAAAGTACTTAAGATTGGGTGGTACTCCTTTTTAAAGCTCATTTGGAGTTTTCTTTAAAACTTTTTTAATAATGGTTCGGTTCAAAATATAACAAGCTGTGTTCACAACTTTAACCCTAAGGAATTTTGGAATTTCATTTTTACATAGCATAGCCCTAGCCATTTCTTGAAGGCTCCTATTTCTCCTTTCAACAACCCCATTTTATTGAGGTGTTCTAGGACATGAAAAATTATGTGAAATACAAAATTCATCACAAAATGATTCAAAGTCTTGATTTTCAAACTCTTTTCCATTATCATTTATGAAAATTATTTTCAACTCTTTCTTATTTTGAATCCTTTTACATAGAGTTGAGAATGCAGAAAAATATCATTTTTATGAGTCAAGAAAAGAACTCATCCGAACCTAGTATAATTATCAACCACTATTAAATCATAATGTTTACCAGCTAGGCTTTGAGTTCTAGTACGACCAAAATGATCAATATGTAGCATTTTCAATAGTCTTTTGGTAGAAATGTCAACCTTGGGTTTAAAAGAATTTTTAGTTTGTTTACTCAATTGGCAAACATCACAAGTGATGTCTTTATAAAATTTTATTTTAGGAAGACCTCTAACTAAGTTTCTTTTCACAAGTTTAGAAATTTGAAACATGCTAGCATGTCCTAATTTCTTATACCATAACCATTTTTCAGATTCAATGGAAGTGAAACAAGCCACATTTTATTCATTTAGTTGCTCCAAGGTAAGTCCATATACATTATTACATCTTTTAGTTTCAAATAAGAGTTCATCTAATTTTTCACACAGAACCAAACATTCTAATTTCTTGAAAATAACTAAATAGCCTAAATTACACAATTGGCTAATACTTAGAAGATTATGTTTCAATCCATCAATTAAAAATACATCATTAATAAAAGTAGAGAAACTTTTACCCACTTTACCTATGGCCACTATCTTTCTTTTTCCATTGTCATTAAAAGTCACAAAGCCTTTGTCAAGTTTGATGAAGAATGTGGACTTTTTGGTCATATGCCTAGAGCATCTACTATCCAAGTACCACATATCATTCTTCTTTTTGGATGCTAGGCAAAATTGCACAAAACTCTTAAGTGACCTTAGGTATCCAAATTATTTTGGATACTTTAATGTTAAACCTTTTTAGTTGTCCGAGTGCATTGTATTTGCTAATTACTTTGTAAGCTTTATCACCAATGTTTCTTTCAAAAATGAAATATTGAGTAGAAAAATGACCATCCCGATTACATATATGGCATAATTTGTTGCTTGTTGAATTTTTAAGGTGATTAGGGTTTTGAAATCTTTTATCTTTGGAGGTTGAGGCCACATTTTCGAATTGAGAATTTTTGAAAATAGATTCTGACTTTTCACAATGCCCTAACCCAACCTTTTCAAAAAGTGGTCTTTGACTAGCTAGCAATTTATCCAAATTTTCAAAATTTTGAACAAATTTAGCTAAGTCTTATTTTAAACTCTTAACCTCATTATGCAACCGTTCATTTTTTCAATGTAATTCCAATAGGCAACAACATAATGCTTTTCATCAAAACTTTTGATTTCAGATTTAAGCCACTTGTTTTCTTTAATAAGATCAATAGTGATTTTGGCTTCTTTTAATTTATCTTTGAGAAAAGCATTTTTAGCCTTTAGGATATCATTTTTAGATTCAAGTTCATGGCATTGATTCAGAAAATTTCTTATTTTCTCAATGAGGTCATCAATCATAAGATGAAGTTCTTCATTAGAAGGTTCAATAAAAATTACCTCATTAGGGTGGCTGCGGTCTGCCATCACGCATGCTTAAGAGTTTCGGTCAGATTCATCATCTTCATCAGTGTTATTTTTAAGATCTTTTCAAGAGGCCATAAGTCCCTTCTTCTTGTCCTTCCGAGGCTTATCTTCTTTCTTCAGCTTCAGACATTCATATTTGGTAGGGTCCCGATTTGGTTTGACTAATCAGTTTTCGGCAGTTTAGCGGTCCAATGTCGATTTTTTCATATGACCAAATTGTTATTCCTAACGGTTAGCGGTTCAACCAGCTGGTTCAAACCAGTTTTCAGAACCTTAAAATAAACACCATTAAAAAAAAGGTTTAGCTAACATGTGCCCTAAAGACACATGATAAGCTTACTATTAGTAGAAAATTTTAAATGTTTTCATTTAATAAATGTAAATCAAATACATTGAAAACTTAAAATTTTTAATATTTTCAATAAAAGCTTTCTACTTTTGTAATCTTAACATGTACCCTAGAACATATGTTAGCTAAACCCTTAAAACAAAATTAACTGATGGTTATCAGTGACTAAGAGAAATGGGGTTGAATCTTGAC
Organism: Arachis hypogaea; assembly: GCF_003086295.3. Classification (NCBI taxonomy): domain Eukaryota; kingdom Viridiplantae; phylum Streptophyta; class Magnoliopsida; order Fabales; family Fabaceae; genus Arachis; species Arachis hypogaea. The sequence continues at coordinate 123,580,391 of NC_092046.1, forward strand.
CTCCCTTTAATTTAGCTTTCAACCTTACGTTCTGTAGAGATTCTGAGAGTAGAAAACAGGAGAGACTTTGATTTTGTCTCCTAACACGGTAGGAGCCAGAACAAAGTTACTTGCAAGATGTGATAAAGTGAAATGTTGCTTTGTAGAGAAATCAGGAGATACTTTATTTTTGTCTCCTATAGTGGAGAACCAAAAATAGATAAGAGAGTAGAGAATGACACACAGATGTATCTTGGTTCAGCTACCCAGTACAATGTAGCCTACATCCAGTCTCCACCACAACAGTGACGGAATTTCACTATCTTTCAACATATTACAATCACCAATTCTCCCTAGGATTCTACCCAATCCTATCTGGGACAAGTCAGTTTCTAACCCAAACTGAACTTGACTAGGAACTCGCTCTAGCTTTTCAACCGTAAAGTGCTAACCCAACTTGCAAAGGAATTCCCTCAGGATCATGATAACAAAACAGAAACACTTACAAAGAATTTCTGAGATAATTATGACTTTTTCTCCAAGTTTAACTCTCTATCTTCTACCACTCAATGGCTTTTACTTACAAACCTCACCAATTTGTCTTTTACCATGGAAACTCAGACAGACTAAACTGAGAAAAAGGAATACATAATGAAAACCATAAAGGAGAAGAATAAACAACTCAAGAAGCTATGGAAACCCAAATGTGTGCTCTCACTCCTTGCTCCAATCATTGGCCATTCACCCCTATTATAGAGGAATAAAGCTTCCTAGGCTTAAAACTTTTTTCAGCACATGTTGGTTTTTCTTCTCCCAAAATCAGAATCAGCAGCAGTGTTCACAGAGGAGAGAGAGAGAAGTAGCAGTGGCATGCAACCATACCTTCAATCTTCTCTTTCAACTTTTTTCATCTTACTTCTTGAATCTGAGCTGTGTATCCTTGCTTTGGCTCCAAGTTTGATTTTTTATTGTTGATAAATAGCAAAGCACTATTAACTTCATTTTCTTCATAGTTTTCAGAACGGTGCTTGTAGTCCAGTTGATTTCTTCAATGTTCCTTGATGAAGCACAAACAAAAAATCGCCTTTTTGTGATTTTTTTTTCTGATGAGGTCTTCCTTTTAGTTCTAGCCCATTTTACCTTCTCTTCTTTGCTTGAAAATAGAAACTTGCTTTTTGTTCTTCCCTTTGTCCTAGCTTTAAAGTTTTTCCATTCTTTCCTTTTTTTTTTGTTTCAGAGAGATGTGATGTGAAAGAGAGAGAAGGGAGAGTTTTGGGTCGGTGGGCGAAGTGTGTTCAAATGAAATGAAGTTTGAATTCCTTGGTTAGAGAGACTTAGTGGAGTGAATGAATTTGGATGTGGCCACTGAATTGGGCTTGAGATGATCTTGGGCCAACTTCTTTCTTTCTTTTAATTTTGCTAAATGCTTGTTTTTGTTTTAGCTAAGAAAAATTTGTGATGGTGGCAATTATATATCCTTGGACCATTGTGTGTGCACTGGGTTTAAGTATTTACTTCTTGGGTCAGTTTCAATTTATTTTGTTTTCTGCACACTAAATAATAGGGCTGCATATGGATCGGATAATATCCGCATATTCGCGGTAATTATCTGCATCTGATCCGAATGTTGCGGATATTATCCGATCGCACTATGATAGGATTGGATTGCAGATTTGGCTGTGATATCCGCACATTCGATCCGCAGATCCGCAGATCTGCATATCCACACGTCTCACATAAATAGCATAGATTAAAAAAGTAAACCCTAAAGTGATATGATTTTTAGTAAGTTATTTTATGAATTTTATGATATCTTGTTTTTAATTTTTATGTTATACTTTAACTTAGAATAATTAAACTTAGATCTTGTGGTATTATTTTTTTTTTTTTGTTATTCAGGAGAACTTTTATTGATAATATTTTAAGAGGAAATAGGTTGAAACAGGTGAAAAATAAATTTTTTGGACTTTTTTTTTATAAAAACAGCCAAACAAGATCTTAAAACAGTTTTTTTGAATTATGTGGATATACCCGATATCCGATCCGATCCTCGGATCTGACCTGAAAAAATGCGGATATCATATTCGATCCGATCCAATGAGTGCAGTACAGATCGGATAGAATTATAAGCTATATCCGATCCGATCCGATCCGATCTGTGTGCAACCCTACTAAACAAAATACATTATACAAATAATTTGATATTAATCAAATAATGTTTAGTCATCATCTTAATCATAATTTAGTTCTCTAAACTCAACCTTAACTAATTTGTGTTTTAAAATCATATATTAAGAATATAGTAATAAATTTTTTAAAAAATTTTAATATATTTAATACATTAAAAATATGAAAATAATTTTTAATATTTTTAGTCAAATATTTTTTGTAATTATTTAAAATATATGATTAGCAAAACTTAAAAAATAAAATTCGAAAATTTGTAAATCAATCATTTTTTTTTTACAGATTAGCAATTTTATTTTCTCTCTTAAAAATTTTTTTTTCTATTTGATTCTATTTCCAGCTTGAGATATGAATGTAGACAATTTCACTATTACAACATCATTTTCAGAACATGTCTTTAATTAATTTAGCTGATGTCTCAGAATAATGTATATCACAATGCAATTTGCCCCGTATAAATTGGAGACTAGAATTTTTGTATGTCTTTACTCGAAAATATTATTTCCTTCTAAGTAAATTATATTGGAGATATTGGTGCAGCTTTTTTCAAGAATAATAATTCCAAGTTTCTAACGTAATAAAGACAGAGATTCTCATATAGTTGATGAATAAATCAGAATTTAAAAGTGTAGTTCATTGAATGATTTTAGTACCAACGAACCTCTTCATACTAAGAACATCAAAGAGATCATTCACAAGCCATTTGAGTCTCATACCAGCCATTTTTCTTTTAAATTAAGAGTTAAGACTGCTTTTTACTGAGAACAAAAGCAACAAGTTAATAGATCCTTGTCACCTGTTACGACATTGAACAAATACTATATTACAGATATTTAGACTCACTTAACCTCTTAAATTAAGATAAAGTTAACCAAACTTTCAATACTTTTTACAAAAAACACGAGAGAAAAAAATCTTTAATAGAAAATAGTCAAAATACTCTTAACTACATAAATATTTGTTACATATCTGATCTGTACTTTTAAATTTAAAGTTCTCATCCTATATATAATCATCTATTTCCTAAATGAACAAGTAAAATTACATCTAAATATTTTGAATCTTTTTTATAAATATTTAACATATATATATGTTTTTCTTAACACTTAAATTATTCTACAATATTCTTCATACAGTTAGTGTTAGAAACAAGAGACTGAGAGAGTAATTTGAAAAGTGTATTATTGAGTGTGATGAAAGGTACAATATACAAGGGGTATTTATAGGTGCTAAATGAATCAAAGTAATAAAGACATAGAATCCTACAATTAATGTACAGATATACTATATAAATATAGACTATACTAATTGATCTAAATTGATTCTAATGATTCTCTAACATCCCCCCTCAAACTCAAGTAGGAGCTAAGGAGACCAATTTGAGTTTGGATAACAAAGTCCGGAAACGAGTCGGGTGACGAGCTTTTGTGAAGATATCAGCAGTCTGATCCAGTGTTCCAACAGCAATGAGATGAACAACATCAATAAGAATACGTTGCCGAACAAAATGACAATCAATCTCAATGTGTTTGGTGCGTTCATGAAATACATCATTATGGGCAATCTGAATAGCACTGCGGTTATCACAAAAAACATTAGTAGGGGACGACTGAGGAGCACCCAGATCTTCGAGAAGCCAACGAATCGACATAACCTCAGCAGTGGTGTCAGCGAGGGCACGGTATTCAGCTTCTGTGCTTGAGCGAGCAGTAAACGTTTGCTTCTTAGCACGCCAAGAAATGAGAGCGTCGCCAAGGAACAAACAGTAACCAGTAGTAGAATGACGATCAGTGGGATCACCAGCCCAATCAGCATCGGAGTATGCCTGAAGGGTCAAAGAGGAATGGGCAGAAAAATAAAGGTCATGAAATAGAGTGCCTTTGACGTAGCGAAGAATGCGAAGAACTGCCGCATAGTGAGTAGTACGAGGAGCAGATAAGAACTGGCTGAGGACATGAACTGGATAGGCAATGTCTGGTCGGGTGACAGTCAAGTAGACGAGACCGCCAACTAATTGTCGATAGAGGGTCGGATTATCCAAAACAGTGCCATCCATAGGGGTAAATCGAACATTAGGCTCAATAGGAGTAGACTCAGTGCGACTATCTGTAATCCCAGCGCGAGCAAGAAGTTCTGAAGCATACTTAGCCTGAGAGAGATAGATGCCATCATCTGTGGAGATGACCTCGAGACCAAGAAAATAGCTGAGAGAACCAAGATCTTTCATCTCAAAGGTACGGTGAAGTGAGGCCTTGAGATCAGAGATACCATCAACATCATCTCCAGTAATGATCAAGTCATCAACATACAAAAGTAGAAGGACAACTCCACGTTCGCTTTTATGAATGAAGAGGGCATTCTCATGAGGACTAGAAGTAAAACCAAGACTGCATATGGTAGTGCTGAACTTGTCAAACCATTCACGAGGAGCTTGCTTAAGTCCATAAAGTGCCTTGCGAAGGAGACAAACCTTACGAGAAGGACAAAGATATCCCGGAGGTGGTTTCATATAGACTTTCTTTTTCAAGTCCCCATTAAAAAATGCATTCTTCACATCCATCTGACTGAGAGACCATTTTTTAACCGCAGCAATGGCAAGGAGAGCTCTAACAGATGTAAGGCGAGCGACAGGAGCAAAGGTCTCTTCATAATCAATACCATACTCCTGCGTGCAACCTTGAGCAACCAAGTGTGCCTTATAACGGTCAATAGAGCCATTAGAGTGAGTCTTGATCTTGTATACCCATCTACTGCCCACAACTTCCTGATCAGAAGGAGGATCAACCAAATCCCAAGTATGTACTTTTTCAAGTGCCTGTATTTCTTCCTGCATTACTTTTTGCCAATTTGGATTTATGGAGGCTTCTCTGAATGACTTAAGTTCATGTTGATGAAGAATAGTAGAAAAGCAATGATAATCAAGAAGATGAGGAGGTGGATTCCTTATCCAAGAAGAACGAGTGGGAGGAGGAGGCATGACGGTAGGAGCGGGATCGCCGTCCGGACTGGAATCATCGGGAGATGGAGAAGGCAGAGGGGCAGGAGCCTCGAGGGGTGGACTTGGGGTAGACCCTGTAGTATCATCACTAGGAAAGAGATCAACATTTGGGTTAGTAAAAAACGGTGATGGAATAGAAGGAATGGACTCAAAAGAGGAAAAACTAGAGAACATGTGATGCTCCCAGAAGACAACATGACGAGATATACGAATACGGCGAGAGATAGGATCCCAACAACAATAACTCTTATGTTCAGAAGCATAACCAAGAAAACAACACATGCGAGCCCGAGGTTCAAGCTTATTGTGTTCACGAGGCTGAAGAAGGATAAAGCAAACACAACCAAAAACACGGAGGGAACTGTAATCGGGAAAAGTACGATAAAGACGCTCAAAGGGAGTAGTGTTACCAAGAATAGAAGAAGGGAGTCTATTGATAGCATGAACAGCAGTGAGAACAGCTTAACCCCAAGCACGCTCAAGACAGGAAGAGGAAATAAGCATCGCACAGACAGAGTCAAGAATATGACGGTGTTTACGCTCAGCTCTGCCATTTTGTTGAGAGGTACCAGGACAAGAAAACTCGGACAAAGTACCCTGTTCAGCGAGAAAATTCAAAAGTTTGGAGTCACGATATTCCATAGCATTATCATGTCTGAAAATTTTAATGACCTTTGAAAACTGAGTTCGAACCATAGTGGCAAAGTTAATGTAAATTTGAGGCAACTCACAACGATTAGCCATCAAATAAATCCAAGTAAAACGTGAATAATCATCAATAAATATGACAAAATATCAAGCTCCTCCCATAGAGGCGGTGGGAGCGGGGCCCCAAACATCAGAATGAATAAGATCAAAAGGAGAGCATGCAATAGAGGAATTATTATTAAAGGATAAGGCAGGTTGTTTTGCAGTGCGACAAGAAATGTAATCTAAAGACTCATTTTGAACTTGACCTAAAACACCCATAGATATAAGAGGACGCAATTTTCCTAAGGAGCTATGGGCAAGACAACGGCGCCACAAGTGAAGAGTAGATGGAGAGGAAGCAGCACAGAGATTTGTAGAGGGAACATGAAGGTTCTCGAGCTCAAATAAGCGTCCGACCTTACAGCCAGTCCCGATGATCTTTCTCGTCCGACGATCCTGCACACGACAAACAAAAATAGAAAAAATGACATCAAAACCGAGTTCAACAAGCTGACCGACAGAGATAAGATTAAAATTCAATTTTGGAATAAAATAAGCATCAGAAAGATGAATATTGGACTGTGAAATAATCCCGTGATGTGTTGCATGCAAGAGGGAACCATTAGCAGTGTTGACAGAAGGTGTATTTGTAGTGGAAGACAACGACGAAAAAAGATGACGCAGAGGAGATATATGATTGAAACAACCAGAGTCAAAATACCATTTAGAATTACCTAGATGGGTGGAAAGAGTAGTGGGGGTATTACCAGAAAAAGAGAGAAGTTGCTTAAGAAGGGTTTCAATATCTGATGGAGAGACAGAAGGTGTGTTGAGAGATGTGAAAGAAGTGGACTCAGTAACAGCAGCAGCAGTAGAGGCAGGCACATGTGGAGAGTTTTTGGGATGAGGTTGATACTTGTTCTGATCTGAACGTGGTGGTCGAGTAGGACAGGTAGCAATCAAGTGACCCGAGAGCTTACCATAATGGCAGAACAGTTTCGGGAAATTGGAGCCAATGTGGCCTTTTTGTTTGCACTTACGACATTCAATAGAAAGACAGTCAGAGAAGGAATGCCTAGGCCGGTTACAGTTGCGACAGATTTTGGCCTTTCTGTCAGTGGCAGCAAAGACAGTTTCACTCTTAGAACGAAGCAATCCCAAGCGTGTTTCTTCAGACTTGAGACGAGGAAGAGCATCTTCAAGACTAGGCAAGGGATTCTGATGAAGAAGAGAAGCCCTGACCGGCTCATAGTCATCAGTAAGTGCCATCAGATATTTGGATGAGACGTGTCCGGTTCCGATAATCCTCATATGCCTTAGCATCAGTGGGATCTTTAAGAACAGGCTCACAAGAGGTCAACTGATCCCAAATAATCTCCATCTGAGCAAGAAAATCAAAAACTGCTTAGCCACGTTCTTGCTTAAGGCTATGGAGTTCTTTAAGCAGTTGGTACTGATGAGAGAGATCAGATAGTGTAACATTTTGCCAAATGATCCCATACCTCTTTAGCAGTTTCAAAACGCCCAAACTGTAAATGAATGCCAGGAGTAGAAGTGTTGTGGAACCAAGTGATAATCTGATGATTTTTACTATCCCAATCTTCCAATTTCTCTGCATAATCCTTCTCTTTCTCAACATCCTCCTTGGATTTGGAGGCACCATCTTTGGATTTGTCAGACACAGTTGGCTTAACAGGACAGGCAATATCACCAGTCACATATCGCCATAATTTTCGCCCTTTAAGAAAGCATCGCATACTTCAACCCAATGCGCATAGTTGTAGCCATTAAGGATAATAGGGATAGGCTGAAAGACATCTGATTTTTCTATAGTAATAGAAGAAATAGCAAAAGGAAAGAAGAAAAACTACAAATTCGGGGCAGAAAACGAGAAAACGGAGCGCAAAATCTGAAAGAGCTCACCAAAAAATCGTAGGGTGGGTCCCACTTGTCCACCACGTCAGCGCCACGTCAGCAGCCACGTCAGCCAGATAGTGACACGTGGCGGCACCTGAGAGGAGGGAGAGAGACACGCTGGCAGCGAGGTGGAAGCGCGGGTCGGGTCGGGCGTGCGCGGGTCGGCCAAGGGTAGCTTCGTTGCGACACGTGGCAGCACCAGGGGCATTGGATCTGCACCGAAATCAACGGCTGCTGAAAGGCTGGAGGGCGAGGAGGGCTCGCTTCGCGACATGTGGTAGCGCGAGGATCGTCCGATTGGAGGCGAGATCCAACGGCTGCTGAACCTTCTGAAGGAAAAAGAGTGGAGGCGGGCAGCAAGATTCCGGCGGCGCGTGACGGCACGTCCGGTGGCTGCTGGCGGCGATCTCGGCGGCGTTGGAAAGCTGACGAAGAGAAGAACACGATGATGCTGGAGGTGACGAACCAAAGCGTCGAAAACAGAACGAAAAACGAGAGGAAAGAGGCACGGTCAGATGAGAAAAGCTATGAACAAAAATTCATTCTAAAAAAAAAACTTTAGGCTCTTGATACCATGTTAAAAACAAGAGACTGAGAGAGTGTTCTGAAAAGTGTAGTATTGAGTGTGATGAAAGGTACAATATACAAGGGGTATTTATAGGTGCTAAATGAATCAAAGTAATAAAGACATAGAATCCTACAATTAATGTACAGATATACTATATAAATATAGACGATACTAATTGATCTAAATTGATTCTAATGATTCTCTAACAGTTAGAATTTTAATTCTATTTGTGGTCTAATTTATTAATATAAAAATTAATATGAGTAATATTATAATTATTAAAAAAATTTATTAATTAATTATATTACCAGTTAGTTTGTTCTTTGATAGAAAGAATACAACTGTTCAAAAATATATAATTTGGGTCTCCAATTTAAATCATTATAACAAAACACTTTGACTCTATTTAGGGTAGCAATTCAAGAATTAAAAATTTTAAATTAAATTAAAAATTATTGACAATGACTAGAGGTATATAAATTACTAATTTTTATGAAATAACTAACATGTATCATTAAAACAAAAATTATCTCTGTCTAATCATTATTACCTGAAGAAATATGATCAGTTTCAAAAATCCAAAAAAAGAAAATTTAATTTGTTATTAAATCTCAAAATTACTTAACATCATTTAAAAAATTTTCATACTTATTTTTGAATTATAAATATTTAATATTTTTAATATAAAAATAATTTTAAAATTTAATTAAGAGACTAAAAAAAAAAAGAGAAAATAACTATAAATATTCTTAAAAATTTTCTCAAACTATCATGACTTGAATGTCGCCAATTATTCTGGTGGTAGTGGAATAAAAACTAGCCGGAGTCTTGGCGTGCTTATTTTTCTTTTACAGTTTTTTTTTGTGACTGAAATAAATTAAACAAAGAAAAACAAAACAAACAAAATAAGGAACTGCCTAAATAGAGGGACAGTCCCATTCAAGACTACTCTTAAACTCCTCCCAAGGTGAAAGAAGCTCCACATGCGAAAGTTGTAACTTTATCGCCATCTTTGCCATAGTATCTGCCACCGTGTTTGCATCTCTCATAATCAAACGAAAGTCAACCCGCCAATTTCAATGCATGATATCTCTTATTTTGAGCACCAGTGGATCAATAAACCCAAAATCATCTTGAGTAACAAGATTAAATGCTTCCACACAATCCGTCTCACAAATAACATCTCGTTGACCCACATCCCAAGCTAACAGATATCCTCTCCAAATAGCAAACAATTCCCCTTGAAGAATACTATTACTCTCAATCATTCCCAAACACCCCCTTTGCCAGCTCCCATTACAATCTCTAATAACACAAGCAAAACCAACACTATCACCCGAACCAAAATAACTAGCATCACAATTAATCTTAAAAGTACCAATAGATGGGGATTCCAAAAACCATTTAGAGTAGAGGAAAGGGACATACGTTGTAATTCAAAAATATTCCTAAGCTCCTTTTCTGAAGTTAATGCCAGACAAATCACTTTTTCCGGAGGCCAAGTTTCATGGGATTAAAGATGTCATTATTCCTTGCTCGCCATATCCACCAAAGTCCCGAAAAGAACTTGAACGGATGCTCTCTGCTATGATACAAGAACTAGTTCTTCAAATCCAAAGGATGACAAGAAATATCCAACCTATGCCAGACAAGCTGAGCTTTTGGGCAATCCCGAATACAATGTAAAACCGATTCCTGGCTAGAAAGACATCTTGGACACCTATCCGATGACGACATCCCTCTTCTAAAGTGAAAACTTGCAGTAGGAAGAGCCTCCTTAAGACACAACCAAGCCAAAAACTTATGCTTTTCCGGAACAAGCTGACGCCAAAGCCAAAGCCAATTCTCCCGCTCCTCCCAACCAAACAGCTGCTTACACAACCACAAGTAACCATTGCGTGAGTCATAGACTTTGGCAGCAGACCCACTCCAATACCAACCCACTTCCGGACCTGCTTGTTCATCTGGATTGTAAGAGAGAATATTATCTTTCAAATTTTGAGATAAAAGAGAATAAAGAGTATCCAAATGCCACCTACCAACCGACCAAATATCCTGTATCCGGAGATTCGAATCAGAAATGTGAACATAATCCATCTCATTAGATAACCGTCCTTCTCTCCTCCAGCTAGAAAACCAAAAATTCTGGTTCAAATCTCCAATACACCAAGCAAACCCATCCTTCAACACTTCCCAAGTCTTGCAAAGACACCTCCAAATGGGAGAGTCCTTGTTCTTAGGATAACTAAAACAGTCATATAGAGATGATCGGTATTTGGCATCCAACAATTGGACCCATAGCTTATTTGGCTGCTGGAAAAAAGTCCAAACTAGCTTCCCAAGAAGAGCAATACACAATAAGGATCTCTAATCCCCAAACCTCCATATTTTTTTTAGAGTAACCAGTACCTTCCAACTAACAAGATTCAATCCTCTTCCATCAACTTGTCCTTTCCAAAGAAAATTCCTCATCATAGACTCCAATTTACTAATGATTCCTTTGGAAAAAATAGAGACCTGCATCTGGTACGTGGGAATAGCAGTAGCAACAGAATTAACCAACCAGAGCCTACCAGCACGATTGAGTAAACTTCCTTTCCAGCTTGCTAGCCTACTCCGAATCTTATCCAGGACACCATTGAAAGCTGAACGAGTCACCCTAGAATGGCTAAGGGTAACTCCAAGATACTTGCCCAAGTCCTGGACAAATCTGATAGAGGATACCCCAGTAAAAACCTCTTTCCTTGTTGCAGAGACATTCTTGGAGCAAAGTACTTTAGACTTCTCGACATTAATCTTCATCCCAGATGCTTTGCAAAAAGTCTCTAAAACTAACATCACATTTTGCACTTGTCTCTTTGTAGCTTTACAGAACAGAAGCAAGTCATTCGTAAACATTAAGTGGGATATTCTTGGTCCCCCTCTAGAAATAGCAACCGGCTCCCACAAGTCCAAATCAACCTGATGACTAATAAAGCATGCCAATCGCTCCATACACAACACAAAAAGATAGGGTGACATAGGGTCTCCTTGTCTAAGACCTCGGTTAGGAGTAAAGCCATTCAGACGACTCCCATTCCAAAGAATAGATAAGGAAAAAGCAGTGACACAATTCATAATCAAATTAAGTGTAGGAATAGGAAAACCAAAGCTTTTAAGGGTATGAGCTAAAAACCTCCAGTCAACTCTGTCATAAGCTTTCTCCAGATCAATCTTAAAGGCCAGTGTGCCTTTCTTTGATTTAGTCTTCTTCATAAAGTGGAGGACTTCTTGAGCAATAATGATGTTGTCAGGAGTTTCTCGTTCCGGAATAAATCCTCCTTGAAGAGGGCCAACAATCTCTGCAAGATGAGGACGAAGCCTATTAACAAGGACCTTCGTGATGATCTTGTAAACTACATTGCAGAGACTAATCGGCCTGAAATCTTTCATAGATACCGGTGATTCAACCTTTGGAATGAGAACCAGTAAAGTCTCCAACATTCTCGGATCAAGAGGAACACCACAGAATGCCTGCTTAACCATCTTCCAAACATCAAGACCAATGATCTCCCAATATTCTTTGAAGAAGAAAGCTTGAAACCCATCAGGACCCGGAGCTTTAAAAGAGTTCATGTGAAAAACAGCTGCTTTGACTTCCTCCATAGTAACTGGTGCCGTAAGGTTATTGCAAGCTTCCTCATTTAGAGAAGGAAGAGGCACATCACCAAGGCAACCCAAATCAACATCATCCAAATGACAGAATAAGCTTTTATAGAAAGACTCTGCTTCTTGACTCAGAACTTCTGGATCAGTTTCCCACACTCCAACCTTGAGAAAAAGGCCATGAATCTTATTATGCTTCCTTCGCGCAAGAGTTTGAATATGAAAGAATCTTGTATTCCTATCCCCGAACCTTACCTACTGCTCTCTGGACTTTTGGAACCATAGGAGCTCTTCTTGCACTAGAGTATTATTATAATCATCAAGCAACTGTTGCTCTTTTTGACGCAAATAAATACTATCCACCACTTCTAAATGCTTTTGTAAATAATTAATCTGCTGCTCTAATTCACATTTCTTAACAAAAATGTTACCAAATACCTTCGAGTTAAACTCTAGTGAATTCTTCTGTACTTCCGAAAGCTTGCCATGAATTCCTCTATTACCAGACCACCATGACTGGTTCACAATATCCCTATACCCAGGATGAGTAGCCCAAGCAGCAACAAATCGGAAAGGTCGATTCCCTTTAGGTTGAGGACGACCTTTACAACGCACCAGAATAGGGCAATGATCAGACTGAAGCCTATTTAAAACTTCTGCATAAGCCTCTGGAAAGATAGATAACCAACTACTATTTATACAGACTTGATCAAGCTTTTTTGCCACGTCAACATAATTTTTCACCCTCCTGTACCAAGAAAACCGCCTCCCAATAGTCTTCAGATCAAACAAACCACTATCCCCTAATGAAGTAGCAAACATGTCGGCTCTTTGATGAGAAAATTGACAGCCCTTAGATTCATGAGAAAATTTGACTTCATTAAAATCACCAAGAACAATCCAAGGTCCTTGAAAAACCATGGATTGTACAACAAGATAATCCCAAAGGAGAACCCTTTTATTAAATTGAGGACTGCCATAAATACCACTACACCTCCAAATTAAATTATCAAAGTGAACCTCAACAGTAACACCCTGATCAAAAGCATCAATGAACTTACAACAAATACCCTTCATAGAGGATAGAAACCAAATACCTCCCTTATGCCCCTCTGCTTCTACTATACCAACAGAGTGATACCCCAACCTTTCCCAAAATAATTTTTAAATGCTGAAAAGGGGAGTGAGTTTCAACCACAATAAAGAAAACATGTCTAAATTTCCTAACAAGTTCTTTACAATGCACCCGGGCTAACTTATTAGAAGCACCCCTAATATTCCAAACAATCATATTTAAACTATCCATAAATAATAGGGACAGAATAAATAAGAACATAAACTCTAAACAGAATCACCAACCTCAATAGGTGGTTTGTCCTGCGGTACTGGCACACTCTGATCCTCAATAATTGCCACCTTTGGACATCCTGACACTGCACCTGCCATGCTTCCATCTACTAAGGTTTCCTCCATTGTGCCACCATTTTTATCAACTGGCGAGTTCTGCAAGGAGGAAGGCCGAGGACGCTTCCGTAGAGAGATTCCACGACATGCAGGAGTTCTGCGCGATGGAGATGGCGCAATTTCATGTTTTTCTCGCTTCCCCATCCTAATGCCAATTGATTTGCCTCCATCACCATGCAAATTGTGCCTTGGAACCCTTTTCGAACCAAACTTGTGCTGCTTTCCATATTGGTCCTTCAAACCTGATGACTGGCCCATTGTAAATTTTTCCTTACGCAGCACTTGTTGCCAGCCCTCTCTATCATCCATGCATGCCTCAATAACATGACCATCAGGCACGTGAGGAGCCAATGATTCCATAACTACATCCTTCCCTTTAACAACTCCTAATTTCTCACCCAAATTACGAGGATTCTCACCCAAATCACGAGCTTCTAATTCAGCCTCTTGTTGAATCTCATGATTGTTGTGTGGCACTAATGTCGGAACTTCATTATTTTTTTCATCACCAAAGAAATTTCTGTTTCCTTCCAAGGACTCCTTCTCCATGCACAACGATTTATCATGCCCATACCGTGCACAAGTAGCACAAATCAACTGTAAACTCTCGTACTCCACTTTATAAGTCACACCCTCCACTATAATATGTTTGATTACAGGTAACTCAAGATTAATTTGAACACAAGCTTGGGCATATTTTCCTCTTTCTGCAAGCTTAGTAGCCAAATCTACTTTCACCAGAATTCCTATTGCAGAAGCAATTTGCAGCATTGCTTGTTCCTGGTAGCACCAAATTGGAAGTCCCGAGACTCGAATCCATACCAGCGTTGATCCAAAGGATTTTTCGCATGGCCTAAAATCCACATCCCATGGCTTGACTGCAACATAGTGACCATCTATCAACTACGGGCCACCAAGAATGACTTTCTCACGATCCGCAGCAATATCAAATTTAACAAAAAAATATCCAAACCCCACATCCAACAAATCAAACATCCTTTGATGCGCCATACTATCCGAAGCTTATGCATGAGAGCCGTGTAGCCATAATGCTTATCCAGCACCTTGATCACGATGACTTCCTTATAAGGTTCAGCTAGACAGCTCTTTGCCTCCTTGGTAAAACTGACACTTGGTGGACGAGAATCACCCTGCTTATCTGTCACCGTCGCGATACCATCCCCACCCTACTAATGCAAAGGCCTTAGACTTTTCTGCACCAATGACTTTATCTCTAAAAGAGACATTGGATGGCTTTTCTAACCCCTCTCGAGAAGAACCCTCCTTAACACCGGATACACACCCACCCACGCTCTCCCCCTTATCTCTTCCGATGGCATAGCCATCTTCCTCACCGTGTTTCACCCTCAACCGCTCACCCCCGTTCTCTCCTTCTCTCTTTCTCCTTAATTAGTTTGAATTGTAATTGGGTCCTTTTTTTCTTTTACAGTTTTAGTTCTTCATTTTTATTTTGCATTAATTCGAAAAAAAAAGGAAGAAGAAGATGGAAACTCACGAAATGGAAAGAAGAAGAACGGCACGCTACAGCTATACATGCACTAGGTTTCATTAACTCTTTTATTAGTAAATATCTATTATCTATTATATCTATTATATATCTCTAATTTTATAATTAAAATATGTCACACATTATTTTTTATAGCAATTAAAATTAATTTTTTTTAAATTAAAAAATTCTCTTCTCTTCCGTACTAATTTACAACCAAAATGTGCCACATATCACTCTCTCATTATAATTAAAATTAAATCTTTTCCTCCAAAATTAAAGAATTCTCCTCTCCTGTTAACTAATTTTATAACCAAAATATGTCATATGTCACTCTCTCATTGTAATTGAAATTAAATCTTTTTCTTCAAAATTGAAGAATTCTTCTTTTCTCTTTACTAATTTTACAACCAAAATGTATTATATGTCACTCCCTCGTTGCAATTGAAATTAAATCTTTCCCTTTAAAATTAAAGAGTTCTCCCCTTCTCCTTCTTTATTTCTTTATTTTTCTCATTCATTCAACCACTCTATCTATTTTATATATCATTATCAACATCAATGACTAATTACTAATTTGACAATCAAAATATGCAACATGACATTCTTTAATTGCATTAAAATTAAAATTAAAATATTAAAATTGAAATTGAAATATACCTATATTACTATCTAATTTAATAATCAAATATATCACATGACATTTTTTGATTAAAATTGAGAGAAAATATTTTTTTTAAATTAATAAACTCGCTTCCTAAATTCTCTCATCTATCTCTCTCTATGTTTCTATTTCTCTCTACTATTTTTACTCTATATATAATTTATATTTTATATTAGTAATTTGACAAATCAAAATATGTTATCCGATATTTTTTTACAATTAAAATAAATTTTTTCTTTCAAAATTAACAAACTCTCGTTCTCATTCTTCATCTTTATCGTTCTCTCTCTCTTCTCTCATTCTCTATTTTTTCTATCTTTCTCTTCTACAGAAAATAAAATTAACAAAATAATATAATTTAAATAAAAAATATTATTATTATTGTTGTTATATACATAGAGAGAAAAAATATTATTTTTAAATAGCAAGTATAAAAATTAATTATTTCTAGTCCAACAGACTTAACAGTTAAGATCTAATTAAATGTAAAAGTATACATGTTAAATTGTTTTAAATTTTAGATAACAAACGTTAAAATTAATTATTAATAAAAAACTAGATTTTTTCATATAAAAATAATAACTAAAAATCTTATTATTGGATTTTTTATCTATAGATACATTAGTTTTCTTAACCAGAGACTTTTGTCAACCTACGACTTTTTTATATAAAAGTAGTTTAATTTTATAAATCTTTTGTGTCATGCATAATCTATACTGTCAGAACAAAGTAGACAGTAGTTTTAAAAAAATTTATATTCCCGTAATGTTATTACGGGTAAAAATACTAGTATATCTCTAATTTTACAACCAAAATGTGCCACATGTCACTTTCTCATTGCAATTGAAATTAAATCTTTTCCTCCAAAACTAAGAAATTCTCCTCTCCTGCTTACTAATTTTACAACCAAAATGTGTCACATATCACTCTCTCATTGTAATTGAAATTAAATCTTTCCCTCCAAAATTAAAGAATTCTTCCCTCCTCCTTACTAATTTTACAACAAAAATGCATCACATGTCACTTTCTCGTTACAATTGGAATCAAATTTTTTCCTCCAAAATTAAAGAATTCTCCTCTCCTCCTTACGAATTTTACAACCAAAATGTGTCACATGTCACTGATAAACTGCTATTTTACGATTTATTTTATATTGAATTGAGTGGATTTTATCCATTATTCTCACACTTATTCATATAAATCGCATGTTTTACACTTTTCTTCCTAATTTTGTGCTATGATTGAAAACATGCTTCTTTGGCCTTAAATTTGCTAACTTTAATCATCTCTTATTACCATCCAATGCCGTGATATGTGTGTTAAGTGATTTCAGGTTTTTCAGGGTAGGAATGGCTTAGAGGATGGAAAAGGAGCATGCAAAAGTGGAGAGAACACAAGAAATTGAAGTTTTAAGAATCTGGTATCCACGCACACGCATGGACGACGCGTACGCGTGACTGGTGCAGCATACAAATGACACGCACGCGTGGATGACGCGTAAGCGTGACTAAGAATTCTTTCAGCGACGCATACGCGTGGCCGACGCGTACGCGTGACGAAGCGTCACGTGCTGCAGATATCAGAATTCGTTGGGGGCGATTTTTGAGCTACTTTGGACCCAGTTTTAGGCTCGAAAATACTGATTAGAGGCTGCAGAGTGGAGCCGAAAGGGGAGAATCAATCATTCATACTTTCATTCACAATCTTGGGTTTTAGATGTCGTTTTTTAGAGAGAGAGAGAGAGAGAGAGAGAGAGAGAGAGAGAGGCTCTCTCCTCTCTCTAGATTTTAGGGTTTTTAGTCTTGTTTCTTCTCAATTTCAGAATTCTACCTTACTTTAATTTAGTTTTCTTCTACTCTTATTTGTTCTAACACTTTAATTATCTACTTCTCTTATTGATTCCTTTATTTTGTTAATTTAGTTTATGAACTCACGTGTTACTCTCAACTTTCATTAATGCAATTTATGTTTCACGTTTCTTATTATTCAATTGCCTTGTTATTGTTGTTTCCTTGCTTTGGTTAGTCTTAGATTTTGCTATGTCTTGTTAGTTTTCTCTGTTTTTATTTTATGCGTTTTAAGTATTTGATAAAATGCTTGGTTGGATTCTAAATTAGATTTTTATGTTCTTAACTTGGATTGATCAATTAGAGACTCTTGAGTTATCAAAATTCTTTTGTTGATTGGTGATTGAGACTTGCTAGTTGGCTTAGGCTTCACTAAATCTAATCTTTGATTAGGACTTGTGAACTTAAGTTGATTTTTCTCACTTGACTTTCCTTCATTATTAGAGGTTAACTAAGTAAAAGCAAAAGGAAATTATCATCACAATTGATGATGATAATGAGGATAGGAATTTCAATTCTCAATCCTTGCTAGGACTTTTCTTAGTTTTTAATTTATTTCCTTGTTATTTACATTATTTGTTTCTTATTACAAAACCCAAAAATATACTTTTCCATAACCAATAGTAACATTCTTCCCTGCAATTTCTTTGAGAGACGACCCGATATTTAATACTTCGGTTAATTTTATTGGTTTGCTTAAGTGACAAATAATTTAAATATTGATTGAGGTTTAGTTGTCGGTTTAGAACTATACTTGCAACGCGATAATTTTTGTGAAAACCTTTACCGACATTTTACCTCCATCAGTCACTCTCTCATTGTAATTGAAATTAAATCTTTCCCTCCAAAATTAAAGAATTCTTCCCTCCTCTTTACTAATTTTACAACCAAAATATGCCATATGTCACTCCCTCGTTGCAATTGAAATAAAATCTTTCCCTTCAAAATTAAAGAGTTCTCCCCTCTTCCTTCTTTATTTCTCTATTTCTCTCATTCCTTCAACAATTCTATCTATTTTATATATCATTATCAACATCAATGACTAATTATCTTATTTTAAATTTTCTTCTTGTCCAATATAGACCATTTAAGATTTCTTACAACACATAAAGAAAAGTGATCCATCCATAAATTATTGGTAATGTGTATGCAAGAGGAAGGAAGGTTAGTTCAGGAACTTGGTAAAAGTTTACTGTTGATAACAAATGAAGATGGTAAGAAGCAAACTCATAAGAAGAAAGAAAAGAATATTACATCTCATCCTATGAAGAAAGAAAGTGTACGGTATTTCTTTGGAAAAAGAAATGACACATGAGAAAGGAGTGTCCAAAATTTAAGGCTTGTCTTGAGAAGAAAGGTACTAACCTTGTTATGTTATTCTTTCAGTCTATTTTAAATTTAATTTTGTTAAAATATGCCATGATACTTGGTGGATTGATTCTGGTGCTGTAATTCATATTTTAAATACCATGTAGGTATCATAAGAAAAAAGAAACCGATAAGAAGTGAATTGAGTATTTATATAAACAATTGGATGCGTTCACATATGGAAGCTGTTGGAACATTTAGACTTGTATTAAGTACTGGTTATATTTTAAATTTAAAATAACTTTTTATATTCCAGATTTCTCTAAGAATTTAATTTCTTTATCTAAACTTGTAAAACAAGAATTATGTATAAAATTTTATGATTTATTGACATTATTAAAAATTTTAATATTATTGGATGTGGTACTTTAATTGATAATTTATTTAAAATTTATTTAGCCAATAATATTCCATCAGGTTTAATGGTTGTGCATGATAATGTTATGAATAAAACATTTTTCATATTGTGACATCGTAGTTTGGGACACATTTTTATTGGAAGAATGAAAAAATTAGTAAGTAATGAAATTCTTGAGCCTCTAGACTTTACTAATTTTGATACTTGTGTAAATTGCATTAAGAAAAAATAAACCAAAAAATATCAAAAAGGTGCTAAGAAGAGTTCTGACATATTAAAAATAATTCACAGTTTCACACTGGGACCTAGCCTCAACGTGAAGGAGGGGCCAAAAAAATAATTTTACATTTAAAATAAAATAAAATAAAATTTGTAAGGGGGCTAAATATTTTGTATAATTTATAGAAAAAATTTGATGGTTGGGGGGAGGTTATTGCCCCCTTACCATATATGAGGTTCCATCTCTGGATATGTCTTCAAGTGGTCAGAAATACTTTATCTTTTTTATTGATGATTATTCATGATATATGTATCTCTATATGCTTCATAATAAATATGAGGCATTTGACGCTTTTAAAGTTTATAAAGTTGAAGTAGAGAAACAATGCGAAAAGCAAATTAAGATCGTGAGATTAGATACATGTAGAGAATTCTATGGACATATACTGAAAGTGGACAAGCACCTAGTCCATTTGCAAAGTATCTTCATCAAGAGCATGGTATTGTAGTACAATACACCATGCTTGGCACATCAGATCAAAATAGTGTAGCTAAAAGAAGAAATAGGACTTTGTAAATATGGTGAGGAGTATGATTAGCAACTCCAATCTTCCTTTATCCTTGTGGAGTGAAACTTTTAAGACAACTGCGTATATACTAAATAGAGTTCCAACCAAGACAGTTGCTAAAAAACGTCATTTGAACTATGAAAATGTTGAAAACCTAGTTTGAATTATATATACATTTAGAGTTGTCCTGCTGAAGTTCGAATTTACAATCCACAAGAAAGAAGGTTAGACCCAAGGACAATAAATGGCTATTTTATAGGTTATGCAAAAAAATCTAAAGCTTATTGATGAGCGGATAATTTATACGCTTTTTGGCATTGTTTTTAGTATGTTTTTAGTAGGATCTAGTTACTTTTAGGGATGTTTTCATTAGTTTTTATGTTAAATTCACATTTCTGGACTTTACTATGAGTTTGTGTATTTTTTCTGTGATTTCAGGTATTTTCTGGCTGAAATTGAGGGACTTGAGCAAAAATTAGATTCAGAGGTTGAAGAAGGACTGCTGATGCTGTTGGATTCTGACCTCCCTGCACTCAAAGTGGATTTTCTAGAGCTACAGAACTCGAAATGGCACGCTTCCAATTGTGTTGGAAAGTAGACATCCAGGGCTTTTTCCAGCAATATATAATAGTCCATACTTTGGCCAAGAATAGATGACGTAAACTGGCATTCAACACCAGCTTTCTACCCAAATCTGGCGTCCAGCGCCAGAAAAGGAGCCAAAACTAGAGTTAAACGCCCAAACTGGCACAAAAACTGGCGTTCAACTCCAAGAAGAACCTCTACACGTGCAACACTCAGGCTCAGCCCAAACACACACCAAGTGGGCCCAGGAAGTGGATTTATGCATCAATTACCTACTCATGTAAACCCTAGTGACTAGTTTATTATAAATAGGACCTTTTACTATTGTATTAGGCATCTTTTGATCATCTTAGGATCTTAGGATCATCTTTGAACGCATTGTTCTTAGACTTTGGGGGCTGGCCATCTCGGCCATGCCTGGACCTTCACTTATGTATTTTTAACGGTAGAGTTTCTACACTCCATAGATTAAGGTGTGGAGCTCTGCTGTTCCTCAAAGATTAATGCAAAGTACTACTGTTTTCTATTCAATTCTTCTTATTTCGCTTCTAAGATATCCATTCGCACCCAAGAACGTGATGAAGGTGATGATTATGTGTGACGCTCATCACCATTCTCCCCTATGAACACGTGCCTGACAAACACTTCCGTTCTACATGAAATAAGCTAGAATGAATATCTCTTAGATCTCCTAACCGGAATCTTCGTGGCGTAAGCTAGAATGATGGCGGCATTCAAGAGAATCCGGAAGGTCTAAACCTTGTATGTGGTATTCCGAGTAGGATTCAATGATTGAATGACTGTGACAAGCTCCTAACTCGCGATTGCAGGGCGTTAATGACAGACGCAAAAGGATAGTAAATCCTATTCCAGCATGATCGAGAACCGACAGATGAATAGCCGTGCCGTGACAGGGTGCGTGAGCATATTATTCACTGAGAGGATAAGATGAAGCCATTGGCAAGGGTGATGCCTCCAGACGATTAGCCGTGCCGTGACAGGGCATTGGATCATTTTCCCGAGAGATGACCGAAAGTAGCCATTGACAGTGGTGATGTATCACATAAAGCCAGCCATGGAAAGGAGTAAGACTGACTGGATGAAGATAGCAGGAAAGCAGAGGTTCAGAGGAACGAAAGCATCTCCATTCGCTTATCTGAAATTCCTACCAATGAATTACATAAGTATCTCTATCCCTATTTTATTATATAATATTCGAAAACACCATTATCACTTTATATCCGCCTGACTGAGATTTGCAAGGTGACCATAGCTTGCTTCATACCAACAATCTCCGTGGGATTCGACCCTTACTCACGTAAGGTATTACTTGGACGACCCAGTGCACTTGCTGGTTAGTTGTATCGAAGTTGTGAACCATGGTATTGGCACCATGTTCTTGGCGCCACTGCTAGGGAAAGAAAGAGCCATGAATTTTACATCATTAAAGTGTAATCACGATTACGCGTACCAAGTTGCTCACATTGCCAGGGATTGTTCGAGCCTGGACATCACAATTTTGTGCACCAAGTTTTTGGCGCCGTTGCCGGGGACTTAATTGTTCCTGTTTGGCGCTAAGAATCGTCTGAGATCCCAATCCCGGCAACAACACCAAGTTTTTGGCGCCGTTGCCGGGGATTGTTTGAGTTTGGACAACTAACGGTTCATCTTGTTGCTCAGATTAGGTAATTTTCTTTTTATTTTATTTTTCAAAACTTTTTCAAAAATCTTTCAAAATTTTCTCTTTTGTTTTCGAAAAAAAAAAATGTTTTCAAAAATATATTTTTCTTCAGAATTTTTAACAATGAATTCTAGTGTTTCATGATGATTTGTTGAAGCCTGGCTGGCTGTAAGCCATGTCTAATTTTTGGACTGGGGTTTCAACATACCATCACAAATGAAGAGATTCTCACACACTTAGTTGCTCTATACATGAAAAGTATCCATATCTGCTGAAGCTTGGCTGGCCATTGGCCATGTCTAGTGTTTTGGACTGGAGCTTTCTTTGAAAGCTTGGCTGGCTAGTGAGCCATGTCTAATTCCTGGACTGAAGCTTTAGACTAAGAATGCAAGATTCATGGAGTTCATATTAAAAATTTTGGAATCCTTATTTTTCTTTTTCAATTAATTTTTCGAAAAATCCAAAAAAAAAATTAAAAAAATCATAAAAATCAAAAATATTTTTCTGTTTCTTGTTTGAGTCTTGAGTCATATCATAAGTTTGGTGTCAATTGCATATGCATCTTGCATTTTTCGAAAATTCATGCATTCATAGTGTTCTTCATGATCTTCAAGTTGTTCTTGGTAAGTCTTCTTGTTTGATCTTGATGTTTTCATGTTTTGTGTCTTTTCTTGTTTTACATGTGATTTTTCGTTTCTTAGAGTCTAAACATGAAAGATTTCTAAGTTTGGTGTCTTACATGTTTTCTTTGCATCAAAAATTTTTCAGAAATATGTTCTTGATGTTCATCTTGACATTCAAAGTGTTCTTGGTGTTCATCTTGACATTCATATCATTCATACATGCATTCATTGTTTTGATTCAAAATTTTCATGCATTGAGTCTTTTTGTTGTTTTTCTCCCTCATCATAAAAATTCAAAAATAAAAAAAAAATATCTTTCCCTTTTTCTCTCATCAAATTCGAAAATTTGAGTTGACTTTTTCAAAAATTTTTAAAATCAAGTTGTTTCTTATGAGTCAAATCAAATTTTCAATTTGAAAATCTTATCTTTTTCAAAATCTTTTTCAAAAATCAAATCTTTTTCAAAATTCTTAGTTATTTTCGAAAATTCCAAAAATATTTTTCAAAAATCTTTTTCTTATTTTTATATCAAATTTTCGAAAATAACATAATCAATTAATGTTTTGATTCAAAAATTTGAAGTTTGTTACTTACTTGTTAAGAAAGATTCAAACTTTAAGTTTTAGAATCATATCTTGTGATTTCTTATGAATCAAGTCATTAATTGAGATTTTAAAAATTCAAATCTTTTTCAAAATTAGTTTCTAAAATATCTTCTTATCTTATCTTTTTCAAAAATATCTTTTCAAAATATCTTTTCTAACTTCCTAACTTCTTATCTTTTCAAAAATTGTTTCAACTAACTAACTAACTTTTTGTTTGTTTCTTAACTTTTTCAAAACTACCTAACTAACTCTCTCTCTCTAATTTTCGAAAATATCTTCCCTCTTTTTCAAAAATTTCTTTTTAATTAACTAATTATTCTTATTTTTTATTTTTGATTTTAAAAATTTTCGAAAATTACTAACATTTTTCAAAAACCATTTTCGAAAATCACTAAATCTTTTTCAAAAAAAATTATTTTCGAAAATTCTCCCTCTCCCATCTCATTCTATTTATTCATTCATATCCTAACATCTCATCTCACATATCTAGCCTCCTCACAGTTGTGTTTCTTCCATTATATTACATTCTTTGTCTCCCCCTCTTCTTCTACTCACACAGGGATCCCTATACTGTGGTATAAAGGATCTCTATTATTATTATTATTATTTTTCTGTGCCCTCTTCTTTGTCATATGAGCAGGAGCAAGGATATGAACATTCTTGTGGAAGCAGATCCAGAACCTGAAAGGACTCTGAAGAAAAAATTAAGAGAAGCTAAAATACAACAATCCAGAGATAACCTTTCAGGAATTTTCGAACAGGAAGAGGAGATGGCAGCCGAAAATAATAATAATGTAAGGAAGATGCTTGGTGACTTTACTGCACCTAATTCCAATTTACATGGAAGAAGCATCTCCATTCCTGCCATTGGAGCAAACAACTTTGAGCTGAAACCTCAATTAGTTTCTCTGATGCAGCAGAACTGCAAGTTTCATGGACTTCCATCTGAAGATCCTTTTCAGTTCTTAACTGAATTCTGGCAGATATGTGATACTGTTAAGACTAATGGAGTAGATCCCGAAGTCTACAGGCTCATGCTTTTCCCTTTTGCTGTAAGAGACAGAGCTAGATTATGGTTGGATTCTCAATCCAAAGACAGCCTGAACTCTTGGGATAAGCTGGTCACGGCTTTCTTAGCCAAGTACTTTCCTCCTCAAAAGCTGAGCAAGCTTAGAGCTGATGTTCAAACCTTCAGACAAAAAGAAGGTGAATCCCTCTATGAAGCTTGGGAAAGATACAAACAGTTGACCAAAAAGTGTCCTTCTGACATGCTTTCAGAATAGACCATCCTGGATATATTCTATGATGGTTTATCTGAGCTATCAAAGATGTCATTGGATACTTTTGCAAGTGGATCCATTCACCTAAAGAAAACGGCTGCAGAAGCTCAAGAACTCATTGACATGGTTGCTAATAACCAGTTCATGTACACTTCTGAAAGGAATCCTGTGAGTAATGGGACGCCTATGAAGAAGGGAGTTCTTGAGGTTGATACTCTGAATGCCATATTGGCTCAGAATAAAATATTGACTCAGCAAGTCAATATGATCTCTCAGAGTCTACATGGAATGCAAGCTGCATCCAACAGTACTCAAGAGGCATCTTCTGAAGAAGAAGCTTATGATCCTGAGAACCCTGCAATAGTAGAGGTAAATTATTTAGGTGAACCTTATGGAAACACCTATAACTCATCATGGAAAAATCATCCAAATTTCTCATGGAAGGATCAAAAGCCTCAACAAGGCTTTAATAATGGTGGAAGAAACAGGTTTAACAATAATAAACCTTTTCCATCATCCACTCAGCAACAGACAGAGAACTCTAAACAAAATGCTTCTAATTTAGCAAATCTAGTCTCTGATCTATCTAAGGCCACTGTAAGTTTCATGAATGAAACAAGGTCTTCCATTAGAAATCTGGAAGCACAAGTGGGCCAGCTGAGTAAAAGGATCACTGAAATCCCTCCTAGTACTCTCCCAAGCAATACAGAAGAGAACCCAAAAGGAGAGTGCAAGGCCATTGACATAAGCACCATGGCCGAACCTGTAAGGGAAGGAGAGGACGTGAATCCCAAGGAGGAAGACCTCCTGGGACGTCCAGTGATCAATAAGGAGCTTCCCTCTGAGGAATCAAAGGACTCTGAGACTCATCTAGAGACCATAGAGATTCCATTGAACCTCCTTATGCCCTTCATGAGCTCTGATGAGTATTCCTCTTCTGAAGAGAATGAGGATGTTACTGAAGAGCAAACTGCCAAGTTTCTTGGTGCAATCATGAAGCTGAATGCCAAATTATTTGGCATTGATACTTGGGAAGTTGAACCTCCCTTGTTCATCAATGAACTAAGTGATCTGGATCAACTGACATTGCCTCAGAAGAGACAGGATCCTGGAAAGTTCATAATACCCTGCACCATAGGCACCATGATCTTTAAGGCTCTATGTGACCTTGGTTCAGGAATAAACCTCATGCCCCTCTCTGTAATAGAGAAACTGGGAATCTATGGGGTGCAAGCTGCTAAAATCTCATTAGAGATGGCAGACAGTTCAAGAAAACAGGCTTATGGACAAGTAGAGGACGTGTTAGTAAAGGTTGAAGGCCTTTACATCCCTACTGATTTCATAGTCCTGGATACTGGAAAGGAAGAGGATGAATCCATCATCCTAGGAAGACCTTTCCTGGCCACAGTAAGAGCTGTGATTGATGTTGACAGAGGTGAAATAGTCCTTCAATGGAATGAGTACTCCCTTGTGTTTAAAACTCAAGAATCTCCCTCTGCAACCATGGAGAGGAAGCAGAAAAAGCTTCTCTCAAAGCAGAGTCAACCAGAGCCCCCACAGTCAAACTCTAAGTTTGGTGTTGGAAGGCCACAACCAAACTCTAAGTTTGGTGTTGAACTCCCATATCCAAACTCTAAGTTTGGTGTTGGAGAGTCTCAACAAAGCTCTGCACATCTGTGAGGCTCCATGAGAGCCCACTGTCAAGCTATTGACATTAAAGAAGCGCTTGTTGGGAGGCAACCAATTTGTATTTATCTAACTCTATTTTTTCTTAGTTATATGTCTTTGTAAGTTCATGATCATGTGGAGTCACAAAATAAATATAAAAATTGAAAACGGAATCAAAAACAGCAGAAGAAAAATCACACCCTGGAGGAGCATCTGTCTGGCGTTCAGCGCCAGAACAGAGCATGGTTCTGGCGCTGAACGCCCAAAATGGGCAGCTTCTGGGCGCTGAACGCCAGAACAGGCATGGTTCTGGCGTTCAACGCCAGAAATGGCACACAAATGGGCGTTGAACGCCCAAAATGGCCACCAACCTGGCGATGAACGCCCAGAGTTGGGTACAAAGGCATTTTTACATGCCTAATGGGTGCAGGGATGTAAATCCTTGAACACCTCAGGATCTGTGGACCCCACAGGATCCCCACCTACCTCCACTTACTTCTTCTCACCACTCTCTTTCACACAACCCCATAAACACTCTTCCCCAAAAACCCTTCACCAATCACCTCAAACTCTCTTCCCCATCACCTCTTCACCACTCACATCCATCCACTCTTCCCCATAAACCTACCTCATAAACTCCACCTACCTTCAAAATTCAAAACCAATTTTCCACCCAAACCCACCCATATGGCCGAACCTTAACCCCCCCTCCCTTCCCTATATAAAGACCCCCATTCTTCATCAAACTCACACAACACACCCCTCTACACTCTTCTTGGCCGAAACCACATCTCCCTCTCCCTCTCCATATTTCTTCTTCTTCTTCTTCTATTATTTTGTTTATTGCTCGAGGGCGAGCAATATTCTAAGTTTGGTGTGGTAAAAGCATAGCTTTTTTGTTTTTCCATTACCATTGATGGCACCTAAGACCGGAGAATCCTCTAGAAAGGGGAAAGGGAAGACAAAAGTTTCCACATCCGAGTCATGGGAGATGGAAAGGTTCATCTCCAAAGCCCATCAAGACCACTTCTATGATGTTGTGGCCAAGAAGAAGGTGATCCCCGAGGTCCCCTTCCAACTCAAAAGAAATGAGTATCCGGAGATCCGACATGAGATTCAAAGAAGAGGTTGGGAAGTCCTAACAAAACCCATCCAACAAGTCGGCATCCTAATGGTTCAAGAGTTCTATGCCAATGCATGGATCACCAAGAACCATGATCAAAGTAAGAACCCGGATCCAAAGAACTATGTTACAATGGTTCGGGGGAAATACTTAGATTTTAGTCCGGAAAATGTGAGGTTGGCGTTCAACTTGCCAAACATGGAAGAGAACGCACGCCCCTACACAAGGAGAGTCAACTTTGATCAAAGGTTGGACCAAGTCCTTATGGACATATGTGTAGAAGGAGCTCAATGGAAGGTTGACTCCAAAGGCAAGCCGGTTCAACTAAGAAGATTGGACCTCAAGCCTGTGGCTAGAGGATGGTTGGAGTACATTCAATGCTCAATCATTCCCACTAGCAACCGGTCTGAAGTTACTATAGACCGGGCCATCATGATCCATAGCATCATGATTGGAGAAGAGGTGGAAGTTCATGAGATTATACCTCAAGAACTCTACAAGGTGGCTGACAAGTCCTCCACTATGGCAAGGTTAGCCTTCCCTCACCTCATTTGCCATCTATGTTACTCAGCTGGAGCTTTCATAGAAGGAGATACCCTCATTAAAGAGGACAAGCCCATCACTAAAAAAAAGATGGAGCAAGCAAGAGAGCCCAGTCATGGAGCTCAAGAGGCGCAAGAAGCTCATTACCATGAGATACCTGAGATGCCTCAAATGCACTTTCCTCCACAAAACTATTGGGAGCAAATCAACACCTCCCTAGGAGAATTGAGTTCCAATATGGGACAACTAAGGGTGGAACATCAAGAGCACTCCATCATGCTTCATGAAATAAGAGAATATCAAAAAGAAATGAGGGAGGAGCAACAAAGACAAGGAAGAGACATAGAAGAGCTCAAGGACATCATTGGTTCCTCAAGAAGGAAACGCCACCATCACTAAGGTGGATTCATTCCTTGTTCTTCTTTCTTCTGTTTTTCGTTTTCTATGTTATGTGCTTATCTATGTTTGTGTCTTCATTACATGATCATTAGTAGTAGTAACTATGTCTTAAAGTTATAAATGTCCTATGACTCCATCACCTCTCTTAAATGAAAAATGTTTTAATTCAAAAGAACAAGAAGTACATGAGTTTCGAATTTATCCTTGAACTTAGCTTAATTATATTGATGTGGTGGCAATGCTTCTTGTTTTCTGAATGTATGATTGAACAGTGCATATTTCTTTTGAAGTTGTTGTTTAAGAATGTTAAATATGTTGGCTCTGGAAAGAATGATGACTAGGAGACATGTTATTTGATAATCTGAAAAATCATAAAAATGATTCTTGAAGTAAGAAAAAGCAGCAAAGAACAAAGCTTGCAGAAAAAAAAATATAGGCGAAAAAAATAATAGAAAGAAAAAGCAAGCAGAAAAAGCCAAAAGCTCTTAAAACCAAGAGGCAAGAGCAAAAAGCCAATAACCCTTAAAACCAAAAGGCAAGGGCAATTAAAAAGGATCCCAAGGCTTTGAGCATCAGTGGATAGGAGGGCCTAAAGGAATAAAATCCTGGTCTAAGCGGCTAAACCAAGTTGTCCCTAACCATGTGCTTGTGGCGTGTAGGTGTCAAGTGAAAACTTGAGACTGAGCGGTTAAAGTCAAGGTCCAAAGCAAAAACAAAGAGTGTGCTTAAGAACCCTGGACACCTCTAATTGGGGACTTTAGCAAAGCTGAGTCACAATCTGAAAAGGTTCACCCAATTATGTGTCTGTGGCATTTATGTATCCGGTGGTAATACTGGAAAACAAAGTGCTTAGGGCCACGGCCAAGACTCATAAAAAAGCTGTGTTCAAGAATCATCATACTGAACTAGGAGAGTCAATAACACTATTCGAAATCTGAAATTCCTGTAGATGCCAATCATTCTGAACCTCAATGGATAAAGTGAGATGCCAAAACTATTCAAGAGGCAAAAAGCTATAAGTCCCGCTCATATAATTGAAGCTCTGTTTCATTGATAGTTTGGAATTTGTAGTATATTCTCTTCTTTTTATCTTATTTGATTTTCGGTTGCTTGGGGACAAGCAACAATTTAAGTTTGGTGTTGTGATGAGCAGATAATTTATACGCTTTTTGGCATTATTTTTAGTATGTTTTTAGTAGGATCTAGTTACTTTTAGGGATGTTTTCATTAGTTTTTATGTTAAATTCACATTTCTGGACTTTACTATGAGTTTGTGTGTTTTTTCTGTGATTTCAGGTATTTTCTGGCTGAAATTGAGGGACTTGAGCAAAAATCAGATTCAGAGGTTGAAGAAGGACTGCTGATGCTGTTGGATTCTGACCTCCCTGCACTCAAAGTGGATTTTCTGGAGCTACAGAACTCGAAATGGCGCGCTTCTAATTGCGTTGGAAAGTAGACATCCAGGGCTTTCCAGCAATATATAATAGTCCATACTTTGGCCAAGAATAGACGACGTAAACTAGCGTTCAACACCAGCTTTCTACCCAAATCTGGCGTCCAGCGCCAGAAAAGGAGCCAAAACCAGAGTTGAACGCCCAAACTGGCACAAAAACTGGCGTTCAACTCCAAGAAAGACCTCTACACGTGCAACACTCAGGCTCATCCCAAACACACACCAAGTGGGCCCAGGAAGTGGATTTATGCATCAATTACCTA